>NC_060138.1:365745959-367002030 GCF_021461385.2 Schistocerca piceifrons | reverse complement strand
GCCTGGGTGTTGTGTGTACATCATCATCATTGATACGCAAGTCGCCGAAGTGGCGTCAACTTCCAATACGGCGGTCGAACTCCCCCAAATGGGGCCTCCCGGCCAACAATGCCATACGATCTTTTTTTTTTCATTTCTTTTTTCAATGTCAAAAAATGTGTCAGGCATGTCGAGTTTTGCAGAGTGTCGAGTTAGCGAGAGTCCAGATTTCGGGGTTGTAATGTTGATCATATGACTCCAAAACCCTTTAAAAAACTTAAAAACGCACTATTTTTCATCTAAAATTTAGAAAATTTACCGGGGCGAGACCCCCAGTATGTTCCCCCCCCCCCCCCCCCCCTCACCAAATATTTTTTATAAGTCGGCGCTCCTGCTGGTAGACGGTCTATTTTCTAAATTTGCGTCACCAGAATAGTCAGTAATATGTCGCTCGTTAGTATTCGAGTCAACCGTAATGTCACTTTTATTATTTAGTGGCATGTCAGCGTCGGATTTCTAGGTCTCCAACTCTTCTCCCCATGTAATACTCCCCTCATCTCTGCACAAGTAGGCTAAGATGGTATGGGCATGTGCAGAGAAGAGGGGAGTACTACGTGGGGAGCAGAGTAGAAGACTTAGCAATCGAAGGATTAAGGAGAAGAGAAGACCGAAACTGAGGTGGAAAGACAAAGTAGCAGGGGACCCACGGGAGAAAGGATGGCTCCGAGAAGAAGCACTGCCGGCCGTTGTGACCGAGCGGTTCTAGGCGCTTAAGTCCGGAACCGCGGTGCTCCTACGGTCGCAGGTTCGAATACTGCCTCGGGCATGGATGTGTGTGATGTCCTTAGGTTAGTTGGGTTTAAGTAGTTCTAAGTCTAGGGGACTGATGACCTGTCCGCAGCTCGTGGTCGTGCGGTAGCGTTCTCGCTTCCCGCGCCCGAGTTCCGGGTTCGATTCCCGGCGGGGTCAGGCATTTTCTCTGCCTCGTGATGACTGGGTGTTGTGTGATGTCCTTAGGTTAGTTAGGTTTAAGTAATTATAAGTTCTAGGGGACTGATGACCATATATGTTAAGTCCCATAGTGCTCAGAGCCATTTGAACCATTGACTGATGACCTCTCATGTTAAGTCCCATAGTGCTTAGAACCATTTTTAGAATAAGCACTGGATAGACATTTATGGAAGAGAAGGATCCAGCAAAGCAACGCCGACCCCACATGGCGCGGGAAAAGGCTGAGACGATAATGACGATGATGATGATGATGTCAGAGTCGGATTGCGTCTGTGTTTGCAGTCTCTGGTTCTCTGTCTTCGCTAATTGTTTTCTGGTCAGTACCATGCCACACGTAATGTACGACACAGTAAAATTTTAAACTCATATGTGTAGTCAGAATAAACGTAAAAATTAATCTTGCGGTGCGACAATGTGTGAACAAGAAAATTAATTGTCGAAAGTAATGGTGGAATTTTGAATACTAATGGCTGCACGCCATATTACGTTGCACAGAACTGAAGTCGGCCATATTGTGAACTGATAAAATTCTATCGTTGCACTGTATGAATAATGAAAATAATTTTGGAAACCGCGAAGTAGCGTAAAAACACTGCTACGGAAACGGAAAATTGTGATGGATCTATCAAGCAAGCTACGGTAATACAAAGTGCTTGGGCAAGACTGCTGATGTAAAGATGCGGTGCCTTACCTTGTATCCGCAATTGAAACGTAATTTCAGATGTCGACATAGAATCCAGTAATTAATCTTACTTCAATGTATTCTGGTTTCGTATCCCGTATGTCGTTTGCAATAAACATGTAACAAAAGGAAGACAATATAGTACATATAACAATTCGTCCAGAGACGAAGTCACCAATTAATTAATTTTTTTTTTTTGCTCATTCGTAACTGGATCGAGACCATACAATGAATTATAGTAATTAATATTAAACAGAGATCAATTAAGTTTACGGTTTGGTAGTATATGTTTCATACAGACTCTTGTCACTTGAGCATGGCTTTTTCTGTTAAAGGTCCGTTCATGTATTTTTAACCGTGTTTCTTCTCTCTGTTATTTCTCTAATATCGGACTTCGTTATCAAACAGCACCGGAAGACGACGGTGGATCGAGCTGGACGACTTTTTGCTTAAAAGTACGGAACATTTTCCATGCCAAGTCACCCAACAATCTTACAATGACTAAAGATATGAAATAAAACATACATAGGTTACTAATAACTATATTCTGAAATAAAAACACAATTTAAAATTACTGCACTTACATTGTGACTTGAATTATGCAATTACGAGTGCCGTTTGGTTGTCACTCGTGAATAAAATAATGAAATAACATAGTATTAATGGCGGTCTGGCCAAATACGTCCGATCTGGACAAGATCTAGAAAACAAAAGGTGATTCTTCCTCTTTCGCCAATAATATGACGATCAAAGGTCTTCAAATGTTTCCAGCGGCTGCATACAATATTTATACAGCCGTGGACTATATCTATGGCTTAAATTGTTTCTTTTTTTTATTTCTTACAATTACGTTTTCCGCTAATGAAAGTTCAGCATGTTAATGTGCCTTTAAAAGGCACAGTGGAAAAGAGTTAGATGAGTGCAGATCAACTTGCCTCCATTACTCTTGTAACATTATGCAAGAAGTCACATGTGATCATAGAGCTTTCCAACCTAGGCTGTCAAAAGGCAAATCTACTGGCCAATTTGAGAGTGGTTTTGTGAGAATTTCCATATTCATCTACTCATATACTGGTTCTGGGCTGCAGTTTACCTATATAACCCAAAAATGTACCTTTCAAAACACATTTTGTTCAGCATTTTTTGTGCCAGTCAGCATTAAAAAATGGAAAGCATGAAAGTGCTTCCATTAAAATAATCAAACGATAAGTCTTGTAAGCAGGGATCATGCCTTATGGTCCGTTACGATTTAGAGATTTTGCGTGCTGCATAATGAATCCTCACAGGACTGCAGGCACCTCTCTTTCTCTCTCTCTCTCTCTCTCTCTCTCTGTTATGGTATACTTCTGGGTCCATTTACAGCCCTGCTTGCGAATGCAATGGTTTTTATGTCGTCAGGATCAGGCTCATCTATTTCATACAATGTACATCCAATCCAAACTCCAAAATGTCACGGGCCAAGAAAAACTCCTTAGTCAAGTTTAGACGTAAATGTAACTACGGAATGCACACATGTCACTAAATCTCTTCAAATGCCTCTTAGTATTCTTCAGTTCATTGCCATAGCATCTTGTTATTTAGTAAGTTCCACAGATGTGGTTGTTAAGTGGTCGACCTCTAATGAACTAATTCGCGACACATGCACAGACTTAGACATTTAGAAAACAGAGCAAACGCAACTGTGGGATCTGTGGTTGGTGATGACTGGATGCATCTGAATACAGTGCTATACTATAGCGTCCGTCCAGAAAAATAGTGCCTCTGCGCTAGGTGTTGGCAACTGTACTGCATTTACAAGCAATTTTAGAATATGGAACGAGAAGTGATGTCACGATTGCATGGGTAGAAATGACATAAAATCGATAAAATTAGGAGAATTGACGTAAAATATGTATAAAATTGAAGGATAATACGGTGAAATGATGGGATATTGAGAGGGTACTTGCATGTCTTTTACAGGACAATTCTTGTACATGGGAACGTGTATGCGACAGCAAGAGCAATACCAGAAAACGTTGACACTGCAGCGCTGGGAACCAGGAAAACAGTCATTATTCGTCGACAGCGATAAAACGGTTGGAATAGAATGCTTAACGTGGATGACCGCCAAATGTAGAGTAATAAATTTAAATACGTCGGATCACAAGCCCAGATGTGACCCCAAAGCTATCGGCTATCGCCTTATAAGTTTTTATAAAGTGTCCTTAGCTAAAGAGCATCGTATTACCGGCTGGGGTGACTGCTGTATACAGCTACAGAAAGTATCGCCTGTTTGACCCTGTGCAGGATTATTTAGGTGTTTTAAACCCTAACAAACAGTAATACAATGTGCTTCTCTGTACTCTCCGCCAATCACAACCTTGCGGCGTCGGCTAACAAACGGTTTGCTGCATGGCAACATTCTACTGTATGTCTATTGAGGTAATAGTGGTACATGCAAGTCGACTGTTGTCTTTGATGTGTTCCTGGAAAAGAGAGCCATCTGCCTCTAAACTTACATGGATCTGCGTTAAAGGACGATAGAATGTAGAGGGAGTGACCGGTTGAGAGGGAGAGAGGGAGGAGTTTCTGCAGCCATTTATCGTGCTTTTAAACATTTTTTTCCGTTGTTCTCCCGGCGTGCATCAGTTTTCGTGGTATAACCTGCGACCGACACGTATACAACTGTGTGTTCTCGTGCGACTTAGAGCACTATCTACCCGCGATCGTTAACAGCAAACATTTCCAAACCACAGTCATCAGAGGACTTCTAACTCATGTGTGACGAAACACGTCCATCGATGAAAAATCTGTTTCTGTACCGTCCTCTAGACGAACGAAGATGTATGCGAAGTAGCCCATTTCTCTGCCACATCTTGATACACCTCTGGTAACCTATGTAGCGTATGTGTTACAAAGAATCGATGTTTTCTTTGGTGTGCTAGGTAGTAGTTTTATCACTTTAGAGTTCGTCATCATAGTTTACCGTAGAGAAACTCGCATTGAGAATGTATGTCATGCGCTTGGGATATATTTCTGATATTGAAGTGTTAACAGCGCTGCATTCTGCAGGGCTAATAGGCTAGAAGTCGCAGTGCTCTAGTGTTATAGCGTGTTTTAAGTCAGAACCGTGTAGCCGTAGAAACGCTTGTGTTTATGTTCTCTCTTACCAATAGCTTCTTGGTACTGATCTCAGGCACTAGAACAATACTTCTGAATTGATAGCGTAGTAGATTTACGGAAAATGCTTCAAACCATGTCCGTCTCGAGCTCCATCAACTGCATAAACCACACGTTTTTTCTTCATAACTGTCTATTATATCATCACAACACTTTCATATCTACTATACACCGATAAGGACCACTAACCTCCTCGACATGCGCGCATCTGGGAAGATCTTGTGCACTTGGGTGGGTGCCGTGCGTAAGATTGGTGTGGAGCAGCAGTTACGGACTCAGCTCGCTCTGCTCCTCCACGAAACGGGGAGTGTAGCGGTTGAGACGTATAATTATATATATATATATATATATATATATATATATATATATGTTGTTGTTGTGGTCTTCAGTCCTGAGACTGGTTTGATGCAGCTCTCCATGCTACTCTATCCTGTGCAAGCTTTTTCATCTCCCAGTACCTACTGCAACCTACATCCTTCTGAATCTGCTTAGTGTATTCATCTCTTGGTCTCCCTCTACGATTTTTACCCTCCACGCTGCCCTCCAATACTAAATTGGTGATCCCTTGATGCCTCAGAACATGTCCTACCAACCTATCCCTTCTTCTGGTCAAGTTGTGCCACAAACTTCTCTTCTCCCCAATCCTATTCAATACTTCCTCATTAGTTATGTGATCTACCCATCTAATCTTCAGCATTCTTCTGTAGCACCACATTTCGAAAGCTTCTATTCTCTTCTTGTCCAAACTATTTATCGTCCATGTTTCACTTCCATACATGGCTACACTCCATACGAATACTTTCAGAAATGACTTCCTGACACTTAAATCAATACTGGATGTTAACAAATTTCTCTTCTTCAGAAACGCTTTCCTTGCCATTGCCAGCCTACATTTTATATCCTCTCTACTTCGACCATCATCAGTTATTTTGCTCCCCAAATAGCAAAACTCCTTTACTACTTTAAGTGCCTCGTTTCCTAACCTAATTCCCTCAGCATCACCCGACTTAATTAGACTACATTCCATTATCCTTGTTTTGCTTTTATTGATGTTCATCTTATATCCCCCTTTCCAGACGCTGCCCATTCCATTCAACTGCTCTTCCAAGTCCTTTGCTGTCTCTGACAGAATTACAATGTCATCGGCGAACCTCAAAGTTTTTATTTCTTCTCCATGAATTTTAATACCTACTCCGAATTTTTCTTTTGTTTCCTTTACTGCTTGCTCAATATACAGATTGAACAACATCGGGGAGAGGCTACAACCCTGTCTTACTCCCTTCCCAACCACTGCTTCCCTTTCATGTCCCTCGACTCTTATAACTGCCATCTGGTTTCTGTACAAATTGTAAATAGCCTTTCACTCCCTGTATTTTACCCCTGCCACCTTTAGAATTTGAAAGAGAGTATTCCAGTCAACATTGTCAAAAGCTTTCTCTAAGTCTTCAAATGCTAGAAACGTAGGTTTGCCTTTCCTTAATCTTTCTTCTAAGATAAGTCGTAAGGTCAGTATTGCCTCACGTGTTCCAGTGTTTCTACGGAATCCAAACTGATCTTCCCCAAGGTTGGCTTCTACTAGTTTTTCCATTCGTCTGTAAAGAATTCGTGTTAGTATTTTGCAGCCGTGGCTTATTAAACTGATAGTTCGGTAATTTTCACATCTGTCAACACCTGCTTTCTTTGGGATTGGAATTATTATATTCTTCTCGAAGTCTGAGGGTATTTCGCCTGTTTCATACATCTTGCTCACCAGATGGTAGAGTTTTGTCAGGACTGGCTCTCCCACGGCCGTCAGTAGTTCCAATGGAATATTGTCTACTCCAGGGGCCTTGTTTCGACTCAGGTCTTTCAGTGCTCTGTCAAACTCTTCACGCAGTATCATATCTCCCATTTCATCTTCATCTACATCCTCTTCCATTTCCATAATATTGTCCTCAAGTACATCGCCCTTGTATAGACCCTCTATATACTCCTTCCACCTTTCTGCTTTCCCTTCTTTGCTTAGAACTGGGTTTCCATCTGAGCTCTTGATATTCATAGAAGTGTTTCTCTTATCTCCAAAGGTCTCTTTAATTTTCCTGTAGGCCGGTATCTATCTTACCCCTAGTGAGATAGGCCTCTACATCCTTACATTTGTCCTCTAGCCATCCCTGCTTAGCCATTTTGCACTTCCTGTCGATCTCATTTTTGAGACGTTTGTATTCCTTTTTCCCTGTTTCACTTACTGCATTTTTATATTTTCTCCTTTCATCAATTAAATTCAATATTTCTTCTGTTACCCAAGGATTTCTACTAGCCCTCGTCTTTTTACCTACTTGGTCCTCTGCTGCCTTCACTATTTCATTCCTCAAAGCTACCCATTCTTCTTCTACTGTATTTCTTTCCCCCATTCCTGTCAATTGCTGCCTTATGCTCTCCCTGAATCTCTGTACAACCTCTGGTTCTTTTAGTTTATCCAGGTCCCATCTCCTTAAATTCCCACCTTTTTGCAGTTTCTTCAGTTTTAATCTACAGGTCATAACCAATAGATTGTGGTCAGAGTCCACATCTGCCCCTGGAAATGTCTTACAATTTAAAACCTGGTTCCTAAATCTCTGTCTTACCATTATATAATCTATCTGATACCTTTTAGTATCTCCAGGATTCTTCCATGTATACAACCTTCTTTCATGATTCTTAAACCAAGTGTTAGTTATGATTATGTTGTGCTCTGTGCAAAATTCTACCAGGCGGCTTCCTCTTTCATTTCTGTCCCCCAATCCATATTCACCTACTATGTTTCCTTCTCTCCCTTTTCCTACACTCGAATTCCAGTCACCCATGACTATTAAATTTTCGTCTCCCTTCACAATCTGAATAATTTCTTTTATTTCATCATACATTTCTTCAATTTCTTCGTCATCTGCAGAGCTAGTTGGCATATAAACTTGTACTACTGTAGTAGGTGTGGGCTTCGTATATATCTTGGCGACAATAATGCGTTCACTATGCTGTTTGTAGTAGCTTACCCGCATTCCTATTTTCCTATTCATTATTAAACCTACTCCTGCATTACCCCTATTTGATTTTGTGTTTATAACCCTGTAGTCACCTGACCAGAAGTCTTGTTCCTCCTGCCACCGAACTTCACTAATTCCCACTATATCTAACTTCAACCTATTCATTTCCCTTTTTAAATTTTCTAACTTACCTGCCCGATTAAGGGATCTGACATTCCACGCTCCGATCCGTAGAACGCCAGTTTTCTTTCTCCTGGTAACGACATCCTCTTGAGTAGTCCCCGCCCGGAGATCCGAATGGGGGACTATTTAACCTCCGGAATATTTTACCCAAGAGGACGCCATCATCATGTAATCATACAGTAAAGCTGCATGCCCTCGGGAAAAATTACGGCTGTAGTTTCCCCTTGCTTTCAGCCGTTCACAGTACCAGCACAGCAAGGCCGTTTTGGTTATTGTTACAAGGCCAGATCAGTCAATCATCCAGACTGTTGCCCTTGCAACTACTGAAAAGGCTGCTGCCCCTCTTCAGGAACCACACGTTTATATATATATATATATATATATATATATATATATATATATATATATATATATTCGATGCCTACAGTGTCACGTGTCACGTCTTTCAGTGTCACACAAATTTTTATTTTTAAAGGGGATCACTTAAGACTATTTCCATGGGTTCGCCCCTCAAATTTCTCCCTCATATCACAAAATTGTCGTCTGATGTAGTACAAACTGAAAAAATAAATTCCTTTTAAAGCACAGTTGCGTATATAATTTATATTCAAAACCTTACACCTGTGTCACAGAACAAATCCTACATCGAGAGTACTTTACACAAGTTTAAGGGAAGAAATGCTTCCGATAATTATTACAGTATTTAAAGAACATCAAAATATGAACAGGCTGAAATGAACAAACAGTACATGAGACTATGTTAATCAATTCAACTGTAAAAAGCTACGGAGCATACTATTAGCAAAATGAGAAATATGCAAAAGTGGAATGCCAAAATGAGCACTTCTCAATTGGGAATAAATCAAAACAATCAGAATGGCTGAAAGAGATCACAATAACATGAGCCATAAACGAATAAGAGCTAAGCAACTAAGCAAGTAAGAGAATAGACAAAAATGAGATGCAAAACAAAATGAGAGCTGGCCGAACTCCGTCGGCACTTATATACGGTTGCGCTCGTGGCAGCACCTCGCGGCCCGTACGCAACACGCGCGCCTGCGATAGCAATGCACTCTTAAAGCGCTCGCGGCGGCGTCTAGCGGCCCGTACGCAAGTTGTGCGATTGCTGTCGCAGATCGACCCTTAATCTATGATATTGCACGGTCTATTTCTGGACAGCCGCAAATTAAATAGGCGAATATCCTCAGTATGCGAGAATGCTCTGAGACTCCCATCCGCATAGGGAAAGATCGTAAACTATAACCATTGATCGGGGTGCTAGGAATCAACTATGTGATCGAAAGTATCCGGACACCTGGCTGAAAATAACTTACAAGTTCGTGGCGCCCTCCATCGGTAATGCTGGAATTCAATATGGTGTTGGCCCACCCTTAGCCTTGATGACAGCTTCCACTCTCGCAGGCATACGTTCAATCAGGTGCTGGAAGGTTTCTTGGGGAATGGCAGCCCATTCTTCACGGAGTGCTGCACTGAAGAGAGGTATCGATGTCGGTCGGTGACGCCTGGCATGAAGTCGGCGTTGTAAAACATCCCAAAGGTGTTCTACAGGATTCAGGTCAGGACTCTGTGCAGACTAGTCCATTACAGGGATGTTATAGTCATGTAACCACTCCGCCACAGGCCATGCATTGTGAACAGGTGCTCGATCGTGTTGAAAGATGCAATCGCCATTCCCGAACTGCTCTTCAACAGTGGGAAGCAAGAAGATGCTTAAAACATCAATGTAAGCCTGTGCTGTGATAGTGCCACGCAAAACAACAATGGGTGTAAGTTCCTTCCATGAAAAACGCGACTACATCATAACACCACCGCCGCCGAATTTTACTGTTGGCACTACACACGCTGGCAGATGACATTCATCGGGTATTCGCCACACCCACACCCTGCCATCGGGTCGCCACATTGTGTACCGTGATTCGTCACTCCACACAACGTTTTTCAACTGTTCAATCATCCAATGTTGACGCTCTTTCCACCAAGCGAGGCGTCTTTTGGCATTTACCGTCGTGATGTGTGGCTTATGAGCAGCCGCTCGACCATGAAATCCAAGTTTTCTTAACTCCTGCCTAACTGTCACAGTAATTGCAGAGGATCCTGATGCAGCTTGGAATTCCTGTGTGATGGTCTGGATAGATGTCTGCCTATTACACATTACGACCCTCTTCAAATGTGGGCGGTCTGTGTCAGTCAACAGACGAGGTCGCCTTGTACGGTTTTGTGCTGCAAGTGTCCCTTTACGTTTCCACTTCACTGTCACATCGGAAACAGTGGACCTAGGGGTGTTTAGGAGTGTGGAAATCTCACGTACAGACGCGTGACGCAAGTGACACCAAATCACCTGACTACGTTCGAAGTCTGTGAGTTCCGCAGAGCGCCCCATTCGCTGCCTTTCCCGCAATTAGCGGAAACTTCTTCTCTGCCCTGCAACTGGTCTGCATTTACTGTACACTAGCGAGAGTTGACTTCCATTGCTTCCAGCTTGCACGTTTTCTAGATGTCTTCTTCCTTCCTCCCATCAGGACTGAAAATTGTTTCTTGTTCGAAAGAACAACAGCGCTATTGCTTCACTGTAGTGAGAACTGCGGAGTGTAAGCACAACTTCATTGTGAGAGAGTATGGCTGACTGCTTATGAGCTGGCACCGTGCTTTTCTCTCTTTCTTAACTGTTGCTCTGTTCGCAGTTGGCGCCCAGGTGTGCGAGCCCATCCAGCATTTCCCCTCACGCCAAACCATGACTCAGTGTAAGGTTTGCACCCAGAATACCGTGTTGACGGGATCTTCGATGTTGCTCCACCTGCAACTAAAGTCGATTTATTGTGGGATATCTCCTTCCTGTTCTTAATCAGATTAAGTGCAGACTCCGAGGCCTTGCTAAGAATATGGCCACTATCACGAACGAACAGCAGTTCCCTTACGCGACTCTCGATAAATTCTTTAATGGCACAGACCCAGATGTTGGACGTCTGCGTCAGAACCTTAGTAGAGTCATAATGCATTCCGCTTCGTTCCGAAAAGCAATATTCCGTGACTGTCGACTTGTTAGTCTGGTGTGCCATTGGTGTTCTCGGTAACGATCTTCAACAGAATCCACTGTCTGACCTTCACAGGGTGTGGCAGCCAAGACAGGCCACCCTAAATTATCCAGAATGAATAAATATGCCACTGTCAGAAGAAGAAGTTCCACAAACTTCTGTCCTATTACACCAAACGTAAGCAAGCACATAACTCACGTTCGTGTTTTTATCATCACAGCTATCATACCAAGTGCTCAAAGTATTAACCTTGATCATTGCATACGCTATAAAGTGATTCTAGGGAACAATACTCATTATTGAATTTCATGAGGAGTTAACGGTAGGACAGGCCCCTGTTATAAGGCATTTCATGTCTTCGGGAGTCGTCCGTGTTTCTTAATAGACCTCTTGTTTCGGTTTTCGTCTCAGATAAAAGTACAGAAGTGTTAAATTTGGTGAGTATGCAGACATTCTGCATTTTCTGGACGATTTTTCCACTGCCCTCCAAATGTTCTCTGAAGAGGGTCTGTCATTACATGTACAGAATGGGAAGGACATCTGTCATGTTGGTCCCACAATGATAGCCCAATGTCCAGTAGGATGTCTTCCAATAACTGCAGCAGCAGTGTATCTTAGGAACTCGAGATACTTGAAAGTATTTAGAGTCCTATCGGTAAAAGGGATCAGTGATGCGGATCTTGAAAAACACACACCAATCATTGATAGACCAAGAGCGTCGTTTTTATCCTCTTCTTTGAGTCAGCATGGAGTTTCAACCGACGATTAGCGAATATTGCGAATATTGACATGCCTCTGATTTTTAAACGATGCTTCTTCCCTAAACGAAATTTTGCATGGACATGATGCATCACTTTGCACTTTTAGGAGGTGGAAATTAGTGTTTAACGTTCTTTCGACAATAATGTCTTTAGAGGACGAGCACAAGCTCGGGTTAGGGAAGGATGGAGAAAAAAATAGGCCCTGTCATTTCAAAGGATTCATCCCAGTATTTTCCTTAAACGATTTTATCAGGATGGCCGGACGCGGGTTTGAACCGTCACCCCCCCCCCCCCCCCCCCCCCGGCCCAATGACTTTGCAGTTTTCGTAGATACTATCTGAGCAACTATAAGGCATTTTGGAAGTTATTGCATAAAGCTGTAGATGCAGCGAAGTGCGAAGAGGATGAGATGTGATTGCATGTATTATTCGCAGAACACTTATTTGGTTGATCCCTTTCGTATTTCCGACATACATCTCAGTGACATTTGGACTCTGCGTTACTGCTGCTAAAATGTTAGTTTCATTTCTTTTATCAGTTGCTCTTCTTTTACCTTAGCGTATTTTATTCTCCATGCTTGCTGCTTCAAGAACTTTTTTAATAATGTTCGCAAAGACACGATCTGGGTACTCTTCAGTGGACAGCCGTGCTTCTGCTCCAGTACTTTGGCGACATTCACCATAAACGACATTCACTTTTTCGACTACTGTAATACAGTGAACGACTCAGTAGCTTTACGAGCAAGTTATCTGATTGCTACAACAGCAGAACGCAGCTGATGAGCTTCAGCTCTACAGGTAAACACAAGAACCGTCCCTGAGTTAAGTGCTTGCTTACGTTTGGTATAATACGGAAGTCATTTATGATACTCCTTCTGCTGAAGGTGGTACAGTTCTCTGCAGGGCATTTATCTCGAAACTTTTTGATCAAGTCCCATACGTGATATGTCGTTGAAGTTCTCTTAGAAGCTTGTTTCAAATGACGCAAGAAAAAGTGTATAGTTCCTTTAGAACAAAGCAAAGTCTCTCTCGCAATTCGGCGACTATAAACGATAAAAACTACTTGCCAACGTCAGAACATTCGTCATATTTTCCACTATAGCTTGACAGAAACCACTCCTTGCTATATTATTCATTCCACATATATTTCAGGTGACCTGTCTTAGCTGCCTCACCATGCATGTCTCACGCCACATTTCATGGTACATCAAATGGTTCAAATGCCTCTAACCACTATGGGACTTAACATCTGCAGTCATCAGCCCCCAGACTTAGAACTACTTAAACCTAACTAACCTTAGGACATCACACACATCCATGCCCGAGGCAGGATTCGACCCTGCGACCGTAGCAGCAGCGCGGTTCCAGACTGAAGCGCCTAGAACCGCTCGGTCACATCGGCCGGCCATGGTATATCATAGAAGCCAGATTTACATAGTCTGAGGCCATGCTTGACACTACCAAGCAGTGTTAGTTTTTTTAGTTAGTGTGTGGAAGACCGTGTTCCATTGATATCTCCAGAAAGTAAGCCCTGTCTTTCTGGATAATGCGCCGTTAGAAGGAATAAACATAATGGCTGCATCCTTTTGAGGTTTCTCTTCTGTTTCTGTTGTATTCTCTTTAGACGCTTTTATGTTGTCTTATTGTCTCTGTAGAACTGTTCCATGGGAAGCAAGGAGAGACTGTTGGTTGGCGGCTGGCATCCTCGTTCTATAACACAAACTGCACGCAATTAATAACTGGGTTCATTATTAATAAGCAAAGAGTTACTCAACTTAGGTTTCCATGTACTATGGTACAAGCTCTCTTCTGCATAGTCCACGTAGCCTCAATGCTGTTCAAGAAGAGGTCAACTATGTTCACTATAAGGTTGCTATGTGCTGCCTGTCTCTGTGCTAGAGGTTAAGTCTGCAAATCCATCACGGTGACACGCCGGGACTCACATGATGTATAGACTCAAACTAGCGTGTGTAACAGGCTCGAACTAACTGGCTAAATTGAGCTAACTGTCCCTCCAATCCATGGCGGCGATCCTAAATACTGTCGGCTGAAAGGGCATTGGCGGCGTGTTTCCAGCGAGTCTTGTCGTTGGCCTCTTTCGATACTCTCATACCCCCCCCCCCCTCCAGATACTGCACCGTTGTCGTGTATTGAGGTTGCAAACGACAATGGGGAGGGAGGCAGGATGCTGGATGTCATGTTGGGCCAGGAGACATGACTGTGGAGGACAGTGAACTCCTGACCATACCCCGCCATCTGGCTTGCGAGGCAACAGAAACATCCTCCAGAAAAGTGCTGCCAGGGCACACGTCCAGGCCTGGGGGCGTGTGCTGGGGCGATGACGGCGACGGCGATGGTGATTGCGATGGCGGGTCCCAGTCCATGGCGTTGGCGAGCAGGAACGGCGGAGGAGAGGGCGCGTCGTCCATCCGCTCTCCCTGGGGTGCCCTGATGGCACCAGCGGCCGGCTGCAAAGGCCGCACGTTCCCGTGAAGCCGTGAATCTGGGGGAAGAAAAGCAGCAGAATCACAGGGAAAATGACATGCGCGAATTTGGTTCTGGTGGCGTCGCTGCAAACCATCGGGACCTGGAATTAAGTACATGTAAGAGCCAATGAGTTCTTGGATTACGTCTCTGTCCCAGCGTCCACGGTTACCATAAACCCTGAAAAGAACAAGATCGTGTGGCACAAAGCGATACTTGCGGACCATTGGCGGCGCCAGATGCTGCAGTGGATGGAGCATGTGTAGCAGCATCAGACGGCGGCGGCCACGCAGAAGTTCCGCTGGTGATGGTCCGTCTCGTGGGTGGGAGCTATAGGAGGCGAGAAAGAGTTGCAGCGCCAGTTCCCGTGTGTGTGTGGCGCAAAGTTTGGTCATCTGTTGCTTGAAGCGTTCTGCTTCTCCGCTGGACTGCGTGTGAAACGGAGCACTTGTTAGATGACGAATGCTGTTGCGTACACAAAACTGTGCAAAGCCGTGTGAAGTGAACTGCGGTCCATTGTCTGACACACAAGTACTTCTGGCAAACTTTTGATGCAAAATATTGAGGACGACGCTTGAATGGTGCTATGTGATGTGGTAGAAGCAACAGGCACCGCAAATAGGAACATTCTAAAAGAGTCAACCACTATGAGCCAACGAGTGTCCCAAAATGGTACTGCAAAATCGGTGTGCACTCGTCGTCATGGCGATTGAGCCTTAGGTCAAGCTGAGAATGTCTGTAGCGCAGAGGATTGGTGTTCCGCGCATGCGTGATACTGACATGTCATCTGTTCAATGTGGGCCTCCATGACCTGCCAAGTACAGTGCCAGTACGCGAACTGTTTAGTGCGAACAATTCCCCAAAGTCCTTGGTGGAGCAACCACAACACATTCTTTTGCAGCACTTTGGGACTAAGCACACGGGATTGTCCACTGTCATTTTGTACTAGAATTGAAACCTCCTCTTAGAAAAATTTATGAATGATTGTGCTGATAAACCCCTTACGTTATTTGATTTTCAAACAGCTGAACAAAACTGAACGTGCACAGACATTTCTCTCTTTACTTATTCAGATCATCAATAAACTGACACACAATATTTTTAGCACAACGCAGTCTGACTTTCAATAATGCCTACGAAAGAATGGCCCTGACTAACAATAACCTATACCTTTCGTGAATCACTTACCTCACAAAAATCTTCGATACTCGAACTACTGTAATACAGCGAGCGCCACTACTGCCAGGTAAATAAAAGATTCAAACTACTGAAGGCACTAACTACTGATAGGCATACTTAGCAAATGAAAGATTTTGATAGAGAACAAACAATGTATTTACCTTAATAGTGTTCAAAAGTCATAATATGTATCAGTTCATGACATCCAGTCTTACAAATTTACTGTCTCTGATGGACACACGTCCAGATCATCCGCTCTCAAAACTCCGCCATCTCTCTCCCCACATCCAACACTGCTGGCGGCTCACCTCCAACTGCGCAACGCTACGCGCTGTTCACGTCCAACTGCCCAACACTACAATAGCGACTATTCAAACAATGCCAACCAGCCACAGACTTCACACAGCACAGTCAGTGATTTTCATATAGTGCGCTACGTGGCGTTATCAACATAAAAACCTAAACAGCCTACTTACAGAATCACACCTTTTTGAACTGAAAGGCTATGCTGACTTGCAAAATATCGACGCAGAACTGAGTTCTGGATACTGGTCAATGAACGAGGCCAAGACTTGCGAATGTAATTCAACAAAATATTGAGATCTGGTCTGCTTCCGTAGCCTGTGCAATTTTTCCTGTAGTTCCAGAGAAAAGATTCCAGCAGTTCAGAGTCCTATGCATAGATCTGGCAACAAGATGTGGCAGATGCATCAAAATCAGAGTCTGGGCCAATCGGAAGGCGAGATAGGGCATCTGCATTGCCATGCTTTGTTGTAGGCCTGCACACAATTTCATATTGTCACTGCGAAAGCATCGTTGCAATATTTGAGCAGTGCGTGTAGGAGCCAGCTTTGTTGGATGAAACAAGGGCTGCAAAGGCTTGTGATTTGTCACTAAATAGAACTTGCTACCATACATATAGTGATGAAATTTTGCTGCAGCGTACACAATAGCAAGAGCTTCTTTTTCTATTTGAGAATATGTGCACTGAGTTTGAGTCATCAATTTTGAAGCAAAAGCAATAGGTATGTCTTCTGCACCAATTCTGTGCGAAAGCACAGCGCCGAAAGCACAGCGCCGATTCCTTAGGAAGAACTATCGATTTGCAAAACTACCGGCTGGGCAGTGTCAAAATGCACTAAACATCAGCTACTAAGCACAGCGTTTTTGAGTTTCTGAAACGCGTCTTAACAGTCTTTAGACCACACAAATGGTACATCTCTGCGACATAAGCTGTGTAATGGAGTCGCGATCTGAGCGGCAATCGGTATGAACCGAATGTACACTACTGGCCATTAAAATTGCTACACCACGAAGATGACTTGCTACAGACGCGAAATTTAACCGACAGGAAGAAGATGCTGTGATATGCAAATGATTAGCATTTCAGAGCATTCACACAAGGTTGGCGCCGGTGGCGACACCTACAACGTGCTGGCATGACGAAAGTTTCCGACCGATTTCTCATACACAAGCAGCGGTTGACCGACGTTGCCTGGTGAAACGTTGTTGTGATGCCTCGTGTAAGGAGGAGAAATGCGTACCATCACGTTTCTGACTTTGATAAAGGTCGGATTGTAGCCTATCGCGATTGCGGTTTATCGTATCGCGATATTGCTGCTCGCGTTGATCGAGATCCAATGACTGTTAGCAGAATATGGAATCGGTGGGTTCAGGAGGGCAATACGGAACGCCGTGCTGGATCCCAACGGCCTCGTATCACTAGCAGTCGAGATGACAGGCATCTTATCCGCATGGCTGTAACGGATCATGCAGCCACGTCTCAATCCCCGAGTCAACAGATGGGGACGTTTGCAAGACAACAATCATCTACGCAAACAGTTCGATGACGTTTGGAGCAGCATGGACTATCAGCTCGGAGACCATGGTTGCGGTTACCCTTGACGATGCATCACAGACAGGAGCGCCTGCGATGGTGTACTCAACGACGAACCTGGGTGCACAAATGGCAAAACGTCATTTTTTCGGATGAATCCAGGTTCTGTTTACAGCATCATGATGGTCGTATCCGTGTTTGGCGACATCTCAGTGAACGCACATTGGAAGCGTGTATTCGTCATCTACATACTGGCGTATCACCCGGCGTGATGGTATGGGGTGCCATTGGTTACACGTCTCGGTCACCTCTTGTTCGCATTGACGGCACTTTGAACAGTGGACGTTACATTTCAGATGTGTTACGACCCGTGGCTCTACCCTTCATTCGATCCCTGCGAAACCCTACATTTCAGCAAGATAATGCACGACCGCATGTTGCTGGTCCTGTACGGGCCTTTCTGGATACAGAAAATGTTCGACTGCTGCCCTGGCCAGCACATTCGCCAGATCTCTCACCAATTGAAAACGTCTGGTCAATGGTGGCCGAGCAACCGGCTCGTCACTATACGCCTGTCACTACTCTTGATGAACTGTGGTATCGTGTTGAAGCTGCATGGGCAGCTGTACCTGTACACGCCATCCAAGCTCTGTTTGACTTAATGCCCAGGCGCATCAAGGCCGTTATTGCGGCCAGAGGTGGTTGTTCTGGGTACTGATTTCCCAGGATCTATGCACACAAATTGCGTGAAAACGTAATCACATGTCAGTTCTAGTATAATATATTTGTCCAATGAATACCCGTTTATCGTCTGCATTTCTCCTTGGTGTAGCAATTTTAATGGCCAGTAGTGTAATACGTCATCTTGCCAAGTAGTGACTGCAGTTCAGACACATTGTGAGGAACAGACAGGTCACGGACTGCAAGCAAATGGGATTGGAGGGGGTGCACACCCTGACTGTCTATTGCATGACCTAACTACTGTAGTTCAGTTTGAAAAAAATTCACTCTTTTCGAGACGACACTTGAGTCCTGCCTCTGACAAAACTCGAAAAAGAGCACGTAAATTGGCAATGTGTTCCTTTGGCGTACGACCTGAGACGACAATATCGTCAAGGTAGTTTGAACAAAATGACACTTTTGCAGTCAGCTGTTCCAAGCAACATTGAAAAATGGTGGGTGCGGAAGCACTGCCGAGGGGCAAACACAAATACTTGAACAGTCCTAAATGTGTGTTTACAACAAACACTGTCCGTGATTCTTCATCCAATGGAATTTGCAAATAGGCATCACGCAAACCTGTCTTAGAAAATTAACGTCCTGCACCAAGCCCATCCATGAGTTCCTCAGGGTGAGGTAACGTATAAG
Organism: Schistocerca piceifrons; assembly: GCF_021461385.2. Taxonomy (NCBI): domain Eukaryota; kingdom Metazoa; phylum Arthropoda; class Insecta; order Orthoptera; family Acrididae; genus Schistocerca; species Schistocerca piceifrons. Next base: position 366,983,336 of record NC_060138.1, on the reverse strand, counting down.
TATCAACTACTGTCTGTGGGTTGACTGTAGGCATGAAGACATCACAAATGCGAATGCGACCATAAGGCTTAGGCAACAAAACCAGCAGACTTGCCCATTAACTAGCTTGAATGGAAGCAGTGACACCATTATCTTGCCATTCTTTCAATTCACTAGGTGCTTTGTCTCGTAAAACAATTGGAATGGGGTGGTCCCAAAAAAACTTAGTCTGTGCATTGTCTTTCAATGTAACATGCGCTAAAAAGTTATTAGTTTCTCCCACTGCTTTGGAAAACAGTTCAGGGAATTCTTTAAGCAAGCTAGCTACATTGGCATTCAAATCAAAAGACGATGGAAAGTACATTGTCTTGGATGCTGCGCCAAACAAATCAAAGGCATCTAAACCGAAGATGTTCACACTGTCTCTTGATTTCAACACCACAAAATTCACTGTCCTGGTGTAAGATGTGTACATGGCAGGCAAACTACACTGTCCAAGCACTGGAATTTCCTGTATGTTGTAAGCAGTGAGGTGCTTACTAGATTTTTAAAGGCGTGGTGAGCCTAACTGTTCGTACGTGGCACGATTAAGCAAGGTTATGGAGGCACCTGTGTCTAACTGAAAGTTCACACGACGGCCAGCAATACGTAATGAGGCAAATAGTTTGTTAGAACGTCGTTGCTCAGCACTAGGCCGAGAACGAGGCACAATCTGAATCTTACGTTTGCCAAAACCTGTTGTAGGTTTGGAAAACACAACGTTCACTGCATGTGCATGAGCCTGTTTTTTCTGAGAGTGGGCAAAATTGGCGCTTCTGTGCCGTTGCAAACAAACTGCTTGGACATGGCCTTTCTTTCCACACGTGTAACACGTCGCGTTACGTGATGGGCAATTTTATCTTTTATGGCAAGCAAAACATCTAGGGCTGGACTTCACTAAGTTCACAGGTCTGTTTACATGTTTACTTGGCTGTCCACGTAGCTGTGTACGCCCTCACTGTTGTCGCTACTTGAAGCGGTCTCGAGCAAGAGGCGACTTGACACGACAAATCAGGGCTTGGTCAAACATAACGGCCTCTATGGCACCTGAATCATATTGCTCTAAGATTTGCAGCACTTGAGGAAGTGAAGAATCAGAGTACTTTAGGATCTGTTCCCGTGTGCTGCTATTGGTGACAGTGAATGTTATAGCGTCTCGAATCATGTGGTCACTGTAATAGTTGCCACAACTACACTTAAATTTGCACTTCCCAGTCATGCCCATCAATTCTGTGTACCACTGACAGTATGTCTGGGCGCTACAGTCTGGAACCGCGAGACCGCTACGGTCGCAGGTTCGAATCCCGCCTCGGGCATGGGTGTGTGTGATGTCCTTAGGTTAGTTATGTTTAAGTAGTTCTAAGGTCTAGGGGACTAATGACCTCAGAAGTTAAGTCCCTTAGTGCTCAGAGCCATCTGAACCATTTTTGAACAGTATGTCTGTTCTGGCTTTTTCTGCAAACGAAAAAACTGAAACCTGGTTGCAGATCCTTCTTGAACTTGTTGCTCATAGTACTTGGTTAATGCAGCGATTACTTCGTCATAACTTAGTTCGTTAGGAGATGCAGTTGGGAATAGTTTTTGTATTAACCTGAACACCGGGGAACCCGCAATCGAAAGAAAGTATAAGAGCTTCACAGTACCTTGACGCGATGGACTGCACAATGAGCTTGGAGCTGTGTCCGGTATTTGTGCCATTTCTCTTCTGTGTCGTTAAATTGCCAGAACATAGGTATTCTGGGCTGCGGCACTTGTTGGGCGTGTCTCTACTGGCGTCAGCATGGCAGCAATTTGTTGGTTCTGAAAAGTTTGTGTTAGATCCAGTACAATGGCCATCTGCGGCTGAGGCACGCGGGCAGGGGGTGGAGGGGGCAAATACTTATAGCAAAATACAAGGAAAGCTTAGAAACCCCTGCAATCTGAAACAAGAGAAGCAAGCAAATTTTTCTTCACTGAAGTTTTCTCGTCGCCATTGTTGTATTCTCTTTAGCCATTTTTATGTCACCTCATTGTCTCTGTAGAGATGTACCATGGGCAGCAAGGAGAGGATGTTGGTTGGCAGCCGGTATACTCATTCTATAACACAAACTGCACGCAGTTAATAAGTGGATTCTCTATTCATAAACAGGATGCGAGCCCTATTTACCACCGGTTTGAATACCCCTTTCCTCTGCGCTACGAGGTACAGTTGTCTGCGAGTATGTATAGATCAGTATGTGTCTTCTTACAGTACATGCTGTAGTACAGCGTAACGTCCGCTTTTGTTCTTACCGGAACGTTCAGAGGACACTCCATCCACTGAACTTCATGTTAAACTTGATGGTCTGATATATCGAACTGAGATGTATGAAGAAATCATTTGGTTTGCGTCTGCCATGTTGCCATTTGAACGAAGGTATTGTCAGAATACCGGAAATTACGAGTACTGGTAAGTTTCCACTGGGCTGGTTCCAGGGCTTCCTCCTCGAAATGTTCCATATTCATGTTGGCGATAACTGATGAAAGTGAACTCCCTCCATAGCTGCTCCTTCCCTCTGATCATAGTAACCACTGTCGAAAAGAACATATGTCAATGTCAAGAGATGATTAAAAAGGTCGGTCGGCCTTATGTCAAGTTTCTGGCCAATAATTTCTAAGAATTCTTGTAAAGACAGTCTGATGAAAAAGAGAGACAGCGCCAAAGCTCACAAAGATGTCAGTATCCTTAAGCTGAAAGTTGTTAAGACATCTAACAAAATCTGCAGTGTTGTGAGCACGATGTGGACGAATATGATAAAACGGCTGGGCATATCCTCCAGGTATCTAGCGACTGAGTACGTCAGGTCTAACAGTGCGGTATAACAGCGTTCCATCTTTGTGAACTTTCAGAAGTCCATTAACCCTCGAGTGGGTGCGCTGGCGCACGGGGTGCGCCACTCTTTAAAAAATCTCTATGAAATATAATCAGTTGGTACCACTGTGTTCTTCTCTCGTGTAGTCCTTCATTGTTGTCTTGACTTCTGCTGTGAACAATCGTTTCTGTCTGTGATTGTTACAAGTGGAGTTACTTCATATTTCTTCCGCCTGTGTGTAGTTGGCGCACAAGTGCGCCGCGCGTCTGCTGATGTCCCGATACCAGTATTTTTGTTTCGTTTTACGTGCTGTACGAAACCTTGTCGTTATAGTGCTTAATTGTTTTACATATTTTATAATTATTATTGTTTTCATAGGACTAAAAGGTGCCTTAATGACGCCGAGGTTGAGTGGCTACTCAATGAGGATCTAGATTTTCTCGTATCAAATTTCGAGTTCGATGACTGTGAAGATGAGGACGAAGAAGAAGTGATCACACAGAGTGACCGTGATTCAACAAGTGAGCAAGAATGTGCCTCTGAAGCCGAAGAAAGTGATGTCAAAACTGTTTCAAATGACAAGTATTATATGGGATGGGATAAAACGTGTAAGTGGAAGAAATCTTGCAGTAGAGCTGCAACAAACACAAAAAGTAAGAACATTGTGAAGATACTTCCTGAACCGAAAGCCATAGCCAGGATGATATAAGTGTGTTCACTGAAGTAATCAGCACTGACATGTTCGATGAGGCTGTCAAATTATAAACATGTAAATTCAACATAAAAAGACTAGTGTAAATTATGTGAAAGAAAACGATGCCAGAGACACGACGAGAGATGAAATAATTGCGTTGTTTGGACTGATCTACATCTTAGGAACGAAGAAGGCTAACCATACAAGTTGTCCGCCCCGGTAGCTGGCCACCAGTTGAAGGTGACAGTGAAGGTGCTAAATTGTGCTACTACTAAAGGCTCATTTTTTGAATCTGTAATTCATGACTGCAATTATCTGTCACCTTATTTATGTCATTTCATTGTAGCCATTTTTGTTACTGTTTCTAGTGAATAAAAAAAAAAAAAAAAAAAAAAAAGTGGTCAGCGTGACAGACTGTCAATCCTAAGGGCCCGGGTTCGATTCCCGGCTGGGTCGGAAATTTTCTCCGCTCAGGGACTGGGTGTTGTGTTGTCCTAATCATCATCATTTCATCCCCATCGACGCGCAGGTCGCCGAAGTGGCGCCAAATCGAAAGACCTGCACCAGGCGAACGGTCTACCCGACGGGAGGCCCTAGCCACACGACATTTCCATTTTTACCATACAAGTGTGAATGAACTGTGGACTACTGATGGATCAGGCATGCAGATACTTAGAGCTGTGATGAGCTCCAAGCGTTTTCTGTTCCTTTTACGGCGTCTTGGATTTGTTGATAAAAGAACACGACAAGCGAGACAAGAAACGGACAAGTTAGCCGCTACTAGAACAATTCTTGACGAGTTTATTGGAAACTGCAAAAACAGTTACAGCGTGAGCGAATTCGTAACTGTGGATGAAAAGTTACAAGCATTTAGAGGACACAGTAACTTCATTCAGTATATCCCAAATAAACAATCGAAATATGGAATAAAAATGTTTACTCTCTGCGATGTGAAAACTTTTTACACCAGTAACTTGGAGACCTATTGTGGCAAGCAACCTCAATGGCCATAAGCTGTTTCAAATTCTCCTTCAGATATGGTCAGCAGGCTTACCAGTCATACTGAAGGAAGCAATAGGAATGTGACTATGGATAATTGGTATACCAGTTACGCACTAGCACTCTCCTTACTGCCCATGAAACTCACATGCATTGGAACAACGAGGAAAAATAAACGTGGGATTCCGCCAGAATTTCTGCCAAAGAAGCACAGAGTACAAAATTCGTCTTTATTTGAGTACCCCAAAAAAAAAAATTACTTTGGTGTCCTATGTACCTAAAAAGAAAAAAGCTGTGATTCTCCTATCTACGATGCATGATACTGGAGCTATCAGTAAACGAATTAACGAGCCTGAAATCATTATGGGCTATAATGCCACAAAAGGAGGAGTTGACACTGTTGATCAAATGTGTGCCTCCTATTCTGTAGCAAGAATTACGAGAACATGGCCTTGGGCAATATTTTTTGCGCTCATGGACATTGCAGGTATCAGTGCCCAAATAATCTACCATGCAAACTTTAAGCATCCTAAAATCCCAAGAAGAATATTACTGAAAGGCTTGTCATATAGCCTAATGAAACAACATCTGCTACTGAGAGCTAAGATTCCATCTCTACCATCTGACCTTTCAGCTTTCCGTCAAAATTACAAAAAAGCAGAAGTAGCAAAAGTTTTCTTGTTTTCTTGAAAGAAACGTGGACGATGTGTAAACTGCAGACGTGCTAAAAACATAAACACTACAATCAAATGTGATTTTTGCCATAATTTCGTCTGCAAACGGCATGTGACTATCAGATACACATGTGAAAACTGTAAACATGTCGACTCAGAATAAGACGTTACAAAGAAATGTGTGTGCATTGTTCACTTTCATAATAATGTAAAGTTTTATAATTGATTATTACGATAAAGAAATAACATTGCACTGTCTCTATGTAATATTTACGTAAGACATGGAATAGAATCTTCTGCTAACCCAAATCTATGCGTTCTTTTTCTTATCATTCATAAATCCATGTAAAAAGCAATAAAAATACAAATGAGACGTAAGAAACAGAAAAAAGTGCCCGTTCACGTATTTAATGGAAGTGCGCCCGCTCGTGGGTAAAGCCTTGGAGGCATCTATACTCTATGTCATAGCTTCTTGACACCTTAGTCAGGCAAGCAGGGTTCTTTGAGAAGTGCCATAGTCTTTCTCTCCACCCTCTTGGTAGGATCAGTGTTGTTCTTTCATTATGCACTATATTCTAGCAGGGCCCACCTTCTCTCAATGTAAACCTGGTGGGATAGGACTACAGTTGCATTGTGTTTAGCGACTTGATCTTCTCTTAGTTCCCATATGGCTATCTCTCCCTGCTAGTGATAATCGGTTCCATAGAGTTTTTTTTTCCACGTAAGAGCAACACAGGTTTCGTGATATACTTCTTAGCTGCCTCAGATGGAAGCTCTGCAGCTGCCTTTCCATTGTGCTGATGATGTCCACGTTAGTAGCGGATTTAGGAGTGGGTGCAAAATTGAGTACTTTCTTAAGAACTGAGGCCACGTTCTCCTCTAGTTACCTGGCTGTGAGACTGATAATAGTTTTGAAGAGCGCATCAGAAGGTTGTCTGTCAGACATACGCTAGAGTTACGTTTGATGTCCAGCGACCTTCCTTTGTATAAAGTCCGCTGTGGTCCTTGTGATGTCATCAGTGCATTCCTATGCGTAAGAACACAAATCTAGTCTGTCAATTCAACTAAATACCTAGGAATTACAACTAAGAACAACTTAAATTGGAATAGTCACATAGATACTGCTGCAGAGAAGGAAAATCAAAGACTACATTTTACTGGCAGATCACTTAGAAGGTGCACCAGGTCTGCTGAAGAGACTGCCTACACTACATCTGTCTGTCTGCTAGAGCAGTCCTGTGCGCTATGGTATCCTTACCAGATAGGACTCATGGAGGAAACTGGAAAGAAGTCCAAAGAAGGGCTGCTCGTTTTGTATTATCGCGAAATAGGGCGAGAGCGTCAAGGATGTGTTGAGCGAGTTGGGGTGGCAATCATTGAAACAATAATAATCAAATAAGAGGTATAATAATAAAATAAGAGGTACTGAAGCTCATATGGAAATATTTAAGTGTTCATTTTTCCCATGCACTGTTCCAGAGTGAAACAGTAGTGACATAGACTGAAGGTTGTTCAATGAACCCTCTGCCAGACGCTTTTGTAAATTGCACAGTATTTATGTAGATTTAGATGTAGAAGGCTGGCCAGCTGTAGATATTGTAGTTCTTTGTTAGTCAAGGCCAGGCACCAGCAAGTAAAGTACTCTTTTCCTACCATGGCTGGGCTGGTACATTTGTTGATTCTTCTTCCTCCCACGTTACCTTAGTGAAATTTGGCACCACACAATCCTCGCGGTATCATAAGGAAAGCAAAGGCACTCAGCAAACAGTTCCTCCAGTGGTGCAGCTTATCATCTCTTTTCATGCTGTATGTGGCGTGATTATTTAGCTTCTCCCAGCGTAATGATGAAACCCTTCATGGGTGAACGGCTGAATGACAGTGTCCAATGAGAACAATAATTCAGGAAGCGATCACATTGCCATCATCAGATGCATTGATGAACTGACAGCTTTGGAGCTGGCCCGACACTTTTATATCTTTCTTCCCTCCGTCTGACTATGGAAATCTAGATTCTATCAGTTACCCTGCCAATGAGACAAGACATATGTAGGTGAGTCAATATATATTGTTAAAGATTGTTGCCGAGACCACCAACGGCACAAGAGACTGCAGCAGCCTAACAAGTCAGCAGTCAAGGAACGTTAGCTTTCGGAGACATGTGGAATGGATTACGACCACACTAAGGTTCTGACACAGAAATCCAACTTCTGGAACTGTGTCATTAAAGAATGTATCGAGATTTGTGTATGTGGCACTATTCATCAGCCTTAATATTGGCTACATCCTCAGTAAAGCCTGACAATCCACACTTAGTCTGATCAAGAAGTGGAAGGAGATATCCCACGATGAACTGACTTCGAGGGTAGATGGAGCAGCAACAGAGATACAGCCAGCTTCCATCCCTGGGTGCGGTGCGTGGTCAGAATAACATGCCTGCAGCCACAGAATACTCTGGAACTCGTCTCCACCTCTGGACATAGGCCATAGGCAGAGCAACAGCTCCAAGGGAAACGGGAAAATGTGCCACGCTAGCTTCTAAACAGTCAATTCATCAGCACAGCTGATGGCGGCAAAGTAGCCACTTGCCAAAATATGATCCCAATTGGACACTAGCATGTAGTTGTTCACATGTGAACTATTTCAGCACATAGATAGTATTTCAGTGACGATCTTTGTAACTGGAAGGTCAATTTCCTGGTTTTTATTGGAGTGCTACCAGGTTTGCATGCGGGTTTCTTTCCCCTTATTTTGGATTTCCATACAGATTCTTGCGACTTCACAGTAGATGTGTATAGTTATATTAACCACATGCTTTATAATGGTGTGCAGTTAATATCCTACAGTGTTTTGGCTGCAAATACACTAATTAATGAAAGTATGTATGCGTCTCATTCTGCATGTGAAAGAGGCTTTTCTGGCACCAATTGAGAGAACAAGGTGCAGCGTACTCAAGCCTGTTGACACACATTGCGACATCCAATGCTTGCCATCTAGGCCCTAAGGTCTTTCTTGTTGTTGAAACAGAGACTGCAAAAGTTCTGTGACAAGCTAAGTTGAGACTTCCTAGTCCTGCACAATATGGTTGAGAACTGTAGAGTCCCCCTAAATGGGTCAAGTGCGCACTACAAATAACTTGCTCCTACCCACATAACTGACTGTGTATGGTGTGCACGTAAGTATTTTTTTTAACTCAAACAATCCTGTTGGAAGAACATCCGAAACTGAGCATTATACCAGAGGTTGAAAATAGCGCTTACGTTGTAAATTTCTTTTACTATCACGACCGGTTTCGGGCTCTCATAAGCCCATCCTCAGGTGGCGCAACTGTGCTGTGGCCCCCGAACGCCGCACCCATCGCACAGCACAGCACAATTGCGACACCTGAGGATGGGCTTATGAGAGCTCGAAACAGGTAGTGATAATAAAAGAAATTTACAACTTAAGCAGTATTTTCAACTTCTGGTATTTTTTGTTTAAGTGACACTCCTTCCACTTCAGATAACGATAGCCATAGGAGAACAAAATGTGTTTGATTCAAAGACTTAAAATCCTACTGGTTAACTGCCGAAACATTCGCAACAAAATGCCAGAAATTGAACCGCGCCTATAGGCAAGCAGGCTCACATAATAATAGGTACAGAAAGCTCGTTAAAACCCAAAACAAACTACAGTGAGATTTTTGGGGAAAATTTAAACATATAGCAAAAGGGTAGGCTAATGGGATATTGAGGTGGTATATTTGTTATAACAGACCAGAAACTCAAATCCACAGAGACAGAAATTGAAACTGCAGGCATGATTGTTTGGGTAAGACTCAGCATCAGGGATGGGCATAACTTATAACCCGATCCTTCTATCGACCACCAGACGCCCCCCCCCCCCCCCAATCCCCCTGGTCTAACTGAATACTTTAGAGGAAATCTCAGTTCACTAGTATGTAAATTCCCCAGCCACACTATCACCATTGGAGGAGGCTTTAGGCATCCAACAATGAAATGGGGCAGTTATAGTTTTGTTAGTGATATTCGTTACAAGATATCCTGAGAAACATTATTAAATATCTTCTCTGAAACTGTCTAGAACAGATAATTGTAAACCTCTCTCATGGAGGAAACGTTATGGATTTAATGGCAACAGACCTGATTTCTTTGAGAATGTCCACATTAATGTGATTGTAGATGCAGATTGAAAGTGGTATCAGTGAGCATGAGGCAGTCATAGCAACAAAGATTAACAAAATACAAATGGCAACTAAAAGAAGTAGACTCATACGTATGATCAACGAACTAGATGAAAATACGGTAGTATCATATCTCAATGAGGAATCAGAAACATTTAGCTTTGGACGAGAACATGACTGAAGTTTAAAAGACTAGTTGACGTTGCACTGGACAGATATGTACATAGGAGAGCAAGTCATAATGATAGCGACCCTCCATGGTATAAGTCATTTTTACGCTTCCAAATAAAGAGACTACTATATAACAAGTGTAAAACTAAGCATTGGGCTATAGATAGAGAGTTGCTGAATGAAACGACTTCACCTGCCAAGAGAGTAATGCATGGAGTTTTCAATGACTACCATGGCAGAATATTATCGAAAGATCTCTCACAAAACTCAAAGAAATTTTGGCCCTATGTAAAGGCTACTAATGGAATCAAAGTAAATGTCCAGACTCTCACGGACGAGACAGTAACTAGAATTGAGGATAGAAAAGCAAAAGCAGAAATGCTTAACTCCATTTACAAATTTCCTTTACAATGGAAATTTCAGGAGTATTACCACAATTTAATTCTGATACCGCTGCAGATATGAATGAAGTACACTGCCTGACAAAAAAAAAGTGAAGCACCCACAAGACATGTTTGGATACCAATGTAACTTTGCACACATACTCACCATTGGCGGGCATGCAAATGAGCTGCAATTCTGTGTGGCAGGCAGAGTGGCCAAAAGAGTACATTAGTGTTGTTCATGTTTAATGCTGTTATCATGCATGGTAAGGTATTTAAGGGACTGAACTGAGTCAGGTGCTAAATGATCACTGTGAAGGACATGGAGATGTCGCATACTTGACTGAGACAGTATTATCAGCTCAGAACAGAGATTTAAAGGGACCTTACTGCGGGGCCCCAGTTCTCCAGATTTGTGGGGGATTCAGAGGTGGCAGTGGCCTGATGACTGACTGCATGGGATCGTGAGGGCAGACATACTCATTGTCAAAGCTCCAGGCGACCATGTCTGACCACCACAAGCGAAGATCGCTGTGCTGTTCACCAAGAACATTGCAAACCCTTCAAATCTATGTCTGCCAGCCAAGAACAAGTTATGTACAAGTAACAACAGGCTCCCTGCAACATTCTGTGCATCCTGCACCACTGGCTGGTCATTAGCAGCAGATGAACTAGGAAATAAAAACCCTATGTATAGGCTGCTGTTAACACCACAACACAAATGGCTTCGTTTGGAGTGGTGCCATGACCAAGAAACACTGCATTCTGTTCAGCAATGAATCGTGGTTCTCTCTATCCCAGATGTCCGTGTTTGGTGAGTTTGGTCGTGACCTGGGAAAAGATTCCATTCTTACCATGTTTTGAAGTGGAACAGTGGTGTTATTCCTGGCATCGTGGTGTGAGCGGCCAGTATTTCTTCAGGTCTCAGCTGGTAGTCATTGAGGAAAATCTGATGGCACAACAGTACGTCCTGGACATCCTGCGTTTCCATTTTACACCTCATGCAACAGTACTGTGATGACAGTTTTCAATAGGACAATGCTCGTGCTGTGCCTCTATGAACTTTCTGTGTGATAATTAGATACTCTTGTGGTCAAAAGCTGTCCACATCTGTCACTGATAGAACAGGTGTAGAACAAGCTCAGTTGTGAACTCTATGCCAGTGTCAATATCCAGATGTCAAGGACCTCTGGAGAGGATACAATGGCTTTGTGACACCCTTCTCAGCAATACAACTGCAGCATCCATGCCAGAGGAGTACAACATCATATTGATAAGTAGGTTCTTACAGCCAAGTTCTTTGTAAATTTTATCTGATTTTGTAATCGCTGAAATAACATCGCATACCCTCTAAGAACTAAAATTGCATTTAGTTTCCTCTTCCACTTGTGTGTGCTTCACTTTTTTCTCAGTGTAGTTATCAATGTCAATGGTGTTGAGAAACACCTGAAACCGTTAAAACTGGACAAAAACTCTACTGCTTAATGTATCCGTATCAGATTCTACTCTGAATTTGTGGCTGAGTTAGCCCTTCTGTAACCATTATATTCTGCAGATCTCTTGAACAGAAACTGTGCTCAGTGGATGCAATTAAACAAAGGTCACACCTATCTACAAGGACAGCAGAAGTGGTCCACAAAATTACCGTCCAATATTCTTGACACAGATTTGTTGTAGAATCTAAGAACATATTGTGAGCTGAAATTTAATGAGGTATCGCGAACAGAAAGACTTCCTCCATGGCAACCAGCTCAAATCCCAAAAACGTCGATTATGTGAAATCCAATCATGTGTTTCTCACATGATATCCTGAATACCATGGATTAAAGCATTCAGGTAGATGATATATTTCTTGCTTTCTGAAAGGCATTTAACTCAGGACCACACATACGCTTATTACTGGAAGAACAACCATCCAGGGCATCCAGCAAGATTTGCAACTTTATTGAAGATGTCATGGTGGGGACGATGTAGCATGCATTCTTGAAGGGTAAGTATTCAACAGATGTAAAAGTAAGTTCAAATGTGATTTGTTTTGAGGAGTTGAAACACTTTCACTCTCGTAATCCTCCTGGCCTCGATTTCCATTTACCCCATACATTCTACCCGACAGTTTTCCCTTCCTCTGCTCTGTCAGCCCCTCCCAATTGACACCTCCATGTCATTGTCATCATGTGCTCCGTGAACTCACTGGTTCTGGTGTCCATGAGTCGCTTCCTGGCTTGTGCACCTGCTGTCTCTGTCTCCCATATTCATCTCACACACCCTCCACCTCTCTCACGCTCCCACCCAACCCTACACAAGCTACCCAAGCCTCCTTCCTGCTCTTTATCCCTCTCTCTTCCTACCTCACCCGATACAGCTCCCAAGCAAAGTCCACCTGCTGAACTGTATTCCTGCCATTGACTGCTCAGCCAGTACAGTGACTGTGTGTGTGTGTGTGTGTGTGTGTGTGTGTATGTGTGTGTGCGTGTGTGCAGCCACACGTGTGCGTGAGTGCTCTTGTCTGTTAGAAGATTCGTCTCACAGCAAAGTTTTCATTCTTTTTTGTGTTCATATGCATGTCGAGAACCCAACATTTCTAATGTTTGGTGAGTGGTCTCCTTCATTCCTAAATTATTTACTTTCTGCCAGAACATTCCTAAGCACATTTATGAAGGTTTTAATTTTTTACCTTAGGATGTAATTTGATTGATTACTGAACACTGGGTAATTGAGTAATTGAGTTTTTTAATAGTCTACTTTCATCACTTATTTCTACATTTTCATTGTATATTTTATATTTTAATTGTTATATATTATATTGCATGTGTGGGTTTTAGATCAACATTATATAAAAACTTGATGGTTTGTGATATTTCAGCCAAATTAATTTAGCAGTTACTTTTCTAGCAGTAAAATCAGTGATTCTGACAAGCTAATATTGACAAATGCGTAATTCTTGTGGTTTTTCAAATAAATTTTAATCACAATGATGTATTTTGCACTTTAATACTTGTCACTCTATATCAGTAGGAGGACAAGGCCAGCACGGTGGAGTTTTGTTAGTGTGGATTGCCTACAACAGAGGCAAATATGCACTCATGGGCAAACATGTTGCTTTCTTTTGATTGACAGGTTATGACCTCCTGGGGATAGTCCATCCTTTTCGTTGACAGGACCTTAACCTATTATTCTCCCGCCCCTCTCTCTCGCCTCCTACTCCTAACACCTCAGGAAACTTCCAACCCTCCCCTCTCCCCCACGCTGATACAGGTACACTTTTCAGGCCTGAGTTATTCGAATAGCGAATTCTCATTGTTATCGATTTAACTGACTGTTTAATTAAATTTATCAATTAATTAACTCCCCCTCTGGTAACCCCCCCCCTCCCAACCTTCCCCACTGCCTCTCACCCTCCCTTACCTGGAAATTGGCGCCTCTGTGGTGGAGAGGAAGGATCTCATGACAATAAATTCAATTACTTATCAGAGGGTATATTGTTTATTTATACAAAATTCAGTTTGCAGGGGTTGGATTAATCTTTCTCATCATTCTCGCGTGTTTGGGAAGCCGCAAGTCTTGTAAAGAACGATTACATCAATCGCTCATTTTTTATTCTGATCACAAAAGGAATTACGTCAAGAAACACGAATCACATATTAGTTAGTTACTTAGTTATTTGGTTGCGTGTTCTATTGATCAATCACACAGTACGGTAGCCATTATGATGTGGAACGTGTCAAGTTCACAAGAAATGCACATATAAAAAAAATTATTAATCTATTACAATACAGAGTTAAAGATTAATATTTCTATTATTTACCCTATTCCCTTAAATGGCACAAAATGCATATACTATATTTATAGATTTATTTATTCCTATTCAAGAATTCATCTATGGTATAGAAGGAGTTGTCAAGCAGATATGATTTCAATTTATTTTTGAAGTTATTACCGTTGTCTGTCAGACATTTTATTTCATCTGGTAATTTGCCAAAAATTTTCATAGCAGCATATTTTACCCCTTTCTGTGCCACAGATAGGTTGAGCAAAGGATAGTGTAAGTCTTTCTTTTTTCTGGTATTGAAATCATGAATGTCACTGTTGTTTTTAAACTGGTCCATGTTGTTGAGAACAAATTTCAATAGTGAGTAGATGTATTGTGAGGCTGTTGTAAGAATTCTCAATCTTTTAAAAAGATGCCTACAAGATGTGCGACTATGAACCCCACACATTATTCTAACCACTTTCTTTTCAGCAGTGAATACTTTTTGTCTAAATGTTGAGTTACCCCAAAATGTTATTCTGTATGACATCAGAGACCTTACTTGTATCATTTTCAATTGGACTTTCTTTTACTGGATTAATAATGATGCTTGTATCATCGGCAAACAGTGTCAGTTCAGCTTCCTCTTTCAGATAGGAAAGGAGGTCGCTCACATATATCAGGAACGTAAGGCGACCCATGATTGAACCCTGTGGAACACCTAATGTAATTTCACCCCAGTTAGATGACGTGGTAAACTTCTTTAAATCACTTGACCCATATAAGGAAACTTTTTGCTTCCTGTTCTGTAGGTATGACTTAAACCACTCATATGCTATTTCATTTATACCATAGAATTGTAATTTCTGTAACATAATGTCATGGTTCACACATTCAAATGCTTTGGACAAGTCACAGAAAATTCCTATTGGTGACATTTTCCTATTTAAAGAATCTATTATGTGGACAGTGAAATTGTATATTGCTGTCTCAGTGGAACAGCATTTTTTAATCCAAGCTGTGATATACTAAGTATACCATTACTGTTGAAATGGCTAACATGTAATTACCCTTTTAAAAATCGTTCGATCGCGAAGAACGTAGCGTCCATCTTCCTCTGTCCGCTGGACCACGCCAGTGCCAGGTCATGCCATCACACACGCAGCTTACTCGGGTTGTGCAAAGCGACGTGCCAAGCGCCTGTCCAGGAGTGACCGCTAGGACCCTGTGACTGACAGACCGGATGTCACGCTTATCCTCGAACGAAGTGTCCGAGAAATTCCTGTCGAAACATGTGCTCTTTTTCCGTTTCTCTTCGTGTCCTGCCAGTCCTGACACAACGTCGGTCGCGGCAGCACTGAACCGCAAACAAAGCAGTGTTTACCCGGTAAACCCGTGCAGAATACCGATGCACGCCAGACGCCTTCATTCCAAGGCAAATTCCTAACAGAGTATGGACTCCACCATAGGCCCTAAGCTGCCGTCAATGGTGGAGAGAAAGGAAGTCACGAAAAGAAATTCAATTATGTGACATACAATGTACTGTTTATTTATAAAATTTGAATTTCCAGGGGCTGGTTCTCACTTTTATTTGGTAGAAAAGAACATATCCAGCAACTATATGTCCTAATTACGTAATTAGAGTGCGGCAATTTAAAGGTATCGTATTATTAGAAACTTTTCCTGCGTGAACTCACCTTGCCATGCAGTGATCGACTGAACTAGTGGACAGTACCACCAACAGAGGACGTTCCAGCACCTCTACCCCTCGCCCCTCCCTCCCCACCCCGCCCAGAAAATATTGGTCAGAAAAAAACTCACGCTGTGCTGGAGAGTAAGGAGCTCACGGCACGAAATTTAAATCAAAGTCAACAAACTAATCATACATATACTTTATTTAATCAGTTTGCGAGAGATGGGATTTCCCCACTTAAGTAGACATCATGGCTGAACCCCGCCAACCTTACTCCCGACGACACAATAACTGTAATTACAAGAGAATGAAATGAATTGCGATATAGTAGCCACCGTCTAGGGTCTGCCACGTGTGTGTCTATCATCAGGACCTAATTTTGGACACAATACAACTATTGGAAACAATAAATTGATCCATTGGGAATTTGACGTCCCGATTGGGTTTTTAAAAGTGCTATAGACTTTCAAAGTTGGTTCTCTATGCTGCATTCGGAACGAGGGAGGAAGGTTCTCTTCATGACAGAATAGATGCAACAGCAGATGCCACGGCAAAACAGAGTTCATAGCGATAGCAATAAGACGTTAGGGCTAAATGTCGGGAACAGCTGAAAACACTCCCGCGTCGTCGTGAGCCTGTCCCGAGGCACACACGCGGCGCCTCATCCCACATGTACACCGCTAGCGCCGACGTAAAGAGGACACTGAAAATTTCCGACGCAGCCGCATTCCAGTCGGGGATGAGAGTGTATGCCAGAGTGCTCCACCCCTGTCCATGGAGAGCATCAGGAATGACTGGAGTTGTAGGAATTCGGATGTTATCAATATGTACAGCAGAAACGCCTATCATTTTGAATCTTCTCTCACGTAACACACATGCGTCCGCTTCTGTCGCGTTCACCCAGCACACTGGTCACTTCGCCGGCCCTCGGTGCTGCGGGCAAGAACAGACAGGCAGCCGCAGTCTTTGTACACGTCAAAGGCTGAGCTAATACGTTACTACTGGTTGCCAAATCCGCCGCTGCAGCCAGCCGCGGTGTACTGCGAAACAAGCAGCTGCAACTTGGACGTATACAGTAGTTCTAAACAATCCCATCCCGACATAGGCCCACCAGTTTAAGGAAAACCACTTTGCCGAATCCGAAGCAACGATGTTGTTGACCATACACCTCGAATTTGTCACGCGCAATGTAGATTCCTCACGTTTAAACGAGTTAATTTCGAAGATAGAAGAAATCGGATAAAACACGAGTTTTCACTTCGATAAAGTATTGCTAGTTGCTGTGAAAATGCCGTACAGGACTATGGCATGGACTATATTCCCTCTACGTATTCTTTCAACAAGCAGAAAAATATCGTTCCTTATCTGTCACGGCATGCATCACAGGACTAGAATGTTAAACTCCTTTTTCTCATGACGGTGTGCTAAGATCTACCTCTGTCACAGGACGCCCACTCACTTTCGAACTATCTCTTAAGGTAACCAAATGTCTCGCCACGTAAGGATTCTCTTTAGGTAACAGCACAGAGAAGCTGTAAATATAAGTTTTACACTACATATCACTCTATAAATACGGTATCACATCTGATTTTATTATGATTTTTATCTCCCTTGTGTAGCTGTACGACTGAAAAATCGTTAGAAGATATCGCTGCAACGAAGAAAACACGAAGAGGGGAATCATATCCGTGGTGCCCTAGCCATCACCTACAAGCGACAGGCGGCATGTTATTGATATCGAATTGATAGGCTAATTAATTGAATTGATAATGAGAGTCACCCTGCACGGCGAGTCGGATTACACTCACCAGATAGTTCAAATGGGAATCCCTGGAGGGAAGACGACGTTCTTTTCGAGCAACACTATTGAGAACCGACATTTGAAGCTGACTACAGAAGGAGTCTACTGCCGGCCAACTACATTACACGCAAGGACCGTGCTATTAAAAACGCGATCACCAAGGCTATGTTACCGTCACTCTGATAAAAAGCTGTCTTGTTTCTACAGGTAGACACAAGAGTCGGTAATAGTGTTACGCTTTCTGGTAGAAATGCTATACGCGATTTGGAAACAAGTTTTTCCATTCAACCACATACCCACGTTGGATCCTATAGACATTTCTTTTAATGATTACAGCCACTAGTGAATCATAATAGTGCCACTGTCAAAAATCGAAATATGGTCACCTTTATCGAACCTATCTGCTACAGTAAAACTCCAACGTGGTTTTGGACAGTCCCTATGCATCTTGTAACTGATCCTCGGTCTCCCCTTGCCACCCCTGCAACTTTGCAGGGGACTGAGCAAAAGTCGGAGAGCACTATATGAAAGGCTTATTTCAGTAGTGGTACAAGTCCATTTTTGTTCATTCTGAGATACAGAGTCCTAAAGTTAAAAGAGCGCTGAAAAATCCGCAGAATGAACAAACTTTGAGTTATACCACTATTGAAATAAGCCTTTCATATCTACCACCTTCTGCAACCCGCACAGAAACAGGTAAGCTGAGTTAATGCGACAGGACATGTTCTGACCACTCGATGGAAATGGGAACATGTCGTAGCTTCGTCAACAGTGTACGATGTGTAAGGTAAGCACCAAAACGAAGCTTTCTCCTGCATCACAAGGTAGTGTAAATGACAGTACGAACAGTTACGGTGGTGTTTCTTATCAGGAAAATTAGGAAAACTCCATATCACACAGGAACTGGAAAAAGGACGAGGATTTAGCTACTACATTGCGATGCGTTTTCCAACTACATACAGGTACTACAGTCCGAATGAGATCTGCGTCCCTTATGGTACGTCCACGTCTATCACCCAGACATTCTATCTTATTTTATTTTGTACCATCCAACAGAGAAAAACTACAAACTACAAAAGCTCCGCTAATTACATCCAACAGACAACTCAATAAGATTTTACTGCATCCCTCTTTTCCGATACATCGAAAACAAATACCGTCTGCATGCCAGCAGCGAGCACATGCTCCGACCCCTATTAAATATACAGGTTTTGATCCGCTCAGTGATCGAAGCTGCCTGCAGAGACCAGTGCAAAGTTGCATCGCCTGTAACGTAGGAGGAGTAGACCCGAGTTAGCCTTCGAGTGTGGATTCACCGTGCAGTATATCTGAAGCGATGTTAAGATACAGATCCACATCCATGATAGCGTTTGAAGGTGCATCTGCCGCGCTATAAAATTATAGCAAGTCCGATGTTCAGGGACAGATGTACAAAACGTCACATCTAGGACAGGGCTCGAAAGTGGACCAACCACGCGTTACGTCTGGAGATGTGTTCTATTTTTGAAGTTGGATCCAGCAGCGGGGGTGCGGAGACTGGGTCATGAGATCCATTCATGACACACGTATCCAGAAAACAGAGCAAACGCACTGCAACTGTAGAATATATGAGTGGAGGTGACATAATGCAATTGAGCACAGTGCTATACTATGCCGCCTGACCAGGAAAATAGTGCCTTTACGCTAGGTGGTGGTGACTGTGCTACATTTACAAGCAATTTTAGAATGATGAACGAGAACTGATGCTTTGATCGCATAGGTATAAGTGACAGAAAGTCGACAAAATTACGAAAAATGGCGCAAAATGTCTGAAAATTGGGGGGGGGGGGGATACCCCGAAATGCGGTGAAACTGGGGGCGTACTTGCCTGTCTTCTGACTGGTGCAGAACAATTCGTGTACATGGGACGAATAAGCAACAGGAACATGAGAAATCGTTGACATAAAAGCTCCCGGATCCAAGGAAACAGTCATTTTTCGTCGGGGCAACATTCTACTGCTTATCTACTGAGGTAATCGTGAAAAACGCAAGTTGACTGCTGTCTTTGATGCTTTCCTCGAAAAAAGAGAACCATCTGCCTCTACACTTACTTGCATCTGCATTAAAGGATGACCGAGAGTGGATGGAGTGATGGGTCGTGATGGAGTTGTAACTAGGTATGATTTAATGGTAGACTGATGATGCATTGTAGAGAGAGAGGGAGATATTGCTGCAGGTCGTTTCCCATTTCTTCCCCTTGTTCTCTCAGGATGCATCAGTTGTGTGACATACCCTGCGGTCGACTCGTATACAACAGCGCGTTCTGTATGTGACTTAGAGCATTGCAGCAAACCTCTGTCACCAGAGGACTTCCATCTCATGTGTAATGAAACACGTCCATCTTGTTTCGACACATTCCTCTAGACGAACGAAGATTTATGCCACATACTCCATGCCCCTACCGCATCTTGGGCATAAAATCGAGTCTTCAGTTTCGTAGCTACGGTGATTCTAAGTTAACGACAAGTGTTTGTGACGTACTGCAAACCCTGTTTATGTCTGACAGATATCCAGTTTACAGAATTAGTGGTGGCAAGACATGTAATTTCAAATGTCAAAAACTGCTGCTATGTGATCGTCTCTTTCTTTGCAAGAGCGTTCTCCATTACTAACGATCATTTTATATAGGACTGATGAGAGAATGGTATAATTTATGAATCGTGATCGGATGTGAACGGTGGCCGCTATACACCTCTGGAAAGCTACATTGTGCATGTATCACAAAGAATCGATGTTTTAAGGAAGTTTTTTCTTCATTTTACAGTTTGTCGCCATAGTTTATCGTAGAGAAACTTGCAAGGAGAATGCGTGTCATGTGCAGGAAATATATTTCTAACATTGGGGCAGTAACAGCGTTGCATTCCACACGACTAATACACTGGAAACCTCAACGATCTAACATTACAGCTCGTTTTAAGTGCCGAACCGTGTAGCCTTAGGAGTGCAATGTGTTTACGTCCTCTCTTATCAATACCTTTCTGGTACTAACCCCAGACTCCAGAACAATACTTTAGAACCGATAGCACAGTTGATTTACATCAAATGCTTCAAACTGCGTTCGCCTGGAGCTCCATCATGCATAAAAAGCACCCATTTCTTGTTCTTAATCCTCTGTTATATCATCACAACACTTTCATATCTACTGTACGCCGAAAGGGGTGCTAACCTGCTCGACATCCCCGTATCTGGAGAAATCTTCTGCTCTTGAATGGATACAGGACAGTAGTTACAGACTTGATTCAGTCTGGTCCTTCACGAAATGCGGACTGTAGCAGTCTACTTCTGTTCAGCTGCATATTAAATCGGTGACAGTGTTGCACGGAGCGTTGGTGAAAGACAATGTGAGGAGATCTTTCAGACTCTAACTTTATCCTAAGAATGCAAGGATGCTCTGTGATTCACATCCGCAGAGGGAAAGATCCAAAATTATGCACTATGATCGAGGTGCTATAAATTTGTAGATCGTTGTCTGGTGTTCTTCGGTGTATATTTTCGAGAATTAACAATGAATGTAGGTAGTGCACAGTCATCTATCTATATTCTTGATGGTACTCGTAGAGTAGAGAAAGGGCGGTTTAGCGATGATACGGAAATTGGGAAGCATGCTGCCGTGTCACTGGTCAAAGTTGTAAAAAAACTAGTATAATTGCTAAAATTGATCACACTATCAACTTTGACGTTCATTATTACAGAACATCGGTGGTGTCTTTTACATCCCATCCGTCCACTGGTATGCTGGTGATTACCACATAATGATTGACTGACATTGAGATAGAGAAATACTCTTGGTGGAAGCGTAACAAAATGGTTCAAATGGCTCTGAGCTCTATGAGACTTAACATCTGAGGTCATCAGTCCCCTAGACTTAGAACTACTTAAACCTAACTAACCTAAGGACATCACACACATCCACGCCCGAGGCAGGAGTCGACCCTGCGACCGTAGCAGCAGCGTGGTTCCGGACTGAAGCGCCTAGAACCACTCGGCCACAATGGCCGGCGAAGCGTAACACCTTACAGGGATGGCTAGCACCGAAACAGTGATTGTGTACATGACTGCAATATGAGGAATCAATCCAAACGGAATACTGAGCCATCAGCTGTCCCAATACTGTGAAAGATGAGTTTCAGTGTAGCGACCGCCAATCACCTTCAGACAGCAGTCTGGGAATGCTTCACAATGCCGCAGAACTCTTCCAGTTTCCTATTGTTGCGTATGTCTTTTGTTTCAATCATCCAGTGTATGTGTTGTGGGAGCACCAGCAACACGATTTATACCGTGCGATGTCTAATTTTGTATGAGAGGCAATGGATCGAAACGTGTTACTGTCAGTTTAGAACCTGACACATACTTCGAAGTCGTGCCGAGAAAAACGGAATGTATGGTGGTGTACAAAGCATGTTAGAGCAGTAAAAAGCAGTGTATCAGACAACAAAACAGGGACCTTCTCTTGCGACTGATAGTCTGTGGGATATGGTCTTCATCCTACAATACAGGCGATGAAACTTTACACTGGTCTGTGCAGGCAGCTTCGATCACTGAGTGGAGCAATACCTGTATATTTACAAAGGGGTCGGCGCATGTGCTCGATGTTGGCATGCAGACGGTATTTGTTTTCGAAATATCGGAAGAGAGAGATGCAGTAAAAACCTGACCGAGTTCTTTGTTGGATGAAATTAGCGGAGCTTTTGAAGTTCGTAGTTTTTCTGTATTGGATGGTACAAAATAACGGCGATAGAATGTTTGGGTGTCAGATGTGGATGCACCCTGAGCGATGCAGATCTTCAGACTGCAATGCCTGTATGTAGTTGGGAAACACATCGCACTGCAGTAGCAAAATCCTCGTCCTTCTTCCAGTTCCTGTATGATGTGGAGTCTTCCTAATTTTCCTGATAAGAAACGAGACCGTAGCTGTTCGTACTGTCATTTACACTACCTCGTGTTGCAGAAGAAAGCTTCGTTTTGGCGCTTACCTTACACATCGTACACTGTTGACGAAGCTACGACATGTTCCCATTTCCATCGAGTGGTTAGAACATGTCCTGACGCATTAACTCAGCTTACCTGTTTCTGTACGGGTTGCAGAAGGTGGCATATATAGCGCTCTCCGACTTCTGTTCAGTTGTGACTTAAACTGGAACGATCACAGGCGCAAAGCTGCAGGGGTCGCAGGGGGAGACTGAGGAGCAGCTACAAGATGCATAGGGACTGCGTAAAACCACGTTGGAGTTTTACTGTAGCAGATAGGCTCGAAAAAGGTGGCTCGTATCGAGACATGGGAGTGCCATGATTATGATTCACTGGTGGCTGTAATCATTAAAAGACATCTTCATAGAATCGAAAGCGGGTATGTGGTTGAATGGAAAGACTTGATCCCAAATCGCATACAGCATTTCTACCAGAAAGGGTAATATTATTAGCGACTCTTGTGCGTACCTGTAGAACCAAGAGCGCGTTTCATTCAGGGTGACGGTAGCATAGTCGTTGTTCAAATGGTTCAAATGGCTCTGAGCTCTATGGGACTTAACATCTGAGGTCATCAGTCTCCTAGAACTTAAGAACTACTTAAACCTAACTAACCTAAGTACACCACACACAACCATGCCCGAGGCAGGATTCGAACCTGCGACCGTAGCGGTCGTGCGGTTCCAGACTGAATAGCCTAGAACCGCTCGGCCACATCGGCCGGCATAGTCGTGATAGCGTTTTTAATACCGCGGTCCTAATGTGTAATGTATGTTGCTGGCGGTAGAATGCTACCGTGTTCATCTTTGTTGGCATGTTCCCATTTAAAACAAGTGGCAAAATGACGGTCCTGTTACCTTAACTCCGCTCAACCTGTTTCCACACGGGCTGCTGAGGGTGGTGGATATAGCACTCTCCGACTTCTGTTCAGTTCCGACTTAAATTTCCACGATCACAAGGACGAAGCCACAGGGAGGTGGGAGCAGAGACTGAGGAACAGTTATAAGATACAGAGGAGTTGTCTAAAACCACGTGGGAGTTTTGCTGTAGCAGATAGGTTCGAAAAAGGTGACTCATTTCGAGGTATGAGAGTGGCACGAATATTATTCGCCAGTGTCTGTAATCATTAAAAGACGTCTCCATAGAATCAAACGCAAGTACGTACCTGAATGAAGAGACTTGATTCCAAATCGCCTACAACATTTCTAGCAGAAAGCGTTACACTATCAGCGACTTTTGTGTGTGGCTGTAGAACCAAGGCCGCATTTAATTCAGTGTGACGGTACCATAGTCGTTGTGATCGTGTTTATAATGGCGCGGTCCTTACGTGTAATTTACTTGGCTGGCGGTAGACTTCTTCTGTGGTCAGCTTCAAATGTCGGTTCTCAATAGTGTTCCTCGAAAAGAACGTCGTCTTCTCTCCAGGGATTCCCAATTGAACTATCTGGTGAGTGCAATCCGACTCGCCGTGCAAGGTGACTCTCATGATCAATTTAGTTAATTAGCCTATCGGTTCGATACCAGTGCCAAGCCATCTGACGCGTGTAGACGATGGCTAGGGCACTGTGGATATGATTCTTCACTGTGGCGATATCTTTTAACGAGTTTCCAATCGTCCATCTACACAGGGGGGAGACAAAAATCATAATAAAATCGGATATGATACCGAATTTATAGAGTGATATGTATTATAATACTTATATTTACAGCTTTTCTGTGCTGTTACCTTAAGAGAATCCTTATGTGGCGAGACATTTGGTTACCTTAAGCGATAGTTCGAAAGTGAGTGGGCGTTCTGTGACAGAGGTAGACCTTAGCACACCGTCATGAGAAAAAAAAAGAGTTTAATATTCTAGTCCTGTGATGCATGACGTGACAGATAAGGAACGATATTTTTCTGCTTGTTGAAAGAATACTTAGAGGGAATATAGTCCATGCCATAGTCCTGTACGGCATTTTCACAGCAGCTATCAATACTTTATCGAAGTGAAAACTCGTGTATTGTCCGATTTCTTCTATCTTAGAAATTAACTCGTTGAAACGTGACGAATATACATTGTTCGTGACAAATTCGAGGTGTATGGTAAAGTTGTTTTTCTTACACTGGTGGGTCTATGTCGGGGTGGATTGTTTAGAACTACTGTATATGTCCAAGTTGCAGCTGCTTGTTGGCGGTACACTGCGACTGGCTGAAGCGGGGGTCACGAGGATTTGGCAACCAGTAGTAACGTATTAGCTCAGCCTTTGACGTGTACAAAGACTGCGGCTGCCTGTCTGTTCTTGCCCGCGGCACCGAGGGCCGGCGAAGTGACCAGTGTGCTGGGTGAACGCGACAGAAGCGGACGCATGTGTGTTACGTGAGAGAAGATTCAAAATGATGGACGTTACTGCTGTACATATTGATAACATTCGAATTCCTATAACTCCAGTAATTCCTGATGCTCTTCATGGACGGGGATGGAGCACTCTGGCATACACTCGCGTCCATGGCTGCGAATGCGGTCGCGGTGGAAATTTTCAGTGAGCTCTTTACGGTCGGCGCTGGCTGTGTACGAGTGGGATAGGACGCCGCCTGTGGACCTCCCGACAGGCTCCCGGTGATGTGCGAGTGTTTTCAGCTGTCTCCGACATTTAGCCCCAACGGCTTATTGCTATGAATTTGATCGTGGTTTACGTGTGTCGTCTTTAGTGCTACTCAATACATCGCTATGGACTCTTGTCTTCCAGTGCCATTTGCTATTGCGTCTATTCTGCCATGCAGTAGAGCCTTCCACCCTCCTTCCGAATGTAGCGGAGAGAACTAATGTAGGAAGTCTATAGTACTTTTAGAAACACAATCGCGACGTCAAATTCCCGATTGAGCAATTTATTGTTTCCGACAGTTGTACTGCGTACGCAAGATTTCGGTGCGGGCGGGCAAGGCCGATGCGGACGGGGGCTACCCTGCAGTCGGCCGACGGCGCGTGTCTCGCAACCGAGAGTTTGTGTGATCGTCAGATATTTTTTTTTTCTTCACCAGATGTGTTTAGTGGAAACATTATGGTGGAGGAGGGCGTGTACAAAACCTCGGAAGTCTTTACCGCTACGATCTATTTGTGACGGAAATTTCATTCCTTGATTTGCATAATGTTTGTGCGTGATACTTACAGATCAGAGTTGAGTGTGATATCGGTCATCGAACATATTTCTAAAAATGTAAACGACGTAACAGCCGCGATATTCCGAAATAAAATAAAGAAGTGAACAATGTGAGTTAAGTCATTAAATTTACGAATGTCGTTTTCTACGTTTTTTCACCCGAAACTAAAAATTCAAATTAAGCGAGCACCCCAGTTGTGAGACTTCTCGACAAACAAGAGTGAATACTCCGACTCTAATAAAAAATCATGTTCGCGAGTCAATTGGTTTTTTAGTTTATGAGTTCACTCGTTAATAAGTATGATGTTTGGTTGGTTAGTTAGCTAGTCAGATGATTTGTTTGATAATTAAAAGTTGTGTGGCCTCATGACCACGAAACAAATAAAACTTATCCGAATCTGCGGAAAAAAATAATATTTGAGTCAACATTTGTAAAACTCTAATTCCTCTCTCTCAAACCCTACCCTATGGGGAGAGAGGGAAAGTTTTAGTTTTAGCGAATCAAAATTTACGAAGTAAATTAGTATTTTTTATTCATCCATAACCGTTTTCTACGCAACAATGAGAACATGGATCTTCTTGAGTTACAGCGCGAACCACCAAGAATCAAAACAAATGTTTAAGACAAAATGTACTTGGTTATTTTATGTAGAATATGATTCTGCAATAAAAAATGGGGGTTCCCATTTGAAATTTTAAAGTTGCCTCCCTCCCCACCCCCAAGCGGTTGGGGTGGCGGGCTAATTTTAGCACCAGCAGATGCCCCCTCGAAAATAATCAGCTTTGGATTCTGCACATATTTTCGCGTGAAGCTTATTTTTCAAGTTATTCTGGTTTGTCAACTTGAAATTTACACCCTATATATATATATATTATTGACTTTGATCTGGATTTCGTTTCGTGAGATCCTTCTTCTCCAGCACAGAGTGGGTCTTTTTCTGACCAATATTTTCTGGGAGGGATGGGAAGTGAGAGGCGAGGGATAGGGGTGATGGAACGTCCTGTGGTGGTGGCATTGTGCAGTAACTCAGTCTATCCATGCAGGTAACAGGAAAATTTTCCAATAAAACGACATCTTCAATCTGCCGCACTGTATAATTAGGACATATAGTTGCTGGATATGTGCTTTTCCACCAAATAAAAGTGAGATCCAGCCCCTGGATATTGAAATTTTATAAATAAACAGTATATCCTGTCACATAATTGAATTTCTTTTCGTGACTTCCTTTCTCTCCACCATTGACGGCAGCTTAGAACCTATAGCGGAGTCCATTCTCTGTCAGGAATTTGCCTTGGAAGGAAGGCGTCCGGCGTGCATCGGTATTCTGCACGGGTTTACCGGGTAAACACTGCTTTGTTTGCGGTTCAGTGCCGCCGCGACCGACGTTGTGTCAGGGCTGGCAGGACACGAAGAGAAACGGAAAAGGAGCACATGTTTCGACAGGAATTTCTCGGACACTTCGTTCGAGGATAAGCGTGACATCCGGTCTGTCAGTCACAGGGTCCTAGCTGTCACTCCTGGACAGGCGCTTGGCACGTCGCTTTGCACAACCCGAGTAAGCTACGCGTGTGATGGCGTGACCTGGCACTGGCGTGGTCCAGTGGACAGAGGAAGACGGACGCTGCGTTCTTCGCGATCGAACGATATTTAACAGCCTAATTACATGTGATACGTGTTTCTTGACGTTATTCTTTGTGCGATCAGAATAAAAAAAGAGCGATCGATGTAATCGTTCTTTACTAGACTTGCAGGTTCCCAAACAGCCGGGAATAATGAGCAAGAGAAATCCAACCCCTGCGAACTGCTTTTTTTTTTTTTTAAATAAGCAACATACCCTCTGGTATGTAATTGAATTTCCTGTCATGAGATCCTTTCTCTCCACCACAGAGTCGCCAGTTTCCTGGTAGTGGAGGGGAAGAGGAGAGGGGAGGGCTGGGGGTTTACCAGGTGGGGGGAGTTAATTAATTGATAATTTTAATTAAGTAGTCAATCAAATCGATAAAAGTGAGAGTTCGCTATTCGAATAACTCAGGCCCTAAAATGTACCTGTATCAGCTAGGGAGAGGGGAGAAGGTTGGAGGTTTCCTGATGGGTTGGGAGGAGGAAGGGGAGAGAAGGGGGTGAGGGAACAATAGGTTTAGGATCTGTCAAAAAAAAGGATGGATTTTAACTGGGACTCCTAATCTGTCAATCAAAAGGGAACAACAGCTTTGTCCTTGAGCGCATACTTGTCCATGATGTTGGCAATCTGCACCAACAAAACTCCACCGTGCTGGCCTTGTCCCCCTGCTCATATCTTGCATGAGTATTGGCACATCACTAACGTTGCCTTTCATTTGTCCTAGTTTTTTTTTTTTTTGCTGATGGTGGCAGCTGCCAAGTTCTTATTCTCTTCTGCAAAGTACCGATAATTTAAAAAACTGGCAGTTCTGGATAAAATTTGTTGGGTACTTATTATACCACTTTCAATAGCCTTAAATTCTTCACAAGTCCATCGATGGTTCTCAAAATTGAATGATCTGTCTAAGTTTCTATGAAATGTGGGCTGCTCAATATGTGGTCAATTTATCATAGACATTCTCCATAGAATTAATACAACAATGACGTATTTTTTACATGTCTACGCGATAAGTGTTAGCGGGTACTGTAGACCATTAGTGATGTCCGCAAAGTGAAAACATCTGGGTGGCAACTATTGGGTGCAATGCCTAGAAGAGAAGCAGAGATGATCATTTGCCAAGAATTTTGATGTAAAAATATTTTTGGTCAGAAGTGCTATTGTCGGCGTGTCAAAAAGTGAACTTTATTATGCTACTGCACTTTCAGCACACAAACGAGTTGAAGTATAAAGAAAGAGTCCTGGGTAAGAGGCTGAAACCAGTGGATGAATCTGTTTATATTCCATACCCCTTACCACTACCCACTACAACATGCAGTAATGAACAACTTAAGTGGTACAGAACTTCCTCTTCAAACTGCCACAGCCTACACTGTTAGGAGCTTGTGCAGAAAGCCTTGCTAGGAATTCTGATGAAGTTGTGTTTAGTGTCACATTGTGGCAGACAAATCTTTCAATCAAAATCCGTGCTGTTAATTTCCCAGAATAGATTCAGCCTTGTTCTGGATAGCAGAGTGCCACTTCTAGTGGCATACCCTAAACTCAGTTGGATTCTTCTGCCATAAACCCACTTATGTTGGACCACTCTGATGAAGCACTCTTGTCTTCTGGAAAACATAGGAAGAATAGTTATTGATGGTCCTATAAATCTTCATGTTAGTCCCATGCTGCTGTTTACAATTAATAACAAAGAAAGGAAACATATCTGCAATGAAATAGCACAGGAAACTATCGAATTTACCTGAGTATAACATGACCCTGAATAAAATGACCCCCCATTTTTATTAAAGAGGCTCCTTGGGAAGAAATTACGTTTTAACATATTCTGACTAATCAAAATTACGAGCTTTTATTGACGTAAGGTACTTACCTAAAAAGCTACGATTACACTCAGCCCCGGATTACGATATTTCTGAACCGGGGCAAAAACTTGATAGTGCCCCCCTACCCCTCCCTTTCTCCTCGTGCGTTTGAGATGAGATGTCACAATTTAAAAAAAAAATCGATTTTTCAAAAATATGTTCCTTTTATAGTGCACATCTTACTGAAGAGTTTGATATAAACAACATCTATGTTCAAGGAAATGTGTCATGTGATTCGGCCTCAAGTGTGGCAAGGTGCAGTAGCACGCCTCTTCACACACCATTCTTCTATCGCACCTCATAACGTGTATATTTTGTAATGGAAACCATCAAACCTATATTCAGGACAGTGGAAATTAAAATGTCCTGTGATGCCTCTCCTGCTCCCAGTCACCTGGTTTGAAATTCTACTCCTTTTTTTTTTTTTTTTTTTTTATGCCTCTCCTGCTCCCAGTCACCTGGTTTGAAATTCTACTCTTTTTTTTTTTTTTTTTTTTTTTTTTTTTTTTTTTTTTTTTTTTTTTTTTTTTTTAAAAAGAACCTCACAATTAATATTGGGTGGGTTCATTTGTGACCGGTGTAATAAGAACTCTTCAGAAAATTTGCACTCTTTATTTCCTCTTAGCGAATGACTTTCTCTTTTGGTGCGGCATAAAATTAAATATAGGAAACATAAAAACCAGTAAAGACAAGAGACAAGCAAGACAGTACACAGTTCTTCAATCCTTAGGTCCCAGCATTTTTTTCTCTGTAGTCTGGCTACAGATTTACACGGTGTGCTTCCCTTTCGCAAAACGTTTTGCCACAAGAAAAATCAAAATGAAGTTGTCTAATACTGAAAAAGCTGTTAGTACGAGTAATACTGAAGACTGGTGTCATCTCTCGGTTTGATTACATCTACTTTGTCACTGTCTGCTAGATAAAACGAAATAGAACTTTCTAATATTGCAGCAATTGTAACACACGCCAAATAAACGAGACTGTTTTGGCACAAATGATGATTTTTATCTATCGCATCTACATAAATAACACGACAGAATATAATTCACCAATATCAAATGCCTGTTAGGCCTTCGACGAGGGAAAAGTTTTATGTTAGGAAACAGTTTCACATTTCATTCATATGTTGCTGTTTGTCAAGCACGAGATCGAAAAGCAGTAGCATCAGTAAGAAGTTTTTACACAAATTTGGAATCGTCATATTCTTCCATATAATTTGTGTAACGTCCTTTTTCTTCTCCTTCCACGTTCTAACAAACAATCTCATCAGCACTAATTCTGTGGCTATTCTTGTCATTCTCAAAACTTATTCTCCAGTTAACTTCACTAACCTTGCTAGAATCTCCAGTTTAGTTATCCCGTGTTTATTCTTCGATTAGGCGTAATTACGCGTTTGTACAACGCGCTTTCCCCGCTATATCAGGAACAGAACTTACGCTGCTGCTACCGGACACCGAGAAGGTAATATTTAATCTTTCGTACCTATTACTCCTGTTAGTCGTTTATTTCCACTCTGGTAGTTTGAATCTATGGATTTTTCTAATAATTTTAACAACGCTTACCGTTCGCACACCGAATCTCACCACATAAAAATCAGCGTTTGGTATTCGCCCGTTCGTATTCATTTGGCTCAGCTCGTACAGCCTCGTCCCCTTCTGTCTGCGGGAAATTTTTATTTTTATTTAAGATGCGACAGGGATTCCCCTAGCAGAAACACCACGTACACTATCCAAAAATCAACTTATGATTCGTGCAGAAATCAACTTAGCATGTGTTCAAAAACAAACACGGATGCGTTTCAAAACCATACGAATAATCGATAGACCAATCGGAGCCGGATACTATGCGCTTTGTGAAACAAGGTTTTTTCTTCAACAATATGAATTTGGCAACCCTTAAATTGCCGCTCGGGGCACATACCCCGGTTTGCCGCCCCCTCCCCTCCCCTCTAGATGTGGGCCTCATTGCACCTACTCTAAACTCATGCGATTTATTATTTGTCTACATTTTGATAATACAAGGAGAAATAAAATAAACAAAACAAATTGTTCACATCAATTTTTATTTTCACTGCCTCTTTTGCTTAGCTTGTCGTCTGTGGTACCCCTATTTTTAATCATAATCGTCATCATAATAACAGGGCTGTTGTAAAAAACTTATACAGTACCTTCGTTGTCGCAAATATTTGGCTGTTTCTTCCGAAAATTTGCGATCTTTATTTCTACTGTACTGACGTAAGAATGTTACAATCACCTCCTTTACATGTACTGTTTGCCAGGTGTAATATTTAACTGGGCTAGCAAATCCGCTTCAGACCTTAACATGTAAAAACGACAGCGAAAAACGGTTTCCGGAATTTGATTTTCGTCTTTCGGAAGATGTGTCGCATGTAAACGTAGTGAGTCTTTCGCTAAAAAAACATACGGTATCGTCTGCCCGCCGCTCTCTCATTGGCCGTGTAGAAACAGCAGCAGACACACGCGCAATCGTGTATTATCACGGTGAGCGTCGGCAACATTGCTACACGAAACACGGTAAGAACGCCACTGACGCGCCTAGACTTCTAGCATCTCCTGAAGAAATGTATGCTGTTGTTGACTATCTGTCCAATTTTAAAGTCAGGTCTATTCCGACTACAAATGGATTCAGGCAAACTGCAGTTTACACATGGTGGACGTTCACAAACAGCCTCAGTTTGCGGTATGGATTCCCATGCTTGGCATAAGACGAAATTTGCTGCTCGCTCACCACTCACTTCCCCACATTCATCATAGTTCTCAGCTAAGCTCGGGATACAGTTCGTACTTCAAGCCTTCCGCAGCGCTGAGTTTTAGCAAAGTGAAAAACGGACGGCTGTTTCTTCTAGAGTGGAGGTCATATGTAACTGCAGCAACTAATACATGAATAAAAGATCGCAGTCACGATTCAATCCAAGTCGAACTTTCACTCGTCCTGCGATCTAGTGCCGTCTGTTGGTACTATCTCCATAACAGGTGTTTCCGCTATAATTTATCCTTGCGGTAACAGCTGCAGTCAGTTTAATGTGATTTGTTTCGTTTGTTAGGCATTTGACTCTGGATTAGTATTCTTTCTCAATTTATCTGAATATCACCATAGTGTTCAAAAGCTGATTAAAAGCTGGGAACGTTTTCCAATGGTATTTTAATACGTGAACAGTTACCGAATTTTCATTTGCAACGGACTTGGTAAGTCATTAGCTTTTGATAAACAAAATAAAATACTACGATTCTTCAGTTTCTCCCGGCGTATTTGTTGCTCGAACAGTCCACAGGTATACTGCCGGTTCAAAGTGTCCTACGGGCACAATATTTCGGCGATCAGACATGTCGCCATCGTCAAGTGAGCTGACGAACTGAGCTCCTGAAGGCGGGCTCAGCAAGAAGTACGAACTGGCGACCAGGGCGGACGTAGCAAGCACATCGACGCTGCGACAGATTCCGACGCCCACGTCTTCGCGACCGCCGGCGCGCGGGCGCGGACGGCGAAGAGAGCGGCCCACGGGGGGGAGGGGATTTAAATCGGCTGCCCGCCCTCAGGAGCTCAGTTCGTCAGCGCACCTGATGATGGCGACATGTCTGATCGCCGGAATATTGTGCCTGTTGGACACTATGAACCGGCAGTATACCCGTGGACTGTTCGAGCAAAATAAAATACTGACTTGGTTCGGAAACGTGAATGGTTCTCGAAGGACAAGATTTTCGCCTTTTAATGTCAGCTTTATTTAAAAAGCAGCATAGATGTATGTACGCGGTTTCATACATGTCTGAGAACTTGTATTGTGAACCTATTCAGATACAACAAAATTATGCGAGTTGATAGAATTTTAATGCTATTCCCTCCAGTGTTTTGCAAAATTGTCGCTGTTTTAAGCAGAGCATCAGATTGTAGTAGTGCCTAGTTCATTGTTTCTCACGTAACTATCCGTTGTAGTAGCGCCGCGAGTCAAATGTCACATGATTGATCGAGCAGGATCGATACTGTATCAAGCGCTTCTGCGATCGGGAAAATGCGGGCCCATTCGGACTGGAAGTAGTGCATGCTAAGTTGTATACTTCAGAACTCTTCAAAATAAATTTGTACGAAATGTAAATAGCCAAAGCTTCATCAGCAAATGTAAGACGACCCCTATATTAATCTGTTAAATACTATACAGTTTAATCTGTGAATATGAGACGATCCCGTATTTTTCGAATGGCGAATTTGGGAAAAAACCTCGTCCTTGTAATCGGGTAAAAACGGTATTTCAATTGGCTGCTTAATTTCCTTGTACTGAAGTAGACCATCACTGTGGAGTACACTTATAACACAGATGTTATCCTCATGTGGTAGCAGTATTCTGCTGCGCTGACTGACAGTTCAACCGAGTAAGTTAGGTCTGCAAGTGTAATAATAGCAAATGACAATACATGATTCCATGTCTGATACTTCAACTTCACTCTGAGTCTAACCACTTCATTCTTGAGGAATCTCTCACCATCTATCTATTGCTTGCGCCTTGCCCCGCAATTATGCAGGGTCGGCCATGGTTAACCAGATTTGGCATGTTAATTTTAAAGGGTGGCCGGACGCCATTCCTGCCGCCACCCCGTACCCCCCAGGACGGAATTAGTGTACCCCAGCTGTCTGCGTCTAGTGTAAATCGTGAAATAGTGTGAATGTGTTTCAAATGCCTGTAAGTCGTGTAACTGAGGCGGGACGTGGGGACCAGCCTGGTATTCACTGAGTAGGATGTGAAAAACCGCCTAAAAACCACATTTTAAAGGGTGGCCGGACACCATTCCTGCCGCCACCCCGTACCCCCCCAGGACGGAATTAGTGTACCCCAGCTGTCTGCGTCTAGTGTAAATCGTGAAATAGTGTGAATGTGTTTCAAATGCCTGTAAGTCGTGTAACTGAGGCGGGACGTGGGGACCAGCCTGGTATTCACTGAGTAGGATGTGAAAAACCGCCTAAAAACCACATCCAGGCTGGCCGGCACACCGGCCGTCGTCGTTAATCCGTCGGGCAGATTCGATCCGAGGCCGGCGCGCCTACCCAAGTCCACGAAGCAGCGCGTTAGCGCTCTCGGCTATCCTGGCGGGTTGTGGAATCCCTCACTACCAACAGGTTATTCACAGCTGCTTGAGGAATCCCTCACTATCAACACGCTATTCACAGCTGCATTGTTACTCTTTTGAGGATGGGAGTTTGATGGCATAAGAGGAGTGGCATAATATGGTATTCCTGAGTGCACTGCATGCTGATGCATAAGGAGATTTCAGCAGGAATGTAAGAACTAGACACTGGAATGTTACAATACTGGACGATGAACTTGTCAAAATGTCATGGAAAATTCACTTGCAAATGCAATGCAGTTGTAATGTATTATTGCGTTTCTCTGATTGTTGGGCTTTGACCTCTGGAGACTGTACCTCAAAGCAAACATGTAGTCACCAAGTTAAAACTATGATGAACATTGATCCTACATGATTAGGGTGTACTGAAACACTGTGATATTTTCCAATGATTTAATATCTTCCTCAGTGAACAATGGCCTAGTACATAAGCCGTTTTTACTCAAACTAGATCGAAAAGTTATCTTGCAGTGGCCATGTGTCTGTGGCAGTTTCGGGCTGGATGTGTTCCTTTTGACTTGGAGTGTTTCACAGAATAGGTGATCAACTAAATGCAGTCCCATATTATGAGTAATGTTATGATCCCATTACTGAGACAATAGTACTTTGAGGGCTTAATCTATTTTGAGCAGGATCAGTCCTTAATTAGCATGTCAGTCATGATGTAGCAGAGGTTTGAAGAATAGAGTGAGATTCCCCATCTTGACGAGCCTCCTTCTGCATCAGACTTCAGTTCTATTGAAAACGTATGGGCAGGCCAATGGATCATTTGAGAAAACTGACTCAACTCCGCTCCATGAACCAATGACGACCTTTGGAATGATGCCTCACCTGCCAGGGAGAAGGCAGCACAAAATGAGAGGTATGTTACTTACCTCTTATACAACCTTTCTCACAGAATGCAGATGATCATTTAAGTCAGAGGCCTTTTGATGAAGTATTCAGTGGTAAAGAAATCAGATGTCGTGCTCTTTTGAGTGACAACAATATGTTATCAAGAATGGTGAACTGTCTGTTCCGTTAACTTTTTTCCTTTCTTTCTAGAGATTAAATACATTGACACCTTATTACAATGGGCAGAGACAAATGGATTATAAGAGAAACCTGGTCTGGCTGTGTCCCAAGAATCCAGATGATCTTCGGTATGTCGCCTAATGTGCCTGGGAAGAGGTGGCAGCAAATTATGGATTGGTTACTCACCTCACAGAATGCAAATGGTCACTAAAATTGGAGGCCTTTCTTTGAGGTGTTAAGTAGTAAAGAAACTACTTGTGGTGTTCTTCTGAGGACTGAAAATAAGATATCAAGAATGATGAATTGTCCATTCTGCTATTTACTTTTCCTACATTTTAAACAAATTATCACAATAACACAAAGAAATTTACCATAAGTGAGATTTAAAACTTACCCGACATCACAAGACAGCTTTCCAACCTGTTGATAGAGCCATCAAGCTACAAAAACATGTTAGACCAACCACTGCAACATTGAGCTGTTTCTCGATGCTGTTCTGATCTCATAACTTTAACAGCATTTTGTAAGTCTGGAATTTTATGAATGACGTGGGATAGTTTCCTTGTGCATTTTGAGAGGTGCTTTTCTGTGCACCTGACTAAGCAAACTTTCACTGAAATCCACCCTGTGGTTAAGCCAGCAGTGTGCAGTGGTAGGCTAAAGGCTGGGTGCAGTGTCAAAATCTGGTGTAGCTTTAAAATCTTTTGAATATTCATTGTCTATCAAAATGGTGAATGTTTTTTGACTTGATATGTGTTCATATGTGTGAGAGAAGCCTGTCTTCTTTTTTCTTTGGTTTCTGTAAAATGACTCTTTTTGGCTAACAGCTATTTATGCCGATGGGAATAATGCTCAGTTTTTACTACTGCTAAGGAAAACATCCTTGTGCTAGTGTGCGGTGGTAGGCTAAAGGTTGGGTGCAGTGTCAAAATCTGGTGTAGCTTTAAAATCTTTTGAATGTTCATTGTCTATCAAAATGGTGAATGTTTATTGCCTTGATATGTGTTCATATGTATGAGAGGAGCCTGTCTTCTTTTTTCTTTGGTTTCTACAAAATGACTCTTTTTGGCTAACAGCTGTTTATGCTGATGGGAATAATGCTCGGTTTTTACTACTGCTAAGGAAAATATCCTTGTGCTTGTCATAAACTTTTGATACTTAACTTTCAACTGTGCACTGTAATATTAGCTGTAATAAAAAATGTGATTTTTGAAGCTTAACAAAAATATGTTTGTGCGGGAAACTTTATGAACTGTAATGTAGATATGCAAAGAGAGATGAAGCTGTACTGCACCTCAGACAGATTTTTCATGTGTTTTTAACAACTATGACATTCTAAGTAACCATGGCAGGGAGTTGACTTTAAGAAATGTTGCTGTAATAGTGATTTGAAACAACATTTTGGGTAAAAAAAGTAATCATATAGCATTGGTGGGTAGGAGACCAAGAGGGGCAGATTCAGCTTCCTAAGGTTTCCATCTGAAGATAAATTTTGGATTAACATAAGGTACTACTTCTTGTGTGGAACACCCTGTTGATGCCAGAGGAGGTGGAGATCAGCCACTAAACTAGAGATTCCAAGTACAGCTGCTCAGTTGTCCTTTATTTTGTCTTAGTTGCTGTTGGTGCATGATTCCTGCTTTCACTAGAAGATGGGGAACAAGCAAATTTTTTTTTTTAAAAAAAGTCCTAGTTTCTGATCACTTCTGATGACAGTTTTGAAATAATTCACATTCTTGGATGTTGTCTTTCCCCTTAGCTAAAACAAGAAGCTGAGTAAAGCCATTCAAAACAGTTTTACTTCTACTGATACATTTCAGAACTACTGAGGAAGATTTGCAACTATAGATTAAATAAAAGAAAATTTACAGATGTCACCTCATGCAATCCAGTGAGAGGCATTCCAAGACAGCTTCTGGAGGTGGAAATGGTGTTGGAGTGGTGTGTCAATTTTGGAGGAGAGTATTTTGAAGGAGACCATGCACAATAAGTAGTAGGTAAGTGCAGAAGTAGCTGACTTCATAAGTAGCTGATAAGCTTCCTCTTAAGCCACATTACCTAGCAATTATTTGTGTGAAGAGGCCTCACTGTGCTGCAACAACTTACAAAATTAAACCGTTTTGGTACAGGAACAGCAAATGGCAGGCACTAACACTTCTGTGATACAAAGTGTAGAAACATGAAGGGCTACAGAAATAAGTATACACAGTAGGAACGAAAAATTAAAAAAAAAACTGAACTGACTTATTCAGGTGAACTGGCGAATAACTTGGAAAGAAACCAACGAGATATGACTATGAATGCTGTATTACAGTTAAGGTTTCAGTCTCCATAATCTTGTAACTAATGGGGAAAGGCTGAATGTGCACAATTTCTGTGTGAAGCTGCATGACTTAATAAATATATGTATGCACGGTGATTCAAAAATATCTTTAGAAACTGACATGGCACATAGAGCATCCAACAAGAATCAGTAATCACTTAGGAATCAGGGGTCGTGAAGGCCACCTGGGGCTACTAAATGGCATTGCAGTTATTTAGGCATGTCCATTATGATTATCCGAGCTGTTATGCCGTGATCGGTTGATGAATTTTGTCTCAATTCCCAACGTTTCGTCCCCGTCTGCGGGAGACATCTTCAAGGGGGTCTGGAGCTCAATGGAAGGTCCAACACACCCGCTGGCTCGCTACTGACTGCCGCTAAATTCCGTGTCCGCGCGCTCCTGCGTTAGCGAACAGAGCTAGAAATATTTGTGAACCTGAGTTGCTCGACGCGGAGATGGAACATCTCCACAATGCACTAATGAAGAACGGATATTTGTTTGCTGAAATAAAACGTGTGTTGAGACAGACACGCAGAAATCATAGTGACGTACAGGCTACTGTAAAATCTAAGGTTTTCCTGCCGTTTGTTAAAAATGTAACGGAAAGAATAGGGAGGATCTTGACAAAGCGGAATATTACCGTAATTTACAAGCCCACCAGGAAGATACAGGAATACCTTAAGCCTGCCAAGGACGCTCGCAAACCATTGGAAAAAGCTGGAGTGTATAGGATCCCATGCAGCTGTGGGGATGTTTGTGAGGGTACCACTAAAAGAACTGCTTCAAAATGTTTGGAAGAACACAAGGGCAATTGTAGAAGAGGAGAAATGGAACGATCAGCTGTTGTGGAGCATGCTTTCCAGCCGGGGAACCACCATATTCATTTCGAGGAGACGCAAGTACTAGCTGCCACAAGCGGATATTACGAAAGGCTCTACAGGGAGGGAATCGAAATCGTCAAACACCCTAATAATTTCAATCAAAAGGAGGAGGGCGTGAAATTAAATGGTATATGGATGCCGGTGTTAAAGAAGATGTGTACCACCCGTCCACTACTGGGTGATGGCAACGGCGATCGACGGCAGCGGACAGCGGTCAATTGCACTGACGTTTTTAAAACATGTGACGTCACGCCATGGCGCGGGAGCGCGCAGACACGGAATTTAGCGGCAGTGTTGGACCTTCCAACAACTACAGACCCCCTTGAAGATGTCTCCCGCAGGTGGGGACGAAGCGTTGGGAATTGAGACAAAATTCATCAACCGACCATGGCATAACAGCCCAGATAATCATAATGGACATGACATTTCCGGCCGTGAAAGTCTACATTTTAGTTATTTAGGCACTTACTACAAATGGATGCACACAACAGAAGATGCTCAAAGTTTTGCCCAGATGCATCGAGACACGCCTGACATTGATGCTGTATTGAACAGTGCAACCTCTAAAAGATAGCTGGTATATCTTGAAGACATCCTGCTGCCACAACAATCCTGCCCAATACGTCCTTCGGTGATGTAACAGGTGTTTCATACATGATGCCCTTTAGATATTCCCACAGGAAAAAATCAATTGGAGACGGATCGTGTGATCATGCTGGTCATGAATGCCATGAACAATCCAGTGGATGGGAAAGGATGTATGAAGATATGCCCTCACTTGTCTGCTGAAGTGCGCAGGGGCTCTGTTGCACTGAAATTGAATATGGTGATGAATAGGAATGGGGTCATCACTCAGCACATCTGGCAGAAGCTCTCACAGGAATACGAGATAAGTGTGGCCAATCAATTCAGTCCGGGAGACTGTACAGCTCAATTTAACAGTGTCCAACAATGCCAGCCCACATGTAAAATATAAATTTGCATTGTGAGGCATGCATACATGAAGCATGTGGATTCACATCTGCCCATGTATGCAGATTGTGAACATTCATCACACCCTTGAGTGAGAACACAGTCTCATCGAAGAGGACACTCGCTGTGAAGCTTTGGTCTGTAGTGGATTCCTGTAGAAACCACCATGCAAATCCCATGTGCTTATTGTAGTCTCCCGGTCGCATTGCATGGACACGTCGGCAATGAAATGGATGCAGTCCTTCATAACATTCAGTATAGCAGATTGGAGGATATGAGCTGTGCAAGAAAATCTTGCTGATTAATTGTATTATGTTGGTGGTGTACGCTGCACCATTTTGATAATGCTTTCTTCCGTCGCAACTGCCCTTGTTGCTCATTGGCCACCAGTGTGTGGCTTGTGCACATGGAATGATCTGGTTTTGCACAAACAGTGATACAGGGTGGCGAATAATGTGTGGCATGGCAACTTTCTATTGCACAATACCCTCGTATGGCTTCTCGTCCATTGCAGTTGGCCATTCCATAAATCAGATGCATCTCAGCTATTTTGTAGTATGTATAGCTACCCATCATACTCCCAGTGCTTCCACAGCATGAATGATGACAGTCTTCGTGAGCTCCTCCCATGTTTGTGTGACAATGCCCTCTTGCGGCTGTAGCGCCCTTTTGTGGCATTTGTGACCCACAGTTCCTGTGTGATTACTGATCTTTGTTGTATGCCTGATGAGCCATTTCAGTTTGTAAACATTTGTTTTGAATCATCCTGTATAGCAGATTGGAGGATATGAGCTGAGCAATAAAATCTTGCTGATTAACTGTAAAATGGTTCAAATGGCTCTGAGCACTATGGGACTTAACTGCTGTGGTCATCAGTCCCCCTAGAACTTAGAAATACTTAAACCTAACTAACCTAAGGACATCACACACATCCATGCCCGGGGCAGGATTCTAACCTGCGACCATAGCGATTGCGCGGTTCCAGACTGCAGCACCTAGAACCGCTCGGCCACTCTGGCTGGCGATTAATTGTATTATGTACCTATATTGTATGAACTTTCTCTGTTTGAGCAATAGTAGTTTGACATGTGGTAGCAAAGACATGAAGTCTTATCATATCAATGGCAAGTTAAATGTGTCTGCATGTGGGAGGGGGAGTGAAAGATGCATTAAGGATCACTAAGTTTAAAATAATAACATGCATATTGCTGGGTGTCCTAACATTCTTGTGTATGTGTGGGATAAATGATCGACCAATCAAGTTTTATATATGAAACTTCCTGGCAGATCAAAATTGTGTGCCCGACCGAGACTCGAACTCGGGACCTTTGCCTTTCGCGGGCAAGTGCTCTACCATCTGAGCTACCGAAGTACGACTCACGCCCGGTCCTCACAGCCTTACTTCTGCCAGTATCTCGTCTCCTACCTTCCAAACTTTACAGAAGCTCTCCTGTGAACCATGCAGAACCAGCACTCCTGAAAGAAAGGATACTGCAGAGACATGGCTTAGCCACAGCCTGGTAAGTTTTATATATGTTCTGTGAAAGTGTTGGTTGCACTGCATAGTTTCTAAAAGTTTAGGTGTCGAACACACCTTTCATTAGGGAGCCATGTTGGCGCAGACAGACATACAGACAGACTTAGGGGTCAAACATATAGCACAGTTCCATTTTGCATTCTTGTTGCTCACCCATTGTCACATCCACTGGTGCTACACAACCGGTCAAT
The DNA here is from genome assembly GCF_021461385.2 of Schistocerca piceifrons. NCBI lineage: Eukaryota > Metazoa > Arthropoda > Insecta > Orthoptera > Acrididae > Schistocerca > Schistocerca piceifrons. Next base: position 366,942,467 of record NC_060138.1, on the reverse strand, counting down.
TATAGTGATGTGATTTAACACATATGGACTATTTTAAATCTCCAGTGCTGACTTACTCTGCTGTGATAATAATAATAATAATAATAATAATAATAATAACAATAATTATTATTATTATCACAGCAGATTATTATTATTATTATTATTATTATTATTATTATCACAGCAGAGTAAGTCAGCACTGGAGATTTAAAATAGTCCATATGTGTTAAATCACATCACTATAATTGACCGGTTGTGTAGCACCAGTGGATGTGACAATGGGTGAGCAACAAGAATGCAAAATGGAATAATAATAATAATAATTATTATTATTATTATTATAAACATTCCTTGGAAGGGGTTGGAATGCCATTCTGACGAAATTTAGCCCTGGTTGGTTGTTCTCTGTCTAATTTATTGTTCACTTAATTTTACATTCCTAGTGAGAATCTCTATAAAAAGTAATTATCATAATATGAGGCCATTTATTTCTCCTGCATAATTGGTTACCCTGATACAAGAGTAGTTCCATTGTGGGCAAGTATTTTCCATGTTCCGTGTAACACAATTTTGTCATTGATTACAAGCATAATCTGTTACACGCCACTGGCAGTGACATCCAAACACCTCCAGCAAAAGAGTGAGGTTTTGGAGCTCTCGTCCTCTGTACAACAATCAATGACTGTAGTGCCATGAATAAATCTGACTTCAGATAAAATTCTGTCATCTATGCTGGGTGTCCCCACTTTGCCAGGAAGTGACATCAAACCAGACATAAAAAAGGTTACCAGTTCCAGTGTTCTCATCTGCAACGCGATAACACACATTACAGACTTTCTGCCTGCCGGCTCATGTGGCTCAATTTTGGGAGAATGTCATTTGCACATCAGCAGGTCACTGAAAACATGAGCAGTTTACATTGGCAAACACCAACCGTGAGCAATGAGTGACTACTTTAGTTTTGGACATTATTTTGCGCCCACCACACCAAGTCTATCTTGCTCTTAAAACAGCTTTAACTGCTTGTGAAAAGTGCTGTCCCATGAAAAAGTGGTGACAGAAACCCATTGGAGTTATGGGGATAGTTACATGCTAAGATTGACACTAGCTATGTTCACAGGTGCAGTTACCTTTCATAGTGCACAGAGGCAATCTCTACATAAGCTACTGAAAGTTACAGATAGGGTGCATGCAATGCTAGATTTGACTGCTGTGGCTGCCAATTTTTCAGCTGAGTACAACCATAACCGTCAAGCTCATCTGAAGACATGATACCTCACTGTACAAATACCTCATACTGACCTTCACTGAGCATAGCTGAAGAACTCCAAAGTGTAGGTGCAATGGTTGTAATGATGGCCAACAAGTTTCAGGCATTACAGTTATGGACTATCTGTAATAAAAAGTCATATTCACAATGTGCTTCTGTCCCTCACACTCAAGGCTGCAGCCACTTTCAAGCTAGTTCTCTTAACATCTACTGGTATCATAGACATTTTGGATCTCAAGCTGCAAATTGCACAAAGCTGTGTGACTGCCTAAATAGGATGGGTGGCTGGATTATATGCAACCGATTGCAACACCTACAAACAGCACCACCAACAAAAGGAGTGTCACCTCACAACTATTCACAGATGGAAACACAGTAGCAAATATTCCATCACAGCAGTACAGCACTTGCTCAAATGAGTCAATCACTACTACCTCTGGCACATACTATAGTCGTTACATATATCTGACAAATTTCTGGTTTGGTTTTCTTGATTGACACCAGCTCAGAGGCAACATGCTCCTTGCCTCATGCACACTGATGTAAAGTCTGCTGAGCTTTTACATTTAATGGCTGTAAACAGCTCTATTATCTGCACTCAGGGCTGCAAAAATCTGACCATTGATATAGGTTTTGCTTACCATTTCAAATGGCCACTGACATCATTCAGCCTATTTGCTTACCATTTCAAATGGTCACTGACATCATTCAGCCTATCTTAGGTGCTTATTTTCTTTCACATCTTGCAGCTTGCTATGTTCTTGATGAACACATGTCTAATAAACATGGTCAACAGTCACACAGTGATTGGCACCAAAGGTCATTCTGCTGTTGGCAGGATAAGAAGATTCAATGATATAAATAAACAGTTCTTTCCGAATGCTAGCATTGTGCATACCAAAGAATTTGTGTCAGTGCAGAGACTGACACAGTAGTGTGACATTAAGCACAATATTGTGCATCCCAGGTCCAGGTGCTTCACAATGTGTCCACGGGATCACATCAGAGCACCTAATACAGATGATACATTGTTCTGACAGTCTGTGGGAATCTTCTCTACACCTGACCCATAAGAAGTATGGCTCATGGCATTCCTACGTTGATTACCATGAACTGAATGCTACAACTGTCCTCGATAGATACCCCCACACCTGATATCCAAGAATTCACGTGCTTTGGCATGTGCAAATGTTTTCACTGTTCTGCATTGCTTCAATCAGATTCCAGTTGCACCTAATGATAGATCAAAACCAGCGGTGATCCACTTTTCAATCTTTTTGAATTCAAAGTGAAGTAACCTTCCTCTGCCATAGGGTCTTGATTAATGGTGTCAGCCAATTACCAAAGAAGTTATCTGTTTTATGTTACCTTCGGCCACCCAATTACCAACATCTGAGACTTTTCTGGGCATGGTGAATTTCTATTCCTGTCATTTTCTGGCAACATCTTCCATTCAAGCACCTCTAATGAGTGCACTTTCTGGTTACAACACCAAGTACAAATGAGTACTCAAGTGGACTCGAGAAATGGACAATGCCTTGTGTTATCTACAGGCAAGCTTCATGGAGGCAGTGCAGCTCGCCCACTCTGTACCACCTTTTGTCACTGGCTATTGTAGACACCAGCCAAAGTGTAATTAGTGTCACTCTCCACCAAAAAGTCAACAACAATTGGCAGCCATTAAGCTTTTTTTCCAAAAAAAATTACAGCCAGGGCAAAGGAAATGGAAGCTTATGATAGAGAGCTGTTGGTGATATACATGAGCGAGATGCATCTTTGCCCTCAAATTGAAGCTCGGCTACTGACAGTCCAGACAGACCACAAACCAATAGTGCCAGCCTTTCAAGACATCAGTAAACAATTTTTCCCCTTGACAATTCACGCACACTGAATTTACCAGTGTCAAACCAATCGTGCCTGCCTTTCAATACTTCAGTGAAAAGTGTTCCCCCACGACAATTCACGCATACTGAATTTATCATCAATTTACCATGGACATACATCATACTAAATGCGCAGAAAATACAGTTGCTGTTCAAAGAGATTTCAGGATTGCAACCGGCTGTCGTACACTTCATTTCACAATATTTCAACTGGACAGCTACCAGTCATCTTCAGGTGAGCCATCAAAGACTTACTCAAGTGGACTCAGTCTTCGATGGCTCTCCTGAAGATAACTGACAGGTATCCAGTTGAAATATCATGGAATAAAGTTTACGATGACTGGCTGAAGTTGCTGACTATTTTGCTCAGATTTGCGATTTGGAAGATGCTTTAAACTACAACAATCTCACCATGGCTCAAGTGACAGATCAACAACAGAAAATTTTACGAAACACTCCTTCCATGGGACTGAGACTAACATGCGTTGAGGGGCCAGGTAGCAGTTCTAAAACATGGAGTGATGTCTCACGCTGCTCTACATTTTGCCACAGTTTTGAAAACTGGCATACGACAGTATCTACAACCTGGCACATCCAGAGGCAAATGCCAGGATTAATTATCAACTGACCGTTTCGAGTGGCCATCAATAATAGAATGTTCGGGCCTGGCCACACGCATGTCTTCAGTGTCAGGACTGTTTGCAGGTATCGGACATTTCCCTGTGTTTCCAGCAATGTTCGGCCACATGTACAGATTGACCTCACTTGTCCTCTGCCTCCTTCAGGTTACAAGTCGTACTCTCAGCAGTTATCAATAGCATGAGATGGGCAGAAGCTGTACAAGTCACAGACAATCCCACCAAGACAAAAACAAAAATGTGCATATTCATTTCTTCATGGCAAATGGGTTAGTACACTTTCACCATTCTCTCCACATTATAACAGACCATGGCCAGCAGTTTGAACCAATTTTTTTTAGCGAATTTTCTAAACTGTGTATGAAACTTCCTGGCAGATTAAAACTGTGTGCCGAACCGAGACTCGAACTCAGGACCTTTGCTTTTCGCAGGCAAGTGCTCTACCAACTGAGCTACCCAAGCACTACTCATGCCCCGTCCTCACAGCTTTACTTCGAGTCTCGGTCCGGCATACAGTTTTAATCTGCCAGGAAGTTTCATATCAGCGCACACTCCACTGCAGAGTGAAAATCTCATTCTGTCTAAACTGTGTAGTTTCCAATTTAAGTCTACATGCATACTCTAAGCCATAGTAGTGTGTGTGGAGGAGGATATCATGCACTACTACTAGTGATTTCCTTTCCTGTTCCACTCACAAATAGAGCGAGAGAAAAACGACTGTCTGTATGCCTCCATCTGAGCTCTAATTTCTCATATTGTATCTTTGTGCTCCTTCAGCAAAATATATATTGGTGGCAGCCGAATAATTCTGCAATAAGCTTCACTTCAAATTCCAGCTCTCTAAATTGTCTCAATTGTGTTCTTTGAAAAGAACACCCCCTTCCCTCCAGGGATTTCCATTTGAGCTCCTGAAGCATCTCTGCAATACTTGCATGCTGTTTGAACCTACCGGTAGCAAATCTAGCAGTCCAACCCAGAAATGCTTCGATGATTTCCTTTAATCTGACCTGGTGCAGATCTCAAATACTTCAGCAGTACTTACGGATAAGTTGCACCAGCATCCTATATGCAGTCTCTTTGCAGTGACTGTGTCAAGCAGGACACTACTAACGCTGTATCGAAACATACTGGGTGGTATAACTTCGACCTCTTCAAGTCACTCACATATCTACGAACCTATTCCATGTGCTTGTACCTTCGTTAGTAATCTGCAGTGGGGCACCATGTCAGATGTTTTTTGGAAATCTAAAAATATGGAATTTGACTGTTGCCCTACATCCGCAGTTCACAGTATATCATGTGAGGAAAGGCAGTTGAGTTTCAGACTAGAGACGCTTTCTAAAACTGTGCTCATTTGTGGACATAAGCTTCTCAGTCTAATGAAAATTTATTGTATTCAAACTCAGAATATGTTCAAGAATTCTGCAGCAAACCAATGTTAAGAATATGGTCTGTAATTTAGTGGGCCCATTTTACTTCTAAAATACAGAGTCATCTCCGCTTTTCTCCAGTCACTTGGGACTCTGCGCTGGACAAGAGATTTGCGATATATGCTAGCTAAATAAGGAGCCAGAGACATAGAGTACCCTTTCTTAAACTGAATTGCAGTTCCATCTGGATCTAGTGACTTATTTGTTTTCATCTCCTTCAGTTGTTCCTATACACCAGAGATGCTTATTACACTGGTGTCCAAAAGTCAAGCAAAAAACGAAAATTGTGCATGGTTGCATTTATTTTGCCACGAAACATATAAACAGGTGATAGTAAAGTAGAAACAATGTGAAGAGTACAGAATGTAATGAACTGCAACATGTGTAATGGTGGACAAAAATATTCTTTGTTTTTTTCCAATTTAACCTATTGGTACGTACATTCTGACAACTGATTAATGTGCTTAGTATGGGGTGTAACCATCAGTGGCAGCAACATAGGCCTGTCAATGACATGACATGCAGTGAATGATGTCATCAACCTCATGTTGAGGCAGTAACACCCATTCTTCCTGCAGAGCTTCTAGCAAGTCTCGGGGAGTGGTTGGTGGATGTTGACATGATGCAACCTGTCTCCGCAGTACATCCCAGACATGCTGTATAGGATTCAAATCATAAGAGCAAGCAGGCCATGCCTTGGGAGTAATATCTTCCACTTCCAAGAAAACATCAACCACCCATGCTCTGTGAGATTGAGCATTGTTGTCCATCATTACAGAGTCTGGACCCACAGCACATCGAACAACCACACATGAGGCCCCAAGACCTTGACACGATACTTGACAGCACTTAAAATCTTACCGATTCACTTGTACAGTTTCAAGAAGAAGTGTTTGAATGGTCAGCATAATCCCTGCCCACACCTTTAAGGATCTTTCTCGATATCGGTCTCTTTCCACAAAGTTTGGGACCTGAAATTGTGTTCCACATTCCCTCCAGATGCGAATCCATCAAGAATCACTCTCCAGACCACATCTTCCTCATCTGTGAAAATATTGGTCCACTGTTCGACCATCCATGTGGCATGTTAAAAACCCCACTCTAGATGTCCCCCTCTGATAAGATGCGTCAGATGTACACATACAGCAGGTCTCCAACAATAAAGGCCACTCTGCCAAAGCCTTCTGTACACCATTTGCCTCAATGCAACATGCCCAGTGGATGCTGCGAGGTCAGGCATCCATTGCCATGCAGTCCTAAGGCAATACTGTCATGCCGTTACAGTCCTCTCTTTCTGATGTCTCACATGGCTGGCCATATCCTCGTTTTGGGATACAGTTTCGGTCTGTACAGTCACCACGTCTGGGAAACAGCAGAACGATTCTCATTAAACCATCAGGTCACATCAGTTTGCAACTATACTGCTTCCATTCTTACTATGGCTCTCCACTGCAGAATGTCTGGTAGGCATCTTCTCTATGCCATACTGCGCAGTCTCTGATTGTGTACACAGCAACTGTGGATGTGAGACTAACCAACAAATACTACCCCATCTGTTGGGTGCCCCGACCAAAATGCTGGTGTGGTTGTCCTTTGACCGGAATGCCATCTCCCTTGCAGAACACGATCATTAGGACATCTGTTGACAGCTGGTACTATTATGCCATCACTTAAACACAGGGCAGGGATACAGCAGTTCGTTGCTTTTTATTTTGGACACCAGTGTACTATGTCACCCATATGGGAGACTGTTTGATGGTCAAATGATTATGTATTTCTACAAATCTCCCATGTGAACGATTTCGTAATGCCATCACACTACAAGTTATCATCCTGCCAGAAATGGAATTGTTGAAAGGTGGCATAAAACATTAAAGACCACTTTCATGTGTCACCAAGAAAAGTGGACAGAAGCACATCCTTTAGTCCTTTTAGGACTACGGACAGTTTATAAATCCAACACAAGTGCATCATTCGCTGAAATGAAGTACTAGCAGCCACCGAAGATCCTCAGACTTGCATCAGACCTGGAGAACTACCACTAGTGTTACAGCAAATTCAGAAACACGTTGCAAAGATCCGACAGCCACCTGCTCCATGTCACAGCAACCAACCAATTTTTGTACGTAAAGAATTAGCGCACTGCTCCCAGGTCCTGCTCCACACCGATTTAGTTCGAGCCCCACTCCAGTCCCCATACACTAGACCTTTTCAAGTGTAGCAATATCGGGACCACATGTTAGACATTTTCCAAAATGGTGATTGGGGCTAGGTATCTATTGAGAGAGAGAAACCAGCATAGCAGTTTTGGGCAGCACACCTACAGACAGCCACGGTTAGACCCTGACCTGGCAGATGCATGCAGATCTCAGGTACACGGTCGAGGCCCAACTGCCCAACACCTCCATGCTTTCAACCACACCTATGTCTGCACCCGTGCTACGACCAACCATCCATTAAAGAGCCAGATGACAAGTTACGTTTAAGTACACCTACATTCCTGATGCTTTGCATTTTAGGGGGAAAGGGGGACTGTGTCAGAATAAATGATCAGTTAAGTTTTATAGATATGTTCTGTGACAGTGCTGGTTGTTCTCTATCTGACTTATTGTTCGCCTTGTTTTACATTCCTAGTGAGTTTTTCAGTATTGAGTGCTTACCATTACAAACAGACTCAACACTATAAAAAATACACTTCATGTTTTGGCATTATTTCTCCTGAATCACAATGGTTCGCCAAATATTAATCTCCCAATACCTTACTGAAAATAAGTCACATCATGTAGTACCACAGAAAGCACAACACTGCAACAGGTAGAACTGTCAAAATACATTTACTGTTTTCTAAGTAAAGCTGTCATAAACTTGAAGGTTGATTTGAACTCCACATTGCTTTGCTAACCATAGCCCTGTAAGAAGTGGTACGCTGCTGTGTTTTTATGACATCTGAACTGGTTCACCCAGCCAGTAATAAGGGAACATACAGTTTAACATGGTTTCCAAACTGCACTGCAATGTGGCAGTTTCCGCACTAAAAAAAAAGTCTGCTAGGTGTGAAAGAAGCAAAAAGATAAATGTCCTGTGACTGACTGGGACTTGAAGCCAAGACTTTTGGATCCGTAGTCTGGCACATTACCATGGATCTGTAGTCTGGCACATTACCACAAAGCCACACTAACCTGTTAGCCCCAATACACTTCCCTGGGGCAAGCCTGGCATTACTTCCACCTGTTGGGGACTCTCCATCCTAGATAACATGCTGCATTCTCAAAGTAGTACCAAATTTTATTTGATGCCCCATACAATCACACGTTTCTTAAGTGCTGGTGTAGTACTGAGTCAAATGCCTGTTGGAACTCAAGAAATACTGCATCGATCTGACTGCCTTGATCCATGACTTTCAGAGTGTAGTGTCGGAAAAGAATGAATTGGGCTCCATTTGATCAATGTCTTCACAATCCATAGTTGCTATAGAGGAGATCAGTCTTTTGGAGATACCTCTATGTTTGAGCTCAAAATATGTTCTAAGATTCTACAACAGATGCATGCCAGTGAAACTAGTTGGTAGTTTTGTGGCCCATTTCTACTACCCTTCTTGTAGAGTGGTGTGACCTGTACTTTGTTTCAATGTTGATAAGTTTGAGATGCGGGTGGTGTAATGGTAACTGTTGCCTCTGGGACAACCCCTGCATTATTGTTTTCAGGAGTTCCATTTGAAAGATTCTGATCTACTGTTCTTAGGAGTTATAGCATCCATATAAAATATGACACCACCGGGGAATGAAATAGCTATCTTTGTACACGCTAATGCCTCTTCTCCCCCTCACCACTGATCTTCAAACACTTGCTTTCTATAGTGCATTTTCCACATAGTATTACTCTATGTTCCTTCCACCAAATGGGAAAAAAGAAGGCCCTCTAAAATTTTACCCAAGAAGCTTCACCCTCATCCCCTCAAATTTTGGAGTCTTTTATTCACAAAACACATTATAGGGCGTCGCAGACATGTAACCTAAGGGGAAGCTGCTGATGTAGTCAAAACTGTGGAATAATTATGTCTTGTGAACAGATGTTGGAGCATCCGCTTCAGCACTACTATGGGTTTGCTTTCCTCCAATGATCTATTGTTTGGTGACCAGCCCACGCAATCACTCTTCAATGAAAAATTGTCAAGGATATGCGTTTCAAAAGCCACTTGCCAATTTTGGTGCATCTGTCAGACAAAGCAGTGCTTTATAAGATGAACTGGATGCTGTAGCCCATGTCTGAAAATTGAGACAGTGTCCAAAATTGGATAGCTCTCATTATAGGGTCATAAATGCATCCATTACACATTCTCCAGGCTAAATTTGGAACCAAGCTGTTCATTAGTTGATTGAAGAGTAACACTCTGCAGTTGGAGGGGCAAGCACCTGTCAAGATGTAGGTTAACTATAAATGATGCCAATGATTTGTTTGGGGAGGTAATACATAATATTGGAGAGCTATAGTGCAAAATAGAAGTCTTCAGATGAAGCAGGCGTATTCCAGACAATAGCAGATTTTACTTATGATACAGTCACTATTAATCACAATCTATATCTCAGAATGATCAGCAAGTGGAGCAGTTGCGACGTCTATTCCACCATTGATGGAGCTCACAACTGCCTCTTCTCCATGTGTGATATGTATTACAGAACTCTATTATCAGCACCCCAGCATTCTCTTGACAGGATTCACTACAGCATGTGTCACTAAACATGGATAGCCAAACACAGTCCACAGTATTTTCTGTGGTTATGTCTCTTTGTAACAAATTGAAGCATTTCTGTAAATGTGGAAAAGCAGTGTATACTTCACTAAAGAGAGAAAATTCATTCCAGCTCATGTGGTATATATAGATAAGACACATCTGAACTGTAAATTATCAGTATATTGTTATTCTGCTGGGGCACATGATACTGCAGTCACTGGAACATGTGCACAAACAGATGAAAATACGCAATTAGTAACACAGATAATGAAATAACATTGCTAAAACAGAGCAACAGAAACCAAAACGTACATTAAAATGATAAAGTGAAATGTACTTAAATCATGGTTCAAAAATGCAAAGAGCTTCAAAGTAGGAAACATTTCAAGCTTGATTAGTTACAACTATCCTTTGATAAAACTAAATATCCTTTATCGGTACTAACTAAGCATGAAATGAGAAATTAGGCAAAATGCTGTTCTGTTGGGGCACATCAGTTGTGCGTGAGAGTTGCGTTTGCGCGCGCGCTCTTGTGCATGTGTGTGGGCCGTCTATTTTTGATGAAGACCTTACGCCAAAAGCTTTATTTATTTGTGACAGTCTTTTCGTTGTGCCTATCTGCAACTCAGCATCTCTGCTGTATGGTGAGCAGCAACTTTCCTTTTCATAATATTGTTCATTCCATCCTGGATTTCCATTGTTAGATTAGGGAAAAATTTAGATACCCCTTGTTACTTGCTCAAAGTGCAATACTGTGAACATCTATCCCTCCAGAAACCAAAAATCATCTAACAAAAGATTTCGTACTTGTAAGGCAATATATTTTGGATAAATGGCAGCACTGGTCATAAAGACTGAACTTATTTATTTTACAGATTGATTTCGGTCACTGTGTGACCATCTTCAGTGCAGACTATTCAAATCTTGTAGGTCCATATCATTATAACACAACATCTTCTCTAAGATGTAACATGTAGTGTGGTAATTACTTCCAACAGATATCTTCACTTATACTTAATGCAATAGTTTTGAAATTACAGAAGAACCTATCTTGTGACTTTCGTAGTTGTCGATCCAACATCCTGATAAGTGCACACCACATTCACCACGTACCATAGGCTGTACAGGATCACACAAAAGCATTATAGTATTGAAGTGAACATTCTTTGTCTGCTCCTCATGATCTGTTAATAACACACTGACTGCCACGAGGCCAATGCTGGCCACAGCAGAGCCTCATGCCTGATGACACTGCCTGGGCCGGCCTGGTGGTGAAACCTCCATCGCTATATGTGAGGCAGTCAACATGTTAACTAAGGCCTTTCCAGATACTTGATGTCTTGTCATTGAGTCCTTTAATTTTGTTAACCATGATAGTGTATAATGAAAAGTGAGATCCTGAAAGTTCGTAGGATCTTTAAAACTCTTAACAGTGTGTGTCATACATTAAAAGTGTGCAATCAGTTTTCTCATTAACATCTCAAACTGGTATCACTCCCTCATGGTTGGAAAATTATTCACAAATATGAAGCACTTCACCAGACTTATAACAAAGAATGCCACACTATTAACAGCAATGTCAAAACAGTCTCATTTAAGGACCATGATTCCCTATATAAAACAGCATTTCAAGAGGAAGATATCCCTCGATGACTCATTTATGGAGCTGTCTGAGGGTATTGTTCTTCCAAGTAATATTGTAGAGATTTTCAGGATGAAAGTAGGAACCATCTTGCATAAGGAGTCCTGCAACCAGAAGAGCTAGGGTATTTATGGTGAAATATGTTGTGAACGCAAATTGAAAGCAAGTAAGAGGCTGCATAGATACAAAAAATTAAATAAGATGGCAGCTCACCAGACACACAAAATTATTTGAAGCTTTCAGGGAGAGTAGTAACATATATGTCTTCATGATTCAGGGAAGTTTCTTGTTCCCAGGTTAAATTAAGAAAGGCAAGAATGTGTGTAAAATGCAACATTTATTAAAGTAGATATCTTCATACATACTGAGATATTTCAGCCTATTTACAAGTCGTTCTTACATTCATAAACTGTATCACAATAAATACTTGAAGAAGAAGCAGTTATCAAAATAGGTCATAAATGGCACAGTTTCTCACATGGCAGTTCAGTTACAACTCTGCAATCACTCATGACTATTACGAAACTCTGTTCATTACTTGCTGCCCATTCTAAAAGTGACAGCTTGGTTTTAACAACTGATAATATGTACATAATCTGCCACGTAATATTAGAAGTATACACACATTTTAAAGAAAAAGGTTTTAAAAATAGTCCTGAAGAACTTTTGGAAAATGTTATGATAGTATAACAGTAATGCCACTCACATCAACAATTTAGTCCATTTAAAATCAATGAGATGATATAAGGCCACAGTTAAACAGGAAAATCTGAAGGAAATATGTTCCTATTGTATGAGACAGGAATACTTTTAAATATTAATTTTTCACACCACATAAGTATTGCAACATCTATACTATGAAAAACTAAGTGTCTATGAAATTAAGGCAGTACGACACACTGAAATCTCATGGTGACTGTGATTCTGAGCTCCTATTAGAACTGATTTTTCAAATAAAACAGGAAGACATTAATAGTGGTACATGCCAGTGACTACAATGTCAGCTGGACCAAGGCTCTTATTCCTGGATGAAGTTATTCTCAGTCAAATATATCAACCTTAACTGAATATTAAATATATTCACAAAAATAACATACAATTTTTAAAAAATCAAGCAACATCCAAAAGACACGTAATGCAGCATTCACAGTAATAAATAAAAATATATAATTTTGAATTTTCATAGTAGATTGTTGGATAATGATAAAGTAACATCTTGATATAAGAATTCAGTATACAGCATGAAAACTCCTAAGTCATCACCATCACCTTCACACACTACACAAGTTTCTTTACTTTCCATTCTGTAAGTATAGTAATTCCTGGAATATGATTTTAGTTTGCAAGTTAATTTTAGCATGTTCATGGGCGATTCCCACAACAATTGGTATTAATACAGTCTTGTCATCACTATTGTATAAGATAGCAAATGTATTTGCAGTAACAAACTTACTTCTTTCCTCTTAAACAAAATCACAGAAATAGTAATAAGTAATGGAATTTTTCAGTATGCTACCCAACTGTCAAAATTGATGTACATCATTACAAGAGAAGTAATATTAAGGAATTCTTTATAGCTTTCCACAATACCAGGACCTCCAAGAACATTCTTAGACCATTAGCAAATGATTAAACATAAGTCATTATTAAAAAGAGGCAATTTTGCAGTTCAGTTTTTTTCAGTCCTAATAATACAGCTGCAAGATGTCATTACTCAGCTCACTTTTAAAGAACATGCAGAAAATTTCAAGAATCTCTGCAGAATACAATCATACTAACAATATTGTGTTTACTCATGTGGTACGTTAATAATAAATAACCAAACAACAACAAAATTATCTGTGGTAACGCAGCACTAAAAATAGGGATCAGGAATAAGCAGACAACCTACAGCAGTCTTCACTTTCCTGTAGGAGAGTGCTAGTGGAATGATGAGCAATTACAGTATATTTCATTAAATACACTTATTTCTCTTTTTTAATGTAGCATGACACTCATGCTTGTAAATCTGTAATTTGAAAAAGTGACACTAACACTGACTGCCAATTTGACAGGGTGAATTACGCACAACTATTTCTCAGTTCTGTCTTACCCACCTCTGTAGCTGAGGTTCTTAACACACACTTGTGTGGTGGTGCTTGACTCAGAGGTAAGCAGCTTAGAATCCTGGTGGTGGATGAAATTTACACTACTACTATTTGGCCAAAAAGGGGAGGTGGTGGCATGAAGTTCTTGATCACCATGCTTTGCACCAACACCCTCAATTCAGCTCCAAATCTCTCTGCCGTGTATCATGAGGGCATGTGACACTGTTGATGGGGATCTGTCTGTCAGACAGGTATGTTAAGCTCGGTTGCCCCCTTAGTGCACTTTGAAAGTTTTAGGCTGTGCATTGGCACTAGGTTTCACCCACATCATCTCCACACACACACACACACACACACACACACACACACACACACACACCATAACAATCACCTACCCTCAACAGATACACTTACACACAATTCTCATACTTCGTGAAGGAAAGGTGCCTGTGGGCATGGCGGATAGGATGAACTTGCCCTTTGAGGTACCCCAGCCATAGATGCCCTACTACTTACTTTACTAGTTCTATCATTTATGAAATCCACCCATTTAAGCAGGACTGAATTCTCTGGTACCTAATCTGTGAGTAGCACAGATTACATCAAGACTCATACTGACTACACCACTTTTCTAATAATACTTTTTACATATTTTTCTTTAAAAAAGTAAGATATCAGTTATAAACTGGAGATACTGTATGCTGAGCGTTGAGCATGAAACAAAACCAGGTGTGAAGGAATATCTAACAACAAATTATTTCTGTTACATGCAGGCTAAGACGGAGAAAAATTGACTGACCCATGGATAACAATGAGCTTTCGGCAGCAATGTGAAAATCTTACTCTTCTTTCTATGGAAGGTTCCAGTTCACTATCTTATTTCTCTCACCTGTGAATGACATTTCAGATATTTAAAAGTATAATTTAGATGTCTGATTGTGTCATGTGACAATGAAAATATTGAAAGGCAGTGCTGACACATACCTTTTGCTTAATTTATTAACACACCAAACAAGGCTTTGGAGAGAGGTTTGGAATTTACTTTGGGCACTGAAGTGCAGCTCATGTGATGTGCAACTGTGCACTACTACTTTCTTCATCATAAAAATTCTAAAGGTCACATATCTGCCTACCAGGATTCAAACAATCAGTTGCACTTTATTGCCATGATTTTGTGAAACCAACATAGGTGAACAAAATGCGAAAGATCCTACATTCAAAACAGATATACACCTATTTTGAGCCCCAGTGGTTTTTTTGTGTGTGTGTGTGTGTGTGTGTGTGTGTGTGTGTGTGTGGAGGGGGAGTGGGCAATCATAATGTGCTCTTCATCATTGTTTGTATTACATCCAGGTTGAACTATTATACTAATTTCTCTTATTAGTTGTTAATCACTAATCACCATCAAAATAACAACATACTGCAGCAGCAGAAATTACAAAATGATCAAAAATTAAATCAGACTGAAGTGTATCTAACTCTATTAGCAAAATATTTAAACATTCATCTGTACACATCGCTCTGAGTGTTTCTTGCTGCTTGTTGTGGTAAATGTTAGAATGTTTCTATAGTTTATTTTCAAAATGACAAATGAAATAAAATTTAGAATAATTCTATCCTTAGAATACATTCCTTTCACATTTTAAGTGATCTCTCAAATGTCTTGCAGCCTCAACTTTTTTGGGGTGGGGGGAAAACAAATAGAATCACTTGTAGAGATCGCACCTAGAGGATAGAAAAAAAAATTAAAAATGTTACTATTTGCAAATTAAATATTGCACTGGTCCTGAAGATTGAAATATATATCTAAAAATCTTTTAACCATGTCCCAAGTTAGTTAGAAATTTAAATTAACAATAACGATAATTTTAATCAAATTAAAACCAATTTTTGTTGGACTATTCCTACTATTGATTAGATCAACAAATCCACTTCAGTTGTGACATATATTTTACTGCACAACTAGCTGTGGAGACGATTGCTGCATCATCGTATGTCACACATCATGTCATTTTTGTGGCACTCAGTGATGGAACAACAGTCTCCACAACTAGTTGTGCAGTAAAATTTCTTGTTTACAATTGAAGCTGATGCATTAATCAAATAAATACGATCCTCGGATGTAATTGTTCTTAAAATCAGAATTTGTATTGCTACTATATAGAAATTAAATTCATGAGCAAGTGGAAAAACTCAAGCTGTAGCCATTTGAGAACTGTAAACATAATTTACTTTCTGAAAATCAACTGACGAGTTTACCTTAATGTATTACTGGGTACATAACTAACAGAATGTTAACTATACAGAAGTGGTAACTGGCCAAACCAACACAGGCTGTTAAATCAATATTCTTTAATCAAAACTAGCCAATGTCTCATTTCATTTCGCAGTAGATTTCCAATTTAGAAATTAAGTGCCACAGATTGTTTCATTTTGTTTACAGAATGTCCTGTCTATTAGATGTGTTCAACAATTAGGGATATTTGTTTCATTACAACAATATGTGACACACTTATTGTAATTTTTATGCAAGACTAAATAACCTGCTGCCCCCCTGCCCCCCCCCCCCCCCCTCCAGTTTAATTAGACATTAAACATCTAATTTTGTTGGTCAGACAGTACCTTCACTTCCCTTCCTCTAGAAGATTTATTTTAAAAATAAAATTCTTTCATGACAGGAAATTTGAATAAGTTGTTGCTATAAATACATAAGAGCAAATATTATTAATGTCTAATCCTTATATCAGACAGAAAAAAGCTGAAGTTTGGTTTGGAATAACTTCATTGTATCAAAGGAAGAAAACAGACGACATATTGCACTTTTCCATATAAACGTAATGTAAAGGCACATAAACTTAATACCAAAAAATGGAAAAATTATAATTTAGATATTAAAGTGAATGAAATGTATTTCAACTTATGATTTATAAGATCTAAAACACAAGCAAATCCAGCTTTTGAGTTCTAAATCTTTAGAAACAGTAAAATTTTCCATGGACATTACACTGTATTCCACAGTGTCTTTTTTATTTTAAATTCATAACAATTTGTGATGTTCAAGAGTCATTTTCTTTTACAAAGGACTTGCAGATCACAATTCACTGTTAAGTTTGGGAGAGACATGTTTAATCTGCAGATAGTACATGAGTGCTCTGCAATGAATATCTCCAACCCACATTCCAACCACTCTCTAGTCTGTTGTCCTAATTATTCAAGAGAGTTCTCAAATGAGAGAGCGCGCGCGCGCACGCACGCACGCACGCACGCACACACACACACACACACACACACACACACACACACACACACACACACAGAGTACATATACTTTTCCTGAAATTATGCAGATTCTTTGTGTTAACAACATTTTTGAGATAACATTACGTATATTTACTGACCATCTGTACAGCTACAGCAAGTTTGACACACTTAATGTGTGTGTGTGTGTGTGTGTGTGTGTGTGTGTGTGTGTGTGTGAGAGAGAGAGAGAGAGAGAGAGAGAGAGAGAGAGAGAGAGAGAGAGAGAGAGAGAGGGGGGGGGGGGGGGGGGACAGAGAGAGAGAGAGAGAGAGAGAGAGAGAGAGAGAGAGAGAGAGAGAGAGAGAATTATTGTTAACATCCATGTTTCACTTTTGTAATGAACTTAATTTTATTGTTAAACACAGATGAATGACATTTTGTCTGCTTTCATTTTCATCTGTTAATAATAAATTCTATTATTTTTCCTCAACAAATGTACAAAAACCTTTCCTACCAACATTTGTTTGCATAAATGTCAAAAATATTGAGTAGTCATTTCTTCACTATCACTAATGTATCTTCTCAAAGTCTCTTTCATGTGAAAACAAGTGTACATGTGCACCAAAATACAGGGTAAACATGAAAACAAATCATAGTTTATAAAATAAAACAATGACCTATTACATTTTCTGTATGTGCTAGTCTTCAGGAAAGGTATCAGCTTGGATAACATTGTATACCGACAACCCACGTGCACGGATCATATCTACACTGGGCTTCAAACCACATATCCACAGCAAGGAGCAGTGTTATAAAATCTGTGAATTAGAGCTGCTCAATGCAGAACTGGCATTTCTCACCAATGCCTTGCTGACGAATGGGTATTCCTTTACTAAAATAAAAATAAAGTTAAAACTGCCACTTCAGGTTTCATAGTGATACACAGGAGTCTGCAAATTCTTTTCCTGTCCTTCATTAAAGACATTACTGAATGCAAAGGGAAAATCTTGGAAAGGAATACTGATGTACTTTATAAACCCAAGGTCAGCCAAGGAATGTTGCAAACTGCTGGAAAAGCAGGAATTAATAGGATATCATATACTCGTGAAAGGAAGTACCACAAAAGGAACAGTGGATAAAATGATTAGAACAAAATGCCAACTGTAGAAGAGAAGAAACAGTTAGGTCAGGTGTTGTGAAACAATGGTTTGCACGCCAGGAGAGAATCGTATTCCATTTGAGATGACTCAGGTCTAAGCTGCCTTGAGCAGATACTAGGATAGACAGAAGAGATTATTGAACATGACAATTTTAATCAGAAGGAGGCTGCAAAACTGAACAGTCTCAGAATTCTGATGCTGAAACCCCCAGTCTTCCACAGTGGGGTGATAGCAATTGTGGACGACAACAACCAACAACGGCCAATTAACCTCGAATTTTGAAACCGTGATATCATTCCTCATACAGAAATGGGACTCTAGAAGAAATTAATTTGACTAGAATAATAGCCTGGAATATTTTAGTAAGTGTAAAATAAAATAATAAAAATTATTATTAGAGTAGTAGTACTAGCAGTAATAATAGTAATAACAATAATAAGAAGAATAATAATAGTAGTAGTAGTAGTAGTAGTAGTAATAATAATAAACATTAAGCATAGAGGATATTCATATCTGACATGGATTGTCTGGCTTAAATGCATGTAATTGGTAAAATGATTCTATTAATTAACAAATGATTTTGAGTTATGGGAAGTGTGGTAACAATGAATACTTGGCTGCCATTAAGGTTCTCTGGAACAGACAGATTGCAGTCACTATGCCTCTCAAATGGGCAATGTTTGTGATGTTTTTTTTCATTACATGTCTAAATAACTGTTAGGTTATTAGCTCTTCAAACTTTTAGAAATTTCAGAATCAGCACTCTTATATGTATCTAGAGGCTCTATTTCACATTGATGCATTTGATTTTCTTTCACAACTTACGACGCAAAAATGAGAGCAAGTGAAAATAAAAGATTTTTTAAACCTAACCAGTTTCAGTGCAGATTAAAGGAATTTATTAATATCTATTCACTATCCTGTGTAGACTGACAGCTGCTCCTAGTGAGATAACTGGTAATGATGTGGTGTTCAATTAGTGCAAACATTCTCACTTCATTACCTTTACTGGAGAAACACATTCTTCAGATAAGGTAAATTACCTTTTTTTATGAAAAAAGACTGGAGAAAAGATCACAAAAGATTGTACTCCAATTTGTGAAGAATTCACCCTGTTTTGCGAGTTTCTTTGTTATGTTTCCTTTGTAGTCCCCCCCCCCCCCCCCCCACCACACACACACACACACACACACACACACACACACACACACACACACATTTAGACACCCTTTGATTGTTGCCAATAGTTTTAGGTTTTTCACATTATAAAAACCAATTATGTTGCATATGTCACTTTCAAGCAGTTTTTCAAATTAGCTGTTCCTTTGAATATCACAACACTTAACTGGGTATTGATCTACTAAAGAAATCATCACATTAAGTACCAGAGAAATTTGCAGTACTAATTTGACTCAAACCCTAACCATGGAACCTCTGTAGTCTGTCACCCACTGAGTCACCAATCACATAGTACAGGGTGTTTCAAATGAATATATGGGTTTTAAGGCTTTGTAGCGCACTTTACATTCATCTTACAATTATAAATAATACACCAAATGAAAGAGAAACACAAACAGTTTTTCTGACAATTATTCAGTACGAACACCAATCACACATTGAGTCGATAGGCAAGTTATTCCAAAACCTTGATCAATGTGTCAGGAGTAACTGTTACAATAACATTGTTTCTAAAGTCAGATAGATCAGCTGGTATCAGACGCACATATACGTGATCGCGTCAGATCGTGTGTGGACGTGGAGGTCATGCATAAAATGCTGTGTCAGCCGGCCCCTCTGATATAACGTCGTTTAAACCACTCGCATAGTGAGTTATGCCAGTGAGGTATCTTGCTCTAAAAAAGATGTGTTGTTCAGCTTCTTCCCATTGAGGCACAGGCCATAGGTGTAGCACATCAAGGTAAGAAACATCAGTTACAGTTGATTCACCGAAAAAGAAAGGCCCATAAACTTTCCGCGGGGAATTTTTTGGGGCCAAGAGTGAAAGCCTCACACTCGTTCAACACGTTTTTCAGTCACTCTTTGTCATTCCATACTCTGCCCATTGCGCACAGGTATACAAAGAAAACTGTCCGAGTTGCTCTTTCATTTGGTGTATTATTTATAATTGTAAGCTGAACGTAATAAATCCCACAGTGCCTTAAAACTGGTATGTTTATTTTGAAATACCTTGTAGATAACATTGACAGAAAAGAAATGAGACTGCTCATACTACTAAAGAACAGTATGTTATGGTGGACTAGTGCACAACTAATTTTATATTTTTCAACATAGAGTGTGTTCTTAACGGTGACAAGTTTCATGAAAATCCTTCAATTCCTTAGCACAGACAGGTTCTTCTTGCACTCCACTGGAGAATTATAAAAAAGCCAGCACTTGTAAATGTTTTGAGCAGTGGAAGGAACAGATACAGATATATTAACTCAAATGGTTACCACCAGTGACAAAGTATTTAGTAAGTACACAAATTTGCACCTCTGGCTTGTTTTAATTGTCTAGGGCATTGAACATGACAATTTCCGGTGGAATGCAAGGAAACACCTGAAGTAAACTGCTTGCTCAGCGGCAATGAATTGACTGAATTTGATGACGCCACTGAAGAATTAAATACGGCTGCATGACAACATGACTGTAAAACACTTTTTTTAGGAATGTTGGCCATATCATTTCTTTTCTGTTATGGTAGTATTTTATGTGTGCTGCTTGACGAGAGTTCAACAGCTCCTAGGCAAATAATGCACTTTCTGAAAGTTTTATTTCCACAGTTCGTCCGTGCCGAGAGGAGGGGACTGACTTTTTACCTCAATGTACAATATCAAATTTCTGTGCTGGAACTGGTAATTACATGACCTTTCATATTATCATGGAATAAAGCTAAAACTAATGTTCTGCTCTTTTTCCATAAAAGAAAGTTTACTCTCAATAAATAAACTATCAATATTATATAGTGTATTCTGGAAGAATTGCTTCCACCTCTAAGGCTGAAATATAAACACAACATATTTATATGGATCTTAAACTTTTCAGTCTCTGCATAAAGGCAAAAAGTCTGACATTAATGAAATTTAAAATACAATGGTAACAGATAGAAAATTGTTACCATAAAATATTCTACAGTGGCACTATTCTCCAATCTTTGTGCTTTCACTTAACATGGACATGTAGTTATTGCGCAAATGTCTGGTTGATATCATCTGCCTTTCCCACAAACTTATTATTTATTTTGTTCTTTGTGTGTGTGTGTGTGTGTGTGTGTGTGTGTGTGTGTGTGTGTGTGTGTGTGTGTGTGCGCGCGCGCGCACACACGGTGTTCACAAGTGCACTTGGGCGCTAGAACCATCCTTTCCTGTCACATAATGCTTTGATACCCAGGAAGGTAATGCCTAATAGAAATATTCATACTATATACAGGGTTTTTCACCAAGAAAAGTTTCCACATAATGGCAGTGAAATAAGGTTACCAAAAATATGAAAAATATATGTAGCAGACTACATATTTAATTTAATTGGATAAGTAAAAAAATCTACTCACCAAGTGGTGGCAGAACGCACACATGAAAGAATGTTATAATTAGGCGAGGCTTCATATTTAGCATCACCAGTATCATTATTCTGAATACTAGAAGAGAAAACTGAAGAAAAATGAAATGTGTAATAACGTGGAAAGGGCAAAAATAATGAATCCCAAACTAAGGATGGAGATTAGAATGCTAGTATTTACGCGATGCAAAAGGCAAATGGCAACTAGAAATAATAATGTAGGATGTAATAAATTGACATCCAATAATAGGAGACAGGAACAACAGTTACAGGAAAGAACGCAGCTAGCTAGAAATATGAACTCACCAAGATTCTGAAATGGTTAATTTTGCTGAGAGGAGAAAAGCAATGAAGATTATAGTTTCAACTTACATTCTTAGCTTAGAATTTCACAATATGAGAAATTATGAGCATGTTCTTGTATGAAGCATCTATGTTCTTAACTCATCTTGTTTTTTCAATATAGTTAGTTGCATGATATCCCTCAATATCCGCATCACACATTCTTACTGCCTGTAAATTATTTTTCCCCCAATAATGTTTTGTGATATCCCATTCTTCCTTTCTTCTAAGCCTGAATTTTACAGAGGAAGAAAAATAAGAAGTAAAAGAGGGTCACATACTGATGTATTATAAAGAAATCTTAGTACTTTTTGTAACCTTTTATAATTATTTCTTTCAAAACTGAGCCATTTTGTTAGTAAAAATTATTTTTTTTAACTCTATCAATTCAATTTATTATTTAGGTTATAGAATTTTCTTTTGAGTCAGATTCAGTGTACAGTTATAATAATAACTGAATTTGAGTCTGCATTTCATGTTCATTGGATGTGTGTGGAACACTTTAGTATAACTTACATCAGTGCTATCTTTTGTGGGCTACAGAAATCTCTGGTGACTCAGTCAAGACTTTTCCCTGCTTCTTAATTATTATGTTTCATATGAATTGAGAGGGGGATATATCTCCATATTCTTTAAAACCTACTTGACCAGTAGCACATAATGATGAAAAATCTCACCTTCACTTTATTTTTAGTACTTGGTTCATTCTAGTTTTGTGTCACTTCTTCAAATTACTGAATTTGGAAAGCAATATGCACCAACCCAAGAGCTGCACTGTTTCTATATGCAGTCTGATAATAGAAGCAAAACTTAATAATGACAATGCTGTTAGTTCCATATGTAATATTTGGAAATATTCTTAGTGTGCTGGTCGCAATGACGATTAAAAAAAAGTTTGGTCACCATACTATGTATTTCAGTCAACTTTAACAACAGTTCATAAAAACAATACAAAACCAAGAGATTTTGGGTCTGTCAGACTCAGTCTTGTATAATTACACTCTGTGTGTCCAAACAGAAAACAATATCAAATTTTATATGCTAAAATACTTCATACTGAAAAATGTGTTACAGGAAACATTTTATTTTCTCACAAAGTCACAAATGTGTCAAAATAGCCGCCAGGAACAATAGTGGCAGAAGCAGAGTATTGTCAGTAGCACATTCTATTTCGTATTAATGCTTCTACCGAGCTTACTAAAAATATAAAACACTTTTCCTTACAGTGAATAATGAATAATATAAAAACAAAATAATTTGACTGTACATATATCTTCTACAAGATCACATTTAATACATCTTACTTTACTTTTTACAACAGAAGAGGAACAGAAAAAAATAAATGTAAACACATGCAGAAAATATGAAAGAACACAGACAGTAGAAAGGAAACAAAGAAAATACTGAGTCAGCAGGCTAAGTATACAAACATATCCAGAAATAGTAAATTACATTACATGTCAGAAAATATGTGACAAACAAATATATTTCCCTTGCCTTTTGCTTGAAAGTCACTGTTGTCCCTCAGTTAACAAAAATATTTACTTTCCAATTTTACACAATATTTCAGCTATTTGCTATTACAATGCAGACATCATTTTATTACGCAATATAAAACTATGATAAAGTTAAATATGCATAACTATGTACACTGAAATTAGGGCAAGAATATCAAATTAAATAAAGATAATTAAGCTGGTTCCCTTGACAGTGAAATAACCAGAAGTAAAACAGAAAATTAGTTTTGTACAAATGTGTTTTTTCAATGTTTAGAACAAAATCCTATCACATAAAATGTATTACATAAACGTAATTGTAGAGAGCACATCATAAAAAAATTATCTTGTTTACAGGAATACTGTACAAGTTCAGTTGACAACAGGCACGCATGCTTGTGCACTCACAAAACACACACACACACACACACACACACACACACACACGCTCTCTCTCTCTCTCTCTCTCTCTCTCTCTCTCTCTCTCTCACACACACACACACACACACACACACACACACACACACACACACACACACACACACACACACACACGGAGAGAAAGAGAGAGAGAGAGAGAGAGAGAGAGAGAGAGAGAGAGAGAGAAACAAACTACTAATAACTATCTTTTAGTTCTTTAAGAACATTCACGCAAATAAACTTATAAACTTCGAGCAAGAAAGGAGCTCCTAATTTAACTTTTCCTTACATTTATCTTACAAAATTAAATATTAAATTAACTGCTTAGATGGTGTGAGGGGTGTTAGCCAAAGATGCTTGAATTTTAACTATTATAAATGAAACAACAAAAACAGAGGGATCAACAAAGTGCCTGTTTTGCAGTAAGGGCGAAATAACGATGTACCATTGGAAGTATATCTATGTTAATAATCACTGTCATTAATGCAGCTGTGTACATCATTTGAAATGGAAAAGAATGTTTCTGCAATATGGTTACACGAAAAAAATATTCAGACCAGCACTCTATACAATTATTCTAAGTTTAACTACAACATCCCCTTTGTTTTTTGAAATTCAATGTCCAAACTTTGTAGCATGCTAGCAGAAAGTGAGAGTAGTGGGAGGAAGAGGTGCAGGTGGTGGTGGTGGTGGAGGAGGAGGAGGAGGTAGTTAGTGACCGGTCACAAACAATTTGCTCCGATATCAGTAGGTTGACAACAATTGTTATAAACATCTAAGTACTTAACACACACTGTTCCCCATATGCTGGTGTGTGTGTGTGTGTGTGTGTGTGTGTGTGTGTGTGTGTGTGTGTGGTTATGAAATAGTTATCTTCATAGCGGCATGTGTAATACAACAGTGATGACAAAATAAACTGTGATTAGAAACTTACCACTGTGATGAGAAACTTACCACTGAAAAAAATGTTAAAACTGCGAAAAATGCTAAATCGATACAGTGACAAAAATTCCTCACATAGCTCTCAAATTATTTTTCTCCCTGTGTACAGACCTGAATACTTTTATATGAGTTCAATTTTCACTCAGGGACCTAGAATGAATGCTCTTCATACAGCGAGATAACTGATTTTAATTCATTATTTTTGTCACTGATACAGTACACAGTATTAATGTACTACAAGAAATTAATTACTTTTCTGCCTAGTGTTTCAGTCAAATATTTTGTTTTAGCAGCTATTGAATTAGTGTGATGTTTGAATATTCCTTTCTGAACTAACCTACAACAATGAGCCCAAAATCTTAAATGTTACCAATATTTCACGAAGCCAGTGACACATATAGTCAGTACCATCCAGCACTATAAAGAGTAAATGAAACAAAAAAAAATTACAAAAAATATATGTTACATTGTCAATTACAAAAACTTACACAACAGCACTGGTATAACTATTTAGTAATTTGAAATGGTAATTTCATTACCAACATACATATTCATTTGTTTCATCATTTTTACAACGTGAATTCGTATGAAAATACTGATTTAAAAATATATAAGAGACTTTACACACACACACACACACACACACACACACACACACACACACACACACACACGGAGACAGACAGACACAGAGAGAGAGAGAGAGAGAGAGAGAGAGAGAGAGAGAGAGAGAGAGAGATTGTTCCCACAATATTTAAAAAGCTTTTCTATAATTCATAATAGATTAATTAATATTCAAATAATCCATTCACATTGCCCTGGTAGGTGAAATGACTTATGAAACACTGCTTTCTGATAGGCACTTTTTGGTCTCCCATATTTATGGAAAAAATAAAATTAAAAGGCAAGTCCTCACACTTATTTTGTCTTTTTGTTTGTGTTTTTTCATATGGTAATCCACCTGTACTATCCTTACACTGAATCAATTTTGAAAACATGTAACCATCTCCTACTTTTTATATCAAATGTAACAATAGTCAGAGAACAAAGTACCACATACAGGAAGCATGAACTTATATTGTAAGATTTCTCACATTTAATGCACAGTCCATGCTGCAGGAAGGGAGAATTATATGATGATTAAAAAAATATAATGTATAAGCCTGTGAATACATTCTGATATATCTGACGGCCATTTAAGAATTAAAACTGTAATATTTGAAGGTAATGATACTGCCATTGATTTAAATTGCAAGTAAATAATTAAATGAAGTACTTAATAGTTATTATTCAGTACTTTTGAGGAACAAGGAATATAGATATCAACCCATGAAAAGCTATTTCAGCTGAATATTACCAAGGAAGAAGGCACAGAATGGAAATATCTAAACAACAAATACAGTAATATGATAAATCATATCACAGAAGAAACAAATAAAAGAGGATTGAGAGGAAGAATTTAAGAAATATTGTACGCTGAACTTCAAAAGCCACAAAAATTTATCAGATAAAGAAGGAAACCAAGAAGAGAAATTAGCATAAAACATTACTTAATGAAATACTTGCTCATTTATTGGCAAAAATCTTGACGACTGCTTAGTATAATTTTACTTTCCGAAATTTTCTCTCTTTCTTCTTTTTATAAAAGCAGAGTGTTGACAACTTGAAACAGCAAGTATTGGTGTAGAGAGGCCAATAAAAGTTTCAAATAATACAAAATTAAAATGAATTTGGAATTTCAGAAATGCAAATCACTTTTGTTGAGAAAGATGAGGAACGCGTGTCAGGAAAGGAGGTTTATTTGACAGCAAAGATAGAGGACCTCTTGACTTGCTCAAAAATCATCACAAGATACTTTTTGCTGGTCATTTCTAACACTAAAGCCAAAATTCCAATTTATTTAGGTGACTTTATGTTCCAGAAAAAAAACCACTTGTATTATGAATCATAAGAAATTTCTGTACATCAGTCAAAGCACTCAGTAGCTCCGAGATATGTCAATTTCATAACTCTGTGTTCCTTCTAACTAAAAAAAAAAGGGCAAACAATCTGACCAAAACACCCAAGAAAATCTTATCAGTCATTTCTCAACGAAGTTCATACACTGTAGGCTAATCAGATATGGACGATGGTCTTAGAATTTTATTATATTGTGCAAATTTGCTCATGGCACACTCAAACAATGTTATGTATAACAAATTCAATCTTTATTAACCAGTGTGCCACTTTTATTCTGAAGCTCAACATTCCTGAGTATGGCACTTACTTAAACTCTCACATGTTGTTCCAGCTGTTTCACTTACAACTTCAAAGTGGCAGAAAAACAGTATGAGCACAGGCCAAAATATACATGGAAACAACAGGGAGTTTTTAAAAGATCAAAACAGCTGCATGCTTACTAATATGTACTAAAATGCAGCCTTACCATAATCACCGGGACCGATGACATTTGCAGTCTGGTCCCTTCAACCCCCACAAACCAACCAACCATAATCACCCCGAAGCGTATAAGTTGACAAAAGTAACTCTTTTCGTACCGGACTGTTCGCACGTAAAACAATAAGAGTATGTGTTTGACACTAGCAGTCACAATCATTACCTAAATTCCTGTTATTTTTAAATGTTTTTCACAGAACATGGCAAGCTTTACTGAAAAATCAGTATTAAAATACCACTATGTGAGAAAATGAGCACGACTTCTTTCAAAATCCTCCCTATTCATCAGAGAAATGTTTTTCACCTGGACAGGAAACCAAGACTAGGAAACATAGTATTTTTAGAATTAGAAAACAATGAAGAAACAAGGACTAAAACCGAGATTAAATGATTCACTCATTACCATGATTATCTTCATAATTATCATAGATAACAACCCTAGAGAAACCCAATTAAGTTTTCATTTTTACTGAGTATATGACGGAACTATATTCCTCATCTCACAGCTGTCACCTTTGGCAGATACTGGAAGAAGAGAGAATAGCTTATATCATTACCTCCAGTCAAGGTATGTTATTTGAAAAATTCAATTACAGAATCATTTTATTACAAGCAAGCAGTTTAAAATCAATCAATTTTCTGTATTTTATAAGTTTAAATACTGTACTAAACAGATGGAGGCATATGAATAACAACATCAGCCCAAAAGCAACAGTTCGTATAAGACTACCAAAACAACTGCACTGCATCCTGTACATTCATTTTGTAAATTTTTTCCTGCAGGTAACAGTTGGTACAAAGTATAACAGACTTCCAATATTAAAGGTGGGATTCCACTTGTTAGCTTTATGTGCAATCAACTGCTTTATAACCACATAAAATGCAAAATAATTATCTGATAGTGATATATATAAAATTTATTAGTCAGTATATCAGCTATGACTTCAGTATTAGTAGTACAAATTTTACCATGAGGCATGAATCACAGTTGTTTAATTCCAATTCCAACCAAAGCAACATGAAATCAAGAATTAAATATGACCAGTCACATGTAATTGTGATAACAAAATTTGCAGTATTCTGAGCATTTTGGCCACAACCTTCATAGATCAGTCTTCAGAGGTTGTGTGTACTTATAACTCTACAGTGAACAGACAAATGAGAAAAACAGAAAAATTCTTCTCACCCTTTGTCAGTGCATAACTGTAATATTAAATTACCGGCATGTCAGTAAACAAAAACATCACATTAATTTGAGGAACACTTACATGCTAAAATAAATGACATAACATAGCTCCTCAAAATATTTACCAGTTTTTTATTAGCTTTTAAATATATTTTACTTAAGTGAAACAAAATGCAATTTGCCCCGAGCTTTTATATTTCCATAGCAATACTGGAAGGACATCACAGAAGATAATACAAAAGTCCCAGAGAGAAATACAATGCTTATTAATTAATAGGTACTTTAGCAAGAATTCAGTTAAGAGGCTATTAACCATGTTTCACACATAAAAATTCTGAAAACTTAAAAGAAAAATAACACACTCAGTTTGATTTAACAAATTTCTGTCTGCAAATTCATAAACTATTGTTCAGTGACAGTTTCCCAGATTTTATTTTGTATCTTGCATGCAAAGCTGTTAATCACATGTGGAACACTTAACCATGTTCCACTACTGAATTACTCTGCACCTTTTTGATACACTCACCATATATCCAGCACAGCAGTTTTTCAGCTGTGGGCAACATCAGCCAGTCTTCAGCCAGAATGTTTGGACAAATTCAGAGGAACATCTGAAAAATTGAATATATCAAAAATAGCTAACACAACAAGACTGCTGGGATATAAAAGAAACACATTTAGAGATTATAACTGTTTTACAACCAAGTGAGTGACTTTTGATTACACTTTTAGACTTCAAATCGTAATACAAATTACCAAACAAGCATAAGGAATAACATTTTGCAAATACTTGAAACACTTTATGTCAGTGAGATTTGCCATGTAATAACTCTGTAAGCACTAATTACACAATCCCATTTTTATGAGTTCCCAGTAAAATGAAATGCTCCTATGGCATTATTGGCCAGGAGACCCTGCCTAGGGTGTTCGGCTGCCTGGTGCAAGTCTATCCAACATCACTTTGACAACTTGTGCATCAATGAAAATGGGATGAAATAATTAGGACAACCTAAACACCCAGTCCAAGAGTAATGTAAATTTCTGAGCCAGCTGGGAGCCTGTGAACTAGAGGCAGCGACACTAACCACTAGGCCACGAGCTGTGGACACTGAAGGCATGAGGGCTGGGGGGGTCAAGGGGAGTACGATGGTGAGTTATGGTTTCATTTCTCATCAGAGGTAATGCATATATGACAAACCATGAAAATATTAAAATGAACAAGAATTTTTTAAAAAGGTGCGTTACACTAACCACAGTATTGTGATGTGGGAAGAGTTGCTGTCTCGCCACCGGCAGTACAAGGGGGAAACTTCCTGGCAGATTAAAACTGTGTGCCAGGCTGAGACTCGAACTCGGGACCTTAGGCAAAGGTCCCAAGTTCGAGTCTCGGCCCGGCACACAGTTTTAATCTTCCAGGAAGTTTCATATCGGCACACACTCCACTGCAGAGTGGAAATCTCATTCTGGAGACAAGGGGGAAAGATGGTTTGTCCCCTTTTGTGAGTAATATGGTGAAAGTTTCAAGTTATTTTAAATAAATTTCATGCGGTTTTCTGCCTGTCGCAAACATTTCCTTCGGATTCCACTTCGGCGGCTTGCAGGTCAGGGACAGTTTTGCTACATATTTTATCAAGCATCTTCTTATTTGGCCTCACAAGGATGAATGTGTCCCATTCCAGATCTTTCTACCACAGAAAAATCTCAATTGGTCACTGTGGATCAAAACTGGGACTTTCATGTCCCTAGCCAATAACACTAACTATTAGACATGAAAGCACACTATACTCTGAACTGTATACAAAATTCATTCAGCTACTTGCAAAATGGGGCATACATATTTCAGCTATGGTGTATTAGTCACGTGTAACACCTCCAAAGTTTGTGTCCATTAATAACTGCAGCCCATGATCAGCATAGGCTCACTCACCACAATTTTAAATGATCTCATACATGAAAACTGTTGTGACGCCAACAGTAGTTAATTCTGCACACATGGTAATTTTAAATGAAGATGTCATGATGATACAATTAAAAATGAGATTAGCAATTATAAACACCAGGGATAACAGCAACTTGTGGGAACTTTAGATCACAAATGAATAATACAATATGCTTACTTAAGGAAACAAATATACTCGATCCAATGAGATAAAACTGAATATGGCAGTAAATTTATTTGTATACAGAGAACCATTATCAAAGTGTGGACAGAAGCTATATTAAAGCTTACAAAAACTTAAAGAGACAACATACTAGTATTTCACACTTTGAATTAGCCAATTTACACTTCACCCTTTCTCCATGGGAAGGTTGCATGCTACTGTATGTAAGCTGCCTATGATTTTTTCCAGTACTGCAGATGAATTTGTTATTTCTTGTACAGTGGTTATTTGTTCCCAACTATAATGCAAAAATATCTCCATCAGTATAAGTACTCAGACACCAAAGGACTAATATCTTGAGTTCAAAGAAGACTGATGTTAAAGGAAAATAACGCCTCATTAACCTCAATATTTCAAATGTTTCATACCTATTACCTATACGGCAAAGGCTGAGAATCATTATTGCTTTCGTATTGGTCTTGATTAACTAGATGACTTTGATCTGTTATGGTGTACTACAGCTACATCGGCACTAATGAAATTCTACAAATTTCAGAAAATAGTCCTTTAAATGATTCTCACAATTCAGAAAATGGTCTTTTTGGCTTTTAGATACGATAATCTGAATTTATATGAATTTATGTAGCTGCTACCACAGCTGGTTGGGGCCTCTGCCTTCGTAGATAGCATCATCCAAGTGACATGCTCAGATGATTCAGACCTAATTGGACAATATCTCAACTATTTCTCCGCTGAAACGAACTTGTAACTTTGAATGAATGCTCATCCTAAAATCAAGACATATTTGGTGGCTGACAGTAGCCACTCCATCAAATAACGTGGCAGTAGCTCATGAGTATCATAGAGGGATCTTTTTCAGAAATGTAGAATCATCTGAGGTAAAATATCTAAGCTGATAAGCCATGTATGTTTGGTGATTCATTGCAAGCTGCATAATAATAATAATAATAATAATAATAATAATAATGCTGCATAATGATCATTGAAGCACGTCCAGAGTTTAGTGTACTGGGGATTAGGAATAGTTCACAAAGTATCTCTACCCCTTGGTGAAAACACAGTTTCACATCCTGTTTCTTAAACACTGCCCAAGGCATATAATCCCTCCTCCTCTCCCCCAGGTAACCGTAACAACTGCTACCTCTGGATACCATTCCTCCTAGCACAATCACCTTCATGTTTTTAGATTCTGCCCACCACTATCCCTCACGAATCTGTTACTACAGAAACACATATCCATGGTACAGGCATCACAGAACCACACCTCCTCCCTCCACAAGATATTTTTATTATGCAGTCCCAACTACATGCACCAAAGCTTCAAAATTGAAACCCTTGACCTCCAACACCTGGAAGAGTATTCCAGATGCTATCTCCTTTAACCATAGAGCACCACACCCATCAACAACTATCCCAGGCACAGTGAAACTCCCATCAACTCTTCATAATGCCCACACCCTACCTTGCTGACCTTTTCAATTTGTCACATCGTCTAGAGCTCCTTCCTGAACATCCTCAAAATCCAGAAACCAAAACACTGTTGTTAATCTTTCCACCAAACGCTTCAATTCTACAGCAGTTTCAGTCTTATCAGGCATTACCCTCAGCTGCACATCCCAGTTTAGCCATAAGTTGGATTTGTCAAAATCCTACTCTCCTCCTGATTTCTACAATGGAAACACTTCTTTGTTTCCAACAGGAATCAACCTTAACCCAACACTGAACCTTACCTCTCCCAGTACATAGCTGCCACCATCCAATCATGCCCTCCTCTTCTCCCACCTAACCAACCCATAGCCACCTTCCAGAAATTCCTTGCCTCCAGCTTGGCCTCAACACCTTTTCTCAGGTCCCTTCCCAAAAACATAAAACTCTCAACAGAAGAATGAACAGCCATTCACAACCTTAAAACAGACCCTCATTTAACCATCTTCCCTGAAATGGCTCCGCTACTCTTGTGATGGACCACAGCGGCTACCCGATACACGGCTTCTGCTAACTGTGCGACTCCTCCCCCTACAAGTCTGAGTGTAGAGAACCAATCCAAGAAGTCTAACACAGCCTCTCATTCCTGCTGAAGTCCTTAGGAACTCCTAGAATCTCTGCACTTCGTCCATCTCCCTCCTCACCCCAAAAACCTCTGCACACTCACATTCTACATGCTTCCCAAAATCCACAAACCCAACAATACTTGATGCCCCAATTTGCTCCCACTAAAATAATCTCTGCTCTTATTGATTAACATATCCTAAAAGTTCCCCAAAGCCTAGCTGCTCACATCGAATACACAAACCATTTTCTTCACCAATTCTTCCCTATCCCCACCCCTTTGGCACTTAGATACCCACTCATCACTGTTGATGCCACCTTCCTATACATCAACATGCCCATGCCGATGGCCTTGTCACTACCAAATATTACCTCTTCCAACATCTTCGAACATTACCTCTCCCAACATCTTTCTAGATCCAATCTCGCCACCTCATTTATTGTACACATTACCAATTATATCCTCCCCTTCTCTCTCTCTCTCTCTCTCTTTCTTTCTCCCCCCCCCCCCCCCCCACACACACACACTTGTCCTACTGCAGCCCACCATCTTCTCAGGACATGAAGAAAAAGACATAAATACTTCTTCTTCGAGGACAAGATATACAAACAGATCCATGGCACAGCCATGAATACTCTGATGGTGCCCTCCCATGCTAACCTGTTTATGAGCCATCCTCCCAAAACTGCAAACCCCTTGTCTGATTCATGCTCACTGACATGTGCATTATCTGGATACAGTAAAAACACCCTTTCTCGATTTTTCTACAATCTGAACGCCTTCTTTTCCACCTGTTTCACCTGGTCCTCTTCAACCAACCTCCTGGACATAGACTTCTGCATCTCCGATAAGTCCAATAACCACCAACAGTACCTGCATTTCGACAGCTGTCACCACTTCTGCACAACAAAATTGCTACCGTATAGCTTGGCCACCTATAGACACCATATCTGAACGACAAAAGTTCCCTTGCTGAGTACGCTA
Source organism: Schistocerca piceifrons (assembly GCF_021461385.2). Lineage (NCBI taxonomy): Eukaryota > Metazoa > Arthropoda > Insecta > Orthoptera > Acrididae > Schistocerca > Schistocerca piceifrons. The sequence goes on along the minus strand of NC_060138.1, from coordinate 366,908,866 downwards.
AAGGTCTCACAAGGACCTTCACACACAGGAACTATCCCCCATACCTAAACTGCACACAGAATTTCCATGCCACATCCTCACACCCCCTAATCATCCCATTTCCCTCAAGAATCAGCTGGAAAAGAGCACTCTGCCTTGTTACTCAATATCACCCCCGACTGGAGCAACAGACCCACATCCTTCACTAAGCTTTAATTATCTATCATCATGTCTGGAAATCGGGGCATTCTACCCAAGATTTTCTCCACCTCTTCTAATGAGATATTTCATCGCCCATCCCATCTACGCAACATTCTCGTTCATCCCTATGCCACTCCCACTCCCAACCACTTGCCACATTGGTCATATCTCTATGGAAGTCCCAGGTGTAAGACCTGTCTGATTCACCCACCCGGCACATCCTGCTCCAATCCTGTCACACACTTATCCTACCTCATCAGAGGCAGGGTCACCTGTGGAAGCAACCATATCATTTACCAGATCTACTGTAGCTACTGCACAGCACTTCATGTGGACATGTCCATGGAAATAAACAGTCATTGGCAAACTGTGACCAAGAGCAAAATTTACTACCAAGTGGCACAACACACTGCTGAGCACAACATGACTGAATTAAATGGTCACTTCACAACTTGGGCTGTCTTGACTCCCCCCCCCCCCCTCTTCCCCTCCCACACACACACACACAACACCAACTTTTCTGAACTATGTAGATGTGAGTTATCCTTGCAAAACATCCTTCACTCCCATAATTCTCTTTGCCTCCGTCTCCACTAACCCAATGTCCCATATCCTCTACAGAAGTTTCCCCTTCCTCTGTACTGTCATCCCTCCCAATCCACACTATCTTCATCATGCTTCAATGCCTCACCACCTCCAGACTGCATGCACAAATGAATAGCCTGTGAACCTGCCACCACTCCCTCTCACATTCCTAATATGCACAGCTGCTGCCTCCCTCTGAGCCACTAGTTACGCATCCCCAACCCCTCCTACTGCTTCCAACATCTAACCTCTTTCTCCCTCTGCCAAAAAAACCTGATACAACCCCATCCAAATCTACCTGCCAAACTGTAATACTGGCATTGCATGTCTAGCAGGCACAATCTACGTAGCGTGTGTGTGTGTGTGTGTGTGTGTGTGTGTGTGTGTGTGTGTGTGTGTGTGTGTGTGTGTGTCTGAATTGTCAAGGGATTCCTTATGAAAGCTAGCAAATCCTCTCATCAACACTTCTGCTATTTAGTGCGTGTTCTCCTTTACTCCTAAATTATTTACATATAACAACATTAACATTCTGGTGGACAAACAATTGTTTAATTTCAATGTAATGACCAAAAATGAGTGGTCCTGGCATAATCAACTTCTGACTGTGCTCCACACATAAGCTGTACTCTTGTAATTTCATCCAAAGGATTATGTGACCAGTTGGTTGGTTGGTTGATTGGTCCATTCAGATAGTTTGACATCTCAGATAAGTAAGAACGATAAAAGGGAAAAGGCTAAAAAACGTAAAAGTGCAGTCGTGTCGTCAATGGTGAAAACAAAATGAGGTAAGTCAGCAAGAGAGTGACCCCAAGGCTATGCTAGAGGCAGGAAATATCCCACCTCTGAAGCAGTAGAGGCAAGACCATCTGTGACTTAAAAGCATTCAACCGCTAGAATGTAGAATTGCGTATGGGAAAAGGAGACTAACAAATTCTAAAAAGTGATGAAAACCGAGTAAAAGGTGAAGGAAACAGGATCTTGGCCAGGGAGGGAAGACGGGAATCTCCAAACACAGCTTACAGGGGGAAATACCCAAACAATCACCGCCCTGCCCCACACCAGAGTGAGATTAAAAACCTTAAAACTGAGAATAAAAACCACTTTCCAGGAGGAAACTGAGAACCAGTTCGACTATCGGCGAATTGTCAGTCAACATTAAAGGTAAAGTATGGGGAAGTCTGTTCTTAGTACGCAGAGCCAAAAGAAGGGGGCATTCCACCAAAATGTTGGCTACTGACTGGAAGGCTCCACAACCACAAAGTGGAGGTGGCTCATTACGCAAAATAAAACCATGGGTCAGCCTGGTATGGCCGATGTGGAGACGACACAGTGTGGTCGAGTCCTTTTGGGAGAGGCGAAAGGAAGAACGCCACGGGGCTGGTGTCACCTTAATTGCACGACGTTTATTAGACAGGGAGGTAGCCTCTCAAGAGTTGATCATGATTGTGTGAAGTGGGATTTGATGTGAAGCCGTAAATCAACTGCAGGAGGGTTTACAGAGAATGGGGATTAAGTGACTGCTCCCCCAGCCAAACTATCAGCAAGCTCATTACCTGGGGGTACCCACATGGCCAGGAACCCAAAGGAAGTCAATGGAACAAGCAGCACGGTGAAGATCAGCGAGATGGTCATGGATGGCTGAGACCAAGGGATGGCACAAAAAACACCGGTCAATAGCCAGAAGGCCACTCATTGAGTCTGTACATAAAAAACGCACTTGTGTTGGGGCTGTTTAATAAAGGTAAGGGCCTGGGAAATTGCCATCAATTCCGCAGTAAACACCCCACTTGTAGGTGGCAGCAGATGATTTTCCGTGTCAACAGAGGATGTGAAGGCGTATCCCACACGATCAGCAGATTTAGAGCCATCGGTGTAAAAAACAACAGCATCCCGGAACTCCCATAAAATTCGGCGGAAAAAGGAACGGAACACCATCAGGGAGGATGGAATCTTTTGGACCTCGGCGGAGATCCATCCGAATTTGGGGCCGAGATACTAACCAGGGGGAGGGGGAGTGTGGAAGACAGGACAAAGAAGGAAGCTGAACATCACGGTGAAGAGACACATGGTGGAGCCCAATTGGTAAACCCACTCAAGGGTGGGAATCAGGTGGGCGACATCCATAGTCTGGGAACAGGACAGAATAGGAAGGACGAGTGGGAGAGGAACGGACAGCGATTGCATAAGTTACCAGAAGCTGGGACCGCCAAACAGAAAGGAGTGGGGGGGGGGGGGGGGGGGGGGGGTCCCAGCTTCAACCAGGAGACTATCAACAGGGCTAGTTGGGAAGGCACTGGTGGCCAAACGGATACCACGATGGTGGACTGGATCCAGCATGTGCGGTGTGGAAGGAGCAGCCGAACCATAAACTTGACAACCATAGTCCAAGCGAGACAGAACTAAAGCATGATAAAGGCGGAGAAGGATGGAGCGGTCCGCACCCCCAAGAGGTGTGGGCAAGGAAGCGAAGAACATTGAGTTTACGGAAACATCCTACCTTCAGAAGTCTGATATGAGGCAACCAAGTGAATTTGTTGTTGAAAAGAAGACCCAGGAAACGAAACTGTGGGACCACAGGCAATCATTGTGCATCGAGATAGAGCTCTGGATCGGGATGGGTCATAGTACGGTGACAGAAGTGGACCACCCGCGATTTTAAAGGAGAGAATTGAAACCAATGCGAAAGGGTCCATGCAGAGTCACGCCATATAGCTCCCTGGAGCTGCCGCTCTGCAGAGGCCATCGAAGAGGAACTAACCCAAATGCAGAAATCGTCCACATACAGAGCAGGGGCGACCAAAGGACTAACAGAGGTCACAAGTCCATCAATAGCAATGAGGAAAAGAAGTACACTCAATACAGAACCCTGTGGGATGCCAGTCTCCTGGGTCCGTGGAGAACTAAAAACAGTACCAACCCGAACCCTGAACGACCGACGGAACAGGAACTGGCAGATAAAAATCGGGAGTGGGCTCTGAAGTCCCCACTGATGAAGTGTAAGTAAGACGTGATGGCGCCAAGCCGTGTCGTAGGCCTTGCAAAGGTTGAAAAATACAGCAACCAAATGGCGGTGCTGGGAAAAAGCCTGCCGAACTGCGGATTCTGAGCAAAGTAAATGATCGATCGGAGACCGACCCTCTCGGAAGCCACAATGATAAGGGGACAATAGATCCAGAGATTCAAGGACCTAACTGAGCCGATGGGCTACCATCCGTTCAAGTAACTTGCGAATAACATTTGTCAGACAAATTGGCCGATAGCTTTCAACGAATAGGGGGTTCTTACCAGGCTTAAGCACAGGAACCACGATGCTATCCCTCCACTGAGAAGGGAAGTCACCCTGGAGCCAAATATGGTTAAACACCCGGAGAAGATATTGCTGTTGTGGAGCACTGAGATGTTGAAATAGTTGGTTATGAATGGAGTCTGGGCCAGGGGCCGTATCATGAGAAGAAGAAAGTGCGGAAAGAAATTCCCATCCAGTAAAAGGTTTGTTGTAAGATTCTGACTGACAAGGGATAAAACATAAGGCGGAAGCTTCGGCCCACTGTGTCTGCTGAAGAAAAGCAGCCGGATAGGAGGCTGATGCTGATGCCGTTGCAAAATGGGTCGCAAGATGCTCCGCAAGAATCAATTGGTCCGTACAAAGGCCATCTGGGAGATGAAGGCCTGGGAGGGTGGACTGTCGATAGCAACATTGGAGAGAGCAAAGTGTAGCCCATACCAGTGACATAGGGACAGTAGAACTGAGGGAAGAAACAAAACACTCCCAACATATACATTTGCTCTGTTTGATTAAATAATGGGCTTTAGCGCGAAGACGTTTAAAGGTAATATAGATGGCAATGGATGCGTGCCTCTTAAGGTTTTGCAAAGCTTGGTGGCAATCACAGATGGCAATGGCAATGGCCGTACTCCATCACGGGACTTGCCGGCGGCGAAATGGTCCAGATGAGCACGGTATAGCAAGGCTAGCAGAGCGGACAATCGCGCCAGACACGTCACGTAGGACGTCATCAATACAACCTGACAAAGAGAGAGAAAATACGACCTGTGCAGTGCATAGAGGCCAATCGGCACATTGGAAAGACCAACGAGGTAACCTGTCCATCAGGGAGCGGAAAGGGAGTGAGAGAATCAACTGGAAATGGTCACTATCACAAGGTCATCATGTGGCGACCAGTGTAATAAGAAAAGGAGGGAGGGAGAAGAAAGAGAAAGATCAATGGCAGAAAAGGTACCATGACCAGCACTGAAATGAGTAGGGGAGCCATCATTAAGAAGGCACAAGTCGTGGTCTGCAATAAACTGGTCTATGAGAAGACCTCGTCAAGATGGAAATGTACTGCCCCACAAGGGATCATGAGCATTAAAATGCCCGAGAAGTAGGAAGGGAGGAGGAAGTTGCTGAAGAAGGGCAGTTAAGGCAGCATGTGTAAGAGTCCCGTCAGGAGGGAGTTAAAGATTGCAAACTGTGACCTCAGAGTCCAGGTGGACCCTAACAGCAACCGCTTCCAATGTAGTTTGAAGAGGAATCCACGTGCTAGCAACGTCTGTATGGACCAACATACAAACGCCACTAGAGGCCCGCAGGGGGCCAACCCGATTACAACAGAAAACACGGAACCCACAGAGGGTCAGTGAGTGATCATCAGTAAAATGAGATTCCTGTAGAACCACACAAGCTGCAGAGTAAGACAAAATAAGGGATTTCAACTCCGGAAGGTTACGGTAATATCCATTACAATTCTATTGGATAACCAGAGAACGATGATTCAAATGGGGGTTGAACAGGCTAAAGCCAGTCATGCCGCTGCGTCACCACCCGTCACCGACAAGGAGGGGGCGACATCCATGAACAAGAGGTCAGAATCTGGTTGTGAAGCCGGGGATGGGACCTCTGGTGACACCAGAGGCTCCTTGTCTTGGGACATGTTTCTTCTTCTTTTCTGTTTGAGGTCGAGGAGGGCTGTGTGGCATAAAGGAGCCAGCTGCAGCAAGATCGGGAATAGAAAGAGATCGGGTGACCTGGAGGCCGACAGACCGTGGTTCTCGCAGTCATTGCATGGCAGCAGACCTTTGGCCTGGAAGGTGCTGGGAAGGGGTATCCTGGGAGGAATGCCCTTGCCTGGCAGACACCCAAGAAGTGGGACTCTTCTCCGGCTGGGGAGGGGAAGCAGCGCCCAGAGGAGAAGGTGTGAGAGCCCCAAAGGAGGGGGGGAGGAGAGGGGTCCGGGACTGGGGTAAGAAAGGGGGAGGAAGGGGTGAAGATGTAACTAAAGCATAACTAGATGTCATGGACACAGGGTGAAGACACGCATACTTCTTACGAGCTTCAGTGTAGGTTAAATGATCAAGGGACTTATATTCCTGTATCTTCTTTTCCTTCTTATATACTGGGCAATCTGGTGAATGTGGAGAATGATTGCCATGACAATTAACACACATTGCCATGACAATTAACACACACAGGAGGGGGAACACAAGAACTCCCCTCATGAAGTGGACGACCACAGTCACCACAGAGAGGGGTCTGTGAACAGCGGGAAGACACGTGTCCAAAAAGCAAGCACTTAAAACATCTCATAGGAGGTGGGACGTACGGCTTCACGTCACATCGATAAACCATAATTTTTACTTTCTCAGGGAGGGTATCCCCTTCAAAGGCCAGGATAAAGGCACCAGTATCAATGTGATTGTCCTTCGGATCCTTCTGAACACGGTGAACAAAGTGAACACCCCACCATCCGAGATTGCCCAGAAGTTCATCAGTTTGAAGAATGAGGTCCCTATGAAAAATCACACCTTGGACCATATTTAGAGACTGGTGGGGGGTAATGGACTCAGGAATTGTGCCAAGATGGTTACAGGCACGAAGGGCCGCAGACTGGGCGGCTGAAGCAGTTTTGATCAACAATGAACCCGACTGCGTCTTGCTCAGGGAGTCCACTTCACCAAATTTGTCTTCAATGTGTTCCAAAAAGAATAAAGGTTTGGTATTGGTGAAAGTATCCCCATCAGACCTGATGCAAACCAGATAGCAGGGGAAAGGTTTCGCCCCTAGCCGACGGGCCTGACCCTCCTCCCAGGGGGTAGCCATGGAAGGGAAGGCCAAAGGGGCAGGAGAAGCAGCACTACAAGAATCAGTTCCACACAGAGGCGGCCGCAGAAGAACGGCCAGAGTTCTGGACCCGTATATGTTTCATTTGCATAGCGTCCACCCCGATACCACCCACTCCGATCAGGGGCTCTCCTCATGGACACCACCCAGCCACAGCAAGGGCCGTCTGGCACAGCGGCCATTGCCGGGACTTCTGATGCTCCAGTATGACAAGCAACCACTCCTAGGCTTACATGAGGAGGTCACAGCTAAAGTATCAGAAGTGTGATCCCTGTGTGTTCAGGGGGCTCAACCAAAAGGGTACATAGCGACCCCACCACACGGGCTGGCTACCGTGCTGGCTATGCACCCTAGCATCAGACAACAACGTGAAAGAAAAGGTGGAATGAACTAGGAGGGCACATATCAGAGACACTAGATAAGGTGCTCTTCCCCAAATTGCTCACACTGTGGAATAGAAATTTAATAATGGAGGTCAAACCCCAGAGGGGGACCAGGGAATGCCAAAAGGATGAAGTGATTATGCAACAAAACTAAATTACAAAACCAACATAACCAGGAGGATAGTGGGGCCAACATAAGCAAGGACATCAAGAGAGGGAGAGGAGAGGGCGAAGGGGAAGGAGCAAGAAGAGGAAAGGAGGGGAAGGGCAAGGAAATGCAGCCCTGGAAAGAAGATAGGCTGCAATAGCTCGGTGCCCCGTGCTCGCCACGCACGTACTCACGAAAGAACCGTGCGTCCCCTGGGGGGGTTGGTTGGTTGGTTGGCTTGTGAGATTGAAGGGACCAGACTACTAGGGCCATCTGTCCCTTTTTCCATGAACTTGAAACACCCACAAAGAATAAGAACAAATAATGGACATGACAAGAGACAACACAGGACAAGAAAGACACAGAGACCAGAAAAAAGGAATTAAAAATCACACCAAGTATGACAATGGTTGGCTGACCATAGAAACAAAACATGGAAAGCCAACCACCAAGAAATGCACTAAAAACCCCAGTCTAAAATCTAAGGCCAAAGGCCAGACTCAAGACAAAAAAAAGGACAAACACTTAGATCAAGCGATAAAAACCCCCTGCACAAATAAAACTCAAAACTAAATCTGCCATCGCAATGTCATCTGATAAAAGTGCAGGAAGCGTATCAGGCAACGCAAACGTCTGCCTGAGCAGAGTTTAAACTGAGAAGTCCTACAAGATGTGGACCACCATCAAAGCTGACCCACAGCGACATACGAGGTGCGACTAGAAAAAAAAACCGGACTGATGCTGGAAAAAACATTTATTTACAATTATTTACAATTTCATGTTATGTCTTTCAATGTACTCTCCTCCTCGGTCTCTACACCGCTCCATACGAATTTTCCACTGTTCATAGCAATGCTGCAGATCATTTTCGGTAAGTCCATACATTACTTCTGTCGCTTTTTCTTTTACAACTTCAACAGTCTCAAATCTAGTTCCTTTCAAAGCTGACTTGACTTTAGGGAAAAGAAAAAAGTCACAGGGGGCCAAATCAGGTGAGTAGGGTGGATGATCTAAGATGGGAATGTTGTGTTTTGCCAAAAACGTCTTCACTGACAACGCACTGTGAGCTGGGGCATTGTCTTGGTGAAGGATCCATGACTTTTTTCTCCACAAATCGTTCCGTTTTCTCCGTACTCGCTCACGTAGGGTAGCCAGGACGCTAATGTAGTAATGCTGATTCACTGTTTGTCCCTCTGGTACCCAATCAATGTGCACAATCCCTTTGATGTCAAAAAAAACAATTATCATTGCCTTGAATTTCGATTTTGACATTCGTGCTTTTTTTTGTCGTGGAGAACCAGGAGTTTTCCAATGCATCGATTGGCGTTTAGTTTCGGGATCGTAAATAAAAAACCACGATTCATCACAAGTAATAACATTTTGTAAGAGGGTGGGATCACTTTCAATGTTTTCCAGGATGTCAGAACAAATCATTCTTCGGCGTTCCTTCTGTTCAATTGTGAGACACTTTGGAACCATTTCTGAACACACTTTGTTCATGTTGAAACTTTCATGAAGAATCTGCCTAACACTTTCCTTGTCAACTCCTGTTAACTCAGACACTGCTCTGATTGTTAAACGGCGATCTTGTCGAACAAGTTTACCGATTTTTTCAATGTTTGCATCAGTTTTTGCTGACAATGGTCTGCCAGTGGAGTGTCATCACTGGTGTCTTCGCGGCCATCTTTAAATCGTTTAAACAACTCAAACACTTGTGTTCGCGATAAACAATCATCGCCGTACACTTGTTGTAACATTACAAACGTTTCACTTGCAGATTTTCCTAGTTTGAAACAAAATTTGATGTTAACAAGCTGTTCTTTCTGTACACTCAACATTTTCCGACGCACAGACAAAACGTCAACTGCTTAAAACAGACGCCACGGGCAGACTGAGTGCAGGAGGCAGATGAAACTCGAGCAGTAGGCGGAGCGAGAGTCACGTGACAGGCCACGCGACTTTCAGCCTTATTGCATTCGTTTTATTGTTTCACCAGTACTAGTCCGGTTTTTTTCTAGCCACACCTCGTAAAGGTGGGTCCTCGTGGCACAATAAATAGCTGTGTGTTATCTAGGTGTGGTCAATGCGCAGCTGGCAGAAGACATCGGAGTCCTTGCAAGAGACCTGCAAGGAGGAGTGTCACGTACCGGTAGCCTCCTTCATCGTCCGAAGTTTGTTGCATGAAGGAAGGGTGCGCAATTCATCACCCCAGGTGCTAAGTACCTTCTGCCGCAAAACTGACCTGAGGTCACTCTCCGAAAGGCCAATCTCCGAGGCTGGTGCACCGACAGCCTGTTTGGCCAGCGTGTCAACATGTTCATTTCCCAGGATGCCGATATGACCCAGGGTCCACACAAAGACCACAGAGCGGCCGATACAGGCAAGAGTATGGAGTGACTCCTGGATAGCCATCACCAGACGAGAGCGAGGGAAACACTGGTCGATAGCTATTACACCGCTCAGAGTGTCACTACAGATAATGAAAGACTCACCTGAGCAGGAGCGGATAGACTCTAGGGCCTCAGGAGGGACTGAGTCCTCCGAGCCCTGTGCCAAATCGAGCCGAAGGCATGGGCGGGGTACACACCACGGGGGTATATGCAGAGGGACCCGGAAAAGAGATGGAAGAGGAAAAACCTCAGGCCCAGAGAAAAGAGCTCCGACACGAATCGCGATTGTACACCGTGACCGGGGCCGCCGTTCCAGAAATCAGACGAGCAACTGAGGGAACAGGAGACGATAATTGGGATGCCCGGGCAAGCTACAAAAGTGTGTAGCGTAAGCGGCCAGTAATCGTTGGCGCCAGGACCGCAATGGAAGGACACCTGCCTCCACAAGTATGCTGTTGACAGGGCTTGTCCGGAAAGCTACAGTGGTGAGTCAGATCCCGCTGTGAAGGACGGGGTCAAGCAACTGCAATGCGGAAGGTGATGCCGAATTGTAAGCCAGGCTTCCATAATCTAGACGGGACTGAATTAATGCCTGGTACAGCTGTAGAAGGGAAGGCCGATCGGCACCCCAGCTGGTGTGACTCAAGCAACGAAGAGCATTAAGATGCCACCAGCACGTCTGTTTAAGCTGCCGAATATGAAGGAGCCAAGTCAACCAGGTATCAAAAACCAATCCCACAAACGATGCGTCTCCATCACAGCAAGAGGTTCGCCATCAAGATAATCCATGGCTCAGGGTGAACAGTGCGTCGCCAGCAGAAAGGCATAACGCAGGTCTTGGCAGCCGAAAACTGGAAGCCATGCACTACAGCCCAAGACTGCGCCTTGTGGATAGCACCCTGCAGCTGCCGTTCAGCAGCTGCAATGCCAGTGGAGCTAAAGTATAGGCAGAAGTCGTCAGCATACAAGGAAGCTGAGACAGACATTCCCACCACCGCAGTGAGCCCATTAATTGCAATTAAAAAGAGGCAGACAGCTAAGACAGATCCTTGTGGTACCCCAGTCTCCTGAACTCTGGAGGAACTATGGGAGGCCGCAACTTACATGTGGAAGGAACGAAGTGACAGAAAATTTTGTATGAAAATCGGGAGTGGACCCGAAAGACCCCAACCATGAAGCGTAGAGAGGATGTGATGTCACGTCGTATCGTATGCCTTCTGCATGACAAAAAAAGACAGCGACCAGATGCTGACAGTGTACTAAGGCTGTACGGATGGCAGACTCCAGGCACACCAGATTATCGGCGGGAGAGCGGTCCTTACGGAACCGAGGCAGAAGGCCCCGAAACTCAAGTAGCCAACTCAACCACTGGCTCACCATGCAGTCGAGCAACTGTCAAAGAACGTTGGTGAGGCTAAGGGGGTGATAGCTGTCCACCTCCAGTGGGTTCTTGCCAGGTTTCAACACGGGGATTATGATGCTTTCCCACCATTGCGACAGGACCTCACCCTCAACCCAGAAAGGTCTAGGAGGCATCGCTGGCAGTCCACCGAAAGGTGTTTGAACATCTGACAGTGGATGCGATCTGGCCCGAGAGCCGTATCAGGGCAAGCGGCTAGGGCACTTTGGAATTCCCACTCACTGAACGGAGCATTGTATGATTCAGGGTGGCGCATGTGAAATGAAAGACGCCGACGTTCCAACCAGTCTTTCAGGGAGCGGAAGCCCATTGGGTAATTCGCAGAAGCGGAACTCTGAGCTAAATGCTCTGCTAAGCAATTTGCAATTGTGTCGGAGTCAGTACAGACTGCTCCATCCAGTGAAAGCGCAGGCACACTGGCGAGGGTCCGATAGCCATAGAGTCGCCTAATCTTGGCCCAAACCTGTGATGTAGAGGTACGGAGGCCAGTGGTGGAGACATACCTTTCCCAGCACTCCTGCTGGGGTTGGCGAATGAGGCAGCGAGCTTGCGCATGGAGCCGTTTAAAGGCAATGACAAGTGCAAATGAGGGATGCCGCTTGTGATGCTGGAGTGCCCGCCTGCAATCTTTAATCGCCTCAGCGATCTCGGGTGACCACCAAGGCACAGTCCTCCATCCAGGGGACCTAGAAGAACAGGGAATGGCAGATTCTGCGGCAGTAACGATGCCGGTGGTGACCGAGTGAACCACCACATCAATGGCGTCATTGGAAAGAGACTCAATAGTGGCAATGGAGGTGAACAAGTCCCAGTCAGCCTTATTCATAGCCCAACTGCAGGGGCACCCAGAAGAGTGACGCAGTGGCAGTGACATAAAGATCAGAAAGTGGTTACTATGCACAAGTCGTCATGCACACTCCATTGGACAGATGGTAATAGGCTAGGGCGGCAGATTGAAAGGTCAATGGCTGAGAACGTGCCATGAACCACACTGAAATGTGTGAAGGCACCATTATTTAAAAGAGAAAAGTCGAGCTGTGCCAATATTTTGCTCAAGGATGCTGCCTTGACCCGTTGTCACTGATCCACCCCACAGAGGGTTGTGGGCGTTAAAATTGCCCAGTAACAGAAAAGGTGGTGGCAATTGGGCTATCAGCGTAGCTAGGACATGCTGTGGGACATCACCATCTGGTGGAAGATAGAAGCTGCAGACAGTAACAGCCTGAGGCATCCACACCCAAACAGCGACGGCCTCTAAAGGTGTTTGTAGAGGGACAGACTCGCTGTAAAGAGAGTGAAGGACGTAGAGGCAGATGCCACCAGATACCCTCTCATAAGCTGCCCGGTTCTTATAATAAACCCAATAGCCATGGAGTGCGGGGGTTTGCATCGCCGGAAACCAAGTTCACAGAACAGCAATGCAGAAGAAAGGGTGAAGGCTGAGAAGCTGTCAGAGCTCAGCAAGATGGTGGAAAAAACCGCTGCAGTTCCACTGGTGTGCATGGCCAAGAAAGGTGTGAAGCAACCGAGGAGGCAGATTACGCTGCTGGGTCACCTGCTGCCACCGATTGAGTAACTGTGCGAGTGACATCCATTGTGTCTGAGAGTTTGGCGAGATCTAGGTCCTCAGTGGATGCCAGAATCTCTACCTAGCCCTCAGACACAGAGCTTGTAGGTTGTGATGCGGTGAGTGCCACCACAAGTTCCTTCATCTTAGAGGTCTTCTTCTTGGACTTTTCTCACTGCTCCTTGGGTTTCACTGGCTGGGAGGGCTTCACCGATTCAGTCTGCGGGGCGGAGGAGGATCTCGAATCCCTATGACAAGCTGCTTGTGGGCACTTATGCCACTGCCAAGTGTCATCCTTCCCACCTGTGGAAACCTGGGAAGGGAGGGACCCAAGGGACCCCTTGCAAGAGAGAGGAGCCGAAGAAGTTGAACCCTTCTCCGGCTTAGAAGCGGGGACAGCTGTCCCCGATGGGTGAGGGAGTGTTGCTCCCGATGGCCAAGATGACGGCGCTGGTAGCAATCTGATTATTCTTTGGATCTGGATGAATGCGCCAGAAGAAATGAACACCTTGGCATGCAGCTCGTCATCAGACTACAAAAGTAGGTTCCTATGGAAAATAATACCCTGGACAATATTTAAACTCTTATAGGGTGTGATGGTAACTGAAACATCCCCCAACTTGTCACAAGCAAGTAACCTTTGTGACTGGGCAGAGGATGCCGTTTTTATCAGTACTGACCCAGAGCGCATTTTGGACAAGCCCTCCATCTCCCCAAACTTGTCCTCTAAATGCTCTACGAAGAATTGAGGCTTCGTTGAAATGAAAGACTCCCCATCAGCTCTCATACCAACTAGGAACCGGGGCGAATAAGTGTCACTGCCATCCTGAGCTTTACACTCCTCCCACAGTGTGGCCAGGGAGGGGAACAATTTGGGATCTTATTTCTGAGTGTTGAATTGAGCCCGAGAATGCTTAGAGACTGCTGGTGGCTGGCCACCAACAAGAGATGACGTACCACGCTTCACTGCGGGTCATCCGCCCTGATGCCACCCACTCCGACCAACGGCCCTCCCCACGGAGGCTACCCAGCTTCAGCAAGGGGCACCTGGCAGGATGGCCATTGCCGGGAGTCCCGATGCCCCAGGGAGATAGGCATACGTGGGGAGTTAATCACGCAGGTATCAGCAGAGCGATCCCTGTGTTGTCAGGGGGCTACAACCAACAGGGTACATGGCGGCCGCACCACAACGGACTGGCTACTGTGCTGAATATTAGGTGTAAGGAAGTCCACGGTCATTGTCTCTGCAAAAAGCAACACTGCACAGTGCATGGTGATACCCAGGAATGTATCCTCGGCCAAGAGATGGAGAATGAGCAGGACTGCAATGCGATGACTAGAAAGCTCTATAAAGATCTCAATGCACGATGGACACAATGCACCGTGTATGGCGCCCTTCCTCAATTGGCTCACTCTCTGGAAGAATTTGGAAATATGGAGGTCAAACCCGAGAGGGGACCATCATAAACAGGCTCCTTTTAGTTGCCTCTTATGACAGGCAGGAATACCGTGGGCCTATTATAATCCCAACCCGCAGGTGGGGTGGTTACATGACCTGTACTTGTAGCATGTTTCACAATGGCCATCTCCATTGAATGTGCTTTACTAAACCTCTTCAGCATGGCACCCGCAAAGCTCAGTGTTCTCAGATAACACTGTCCACTGTCATCATGATTACAAGGAAGACTCAGAGGCATCAGTAAAGTGCAGCAGAGGTACTGTGGGGAGGGTGCCTTCATTCTGAAAACTGGCACACAGAGACATAATATGCATCTCTCCTGTTGTTCCCACATCTCACTGTTTTACAATGATACAAGTGAGCTCTGGTAACTTGAAGTCCATTTTTATGAAGTATGACTGAACCTTTCAGCTGTGTTTAAAGGTCCTGCTTTATTTGCTATTTATTTCAGCACTAGAATGCACAATCTGATGGCTCTTTCTAAGATGCACTACCCGTTAAAGTTAACAGCCACTGTCAATTTCATAAGCTTAATCTTGTTCACCATAAATTCGCGGGTTTGTCCCATTACCCAGTAGAGCGTATCCCTATATACACCACATGTGCAAATTACAACTGGCTCTGAAATATTTATAAGACTGATACATAACTGGCCCTTATTCATGAACAGGAGAACTGCCCACCACAGAAAATGCTGAAAACTGTAATTTAAATACATAAATTGATTGGTGTCACAAGTCTGTGCATGTGTATCTCCTGTATGCTCTGTCCCATGCATTTTGCTGTGTCATTATACTTGCGGGAATGAGAGGAACAGACTTGTTTAGTGACCAGTTGAATGTATCACAAAATGGTGCTTATGATAAAACAGCATGTGTTCATTGTTGAATGTTGCGTGAAGCACAATTTGTGGAAAAATTGTACATGACTGTTTGTGTAAGAATTTAAGATTGGAAATATTTTGGCAAAACCTCCATCCAAGTCAGCAGCACAAAATTTAGTGGCAAAATGATACAAAAAGAGTTCCAACACTAGAAAATGTTGCTCGATGAGTGGCTTGGGCTAGTTTTAAGATTTTGGGTGGTTTGGATTTTCTAAGTATATGGTAGCTTTCCAGAGGTATGTAACATCACATGTTTAAGCACACCTGTTACCCAATAGCTCCTAGATGTATTGCTTCTACTTCAGATCAAGCAGGTTTGCTGACCGGGGCAGCCACCCGAGTTCATTATCACACTCTTCATGCCAATGTAACATGATTATGGCCGTGTGACACAGACAGTTATTATGCTGGAAGATACTATCACTGTCAAGGAAGACAGAGGATAATGGAATGCAGGCTATTTGCAATAATGTTCACTTAGTCCACAGCTGTCATAGTGCCTTCCATGACTACAATGAGTCCAACGGTAGCCCACATAGATTCCCTCATAGCATAATACTGCCTTCACCAGCCTGCGTCTGTGGTGCAGTGCACATTTCGTGCAGCTGCTTGCCTGTATGATAGAGTATCTGGAAACGATTATCAGCCTGCTTTAACAAGAAACATGGTTCATCTGACCAGGTCACAAGTTTCCATTGATCTATGGTCAAATCATTATGGTTCTCTGGCCACTACAATCATAGTTGATGGTGTCATTGGCTCAACATGGAATACTGGAGGGTCATCTGCTGTGGAGCTTATGTTCAACGATGTGCACTGAATGATGTGCTCCAAAACACTTGTGTCTGTACCAGCATTGTATCTGCATCCTATCTGCACAGATTACTGCTTATTCTGCTTTGGAAAAAGGGCAAGCCATCTACCTCAATGCTCTATGACACCTTGTCACCTACTTGTGGTTTCACCACCCTTCAACTTTGTTCCACAGATGCTCCCAACAGTAGTATGTGAATAGCCAATCAGCTCTGCGGCTTCCAAGATGCTCAGCCCCAGGCACTGGGCCATAACCTGGTGCCTTTTGTCAAACTCTCATATCAGAGGATTTCCACTTTTTTTGCCTTCATTATCATTAGAACTAGTCTCGATTTGTCTCTGTTCTACTCATACACCTGAATTACCACGTCATGTGCCCACGATGTCACCAGGTACCATTCAATGGTGGTTATTGGTGAAACAACTGGTTTTCGGTTAAACTAATTTTTTTTTATCTCCTTAACCTCACTGTTAAAACTGGTCAAAGTAAGCAGTTTCTGAATATAATCAACATTCAGTTTTCTTATTGCCATTATTTCAAGCAATGAACACAGATGTCAAAGAGAGATTGAAAAATTCTTCGATTTTTGAATCATACACGCCGAAATATACAGAATCAAAATATCAAATAAAATAGGTAAACTGTACAAAACAACCTGTCCACTCTTCGCTCTTTAACTCAAAAAGTAATGACAGCTTGAATGGTACAAAAAAGAAACAGTATTCTTTGAATTTTTACTCAAAAAACATGATGTAATCAAATGTCATATCACTATTTTGGAATTACTAATAGTCAATGCTAAAGAGTGAAAGCTAGGGCTGGAAGACTATTTCTCACGTTAAGTTGTCCATTTCCAAGGACTACAAATAGATAAAGGCATATTATGTAGACACAGGCAGTAGAGCAGATACATTATACTTCTATTGTGATTTATGAATGAATTAGTACATTTCTAATTTATTATTGTTGCCAGAACTTCCTTTATCTTTTATTATTTTGAATGAAAAGCTCTTCTTTCAGTCAAACAGAGTTTCACTTTTTAATGGGAATTTCAGAACAATTGATTTTTTATTGACAAAACCAAAAATGCTCCTTCGAAAAATTCAGATAGCTTACAAAATACAGATAACATTATGAAAAGGGTAGTTGCTACTCACTATACAGCAGAGATGCCGAATTGCAGGTACGTTATCAAACAAAGCTTTCAGCCAAACTGGCCTTCATCAGAATTAGACAAAACGTGTGTGTGTGTGCGCCCACACGGCCGAAAGCTTCATCAGATGATGTTGTTGTTGTTGTTGTTGTTGTTGTTGTTGTTGAAGTCTGATGAAGCTTTTGGCCAAAAGCTTTGTTAGTCTTTTTGTTATGCCTATCTTCGACTCAGCATCTCCGCTGTACGGTGAATAGCAACTATCCTTTTCATAATATTGTCATTATTCCATCCTGGATTTTCCACTGTTTGATGCAAAGGGGGCTCTGAGTACTATGCGACTTAACTTTGGAGGTCATCAGTTGCCTAGAACTTAGAACTAATTAAACCTAACTAAGGGAGCTAAGGACATCACACACATCCATGCCCGAGGCAGGATTCGAACTTGCGACCGTAGCGGTCGCTCGGATCCAGGCTGTAGCGCCTAGAACCGCACGGCCACTCTGGCCGGCTGTTTGATGCAAAATATAGCAATTACCAGGAACAGTTACATGACAGTAGTTACAGTTCAAATAATGAATTAATTCACTGACCAATATTTAATCTCAAATCTGCTCATAAATACTCATTCTACAATGTGTTGATCTGTAGGTTGACTCATTTCTTCAGTATCATTCAAACATGCAGCAATGGCTTGCAGTAGCAGAAATGGAAATAAGTAATCAAAGGTCACATGATATTTCTTGATGTTGAAACAGTTAAACAAAGCTGGGATAATAACACTGATCAGATAATCCAAAGATTCTACATAGCGTGCTCATAACACTAAGTACCTATGAAGACAAAAAAATAAATTTTTGCATATAGTCACTTCATCTTGTCTCAGAAGCCAAAAAAGAAAATGAAACTATTATTCTGTAAATTCAGGCTATATTAATACTAACTGGTAGCACCAATTAACACAGAAGCTACCTAAATGTTTTTAGCAAAAGTAATCTACTTTTCAGTACATTAACTCTTCAATAGTATTTGTACCGAATCCTAGAAATCAACTTGAATAAACTGCACCACACACAACTACAAGATATCAGCACAGTTTGTATACTCATTTAAGGTTCAGATCTGAGTTCTACATGTTATTGCAATAAACTGTACAGTAAAAGTGCACTTAGCACAGAAAGTAGGAGTTCAGAGATAATACACTGGTAGGTATTGTGCTAGCAACAGTCCAGAGAAGATATGAGGACAGAGTGAGAATAATGGTGGATAGAGGAAGAATGAGCATAGAATCCTGCCAATAACAGTTCCAATCCAAATCCTCTGACTGTCCTCCTCTTCCCCAGCGTCATCCTCTCCAAGCATTCCTCACTTCCAGCACTGCCTCACAATTCTTTCTTAAAAATAATACCAAAACCCCAAACCTCACTCAAGCTGAATTCTAGTCCGTCTATCTGACGTGAAAGCAGACAACTCTATCATCATCCTCCCTACAGACAAAGATTCCACTACTGTAATTGACTTTCATTACTAAAATTAAAACGAACTAGATTTTAGTTCCTTTATTCCCAACAAGAAACAGTTAAAGTACTCAAAATAAATCAAGTCTCACAGTATTTTGTATGAAATTGTAACATGTTTATGTTAGGTACTTTCTTGTCTCTCTGGTACAAATTCTGCTATTGATTTGCTAGAGACTTGAAACTTTCAAGATAGCTCTGAACTGGACGCTAAAACAACATTAACTTGCTTTTTTGTCTGCTGCATGGCAGAAGGTTACTTTGTGTACCCCTGCCATTCCCCTCTCTTCTTGTTCCGGTTGTAAATGATTCGTGGGGAGAGTGGTTTCTGATAAGCTTATGTGTAAGCTCAAATCTCTCCAATTTTTAACTTTCACAAGATATACCAGTACATAGGAGGAAGCAACATACTGGTAGCCTCATTTTTCACAGCTATTAAAAATTCACAATCGCACATTTTCTGGGTTCTCTATATGGGATTAGGAATCTGTATGGGGCTGGGAGAAATTAATTTCTACTGTTCAGAACATCCTCTGTTCACTTTACCACCCTTAAATCAATCTCTTAGAAATTATTATTTCTACACTTACCTGAACCATTATCTTCTTTCTTCAGCTCTTCCAGTGGTTGTTGCGTTAGTGGGTTGTAATGGCACGGACTAAGAGGTGGTGCATGGCAGGGAGCCACAAGTCCGTAATGAACTGCCCCCCTTGGAAGACTAGAAAGTGGGTATTGTACCCACAAAGTTGGAACTGGTGATGGAGATCCACGATATGCAGATACAGGTGGAGGGCTGGAATAGTAAGGATGATGACTTAATGTCGGAGGAGGATGAGGTAAAAAGGGAGATGAAAGCTGTGGATATATCAGTGGAGGTGTAAGGAATGGAGAGAGGTGTGCAGAGCTGCCAATGGACGGAACAACTGGATTTCTAAGTCCAGAGCGAAGATTATCTGGTGATGGTGAGAGAGCAGGAGAGCTGAGCCGCGATGGGGACGACAGCTGCTGCTGCTGCTGCTGCTGCTGCTGCTGCTGTGTAGGTGACTGGTTTTGGGAGTGCTGCGTTTGTGGCAGTTGTTGAGGTGACTGCTGCTGTTGCTGTGTGGGTGACGATTTCCTCGATCCAGCAGGCTTTGAAGCCGCTTTGGGTCTGGGAGTCTGTTCGACATTGCTAGTCTGTTGCGCTGAAGACTTCAGGAGAGTACGTAGGAATGATGTGTCTGTATCTTGAGGTCCAGGTGTTGGTACGTCTTCATTTCGACTATTTCCCAGGAGCGAGGTAATACTGTAATTACTCACACTGCCTTTGACACTAGGCTGGGGAGGAGACGGAAGTGCACTGCCAGGTTGGAGAGTTTGGCACGTAACAGTACAATTTCCACTGCTACCATTGTTATTGTTCTGTGGCAAGGCACTACTGGTACGAGCTCGCTGTCGTTTAGAGTTCGACATGTCCTCAAGACTAACTCTCTCCATTTCACGAAGTATTCTCTTCCTAGGGGATATAATGCTAGGATCCAGTCTTGCCGTTGCTACAGTTACTGTCCGCACGTGATTTGGTGGAATAGCCCCACTTGCATTAGAGCAAACAGTGCTTTCATTACTACTACTTGAGCCTTTCACTCTATCTAATAAAGTTTGTACTATATCCAACAATTTTATTCTGTTTCGCTCTTTCTTTCCACCTCTTACGTGTGCACTTATTACACCACTGTGATTCTCCACTGACACTTCTATAGGTACGTAAGGGCATCTACGCTTCTTTTGTATACAGTGAAACACAGAATGAAGACTCCTTAGATGCCTCATGTGTGGAAATGACTGCATCAAAAAAGTCATTTCTTTACCAATGCCTTGCCGAGGGTTGGTCTGCTTCCAACAGTGATCTCGCTGCCAAGGTGATGACTGGACAGATGAGTTGTCATCTGACACTGAAATTAATGAAATTATTAGTAACATTCATATTAAAACAGTGGATGTAATATTGTTATTTACTTTATTTGCATTATAACTTTTCAACAAAGTATTTCTTATTGATTACACAAAAAGTTAGCAATTTTAGACAGTTTTAATTAATATACATCAATCTAAAGACTGTAAATTATATTGTGCAATTTTTTTCCTTTGTTGTGTTAAAAAGATACAATTCTTCGGATGGGTATGCTATGCTTGTGGGTTGCTTAGGTTGGTGCATCAGTTCGTAGAATTTTTCCATAAGTTTAATAAACACAACAGATACACATAACAGAGATTTTAGCCACCAATAATATATTCTCCTTCATTATTTACAACAGCCTGCCAAAGCTGGGGTAACTTTTCAATTCCATGACTGTAGAAATCACACGGTTCTGAGGGGAAGAACTCATCGAATCATGTTTGGAGTGCATTTTTATCTGGAAAAGAAGCTCCTTGAAGGCTGTTCAATAGAGTTTAGTCAAGTTGAAAATCTGAGTGCACAAGATGACGTGAATAGGCGGATGCAGAATAATTTCCTAATCCAACTCCTGTATATAGTTTTTTATCAGTCCAACAGAATGCGGGTGTGGGGCTGGGGGTTGCGGAGAGGGGGGGGGGGGGGGATTACCATAGAGTAGTGTCACATCACACAGTCTTCCTGGTCATTGTTCTTCGATTGTGTCTGCAGGACATCTCATCTCAGGTGCTGACAATAAATATCAGCAATCAGCAGTGGTGGCTACACCTCGGGGAAGAAATTTCTGGTACACCACAGTATCAATAATCCACCAGAAGCATTACATTATCTTTTGTGGATGCACACAGATCACTGTACGGAGAGTTGCTGCTTTGTTTGGGCTCAACCATTCCTTTCTTTTCCTTATGTCAGCATAAAGATTCAATTTCTCATCACTAGTAATGATACAGGATAGGAATGGTCAGTACTGTTATGAGCCAATTTATGACCAGCAAGCAAAGATGCACTTATGGCCACCTACTGGTTTTTGTGATTTTGGCTTAGAGCATGCAGTATCCATGCACATGATTTTTTGAATCTTCCGCATTGCATGAAAATGTCAGACAATGGTGGAATGATCACAGTTCATCATATTTGCCAGTAATCAAGTACACTGACGTGGATCATTGTCGATTATGTGTTTAAATGATCTTCATCAAACCCCAAATGTCTTCCTGAATGTGGAGAGTCACTAATGTCAAAACAATCCTTAAAATGAGAAAACCATTTTCCTTCTGTGCTCTGTCCACCAACGGTATTATCCTCATGCACAGCACAAATGCTTCTGGCTGCCTCCATTGCTGTCGCCTGTCTACTGAACACAAACACAAGAATATGTGCGAAATGCCCCAATTTCTCCACGTGGCACTCCATATTTTAGCAATCACAGCTCCACTCACTATCTCCAAATGACAAAGTGTAAACTCGAATAGCAACAGTAAACTACAAATAAAAAGTGATAATTGGTAAATAAATAAATGCATAGCAACCATAATAATGATAATAGTAACAACAACAGTTCAATTTAATTTCCAAGCAAATGAATTTATGTCAAGTTTCAGGTACATTACAACAAACATGAGATTTGTGACGTAAGGATAACGCTTTCCGAAAATCGTGATCAAACGGCAATCTAAAAACAATGGAAACTCCAGGTAGCAATGTCAACAATGTTGGACAAGATAGATCGTCTTCCTTAAAGTAAGTAGCAATCTACCTGCAGATCTACATATAGATCGTGAAGTACACACATTGAGTGCCAATGCTGATATTAGGGAATTCAATGCAACCCAGCTACGATTACTAAATTAGTCACCAGAGTACAAGAATGGAAGGAGCTTGAAAATACATGTGTTGACAGCTCACTCATGGTCAACAAAGAGCAATTACGGGAAGACGTAGTGGCTACCTTAGAGGAGAACAGTTCTAAGCTGGCTGTCTCAGTTCCAACCTCTATTCATAATAATGGAATTACTTCAAGCCAAGTAACTAAAGGACTCCATCCCACGGGATTCATGAACTGTTTAGAAGTGTCTTTTTGCGAATGTATCCAGAAAGACAAAAGATAGGCTCATAGGCATATTAATTATATGAAAAATGGAGCACATGTGGAATCTATGCAGCTGAAGTTTTTGCACCTTTTGAACTTTGAGGTTGTATTCATTAGCAAATAGTAGTCTCGTGAATAAAAATAAGCAGTAAAATCTAGTTTGCTTCTGCCAAATACATAATGTAAGAAACAATGTTACAATCAGAGAATTCTTACAAAAATATTGTGATTCACAATTACCTTGTAAAAAAGTTTGAACTAGTCACAATTCTAATCAAAAAGGTACAGCTAGCAGTTCATGGAAAGTTGGCACTGTTACTATACTCACACACTGAAGGAGGTATAGAGTGAACTGAAGAGATTGAAGACAATAAATAAAAGTGTAACAACAATTTTCAAGAAAGAAGCAGCCACAATAAGGAGCCACCAAGTCAAGAATATAGCGACTGAGCACATTCATTAAGTTTGCTGTGATAAAGTAACAAAATTGGTTTCGGTACATGAAATGATACTCCTCAGCCACAATATGAGTATTCTAGAAATAACCATAAAGATAAGAGGCACAACTTTGATCACAGGCCAAGGGATTAGTCAAGCAACATCGTAGAGGAGACAAATGCGTAGAAGAGACAAATGCAAGCAAAAGCAGCAGCAGCAGCAGCAGCAGCAGCAGCAACAACAACAACAACAACAACCATTGGTTAAATGAATGTAGTATTGCGCATGACCATCCAAAGCAGCTGTGGTAAAAAGAGGACACACGATTAAAATGAATACAATAACTACAGAAAGAGGTTATAAGACAAATATCAATAAAAGTAAATAAAAACAACAGAATGTAGTCAAATTAATCAGGTAATGTAAAGGGAATAAGATTAGGAAATGTGATACTAAAATTAGTATACAAGTTTTGCTACTTGTGCAGTAAAATAACTGATGATGATAGAAATAGTTTGTGCACAAAATATAGACTGGTAATAGTAAAGTGAGACAAATTTGTTAACATCCAAAATAAATTTAAACATTAGGAAGTCTTTTCTTAAGTTTCTGTCTGGAGCTAGCAGAAGAGAAACATGGCTGACAAAACAATGCACACAAGAAGACAATAGAAACTTCTGAAATGTGATCCTACAGAAGAAGACTATAGATTCAATGAGTACACGGCATAATAAAATTTAGGAGAAAAGAAATTTGTGGCACAACTTGATGAAAAGAAGAGATCAGTTGATGGGATACATGCTGAGGCATTGGTAATAGAGAGAAGTGGGACTGGAGGGCGGTAAAAACTGCTAAGGGAGACCAAGTCTTGACCACAGTAAGCAGGTTCAAATAAGTGTAGGTTGCAGTCACTACACAGGGATGAAGAGGCTTGCATAGGACAAACTGTGGAGACCAGTCTTTGGACTGAAGACCACAAAAACAACTTGTGAGATAGGACGTGGGCTGACATATAACTTCTCAATGAAAATGATGAGATGAAGCAGTAAATACTAATTACAGTAACCGGTGTAAGTGTTTGTGGAATAAAGATTGATGCACTGTTGGATTCGCATCTCGAAAATATGTTTGAGCAGCTAAATGATCTGTCAAAGTTGTAAATGTCACAATAAAGAGCGTAACAATCTGCGTAGGTGGTAACAAGAGTAACACAGACTGTCTGATCAACAGTATCCAGCCATGCCAGTTCATTTCAGGAACATTACTGTCCACAAATCATTGCCTCACAGTTTCTGCTCTATGACAGGTTGCATTGTCATGCCGATACCATCAGTCACCATCTCCAAGTTGCTTCTCTATTGCACACAGTGCATAATGCTGCAAGATGTGTCTGCAATTAGCATTTTATAAGTGCAATATGGGGACCACTCCCTGACCACGAGAAACATCCTCATACCATACCGTATTTTACGGTTTATAGGATGCACTTTTTTTTTTTCGAAAAACTGCCTCCACAATTCAGGTGCACCTTATACTTGAAACTAATATAGAAACGTCCAGTGTTTGATTTAAAATTGCCACCAGTCATAAAAATGACCACATATTCAATGCCGAGGGAAATCTCTCTCTATCTGGTAACATTGGATCAGCTGGCGGCAGCAGCAGTGCACTGATGAACGAACACGAGTTGTGGGAATTCACAAGTTTGCTAACACTGTCTCTCTCCCACCTGCCCATCACAAACCCACAACACAGTTTAGCCTATGATGTGTCATTGCAGTCTATGGTGCCAATTAATTTGAATTGAAAGTGTGTGTGTTATCAGTTAACAGTACAATATTTTTGTTAGTAGCTATTTTAATGATGGAAAAAAAGTAAAAGGTATTCATATGATGCAGGCTATAAACTGAAAGTAGTAGCTGTCAAAAAGGCACTGGAATGAATACAAAAATGATTCAAATACATGCTCATAAGTTAGCGCTACAATTGAATTTAACAACTTTAAAGGTTGAGTTGGTTGGTGCGACAGGTTTATGAAGTGTCATGGACTTAGCATGCGAAATCTCAGAAAATGCCACAAGAGTATGAAGAGAAAATATCTTTACATCATTTTATTATTCAACACTGAAAGAAAACCAGCACTGAACTAAGCAAAACAGTGAATATGCTCAAAACTCCTCTGACACTTGATGTGCCAAATAACATAACTGTTGCCATGAAAGGTGCAAAAACTGTAACTGTAAAAATAAGTTGTGCTGATGATGATAAACTTAATCCAATGATCATTTTCAGGTGCAAAACAATGTCAAAACCTTCCGAAATACCACCAGGCGTTATTCACATACATGACAAGGATTGGATAGACAAGGCTGGTGTGATATTATGGATTAACAGCGTGTGGGTGAGAGAAAAGATACTTTGTTGAAGAAGATTTTTCGTCTTGTGCTAGGTCAGTTTAGTAGTAATTTGAAAAATGCTGTGAAAGAGAAATTGAACCTGGAAAACAGAGATTGCTGTTACTCCGGGAGAACTTTCTTCACAACTGCGATCTCTTGATGTCTCAATAAATAACCCATTTAAAGTATATATGAGAGAGGAATGGAACAAATGGATGATGGATGAAACCCAACATGAATTCACACTAAAATTCACAGCTTTAAAAAAAGTGTGTCAGTCGATAAAACAGTCATGGTCTAGAGTGAGAGATGACATTATTGTTAAATTTTTCAAGAAGTGTGGCATAAGTAACACTCTCAATGGCAGTGAAAACTATCTTATCTCTGATGAGGACAACATTGAGGGAGGAGGAGGAGGAGGAGGAAGTTCCGATGACAATTTTCAGGGATTTTAAAGGTCAGTCTGGTTTTACAAACTAAGAATTTTTTTGGTCTGGCTTTGCAATCTAATAGTGAAAATGGTAAAATGTTATTTTTAAAAAACTTCTTAAAATTTAAAGTGTGTCTTATAGTCTGTAACGTCCAAAATTTGAAATTGGATTACCACAGGGTATTGTGCGATTCATCACTCATTTCCAGTCATCCACTGTCCGGTGGTGTCGTTATTTTACACCACCTCAATTTTGTTTAGCACAGACTAGAGAAATGTGGGATTTACGAGGATCTACTTAACCTTTGTACCCAATTCTTTTTAACTCCCTATGCATAGTTGTGCTAGCTGGACTGCTGGTAGCACTTTGGAACACACAAGCGATTTCTTCTGGTGATTTCATGCGAGTTTTTACATCCGCCCTCTACAATGCTTCATGGTCCTTGTATGTCAGTATGAGTACTGCCTAGCCTTTGTTTAACTGTTGTTGTTCTTTTGCATTCCATTTCACAATAACATCACCAATAGTCAAGTTGCACAGCTTTAGTAGGTCCGAAGTGCTCTGGTGACAACCAATGACTAGTCTACATTCGAAGTCACTGAGCTCTCCTGATTGACCCAGTCTGCTGTTACTGCTTTTCTACTGACAACACAATACTCTCCGCCTCCTTTCGTACTGGCAGGTCAGCCTCTCGTGACATCTGATAGTCAATTCCTCATTACATAGGGGTGTCCAGATACTTCTGATCAGAGAGTCAGAGAGTGGATATGTGAGCAGGCATTATTGCCATTCAGAATTTGAGGAAGAGACTGCGTGCAAGAGTGGGGGGGGGGGGGGGCAGGTTTGCGGTCGAATATTTTAGGGTAACAGTATCAACATTATGAAGATTTGTTACAGCGACAATGCTATTTGAATAATCAATAAAAAATAGAAGTATTAGTCATCTTGTAACAACCACAAACAATACCTTTACATGCAACACACCTTTGGAAGCTAAAATCCTAATTTTGGAAACTGTTTTTCACTGTCGTGTTTACATGTTATGGCCCAAGGTGGTTTTCTTATTAAACCAATCCCAAAATGGCTGTTTCTCTCTGATTAAACAGTATAAAATTCATTCTTAGTCTAATATTTCTACTTCTGTTACACTGCATAAAGCTATTCCATCCAGTTTAGTTGGAAATTTTTAACAACACAATGTAACCTGACGACTCGAGTATATTTCAAGAACTGTTGTGCATTTACACCGGAGAGTGAAAGCAAATCATGGAAGTGAAAAATATAGCTGCTAGAACCATATTTCCAGAACTGGTACTGGGTTGCTTACGGGACTAACCACAAGAAATGTTGGAAAATCTGTTTATGAAATCCAGTATTGAGAGCTCCATGTAAACATAATGAGAAGATTCTATTGAAGTTCTGAGGTGCCACCATGATTTTTTCTTCTGTAAAACAACCAGGACTAACTGTGGTATCGTCCAAAGATTATGGTGCCATAACGAAGTTGGCACCTCACACCAATACCACAGAAGTTAACAACGCCTTGCTGCAGTCCGTAACAATGGATAGCCTCTGATCAAGCAAACATCATTATCCAGTTAGGACCCATATTACTCATGTATTAGATTGAATTGTCATTCTGAACTTTGTTCTTCACTAGAAGAGTTTAGTAAATGTGTGCATCAAACAATGCTTTAATATTCAAAGACAGTTGCAAACATTCAGCACATTCCTGTGGCAATGGATTGTAATAAAGTGAACTAATATTTCATACATTGTAGTTCCACTCTACCATCTCCCTGAGCAATCAAAGAACCCACAGTTATACTGGACAATTGCAGTTTAGTCAGTTCATATCACTAATGAATAAGGTTGCATAAAAATTAAAAATGTAGAAACTTGAACCATTTAGAATCAAGTTGTATCCCATACTACTGAAGAAAGCGATTGCAGATGAAGAGATCAAAAAAATGATTAATAATGACATAATAGAGTGCAATGATAGTTGGTATAGCAATCCAATTCACGCTGCAACAAAGAAAGACAAAGCTACAAAATGCGAGATCAATGTATCATATTATACTCCCCTAGCAAGACCAGCCAGGAAACCTGGAAGATCCATCACAGATGTTTAGAGGCCAATTAACTAAGTAGTTTGGTCTTGACGATTAGCTACAGGCAATTATCACTGCATCCTAACAGACAGAAGTACACTGCTTTCCTTTGTAAAAGTATGTGCCATCAATTCATGGAATGCCATTTGGTTTAAATATACCACATGCAACAATCATGAGAGCCTTAGACGAGATTTTGGGTGAGCAATTGTTATGAACAGTCACATTTTATAATGACAAGTATTTAGCTGTGAATAATTCATGAGAATGGCATGTAGAAACGCACATCGATGTTCTGCAAGCCTTTAGAAACCCTGGTGTCACAATCAATCTGAAGATGACAGAACTACAAGGAAACAATTTAAATTTCTCAGTCTTTATTTTGCCCTGTGGTATTGAGCCCAGGTCTGAGAAATTAGCTACAGCAATGAATTTTTCAGTCCCAAAATCTAAGAGTTGAAATCATTTGTGAAATTCTGTGGTTTCCACTGATGCTTCATAAATAGACATTTAAAAAAATACATCTTGTGGATGTGGGGAGACGCATGGCAGAAAGGTATTGAAGGTATTAAATTCTCATTATTGGAATCACCATTATAATATCACTCAGATTTGGTGGAACCATATTACCCCTGAACTGATGTGCGAGATTAGAAGATTAAATGATGCTGACTGACAAATTATGCACAAAACATTTGCTTTTGAAAGCAGAGAATATTATCAGCATGGAAGTGGAAATAACTAGTGACAAACAAAAGCATTCAGTCATTTGGAGCTTTAAGAAATTTTGATTTTACTTGCTAGGGAGGCATTCAATTGTCATGATTGAAAACAAGGCATCGGCATTCTTGACAAGACGCTGTGTGATGCACAACTGGGTTACTCACTAGGCATTAGCACTAGAGGAATTTGATTTTAAGATAAGGACATTGTTCCCAAAGCTCTGTGTCAACTGTCAGAAGATTTAGAACTAGAAAACACTGTGCAACCTAAAGTGAAGGAAATACAAATTGACTGCATGAGGAATATCAATGGAGATGTACAGGGTGATTATAATCAAAGTTAAACTTTCAAAACACTGTAGAAATAACACTACTTGTCAGAATGACATCAAATTGCAACAGAATATTATCAGAGAAGGGAGAAAACATATGGCAGAAGAAGAAAAAAATAGTGTGAAAATTTACCAATAGATGGTGCTGTATGTGTCAGAATATGTAAATGAAAACACCTGTCATGCGCACGACCCACCTGGAAGTTGGTATAAACACGCTGGTACACGGGTTTTCTTCCTTTCGCGTCTGCGACGTTTGCCATGTCTCAATGCGGGATCGCGGTCTGCTTGTAAAGCTGTATTGCAGAATGATGACCGTGCACACATCACTCTGCAGAAGTTCAAGACACTGAAGGGTTTGAAAATAGGCATTGGTCCGATGACTGCCATGGGTTTGGAGAACATGATTCGGAAATTCGAAAAGACGGGTTCTTTTGGTGTGCGACCTTGTAGAGGGAGGAAACAAATTGATTTAATGTAAGTGGAAGCAGTGGCCACAGCAATGCAGGACAAGACGAGTGGTGGTGTGCAAACGTGTAGTGCACGGGGAATTGCCCGAATGTTGGACACACCCGCAAGCATGGTGCGTAAAATCCTACGAAACACCCTTCTTTGCTATCCATTCAAAATTACCCATGTGCATGAGTTGCTTCCTGTTGACCTGCCAGGAAGAGAGACCTTCGCTTTAGAATTTCTTGCTCACATGGAAGTGGACAATGATTGCCTGTGGAAGATTTTGTGGACAGACGAAGTCCACTTCCATCTGACAGGAGATGTCAACACACAAAATTGTCTTTTTTTTGTGGTTTTAGGGCGCACAACTACAGTGGTCATTAGCGCCCAGATTAAATTATGATTGCACTGCGAGGCACAATGTTAAAACAGCAACTAAAAAGGACAACACTATAAAAGGCACACTGGCAGGCAAGGGATTAAAAGAAAACAGCACAATCAAATGTCCTTAGACAGGTTTGTCTAGTGGATAAAACGAAGAACACGAGCAGCTGCTTCTGGGTCATCCGCTAAAATTTCATCCAGAGTACATGGCAGGCAAAGATCAATGCACAGTGTATTAAAATTTGGACAGGACGTTAAAATGTGGCGTACCATCAGCAATTGCCCACATGGGCAGAATGGCAGCGGCACAGCCGTCAGCAGATGGCGGTGGCTGAACCGGCAGTGTCCAGTCTGTAACCGGGCCAAAACAATCACCTCCTGCCGAGAAGGGCGTGAAGAGGTCGTCCAAGCCATGGGGAGAGGTTTCACGGCCCGACGCTTGTTGTCAGTGTAAGTGTAGACCAATGGGCATGCCACAGCGATAAAATGCGCTGACAAATGACCCTGTTAAAATCAGATGAAGGCACACAGCAAAAAGCTGTCGGAGGCTGAAGGACGGCAGCCTTGGCCGCGGCATCTGCAGCTTCGTTCCCAGGGATACCGACATGGCCAGGAACCCAATAAAGGTAACCAGAGAACCGTTGTCCGCCAGCTGCTGAAGAGAGCATTGGATCCGGTGCACGAAAATGTGAACCAGATACGGACCACTGAGGCTCTGAATGGCACTCAGGGAATCAGAGCAGATGACGTAAGCAGAATGTCGGTGGCGGCGGATGTAAAGAACAGCCTGATAGAGGCTGTGAAGACCGAACAATGGCCATGGAGCCGGTATTTGAAGCTGTGTGCCCCGACAATAAAAGAGCACCCGACACCGTCATTGGTCTTAGAGCCATCTGTATAAATGAAGACCGTATTAATGAACTTCGAACTAAGTTCGACAAACTGCGAGCAGTATACTGAAGCTGGGGTAACCTCCTTTGGGAGCGAGCTGAGGTCAAGGTGAAGGTGAATGCGAACCTGAGCCTGGAGCCAAGGTGGCGTTTGGCTCTCGCCCACGCTAAAGGTTGCAGGGAGTGGAAAATCAAGTTGCTGAAGGAGGCAATGAAAGCGAACTCCAGGGGGTAGCAGGGCAGATACATACAACCCGTATTGATAGTCGAGTGAGTCATCAAAAAAGGAACGATAAGACAGGTGGTCGGGCATTGATAATAGCCGACAGGCATACTGACAAAGCAGTATATCGTGCCGGTAGGTTAGTGGCAATTCACCGGCTTCAGCATGAAGACTCTCGACTGGACTAGTATAGAATGCTCCAATCGCAAGACATAACCCCCGATGTTGTATAGAGTTGAGGTGGCGTGAGATGGACGGCCCTGCAGAGGAGTATACAAAGCTCCCATAATCCAGCTTTGAGCGGATGATCGACCGATATAGGCGAAGTAGAACAGTTCGATCCGCTCCCCACAACGTACCGCTGAGAACACAGAGGACATTTAGGGAACGGGTACAACGGGCAGCCAAATATGACATATGTGGAGACCAGCTAAGTTTCCTGACAAATGTAAGACCTAAAAATTTTGTTGTCTCCACGAATGGGAGAGCAATGGGACCGAGATGTAAGGACGGTGGGAGAAACTCTTTGTCGCGCCAGAAGTTGATACGGACCGTCTTCTTGGCAGAAAAATGGAAGCCATTGGCGACACTCCAGGAGTAAAGACGGTCAAGACAACGCTGAAGACAGTGCTCCAGGAAACATGAACGCTGCGCGCTGCAGTAGATGGTAAAATCGTCCACAAAAAGGGAGCCTGATACATCAGCTGGGAGGCAATCCATTATTGGATTGATCGCTATGGCGAAGAGAGCAACGTTCAAAACTGAGCCCTGTGGCACCCCATTCTCCTGGCGAAAGGTGTCGGACAGGACAGAATCTACACGTACCCTGAACTTGCGTTCCATTAAAAATGCACGAATAAAAAGAGAGAGGCGACTGCGGAGAATGCCCGCCCTCCAACAGGTGTCTTAAGTCTTCTCCAAATCAAAGAACACAGCCACTACACTGTCTGGTGCTTCCGCAAGAAGTTATTTATAATGAAGGTAACCTGATGGTCAACAGCAGAGCAGCGCCTACGAAATCCACATTGTACATTGGTAAGTAGGCGTCGAGATTCAAGAAGCCAAACCAAATGAGAGTTAACCATTCGTTCCATCACCTTAGAGACACAGCTGGTAAGGGAAATGGGTCGATAACTGGAAGGCAAGTGCTTGTCCTTCCCTGGCTTAGGAATCGGGACAACAATAGATTCGCACCAGCATGTGGGAACATGACCCTCAATCCAGATGCGGTTATAAGTACGAAGAAGAAAACCTTTACCCGCAGGAGAAAGGTTCTTCAGCATCTGAATGTGAATAGAACCAGGTCCTGGAGCAGAGGACCGTGACCGGGCAAGTGCACTTTCGAGTTCCCGCATGGTGAATGAGGCATTATAACTTTCATGATTTAAGGAGCGGAAGTTAGGTGGCCTTGCCTCCTCTGCCTGTTTTCGGTGGAGGAAGGCAAGGTGGTAATGAGTGGAGCTCGAAACCTCTGCGAAAAATCGGCCGAAGGCATTGGAGACATCCTCAGGGGCCACAAGGACATCATTCACGACTGTCAAACAAGAAACTGGTGAGTGGACCTTAGTGCCAGATAGCTGGCGCAAGCTACCCCAGACAACAGAAGGAGGAGTAAAACTGTTGAAGGAGCTTGTGAAAGCAGCCCAGCTGGCTTTCTTGCTTTCTTTAATAACACGATGACACTGCGCACGTAATCGTTTATAATTAATACAATTTGCCATCGTAGGGTGGCATTTCTAGGTGCGTAAAGCACGCCGACGAGCACGTATAGCGACTCTACATGCTGTGGTCCAGCAGGGGACCGTTACGTGACGTGGAGAAGTAGTATGAGGGATGGAATATTCAGCAGCAGAGAGAATGGCTTCCGTGAGCTGTGCAACCTGACTATTGCAGCTTGCGAAGTTTTGATCCTGAAATGTCGACCTGGAAGAGAAGAGCCCCCAGTCTGCTTTGGAGATGTTCCAACTAGTTGAGCATGGAGATGGGGTATGATGCAGGAGATGGATAACACAAGGGAAGTGGTCGCTCGAATACGTATCAGAAAGAGCGTACCACTCAAACCGACGTGCAAGTTGGGTAGTACATATAGAGAGGTCTAAATGGGAATAGGTGTGAGTTGTGCCCGAAAGAAAAGTAGGGGTGCCAGTATTGAGGCAGACAAGATTGAGGTGGTTGAAAAGGTCTGCTAACAGGGAGCCTCTCAGGCAGGATGCTGGACAGCCCCAAAGGGGACGAAGTCTCCAGTCAACAAAAATGGTGCAGGTAGCTGAGCAATAATTTGCATCATGTCTGCCCAAGTAAAGGCAGACGACAATGGAGTGTAAAGAGTACAAATGGAAAATCCGAAAGTGGGGAGAGTAATTCGGGCAGCAACTGCCTGCAGATTGGTGTGCAATGTGAGGGGATCATAGTAGATATCATCCCGGACCAGCAATATAACCCCTCCATGAGCCGGAATACCTGTCACAAGGGGTAGGTCAAAACTCACAGAAGTATAGTGTGCCAAGTCAATACGATCGCATGGGCGTATCTTCGTTTCCTGGAGAGCTACTACGAGTAGACAGTGCAAGCGTAGCAGCAACTTTAAGTCCCCTCGGTTGCAGCGAATGCCGTGAATATTCCAATGAAGAAGTGCCATCGTGTGAAGGAAAAGAAAAAGGAGAAGCAAGAAGGGGTCAACTCGAAGGCTGCTGAGGGCCCGGCTTCGAGCGAGCACTTCTGCCGCTATCAATAGGTGGAGAGTCATCGCCCATTTTTTACAATAGGTTCGTCGGCCACCATGTTAAGCTGGCAAGGAGGGGGAGCTTCCTCCGCCGGTGAACGGCCAGATGTTCGGCTACCAGCCAGGCGAAATGGATGACGGCAACTGCTGGGTGGCGCAGGAGAAGAAACACGCCGAGGCGGAGAAGGAGAACTTTGCTTCCTATGAGCCTTCTTGGAAGGTCGTTTAGTCAAAGTACTAATCGATGGCTGGAAGTTCGGGGGACGTAAGAAGTCTTCACGGGATGGTTCCTTCTTGAAGGCCCGTGCATCTGACTTCTGGGTCTTAGTCTTGGCAGAAGCGGATGAAGGTGCTTGTGTCTTAGGAGTGACGGGAGGAAGAGGAGACGTTGACCGGATGATCTTAGCACTGGCCGAACAGACGACCATGGCGTTAAAGGTCAGATCGCATGTCTGCGTCGATACCTCCCTAGTAGGCCGAGGAAAGGCGAGGACAGCACCGTATTTCCCCGCTGGGAGTAGCGTGGGCTTCCTACTAGCAAAAAGCTTGCGAGCAGCCGAGGTGGACACTTTCTCTTTGACCCAAATTTCCTGTATACAGCATTCATCCTTGTAGATGGGACAGTCGCAAGACGACGCTGCATGGTCACCCTGACAATTCAAGCAATGAGGAGACGGAGGTGGACAGTCACCCTCATGGGCATCCCTGCCACAAGTGACACATTTAGCCGCATTAGAACAAGACTGGCGGGTATGGTTAAAACGCCGACACTGGTAGCAGTGCGTAGGTGTTGGGACATAGGGGTGAACAGAAATAACCTCATAGCCTGCTTTATTGCGTGATGGCAGCTGAACACTATCAAAGGTCAAGAAAAGTGTCCGGGTCAGTACAAGGTCATTGTCGACCTTTTTCATGACCCTATGGACAGCCGTCACGCCCTGCTCAGCGAGGAAAGACTAAATCTCCTCGTCAGTCAATCCGTCGAGTGATCTAGTAGATACCACACCACGCGACGAATTCAAAGTGCAGTGAGCCTCCACCCGGACAGGGAACGTGTACAGGAGTGTGGCCCGAAGGAGTTTTTGTGCCTGAAAGGCGTTCTCAGTTTCCAACAACAAGGTACTGGTGCACATCCTGGTACAAGACTTGACAGGTCCTGCTATGGCATCTACGCCCTTCTGAAAAACGAAAGGGTTGACAGATGAAAAATCCTTTCCGTCCTCAGATCTGGAAACTACGAGGAACTTTGGGGCAGGCAGCAGTACTTTTGTTACTGGTGGTTGGTCAAGTTTCCGTTTTTGGGCAGAAGTCGAGAGAGAAGAAGAAGAGAAATCCATTGCGGAGGAATCCCCCACGATTGCCAGCGTCTCCGATGGCGCGCTCCTTCCTTATGGGGACCCTCTCAGAGGGCGCTCCCACCTTAGGTGAATGTTTACACCTCAGGTCACACCTCCCGATAAATGGATGGAGGGACTAATCGGCATGGTCGGAAGGTGTCAGCTCGGGCAATCACCCCTCCCCGGACCTGGGATCATTTTTATGCAAGATGGTGCAGCTCCGCACACTGCAAATCAAGTTAAGCAGCTGCTGAAGTGCCATTTTGGAAATGCTAGAATTATCAGCCGCCATTTCCCTGTAGCCTGGCTGTCCTAATCATCTGATCTTCATCCGTGTGACTTCTGGCTGTGGGGCTATCTGAAAGATGGTGTGTTCAGTGTTCCAATTGAAAACTTTGCTGCATTGAAGGCACGCATTGCGCAACACATTCTGAATGTGACCCTAGAAACACGGATTAGTTGTGGAACATGCTGTTCCTTAATTTCAACTTATTGCAGAAAATGGTGGTCAACATATTGAACATGTTTTGCACGTCACACAGAAACTAATAACCCAATTTGATTGATTCATACTTTTTATGCAGTTTTTGGCCTCAGTACAATTTAAAACCAATGTGATTGATGCTTTTTGTGTGGCTTCTGGCCTCAGGACAATTAAAAAATGATTTTTCCCATCCGATGCTATATGACCTTTCCGTCATGGATGGGATTATGTAGCTAACAGCATCACACCTGTGCACCCATGCACACTGAGTAGTGCAGTTTGTTTAATGTCAAACATACACCTAAGACATTGTTGTATGATTCATTTGTCATTTGTAGTCGAGCACTGTTAAATTATGATGCATACAGTGCCATCTATTGCTACACTCTGTAACTATTTATTTTTCTTCTTGTCATACGTCTTCCCCCTTCTCCGATAATATTCCGTTACAATTTGATGTCATTCTGAGCAGTGGTGTTATTTCTACAGGGGGTTTGAAAGTTTAACTTTGATTGTAATCACCCTGTACATCGAGAGTTTAGTGAAGAATATCAAGACAGAATAGATACTGACAATGTTTTACATATGATGAAGGAAAAGTATGAAGAGCCTGCAAAGATGTGAATTTATGAGTACTATTTAAAACTAACAATATGCTGCATCACAGAATGTACCTGAATACAAATCATTGGTGCATTTGAGTACCCTGTCGTGCTACGGAAGAACTTGTCAAATACAACCACCTTACGTATGGACACTTCGGTTCATGAAAATGCATGCTCAAGTTATATGGTAAAATTATTTTTGACAACATGACACAATGAGTTCAGTTGTTACTGAAATTGTGTAATCGCTGTCAAAAAAACTAAAATTTCTACCATGCAACATAATGGGTCTATACATTCAGTAATTCCTGAAAGACTAGCTGCAATTGTGACTACAGGTCTCTTTGGCCCACTTCTGAAAACCAAGAGCAAATTTACACAAATCATGATAGTTTTAAATGTTTTCTTTCGTAGTGACTGCTACACGCTGATCCTGCAGTCAGTGCATGTAACAGTCTCTCATGCCAATCTCAAGTGATGTTCAGCACAGTTTGTATGCGAGTGCAAAGACAGAAGAATGTCGTCCTGATGCTGAGCATTTTTGTCACTTGGGGCAATACCCCTGCAGCAACGCTGCACCACATTTATTCTTAGAAAAGCAGAGTAATTACCTATTTTTACTCTTTGTTTGAGACTTTCTGTTACCCCTTTTTAAAATACAATGCCTGTTCATAACTTAGTAATGCAGATTTGAGAGTTAATAAATCTGTTGAACTTCCATCTCATTTTTTGGTTGAATTGAAGTTTGAGTGCAGGATACTCTCATATAGTTATACATCCCATCAGTGGTGACCTGAGTAATAATTTTTGCTGTACAGAGTTAACAAACAATGATGGAATCACCAACAGTATCACACCTGGCAGTGCGCCTTCTGCCCGTTTGGCCCTACAATCCCATACTGTGTGGTTTGCTCAGGTGGAGGCAAACTTTCCCTACACTGGAAAAACCACCAATAACACTAAATTTTCTTGGGTCATAAGCCACCTCGACCAATGAAATGCTACGGAGGTCTAAGACATAACAACAGCTTTTCTGATAGAAAACAGCTATGACAGATTAAAAGCAGAGCTCATATATCGTGTAGTGGCTTCACAGGAAAATCGCATTTGCCAGGTATTTACTCAAGACGAAATGAGTGACAGGAAGCTCTCACAATATCTTCACCACCTTTGCAACAAGGTGGAGATCAGCACTATTCCTGGAAATCTTCTGCACACGATTTGGAGTAACTGTCTGCTTGCCCAGGTGAAAGCTGTCATTGCTATGCAGTTGGACATGTCATTGGACACGGTCACAGAACTTGCTGACCGCATTCAAAATGCCATCATGCCATGCTCACAGGTCAGTACAGTAACTGTTCCTACCAGTGTTACGTCCATAACCCCGATGGTGTCGTGTACCGATTATGATGCCCTAGCCGCCAAGGTGGATCTCTTAAGAGCAAAAATGGCAGCTCTGCTGCGGTAATATGAGCTGCCGTAAATGGCGTAGCCAATGATATTCAAGGAGTTGCTCTACTTATCATTCCAGGTCAGAGTCTGGCTCCACAGTTTGCTGCTACCACTGCAGATATGGTGAACAGGTTAAAAAGTGTACAAGCCCATGCACATTCCCAAATAGGAATGGTGGTCATTAGTAGGCACCACCGACCGCCACAACACCTCTAGGCACCTATTTATAATGGATTGGACTTCAGGAAGGAAATATCTAATACATACAGAATTTAATCTGAGTATTTTACTGAGGAAGTCACTCCACTGCTGCAGGCAATGCATGGAAGCCAACTTGGCAGCTGCTGACAATACTGAAATCCCAACTTATTGTACATGGCATGACAATGTGAATCTAGGCCTCCGTAGACAACTTACATGGAATTTCACTGTAGTGGACATGGCTGAGGCAATAGAAGACATCGACTTCTTAGCACATTTCACGCTTTTGCCTGATATATCTAATGCCTGTCTTGTTGCCAGCCTTACAGGTTTGACAACCACCAGATATCATTGTGACACTAGAACCAGTAGTATAGAGCTTCTGCAAGTAGTAGATAAAAGAGTAGCACAAGTTTTTGCAAGATTTTCCAGCCTTAACTAGATCACCAGGAGTGTGACAACAGGTGTTGCATGACACTGTCCGGCACATTAAAGCTAAGCATGGACCACCTATGTCATGTCACCTATGCAAATCAGTGCCTGGACACCTGACAATAGCAAAAGCAGAGCTTCACCTTACGCTGCAGAAGGGAATTATTCGCCTGTCATGCAGTCCATGGCATCAGCATTTACACCCAGCCCCTGAAAAAGGTGGCGCCTGGCATCCATGTGGCGATTTCGAGTGCTGAATGCCAGGACTTAACTGTTACCTTGTACCATTATTATGTGACTACAACCACGCCCCTCATGCTCAGGAACATTTAGCATCACTGACTGAATCAAGACCTGCACACAGATCCCAGTCACGCCAAAGGACATTCTCAAGATGGTTGCAATTATGCCCTTCAGATTGAGTTGAGGTTTATGACATTCTGGTTGCGAAATGCTGCACAGACCTGGCAGCAGTTTGTACATTCCATCTTGCGTGGACTACCTTTCTGCTTTGCATATCTGAATGATATGTCGTTATCAGGAGAAAGAAAACTGGCGTTCTACGGATCGGAGCATGGAATGTCAGATCCCTTAATCGGGCAGGTAGGTTAGAAAATTTAAAAAGGGAAATCGATAGGTTGAAGTCAGATATAGTGGGAATTAGTGAAGTTCGGTGGCAGGAGGAACAAGACTTCTGGTCAGGTGACTACAGGGTTATAAACACAAAATCAAATAGGGGTAAAGCAGGAGTAGGTTTAATAATGAATACGAAAATAGGAATGCGGGTAAGCTACTACAAACAGCATAGTGAACGCATTATTGTGGCCAAGATCGACCCAAAGCCCAAGCCTACTACAGTAGTATAAGTTTATATGCCAACTAGCTCTGCAGATGAAGAAATTGAAGAAATGCATGATGAAATAAATGAAATTATTCAGATAGTGAAGGGTGACGAAAATTTAATAGTCATGAGTGACTGGAATTCGAGTGTAGGAAAAGGGAGAGAAGGAAACATAGTAGGTGAATATGGATTGGGGGACAGAAATGAAAGAGGAAGCCGCCTGGTAGAATTTTGCACAGAGCACAACATAATCATAACTAACACTTGGTTTAAGAATCACGAAAGACGGTTGTATACATGGAAGAACCCTGGAGATACTAAAAGGTATCAGATAGATTATATAATGGTAAGACAGAGATTTAGGAACCAGGTTTTAAATTGTAAGACATTTCCAGGGGCAGATGAGGACTCTGACCACAATCTATTGGTTATGACCTGTACATTAAAACTGAAGAAACTGCAAAATGGTGGGAATTTAAGGAGATGGGACCTGGATAAACTAAAAGAACCAGAGGTTGTACAGAGATTCAGGGAGAGCATAAGGGAGCAATTGACAGGAATGGGGGAAATAAATACAGTAGAATAAGAATGGGTAGCTTTGAGGGATGATGTAGTGAAGGCAGCAGAGGATCAGGTAGGTAAAAAGACGAGGGCTAGTAGAAATCCTTGGGTAACAGAAGAAATATTGAATTTAATTGATGAAAGGAGAAAATATAAAAATGCAGTAAGTGAAACAGGCAAAAAGGAATACAAACGTCTCAAAAATGAGATCGACAGGAAGTGCAAAATGGCTAAGCAGGGATGGCTAGAGGACAAATGTAAGGATGTAGATGCTTATCTCACTAGGGGTAAGATAGATACCGCCTACAGGAAAATTAAAGAGACCTTTGGAGATAAGAGAACGACTTGTATGAATATCAAGAGCTCAGATGGAAACCCAGTTCTAAGCAAAGAAGGGAAAGCAGAAAGGTGGAAGGAGTATATAGAGGGTCTATACAAGGGCGATGTACTTGAGGACAATATTATGGAAATGGAAGAGGATGTAGATGAAGATGAAATGGGAGATACGATACTGCGTGAAGAGTTTGACAGAGCACTGAAAGACCTGAGTCGAAACAAGGCCCCCGGAGTAGACAATATTCCATTGGAACTATTGACGGCCTTGGGAGAGCCAGTCCTGACAAAACTCTACCATCTGGTGAGCAAGATGTATGAGACATGCGAAATACCCTCCGACTTCAAGAAGAATATAATAATTCCAATCCCAAAGAAAGCAGGTGTTGACAGATGTGAAAATTACTGAACTATCAGCTTAATAAGTCACAGCTGCAAAATACTAACACGAATTCTTTACAGACGAATGGAAAAACTAGTAGAAGCCAACCTCGGGGAAGATCAGTTTGGATTCCGTAGAAACACTGGAACACGTGAGGCAATACTGACCTTACGACTTATCTTAGAAGAAAGATTAAGGAAAGGCAAATCTACGTTTCTAGCATTTGTAGACTTAGAGAAAGCTTTTGACAATGTCGACTGGAATACTCTCTTTCAAATTCTAAAGGTGGCCGGGGTAAAATACAGGGAGCGAAAGGCTATTTACAATTTGTACAGAAACCAGATGGCAGTTATAAGAGTCGAGGGACATGAAAGGGAAGCAGTGGTTGGGAAGGGAGTAAGACAGGGTTGTAGCCTGTCCCCGATGTTGTTCAATCTGTATATTGAGCAAGCAGTAAAGGAAACAAAAGAAAAATTCGGAGTAGGTATTAAAATTCATGGAGAAGAAATAAAAACTTTGAGGTTCGCCGATGACATTGTAATTCTGTCAGAGACAGCAAAGGACTTGGAAGAGCAGTTGAATGGAATGGACAGTGTCTTGAAAGGAGGATGTAAGATGAACATCAACAAAAGCAAAACAAGGATAATGGAATGTAGTCTAATTAAGTCGGGTGATGCTGAGGGAATTAGATTAGGAAATGAGGCACTTAAAGTAGTAAAGGAGTTTTGCTATTTGGGGAGCAAAATAACTGATGATGGTCGAAGTAGAGAGGATATAAAATGTAGGCTGGCAATGGCAAGGAAAGCGTTTCTGAAGAAGAGAAATTTGTTAACATCCAGTATTGATTTAAGTGTCAGGAAGTCATTTCTGAAAGTATTCGTATGAAGTGTAGCCATGTATGGAAGTGAAACATGGACGATAAATAGTTTGGACAAGAAGAGAATAGAAGCTTTCGAAATGTGGTGCTACAGAAGAAAGCTGAAGATTAGATGGGTAGATCACATAACTAATGAGGAGGTATTGAATAGGATTGGGGAGAAGAGAAGTTTGTGGCACAACTTGACCAGAAGAAGGGATCGGTTGGTAGGACATGTTCTGAGGCATCAAGGGATCACCAATTTAGTATTGGAGGGCAGCGTGGAGGGTAAAAATCGTAGGGGGAGACCAAGAGATGAATACACTAAGCAGATTCAGAAGGATGTAGGTTGCAGTAGGTACTGGGAGATGAAAAAGCTTGCACAGGATAGAGTAGCATGGAGAGCTGCATCAAACCAGTCTCAGGACTGAAGACCACAACAACAACAACAACAACAACATGATGTGTGGTCTATTCAGAAACCAGAGAACAGCATCACAGGCACTTAAGTGAGATTTCTAAACGACTGGAGAAGTACGTTGTGGTTTTGAACATAGCAAAATGCATTTTTGGCCAACCTGAAGTTATCTTGTTCTGCACCACTACCAGAAAAAGTAGAGGCCATATTACAATTGCTAAGGCCTACCACCATAAAAGAGCTACACAGATACCTCAGGATGCTAAATTTTTACCAGTGTCATTTACCATGTACTCCCGAGGCACAAGCACCATTTAATACAGCACTGTCGAGGCACTAAGGGTCGAGGTAATGTCCCTGTGCAATGGAATGAGAGTATGGATGCGGTGTTCAAAGCGTTGAAACACATTCTTGCTCAGGCTGCCCTACTCGTTCACCCAAAACTTAATGCTCCGCTCGCCTTAGAGGTTGATGCCAGTCAGTTTGCTATCAGAGTGGCTTTGCAACAAAGGGTAGATGGTGCATGCAGCCATTAGCATATTTTTCACATAAATTTATGCCTTTGCAGCAGTGCTGGAATACGTATGATAGGTAGCTGTTGGCCAGCTACCAATCCATCAAGCAATTCAGGCCACAGGTCGAGGCACTGGATTTCACAGTTTATACTCATCACAAATGCTGGTATATGCATTCCACAAGAACTGTTGCAAGTGCTCACTATGGATGAACTCTGAACTCACGTTTATATAACAATTCACTACAGACTTCCTGCACATTTCTGGATTGACCAACTTGGTGGCTGGCTGCTTATCCACAGTATCTGTTATTTCACAACAACTGAACACGACAGAGCCAGCAGTCGCGCAGCAAGAAGACCCCCCACTACAAGCAATATTAAGTGATGACAAAACTTCGCTAAAATTGCAACTGGTTGACATTCTGGATGAAACCGGCAAGGTCTATTGAGATGTACTGCACAGCAGATCACGACTGTATGTACCAACTCCAATCTGCCGGATAGTGTACAATAACCTGCATAACCCGTGTCGCCCTGGACTGTGCATGACAGTTAAGCTGGTGTCACAGTGGTTCGCATGCCTGGGCACGGACAGAGATTGCCGTCAACAGACTAGTGTTTGCCCACGCTGCCAGTTATGCAAAACTGCCCGACACGTGGATGCTCTGATAGGGGACTTCACAGATGTCGGCACGCATTTTGCACGTATTCACCCTCAGATGGCTGTCACTATTTGATGATGATGATGAAGATGATGACTGACAGGTAAATACATTGGCTGGAAGCAGTACTTACTGACATTTCAGCAGAAACGCTTGCAGCAGCTTTCATGTCAACATGGCTTGCCAGATTTGACTGCCGTCTCCCGATAACAACCGACAAGGGGAGACAGGTTGAGTCTGAATCATTCTCGCCAAGTTCTGCAGATACTTACACCATAAGGCCATGCCCAGCTAGTAATGGCATGCTGGAAAGATAGCATCACACACTGAAGGCAGTACTGATGCGCCATGAGACCATATGGACGTCCGCACTGCCAGTCATCCTACTTGGTCTGATGACTGCATTTAAACCAGACACCGAGGCTTCAGCATCAGAGCTCGTATAAGGACAGTCACTGCACCTGCCCGGTAAATTCGTAGGCGCAACAAAGGTATGCAATGTTAATGATCAACTGCAATTCCTATATACTCTATTTAAAGCGGTGGACAACATGAAACCAGTGAGCCATTAGGCACGGACAGCACATGACATTTGTGCATAAGGATCTGGACACGTGCACTCACGTTATGCTTAGCACCGACGCTGACAAATCACCACTGCAACGACCCTACACTTGAGCACATTGTGTTCTGTGCAGGAGTTTGCATACCGTGGACATCTCATTAATGGCAAACAAGCTACAGTTTCAGTGAACAGGGTTAAGCCAGCCTACATGTTCAAAGAGGCACTGACTACACTGCCAAAGATTTCGAGAAACAAGAAGGACTACAATCCTACCTCCCACACCACCACCACCACCACCAACAGCTCAACCACTTCAAGATGAACCAAAACCCACTCAGGAAGATATGTTCATTTTCCTGTCAGGTGCAGAGAAGCCTTACCACACCAGGGGGTTTTGGTTCATCTTGAAGTGGTTGAGCTGTTGGTGGTGGTGGTGGTGGTGGTGGTGGTGGTGGTGGTGTGGGAGGTAGGATTGTAGCCCTTCTTGTTTCTTGAAATCTTTGGCAGTGTAGTCAGTGCCTCTTTGAACATGTAGGCTGGCTTAACCCTGTTCACTGAAACTGTAGCTTATTTGCCATTAATGAGATGTCCACCACCACCACCACCACCACCACCACCACCACCACCAGCTCAACCACTTCAAGATGAACCAAAACCCACTCAGGAAGATATGTTCATTTTCCTGTCAGGTGCAGAGAAGCCTTACCACGCTCCGCTATTTCCAACGGGGCTCCTGTAGCAAGTGGTGCACACTGATACTGCAGTTGGTACATCTGATAGTCACTCATGGTATCTCAAATGTCTTTCAGCACAGTTCACACCCGAGTGCAGAGACAGAAGAATGTCATCCTGACAGTGAGTATTTTTGTTGCTTGGGCTTGGTGATAAGCCTGCAGCGATGTGCCACATTTATTCTTAGAATATCAAAACAACTATTACTGGTTTTTACACCTTGTTTTAGACTTTCTGTTACTCTTGTAAAAACAAAAAATATAAAAAATGCCTGTACCGGTCTTAGTAATGTGGTTTTGAGAGTTAGTAAATCTGTTGAGGTTCCATCTCGTTTTTGATTGAACGGAAGTTCAAGCGTGGGATACTGTCATATAGTTATCTGTCCCTTCACCCTAAATATGTCATCCACTCGCCAAGTCAAAAACCAAGATAGTGTAATGGCTGAGATGATGCCACCAGACCATTTCATTAAGATCATATAACCTAAGAGTATTTTCCAGTGGCGGTCACAGTTTTGAAACTCCTTCTTAAAAGGAAATTACATTTAATCAATCTTAATGATCTCTAGTTACTAAAGTGCTTCAAATCCAATCAAACAGTGAGGTGCGAGTTGGGAAGTTTATTCAGAATCTGTTAAGGCAAGACATATAACAACTGGATT
Organism: Schistocerca piceifrons; assembly: GCF_021461385.2. NCBI lineage: Eukaryota > Metazoa > Arthropoda > Insecta > Orthoptera > Acrididae > Schistocerca > Schistocerca piceifrons. The sequence goes on along the minus strand of NC_060138.1, from coordinate 366,864,083 downwards.
GATAAATTATCATATTTTGAATGTGTTATAAACAGTTTATTTCAAATGCCTCCATCTTCAGGTTTCTTTGCCAAGAAGCCAGAAAATATTTTCAAAAAGTATTCAGACCTATGATCAGAAAACGAGGTGCTAGCCAATAAAAAACTTAAACTGAGCCTAGAAAAGACACAAAATTATGACAAAGGGAGACAAAGAGCACACAACTGGGGAATAAAACATTATTTATACCATTGGAAACGAGATTTTGTTGAAAATGCATATGAAGCTCTTGAAGGAGAAGAGACAAAAAGCACACAAACGGATAATAAAGCATATTATTTATACCACTGAAAACTAGATTTTGTTGAAAATGAGTACAAAGTCACTGAAAATGAAGAAGTAGTTCCATCACGCGCGTACTGGGACCTTTGGGATAAAAAGAATAGTGCGTGCACATTGAGTAGAAGTGGAAAACATATGTTCAGGAAAGATTTATGCTCTTCAAGATATAAAGAACATGGTGTGAATTTAGAATCTATGCCTCTCTGGTTGAAGTATCTTTGGTGTTCTATGATTTAACAATGGACACTGACAGTTTGTACGCCATGTAATATCTTCTACAAGAGCTCATGTTATATTTTTACCTTTTTAATGTGTGTGCAGTTCCAGCCAGATACCACCTGTTAATAACTCTGCTAACAGCTTACAAGCCCAGACTGCATATTATACGGCATAAGAGTCTAAACAATATGACATCATTGGATAGCGGAAATTAGCAGCACTGAGGGAAATTTGGAATGACATAATCATCGATACTATGTTTTATCCAAACACCAGTTCACTGCCTCCAATTAAAAAACTGATGGTTAAAGAAAACTATATTAGGTGGGAGTTCATTATGCAAACTCATCTAGAACACAAACAACTATGGGATTATGCCAATGGCAAAATAACAGATGAACACAGTACGAGCCAGAATTATACTCTCCGTCCATCCATTGACATACACTCCTGGAAATGGAAAAAAGAACACATTGACACCGGTGTGTCAGACCCACCATACTTGCTCCGGACACTGCGAGAGGGCTGTACAAGCAATGATCACACGCACGGCACAGCGGACACACCAGGAACCGCGGTGTTGGCCGTCGAATGGCGCTAGCTGCGCAGCATTTGTGCACCGCCGCCGTCAGTGTCAGCCAGTTTGCCGTGGCATACGGAGCTCCATCGCAGTCTTTAACACTGGTAGCATGCCGCGACAGCGTGGACGTGAACCGTATGTGCAGTTGACGGACTTTGAGCGAGGGCGTATAGTGGGCACGCGGGAGGCCGGGTGGACGTACCGCCGAATTGCTCAACACGTGGGGCGTGAGGTCTCCACAGTACATCGATGTTGTCGCCAGTGGTCGGCGGAAGGTGCACGTGCCCGTCGAGCTGGGACCGGACCGCAGCGACGCACGGATGCATGCCAAGACCGTAGGATCCTACGCAGTGCCGTAGGGGACCGCACCGCCACTTCCCAGCAAATTAGGGACACTGTTGCTCCTGGGGCATCGGCGAGGACCATTCGCAACCGTCTCCATGAAGCTGGGCTACGGTCCCGCACACCGTTAGGCCGGCTTCCGCTCACGCCCCAACATCGTGCAGCCCGCCTCCAGTGGTGTCGCGACAGGCGTGAATGGAGGGACGAATGGAGACGTGTCGTCTTCAGCGATGAGAGTCGCTTCTGCCTTGGTGCCAATGATGGTCGTATGCGTGTTTGGCGCCGTGCAGGTGAGCGCCACAATCAGGACTGCATACGACCGAGGCACACAGGGCCAACACCCGGCATCATGGTGTGGGGAGCGATCTCCTACACTGGCCGTACACCACTGGTGATCGTCGAGGGGACACTGAATAATGCACGGTACATCCAAACCGTCATCGAACCCATCGTTCTACCATTCCTAGACCGGCAAGGGAACTTGCTGTTCCAACAGGACAATGCACGTCCGCATGTATCTCGTGCCACCCAACGTGCTCTAGAAGGTGTAAGTCAACTACCCTGGCCAGCAAGATCTCCGGATCTGTCCCCCATTGAGCATGTTTGGGACTGGATGAAGCGTCGTCTCACGCGGTCTGCACGTCCAGCACGAACGCTGGTCCAACTGAGGCGCCAGGTGGAAATGGCATGGCAAGCCGTTCCACAGGACTACATCCAGCATCTCTACGATCGTCTCCATGGGAGAATAGCAGCCTGCATTGCTGCGAAAGGTGGATATACACTGTACTAGTGCCGACATTGCGCATGCTCTGTTGCCTGTGTCTATGAGCCTGTGGTTCTGTCAGTGTGATCATGTGATGTATCTGACCCCAGGAATGTGTCAATAAAGTTTCCCCTTCCTGGTACAATGAATTCACGGTGTTCTTATTTCAATTTCCAGGAGTGTATATTCATCTGCAAGACATCTCTACAGTTAAAGGAGTTTGGGAAAAGCTAAAGGACGTCTGCAAATAACTAGTATCTCCCGACAAATAGTTACTAAAGACATTGCTGACAACCAGACTTTATAATTGTTCATCACTAAGAGAATGTGTATCAAGGACAGTTTCCACATTGTAAAAGTTAAATGGTTAGTGTTTCCAAGTTAAAGAAAACAGATTATGTGTATTCTAATTATAGGACTACCAGACGAATATAAATCTATGATTATGAGCTTAGAAAATTCATGCTTGTCAATCACAGGAGACACTGCTGAAAACTGATTATGATGATGATGATGATGATGATGACGACGACGGCGATGCCTGTAATAAACCATCAATTAGTAATATTGTACTGCAGATCAATAAAAAAAAGAATGGTATGTTCAGAAAAGGTCCCAGGTGCTACAATTGCAACAAGTAAGGGCATCTGGGAACAAATTTCGCAAGAGCAAAATAAAAAAAAAAATGTCACCAAGACAGCAAGCTACCAGACATTCTTTTCAAATGCAGTAGCAGGACTGAATGGTACATAGAATCAGGTTTCACTACATACATCCAAATATCCATGAAATGAAAATAATGTTAATACAGTGGTAGGCTTGCAAGATTTAATAGCAAATAATGGTAACTTATTTGAAAAAGGAATGGAGGGATCATATGTAGATGTTCTCATGGACAGCAAGAAACGCAAAATTAAAATACAGGATATTTCATACATATCTCGACCAAACACAAATCCACTATATTTCAGTAAAATATATGGAAAAGGCCATTCAATTTTATATGACAGGCAAGGCATTCAGATTTACAACACATCCAAAAACATGGTTACTAGTGCCATTAGTAAATGGAATATACTAACAAGATCAACCATATGACTGGAATTTTGAAGCAAAATCAGTATTGCTGTCAAATTGAGCAGACTTTTAGCATTAAAGGCAGGGTCATCTGCATTCTGAAGAACTGCATGCACAATGCAAAGATCTAGTTAGTCACATTTCATATGAGGAAGCAATTAAAACTCTATGTGAAGCTTGCTTAAAACGCAAATGAGCAGGAGTTCCTTTTTCATTATCTAGCTCTAGACCTGTGTGTTCTTGAGATAGTTCACTCAGATTTGTGTAGGCCAATGCAAACTAAGTCAATTGGAGGGGCCAAAAATACTTCCTTATTTTAATTGACTGCTATTTCGGGAAACTATCTGTTTACACTCTCATAAATAAAAATCAAGAATCACAGCTAATTTGCAACTAAAAACCCTAGTTTAAAGGTAAACTGGAAAAAGGGACTGCACTCTTTGGACAGTTAGCAGAGAATATGTGAACAATGATATGATAAACTTTTTCAGACAAGAAGGGATCCAATGTCAGACTATAGCAATATCTGTGTCAGAACAAAACTAAGTAGGTGATGTTATCGTTCAATAGCAGAAAAAGCATAATGCCTGCTCTTCGAAGCAAATTTGCCAAATAAGTTCTGGGCAGAAGCAGTCTCCACTGCAGCCTACCCAATGAACAACTCTCCAACTAAAGCATTAAAAAACAAAACTCCAGAAGAAGCTTGGACAAACAAGAAGTTGGAACTTTGACATCAATATTTGGAAGCAGGCCAACAGGGAGCCAACTGATGAAAATGGGACAAAAAATTATTAAGTATGTCTCAATAGGATACTATGATGAATTAAATGCATACATGTTTTCAAACTGCCACATAATTATAAAACCAGGTATGTTACTTTTGACGAAGGTTTTTCTAAACAGAATGAAGAAGAAACTGAGTCACAGGACCCAAGTCAAGAGTTTATAACATTAACGGAATAGAGCAACTTATTTTCGCTTTTAGATATCAAGTAGTAGTAGTGACTTAATAAGTTCACTATTTTAAGTATTTTTGCTTGGTACTTGTAGTAAATACTTTTACACACTCTATTACTGTTTAAAGTTTGTTTTAGGAATTTTTCACTTTGTATTTTATGTCACCATAGAAATCAAAAGCTACAAGTTTTCACCTGGTCTGGGGGATGTAACATGCTTTACTCGGGTGTTGCTTTAGCGTACTACTACTACTACTACTACTACTACAACATTTAATATAATGTGTATAGCAATTATTATTGCTGTGAATACCTGTATCCGCATCTTCTCGGTATCACAGGTCTATGAGACGTTAAAGTGTACTGACAGACTAAGTTCGCTCTGGTGGAAGGAATGAATGAAACTAAGAGAGTTTACAGTTGATTAACACACTATTTGTTAACTTGTTCGAGGAAACTAGATCATGTTTCACTGTGTACTGAGGGACAAATTTGTTAATATCCATGAGATTAGCATTAACTTTATTTTTTTTATTAGCGTTAATTGGCGCTGCAGCATTATGATGAGAGTTGACAGAATCAGATTTTTTACTAGCACATGGCATTTTGTCATTGTGTTAAACTTTAAAAGGCTTGTATAATAAACATGGCGATTTTTTAATCAGTTTCCAAATAATCATATGGTCCATTATCCACCTCCATGTCCACTTCATCAAGAAAACCCACACTTAAGTGTCAACATGCAAGAAGCAAACTTGTTTTCATAAATATGGGGGTGTTACAACAGTCAAAAATGTAAGTAAGTTAACAGACTGATTCATTCTTCGTTGCCGATCTAAATGGCATGTTCTTAGCAACGTTTTTCAGTGCGAACTTTATTTCAACATCTCATAATTATATTTTTCCCCCGAGACATTTAATTCTTACCTACGATAATGATTGAAGCAAAAGAAAGGAATTAAAATTTGTGCTGCAGCCGGGGCTCGAACCCGGGTCTTGTTGCTTGCTAGGGAGAAATGCTAACCATTACAGCACTATGGCTAACATTGCTCCATGAACTTCCCAAGTTGAGTGCTCTCCCCAACACAAATCTCAATTCGTATTTTCTGGTTATTTTCCCTTACATTGTCACTATTGCCAGGGGTCTCCGGCAGTGGAATAGCACCCCAGTGTTGGACATAATGGGAAATTCCTGTACCATAGGTGATCTTGTAGATCTTATAATTATATTTTTCCCTGAGACATTTAAGTATCTTCTTCTTCTGCTTCAGGCATTATTGTAGATAATGAAAATCCTACATTGCTAAGTTCACAGCTCAGGTTTGCTAATGGGTGTAGCCAACCTATCAATGGTGTTGAATGTGTACTTCCAAACTTTCATTACTGTGAATGGAAGTAAAAAGCAGGAAGATTAGAGTTTAATATTCCGTCAATGTCACTAGAAATGTAGAACAGGCTCTAATTGAGGAAGAAAATCAGATAAGCCTTTTTCAAGATAACAACTTCAACATCTCCCTTAAGCAATTTAGGAGAACCATGGATAGCTGGAGGGGGACTAGAACTGCCATCTTCCAAAATCCAAGTCCAATGTCGTCCCAGTGCACTACCTACTCAGTGTGAATAGTTATGTATTATACAACAAATGACATAAATATAGTTGCATTCATAATAATATTGTATTATTACTAAATTTATCAAAACCAGAAGAAATAAAATTATGGAAAGAATATTAATAGATTAAAGTGGCAGTTGTGTTTGGTCTCCTTACAGTGGATGTCTGGAGAAAAATGTTACACAAATAAGCTGATGAGTGCCTCTATAGTCTAATGCTTAGCTTCACTACCTTCATTGTGGAAGGACCTGGGTTCAATTCCTGCTCAGATTTTTTTTCTGAGGTAGGGAAGTCTGGAATGGTGTTCACTCAGCCTTGTGATGCCCAATGAGGAGCTGCTTGAATAAAGAAGGAGTAGCATCATCATCTTGATTCATCTACTAGCAATAATAGCTGGAGGAAATGGCTAAAAGCTGATCACATGTTCCAAAATCATATATGGCTCCTCGTACTGCATTGTAGGCAGCAGTTGGCTACTCAGTACACACGTAAGGCCTAAACTGTGAGTGTAAGTGGTATTTTAAATATGCTCATCATGGATGATATATTACTTGTTGATTGAGGAGTCCAATAACACAGTAATGCCACACAAATTTACAAGTAAACAGTGGTTCATCTTTCATATACTGGTGAACTAGTATCTTGGTCACAACTGACAAAAGTACAAGCCATAATAGTAAGCAAAAGGTGTAATTTACTGCCAACAGGATTGATAACAAAATAAATAACCAGAAGAGTAAAAATTGTCTGGAGTGCTTTTGGTACACTGAACAGAACTTTCAAGACCAAGCTTCTCATGTACATCAACTGGAAAATTCACAGTCAGAGTGTGTTACCAGTTTTGAGTTATTGCAGTGAGAAATGAATTTTTAATGCAAAAATCATTAAAAATTGAGGGTTTCTCAGTAACGGAAAGATATATGTTAGGTATTACTCGGGGAGACACAAAATCAAACAAATAGATCTCGGTAGCAGACCAGAGTGGAAGGCATAATTATGACCATAATGAAAAAGGAAATGTTGCTGCACTGGACATTTAGTCAGTAGAATGTATGGTAAATTGAGCAAGGTAATCCTTGGCAGATTCAAAGTGAGAACACACGACCGAGATAACATAAAGGTTGGTGGGCACACTATATTAGAAAACACGGAAAGGTTTTGTCAAAGGTTGTAATGTATGGAAAACTCTACAGGAGACCTGGGTCCAGCAGTGGATGTCAAATGGCTTATAATGGTACTACCAGAGAGATGTAATTTGCAGTTGGGTGGGAAATGCAGATGTCTTGTTTTTATTCTTATATTAACTTCCTGCTCTCTACATTCATTTTTCATGATACTAGATCCTACAGATATAGCATTTTCTGAAATACGAGACAGTGCAGCCACTTGGGCTAGAATTATCACAGGCCTTGTCAAGTAAAAATTTAGTGTATATTTAAGTGAATGAGGTATGAGTGAAAGCAATGTGGGTGAAACCCTATATCTGCACTCCTTGAGAAGACGAAGGCGGACTGCGGAGTCCCGTGCTCGATCCTGCAGATTGATGCCACTAAGAATGTTTCAGAACCTCATATCTTAACAAGCACAAAGGAAGCTTAAAATTTAGCTAAGGCCACTGGGACACAAGATAATGAGGAATTGTACACTGGCACCTCTAATCCCTAACCCAACAGTATGCTGATGGTGCGAAATTCTTCGAGTGCTTCCATTCAAACTGACTATATACGGTTAGTTCATAATGTAGTAGATTATAGTGCATCAAATACGTAATGACAGAAAACAGTATTATTCCTTTTTGAAAAGCAACATTTTTTTCCTACACAATCTTTCTTCAGCAATCTCTATGTTACTGCGCAACTATCCTGTAACACGGTAACAGTCGCAGTTGCTATCTAACAAGTTACAGGATGGAGGAGAGTAAGAAGATAAAATATTACGTTGTATGCAGCTGTCAGATCCCAAGCAGATGCAAAAAAACTGTATTTTACTGCAAGGTTGCAAGACTCGCACACAAAATCTGGACAGTCATCCAACAGAATGTTTAGAAGTTTATCATATTTTACATATATACAAATAACACACAATCATATGCAAAATTCTAAGATTCTTTAATTTAAAACTGAAGACGTCTGCAGGCATGTACAAGTGCACATCTGTGGCTGAATTTTAAGATGGAGTTGTAGGTAAAACAAAAAAAACTGCAAAAGGGTTAATGATGTCTTCACCCTTTAACTGCTCTGGATGTGTTAACGCGCACCACCAGTCCTTCTACCTGGTACTCTGAACGTGTCTACACGTAGACACGTTCAGAGTACCAGGTAGAAGGACTGGTGGTGCGTGTAAACACGTTCAGAGCACACAGGGACAGTTACAAAGGCACGCGTGTTAACACATCCAGAGCAATTAAAGGGTTAAGCAAATAGCATCTAGAGACTAGCAAGAAACAATTCAGTCACGTACCAATAGCTATCCGCTACTACCTAGGGCCATGCCGTTTAGAAGTGCTTCTCACAGCTTTTTAAGTGGGTGTAAAAGAGGATTCACAAAGTGAAAATGACAGATGAGTTGGTCCCGTAGCTGTTCAGTTGTGTTAAGATCCACACAGTTTGTGGGGAGATGTAATATTCTGTTCACTCACTCTTCCAGTCATACATGAACACTTTCACACTGTGGTGATGTGCGTAGTCTTGATGAAAGATCCAGCCCTCCCTAGAGAGGCTAATTATCACATACAAGTGAATATGATTTCCAAGAACAGGGAGATATCAAAATCAGTTAAGAGCATTTTGCCCATACTTTAATGTTCACAGTGAATGGCACAAAACATATTTCAAACGACAATAAAGTCCTCTGAGCCCTGTCATCTCTCAGCTCCGGTTGAAGAGTGAGTGTTTACCGACATATCTTGCATCACATACGGACCTCCATCAATTGTATGATGCAGAAAATAACAACTAGGAAGGCAGCACACTTGGCAATCAGCAAAAGTCTAGTTTCAGTACTACTGTGAAAACTTAATTTATTCCATCAGTGTACCTATATTACAGGGGATGCAGCCCTCTGAGACCCCAAATAATAAGAAATTTTATTTATTCTTGTATACAGCCCCACTTTCATTTTGTCACAAGTCTGCTTGTTCTGGCACCAAATACGATCACCAAGCCATCCCCTGACATTTAGTCATCGAAAGACCTCTCTCTCTCTCTCTCTCTCTCTCTCTCTCTCTCTCTCTCTCTCTCTCTCCCCCCCCCCCCCCCCCCTCCAACCGCACACTTGTCAAAGATATGTTATGGCCCACTGCTACACTGTCACAATAGACAAAATTTTCTTTGCCACTAATGACTTAATGTTTGGTCACAGAACATACTTCATGAATTTTTATCAATTATGATACAGAAATATTGACAAATCGATTGTTTTGTTTCTGTTTCACGCTGAACAAGAAGAGATCAGAGCAAGACAACTTTGTCTACTATGTTGGGAACAGATCATTGCTCCATGAAGCAGAGCATCACACTTAGCCAAAGGCCAGAAACCACAAGAAGATAATGGCTGTTTTATTATAATTTCCTGTGATAGTTATTTAAACATTGCAATCTTAAAACAAAGAAATAATACTGAAAATGACTTGCACTACGGAAATTAAAGTAACAAAACCAAAAATTAAATGTTGGAAATAGTTGTCTGCGTATTATGGAAATACGAGGTCCAGGCACACTAATGTGATCATCTGTCAAAAATCTGGATAACCATTGTTGTAGCACGAACAGGTAGGAAAAGAGTAACAGAGTAAGGAGGGTACTGAGAAGGCTGTGAAGCCATGCCATTTCCAGTGTCATAGTCAGCTGCTCTAGGTTTCCAAGTTTAGGACCCATGGTGTGAACACCTCGATTGAGATGGTTTGATATATTATTGATCGGGTTTAAATCCAGGGAGTATGGTGGCCAGGGGAGTGTGGTAAACTCGGCCAGGTCCTGATGGTAGATGCCTTTGTGCCGAGGAAAAACACATTGTATGAAGGGGTGGATATGGTCCCCAAGGTTAGATGCACACTTATGTTGATCCACTGCGCCTTCAGAATGACGAGATCATCCAAGGAATTCCACTCAACATTTCCCCGATAATAATGCGCCTTCCGACAATTGTTGCAGGGCCATTCATGACCACGGCCATCTGTCTAATGGACAAAGTGGATGTCCAGTTGTGGTATTTGCATGCAAATTCTAGTTTTTGTCACCGATGAACAGTAGTCAGCTTGAGTGCACGAAATATGCACCTGATGCGAAGGCCCACACACAGCAACATTTACCGTATAGGCATTGAGGAGACACTGTTGGTAGCCTCTTAGTTCATCTGCGTGGCAGCTATCCAACAGTTGCACTTCTATTCAACTGTACACTCCACACCCGTTGTTCACCCCCGTCGTCCATGGCCCATGGTTCACCAGTGGCCTCTGTGTCATTCTGTCTGCAATGTATACTTTCACCACAGCAACATGCGAACAGTTTACAAACTTAGGCATTTCAGAAATGGTTCCACCCTTGGCCCAAAAGCCAATCATCGTGCCCTTTTGGACATCAGGTAAATTGCTCAGCTTCTGCATTTTGACAATGACTGAACTCTATTCCACATCCCCATGACACACTTTATATACCCTATTATTGCTGCCATCCGTCATCTATGAATGATTATTGTACGTTAACATCGAACACAGACATTGGTCACATTAACGAGACAGGACTGTGTATAAGAGGTATAGAACACTGGCAACAATTCAAATATTATACAGCTTATTAAAAAGAAAGTAAAAGTGATATACCAGCACTGAATCTTTTTTATAACAGCTGTCCTAGTCTCTGTATACTTACAACAAAATTTTTCACCCACAAGAACCTTCAGTAAAACAGTATAATCTGCAAAATATGATGTTTATGTTATGCACATACATGGTCATATAGCTTTATGGCAAATCACAGAATTTTTGTGAAAAAGACAGGACAAAATAAGGTATCCAGAGACAAACAACAGGGAACAATAATATCAAAACCACAAGAAGAAGAAAGAAGAAGCACTATCTGAAGAGGGAGATCTGATTAACTTGTACACATGGAGATGTTTGGCGGGAGGTGGAAGAGCAATGGAGTGATTCTGCAGCTATCACCAGAGTGTTTTGAAGTCTGTGGCTTGAATTCCCTGACATTTACAACATGCAGGGAATCTGCTCAACAACATGGAAACAGGAGTACAGGCAAGTCAGCGCACAGACAGCAGTTGGGGACCATGCAAAACAATGAGATGTTCAACTGACTTTGTGAATGGTGAGTCACGAACAGGGCCTGCTGTTTGAAACTAATCTGAATGGGCTATAAAAACATGAGAATTGGTACTGCAAGGATTAAGTAAACAGCAGTTAACAATAATCAACATGTAATGAGAGTGGAAATAGTTGAAATTAAACTGTTTTAATTCCGCATTTAAATCCAAAGGTGAAGCCAGAAGATATAAGCACTTCACTAAATAAATGTTACAAGTTGCTCTAAATGGTAATAAAAAGGCTACAAAAGATAATAATAAAATACTGACAAGGAATATAAAATATTTATTAAAGGCTAACAATGAAAAACTGACAGGAAACCTAAAAAAAGACTAAAGAATTATCAGGAAACTAAGGAAGTTATTGAAATTTTAGAAGATAATGTTGCAGGGTGCACCGAAGACTTAAAAGAAAAAGCAAATGCTAATAATGTGTGGATGTATCGCACTCACAGTTCAAGACTCACATTTGAGACTCTTAGTGAAACAAAGTATAAATCACATCACTAATGATTTAAATGAAACTCATGTATATAATGATATCACTAAGATTACTGAGGATTTAAAGAAAGAAGGGTGTGGTAATACTGACATAACCTCCCTGGCCTCAACCTTCACCTGTCCCTGTCCTCTACCTGTCTCTATCCTATTCCCTGCTCCCACTTCAGTCTCACGCACATCTTCTATCCCCTGTATAGCCCTTTCCATTTCTGCTTCTCTCCTCTCCCTTCCCCAAACATCTCTGCTGATGCTGCACCTAGGAGGGCACTAACCTGTCCCTGCCACATCACTGCAAACTCCCACAGGCAACAATAGAGCATCTTCCCCTGCCTGTACCTTGCTGTTCCTCCCCTTTCCCACACCACAATTCTTCTGTACCCCTACTGCTTTACCAAGCTGAGATCTCTGGTTACCACAGTGTCAAGAGATGATGAGTGCCAAATGCAAAAGGTACTCAGAGTGCTACACAATCCATCCTGTATGTAGTGAGTAGCAATCTATCCTCATTCATATTGCTAAAGGGAGTAAAGATAGACATTTAGAAACAACAGGACGGATGCATAATAGGCATGGAACACAAAATACAGCTAAGACAGAATGATATGGACTACTAAAAAGCCAAGTGCAAATGCACAATAAAAATCTAAATAATTGAAAACAAGAATATTTTAAAGATTTATCGTGAACTGGCATAGTGGTGATGAAAGATACAGATTCGTCATATCTTCCTGAAAGTGTTGAAAGACAGCTACATAGGATAAACATAGTGCTGTCTGACCTAAATATAACAATCTCTGGCTCAGGAATTTTAAATGGATCCATAATGATTTGTGGTGGAAAGTAATCAAGTGAAAACTGAGATAACAGAGAATCTATATTACTAAAATGCTATTCTGGAACCTGGTACCGGTCATACAATAAGGGTAACAAAAATTCTATTTTCCACATTTTTGCATGATTATTGACTGAATTTAACAATTTAAAATGCTGCCATAATCTAATTATTAAGAAGTATAGTCTTACTTTAAAAGTTCAACACAATAAGACAAGAATTACAATTATAAACTGTAAGTTTGTCTCGAGGTGGCCTGTGTGCAAATACAGGGCTATGAAGGACATTCACAGGTCCAATGGCTGTTTGCACAAAAAGCAGTCTAGCAATTTATTGTACCAAGCCTTTAAAAATGAATGGGAATGATGGAAAATAGGTATGAGAATTCTTGATACATATTATGCCCTCGCATAAGTGACAGGTACTCCAAATTTGCTATGAAATGACATTACAGCACCATGCAGAAAGAATTTAAAGATTTACTATGCAATGAAAGAACAGAAACTTATAACAATCGACAAATGGGATTTGTTGTCCTGTACATCAAAACCACTTTGCACTAAATTTGTAGGCATGGAGCACATGAAAAAACTGGTGATATGAATAGCAGTATTTCTGCAGGCACATGCAAGGTGTCAGCTGCAACAGTTTTTAATGGAACCAAACAAAGAGTATGGACACTTTATATATTACTGCAAAGTATGTTGGTTCAGTCAAACGGCATGCCTGCAACAATTTTTCGATTTAAAACTTGCTATTGTTGAATTTATGAATAACCTCGGGTAGTTTCATGTCTCCATAATAAGGTCGCAAAAGTTCTACAATATTTCCAATCAACATTTGTGTGTTAAAGATGTTTTTTCATTTACCAAACTAAATAAGTTGTGATTACATGGCAATCTGAGTGTAAAAATATGTGAAATTATCTGTGATTGTCTGTATGCTGACAGTTTGTACCACATATAAATTACATGTCTTCAGTGCAACAAAAATAATTCACTGAAAATTTGTTTTGTTTTTTATTGATGTTGTTGAGAAATGTGAAATATTAAATCAAGTCATACACAGTGCAGCTTCATTGCTATTTAAAAGGGGCCAATCACAGTTTTTTCCCTCCTTGCGCTGAGACAGAGTGGTGTGATGTGGTAGTGGGGGAAATGTGCCAACCAGGCTGGACGCTAATGGCACTCATACCAGGACACAGCCCATGGGCCGAATTCTTCACCACTCCTGCACTACAACCTCATTGAGCAGTGAAACCACTGGTCAATGAGATGCCAGCCAGGCATGATGTTTCTGGGTCTCGAACTAGTAACGTCTGGAGGAGGACACTTCCCGAGTGACATCGTCTGACACTCCGGCCAACAACAATTGTTGGTTGGTTTAAGAGGAGGGGGTTGGGGTGGGGTGGGTGGGGGGGGGGGGGGGGTGGGAGGGACCACACTGCTTAGTCATTGGCTAACACCAATGGTCCCGAGTTTGACGCGGTGCATTTACTTGTCCTTGCCTGCCACTGCAGGCCAGCCATAAACTCACAGGCCGCCAAGATTCTCCAACTTTACATCAGAAAGTCCACTCTGCAGACTGTGTTACGCTGCTGCAGTGTCCACAGCCATTGCCTGGTTTTCAGGACATAGACATCGACCTCTTGAATGGAAGATGTGTTTCATAAAGAATGGTGTTATTGAGTGGGCATTTTTGACTCTGCATTTGCCTTGGTATTGGAAGAGAGGGACGTGGTGACCCACAGTCAGGATAGAAAAGAAATTTTTACCAAGTGTTACAGTTGTCGGCAAATGAGTCACATATGGCAGGTATGCTGTGAGCCATAATGTATGAAATGTGGGTGGACAGGACATCTGGAACACAACTACAGGCAAAATCCTAACAGCGGACATGATATGTGGTCATGAGGTGTGAATAGTAACTCACGTTAAATGGCAACAAGGGCTCTAGACCTACAGCATGGCACTCCTAGAGTGTGTGCAGTGGTAGAACTTTACTTATGCGGCTTAGTGGATGGGAAGAAACATAAGTTTTTATTGGACATGGGTTTGCTGGGATTAAGCTTAGACCCCATGGGGAAAGAGCACTGGGTCCACCATCATGTAGGTTAAATGGTATGTGTGGAAACAATGTGAATTTTTTGGGTTCAGTGGAATTGAGTTCCTGGATTGGTGCAAAAAATTTCAGAGTCTGCATGGAAATTTTGCCTCATATAGGCAATGGTTATTCCACAATCCTAGGATTACAGATTATGTTTCTTGCTTTGACATCACACTGCAATCAATTTAGAACAGCATATAGTAGAGCTAGATGGTACACTGTATGATTTGTGTGCTATAGCTGAGAACACCAAACTGCCACAAGGCATGCCCCAGATGTAGAGTGAGCCACTTAAGCTACATTTACAATCCTTTGGAATAGACTCACGAGACTGAATTCCGCAAGGTGAAGAGGAAATTATTGTTAGTGAGCATAGGAACCAACTTGCTGGTAAATGTATTGTGAGTAGTAGAGACACTAAATGGAGAAGAAGAGTTAGTAATACAGCAAGGTGTTTCTTTCAGAGGAGTATTTTATGTATATAGGAACTGAATGATGACCAGGAACTGCCTCTCAGAATAGATAACTTTGGACCATGGACATAGATTTGTCCAGGGGGTTAATGGTCACTAATTTGGAGATTTTATATGAATATGATTAGGACAGAGAAAATTCAGACAGTATGCTTTAGCAAGCGGCTAGTTTAGCTGCATAACTAGAGATGGTGGCACTCTTGGAAGGTACAGAGAGGATAGTAATGGAACCGTTATTTTTAGAATGTATGGATCTATTTAATCCTACGGGACATTACCAGAGACTCCAGTGACACAGCACAGAACCCCAACTGGAATGAACTACCTGTGTATTGTAAACTTTAGAGAATAATACAGCATCTGCAACAAGTAATGGAAGAGTTTATTAACTAACAGTATTGAGGCGGGAGCAGTAGTGGTGATCATTCCAAAGAAGAGTATGAATGGGACAAAGGCGTATCGTTTTTGTTGTGATTGTCAGTACCTTAATAGGTGTATGGTTATATAAGGCAGAACATCCTTAGGTGATAAGCCACTTGCAACGCAACAACAATTTGTCATGCATGACTGAATGTTATGTAGCAAACGAAGTTCTGATGTCAAGCTGCAGTACCTGCTGCATAGACATCATCTGCTAGCAATCCTTGAGGATTATAGAACAACAAAAGAACATCTAGCCAAACAATGTTGGTGGCAAACACCTAAGTAGGACATGGACTAGTATGTGAAGGACTGTGTACCATTATGCAACGAGCAAAGTCAAGTCATCAGCATATTCTGCTGCAGAGATTATCAGGTAAGTTATTTGAGATGATTGGTTTGGACATCTTAGGTCCTTTTGGGTAACCATCAGTAGGAAATTGTTGTGTGTCAATGATAATAGGCGCCTATCCACACTACTCAGAAGTGATGTTGTTGTTGTTGTTGTTGTTGTGGTCTTCAGTCCTGAGACTGGTTTGATGCAGCTCTCCATGCTACTCTATCCTGAGCAAGCTTTTTCATCTCCCAGTACCTACTGCAACCTACATCTTTCTGAATCTGCTTAGTGTATTCATCTCTTGGTCTCCCTCTACGATTTTTACCCTCCACGCTGCCCTCCAATACTAAATTGGTGATCCCTTGATGCCTCAGAACATGTCCTACCAACCGATCCCTTCTTCTGGTCAAGTTGTGCCACAAACTTCTCTTCTCCCCAATCCTATTCAATACTTCCTCATTAGTTATGTGATCTACCCATCTAATCTTCAGCTTTCTTCTGTAGCACCACATTTCAAAAGCTTCTATTCTCTTCTTGTCCAAACTATTAACCGTCCATGTTTCACTTCCATACATGGCTACACTCCATACGAATACTTTCACAAATGACTTCCTGACACTTAAATCAATACTGGATGTTAACAAATTTCTCTTCTTCAGAAACGCTTTCCTTGCCATTGCCAGCCTACATTTTATATTCTCTCTACTTCGACCATCATCAGTTATTTTGCTCCCCAAATAGCAAAACTCCTTTACTACTTTAAGTGCCTCATTTCCTAATCTAATTCCCTCAGCATCACCCGACTTAATTAGACTACATTCCATTATCCTTGTTTTGCTTTTGTTGATGTTCATCTTATATCCTCCTTTCAAGACACTATCCATTCCATTCAACTGCTCTTCCAAGTCCTTTGCTGTCTCTGACAGAATTCCAATGTCATTGGCGAACCTCAAAGTTTTTATTTCTTCTCCATGAATTTTAATACCTACTCCGAATTTTTCTTTTGTTTCCTTTACTGCTTGCTCAATATACAGATTGAACAACATCGGGGAGAGGCTACAACCCTGTCTTACTCCCTTCCCAACCACTGCTTCCCTTTCATGTCCATCGACTCTTATAACTGCCATCTGGTTTCTGTACAAATTGTAAATAGCCTTTCGCTCCCTGTATTTTACCCCTGCCACCTTTAGAATTTGAAAGAGAGTATTCCAGTCAACATTGTCAAAAGCTTTCTCTAAGTCTACAAATGCTAGAAACGTAGGTTTGCCTTTCCTTAATCTTTCTTCTAAGATAAGTCGTAAGGTCAGTATTGCCTCACGTGTTCCAGTGTTTCTACGGAATCCAAACTGATCTTCCCCGAGGTTGGCTTCTACTAGTTTTTCCATTCGTCTGTAAAGAATTCGTGTTAGTATTTTGCAGCTGTGACTTATTAAGCTGATAGTTCGGTCATTTTCACATCTGTCAACACCTGCTTTCTTTGGGATTGGAATTATTATATTCTTCTTGAAGTCTGAGGGTATTTCGCCTGTTTCATACATCTTGCTCACCAGATGGTAGAGTTTTGTCAGGACTGGCTCTCCCAAGGTTATCAGTAGTTCTAAAGGAATGTTGTCTACTCCAGCGGCCTTGTTTCGACTCAGGTCTTTTAGTGCTCTGTCAAACTCTTCACGCAGTATCGTATCTCCCATTTCATCTTCATCTACATCCTCTTCCATTTCCATAATATTGTCCTCAAGTACATCGCCCTTGTATAGACCCTCTATATACTCCTTCCACCTTTCTGCTTTCCCTTCTTTGCTTAGAACTGGGTTTCCATCTGAGCTCTTAATATTCATACAAGTCGTTCTCTTATCTCCAAAGGTCTCTTTAATTTTCCTGTAGGCGGTATCTATCTTACGCCTAGTGAGATAGGCCTCTACATCCTTACCTTTGTCCTCTAGCCATCCCTGCTTAGCCATTTTGCACTTCCTGTCGATCTCATTTTTGAGACGTTTGTATTCCTTTTTGCCTGTTTCACTTACTGCATTTTTATATTTTCTCCTTTCATCAATTAAATTCAATATTTCTTCTGTTACCCAAGGATTTCTACTAGCCCTCGTCTTTTTACCTACTTGATCCTCTGCTGCCTTCACTACTTCATCCCTCAAAGCTACCCATTCTTCTTCTACTGTATCTATTTCCCCCATTCCTGTCAATTGCTCCCTTATGCTCTCCCTGAATCTCTGTACAACCTCTGGTTCTTTTAGTTTATCCAGGTCCCATCTCCTTAAATTCCCACCTTTTTGCAGTTTCTTCAGTTTTAATCTACAGGTCATAACCAATAGATTGTGGTCAGAGTCCACATCTTCCCCTGGAAATGTCTTACAATTTAAAACCTGGTTCCTAAATCTCTGTCTTACCATTATATAATCTATCTGATACCTTTTAGTATCTCCAGGGTTCTTCCATGTATACAACCTTCTTTCATGATTCTTAAACCAAGTGTTAGTTATGATTATGTTGTGCTCTGTGCAAAATTCGACCAGGCGGCTTCCTCTTTCATTTCTGTCCCCCAATCCATATTCACCTACTATGTTTCCGTCTCTCCTTTTTCCTACACTCGAATTCCAGTCACCCATGACTATTAAATTTTCGTCTCCCTTCACAATCTGAATAATTTCTTTTATTTCATCATACATTTCTTCAATTTCTTCGTCATCTGCAGAGCTAGTTGGCATATAAACTTGTAGTACTGTAGTAGGCGTGGGCTTCGTATCTATCTTGGCCACAATAATGCGTTCACTATGCTGTTTGTAGTAGCTTACCCGCATTCCTATTTTCCTATTCATTATTAAACCTACTCCTGCATTACCCCTATTTGATTTTGTGTTTATAACCCTGTAGTCACCTGACCAGAAGTCTTGTTCCTCCTGCCACCGAACTTCACTAATTCCCACTATATCTAACTTCAACCTATCGATTTCCCTTTTTAAATTTTCTAACCTACCTGCCCGATTAAGGGATCTGACATTCCACGCTCCGATCCGTAGAACGCCAGTTTTCTTTCTCCTGATAACGACATCCTCTTGAGTAGTCCCCGCCTGGAGATCCGAATGGGGGACTATTTTACCTCCGGAATATTTTACCCAAGAGGACGCCATCATCATGTAATCATACAGTAAAGCTGCATGCCCTCGGGAAAAATTACGGCTGTAGTTTCCCCTTGCTTTCAGCCGTTCGCAGTGCCAGCACAGCAAGGCCGTTTTGGTTATTGTTACAAGGCCAGATCAGTCAATCATCCAGACTGTTGCCCTTGCAGCTACTGAAAAGGCTGCTGCCCCTCTTCAGGAACCACACGTTTGTCTGGCCTCTCAACAGATACCCCTCCGTTGTGGTTGCACCTACGGTACGGCTATCTGTATCGCTGAGGCACGCAAGCCTCCCCACCAACGGCAAGGTCCATGGTTCATGGGGGGGGGGGGGGGTCAGAAGTGATAGCTCCTCAAAATCAAAACATGGCACTGCGGCATACGAGCAACAGTCAATAATTGGTTATTAAAGTTGGCTGATACAGGGGGACCTAGGTACTAACTTCATGTGAAATTACTGAAGCAACTCTGTTGTTTGTTATGAATTCATAAATTAAGAACAATGAATGAAAGGGACAGGTTCACCCAACAATTGGCAAGATCAAGAGTCACTATGCAACAGTCATCAAAATTACTTGCTTACACTGTTACACTATTTGCAGCTTACAATTAAAAGATTCACAAGAGTATTGGCCTGTTACCAAACGATGTAGTGTGTGGAAAAAAAAGGAGAATTTGTGTGGAATTTCACGAAGATTTTATAGATAGTATGGAGCCAAGAGCAGAAATCAAATATGAAGGCTCTGGATTGACAGGAGCGAATGGGGCAACAGTATGCCATGTGGGTGGTGAAGGTGGTGAGTATGATGATGATGATGATGATGAAGTCCTTACACCTGAAGGAAAAGACTAAAAAGTTTTATGCTCATTACCACAGTCTGTACCACATCGTCAATTTTCTACTCAAACGACAGTCATCCATTTTGGGCATATTGGACCCTTTCAGGGGTGTGTTGGAGGCTTTACGACTATCACTGGGACTGAACCAAAAAACAGCAGAAGGGCTAAAAAAAGAAAAAATCGTGCAGCAAGTGAGCAAAACAGCCCCTCATAATCAGTACATACATATAACAACCTAGACTTGGGCCAATATAAAGAAGATGGAGAGAAAACTACAAGAATTATTGATAGGAACAATGGAAGCAATCAGCGGGAAACATATTTTATTTTTAGTTACTTAGTGGATAAGACTAAAGTCTGAGATTTTTGCTTTAGTTGCAGCTGTTCTTTTTTTACATCTGTAACTAGTTCTTTGGAAATTGCAGCATGGACTGGTGAGAAGATAACACAATTGCACTTAAAGTAGGCGTGATTGGTACAAGGAATATATCTGTCATGGAAAAATTGTAAATCATGGTAATTATGCAGGCTGAAGATTCGAAACACTAGCAGAGAAAGTAACTTACTTGGCATGTAGTGTAGTGTTGGAGAGAACATGGCAGTTGAATGGTTTTGGTTTGCAGTGATTTTTGCATATGTTCCTTTCAGGATAGGGCAGAAAGGAAGCAGTGCCTGGTCATTACACTGACAACAGCTGAACAGCGGTACCAATGCCAGAAGCAGCAGGTTCTTATACACCCACACATGGTAACTCAAACTATCATGGTGACCTGCGAGTTAGCACTATTTTTTGGGGGACAGATGCACAAGGATGTCAATGGGACGTTTAGATTAGATTAGATTAGATTTACTTTCATTCCAATTGATTCGTGGTGAGGAGGTCCTCCAGGATGTAGAACATGTCAGAAACACAACAATACATGACAAATATTTACAACTCAAACAAATAAGCTAATGTACCATTCCAAAGGTCCCAAGTGGCATGGTCGTCATTTTTTAATGAAAGCTATATGAAAAACATTTTACAAATACTAATGCACTGAATTTAAAATAAAAAAAGTTTTTATTTATTTATAAGGTAATAAACGTGTAATACAACTGCTACAATACTTACTTACAATGAACTCATTACTGCACTGAACTGGCGCAGAAGTTAAGAGTCCTTGTACCTGTACCCATCCATATTTTCAGAAAGTAGGACTGCATTGAACTGTATGATCTAGTCCGCACATGCGGATGGATATGTGCGTGCGCGCGCGAGTGTATACCTGTCCTTTTTTCCACCTAAGGTAAGTCTTTCTGCTCCTGAGATTGGAATGACTCCTTACCCTCTCCCTTAAAACCCACATCCTTTCGTCTTTCCCTCTTTCCTGATGAAGCAACCGTTTGTTGCGAAAGCTTGAATTTTGTGTGTCTATCGACCTGCCAGCACTTTCGTTTGGTAAGTCACATCATCTTTGTTTTTAGATATATTTTTCCCACGTGGAATGTTTTCCTCTATTATATTCACACACACACACACACACACACACACACACACACACACACACACACACACACAGGGGGGAGGGGGTGGGGGCCAGAGGATATGTTTAGCAAAAAATCTCGAAAATTTCTTGACCGATTTCATATTAAATGTTTACCTGATTTTCTAATAAACATTCATATGTACAAAATTATACCGCATATAACAAAAATCTTGGGAAGTTCTTGACTGACTAACTTCTAATTTTTACATGGCACTTGGATGGACAAAATCTATATACTTTTTTTTAAAAAAAATGTAGAGGTTTACTGTTAAAGCTGAATGTGAGGAAAAAAATGCAGTGCTGTGAAAATGTGCAGTTTAATTTTCTTCTGACAGCAAATTTTAACCACATTAGAAAGGCATTTAAAACAATAGACAAATTGTTTCTCCCATGTATACTCTTCCTCTTTAAATATATATAATTTAAACAAAAAATGTGTATACAACTATGTGTTGTTTTGTTCTCCTCATCACATTCAGTTTTAAAAGAAAACACAAAAGTCGTATGTATTCTCACCACCCTATGATTAGAATACTGCTACATAATCTATATCGTGTGAAACTTTGTAATACTACCCATTTGGAGATTTAATTATGTGAAATACTGCTACTGAAGCTACTGTCCTCACAGATTCAGTATCAGGAGAAATCACTAATACCCTGTATACCAGTGACCCATTTATGTTTTTGTTGGCTGTAACAATAAACAAGGCTCAAGGTCGTCAAGAAGGTGTGAAGAGGAGATGGGCAGCAAGGGAGGAGGGCAGGAAATGGACATAGAGAGAAGGAAGGAGGAGTCGGACACAGAAAGGAGGGAAGAGGAGATGGAGAGGGGGGGGGAGAAGGAAATCGGGACATATATCCAATACCCACATATATTTAGCAATCGCGAAACATTTCAGGGTTCACTAGGTTTCAATAATTTAATGTAAAGGCTCAGGAAAATGGGCATGTCTTTAACTGAATGGCAATAATGAAATTTTTGCTATGATACAGTGTCCCAACCTTCCACCCACACTTAGCAGAAGAAATGGAAGGAAAAAATGAACTGTATAATTTTGAATGAGGCTTTAAAGCAGTATTAATATACTGAGTCTCTACTGCAGCAACAGCTGCATAGTTTATTTACAATAACAAAATTGTTCTGCAGTCAATTAGGCTACATGACCCCAGGTTTTCTCATAAGATATTAGTTTGCACATAACCAATCTTATAGTATTTACACAGATATTGTGTATATTTTTAACTCACTAGTTATATTTAAAATGATAAAGTAGATAAAAGAGCTTGATATTCGTCTATAGCTGTTGTCATTTGTGTTATATTATATACTGGAGAGATGTGTAGAAATGCCAACTTGTAGTAATTTAGTAATCATTGTATACATATAGCTATTCTTCTGAATCAAAAACTTATAATGTTGCCACGTGACTAGTAAATAATAAATATACTTATGAAGCTCATAAGTAATCAATTATCAATGCCCTGAACCATATAAATAGTTGTTGGTGGTGCAGGGACAGAGAGCCAGTTGAGATTTGTTAACAGGCACCTACAAGTTATCCACATGAGAATCAAAGATACCACTTTTGTAATACAAGCAGAAACAAGAAACTATTAAATCAATAGTTGGTGATACTGTAGTAAAGCTTGTGAATAACAACAGTGTATGCAATACTGTGACAGTATCATAAACTGTGCTCCGCACATTCGACCACTTAGTTGCATACCTAAAGCTCCTCTTGTTGTAAACAGTTCAAAATTGCCTGGTGACTATAAAATCTATACCTCTCTCTATACTTTTAAAATTATTTTTTAAAATCAATTCTTGCTAGTAGGACTAAGTTATGTTTTGGAAATGCAATATTTTCAAACTTCCTATAATATATATGTTATTGGTTGGATGCTACTTAATAAATTAAAATTAAGTTTGGAATGTATTTCCAGTACTACACTAAGAAGAGAATTCCAAGAGCAGATGTCTAACAAGTAGTATACTCAACTATGAAACACTACTCTTCCACATTTTAAAATACTTTCTGTAAACATACACAGCTTTTACACAACTAATAACATACCACTAAGTGAGGTTGAGCTCTCCTGGCGTGGAGTACCAGTACTAGTAGCAGTAGTTGCAGGAGGAGGCCAGTATGTTTTTTTGGGCACTGGAACCCATGACGTTCG
Source organism: Schistocerca piceifrons (assembly GCF_021461385.2). Taxonomy (NCBI): domain Eukaryota; kingdom Metazoa; phylum Arthropoda; class Insecta; order Orthoptera; family Acrididae; genus Schistocerca; species Schistocerca piceifrons. Next base: position 366,840,551 of record NC_060138.1, on the reverse strand, counting down.
ATCTCCTTCAGTTCGGTGTGATAATTCCAATATGAATTTACCATCTGCAATAAAGTACGAAGTCATTCAAACATTTCTTTATGCACATTGCAATATGAGCCCTACTTCATTAAGGCTTCTTTACCAAGTCTTGGACTAACCAGTAACATACTCAATTAAAAACAGAATGTACTGTTTGAACCATTACACATTATTCTATGGAAAATTTACCAAGTCTCTGTAATGCACAGAGGACCATGACTGGATCTCAGAATAATACCGATTAAATGTTATATTTGCTGTGTGATAAACATGTTTAAACTGAATTGCAATAAGAAATAAAGGCTAGATGTTTCTCATGAATTTTTGGTCTGACAACATTCAGTCTGGATTAGAGCCGACCAAGACTAACACTGTAAGTTATAGAAACAAGGATGATTTCAAAACAAGATACATAAAAACTTATCCTAAATGCTGAACTCATAATTAGGATCTGGATCATAACAATTCAAAGTCCGTACTGACTGGAAAAATGAATTGCAAAAGAACAAATCTAGTTTCTCTCAACAATTTGACCACAGATCTTGCCAAGCATAATAAGGAGAACAACCACGGACATGAAAAGACTGGAGCAATATGACAGAGACAAGTAGTGACCTGTTTGTAAATAATACACCATTAATAGTAATTTGTTTGTGTGGTATTAATGAAGGGCACTTAACTTTCATTTACCACTACTAGAAAAATATCACACTGACATTTCACTCAACATACTTAGCAACAAAGTTGTTGCTAATCATTAGTTACTAAGCAGCACTAACTCTTAGGTCCAAAACATCCCCTTTTTGAATTGTAAATGATGTGAGCAGAAATAAAAAGTGAAAATTGAGAGTGGAGGTACATGATGTTTGCAAAATTTCAAATACAGTTTAAAAAAATTCTACACATTTTTCACACCAATGTTGCCCAACCCATTTGCGAATTAATGTCCTGTGTTGAGATCTTAGGTCTAAATAATTACTGGACAACTGTCAGATGATTACTTAGACTGCAACAAGGATAATAATATGTAAGGTAAATTGGCAGCCAACATATGTTGCACACCAAATCTCAAATATGCTGTCAGGACACCAACAATATGTTTCTTGCCATGAAGCAAATGAACAGTGTTCAGAAAGTATATAATCGTGCATGGTTTTTTTTTTCCTAAAGTGTCAAGTCCTACTTGCAAGGAGGCATAAAAAATAAAACAAATATATCTGAGGAATACCCAACAATACCAACTAATAAAACTGTGTGTTGTATAAGAGCTAAATGTGACGGAAAGGGAAAGCAATGGGTGCATGATGACTGCTGATTACTTATTTTGATAAGCCAGACTCTGGCAATAATATGCTAATCCGGTGACACTGCTTGGTGAAAAATAACCAGATAAAACACCACAGGGTTATTAACAACGAAACTGTCACAATAGAGAAACATTGCTTCAAAGAAAGGTAACCTGATGCTGTTTTTTTTTTTTTTTTTTTTTTTAAAAAAAATAGAGTATGTTATTTCCCTCACTGACAAAGGTTGACAGTTCATGCAGAAACACCTACGATCAACGTAAGAAGCAAGTAACGAATCATAGACGTCAAAATGCACAGGATGATGCTGTGCTGGTTACTTGTAGTATCAACTGCGCTGTCACTGTTATGAATGGTGTGTTGTCACAATTGTGTATCAGTACACAGGCTTCACTATGATGTTTCCATATATTTAAAGCATTACTATCATTTATAAACATAAAACTAAAATATCAAACACGGTTTGCCAAATAGTCTGGAGAGAAGCAAAATAATTTTGAATTACCCTTAAAAAATTTCAGTCTACCACCTGCGATACCGCAAGATTTATCAGCTTCGCTGGTTGAAGAATTGGGACTTTGGGTTCCGTCGATATCTCCGGCTGAATATCCTCTTTTGCTGCCACTGGGAATATCTGGACCTCCATTCACGCTTCTTTCCTCGGTCATTTTGGCACATGATGCAAATGAATTTTCTTGCACTCGCATCTCTTTTATTCCACTACATTACGGTAATCACTTCGGCCTTAAATAAACAGAATAATAGCTGCCCCGACGTCGGGCTGCTACGAAGCACAGCTCCATCGTCTGGTATGTAGTAATGTTTCTTCTTTACTCCATGTTCATTCCTCCACCTGCTGCGAATGAATGAAAATCGTTCTGTTTATTGTTTTCGTACCATATCTAAACACGAAATCTGTCGGTATACGAAAGAACTAACTAGGGCACATCATATAAATGTATAACTTTACATCCTTCAACGATAAGGCAAGTAACCTAACGCCGAAGCGCACAAATATTTCACTCACCTCCTCGTCAACACTTTTTGGTTCATTCCACATACCACTGTTCCTTATTTAATTCACGCCCAGCAGCCATACTTGGTCCAGTACCGCTCATTCCTAAGTCAACCCTTTCTACGAGCAAAATGGAGGACCTGCGTATAAGACGTGTTGTGCAGACTGAAGATTTATCAAATGTTGAATTTGAGACTAGCGAAGATGTTGAAGTTATTCCAACGTTTGATAGCATGGGCTTGCGAGAAGAGCTGCTACGCGGTATTTATGCATATGGTAAGTGTTTCATTTTTGTAACGAATGACACACTTTCAACCGTTTGTGCGTTGTTATTTGTTGGGCAACATATCCAAATGTGTGTGTGTGTGTGTGTTTATTAGTAAAGCTGAACGTATGTATTAGCGTTAATCTATTGGAACATGTAATAATTAATATAAATAAATTCTGTTTTGTAATGTTAGTTCTGCTGTCGAGGTCGCGCAGATTCGACAAATTAATTTCGTAGTGTTTGTTGTTGATTATTTAGCCTATAAGGTAAATATATGTTTTGTTGTACCCTTTAAAATTCCAGGCATTTCGTTCTCGTTTCCGTAAAATAATCTGTTCAGCACACCCGAATTTACCAGAAACGATATCGTAAATTATGTTTTCAAACGTTAGCCTTGTAGCCTAGTAACCTTCATGTTACCAACAGTAGGAACGGAATAGTATTTAAAGTGCTTTATATTAGGAACATAGATTTTCTTTTACAAGACCATACTAGAATCAATTAGGCTACATACAGAAAAGTCATTCCAGATTCGTTATTCATTTTATGATTATTGACAATGATGTAAGTGAGCGTCATTTCTGTTGAAATTTGACCTACCATAACTGTAGATGTCTCCATTGCTCTAATAAACTGACCAAGTGAGGTGCTACAGTCGTTAGCACAATGGACTCATATCCGGGAGGGTAAAACCTGCCTCCGGCCAGTTTAATTTAGGTTTCCAATGATTTCCCTAAATCGCTTCAGGTAAATGCCAAGGATGGTTCCTTTGAAAGAGCACAGCCAATTTCCTTCCTCATTCGTCACCAGTCCAAGCTTGTGGTATAATGCCAACAAGACATTAAACTCAAATCTCCTCCTCTAATAATCGATGACTGGTGTCAATGTTTGGTTGCATTGAAACCACTTGTTTGGGTAAACCAGTTTCATCATTGTTATAATAGAAATATTTAATTGTGTCCTGTTTGAGGATTGAGGAAATTTCTTGTACTGGCTTTTGCAGCTAAAGAGCCCCGTGACAAACTGAAATCAGAGCCGGTCAGTTTCTTGCTGTTCCGAGACATTATACCTTCTTGTAATAGAAACATAAATCCATTTGTTGACTTCCTGTTGTCTGTGTCTTTTGCCCAGTTTGCATTACTGTACATGGTGTTGATGTGGTCCTCTTCCGTAGAAAATTGCAGTTTAAATTCTATAGACTCTTTCAAGTATTGTAATATTCTTTTGATTAAATCCTAATTCTGCAGCCACAGAACAGCAAAAGTTTTGGTGAAAGTTACAGAGTGGATCTCTGTCCCCCCCCCCCCTCCCCCCCTCTCTCTCTCTCTCTCTCTCTCTCTCTCTCTCTCTCTCTCTCTCTCTCTCTCTCTCTCTCTCTCTCTCTCTCTCTGACCCTGTCCCCCCCCCCCCTCCCTCCTTTAAATGTGTGTGTATATGTTATGCATCATACTCTTTAAAGACTTGTCCATTATCTGATGTGTATTATCTGACTTTATCTCCAGTCTTAATTTTTATGATGAAAAGAGCATTAAATATGTTGCAGATGTAAATGTACGGCTGTGGTACTGTTACAGGTTAAATGTTACCCCATCTTTATCTGGCTCTCAGTTTGTTGGCTTTGCCAACTCACAACCAGATTATCACCTTTAGACTTAATCTAGAGCTTGATCTACACTAAAAGTCAGTTGTCACAACAACCAAGATCTTGGAAGAAGGGGGGGGGGGGGGCAGTATCATACATTATTACAAAGTTTGATAAGTGATTCAACTGTACATATTTTATAATAAGATTGATTTATATCTCTTCTTCAAACATGAAAAAGTGTGAACAAATGATAGAAAAGGATTTACTGTTGTTTATTGTTTTGTTTATCCCATTGGAGCTCATACCGGCCCATGTAGTTCTTAATTCTGGTGAGCTTTGTTGTAAGTCCTGTACTCTCTCATCCTGGTGATATGGAAGTTTTTCCATCCATTAGCACAATTACCTCAAATTTTCAGATGCACCTTTACTATTGTTAGTGCCTGGAGAATATCTTGTTCTGATAATCAGTTTGTATTGATATTTGTTGCGAATATTATTGCAGTCAATTTATAATTTCTCAAGGTGTTTCCTAACTATTATTCCCCACTTTGCATTAACTGCTTCCTTTTAGAGACAATGCTTGTTTCTTCCACAAGTCTCCACTTGACTATCTTGCAACATGACTAAAGGATTAGCCTCCTCTTCCCCCATTACTCTTTTAATGTGGTCCTGATGTTGATGAAATTCCTTGTTGTGTCTTAATTGTGTATACACCATCTTCTTTGGTGGGTCTCAAGATTTTTCTAAGAGCCTTTCTGTCCTTTATTTCCATTCTCTTGAGTTGCCCCTACCTGACCATGTTCAGGTGTTTTAATGTGTTCTGTACTGTAGATCTCAGTAAAGTGTACTAGTGTTATACTTTCAGTTTGAGGAAATGGGTTTTGATTTGTAAACGTATTTACAGATAGGGTATGTTCTCCCCAGTGTGATGCCCCTATTGTTTGTGTCGAGATCATCAATGGTTTTCAAAATTATTGATGGTTCAGATACTTGAAGAAGTCGGCACCCTATATTCACATCTACATCTATGTGATTACTCTGCTATTCACAGTAAAATGCCTAGCAGACGTTTCAGTGAACCATGTTCAAGCTGTCCCTCTACCGTTCCACTCTTGAACAGCACACGGGAAAAATGAGCACATAAATTTTTCTGTGTGAGCCCCAATTTGTCTTATTTTATCGTGATGATCATTTCTCTCTATGTAGGTGGGTGCCTACAGAATGTTTTTGCAATTGGAGGAGAAAACGGGTGATTGAAATTTCTTGAGAATATCCCGGTACAACAAAAAACGCCTTTGTTTTAATGATTGCCACTCCAATTCACGTATCATGTCTGTGGCACTATCGCTGCTGTTTCGCAGTAGTACAAAACGAGCTGTCCTTCTTTGAACGTTGTTGATTTCGTCCGTCAGTCTCATCCAATGCAGAGCCCACACCACACAGCAATACTCCAGAATAGGGCGGACAAGTGTGGTGTAAGCAGTCTCTTTAGTAGACCTATTGCACCTTCTAAGTGTTCTGTCAATGAATCGTAGTCTTTGGTTTGCTGTACCCACAACATATCGATATGACCATTCCAGTTTAGGTTATTTGTAATTGTTATCTGTAAGTATTTAGTTGAATTTACAGTCTTAAGGTTTGTGTGATGTATCACATAATCGAAATTCAGCGGATTTCTTTTAGTATTCGTGTGAATAACTTCACACTTCTCTTTATTCAGGGTCAATTGCCACTTTTCACACCATACATATATCTTATATAAATCATTTTGCAATTCGTTTTGGTCATCTGCTGACTTGACAAGGGACTAATGACCTCGGCAGTTGAGTCCCATAGTGCTCAGAACCATTTGAACCATTTTTTGACTTGACAAGACAGTAAATGACAGCATCATCTGCAACCATCTAATAGGGCTACTCAAATTGTCTCCTATGTCGCTAATAATCGAGGGCCTGTAACACTTCCTTGGGAACAACTGATATTACTTCTGTTTTACTTGATGACGTTCTGTCTATTACTGTGAACTGTGGCCTTTCTAACAGGAAATCATGAATCCAGTCGCACAACTGTGGTGATATTCCATAAGCACACAGGAGGAACAGTGTTGAAAGCCTTCTGGAAATCTAAAAGTATGAAATCAATTTTATATCCCCTGTCGATAGCACTCATTACTTCACAAGTATAAAGAGCTCGTTATGTTTCACAAGAACAATATTTTTTGAATCCATGCTGACTATGTGTCAATAAATAGTTTTCTTAGAGGTAATTCATAATGTTCGAACATGGTATATGTTCCAAAACCCTACTGCAAATTGGCGTTAGTGATATGGGCCTGTAATTCAGTGGATTGCTCCTCTTTCTCTTTTTGGTTATTGGTATAACTTGAGCAATTTTCCAGTGTTAGGTACGGATCTTTCTGTGAGCAAGTGGTTGTATATAATTGCTAAGTATGGAGCTATTGTATCAGCATACTCTTGAAGGAACCTGACTGGTATAAGATCTGGACCGGAGGCCATGTCTTTGTTGAGTGATTTAAGCTGCTGTGCTAGACCGAGGATATCTACTTCTATGTTTCTCATCTTGGCAGTTGTTCTTGATTGGAAGTCAGGAAAATTTACTTCATCTTCTTTGGTGAAAGAGTTTTGGGAAATCGTGTTTAATAACTCTGCTTTAGTGGCACTGTTGTCAGTGACTTCGCCGTTGTTATCGCGCAGTGAAGGTATTGACCAAAATCTCTTTGGGTTTTCTGCCAGATTCTGAGACAGTGTTTCGTTGTGGAAATTATTAAAAGCATCTCGCATTGAAGTACGTGCTTTATTTCGAACTTCTGCAAAACTTTGCCAATCTTGGGGATTTTGCGTTCTTTTAATCTTTTATCCATTGTGATTGTCTTGTTGGGGCGACACATGTATGTGTTGAACTCTGTCTTGTCAATATAAGAATTAATGATAAAACAGTTAGTTTTTTATGTAATTCTGTGTACTCATTCGGGCCATGTAATTGGCTCAAATTAATTTTATCGTGTGAATTTCAGTAATAAAGTCTGCACTCTTTTCAGCAAAATAACTATATCAGTAAATTTAAAGAAATGCTTCTTGCAATCACCAAAGATTTTATAATGTATGTTTAATACAACCAGTATCAGTCAAGTGACATTTTTCAAGATACCTATATATACATAAAATATATAATAAACTTTACAAGGCAGAATAGTTATGGTGAAATATTGTATAGAACAGATTAACACTACATCAACTTTTACAAAAATCCCTTGATGTTTCTAGGGCTTGTGCCACTTGGGCCTTAAACAGACTTTTCAAATACCCCTCCAATGTGTACAGGTGCTATACATTTACGTGCTATGCAACAGCTGTATAATATGTTGTCTGTGAAACTATCTAGCTTTGGCGTATCATTTCACTTGGAAGTGCTAGTCTCGCATCACTGTGGAAGAGCATCTGTTACTTGGAGGGAACAGGCAAGAGCGCATAGCAAGTGAAGCTTTTACACAGCCGATGGGGTGTGCTTGAAATGTATTGGTGGTAGAGCACTGGCCGTAAGGCAGTGGTCTAGGCTCACAGCATGGTCAACAGTTTTACATGTAAGATCAGTATCATTATGAATAGATGCTGTACAGTCATTCTAAAACTGCTGATCTCTGTTTATGGAGTATCTGGTAAATAATCTTTATTTGAATGTGTGGTTTTTTTACTATCGATCTCGCATACACCACAGTGTTTATTTCTGGCCAAGTATTAATGTGCTATGCAGGAGTAATTTAGGCCTATGTGGCTATTGATGACTTCCAGTTAAGATGACTGACAATAATTTTTCAAATCTACCAAAAAGAAAAGTTTTTTTTATAAATATACAAAGAGAAACATAAACCAGCCAATACATTAACCAAAAAATGTGAATGGCTGCCCAACCAATCCCTGTTCTGTTGTGAAAGAAGCAGCCTCTGATTGCTGAAAGCTGGGAGTAGTGTTGCACAGTGTGGTATGTTTCAACCAGCAGTCACAAATCTTGAAAGTAAGTACTAGTTTACTAAAAGATGAACATAGTCAGTTACATTTCAGTCCTGAAATGCATCACATTGTCTTGTTGCATCATTTGAAATGGCATACAAGATAAAATTAAATAAGGCAGTAACATAAAGTTCACAGAATATATTGTGATTTTAATTTAAACTTTTTCATTCTTGTCTGTAATATTCTGATGGTGTATGTTGTATACAGGATTTGAAAAACCATCAGCCATTCAGCAGCGTGCTATCAAGCCGATAGTGAAGGGTCGTGATGTAATCGCACAAGCACAGTCTGGTACTGGGAAAACCGCTACATTTTCCATTGCCATACTTCAGTCACTAGATACAGCTGTGCGAGAGAGCCAAGTCCTCTGCCTATCGCCTACACGAGAACTTGCAACACAGATACAAAAGGTAATCTACTGCATCTATCTTGTTGAAGTTGATGGTATGTACGTGTATTGGAATCTTAGTATGAAGTATTTAATATTGCAAAATTTGGATAATATGTCACCTTGGGCAAAGTAGTCCAGTGTTTCCCATAGCATTCAGAGACGTTACTGTGAGAGCATGCAGCTTTACTGTATGATTAAATGATGATGACGTCCTCTTGGGTAAAATATTCCGGAGGTAAAATAGTCCCCCATTCGGATCTCCAGGCGGGGACTACTCAAGAGGATGTCGTTATCAGGAGAAAGAAAACTGGCGTTCTACGGATCGGAGCGTGGAATGTCAGATCCCTTAATCGGGCAGGTAGGTTAGAAAATTTAAAAAGGGAAATGGATAGGTTAAAGTTAGATATAGTGGGAATTAGTGAAGTTCGGTGGCAGGAGGAACAAGACTTCTGGTCAGGTGAGTACAGGGTTATAAACACAAAATCAAATAGGGGTAAAGCAGGAGTAGGTTTAATTATGAATAGGAAAATAGGAATGCGGGTAAGCTACTACAAACAGCATAGTGAACGCATTATTGTGGCCAAGATCGACCCAAAGCCCAAGCCTACTACAGTAGTACAAGTTTATATGCCAACTAGCTCTGCAGATGAAGAAATTGAAGAAATGTATGATGAAATAAAAGAAATTGTTCAGATAGTGAAGGGTGACGAAAATTTAATAGTCATGAGTGACTGGAATTCGAGTGTAGGAAAAGGGAGAGACGGAAACGTAGTAGGTGAATATGGATTGGGGGACAGAAATGAAAGAGGAAGCCGCCTGGTCGAATTTTGCACAGAGCACAACATAATCATAACTAACACTTGGTTTAAGAATCATGAAAGAAGGTTGTATACATGGAAGAACCCTGGAGATACTAAAAGGTATCAGATAGATTATATAATGGTAAGACAGAGATTTAGGAACCAGGTTTTAAATTGTAAGACATTTCCAGGGGCAGATGTGGACTCTGACCACAATCTATTGGTTATGACCTGTAGATTAAAACTGAAGAAACTGCAAAAAGGTGGGAATTTAAGGAGATGAGACCTGGATAAACTGAAAGGACCAGAGGTTGTAGAGAGTTTCAGGGAGAGCATAAGGGAACAATTGACAGGAATGGAGGATAGAAGTACAGTAGAAGAAGAATGGGTAGCTTTGAGGGATGAAGTAGTGAAGGCAGCAGAGGATCAAGTAGGTAAAAAGACGAGGGCTAGTAGAAATCCTTGGGTAACAAAAGAAATATTGAATTTAATTGATGAAAGGAGAAAATATAAAAATGCAGTAAATGAAGCAGGCAAAAAGGAATACAAACGTCTCAAAAATGAGATCGACAGGAAGTGCAAAATGGCTAAGCAGGGATGGCTAGAGGACAAATGTAAGGATGTAGAGGCTTATCTCACTAGGGGTAAGATAGATACTGCCTACAGGAAAATTAAAGAGACCTCTGGAGATAAGAGAACGACTTGTATGAATATTAAGAGCTCAGATGGAAACCCAGTTCTAAGCAAAGAAGGGAAAGCAGAAAGGTGGAAGGAGTATATAGAGGGTCTATAGAAGGGCGATGTACTTGAGGACAATATTATGGAAATGGAAGAGGATGTAGATGAAGATGAAATGGGAGATACGATACTGCGTGAAGAGTTTGACAGAGCACTAAAAGACCTGAGTCGAAACAAGGCCGCCGGAGTAGACAACATTCCTTTAGAACTACTGATAACCTTGGGAGAGCCAGTCCTGACAAAACTCTACCATCTGGTGAGCAAGATGTATGAAACAGGCGAAATACCCTCAGACTTCTAGAAGAATATAATAATTCCAATCCCAAATAAAGCAGGTGTTGACAGATGTGAAAATTACCGAACTATCAGTTTAATAAGCCACGGCTGCAAAATACTAACACGAATTCTTTACAGACGAATGGAAAAACTAGTAGAAGCCAACCTTGGGGAAGATCAGTTTGGATTCCGTAGAAACACTGGAACACGTGAGGCAATACTGACCTTACGACTTATCTTAGAAGCAAGATTAAGGAAATTCTAAAGGTGGCAGGGGTAAAATACAGGGAGCGAAAGGCTATTTACAATTTGTACAGAAACCAGATGGCAGTTATAAGAGTCGAGGGACATGAAAGGGAAGCAGTGGTTGGGAAGGGAGTAAGACAGGGTTGTAACCTCTCCCCGATGTTGTTCAATCTGTATATTGAGCAAGCAGTAAAGGAAACAAAAGAAAAATTCGGAGTAGATATTAAAATTCATGGAGAAGAAATAAAAACTTTGAGGTTCGCCGATGACATTGGAATTCTGTCAGAGACAGCAAAGGACTTGGAAGAGCAGTTGAATGGAATGGATAGTGTCTTGAAAGGAGGATGTAAGATGAACATCAACAAAAGCAAAACGAGGATAATGGAATGTAGTCTAATTAAGTCGGGTGATGCTGAGGGAATTAGATTAGGAAATGAGACACTTAAAGTAGTAAAGGAGTTTTGCTATTTGGGGAGCAAAATAACTGATGATGGTCGAAGTAGAGAGGATATAAAATGTAGACTGGCAATGGCAAGGAAAGCGTTTCTGAAGAAGAGAAATTTGTTAACATGGAGTATAGATTTAAATGTCAGGAAGGCGTTTCTGAAAGTATTTGTATGGAGTGTAGCCATGTATGGAAGTGAAACATGGATGATAAATAGTTTGGACAAGAAGAGAATAGAAGCTTTCGAAATGTGGTGCTATAAAAGAATGCTGAAGATTAGATGGGTAGATCACATAACTAATGAGGAAGTATTGAATAGGATTGGGGAGGAGAGAAGTTTGTGGCACAACTTGACCAGAAGAAGGGATCGGTTGGTAGGACATGTTCTGAGGCATCAAGGGAACACCAATTTAGTATTGGAGGGTAAAAATCGTAGAGGGAGATCAAGAGATGAATACACTAAGCAGATTCAGAAGGATGTAGGTTGCAGTAGGTACTGGGAGATGAAGAAGCTTGCACAGGACAGAGTGGCATGGAGAGCTGCATCAAACCAGTCTCAGGACTGAAGACCACAACAACAATAACACTGTGAGACAGAAATATTTAACATCTACTATAGCCCTGGTGCTCCGTTCTGAAATTTTCTTGTTACTTCAGACGCAGTCTTCAGTTAAAACTGCGCTGGACAAAAAGCCTATAGAATTACCAAATTACAGGAGTGCTTATTGCTGTGTTTCACCCACTGTTTGAAATGATCCCAGACATTTTCTTTGGGATTAAGGTTTGGTTGATTTAAAATGTCAGTCCAGATGTTATAGGGTGCCTGAGAATTTGTTAATGCATCTCTGAGTATGGGGGTTATCATCTTGAAAGGTGGTACTGTCTGCAGCATGCTCCTGCTGGAATTGTAGAAGGAAGGGCAATAATAATGGTGAAATGGACAGCATGGTTAACGTTCTTGGTGACTAGAGTGAGTGGCTCAAGTCGTTTTGCTCCCTACATTGTGTTTTAAATGCTTCATTGGGCCATTGGTGCATTCATTGTGTTGTATTATTTGAAAGTAGGCAAAAGTGTGACACACTGGAACACACTGCATCTCTCCAGTTAGCAGCTGTTGATTTTCTGTGGTATTTGTTCTGTGTGCATTGTTTGTGTTGCTGTGGTAACGGCCTTTGGCAAGATACCAGACTCCAAATGTCTATTGCAAACAGTTTCCTTTGCAATGTTTTCTCATAAACTGATTGAAATGGACCTGGATCCAGTGACAGCAATGTTTCGTGTCTGTTTTAAAACCAGTTGTCATTGATAAGAATTACTTGTATCTGGTGCCTGGTGATGAGGATTTCTTAAGACTACTGCCCTTCCACTGTGTTTTGTGGCCACAAGTGGTAAACTGTTCCTTGTGGACAACTTGGACAGTCTGCATTAATATGTGAATGAATTGGGCAGTGTTTTCCGTGGTGTCGTCATGGGAATGTCGAAACACGTCGTCTCCTTTCTGCCATTTGTGGTATCTTCATGTCCCCACTGCCACGACTGACATCACCAGTGAATGGTCACATGACGGCTTGGTACTAGTTCCACTCGCATCTGTAGCACTCTGAAGTGACCAGTATGCTCTTTTAAGTGGTTGACAAATATTTTGCCCCGTGTGCTTATTACCTGATAACAAATCATAACAACACATCTTACAAGGTAACCTCCCCATCGCACCTCCCTCATATTTAGTGATAAGATGGCCCATCAAAAATTGAACACAGATGAAGTGTGGAAAAAGGAAGAAGGCATACAGAGAGAGAGAGAGAGAGAGAGAGTAGAAACAGTGAATGGTGAAAGATCAGCAAGTGCAACATTGAGTAATTCATAAGACCAGTGGCTAATAGGTCACGGCATCAGACTGCGAAACGGACAAACCGGGTTCTAAACCCCGCACCATTTATTTTTATTTTCTTTTCTCACAACTTTATGAACTGTTCATCCTGTCATTGAAATGATTATTCTGTTTCTGTAGTCTTGGTAGTTGTCATACTATACGTTAGGTGTAGAATATAGGCCATATGGTAAGAATACATTACCATCACAAGTAAATGTGATGAATAGGGAGAGCATATGAGAAACAACATAGATGTTTCACAGAAATGAAAACAACAAATAAACGGATGTGAACTACGTTACAACAAAGAAATTTAAGAGTCAAACCTTCCAAACTTGAACACAACTTCAAAAATTAAATTTTGACAGAGCACAGAGAAACTGTGTGATTGTGAAACTGTTGCATTCATTTTTTGGCAGCGTATGTGATGAACTGTTGTTTTCATCAGTTCCTGTTAGTCATCTTATTCACATTCATACGAACACCTAAATCGGGTATGGAGGCATATCTCACTCACTTACCAGTCATACAAATTAGGTGCGTTGATAAAGAGATTCCAATCATATAACACATGTACTGTCGCTAATGGCGTGTATGACACACCAGACATGTTTTCCAGTGGAGGATTCCGTTGATTTGTCACATTGTCATCAAACATTTGCTGTTCCCATTCGATAGCTGCTTTCTTTTGGCTCCTAACAGAATAATTGTGCAGAATCAACTTTCATTGTAGGTCCCTTCCTTACACCCCACGGTTGCAGATTACACACAGATGTTACATGATGACACAGACACAAATTTGAATACAGCTCACCCACTTCACAGTCAAACACAGTGACCACTTGACCACAATGCCGTTGCTTTTCTCCTTTGCTCAGTGTTGCAGCTGTTATACGTGGATTGTTCAATGTTTCTCTCTCTCTCTCTCTCTCTCTCTCTCTCTCTCTCTCTCTCTCTCTGTCTGTCTCGAAGGTAAAGCTTCTAAACTGTAAACATTTAGTAATATCCAGGTGTGGTACTGTCACCTAACATACATTCCTTGGTATGGAGCAGAAGTTCCCCATGGAAATATGTGTTCAATTTTTTTCCCAGGTTATTATCTGCTAATACGCCCATGTCATTACAATGATGATATTAATGGGAAATTGGTGTTTCAATTTGCTCAGGCTACCACTTGCATAATAATAATTCTGTAGACAGTACCTTCTGTGGTAGAGCAAGTTGCAGATTATACACTGGTGTACAAAACTTAAGGACAGAGGTAACTTTCAGATGCTGTGTCACTGTCAAGTAATGTGGCTCGATGAAACTTTTACAAGCTTGGAAACAGCTGCTACATTATGCTACCTATGGTAACTGAATGAAATATTCAGTGAGACAATCGGGAAGTCTGTTTCTGCACTATTCTGCATTCCTACAGAGGCAATCGTAAAATGCGTTTTAGACTGGTATGTGCCGAGTAAAACTGTGAGGGACGGGAAAAACCCACCGTGGTTCAACAACAAAGTTAGGAAACTACTGCGAAAGCAAAGAGAGCTTCACTCCAAGTGTAAACGCAGCCAAAACCTCTCAGACAAACAGAAGCTAAACGATGTCAAAGTTAGTGTAAGGAGGGCTATGCGTGAAGTGTTCAGTGAATTCGAAAGTAAAATTCTATGTACCGACTTGACAGAAAATCCTAGGAAGTTCTGGTCTTACGTTAAATCAGTAAGTGGCTCGAAACACCATATCCAGACACTCCGGGATGATGATGGCATTGAAACAGAGGATGACATGTGTAAAGCTGAAATACTAAACACCTTTTTCCAAAGCTGTTTCACAGAGGAAGACTGCACTGCAGTTCCTTCTATAAATCCTCGCACAAATGAAAAAATGGCTGACATCGAAATAAGTGACCAAGGAATAGAAAATCAACTGGAATCACTCAACAGAGGAAAGTCCACTGGACCTGACAGGATACCAATTCAATTCTACATAGAGTACGCGAAAGAACTTGCCCCCCCTTCTAACAGCTGTGTACCGCAAGTCTCTAGAGGAACGGAAGGTTCCAAATGATTGGAAAAGATCACAGGTAGTCCCAGTCTTCAAGAAGGGTCGTCGAGCAGATGCGCAAAACTATAGACCTGTATCTCTGACGTTGATCTGTTGTAGAATTTTAGAACATGTTTTTTGCTCGAGTATCATGTCGTTTTTGGAAACCCAGAATCTCCTCTGTAGGAATCAACATGGATTCCAGAAACAGCGATCGTGTGAGACCCAACTCGCTTTATTTGTTCATGAGATCCAGAAAATATTAGATACAGGCTCCCAGGTAGATGCTATTTTCCTTGACTTCCGGAAAGCGTTTGATACAGTTCCACACTGTCACCTGATAAACAAAGTAAGAGCCTAAGGAATATCAGACCAGCTGTGTGGCTGGATTGAAGAGTTTTTAGCAAACAGAACACAGCATGTTGTTATCAATGGAGAGACGTCTACAGACATTAAAGTAACCTCTGGCGTGCCACAGGGGAGTGTTATGGGACCATTGCATTTCACAATATGTATAAATGACCTAGTAGATAGTGTCAGAAGTTCCATGTGGCTTTTCGCAGATGATGCTATAGTATACAGAGAAGTTGCAGCATTAGAAAATTGTAGCGAAATGCAGAAAGATCTGCAGCAGATAGGTACTTGGTGCAGGGAGTGGCAACTGACCCTTGACATAGACAAATGTAATGTATTGCGAATACATAGAAAGAAGGATCCTTTATTGTATGATTACATGATAGCAGAACAAACACTGGTAGCAGTTACTTCTGTAAAATATCTGGGAGTATGCGTGCGGAACGATTTGAAGTGGAATGATCATATAGAATTGATTGTTGGTGAGGCGGGTACCGAATTGAGATTGATTGGGAGAGTCCTTAGAAAATGTAGTCCATCAACAAAGGAGGTGGCTTACAAAACACTCGTTCGACCTATACTTGAGTATTGCTCATCAGTGTGGGATCCGTACCAGATCGGGTTGACAGAGGAAATAGAGAAGATCCAAAGAAGAGCGGCACGTTTTGTCACAGGGTTATTTGGTAACCGTGATAGCGATGTTTAGCAAACTCAAGTGGCAGACTCTGCAAGAGAGGCGCTTTGCATCGCGGTGTAGCTTGCTCGCCAGGTTTCGAGAGGGTGCGTTTCTGGATGAGGTATCGAATATATTGCTTCCCCCTACTTATACCTCCCAAGGAGATCACGAATGTAAAATTAGAGAGATTCGAGCACGCATGTAGGCTTTCAGACAGTCGTTCTTCCCGCGAACCATACGCGACTGGAACAGAAAAAGGAGGTAATGACAGTGGCACGTAAAGTGCCCTATGCCACACACCATTGGGTGGCTTGCGGAGTATAGATGTAGATGTAGGAATCAGTTGCTTATTCTATACATTCGCTGGAAAATAAGCAAATTCATCAAATCTCTAAGCAACAGTCCATATCAAGAAGGAAACAGACAGGGTCTCTTTCCAAGTTAGACAGTTTATCAAAGTTCATTGAATTTATTATATTCTCAAAATGCAACAGCACACTGCAAGTCACATATATGGTCTAGAGAGGTATTGATCGATGCACAACTGATCAGTCCTCGATCATACTAGTCCGAACTTCATCAAAGAATTTTAAAGTCCAACACTGTCTGCATAAAATAAGTCTCTACGAAATCAAATGATTATAAGCCTCACACCATAGCGTCCAACAGCATGGCAGTTACAATGCTCATCTCTTGAACACCTCCTTGACCCATACCATGCTGTTGCTGGCTATCAAATGTGTATCTGCGCCACTCACTAGCAGAGGATGCTCACAACCCTCTTTCGCCAGTTATTTGGTCACATTGACCACATTTATAAGGTGCTGAAACCAGATTTTGCATTACCATTTGAAAGTTTTTCAGTTTATAGATGAGTTGTACGTGTCAAATGACAGCACATGTACTGCTGTGTGTTTATAAATTTTCTGCAGTTATTGCTTCTGCCGCAATCTATAAATACAGTAATTATTCTTAGGAGCATAAATACACTCTGACGAAATATAGACACACCATAGAGGAATTAACTGAATGGGGTGGAAATCAGGATATGTGATGTGCATGTACAGACAAACAAATGATTACAATTTAAAAAAAAAAAACTGAATGATTTATTGAAGAGCAAGAGCTTCACAAACTGAGCAAGTCAGTAACACATTGGTCCGCCTCTGGCGCTTATGCAAGCAATTGTTTGGCTTGGCATTAATTGATAAAGAGTTGTTGGGTGTCCTCCAGAAGAATATTGTGCCAAACTTGATTGAATCGGCACATTGGATCATCAAAATCCTGAGCTGGTTGGGGGGGGGGGGGGGGGGGGAGAACATTATCATGTCGAAATGTAAGGCCAGGATGCCTTGTCACGAAGAACAATGAGACAGGACATGGAATATCATTGATGTACCTCTGTGCTGCAAGGGGTCCTGCTATGAAAAGAAATGACACCTGCAGACGATCACTCCAAATTGCCTGGCCATGTGGCAGATGAGTCATTTTGGTAAGCCACTGCTGTTCGAGACGTCTCAGACCCATCTCTGCTGGTCTTTGGAGCTCAATTTGAAGTGGGACTGGTCACTGAAGACAATTCTATTCCAGTCAGTGACATTCCAGATTTAAATATCATCAGTTTTTCATATTATATTAACATTCTACACTGTATTAGCAATCTTTTGAGCTGTCACTCAACTTTGTGGAGTTATACAATAAAAAGTTATTATTTTTCTAAATTTGCCATAAGATGTACATTTTCGCTCTGTGGCCAAAACTTTTATGCCACAAAGTGTGTGCTCATTGTTGTGTTGTTGAAAAGAGCTTTAATTTTTGTGAAGCATATTGCGGATGTTGTTGTTGTGGTCTTCAGTCCTGAGACTGGTTTGATGCAGCTCTCCATGCTACTCTATCCTGTGCAAGCTTTTTCATCTCCCAGTACCTACTGCAACCTACATCCTTCTGAATCTGCTTAGTGTATTCATCTCTTGGTCTCCCTCTACGATTTTTACCCTCCACACTGCCCTCCAATACTAAATTGGTGATCCCTTGATGCCTCAGAACATGTCCTACCAACCGATCCCTTCTTCTGGTCAAGTTGTGCCACAAACTCCTCTTCTCCCCAATCCTATTCAATACTTCCTCATTAGTTATGTGATCTACCCATCTAATCTTCAGCATTCTTCTGTAGCACCACATTTCGAAAGCTTCTATTCTCTTCTTGTCCAAACTATTTATTGTCCATGTTTCACTTCCATACATGGCTACACTCCATACGAATACTTTCAGAAATGACTTCCTGACACTTAAATCAATACTGGATGTTAACAAATTTCTCTTCTTCAGAAACGCTTTCCTTGCCATTGCCAGCCTACATTTTATATCCTCTCTACTTCGACCATCATCAGTTATTTTGCTCCCCAAATAGCAAAACTCCTTTACTACTTTAAGTGCCTCATTTCCTAATCTAATTCCCTCAGCATCACCCGACTTAATTAGACTACATTCCATTATCCTTGTTTTGCTTTTGTTGATGTTCATCTTATATCCTCCTTTCAAGACACTGTCCATTCCATTCAACTGCTCTTCCAAGTCCTTTGCTGTCTCTGACAGAATTACAATGTCATCGGCGAACCTCAAAGTTTTTATTTCTTCTCCATGAATTTTAATACCTACTCCGAATTTTTCTTTTGTTTCCTTTACTGCTTGCTCCATATACAGATTGAACAACATCGGGGAGAGGCTACAACCCTGTCTTACTCCCTTCCCAACCACTGCTTCCCTTTCATGTCCCACGACTCTTATAACTGCCATCTGGTTTCTGTACAAATTGTAAATAGCCTTTCGCTCCCTGTATTTTACCCCTGCCACCTTTAGAATTTGAAAGAGAGTATTCCAGTCAACATTGTCAAAAGCTTTCTCTAAGTCTACAAATGCTGGAAACGTAGGTTTGCCTTTCCTTAATCTTTCTTCTAAGATAAGTCGTAAGGTCAGTATTGCCTCACGTGTTCCAGTGTTTCTACGGAATCCAAACTGATCTTCCCCGAGGTTGGCTTCTACTAGTTTTTCCATTCGTCTGTAAAGAATTCGTGTTGGTATTTTGCAGCTGTGGCTTATTAAGCTGATAGTTTGGTCATTTTCACATCTGTCAACACCTGCTTTCTTTGGGATTGGAATTATTATATTCTTCTTGAAGTCTGAGGGTATTTCGCCTGTTTCATACATCTTGCTCACCAGATGGTAGAGTTTTGTCAGGACTGGCTCTCCCAAGGTTATCAGTAGTTCTAAAGGAATGTTGTCTACTCCGGCGGCCTTGTTTCGACTCAGGTCTTTCAGTGCTCTGTCAAACTCTTCACGCAGTATCATATCTCCCATTTCATCTTCATCTACATCCTCTTCCATTTCCATAATATTGTCCTCAAGTACATCGCCCTTGTATAGACCCTCTATATACTCCTTCCACCTTTCTGCTTTCCCTTCTTTGCTTAGAACTGGGTTTCCATCTGAGCTCTTGATATTCATACAAGTCGTTCTCTTATCTCCAAAGGTCTCTTTAATTTTCCTGTAGGCGGTATCTATCTTACGCCTAGTGAGATAGGCCTCTACATCCTTACATTTGTCCTCTAGCCATCCCTGCTTAGCCATTTTGCACTTCCTGTCGATCTCATTTTTGAGACGTTTGTATTCCTTTTTGCCTGTTTCACTTACTGCATTTTTATATTTTCTCCTTTCATCAATTAAATTCAATATTTCTTCTGTTACCCAAGGATTTCTACTAGCCCTCGTCTTTTTACCTACTTGATCCTCTGCTGCCTTCACTACTTCATCCCTCAAAGCTACCCATTCTTCTTCTACTGTATTTATTTCCCCCATTCCTGTCAATTGCTCCCTTATGCTCTCCCTGAATCTCTGTACAATCTCTGGTTCTTTCAGTTTATCCAGGTCTCATCTCCTTAAATTCCCACCTTTTTGCAGTTTCTTCAGTTTTAATCTACAGGTCATAACCAATAGATTGTGGTCAGAGTCCACATCTGCCCCTGGAAATGTCTTACAATTTAAAACCTGGTTCCTAAATCTCTGTCTTACCATTATATAATCTATCTGATACCTTTTAGTATCTCCAGGGTTCTTCCATGTATACAACCGTCTTTCGTGATTCTTAAACCAAGTGTTAGTTATGATTATGTTGTGCTCTGTGCAAAATTCTACCAGGCGGCTTCCTCTTTCATTTCTGTCCCCCAATCCATATTCACCTACTATGTTTCCTTCTCTCCCGTTTCCTACACTCGAATTCCAGTCACCCATGACTATTAAATTTTTGTCTCCCTTCACAATCTGAATAATTTCTTTTATTTCATCATACATTTCTTCAATTTCTTCGTCATCTGCAGAGCTAGTTGGCATATAAACTTGTAGTACTGTAGTAGGCGTGGGCTTCGTATCTATCTTGGCCACAATAATGCGTTCACTATGCTGTTTGTAGTAGCTTACCCGCATTCCTATTTTCCTATTCATTATTAAACCTACTCCTGCATTACCCCTATTTGATTTTGTGTTTATAACCCTGTAGTCACCTGACCAGAAGTCTTGTTCCTCCTGCCACCGAACTTCACTAATTCCCACTATATCTAACTTCAACCTATCGATTTCCCTTTTTAAATTTTCTAACCTACCTGCCCGATTAAGGGATCTGACATTCCACGGTCCGATCCGTAGAACGCCAGTTTTCTTTCTCCTGATAACGACATCCTCTTGAGTAGTCCCCGCCCGGAGAACCGAATGGGGGACTATTTTACCTTCGGAATATTTTACCCAAGAGGACGCCATCATCATGTAATCATACAGTAAAGCTGCATGACCTCGGGAAAAATTACGGCTGTAGTTTCCCCTTGCTTTCAGCCGTTCGCAGTACCAGCACAGCAAGGCCATTTGGTTATTGTTACAAGGCCAGATCAGTCAATCATCCAGACTGTTGCCCTTGCAACTACTGAAAAGGCTGCTGCCCCTCTTCAGGAACCACACGTTTGTCTGGCCTCTCAACAGATACCCCTCCGTTGTGGTTGCACCTACGGTACGGCTATCTGTATCGCTGAGGCACGCAAGCCTCCCCACCAACGGCAAGGTCCATGGTTCATGGGGGGGGATATTGAGGATAACAATATTAAAATGTTTTTTAGTGTAATGCAAATTAGGGAAGGAATGAGCATAACTAATTATCTAGGTAGACATTTTAAAAAGGTAAATTGTGAAGAATATTGAAGACAACAAAGAAGGAAAAGAAAGTATTTGTGTAGTCTGCCATTTGTGTTTATGTATTTTTATTTTATGTGGATACAAGTTTATAACATTATTAATGCTTAGTTATGTTCCAAACTATTGTGTTGAGTGACTTGCATTGAAAAAATAGTCTTATGTTGTTTAATATTTGCAGGTTATTTTGGCGTTGGGTGACTTCATGAATGTCCAGTGTCATGCATGCATTGGTGGTACTAATTTAGGTGAGGACATAAGAAAGTTGGATTATGGTCAACATGTTGTTTCCGGTACACCAGGACGAGTATTTGGTAAGTTGATAACCACTTGTTTCAGCTATTGAGAAGTGTTTCTTGAGTGTACAAATGATGCATAGCAAAATAGTGGACAATTATTTAATTGTGTTGTCATGCCCCCCCCCCCCCCACCCCCACCCATCCTATTTAGATGGGTTGAGACAGACAGATGGGCCGGCTGGTGTGGACGAGCGGTTCTAAGCGCTACAGTATGGAACCACACCACCGCTACGGTCGCAGCTTCGAATCCTGCCTCGGGCATGGATGTGTGTGATGTCATTAGGTTAGTTAGGTTTAAGTAGTTCTAAGTTCTAGGGCAGGGGCAGGCAAACGTTGCACGCGGCTCGTGAGCGCGCAGCGCTGCACGTGTGCTGCTCGCGTGCAATCGTCGAATGGGGCAGTGGCGACAGCCGGCAGGTTGCGGCAGTGTAGTACAAGGCTAAGCCGTGGACGTTGATGCGAAGCGACCACTACATAGTGAATGTTGTATTTCAAGGACCGGAAAATGCAGAGTGAATCAAGGAAACGGAGATGTGGAGATTTGCTATCTTTTAAAAAGTAATGGGAGAATAATTTTTTCGTTGTGCAAAAACGTGAAAATTCGAAATGTTTAATATGTGGCAGTATTCTCGCTGGTCAGCGGAAGTTTAGTATTGAAGGCCATTATAACAAATTTCACAAGGACGAGTACAATTTATTGTTGGATTCTGAGCGGATGGGGAAATTGACTGAGCTTAAGAAGAGCGAACTGACGATATTAGATGCATCTGTCCTAGTTGCTGCTGTCACGAGAGATATGCGACTTTCTCTCGTCATGTCTCTCATCTAACTGATTTAACATTTTATGGAGCACTGTTTTCAATTTTTCAGGATGACAACAATAATAGCCCAGCGGTACGTGCCAGCTATAAAATTGCGCTTAATATAGTGAGAGCTGGAAAACCATTTGCTGAATTCTTAAGCCTCGGTTAAGAGCAAACATAAGTGATGATGAAAATTTACGTAACTGTTTGCGTTTGTCTGTATGCAGAAATTCTGTTCCAGATATTAAACTTATTGTAAACTCCACCTGTGATAATTAAATAAAACGTATTGTAGTTAATAGATACTCTTTCAAACCATGATTTATTTCAAGCACTCCTGCTAACCTTATTCCATCATTCAATAAAGCAAGCTAGAAAAACAAAACTCATTACAGAGGAAGGAGTGGACAGAAGGTATGGTGGGGAGGGGAGGTAAGCGGGTGGCCAGCTTGCCCCTGTGTGCACGCAGAACACCTGTTAACTGCACGCGTGCAAATGCACCGCACACGTGAAGGATTCCTGCCCGCCCCTGTTCTAGGGGACTGATGACCTCAGAAGTGAAGTCCCATAGTGCTCAACCATTTGAACAGACAGATGGCTCCTCAGCAGCAGTGGTGTATCTGTGCAGCTCCAGTTTTATGCTATCAATAGACAGTGAGCAATGCTGAAGTCCTGCGTAGTGCTGCATTGGGTAGAGAACTAATGGGGACAATTAAAAAAAAAGAAAAACATCGTTCCTGGGGCACATGAGAGGAAAGAAATATGAACTTTTGCAATTATTTCTAGGCAGAATAGAAGGAAAGCCCCCACCAGGTAGAAGGAAGCAATCATGGTCACAGAATATCAAGACATGGGCTGCCATCAACAACTTCGAAGAGCTGTGTCAAGAAGCAAGGGAATGCTGCCTGTGAGTAGCCGACACACTACAAGTGTATGGCACCAAGAAGAAGGAAAAGGCTGGAATTTGATAGTAGGAACTGGAAGAGAAGGAAAAAATAGTAGGTGTACATGGAATGAGGGAAAAGAATCGAAGAGAGAGCCACCTGGTAGAATTTTGCACCAAGCATAATTTGATCTTCACTAACTCTCAGTTTAAGAATCACAAAAGGTTGTTGAATATGTAGAAGAGACCTGGGAACAATGGAAAGTTTCAGATCAGTTTTATAATGGTGAGAGATTTAAGACTGTAAGACATTTCCAGGGGCTAATGTGGACTTGGATCATAAAATCATTGTATGAGTCGGCACAGTCATTATCAGTAGTCAGTGTAATTGATTTTCCATCTTGATCACTATTATAACTTTATTTTTTGTTTTTTTGGTTTTTCATAATATCTTAACATGTTTCAGCCACAGCCATCATCAGAATCTTCCAGATTACTAGAACAAATGAGAAGTAATATTTCTGCAACATGACACTGATGAGATACAGTGTATCAAGTTTTTTAAAAATGTTGTGTATCTTAATTTCATTTGCATGCAATGTGTTTGTAATTATTTTAGAAATATTATTTCTCACTCTTTCTGTTTCTGACAGATTCTAATGATGGCTGCGGCCAAAACATGTTAAGGTGTATTTTAAAAAATAAAATAAAATTTTTATAGTGATGTAAACTAACAATTTCATTGACCATAATTTATTGGTTATGAGCTGCAGATTAAAACTGAGGAAATTAAGGGGATCGGATCTGGATAAATTAAAGAAACCAGAGGATGATGAGAGTTAAGAGAGATCATTGGACAAAGTAGGACTGAAACAGTGGAAAGCAATACAGCAGATGAGGAATGGATAGCTTTAAGAGATGAAATAGTGAAGGCAACAGAGCATCACATAGTTTGAAGGATAAGGCCTGCTAGAAATCCCTGAATAGCTCAGAAGATATTGAACCTATTTGACAAAAGGAGGAAGTATAAAAATGTAGCAAATGAATCAAAAGAAAGGAAATAGAGCCTCTGAAAGGTGGAAGGAATATATAGAAGATCTAAGGGAAGCAAACAGTATTATACAAGAAGAAGAGGCAGAGATGAGGGGGAAGTTATATAAGAAAAAAATTGACAGAACCAAGTAAGACCAATTTGAAAAGAAAGTCCCTGAGGTTTGAGGTGCAGAGGATGTAAAATGCAGACTGACAACAGTAACAGTGTTTCTGATAAAGATGAATTTGTTAACATTTAATATCCATTTAAGTGTTACAAAGTCTTTTCTGAGGGTATTTGTGTGGAGTATAGCATAGTATGGAAGTAAAATGACAATGACAAGCAGTTAAGACAAGAAGAGAATAGGTTTTGAAATGTGGTGTTGTAGAAGAGAGCTGAACGTTGGGTTGGTAGATAAAATAACGAATGAGATGGTACAAAATCAAATAGGAAAAAGAGAGATTTATGCCACAAGTTGACCAAAAGAAAGGCTTTGCTCCTGAGAAGTCAAGGCATTGCCAGTTTTTGTTGGAAGGAAGTGAGAAGGTAAAAACTGTAGAGGGAGACAAAGACTTGAATATGGTCAGCATGTCCAAATGAATTAGGTTGTGGTAGTTTTGCAAAGATGAAGAGGCTTGCAAAGGATAATCTACCATGGAGAGCTGCATCAAACCAGTCATTGGACTGAAGACCACAACAGCAGTGTTTCTCCCAGGGGACTCCCAACTCTATTGTGAGTGCGAGACTTCAAGTTTCCGCAGTACTTCTTCCTTCGGTGGGCTGCAGTTTATACTCTGATTTTATTTTTTCTCAGACTTATTGTCTAGGACAGATTCACTGCTGACAATCTCGCTTGTTCATAGGGCATTGATTATGGCTTTCTCCATTTTGTTTGTGTTATTTTAACCACATATTATGATTAATTTATATTTTGTCACCAAATATGCATATGATCTCCTCCTCCTCAGTATTATTTTGCAGAATGTGCAGGTCATGAGGGGAAGGTCACCCAATACACAGCATGGTAACCAGTCCATGTGGTGGGTTGTCAGGTACTTTCATGATGGTGGTAGTGCCCTGGCCACGCAGGGATTGCACTATTGTTGCCTGAGCTGGCACCTCCCTGCATATGCCAGGAACTAGGTGCCTGTCCATTTGGGGAGCACCAGAGGTCAGGACACTGGCCATCACAGCAATTACCCTTTGTTCTAGCTGCATGGCGCATGTGAGGAGAGCCTTCACTTGGGAGTAGGTGGCGTCTTGGTGGATATTGACATCGTGATACAACCAAAATTCCCATCCAGTGGCTGTGAGGCGAGGGCATACTCTCTTCATAAAGACTGCAATCCTATGATGATCATTACTACCCTAGGAAATTTCCCTCCTCTGTCACCCAGCAACTTGAAAACAGTTACTCCCCTCAGTTTTTAGTTACATCCGAAAATGTGAGGGTCCTTACTCTCTACCCAACCTAGGTTCTTTGTGGAGAACATTGGAAACATATTTGGCAAACTCGCTTCCCTTGGCAAATTATGAAGTGATTCCATCTCAGTTAAGACAGCAAATCCTATGCAGCCCTTTCAGTTACATCCTGGTAAACAACTTGGTGATGTGCCTATTAGCACACATCCAATAAGGACCTCAACGTGGTACAGAGATTAATTTTTCACTGAAACCTAACACAGCAGGAGGACAATGACTATGCAGACACTTTGAAAGGCAAGAGATTCATTTCATAC
Source organism: Schistocerca piceifrons (assembly GCF_021461385.2). Taxonomy (NCBI): domain Eukaryota; kingdom Metazoa; phylum Arthropoda; class Insecta; order Orthoptera; family Acrididae; genus Schistocerca; species Schistocerca piceifrons. Next base: position 366,814,508 of record NC_060138.1, on the reverse strand, counting down.
ACCATGTACACTGATGCAACAAGATAGACACTGGCGCATTCATCCTCACTTTTAATTCCATTCTCAGATTTCCATAAAGCATTTGATACGGCACCACACTGCCAACTGTTTATGAATGTACAAGCATTCAGAATATGTTCCCAGACATGTGAGTGGCTTAAAGACTTTTTAAGTAACAGAACCCAATATTTTATCCTCGACGGCAAGTATTCATCAGAGACAAGGGCATCATCAGGAGTGCCCCAGCGAATTGTGATAGGACCACTGTATTTTCTGTATACATAAATGATGATGGACAGGGTAAGCAGCAGTCTGTTACTGTTTGCTGGTGATGCTGTGGTGTATGGAAAGGTGTCGTTGAGTGACTGTAGGAGTGTACAAGAGGCTTAGACAAAATTTCTAATTGGTGTATTGAATGGCAGCTGTCTCTAAGTGTAGAAAACTAAGTTAATGCAGATGAATAGGAAAAACAAACCCATAATGTTCAAGTACAGCATTAGTAGTGTGCTGCTTGACACAGTAATGTTGATAAAACATCTAGGCATAACACTGCAAAACAGTATGAAATGGAATGAGCATATAAAGATTATAGGAGGGAAGGCGAATGGTTGACTAATTTATTGGCAGAATTTAGGAAAGTTTAGTTCATCTGTAAAAGAGACTGCATATAGGACACCAATGTGAGATGTTGAGTACTGTTAAAGTGTTTGGGATCCATATCAGGTCGGATTAAAGGAAGACATCAAAATTATAAATAGGGTGGTTTGCTAGATTTGTTACTGGTATGTTTGAACAACACACAATTACCAGGAAATGCTTCAGGAACTCAAATGGGGATCACTGGAAGGAAAGAGACTTTCTTTTCGAGGAGCACTACTGTTGAGGAAATTTAGGAAATTTGCATTTGAGGCTGCCTGCAGCATGATGCTACTGCCTGCCAACATACATTTCTTGTAAGTACCACAAAGATACGATTAGAGACATTGGGGCTCATACAGAGGCAGTCATTTTTCCCTCACTGTATTTGTTAGTAGAACAGAAAAGGAAATGACTTGCAGTGATACAGGGTACCCTCCACCACGCACCATGCTGTGGCTTATGGAGTATGTATGTAGAAGTAGATGTAAGGGAATTTCACTTCCAGAAAAGGTCAAAATCATATGTTTCTCAGTGTGTATACACCCCAGGAAATCCAGGAATTTTTTCATCTGGGAGAAAATGGAAAAATGCAGGAATTTTTCCTTGTTTTAGTTTTCAGTTAAGTTTTTGTAATTTTGACTGGTAAAAACTGATACTTTAACTAAGAATATTACTGTATCCCTGTGCTGCAAAATAACACTGCAACAATAAAACATAAACAAGAGTGGGGTGGGGAAAAAAAAGCCGGCCGCTGTGGCCGAGTGGTTCTAGGTGCTTCAGTCTGGGACCGCACTGCTGCTGCGGTCGCAGGTTCGAATCCTGCCTCGGGCATGGATGTGTGTGGTGTTCTTAGGTTAGTTAGGTTTAAGTAGTTCTAAGGCTAGGTGACTGATGACCTGAGATGTTAAGTTCCATAGTGCTTAGAGCCATTTGAACCATTTTGAGAGGGGGGGGGGGGGGAAAAAAAAAAAAAAAAAAAAAAAAAAACTTTAGTTTGCAAAGGAGACGCGCCCTTTACAACAACAAAACACCATATACACACAAGCATCTGCCAACAGCAAAATGTGTCAAAGGCCTGAGGACGAAGACTATGCAATACTTCATGACAACAAACTGCTTCTGATGAGCGTGATGTCAACTGTGTACATTAGGTTCGTTTGAGCAATTGCCAGTGGGCTCATGCGCATGCACAGTTCAGTCGCATATTAGTTTGTTTTTTGATTTTATTTTATTTCCAGGTTTTTGGCAGTCAAGCAATAATTGCCTTGCAGAACAATGACGTTATTTTTGTCGGTTTGCTAAAAAATTGGCTTTTATTAATATTTTCCGCTGAGGCAGTCAATTTATTTGAAACAAAGCATTTCATTCCACAGTATAGGTCAGTTTCAACTGTTCACTGAATTTCAAGGGCATGTTCTCATCTTCTGGCACATACGGCATTTTGCCGTAGTAAAGAATCAAATGTGAGATAATACGGTTTTGGTACTTCAAGAAGTTTACATTCCAAAAACCACACTGAAAAGCATGATATGAGATTGGGCCTACTTAATTGTACCCCCACAACGACCCCATTAAGTTTTATTTACATTCCCTCCGCAAACATGCCTTCGCCCTAGCCAGATTACGCTCCCATATTTTATTTTCTCAGGCTTGTCTGACATTTGGCATTACCCCCAAAGGCCTCACACTTAAAGTTCCCATCTCTGGCTGCAACCCTTCTTTCCATCAGTCCCTATACTAGTTCCAAACTGAACAATCCATTGCTCTCACCCACCTAATCCTTCACCTACCCATCAACTCAGCCAATGAACACACCCGTCAACTCCTATCCTTAATAAAAGTCCTTAATCTTTCCTCTCCCACATCCACACCGGCTGTTCAGAGCATCCTCCTACAGGCCAACCGCAAATTAGAACAGCATGCCACCCTCCACCTCAAAAAACTATCCAATCTCCTGGTTTCCCACCTCCGGAAAGGCAACTCACTCACCCTTCACAACGTTTCCAGCAAACCTCCAACCTCCTCTCATTGCACACAAACCCAGTCTCTCCCATCTACTCAGTCTCCCACTTCCAGCTCCACACCCTCCAAAACCTCAAAATTCCAATCAACACAATCTGGAACCACAACACCCTAATTCAGTAGTTAACCTTTCCTCCAAACCTCTCTCCCAATCCGAAACCTCTGTCCTATCCAAAGGCCTCACCTTCAGCCCCACTCCCAGATTCAACCAAACAGCCCTCGTCAAAGATTTACTGTCCTACACTCGTACTCTCTGCTGGAAATATCACTTTGCCACGAAGAAAAATGATCCTAATCCTACTCCTAATGATCCAACTTCCCAAGGCACAATCCAAATTGAACCCTGCCTGGAACAGTTCCGTCCTCTGTCACATTGGGACCCACCTCCTCTTCCTCAAAATCACCCTCTCTAAACCTTCCAGGAATTTCTGACTTCCAGCCTTGCCTCTCAATCCTTCTTAAAAAACCTTAATCCTACTCCCAACATCACCACTGCTGAAACCCAGGCTATCCGTGATCTGAAGGCTGACCGATCCATCGTCATTCTTCCGGCGGACAAGGGTTCCACTACCGTGGTACTTGATCGTCGGGAGTATGTGGCTGAGGGACTGCGTCAGCTTTCAGACAATACCACATACAAAGTTTGCCAAGGTAATCCCATTCCTGATGTCCAGGCGGAGCTTCAAGGAATCCTCAGAACCTTAGGCCCCCTACAAAACTTTTCACCTGACTCCATCAACCTCCTGACCCCACAGACACCCCGCACCCCTACCTTCTACCTTCCAAAAATTCACAAACCCAATCATCCCAGCTGCCCCATTGTAGCTGGTTACCAAGCCCCCACAGAACGTATCTCTGCCTACGTAGATCAACACCTTCAACCCATTACATGCAGTCTCCCATCCTTCATCAAAGACACCAACCACTTTCTCAAACGCCTGGAATCCTTACCCAATCTGTTACCCCCGGAAACCATCCTTGTAACCATTGATGCCACTTCCTTATACACAAATAATCCGCACGTCCAGAGCCTCGCTGCAATGGAGCACTTCCTTTCACGCCGATCACCTGCCACCCTACCTAAAACCTCTTTCCTCATTACCTTAGCCAGCTTCATCCTGACCCACAACTTCTTCACTTTTGAAGGCCAGACATACCAACAATTAAAGGGAACAGCCATGGGTACCAGGATGGCCCCCTCGTACACCAACCTATTCATGGGTCACTTAGAGGAAGCCTTGTTGGTTACCCAGGCCTGCCAACCCAAAGTTTGGTACAGATATATTGATGACATCTTCATGATCTGGACTCACAGTGAAGAACAACTCCAGAATTTCCTCTCCAACCTCAACTCCTTTGGTTCCATCAGATTCACCTGGTCCTACTCCAAATCCCATGCCACTTTTCTTGATGTTGACCTCCATCTGTCCAATAGCCAGCTTCACACGTCTGTCCACATCAAACCCACCAACAAGCAACAGTACCTCCATTATGACAGCTGCCACCCATTCTACATCAAACAGTCCCTTCCCTACAGCCTAGATCTTCGTGGCAAACAAATCTGCTCCAGTCCGCAATCCCTGAACCATTACACCAACAACCTGATAACAGCTTTCGCATCCCGCAACTACCCTCCCGACCTGGTACAGAAGCAAATAACCAGAGCCACTTCCTCATCCCCTCAAACCCAGAACCTCACACAGAAGAACCACAAAAGTGCCCCACTTGTGTCAGGATACTTTCCGGGACTGGATCAGACTGAATGTGGCTCTCCAGCAGGGATACAACTTCCTCAAATTCTGCCCTGAAATGAGATCCATCCTTCATGAAATCCTCCCCACTCCTCCAAGAATGTCTTTCCGCCGTCCACCTAACCTTCGTAACCTTTTAGTTCATCCCTATGAAATCCCCAAACCACCTTCCCTACCCTCTGGCTCCTACCCTTGTAACCGCCCCCGGTGTAAAACCTGTCCCATGCACCCTCCCACCACCACCTACTCCAGTCCTGTAACCCGGAAGGTGTACACGATCAAAGGCAGAGCCATGTGTGAAAGCACCCACGTGATTTACCAACTGACCTGCCTACACTGTGACGCATTCTATGTGGGAATGACCAGCAACAAACTGTCCATTCGCATGAATGGACACAGGCAGACAGTGTTTGTTGGTAATGAGGATCACCCTGTGGCTAAACATGCCTTGGCGCACGGCCAGCACATCTTGGCACAGTGTTTCACCATCCGGGTTATCTGGATACTTCCCACTAACACCAACCTATCCGAACTCCGGAGGTGGGAACTTGCCCTTCAATATATCCTCTCTTCCTGTTATCCACCAGGCCTCAATCTCCGCTAATTTCAAGTTGCCGCCACTCATACCTCACCTGTTATTCAACAACATCTTTGCCTCTGCACATCTGCCTCGACTGACATCTCTGCCCAAACTCTTTGCCTTTGAATATGTCTGCTTGTGTGTGTGTGTGTGTGTGTGTGTGTGTGTGTGTGTGTGTGTGTGTGTGTGTGTCTATATATACCCGTCCTTTTTTCCCCCTAAGGTGAGTCTTTCCACTCCCGGGATTGCAATGACTCCTTACCCTCTCCCTTAAAACCCACATCCTTTCGTCTTTCCCTCTCCTTCCCTCTTTCCTGACGAAGCAACCGTTGGTTGCGAAAGCTGGAATTTTGTGTGTATGTTTGTGTGTCTATCGACCTGCCAGCGCTTTCTTTTGGAAAGTCACATCATCTTTGTTTTTAGATATATTTTTCCCACGTGGAATATTTCCCTCTATTATATTCATATCATTAATTGTGAATTTGAACGTACGAACATGCACCTTAAGCCGAATTATGCATTTTAGTTTGGTTTACGAAATTCCGATGCTCTTGGAGCATCCTCTGATGCCCTGTTTCTTTTGCAACGTAATGTAAGATCTCTTGATGCTTTGTGTGTGCAAAAATACGGGCTTTCTATGCTATCATAGCTGCACACGCACAGTAACACTTGTTTTCTGGTGCCATCTGGCAACTACTGAAACGAACTTATTTCCAACCGGTCGGAAAATATTACAAATGGCGATTTACTTTCAAAGTAAATTTCGTTTTATGGACGATGAATTATGTTACGTGTGAGAATGTGTAATGAATTTCTTAACTCACAGTGTTTGATTCCCCTTTAAAACATAACACTTTGAGGACCAGCTACTTAGAACAATTTCAAGCCCAGAAGATCAGACATTTATGTCATTATTTTAAATTTTAGTGGCACATTTGTGTGATGTATCTTAAAAGTGTAACATGCGCAAAAGAAGACCAATATTACGTGTAAAAACTTAGCTTCACTTGTAGCTTATTAATCTTAGAGATCAATATTATATGGAAAGCTTAGCTTTTCTTGTAGCTGTGCTGTGTATATTAATTTAAACCATTTAACTTTTGCTATTTGTGTGTTCGCTCAACGTAAGTGATATTGCTATTGGCTGACATCATCACGTGTCCTATGTCCTATCGGCTGGCAAGATCATGTGACATGAGCTATAATTGGTTTACAAAAGGGCATTGGGCATTGCAATCTCAATTTAGTTGCTTTGGTTCGTAATTATGAAAATATGCAGAGTACATGCTGCTGCACATAAGAGATTTTGCCAGGACACATCCCCAAAGTGGCAGTGAGAAGATCTATTCTGGTGTATGAAACATTGATAATTCAAAGGATTGATGAGTTTGAGTTCTGTGAGAAAGTATACTGTCACTTAACATGGAAAAAAAGTATTTTCACCCAGGAAAAGTGTATTTTTTAAACTGGGAAACCCAGGAATTATCCGGGATTTTTCCCCCCTTATCCACATATACTCCCTGTTACTACTGAGATGTGAGGCCGCATTTCACGTCCCAGATGTGTTACTTTAAATTCCAGTACTTCGGACATATGTCTGTCCGGGGTAGCTGATTTGTGAACACTGATGTCGGGCACGTCACGAAAATTCGCAATGGGCTGTACCACCTGTCTGTATCAGTTACGTGAGCAGTCATGTCCCTGATTCTTTAAGTGTGTCAAATTGCTCACAAAATGCAAAATCCAGAGACTGAACATCACAGATCATCACTCATATTTTGAAACACGGAAAAAAATATGACCATTTGTATGCAGATTCCTTGATACCAGTGTTTGCCACTACTGTGGTCAAGATGTCGGGAGTATCTGGTATATTTACTCCCTTAACGTTGACATCCAGTAGTTGCGCAATAAACTTGATCAATGTGGCGACAGGGGCTCCTTTCTCACAGCTCCTGATGCACAGTTCTTGGGAACCACTCCCCACATCTGCCAGGGAAGCAATATTCTCCTCCAGTATATACTGGTGGCACGGTTCCTGAGAGGAAAACCTCGCTGTGGATGGCCACAGATCAGTGACATGACATGAGCTGAAGGCTTGTGGGTGCCAGGGCTGCCCACTCTTCTGCGCACGCGCGCACCCACACACACACACACACACACACACACACACACACACACACACACACACAGTGATAATCCCTGACAATAACCTTGACTACCAAAAAGCAGTCAAAGAGAAGGAGAAGGTATCCCAGGGGAAGGTAACTCCATCCAGATCGCTCCCTGCCATCGGACTTCAGACAAGTGTTCATTGATAGCGATCAACCCCACTGATAACACAGGGATCCTAGGGTGTGACATGCCTTTCTGGCCTCTTTATGTATAACCAGGTCGCCCTCAACATGATGATCCAATAGAACTGCGAGAGTTATACTGCCACTTGCCGGAACTACAATAACTAATTTCCTCCTGATCTGCAATCTGTATTGCTTTCCAAGAAAAATTCTTCACTGATCACCATTCTTCAACTCTTCGAGCTTATGATGCATTGTGGTGGATCCTTTCTGGCCTTGAGAGAATATCTGTGATGATCTGCACATTGGTTTGCAAAGGTGTCATCAGTGAATGGATTCACCAATAGCCGCGAGGGCATAATGGTACCAATTAACAGTACATGTAATGCTTATTGATCTTCATGCTGGGCACTTACCTAGAGATGACCATTTTAATCCATCAGCTGTCTCGCCTCCCCCCCCCCCCCCCCCCCTCCCCACACTTTTCTCCTACTTGCTACCTGGAGATTTCAATGTGCACCACCAACCTCCCCCACTCCACACCACCCCCGTCCCTGGTGGGGAAGTATCATTTCATCTGGTAGTTGGCCTCCTGATTGATAAGCTTCTTTCCAATCTTGATTTGTGTCTTCTCAATGATGGTACTTCTGCCAACTTCAGTGCCACACATGACGTGCACTTTTTTGGCTGTTAGCCATAAGACCACCTCCTTCCATCTCGTAGTTTTGCTAGAATGGTCGCTGCTTTATGATCTTCCTAAGAGAGATCACGTTCCGGTGATCCTGTCACTTTCCAGGGGACGAATTATCATATAGGGCTCTTAGAAGAGCCAACTGGCATTTATGAACTTCTGTTACCGCCTGTGCCCCATCTCTGTAAGATTGCATCAATGAGGTTGTGGGAAATGTCTCCGAGACAAATACATTGCAACAGCTATTCAGGATCATCAAAGGGCCTGCAGCATCTCAAATGACACCCATCACAGACCACCCTCTTCTCTTTCAAGTGGCTTCGCACTAAGGCTTGCTATTTAATTAAAGGCATTAAGAAGGAATGCAAAGACTCCATCTGCTCAGGATCTTCAACAATGTATGTTTGGAAAATGTTTTCCTTTCAAAATGGTGAGATACTATCACTATCCCTATCCTCAAACTGGATAAAAACCCCATGTCCATTGATAGCTACCAACAAGTTGGGCTCACAAACATGCTCAACAAACTGCTTGAAAGTGTGACAGTCCAACGATTATTGAGTCATTCCATGTCAAATCAGTACAGTTATCTACCTGACCCTCATTGATTTTCGTAAAATTTGGTGTGTTTACTGCACAGTACAAGAATGAAAAATACCAAATTGCAGAATTTTAGTGCAAGTAAGACAAGAGCAACAGTTCTAAAGTCATTCAAAGAAAGTCTACGGTCAGTAGTGCATAAATACCCAGATCATGCAACACTGGTTGGAGGTGACTTTTAACCTGCCACGTATGGACTGTGATGTCTGTGGATTCATTGTGGGGGTACAGACAGGCAGTAATGAAAAATACTTTTGAAAAAGTTTTCTGAAAATTGTCTTGAGCAGCTAACTTGGCAGCCCACACAAAATGGATATATCTTAGACCTTGTAGCTACAAATAGACCAGACCTTATTGACAAAGTCAGTATAGAAATGGGGATTAGTGATCGTGATGTCATTATGGCAACTATGATTACGAAAGTTAATAAATCAGTCAAGAAGGGTAGGAGGGTGTTTGTGCTAGATAGAGCAGATAAACAGTTATTAACATCTCACTTCGACAGTGAATTGGCATCACTGATTTCCAGTACAGTGGCAAAGTTTAAGCAGATTGTAAATCGTTGTCTTGAGAGTTATGTGCCTAACAAGTGGATAAAGGGTGGAAAAGCCCCGCCATGGTTTAGTGATGAAATTCTACAGATGCTTAGGAAGCACGGACAGTTGCACTCTTGGTTCAAAAGGGAACGCATAAATGACGACGAGCAAAGGTTAGTATAGATTCGTGAATCTGTGAAAAGCTCTACACGCAAAGCACACAACTACTACCACCGTCACACCTTAGCAATAGATCTGGCAGACATCCTGAGAAAACTCTGGTCATATGTAAAATTGCTATGCAGATCCAAGGCTTCCATTCAGTCCCTTGTTCACCAGTCTGGTGTGGCAGTTGAAGATAGCAAAAAGAAAGCCGACAATTTAAATTTCATGTTCAAGAAATCGTTCCACAGGAGAGTTGTACAATATACTGTCATTTAACTATTGGACTGGCCTCGTATGGACAACATAGTAATAAGCATACCTGGCTGAGAGAAACAGCTGAAAAATTTGAAAGCAAATAAATCACCAGGTCCAGATGAATCCCAGTTGAATTTTACAAAGATTACTCTATGGTGTTCGCCCCTTACCTGGCTTGCATTCATTGGGAATCTCTCACCCAGCACAATGTCCCAAGCGACTGGAAAAAAAGTGCAGGTGACTCCAGTATATAAGTAAGGTAAAAGAACGGACCCGCAAAATTACAGTCCAATATCCCTAACTTCTGTTTGCTGCAGAATCCGTGAGCATATTCTCAATTCCAATATAATAAACTTCCTTGAGACTGGAAGCTTACATGCATGAATCAGCATGGTTTTAGAAAGTATCACTCGTGCTAAACTCGGCTTGCCCTTTTCTCACACGGTATACTGAGAACTATGGATGAAGTGAAATAGGCAGATTTGGCAGACAGGGTGGGCAGCAGTCTGCGATTGTTTGCTGATGATTCCGTGGCGTATGGGGAGGTCTCGAAGTTTAGCGTCTGTAGGAAGGTACAAGATGACTTAGACAAAATTTCCAATTGGTGTGATGAATGGCAGCTAGGCCTAAATGTGGAAAAATTTAAGTTAATGTGGGTAAGTAGGAAGATCAAACCTGTAATGTTCAGATGCATTATTACTAGTGCCCTGCTTGACACAGTCAAGTCATTTAAATATTTGGGTGTAACATTATAAAGCAATGAGATGGAACACATGTGTGAGAACAGTGGTAGGGAAGTGAATGGTCGACTTCGGTTTATTGGGAGAATTTTAGGAAAGAGTGGTTCACCTGTAAAGGAACCCACATTTAGGATAGTGATGCGACCTATTCTTAAGTGCTGCTTGAGTGTTTGGGGTCCGTATCAGATCGAATTGAAGGAATACATCGAAGCAGTTCAGAGGCAGGCTGCTAGATTTGTTACTGGTAGGTTCGAACAGCACATAAGTGTTACGGAGATGCTCCGGGAACTCAAATTAGAATCCCTGGAGGAAAGGAAACGTTCTTTTCAAAAAACACTATTGAGGAAGTTTAGAGAAGTGGCATTTGAAGCTGACAGCTGAACGATTCTACTGCTGTCAACACATATCGTTCATAAAGACCGTGAAGATAAGATACGAGAAAGTAAGGCTTATACGGAGGTGTGCAGACAGTCGTTTTTCCCTCGCTCTATTTGTGAGTGGAACAGGGAAGGAAATGACAAGTAGTGGTATGATGGCTAACGGAGTATTGATGTAGGTGTAATGGCCGCTCAGAGCTCTAAAAATGTGTGAAAAATTTGAAAAATAGGGTTGACAAAAAGAGTGTAAATTCTGATCTAATAGAGATAGAATAATGAACCAGGTAATTTTGAAAAGATCTTGAAACAAGCTTTTCAGTGATATACAATTTTGTCATATTTAAAGAATGTATACAATAAAGGCCAGTTACCTTTACCTTTGATCCTGAATATCTCAAAACGTCACCCTCGAAATTGACAAAAAATGAGATTTGCTTCTTCGTATTAACCTACACAACATAGTAAAAAATCAAATTGGGATGACAATGGGATTCGGAGATATTAATTTATATGTACAGTGACTGTGTTGCATTAATGCCAAATAAATTGTATTCAGACTTCAACAATATGACACAGAGCACTGAAAAACATGTTAAAAAGATAATGTTATATTATAGCACAGTAAGTTAGTACAGTCGACAGGCCAAGCATTAATAATATGCAAGGTCACACACTATGACATCTGGCCTTCAGTGATGCAAACCATGATACAGCCATCCCAGCTGAACACATGCTTGGAAGGCATGCTAAACACGTTCAGATTTAGAGAAATGAATATGACCCTCAATACTGGGAAGCAACATATAACAGAGTTTGTGTTTCTTTTGGTGAACAGAAATATGTTCACTCTGTTGCTGTTCTCACATCAACCATTGTAAGGAAGTCCGTCTTGTCCACAGTTAAGATATCACGTTTCTGAAGGGATACATATGAAGTGAAAGCCCATGAGGATGTAGGAAGCTGATTGAAACCTCATTGATATTTTCATTAACATTCAAAATACATCCAAGCCTACAGTGACCATTGTACATGCATGTAACAAACCCTGTGATATCACTGAGGTACGAGTCTCCTTGGGTCCTAGTTAGAGATTCATTTCTGATTTCTTGTGAATTGGACAAAATTTTCATTTGGACATTGTAATGGCCTGCAGGAATAACGCAGTGTAACTTGTGGATACCTGCAATTGTGTGAATTTGAGCAAACCACTCTTGACGGTGAGATTCTTCTTCGTCGTACTCACTGTTGTATAATGAAAGTGACACACTGCAGTGTTCTTGGAGCACCATTTAAACAACTGTTTGGGTGTCATTATCTGAGAATTGTAGATGTCCTGCAGACTGGCATGAACATCAAGTCTGTAGATGATACCAGCAATGCCATTACATGGTCCTCTGCAATGTGATGAGGCAAAAAAATGCCATTCGGCAGAGACATTGAAATCGGTCTGATAAAAAGTTACTTAGGCAAAATTCTTGTGATTCTGGGCTGCAGCACCATCTGAGAAGTAGTACACATGCTTGGATGTTCTTCTTCCGAATGTGCCAGCTAAGGACCACGATACTCAACTTTTCAGCCTGGAGAGGGACTTGATGTTTGCCCAGTTATCCCGCGTTCTCTGGCTATGTTTTTCCTTTCTCTCCTTTGGCCAAAGGCCGCTGGTCTTTTTACAGGATGATCTGTCCTGAAACATCTTTTCTTCTAGTATCCTTCTGAGAAGTGCTCAGTTTCTAATGTCACTTTCAGTAATGTTCTGTTCCTGGGTGTCTTTGACGATTTCTATCAGCCATGGTGTCTCGGTCTTCCTGCTCTTCCAGTTGTTGAGAAGTCGGTTGGTCAGTCTTGTTTCGTCCATGCTTGTGATACGTCCGTAGAAAGCGAGATGTCTCTTCCCAGATACGTCTGTAATTTTCTCAATATGATTGTATAGCTCCTGGTTTGATTGTCTTCTGTACTCACCATATCTTTTGATCAGTCCCAGAATTTTTCTCAGGATCTTTCTCTCCTGAATCTCTAGTTTATATGCCAACCCTTTCCTGTTTACATTTAAAGCATTCTGAGGCATATAAGGCTACATTTCAAGCATTCTGAGGCATATAGGGCTTCAGCGCAGATAACTGTTTGGTAGTGTTTTAGTTTGGAATTGCGAGATAGGCATTTCTTATTATAGATGTTCTTGGTTAGTCGATACGCTAATTGTAACTTACTAATCCGAGTTGTTAGTGCTGTTCCTTCTGATAGATTAGGTTCCAACCATTCTCCTAGATACTTGAATCTGTCAACTTTCTCAATTTGACGTTGTTCCAGCTGTAGTTCACTGGGAGTATCACTGATGCTAGTTAAGTATTTTCTCTTTTATAGTTTCAGTTGAAGTCCTACCTTGGCAACCTGGAGTTTGAGCATATTGAGCTGCTTTACTGCTACTTCCACTGAGCTTGCTCTAAGTGCCAGACCATCTGCAAAAGCTAAACAGTCTACTACTAGTCCCTTCTGTTTGTGTCCCAGGTAAATACCACTCGGTATATTTTGTACTTCCATTTCTTTCTGCCACACTCTGATCACCTTGTACAGTGCACAGTTGAAGAGATGAGGTGAAAGTCCATCTCCCTGTCAACTCCTGTCTTTATCTCAAAGCTTTCTGAAAGTGTTCCACTGAACTTTACTTGGAGTCCAGTGTTACTCAGGGTCTTTTGGATAAGGCTGTGGGTTTTCTGGTCCAGGCTCATTTCTTGCAAAATTCTCATAAGAGTATGTCTGTCGATTGAATCGTACTGTTTTGCTAGTTTAATTTGACTTAATACTGACTTCAAGTTAAGGATCTGTTCAGCATAAGAACATCCTTTTCCAAAACCACCCTGGTAATCTCCAAGTTTTGGGTCCAAATGAGTTTCGGCTGTATTCAGCAATGCCTTAGATAATATCTTATAGGTGACTGGTATCAATGAGACCCCTCTATAATTGTTGATGTCAGTTAAATCACCCTTCTTGTGCAAGTGGTGGATCAGAGCAAGTGTCCAGTCATCTGGTAACTTCTCAGTATCCCAAATGTTCCATAGAATCTCGTTCAACTTGCTGATTGCTTTGTCTCCAGCCTGCTTCCACAGCTCTGCAACTATAGCGTCTTCTCCTGGTGCTTTGTTATTCTGAATGATGTTTTTCACTTCTTCTGTTGGAAGGTGGATTTTGGTTGTCTGGGACTGTCTTGATAGATAAGGACGTTTTAGGGGACTCATAGTTGAGAAGATTCTCAAAATATTTGGCCAATATTCGGCAGTTGTCTTCGTCATTAGAGGCTGTATTTCCATCTGGTCCTCAGCTGGGTGGGACATAACTTCTAAGGTTTCGCTTGAAAGTGTGGTAAAAGTTTCTAGTGTTATTCTTCTTGAAGTCTTCATCTAATTGAGTCAATGGTCCTGAGTGTGCTGATGTTTAACGTGCCGGATGGTTTTGGCAATTATCCGGCACTGCTCTACGAACTTCTCCTTATTTGTTTCGGACTTCTTTGAGCTCCATCTTAGACAAGCTGTTTGTCTCTTTGTGATCACTTGGTCGTAGGTACTTGTCCACCTTTCATGTTTCTTCTGTTTCCTGAGTGGGGCAGCTTCTGTTGCGGCTTTTACTAATTTGTCCCTTAATTGGTCCCAGTTGTTGCATTAATGATGTAGTTTTTGCATTCTCTCTGTAAGCATATTGCAGGTTTTCAGTTTTTTCCAATTCAGACTTGGTAAGTTTGGGAGTTTGAGACTTTCTTGTATTCCTAGGTAGAAATTGGAACTTTATTTTTGAGAGGTAGTGGTCTGAATCCTAGTTCGCCCCTTTTAACAATCTCACATTCATGACTTCTCTACAGGACTTTCTTGAAATGGCCACATGATCTATTTGAAACTCTCCTAGGAGTTTATTGGGTGAAGTCCATGTCTTCTGTTTTCTTGGTAGATGCTTAAAGGCCTTTTGATTTCATTACTAGGTTAAATGCTTTACAGAGTCCCACAAGTCATTCTCCATTCTTGTTAGTGCCCATGTGAGCTGGGTAATCCCCCACTATAAACTTATACTTCTGCTCTTTCCCTAACTGGACATTAAAATCACCCAATAATTTGACTGTATTCCACTCTGGGATCTTGCTGATTGTGTCCCTGAGTTCTTCCCAAAATTGTTCTGTGCCTTTAGGGTTTTTCTTGTCCTGATTAATAGGTGCATGTACATTCACAATGGTGTAGGCCTTATTGGAGCATCGAAATATTAATAGAAAAACTTGACTATTAGGAGAATGGAAGTTGATAACTGAATCAAGTATTTTGTTACTGACAATGAATCCAGTTCCCAGGTGAGGGACGTTCTTCATCTCCCTATGCCCCACTTTCCCCTTGAAGATTCGATAACCCTGAGATTCAAAGGCATGTTCATCTGTATACCTAGTCTCTTGTACCACTGTGATAAGAATCTTGTGTTTTGTCAGAGCGTCTATCAGATGCTTCAACTTGCCCATCCTGAGCAAGGAGTTATCGTTCAGTGTGGCGAAGTAGTTGCATTGTTTATGCAATCTTGTTTCTAGAGGTTTCAGGATGCTCCAACTTATCCTTGTAGCATGTTGGTGTGGACTCCCCAGAATCCAAAGGCCCACAATGTTGTCTGAGGCGATGGTGGATTGAGTACCACCTAGGGTAATTATACCCTTAAGTTTGTCCTCCATGCTTTAGTTGAAAATGTTGTTGGTTGGATTAGGATTGTTACGACCTAATCATGTTACTACTGAGGTTGTAAGCTCCGGTAGGTTTGATTTCAGGGTTTACTCCCTTAGGTTAGTTGCCTTCCCAGGCTATGGAGACCAACTTCACCTTGTGGTTCTTCCGTCATCCTTGCCATTGAGATTGTATCAACCATCTTCATCTGTCTTCGAAGCCGTTGACCAGTTTTTACCTGTACCCTAAGCAGGGGCCCTTACAGAGTGCTATCAGCCAGGCAAGCTGAACCACAGTTTCTTTAACGAGGTGTTACTCCTCCCACTCCTTCCTCATCACTTGTAAGATGAGGCCCCGGGCTTGCGACTGGTATAGCGGTGTGTTCTGTTGTAAATAGGATCTTGTGAAAGTAACCAAGTGATGCTGAAAGAGATGAAGACTCAATGTCATGTATAAGGCATTCTGATATTATAACAAAGGAAATGTGATCAGTTGTACATTGTGTATAATCAACAAATGTATGAATGGTGGCCTGTGCGTTGTTCCAATAAAACCCCTGCATCCTGCTGGACAAATGCATAATTTTCTGCAAAATCACAAATTGCAATGCATTCATTGTCACCAAGTGTCTTTGAAGGAATGCAACAGAAACTTTTTTGTAATTTGTCTGCTAGATTATTCGAGAAGTCTTCCACAGATGATACACGTGGCTGGAGAGTTGTGCACAGCGTATATGTTATTTCATCAATTCCATTTTCCTCAAACAACTCTTGCAGGTGTGTCATGACAGCTGGACAGTTTTCACACATGGACAATTATCATTTTGGCTGTTCAGGATTACAATTGATCTGAGCAAGACATTGTTTGTATGTGCTAAGTTGACAGTCTATATCATTGTCAACTCTTTTGATCTGGAACCTACATGAACTTCAAATTTCTGTGAATCCTGTGAACACACACACTATGGGTACTGTTGCACCAGCCAAAACATAGTTATTGGGTCACAACTGGCAGAATTTTGATAATCCTATTTTCAGTCCTGAATGTTCAGCTTTGCACACGTGACGCAGTTCATGGGGGTTTCCCAGCAATAGTTGTTTTTGTTTATGAATCCTGGATCCATTTTCCGTGACAGAAACAAAATTCTTCTTCCCAGACAAGTAGCAGCTTCTATCATGCCTGTTGTAGAATTCTACAACACTATTCACAGTTTGTTCACTTGAGACATGTTTGTCTTGGATTGGGAGTTGCTAAGATACCACAGTCTTTGACTAATTGTTTTTCTTTTCTCACTAAATAGGTAGAAACTCCAAATTCATTTTCAATACTTCAAATGCTCAAACTTTTCAGAAGATGAGTCAGAATTTGGATCTTCTGCTGCTGCTGCTGAATTTCTTTTTCAGTTGCATTATCATTTCAGGTTCAACATTTGTTTCATAATGTGCAGTTTCTTCCACACTAAGTATGTATTTACTTTGGAATATCTCAGACTCCTGTTATAACTTTTTCTGTACATTTGTTTTGTCTTACAGTCTCTTCTTTTCCACTGGGGACTCGCTTATAGATAACAATCTATCATTTATTGCGTCTAAAACAATTTTTGGGGATACGGATGTGTCTGATTCATCTGAGGAGAGCTATGCAGGTTTATGGTTTCCACTTGTTTCAGTGTAAAAGGGTCAGCTACAGGCCCTTGACCCTGAAATTATGGCCATCTTCCCTGAGTGCTTTACAGCAATACATGATCTCAAACTCCATCTTCAAAATAGATTTGTATAATTTCAACACACAGCACCTTTTGCAGCAACTATCCGTATACATGTAGCGGCCACACTGTCATCCAGTATTTGATAGCTTGATATTGCCCTGCCTACATTGTTACCTTACTGAGCATTGTTATAACACTTCCTTTTTAACACTGATCATGTTTTTTAGTGCTTTGTATCATATTGTTGGAGTCTGAATATTATTTACTTTACATTAATGCAGCACATTGCTGTACAAGTTAATTTATAACTTCTAATCCCATTGTCATCCAAACTTGATTTTTTATTATGTTGTATAGTGTAACATGAAGAAGCAAATATATAGTTTTTCTGTCAATTTTGAAAGTTGGTGTTTTGAGATACCCAAGGCCAAAAGTCATGTGCAATAAACACGCCAAATTTTGTGAAAATTGGAAGACAGTCAGGTTGAGAATTATACTTTTCTATGCTAATTTGACATGGAATGACTCAATAGCAGGTTGGCACATTGTGGGGCGTTTTGTCTCCCCATCAGCCATTTCTGGAAGGCGTGATCTACAATTGACCATTGGGCTAGGTTGGAATCAGCAACCTGACAAGTTTCTTCTAAATGACAGTACCTCAGTACAGCCTTTTTTTACCCGCATAAGGCATAAGACAGCACATGACACCATCACTTTTAACTTGCTCTTCATGACTGGGGCTTTCAAGTGTTCCTATTGGTTTTTATGTGCGGTTTACAGTTTATACATCCAACAGTTCCTCACTGGTCCAAGAGGACAGCATTTTTCAAGGCTCTGTACCAAGAGTTACACTCTTCCTCATAGCCCTCAATGGCCTAGTGACATCGGTCATATCACTGGTCATACCCGAGATGTATGTCAACAACTTTTGCACTTGATGTAGCTCACAGTCCCTAACCAGACTGAACACCAGCTCCAAGATGCCATCTGCCGAGCTTCTGCTTTGGCTCTTTCTCGTGGGTACCAGTTGCCCTCCACAAAAACATGAGTCGTGCATTTCTATCGTCATACCACAGTCCATACCGCCCCTGAACTGTTCTTGGGTACTTGCTTGAATATTGTTGCACATTCCCGATTTTTGGGACTTCTCTGTGATAAAAAGCCGAAAAGCTGACAAGGCTGCCTGATATTCATCAACTAAGAACTGGCTGCATGCAAAAGCTTAAGGCTCTCTGCTTTCTGGTCCATACCTCTTGGGCTGCAGATCGTGCTGCTCCTCCCCATATTTGTCATGCCCTGGTCTCATCCCTGTTGGGCTTTGGCTACCAGATTTATGGCTCAGCAATACTTTCAGCTTTGATATTATTGCACCAGGTCTATCATCAAGCAGTAAAGCAATGTATACATGTGAAGGTTTTTCACACTCTCAGACTTTTTACATATAATACGTGTTGTGTAAACAGTGCCAGGGGTTAGCTCACTGGCAGTGTCAGAGAGTGGAGGAAGATCTCAGATAGTCGTGCTTTGCAAGTTTGGACTTTTCTTGTTGACAGTAATCTCCATCTCCTAAGAGCTGCTTGCTGTAGCTCTCTCACAAGAAAAACTATACCGGCATTGTCAGGTGAGCTAGAGTACTTGGAGAGTGCTGAGTGGCCATATTGCATCCCAGATTTGTATTATGTCCAAAATTTGTGTTGTATTTCACAATTTGTACACTACTACATCCTGGTATTTTGCCGTATTTGTGCATATGTTAAATAAAACTGGGTGAAGAAATTGCCTATTTTATATCCAAAATGAACAGTATGAACATTTAGCCCATTTCGAAAGTTCTAAACTTAAATAGTGCTATACAACAAATAATATATAAAAAATCATGGACACATTATGTAGATTAATTAATGAAAATATAAAAAAAATGTTACTCAAAAGACTTGCCCTCACGTTAATATGAAAATATGAATGAAAGACTAGTGCACTACCTACTGTGCCACATAAACTCTGCAACTAGCAGCGTACATGTGCTGATATTGTCAGGACAATTGAGACTACTGTCACAGTGGATATGCAATGTGGATGAACGTCAGTGATGTCAGCAAAAAAAAAAGAAGAAGAAGAAGAAGAAGAAGAAGTAGTGAAGAAAGCTGCCAGGAATTGGACTCAGGATGAAGTGTGGATTTAATTATGTTGTCTGAGGAAAGGCCAGCATTATGGAATGTACAGTTATAGGCTTACAGGAACAGCAAAGTTTGTTGGCTGAAATGGCTACAGTTTCTAACACCTCCACAGCAGAAATTTATCAGAATATCCACAATTCAATGAATCAGGCAAAGTAATTTTATAACATAGAATAATTAACAGGAAAATAATTGCAGGTATATTTTAAAGTAACCATTTTAGAACTTGGAAAACTTGAAATAATACTACTGTATCTATAATTTTATATGACGTTGTATTTATTAATAATAATATTATGATATTGGATGATGATGAACAGACCTACAGGAAGTTAAGAGTGGTTCCTTAAGTCAAACATTAAAATGAGTGTTTGTCTGGTAAAGCTTTACTTATCATACACTCCTGGAAATTGAAATAAGAACACCGTGAATTCATTGTCCCAGGAAGGGGAAACTTTGACACATTCCTGGGGTCAGATACATCACATGATCACACTGACAGAACCACAGGCACATAGACACAGGCAACAGAGCATGCACAATGTCGGCACTAGTACAGTGTATATCCACCTTTCGCAGCAATGCAGGCTGCTATTCTCCCATGGAGACGATCGTAGAGATGCTGGATGTAGTCCTGTGGAACGGCTTGCCATGCCATTTCCACCTGGCGCCTCAGTTGGACCAGCGTTCGTGCTGGATGTGCAGACCGCGTGAGACGACGCTTCATCCAGTCCCAAACATGCTCAATGGGGGACAGATCCGGAGATCTTGCTGGCCAGGGTAGTTGACTTACACCTTCTAGAGCACGTTGGGTGGCACGGGATACATGCGGACGTGCATTGTCCTGTTGGAACAGCAAGTTCCCTTGCCGGTCTAGGATTGTCCTGATTGTGGCGCTTACCTGCACGGCGCCAAACACGCATACGACCATCATTGGCATCAAGGCAGAAGCGACTCTCATCGCTGAAGACGACACGTCTCCATTCGTCCCTCCATTCATGCCTGTCGCGACACCACTGGAGGCGGGCTGCACGATGTTGGGGCGTGAGCGGAAGACGGCCTAACGGTGTGCGGGACCGTAGCCCAGCTTCATGGAGATGGTTGCGAATGGTCCTCGCCGATACCCCAGGAGCAACAGTGTCCCTAATTTGCTGGGAAGTGGCGGTACGGTCCCCTACGGCACTGCGTAGGATCCTACGGTCTTGGCGTGCATCCGTGCGTCGCTGCGGTCCGGTCTCAGGTCGACGGGCACGTGCACTTTCCGCCGACCACTGGCAACAACATCGATGTACTGTGGAGACCTCACGCCCCACGTGTTGAGCAATTCGGCGGTACGTCCACCCGGCCTCCCGCATGCCCACTATACGCCCTCGCTCAAAGTCCGTCAACTGCACATACGGTTCACGTCCACGCTGTCGCGGCATGCTACCAGTGTTAAAGACTGCGATGGAGCTCCGAATGCCACGGCAAACTGGCTGACACTGACGGCGGCGGTGCACAAATGCTGCGCAGCTAGCGCCATTCGACGGCCAACACCGCGGTTCCTGGTGTGTCCGCTGTGCCGTGCGTGTGATCATTGCTTGTACAGCCCTCTCGCAGTGTCCGGAGCAAGTATGGTGGGTCTGACACACCGGTGTCATTGTGTTCTTTTTTCCATTTCCAGGAGTGTATATCTCTCGACTTGGCTTTTGAATGTCTCTGAGTATCAGGATGAAATGGTGTCATGTTATTTCTACATAATTGTTACTTTGCCAATTGAAAGAGAATAAATGTAGCTGATGCTAGAAATAGAAATGTCTCAAGAAGTCTGTATTTAACACTAATGGATTTACACATAATAGTATCTAGATACACAATTTGGGGTCCACTTATAAAGAGTATTTCTTCCATCACTGTCACACTCATAAAATTTCAGTATTGTTGTTGATTTTTCATCACAAGCTCTACATTCAGATTCTTGCATACTCCAAAATCATTCTGCCACATAATACGCTTTCTTATCCAACGCCAACATGGTTGTTTTTTCCTTGCACTGAAAGTATTAAAAGTACATCTGCAACCCAGTGCCCTTCCATTGCAATCCCTACCTTTACACACAAAACTAAGACAGAAAAATCTTTTGGAGAGTGATCTCTCAGCTCTCACAGACATACTCACCCTGCTGTGTGTCAATGTTTCATACATCTACTATCTGTGTTCTCAGACACTTATAGAAAGTACTCAAAAGGAAACAAAAGTGAAAATTTGCCCCAAGTCCAAACAATTATGCAGATACTATCTAAGAGCGCCAAACTTTTGAGAGCACAAAACCTCTCACATATATCTCAGCCCTAACACTGACCACTTGCTCCTTGTGGACTAGTCTCATGAAGTATCTCCTCGATGTAGCAAGGATCTTCCCTTGTCAGTTTGGACGTGCCAAGGCTTACTCTCTTATGCAATCACTGTGCAACAATTCCCTAATCACCCAACTTATTAAATTCTTTTTGTATTCAGGGATCACTAATACCTTGACCATCCTAGGGTTGTATTATAAGTTGGAATGTGCATTGAGACTCTCTGCTGGGAGCTTCATCTAACCTCTTGGAAGGCCTACCTGTTCGTCCCTCCATATTTTCCTGTGTACCCCCCTCTGTTAGTATCCAGACCACAAATTTGGGCAAGTGTATTTCAGTGACCTAAACTTTGTTGTTCTCATGAGCTTCCCACATCTGTTCCTCCCAGTTCTTCAGAAGCCTCAGGGTTGTGCTGATGGCTCCAAAACCATGGATTGGGTATTGGATAGGATATGCTTTTACTTCTCATGCCCGTCAGGAACATGCGGTTTTTTTTTTTACAATGGAGCTGATGGCCATTAATAGTGCCCTGTGTTTTATTAATCAGACCTCAATCACATTTTAATTTGTAATGACTACACGATCAGTCTCCAGGCCATTAATAGATATTACAAGAGTAACACTACAATACCAGCTATTCGTGACCTTCTCTCTGACCTTAGTCATACTGCTTGTCCAATTGTCTTTCTCTGGATTGCAAGTCACGTGGGTATCCCCGATCATTTGGCTAAAGGAGCAATTACTTGCCCAACATTTGCAGGTGCAAATCACTTGGATTCGGAACAGCAACTAGTGAGCTACTGCCCCCTCTAATAAATTCCACAATATTGAGCAGACTAATGCTGTGCATTGCTCCTACATCTGTTAATCCCAAAAGAATCCACTGTCCTATATCACCTCTACATCTCAGATAACACAGAATTTTATTTTATGTAATGAGCTCCCTTATTGTGGTTGCGGAGCCTTTACAGACAGCAGCCCCTTCCTTCTGGCTATTCCTGATAAACATGCTCTTCTGGATTCTTTGCCTTTAGTACCAGCGTATGAATCACAAATAGTTGAAATGGTTGTCCATATACTACGTGAAAGTTATTTTTATTCTCAGGAACATTTTAATCTCGATCAGCTGCCTTGGTCATCCCTCTTTTGGTCTGTTTTGATTGCTCTTAGACAAGATTAGCCCCCTTCTTTCTGACACAACTTGTTTTCCATTGTAGGGGTAGCACTCTTCTGAATAGTGGGTGCTTTTCCCCCTCTTCAACAATGTACTTGCATGTGGGGCAGTTATTGGAGGAATGTCACAGGGGACACTTACTGGCCCCACACACCTTCTAAAATGATTATTTCTGTAAATCACTGCTGTCACCTGCATCGGGACATCGCGTGGTATCAGCGGCAATGAATGAAAATGTGTACCGGACCAGGGTTTGAACCTGGGATCTCCTCCAGAATGAGATTTCCACTCTGCAGCAGAGTGTGCGCCGATATACGCAGGAGAGCTTCTGTAAAGTTTGGAAGGTGGAAGGCGAGGTACTGGCAGAAGTAAAGCTGTGAGGACAGGGCGTCAGTCGTGCTTGGGTAGCTCAGTTGGTAGAGCACTTGCCCGCGAAAGACAAAGGTCCCGAGTTCGAGTCTCGGTCCGGCACACAGTTTTAATCTGCGACGAAGTTTCATATCTGAGATCTCCTGCTTACTAGGCAGGTGCATTAACCACTGATCATTTCTCCCACATTATTTTATTGTATACTTATAGGGATATGGTGTCTGTTCTTCCGGACATGTCCGAAAGAATAGACACCATTGATGACCTGCAGCCATCTAGAACGAAATTAGAACCTTCAGCTGCTAACAGGCGTTGATATATCAACGGGGACAGGTGAAAATGTGTGCCCCGACCAGGACTCGAACCCGGGATCTACTGCTTATGTGGCAGACACACTATCCATCTAAGCCACCGAGGGCACTAATTTCATTCTAGACGGCTGCAGGTCATCAATGGTGTCTGTTCTTTCGGACATGTCCAAAAGAACAGACACCATATCCCTATAAGTATGTAGTTCTGGCAATACCGGCCATGACCTTCTTCTTCTGTGTGGATGCACACACATTCCCCGAACTCTTACGGGACTTGGTAAGAATGTCTTCCACGACTAATGAGTGTGTTGGGGTGGGACACTACAAATGTAGTGTGTAGACATACAAGGTGAGAATGTGGGTCTCGCAGGAGGTGTGAGTTGTGTTATCCTCCGTGCCCTTGGTGGCTCAGATGGATAGAGCGTCTGCCATGTAAGCAGGAGATCCCAAGTTGAAGTCCCGGTCGGGGCACACATTTTTACCTGTCCCCGTTGACGTATATCAACGCCCGTTAGCAGCTGAAGGTATTAATATAATTCTAATTTATTTTATTGTTGTCAGTTCAACTGATGTCCGTTACACGGTTAGCCTTCACACTATTACTATTGCTGATCTCCTGACAAAAAGACAATCCTTACTGTGGTCTTTGTCCTTATTCAGGTTGGTGAGGGGTAGGATGTAGATGAGGTTTTTCTCACCACAGATGAGTAATGGGAGACCACTTGTCTGCTCTGACATATGTACCAGCCTAACTTATATGTTTTTACTTCTCCTTAAATTAATGAGTCATTCCTCTAGTCTGTACCCTGACCTATTTGTTTGTTTTTTCCTGTTCTTAATGGCAATTATCAAAACTAAATCACTCTGTTAATTGCTTAGCAGACCTCACTTTTGGTATGGTTCTCACACTAAATGTCCATATCTCACACTTAGTAAACAAACTAGTAATATGCTGATTGTAAGGTTGACCCATCAGAATCTTCGTTCAGAAAACTGTTTTCCATAAGTACTCAGGCCATTACTATTACTACCAGTACCACTGTTATTATTGTTATTGTTATTTTTATTTTTACAAAAAGGGCACTGCCCATTATAGAGAAACTGGCTGTTATTTTTGGGAATATGAAAAATCCAACAAGTCGAGCAACATACCAATTCATCTTGGAAATGATGATGACTTCACTAGGACATTAAAACTTATATTGAACCACACTGAAATTCATTCTTCTCTCGTAAAATTCACAGGTGGGACAGGATAGTGGAGAAATGATTGTGGTACATGAAGTATCCTCTGCCTGCACTATAAGGTTGCTCGTGTAGTATGCAGGTGTAACTTTTTGTTAAATGGTAAGTCTAATAATGTTTTTGAATGATTATTTCTGAACAAAAGATTTCCTATGTTACAGATATGATACGACGAAGAGTTCTGCGAACCCGATCAATAAAAATGCTGGTTTTAGATGAAGCTGATGAAATGTTAAACAAAGGTTTCAAAGAACAGATATATGATGTATATCGATACCTTCCACCAGCTACTCAGGTATTTGACCATTCTGAAGGAATGTTTTTTTGTAATAGTTTTGTAAATTGTGTTGGAATGGGTTCTGATGTTTCTAAAGCTAGTTCAAAAATGTTGCTTGCTACTAAATGTTTTATTTTTCAGGTGGTGCTTATTTCTGCGACACTTCCTCATGAAATTTTGGAAATGACAAGTAAATTCATGACAGATCCAATAAGGATTTTAGTAAAACGGTAAGAATAAAGTCGCACTTAAAGTAAATCAAACGCTTTTATCTGAATGTTTTCTAAGATGCATACACATGCAATTTTAAGCCTGGTTTACACCAGAGCAAATGGAAGTGAACACAAGTGAGCAAACATTCGTACCGAGCGAGGTGGCGCAGTGGTTAGCACACTGGACTTGCATTCGGGAGGATGACAGTTCAATCCTGCATCTGGCCATCCTGGTTTAGGTTTTCTGTGATTCCCCTAAATCGCTCCAGGCAAATGCCGGGATGGTTCCTTTGAAAGGGCACGGCCGACTTTCTTCCCCATCCTCCCCTAATCCGATGAGGCCGATGACCTCCCTGTTTGGTCTCTTCCCCCAAACAACCCAAACTCCCCCCCCCCCCCCCCCCCATACAGCCATACAGCGAACATTCACAGACAATTCACAAATGCTCACTACCATTCAGTGAACAAGTGTTTACACTAGAGGAAACAGAAGAGAACATGAGATAATAAGCAAACCCTAAGAAAGCTGCATTGCTGTGTTTTGGCACCAATAATCAGCATAAATTTTGAGGAAAAAAATTAGTGCACCCTTTTCAAGGTTTCCAGTACACTCGAAATTTAATGTTGCAACAGTGCATAGGAGTACACAAAATGATTATATTTACAGATCAATAGCACAAGCAGTTCCAAGGTTCCAGGTATTGACCCATGCTGCAACACCCATGTTGGCATGTGTTGTAGTCTCCACGGGCGGCAAAACAGGTGCTGATTGTGGCATCCAGTTGATAGTACATATATATACTCTATTGGGATATGTTATGCCACACCTGCTTGACCTGTTCACATAGTTCTGTAAGAGTTGTTGATTGATGAGTCGCACAAGTCACTTCCTGTCCCTTCGTATCCCACATGTGCTCGAGGGGAGACAAATCTGGAATTTGTGCTGGCCAGGGAAGTTGCTCCATGTCTTGCAGGACACTTTTAGTTTTCATGGGCAGAGTGTGAGCGAATGCTATCATGTTGGAACAACACATCACCTTGTTGCCAGAACAACAAAAGAATGGGTCGAACACCATTCCGCATGTACCAAGTGCTGGTTAGCATCCCCTCCAGAAGCACCAGAGATGTAAGAGAATTGTAGGGTATTGCACTCCAAATGGCTCTGAGCAGGATGGGACTTAACATCTGAGGTCATCAGTCCCTTAGAACTTACAACTACTTAAACCTAACTAACCTAAGGACATCACACACATCCATGCCCGAGGCAGGATTCGAACCTGCGACCGTAACGGTCACGCGGTTCCAGACTGTAGCACCTAGAACCGCTCGGCCACTATTGCACTCCAGACCATAAGACCTGAGATGGGGCCAGTGTTTCTTGGATGTATGAACTCTATTAGACAGCACTCACGAGGTCTACATTGTGCAGATGACCATAACTTCCATGTAGGCTGACTCTGCTTTCATCACTGAAGAGCACTGTGCGCCATTTCATCTTCCAGGTGATCCTCTGTCAACACCAGTTGATTAATACATGTCAATGTTGTGGAAGACAGGCTAGAGTTTCACATGCCCGTAGTCCCACTGCTAATAACTGCTTTGCAACAGTTCGCATTGAAAGACATTACAGGCGAACTGCACAAGAAGCTTGCTGGAGGATTATCGAGAGAAAAGATAACACATTGCTGAAAGAAAATGGAATTGACTAAGGCTGAAATAGAATGTATGGAACTGTCCAAGAAGAAGAATGAAACAAGAAAGTTCTTTATAAAAGTGAACAATGCTAGAAGACGATATGCTCCAACAACCAGCTTGATTAGAGATGAAAGAGGAAACATAATAACTGAGAGTTAACAGACCCTGGAAAGATGGCAATGATACCTTTATGACCTGCTGAATCGAGAGGTAAAGCAAGCGGAGGATATCTATAATGATTGTGAGCAAGGATTGGATGATGAACAGCCACTGGATGGCCTAGGGTTAGAGGACGTTAAAAAAGCTTTAAGGAAGCTGAAGAATAACAAGGCTCCCGGCGGATAGCATTCCTGCAGAATTGCTAAATTGTGGAGGAGCAACGTCAGAGCAGTTTCTGTCACTCTCATATGGGTACAGGAAAGGATACTAGATGAATGGAGTGAAGGAATATTATGTCCCATATATAAAAAGGGCAACCAAGTGTAGAAACCACCGCGGGATCACCCTCCTGAACTTGGGGAACAAGGTGTTTTTTTATGTTATTTTTGATCGGCTACTCTCATAGGTGGTTAAAGAAATTGGAATATATCAAAGCAGATTTCAATGAGGAAGGTCAACAATAGACCAGATTTTCAACCTGTGCCAAATTTTGGAGAAAACTGTTGAATATAGAATTGGAATACATCATCTCTTTATTGACTTTTAAGGTTGCATACTGCAGCATCAATAGAAACCAGTTGTTTCATGGTCTACAGGAGATGGGGATACATGGAAAGCTCCTGAGAATGGTTAAAATGATACTGTCTGATGTAAGAAGCTGCATTCGAGTTCGAAGAAGTTACTCAGACCCCCTGGAAATAAAAAATTGGCTGCATCAAGGAGATGCATTAGCATGGTTATTATTTAATGTAGCACTCGAGATAGTGATTAGGGAAGCAGGCCTACAGACAAAGGACACCATCTTCTACAAGTCGGTGCAGGTTTTAGCATATGCATATGACGTAGACATCATAGCATGGACAGCACCAGCACTGAAAGAAGCTTTTACAGCCCTAAGTCAAGCAAGTAAGAAGATGGGTCTTATGATAAACTAAGATAAAACTAAATACATGGCCTGTGGGAAAGCACATCAACCCAGTATGCAATCATCTTTCAATGTGAATGGATACATATTTGAAAGAGTTGATAGCTTCAAGTGTCTTGGTTCCACTGTCGCTGGCTTTAATGACATCTCATCTGAAATTAAGATTAGGCTGATATCAGCAAATAAGGCATATTTCACCTTGAGTAATTTATTCCGGTCAAGGCTCCTCAGCTGCCCAACAAAATTCACTATGTATAAAACCCTTGTTAGACCAGTTCTGCTTTGGAAACATTGTCCTTGACAGAAACCGATGCAATGCTGCTTGACAGATTTAAGAGGAAAGTTTTGAGCAGAATAATTGGCCCTGTGTATGACAGAAAACAATTGAAGAAAAGGTACAATGCTGAATTGTATACCATATATGCCAATGCTCCTGCAACAAAATACATAGGATCAGGAAGGATAAGATGGTCAGGTCATGTGGCTAGGATGGAAAGGCGTCTAAGGTGATGAAGAAGATTCTCTTTGGTAATCCAGGAGGACATAGAAGCTGAGGTCGACCTCGAGCAAGATGGTGGGATGGAGTGGAAGAAAACCTTTGGAAGTTCGGATGGAGAAAATGGAGGAGGGTAGCATGTGATCGTGAGGGTTGGCAGAAGCTAGTTGGGAAGGCCAGGGTTCATCCTGGACTGTAGTGCCACAGAACAAGACTGTCCAGTGGTATCTGCATGATCTGCCTCTGGTGCATTTATGATGATCTTGGCAGAAGTCCATGCTGTGTGGAGGTCCAGAACCTTGTTTATGAGTGAGAATCTTCATGTGATCACTGATACTGTCATCTTTTCACAGCTGCCGCAGTACATCCAACTTGTGTGGCAATTCTCCAAAAGGATCAGCCCACCAGTCAGAAGGCCACAATTCGGCACCTTTTGAATTCGCTCAGTTGGCTGTAGGAAGCACAAGTGCATCTCCATGGTGTGGTTGCCTGCTTGCTTTACATGTTTGCACCACACTGAGCTTTTTGATTGTGGGCATTCCGTATTTACGGGTAGACATTGACAGTGCTCTGGTAGCTATACCATAATGCTGTTTGTTGGTGGACAGTGTTTAAATCATTATCAGGACATCTACTATTTCCCACATGGCATATGCTGTCATTGGATCAAAATCTAAGTCGTCTCCCGGGTGTACTAATTTTTTTCCAGCAGTGTAGTTAGGTCTGCAGTACAAAATTTTTATATTCAGAGAGGATTATTTTGCATAGCAAGCACTTTTTCTTTCTTTCTTTCCTCTTTTTTTTATGAAGTAAGGAAAGTGGTGCAGAAAAATAAGTAGTTAATGTCTAAGCTGTACAGAAGTGTGAAATGCCTGGAAGTAGTGCACTTAGCACTGAACTACAGGTCCAGCTTTCCTCAGCATTATTCCTAAACTTAGCGAATACATCAGCTGACACTTTTTGCTGGCTTCTCATTACAGTTAAAGAGGAATTTGTGAAGTAGAACAGTAATCACTGATGACCATCATAACGTGAAGAAATGTTGGCATCAACACAGTAATTATTTGCAGCTGGAGAGATTTAAGTTAGTGGTCGTTTTGCATTTCACTAGGTGCTATTTCTCAGATAGTTTTCAATGTCTGCATTGAAGTAAGCAAAATGTTTGAAGGGCTTTATTAAAGTACATATAAGGAATATAATGTCAATAAAATGTGATCAGTGAAATACACATGACCTGCCACATAGGTTAGTTGGTAAAATTTACTTTATCATCATCAAAGATCCCTAACATAACAGTGATGCATCAACCATGCAATTGTGGCTACTGTGGACATAAACACCAGAATGATGAGGTCTTTTGTACACTTTTATTATAATAAGTGTAGGACATACATTTTCTAACCTACAAAGACATTTAAGGTGGGTTTCTTTCGTAACAAAAGAAAATACAAAGCTTGAGCGTATTTATTCCATTCCCAACTGGCACAAGCATCAGACCACTCTATCACTCGTGCATCTTGTGTCAGCAACAGAAATAGACAAGATATCAAGTGAAAACTTTCTTTACTGGTAACACCGAAGTGTAGAGTTTCAGAACCTTTTTGATTGTGTGCTAAAAGACTAGCTGCCAGCAGAAAACTATTAAATGTGAACCGATCACAGCTGAATGCAGTGTGCTCGCACTTGTGTATCATTTACACAGATAGAATTCTCATTCGCTGTTGCTTGTTTGCTTTACATTGAATTCACCCAAAATGAACTACAGTAACCAAATATAATGCTGAAAGCAATGCTGATTTTGTTTTGTGAAGTTTCGTGCAATAAATTATTGGAATGGTGACATAGTGGCAGCACACCTTTTCTGGAACTGATAATAATAGAGCGTCATGATGATTGCCAGTTATGCCAGATACCAGTAGTACTAGCAGTTCATTTATGCGTTGGTAAAATTGTCCTAAATATTTTCCCATTAAGCAGAAATGAATGGATCACAATTATAATTAGTTTTAACAACAACATTATGAAAAGAATAGAATGCTACTCATCTTATATTGTGAATTGTGGTTTACTAGTCTCATAACGTACATAATCTAAATCATTTGATTTAGGTACAGGAGACACGTCAAAATTTTGGTAAAGTTTTACCATATACATACAACACCTGATTTTAACAAATGGTACCATAACAATAATACAATATAAAAATACACATACAATAAAAAAACTAACAATTAATTACAACAACTGATTTTAACAAATGGTATCATAATAATAATACAATTTTGTTACACATACCATAAAAGACCAACAATTAATTACCCCTTGCTCAAATTATCATGTCATCCTTTATGAATTCTTCTACTGAATAGTAGCATTTATCCCACAGAATCTGCTGTAGCCTTATTTTTAGACTCTCTGGCTTCATATTAAATATAGTTTTGCCCATTAGCTTGTTATGTATTGTCATCCCCATATACTGTGGAGTTCGTGCATGTAATTTCAAATTGTGTGTGGGTAACATAAAATTATTTTTATTTCTTGTGTTGTACGTGTGGTTAAAATGATTTTCCTCAAATAATTTTTGTCTGCTGTGTACAAAGAGTATAATTTCATAAATGTATATGGAGGGAACTGTTAGGATTTGCAGGTTCCGAAATAATGGGCGACAAGATTCTGTTTGTTGTGCACTACACATGTATCTTATAATTTTCTTTTGCAGTTTCAGTATTCGAGATACACTACTTGAATTTCCCCAAAAAATGATACCGTACCTAATGACAGATTCAAAATAACTATGATATGCTATTTTTCGTGTACTCATGTCAGTAGAGTTTGCTAGTATTTGCATTGCAAATGCAAAGCTGTTTAGTTTATTTGATAGGAACTCAATACGTGTACTCCAGTTTAAGTTGTTGTCCTCATTTAGTCCTAGGAATTTGACTGTGTTAACTTCTTCCATAGGATGATTGTGATGATGTATTTTAAGATCCACACATTTCAAATGTTTGGTTTTGAAATGTACCATATTGGTTTTTGCGATGTTCAGTTTCAAGCCATTTAACTGGAACCAGTTTTCTGGAGTACCCATTGTGCTCACAATTGAGCTCTGAATTTTTTCTGCATCATCTTCAATTAAAACAGAAGTGTCATCCGCAAACATAACTGACGGGGAATTTATATTTATGGGCAAGTCATTTACATAGAATAGGAACAGGATTGGCCCCAAAATGGAGCCTTGAGGCACACCTTGTGATACTGTACTCAGTTTAGAATAATAATTCACTGCATTTGATGTGACACACTTTGCTTTCTGTTGTGCAAGTATGATGTGAGCCATTTCAGAGCTTTGTCCTTAATCCCATATTTGTTTAATTTGTATAGAGGAGATGTTGAGTCGCAGGCAGGCACAGGAAAAAGACTGCTATACATTTTAGCTTTCGACCAAAAGGTCTCCATCTGAAGTAGAAAATGCACACGCGTTCACACAAGCACAAGTAGCATGCACATGACATTGGCTCTGGCTGCTGTGGCATCCTTTAGTTCCCTTGCAAGTTGGGGGATGTATGTTTACTACAGCTAATTAAGTGATAATTGATGAATAAATCATAGTGTGCAAGTGTGAGAACATCAGTCTTTTTGCTATTCTCTAAGACGTACACTGTATATCTATAAATTAATGTCAAACAATAATATTATAGTAAATAGTTAGTGAGTGCAGACAAACTGCCTTCAGTTGTGTTCAGTTCACTTTTGCACTTGTTCTGCTGGTAGTCAATCTTTTAGAAATGTAAACTGTTGCAGTTAATCAGCATTATAACTGCACTGAATGTACAGGAGAAATAGTAAAAGTGTCCTTATAATGAAAAAATTGCAGACTTTATTATTGTTAGTCAAGTTCACAATGAAAGTATTATATTTACCTCTGATTTTTGCATATCGCACAACATCCTGGGCTGGCTGAATAAATGAAATCTTTAGACTATAAAATTGCTAGTTCCTAGATGAAAGGAGCACTCTTCAGAGATGCTTGTCATTGTAATACACTGTATGGAAATGATGCTAAAATTATATAACGGTAAAAAATAGGGAACTAGCTTGTATATCTATGACTATGATTGACAGAGAGAGTATTTTGGTATCAGAGTATACATTGTAAAGGGGAGGAAAAAATGCAATTTTCCTACGATACTTCATTCTAGACCCACAAATCTAATCACTCATCTGTGAAGCTCAGCAATGACATACCACAGAGGCAAATAGTTTGTTAAATTAGAGGGGTAACAGGTCACTTAAAGACCCAGAGGGGATCCCATTTGAGGAGGAAATGGGACTTCTTCTAACGTACAACCACCTCCCTACCTCTTTCCTGCCATGAAAGCTTGGACTTTTTATTTATTTTGACTGTGTCTATTAACTATTACCTTGTGAATTTTAATACTCACTAGCCTACCTTTCTCTTTGTGAATTAATAAGTTTCTGGATTGATATATATATATATATATATATATATATTGTTTAATTAATTATCAGAAGTATGACATACTTCCCATTAACACTTGTATACTGCCTTTCTTAAATACAAAGAGCTGCACTTTGATATTAAAATAATTTTGCAAGAATAAAAATGTATTTTTTGCCAACAGTGATGAGCTGACTCTGGAAGGAATAAAACAGTTCTTTGTAGCTGTAGAAAGAGAAGAATGGAAGTTTGATACTTTGTGTGACCTTTATGATACTTTAACTATAACACAAGCTGTTATATTTTGCAACACAAAAAGGAAGGTAATGAAATTTTTTAATATATTTATTCACTTTCATTGAATGTAATGTTGCAAATCTGAATACCAATGGTTCAGTAGTAAGATGCCACATAATTTTTCATTTTGTCTTTGTCATATAAGGTTCATTATTAATGATGTATGAGTAAAGGAAACAACTCACTGAATACCAATGGTTCAATAGTAAGATGCCACATAATTTTTCATTTTGTCTTTATCATATAAGGTTCATTATTAATGACATATGAGTAAAGGAAACAACTCACTGAATATTGGAAGTGTTGAGTTTGTTGACATATCAAAGGGCTCGCATAAAAGAATGAAACTTCGCCAACTGTTAGATGAATCCTTTTCAAGCTACAATAAGTGTCCCCCCCCCCCCCCCCTACACAAGCGATCAGACAGAGAGGGAGAGAGAGAGAGAGAGAGAGAAGGGAACCACTTGGTGATATAAGGGTCAGTCACATTCACACTGCACTCTCAAACTGTGGACATAGGAAACGTTGGTGGCTGCACTAGAGTTAATTATGTGCATCATAGAAAGAGCCCTGACCCTCATTGTGGACAGAAGATGTTGATCTAATACTGCTGTCTGATACATTGACCAAGATTCCCATTTTGGAAGTTAAGATGTGAACCACGCACTTGCAACTTTGAATACTTTCAGTTGTCGAAGGATTTCCTGTGTGTTTATTACAGGCTTAACAGAAGATACTGTTGACTTCACTATGTAGCCGCAGATCTTGAAATGCCTGTACGTGATCTTTGTGTTAAGAAGCATAGTTATAACTTTCCAGTTTACATGGTGCCCGTGCTCACTCTAAGCTGTGACCTCTAACTGATGCTGTGGCCAGAGTTTTTATAGTACCAAAATTATGATGGTAGGAGTATTTGAGTTACCTTTTCCATATCACTGAGCCAAGCGATGTAGGTAAAGTA
Source organism: Schistocerca piceifrons (assembly GCF_021461385.2). Taxonomy (NCBI): domain Eukaryota; kingdom Metazoa; phylum Arthropoda; class Insecta; order Orthoptera; family Acrididae; genus Schistocerca; species Schistocerca piceifrons. Next base: position 366,780,372 of record NC_060138.1, on the reverse strand, counting down.
GTTTCAGAGAATCTGCCACAGAAATCTTGAAATGTTAAAATTGGCTTTTATGGGTGATGCAATGGGGTAAACTTAAGTGGGTAAACGGTTCTCCCATTTCAAAAGTCGTGAAATGTCGATTGATGAAAAATCCCACTCAAGTTTTCCTACTCTATGAAAATATTGGAAAAAATCGTGTAATCATCCTGCAAGATTGACGAAGAAGAAGTTGAGCTGGCTGGAGTGAGCCTGTGGTTCAATTCAGTGTATTTTAATGTAAGGTTTGGGGATGAAAAAGATGACTGCCAAATAGGTGCCTCAACTGCTGACTGGTGAATAAAAACAACATCACAGGAAAGTGTGGTATACTTTGAAAGATGAGTTCTGAAATGATAGACTTTTTTCCTTTTTTCCATGGTCATCACAGGTGAGAAATCATAGTGTCATTATTACTACCCTCAAATGAAGCCAGTGGGAGACATGCAAGTTTGCCTTGCCCAAAAAAAGCTCATCAAGTGAAGTAAAGTGTCAAAACAATGCCAATCACTTTTTTCGTTGTGAAATGAGTCATCAGTTCAGTGTTTGTTCCACAGGATCAGACAGTTGACTAGGCTTTGTACCTGGACATATTATATATATATATATATATAATCACACAACAACTACCAGTGGAAGAGGCCTGATTTGTGGCAGTTGGACTACCTGTTTTACCACAATAATAATGCCCCGGCTCACACAGTGCAGTGTGTGCATGTGCGCGCCATTTTTTACTAAAAATGGAACATCCCTGTGCTTCAGTCACCCAAATTTACCCCTTAGAAAAAGAATGGAAGCACTAGCGGGCATTGCAGAAGAGGAATTAAAAAAGAAAAAAGGAAGTTTCTAACAGTGTAATGAAAGGTTAAACGTGTTTTACTGCTAGTGGAGAGCACTTTGAAGGAGGTTAAAGATTGTTGTTTAAAAACTAGATGATTAAATTTTAAAAAAGTAAATTCGGTTTCTTGTAATCGGGCATGTTTGTGGAATACCCTCATACTATACTTATTTTTGTTTTGTAATTTGGCTAATTAAGATTTATTTTCTTCTTTTTTTTTAATTTTCTAATAGGTAGACTGGTTAACAGAAAAAATGCGAGAGGCAAATTTTACTGTTAGCTCAATGCATGGAGACATGCCCCAAAAGGAGCGTGATGCTATTATGAAGGAATTCCGATCAGGGCAGAGGTAAGGGTCTTTGCATCTGCTTTTGTGTAGTAACAGAGCATGTATGTACATGTGTGTGAATGCCTAATTTTGATTGATTTAATTCAATGGAAAACATTTCCTTGTTTTCAGTCGTGTTCTTATTACAACAGATGTGTGGGCTAGAGGTATTGATGTTCAGCAAGTATCTCTTGTAATAAATTATGATTTGCCGAACAACAGAGAACTGTACATCCACAGGTAGGCAGTAAAATTGTTTATTTTTCCAGTTTTATCACTTCTCTACCTCTGTCTGAAATCATGTGTTTGTGTCAGTAATAGTTAGAGAACCTTTTATTTTTTCATGGCCTCAAAACCAACAAAAACTTTTTTCATCTGAACAACCTATTTGCAGGATTGGTCGTTCTGGCCGATTTGGGAGAAAAGGTGTTGCCATCAATTTTGTCAAAACTGATGATATAAGAATTTTGAGAGACATTGAACAATATTATTCAACTCAGATTGACGAAATGCCAATGAATGGTAAGTATCTAATATGTAGTTTGGAGAAGGTCCATTGTGGTTCTTATGGGTTCTTGTACAAAATGAACAGCATTATTTCATTAAGCTTCTGTATAATGCATCTAAGTTTGTGACTTTCTACTGTAGACTTTTTAACATTTGTTACACTAATGAAGGAATTGGTTTATTTGATATTGCTTATATGTAACTGAAATTAAGTTTTCTTTGTATGTAATGTACTCTTAATTTTTATTACAGTTGCTGATTTGATATGAACAGTCTGGAGCCTAAGATGCATTTCTGCATTGATGAGAACTGGTGACCACTTGTTTTATCTGGCAGAGGAAGATTTTTTTGTTTTGTATCAGATGTTTTAGTTCATATTCATTATTCTCAGTGTTATGCATTTATGTTATATCTTATCAGTTAAGTAAATAGTATTTCTTTATAATTTATTAGAGAGAGAGAGAGAGGATTATTGGTTTCTGCTTGGAACTGAGGTAGATAAATATTTTCACATTAACTGGTTGATTGATATACTTGATGTAAATACTTGTAATTTAAAAACTTCACCTTAGCTTTATACACCTAAAAATAAGCTGCAAATTACAGTTTGATGTCTTTCCTGTTCTTGTTGGTTTGCCTTCTGGTTGTCATGTAGTTATTTTACATTTATTTCTTACTGCAGTGGTGGGTGATTACCCAGAAAGTAGTGGTTTTTTTGTATAAAAAAAGAGAGCAAGAGAGAGAGAGGATTACACACTCTGACCAGGCAGCAGTTACAATGACTGGCTTTTACACCCTTCTGCCCCTAACATACGTTTAACAGTGCTTGTTGCACTCATGGTTTGTCACAGTACTGCAGATTTATGCTCCCCTTTTCCCTCTTTATGTATCTTGAAAGCATATTTGGATCTGGAGTACTTTAATTTTTAGTTATTTATGTCAAATTATTGTGAGAAAGATATCCGAATAACATTAACATTGTATCTTCTAAGTTTCTTTTTCATATTCTTGTACAAGACAATCCACAAGATTTTTAGAAATGTAAATATATGTCCTAAAAAGAGCATTTGTGTTTACTGAGTAACAGCAGTCATGATGTGATGGAGGTCAGTCAGTGGCAGTTCGCAGCAGAATGTGTTGTTATCATAATTTTTTGTATGTAAGTAAACAAAGTTTGGTCAATTTCATTTCATACAAAAAAAAGTTGCAAGCACATGTGAAACATTTGATTTTTCCAGTTTTAAATTGCTACTAGTAGGGGGGAGCAGCTAAATAGGTGTCTCATAAAATTTATGCACAAGGAACCATTTTTGCTCTCACTTGTTTGTTTAATATTTGTTATTCTCTTACTGTCCTACAAAGACAATCTACAATCACGAAATACACAAACACAAAAATAGACACCAAAGAGCATGTGAAGTAGAATTGATAGAATAATGCTATAGGCTGGCACATCGTTTCTACAAATTTTCCATATGCCTTTTTATATGCTTACCTATTTTAACACATATGTGACTGAAAATGATAACTGTTAGGTATCTTTTAGCCAGTTGAACAGGATTCATGCAACATTTAGTCCTATCAGCAATGGTGAAGGAGCAGATTTGCAATGGGTATTTTACTCTGAATCCTTCTTCAAACATATAAGAATCCCTCCTTGGTATAGTAGTTTGGCTCGTAACACAAATGATCCACATTCCATTAGTGGTATCCACATAGTACTTTTTGTGGGCTGGGATTCACTCTAGAGATCAGAAATGAGCTCTACATACTCACTTTAAATTTGCCAGCAGGTACTTCGATGTCATCTTCAAACTCACCACCTCTGTACACTCGGAGATTTGACTCCCGAGTCTCCGCTGCTACTCATTTAACTGAAAACTCTTCAAATAAGCCTGTAGTCAGGTACATGCAGACTACATCAGTGTAGAAAGGAGAAAGAGTGAAATAGTTTACAAGTATAACCGTGGACTTGCAGCATTGTGGCTACATATGCAATCCCTGGGCATTACAGTTATTATAATTCAGTACAATGAATGATCGGTTAGCAGTGAGTATTGTTTTGTATATACAGGGTGTCTGTTCTAATAGTCATCGGGCACATTTTCTCTGGTGTTTTAGCACATATTTACACTTTTGTTTTTGAAATGCATAGCTGGTGTCAGCCCAAACAAATACTGCTCATCATGTCTTTCATGCGATGCCTGATGTTGGCAGAGAGCATCTGTTTGTTTCTCATTACAAACAAAATTATTTTTAAAGCAGAAACTTGTGTGGCCATTCAAAAGAATGGCCCCAAATTAGGCTAATGCTTTTATTTGTTTTATCCATATGTATTAACAGGGATAGTAAAACACGAAGAATAACCAGTACCTCAGCAGCTGTAGTGTAACGCTTCTGGTCGGAAGTGTTATGTAGAATAATTTGCCTTTTCAGTAAATCAGTTCAAACCTGCTTAGATTTCAGTTACCAACTTATCAGCCACAGCCGAACTTTTGAAATATTTCCTTGTTAAACTTGTAGCTCAGTGTCATCAGGAAGAGACTAGATTTGAAAATGAACTGCATTCCCTTGTTTGTGTAAAATTGCTAATTTTTACAGTAATCATTCAAGGATGTTATATATCACTGAAATGCAAACCAAACGTGTTTATCTCAGACTTTCATGACCCATAATGCGAAATTATGGCACTAATTCTCTCAAATTATACGTGCATAGCATATGAACTGCCTTTAATTATTATTATTATTATTATTATTATAACTGAAATTGTATTTTCCACTGTGAGAGTAAGTACACAGTGAAATTAAATTTCAACTTGGAGCACATTTATTCCATTGTAGGACATAAGACAATATGCATTATTTGACTGACAGATGGACTAACTACACGATTACATTTCCATTAGAGTCATACAGATTTTTAACTACAATTGTATCAATTAGTATTTAATGGAAACCAGACACTGGCCATTGCTTCAGGCGTGGCACTGGGCAGATGCAACACCTCTGTCCACTTAAACGAAGATTTGACCATTGGCACATTGCATTGCTCTTGATCATGACATTTAAAAAAAAAAAAATTGTGTAATAAATAACTCCAATAAGAGAAAAAACTGTGGGTGTACACTCTTAAATTGGCAGGCTTAAACATGCCTTAATTGTAATTTCTTCAGCTTTTCTCCTGTATTCATAAGTTTCAAATAGTATATCTAAAAAGAAAGATGATGAAACTTACCAAACAAAAGCGCTGCCAGCGCTTTTGTTTGGTAAGTTCCATCATCTTTCTTTTTAGATATATTTTTCCCACGTGGAATGTTTCCCTCTATTATATTCATATCATTAATTTCAAATAGTATGATAGACAAAAATAATTAAAATCACATGTACAAAGACTCCAAATGGAAAAAAGAATGACGGGAAGGAAAAAATGAAAGCAGATTAAGTCAATACAGTGAAGGATGAGAAATGGAAAAAAATACATTTAAACTAATTAATTGAATTAATGATCAGTCATTTCACGTTACCTGACGGTATTTGAACCCACAACCATTTGCACGTTAGGAGGGCATCTTATCCACAGCACTAATCCACCCTTTGCATGATACTAATACCTTTAACACTCAAGAAGATCATGTGAAATTCCAAAAAATTTTTTCATTTATTTCTCACAAACAAGGGCCTTCTCTGATGAATGGCTGTAGAGTGTGATAGCTGGCACTGTAACCTACAGCATCGTATAGATAGTTCCAAAAAATCTCCTGGGAACCTCCGTGTAAGTCAAGATGAGGACCACCCCAGCACACTCAAGAGAATGAGTCAGCGACAAGGAAGCAATCGCAGACCCACCTTTCTTGGACTCGTCAAACTACAGAACAGCAGTGGGAAGGAAGAAAGTACAGCACAGAAGTGAAACTGTCTCCTTGATTTATAATGTATGCAGCCCTTAACATTAGACTTCCACTTGTTCTGTTTCTTATCTGTGGTTCGCTCAGTCTCATACTGTGATATGAGACCTTGAATGTATAAGCTCAAGCAGTGGCATTGATGCCATTTTGGTGGGTTGCAAGTCAAAGCTGTGCTGCTTGAATCTTTCTGTGCACCACAAAATGTATTTGCTGAAGCTTGGTGGTTCGGTGGGCAAGCATGTTCGGCAACTGACATCTGAAATAGATTAGACGAAAGCATAGTAGGAATTTACTTTTCTGTTTAAAGTTTAATATAAAGGAAATTGATGGTAAGGTGTATTTATTAAAATACAGCATTTGTTCAGCATTAGTAAAATTTATTGAAGTGCCACAATGGCTACGATTTGCTGGTGGCTGTATTGTTTGTTTAGTTCAGGGGTGCATGACTATATTGAGGCGGCAGTTTTTAGGCATGTCTGTCATGCTTCACTCTGCGAGGGGGGATCAGAAAGTTTCTTGCCTAACAAATAGAGGAGGACAGAAATTTCATAATACCAATTTATTTTTCAATATCATACCCATGTCGTCATCGTCCCCTCCCCCTCCCCCATAAACCAAGGACCTTGCCGTTGGTGGGGAGGCTTGCATGCCTCAACGATACAGATAGCCGTACCGTAGGTATCTGTTGAGAGGCCAGACAAACGTGTGGTTCCTGAAGAGGGGCAGCAACCTTTTCAGTAACTGCAGGGGCACCAGTCTGGATGATAGAGTGATCAGGCCATGTAACACTAACCAAAACGGCCTTGCTGTGCTGGTACTGCGAATGGCTGAAAGCAAGGGGAAACTACAGCCGTAATTTTTCCCAAGGGCATGCAGCTTTACTGTATGGTTAAATGATGATGATGGCGTCCTCTTGGGTAAAATATTCCGGAGGTAAAATAGTCCCCCATTCGGATCTCCAGGCGGGGACTACTCAGGACGACGTTGTTATCAGGAGAAAGAAAACTGGCATTCTACGGGTCGGAGTGTGGAATGTCAGATCCCTTAATCGAGCAGGTAGGTTAGAAAATTTAAAAAGGGAAAAGGATAGTTTAAAGGTAGATATAATGGGAATTAGTGAAGTTCTGTGGCAGGAGGAACAAGACTTCTGGTCAGGTAACTACAGGGTTAGAAACACAAAATCAAATAGGGGTAATGCAGGAGTAGGTTTAATAATGAATAGGAATGCAGGTATGCTACTACAAACAGCATTATTGTGGCCAAGATAGACCCAAAGCCCAAGCCTACTACAGTAGTACAAGTTTATATGCCAACTAGCTCTGCAGATGACGAAGAAATGTATGATGAGATAAATGAAATTATTAAGACAGTGAAGGGAGATGAAAATTTAATAGTCATGGGTGACTGGAATTTGATAGCAGGAAAAGGAAGAGAAGGAAACGTAGTAGGTGTATATGGAATGGGGGTAAGGAATGAAAGAGGAAGCTGCCTGGTAGAATTTTGCACAGAGCATAACTTAATCATAGCTAACACTTGGATCAAGAATCATAAAAGAAGGTTGTATACATGGAAGAGGCCTGGGAATACTGGAAGATCTCAGATAGATTATATAATGGTAATACAGAAATTTAGGAACAAGGTTTTAAATTGTAAGACAGTTCCAGTGGTAGATGTGGACTCTGATCACAATCTATTGGTTATGAACTGTAGAGTAAAACTAAAGAAACTGCTAAAAGGTGGGAATTTAAGGAGATGGGATCTGGATAATCTGACAGAACCAGAGGTTGTAGAGTGTTTCGGGGAGAGCATTAGGGAACGATTGACAAGAATGGGAGAAAGAAATACATTAGAAGAAGACTGGGTAGCTTTGAGAGATGAAATAGTGAAGGCAGCAGAGGATAAAGTAGGTAAAAAGACGAGGGCTAATAGAAATCTTTGGGTAACAGAAGAGATACTGAATTTAATTGATGAAAGGAGAAAATGAAGCAGGCAAAAAGGAATACAAACGTCTCAAAAATGAGACCGACAGGAAGTGCAAAATGGCTAAGCAGGGATGGCTAGAGGACAAATGTAAGGATGTATAGGCGTATATCACTAGGGGTAAGATAAATACTGCCTACAGGAAAATTAGAGAGACTTCTGGGGAAAAGAGAACCACTTGCCTGAATATCAAGAGCTCAGATGGAAACCCAGTTCTAAGCAAAGAAGGGAATGCAGAAAGGTGGAAGGAGTATATAGAGGGTCTATACAAGGGCGATGTTCTTGAGGACAATATTATGGAAATGGAAGAGGATGTAGATGAAGATGAATTGGCAGATACGATACTGCGTGAAGAGTTTCACAGAGCACTGAAAGACCTAAGTCGAAACAAGGCCCCGGCAGTAGACAACATTCCATTAGGACTACTGGTAGCCTTGGGAGAGCCAACCATTTAAAAACTCTACCATCTGGTGAGCAAGATGTATGAGACAGGCGAAATACCCTCAGACTTCAAGAAGAACATAATAATTCCAATCCCAAAGAAAGCAGGTGTTGACAGATGTGAAATTACCGAACTATCAGTTTAATAACTCACAGCTGCAAAATACTAACGCAAATTCTGTACAGACGAATAAAAAAACTGGTAGAAGCGGACCTCAGGGAAGATCAGTTTGGATTCTGTAGAAATATTGGAACAGTGAGGCAATACTGACACTACAACTTCTTTTAGAGAATAGATTAAGGAAAGGCAAACCTACGTTTCTAGCATTTGTAGACTTAGAGAAAGCTTTTGACAATCTTGACTGGAATACTCTCTTTCAAATTCTAAAGGTGGCAGGGGTAAAATACAGGGAGCGAAAGGCTATTTACAATTTGTACAGAAACCAGATGGCAGTTATAAGAGTTGAGGGGCATGAAAGGGAATCAGTGGTTGGGAAGGGAGTGAGACAGGGTTGTAGCCTCTCCCCGATGTTATTCAATCTGTATATTGAGCAAGCAGTAAAGGAAACAAAAGCAAAATTCGGAATAGGAATTAAAATCCATGGAGAAGAAATTAAAACTCAGGTTTGCCGATGACATTGTATTTCTGTCAGGGACAGCAAAGGACTTGGGAGAGCAGTTGAACGGAATGGACAGTGTCTTGAAAGGAGGATATAAGATGAACATCAACAAAAGCAAAACAAGGATAATGGAATGTAGTCTAATCAAGTCGGGTGATGCTGAGGGTATTAGATCAGGAAATGAGACACTTATAGTAGTAAATGTATCTTGTTATTTGGGGAGCAAAATAACTGATGGTCGAAGTAGAGAGGTATAAAATGCAATCTGGCAATGGCAAGGAAAGCGTTTCTGAAGAAGAGAAATTTGTTAACATCGAGTACAGATTTAAGTGGCAGGAAGTCTTTTTTTTCTGAAAGTATTTGTATGGAGTGTAGCAATGTATTGAAATGAAATGTGGACAATAAATAGTTTGGACAAGAAGAGAATAGAAGCTTTCGAAATGTGGTGCTACAGAAGAATGCTGAAGATTAGATAGGTAGATCACATAACTAATGAGGAGGTATTGAATAGGATTGGGGAGAAGGGGAGTTTGTGGCACAAATTGGCTAGAAGAAGGGATCGGTTGGTAGGACATGTTCTGAGGCATCAAGGGATCACCAATTTGGTATTGGATTGCAGCGTGGAGGGTAAAAATCGTAGAGGGAGACCAAGAGATGAATACACTAAACAGATTCAATAGGATGTAGGTTGCAGTAGGTACTGGGAGATGACGCAGATTGCACAGGATTGAGTAGCATGGAGAGCTGCATCAAACCAGTCTCTGGGCTGAAGACCACAACAACAATACCCATGTACACTAATACGCTTGTGGGCACACGCAGACAAGTTCTGCAAACCATTCAAATAAAAGGTCTTTGATTTCGAGTCCAACCAAGTGTTCACAGCATGTCACTGGATCATCATCAAGTCGTCATCTTTTGGGAAAAGAAAAAAGTTTGATGGAGCCAAAACTGGAGAATATGGCAGATGACGTAACAATTTGAAATCTGAGTCACGCAGTTTCCGATGTTGCATGGGCTTTGTGCCCTGGTGTGTTGTCGTGATGCAGAAGAACTCTGCACACCAATTTTCCGCGCCATTTTTGCTTTATCACTTCTCAAACAGTGCGGGAGGGTGCAATAGTGTGATGCATTGATAGTTACAGCCTTTTGCAAGTAATCCATCATAATTACCCCTTAAATATCCCAGAAGAGCCACGCTATCACCTTACTGGCTGATTTTTGCTCCCAGAATTTTTTGGGTCCTGGGATGAAGGATGTTTCCAGTGTTATGACTGTTGGTCTGTCTCAGGATCAAAGTGGTGAACCTATGTTTCACCCTTTGTAACATACCTTGCAAGAAAGCCATCTTAATATGCTTCAGATTGGTGGATGATTTCTTCACAACATTGCATATGCTCCTGTCTGATCTGCATTCAAGTCTTTCCAGACCCACCAAGGTGAAGCTTTCTGCATTCTCAAAATATCCACAGCAATGTCATGAGGATGTCCATGGGAGATTCCATACGTGGTTTCAATGTGCTGCAACGTTTTTCGATGATCCTGCAAAATCGTATCATGAATTCATCAGTTTCAACTGTGACAGGTCTTCCTCTCCTTGGCACATCTACCACGTTTGAAGTTGGACACCCAGTTTTTAACTGTTGCATAAGATGGAGCACTGTCCTTAAGTGTATTCCACATGTCCTCCGCAATTTCCTTGGGCATCACACCTTTCAAATGAAGATATTCAATCACAGCAAGGTTCTTGATTCTCTTGATATTCGCCATTTTGCTTACACTATGGTATAGAACAAATCCCCGCCGCGAAACTATAGGAGCTGGAGCTGTGATATTTGACTTGCATGCCCACAAAGGGTCGCCATAAAAGTAGATGGTGTTGTTTGTGCAAGACATTATGGTAACTTATCTCGGGCTAGAAACTTTTCGACCGCCCCTCGTATTTGTTACCTCCATCACACCCCTTCTGAGTAGTTTCTCTGCTCCTTGCACCGTGCGGTATTGTAGTAGCACACAACTAGTATGTATGATGATTTTAAAGTAACAATATTGTGAAAGGAAAGTTGCTACTCACCATACAGCGGAGACACTGAGTTGCAGATACACAACCAAAAGACTGTGACAAATAAAAGCCTTCGGCTAGTAAAGCCTTCATCAGAATTAGATGGCAAACACAAACACGCGCGCACACACACACACACACACACACACACACACACACACACACACACACACACACACGACTGCAGTCTCAGGCAACTGAGGCCACACTGCGAGCAGTGGCACGGGTGGATGATGGAAGTGGCGACTGGGTGGCGGTAAGGAGGAGGCTGGGGCGGGGAGGGAAACGGATAGTAGGGTAGGCCTGGCAGAGAGTGACGTACTGTTGAGTAGCACGGAGGGACAAGGTGGAAAGAGGGTAGGGCAGCTATGTGCAGTTGGGGAGGTTATATGGAGGGAGCGAAGAGGGGGGGGGGGGGGGGTGAGGGTGAGATAGCAGAAAAGAAGAGAAGCAAAAAGACAGCACACGATGGAGGAATGAGGGCTGTGTAGTGCTGGAATGGGAACAGGGAAGGGGCTGGATGGGAGAGGACAATGACTAACAAAGGTTGATGCCAGGAGGGTTATGGGAACGTAGGATATATTTCAGGGAAAGTTCCCACCTGCACAATTCAGAAAGGCTGGTGTTGGTAGGCTACCTGCGAAACTAGTCAGGATCTAAAAGCTAACTGCAACCAGTATACTGCATTCTAAGTGGGCATGACAAACAACAAGCTGTCTGTCTGCATGAATGGCCACTGACAAACTGTGGCCAAGAAGCAAGTGAACCACCCTATTGCTGAGCCAAAGGTGACATCCTTCATTTCGATGACTGCTTCACAGCCTATGCCATGTGGATCCTTCCCACCAACACCAGCTTTTCTGAATTGCACAGGTGGGAACTTTCGCTGCAGTATACCATACATTCCTGTAACCCTCCTGGCCTCGACCTCTGTTAGTCATTGTCCACTCCCATCCAGCCCGTTCCCTGTTCCCATTCCAGCACTACACAGTCCTCGTTCCTCCATTGCACGCTGTCTTTTTACTTCTCTCCTTTTCCGCTATCGCCCCTACCTCTCCGCTACCTCCGTTTAACTCCCGACTGCACATAGCTGCCGTACCCTCTTTCCACCTCGTCCCACCACTCTCCCCAACTGCACGTCACTTTCCGCCACGGCACTCTACTATCCGTCCCTCTCTCTGCCCCAGCCTCCTCCTCACTCCCACCCAGTCACTACTCCCATCATGCACTGGTGCTGCTTCTCACAATGTGGACTCAGTTGCCTGAGACTGCAGTCGTGTGTGTGTGTGTGTGTGTGTGTGTGTGTGTGTGTGTGTGTGTTTGCCATCTAATTCTGACAAATGCCTTTCTAGCTTAAAGCTATTATTTGTGACAGGCTTTTTGTTGTGCTTCTCTGCAACCCGGCATCTCCGCTATACGATAAGTAGCAACTTTCATAAACACAATATTGTTACATTCCATCCTTGATTTTCCATTGTTTGTGATTGAAGTAATTTTATTTAACACTTGACTGCCATGTGCTCGACCCTCAAGCGAGCATGCTGCATACTTTGTACACGTGAAGAATAGCTGTCTTTATGTTACCAAGTTGAGCACGTATAAGCAGTATCGCAGTGTAATATTAGTTTAATTGTTGTTGTTGTTGTGGTCTTCAGTCCTGAGACTGGTTTGATGCAGCTCTCCATGCCAATCTATCCTGTGCAAGCTCCTTCATCTCCCAGTACCTACTGCAACCTACATCCTTCTGAATCTACTTAGTGTATTTATTTCTTGGTCTCCCTCTACGATTTTTACTCTCCACGCTGCCCTCCAATGCTAAATTTGTGATCCCTTGATGCCTCAGAATGTGTCCTACCAACCGATCCCTTCTACTAGTCAAGTGGTGCCACGAACTCCTCCCCAATTCTATTCAATACCTCCTCATTACTTATGTGATCTACCCATCTAATCTTCAGCATTCTTCTGTAGCACCACATTTCGAAAGCTTCTATTCTCTTCTTGTCCAAACTATTTATCGTCCATGTTTCACTTCCATACATGGCTACACTCTAGTGGTGGGCAGGAAATCGCGTATCTGTTAGAAATCACAGTGACTGAGAAGTCACAGATATCACAGTAGCAACTTTACAGAATCTAACTGCGATTTCAGTCACAGTTAGCAGTCGCAAGTAGTATTTCACATTGAAAGACGTGAGCCATCTATTGGTCGAATTTAGCACTGCTTTCTGCGATTTCCGTGACAAGTCGCAACTAAGAGTCGCAAGTAGCAACTAGAAAGCGCGGTTAACAGTGCCATCTGTGGGTCAAAGTTCGTACTGCGTCCATCTCTGCGATACGCTATGGAGTCTAACTGCGATTTCCGTGACAAGTCGCAACTAAGAGTCGCAAGTAGCAACTAGAAAGCGCGGTTAACAGTGCCACCTGTGGGTCAAAGTTCGTACTACGTCCATCTCTGCGGTACGCTATGGAGTCTAACTGCGATTTCCGTGACAAGTCGCAACTAAGAGTCGCAAGTAGCAACTAAAAAGCGCGGTTAACAGTGCCATCTGTGGGTCAAAGTTCGTACTACGTCCATCTCTGCGATACGCTATGGAGTCTAACTGCGATTTCCGTGACAAGTCGCAACTAAGAGTCACAAGTAGCAACTAAAAAGCGCAGTTAGCACTGCCATCTGTTGAGCAAAGTTCATACTACGCTATTCGCTACCGAGTCAAACTGCGATTTCTGTGACAAATCGCAACTAAGAGTCGCAAGTAGCAACTAAAAAGCGCAGTTAACATACTTCTCCTAGTGTCATCTGTTGACCGACGTATGTACGTTATGAGAGCCTTGTGCCTCACGAGATCGATGTGCTGTGTGTGCATGTGAAGGGTTTATTTCAATAGTGGTACAAGTCCATTTTTGTTAATTTTGAGATATAGAGTCGTAAAGTTAAATGAGTGCTGAAAAATCTGCAGTTGAGATACCAGAAATATTCACCATATGGCTTCTTGCTAGAGATGAGCCTTTATTTATGTTTGTTTGGATCACTAATTTCAGAAGCATTATAGACAGAAAAATGTAGGTAATGGACTTGTACCACTATTGAAATAAGCTCTTCATATTATATGACGACATGCACATTCAGCATCAGTTATGGTTGGTCAAATACTGCTGTGACTCTGAATGTATAATATTAATAAGAAGCGACATTGCCTTTTTCTCCTGAAAATATCGAGTAACGTAACAAATGTGTTTGATTCTGCTTCCAATATGACAGTTTTCGTTAATACAGACATCTGTATAAGTGTAGAGAAATGAAAACAGTCATATGAATGCCTCACAGTTCAAGACTCGGGAGAAAAGTTTTACACCTGGTGTTCTACATGGCAACTTCACACACAAGAACTTTTTACCGACACTACTACCACCTACATAAGTAAGCTTTTCCTGTGTCACTTTCAAGTAATGCACTTAAGCTATTCCTGATTTAACTGGAAGATCTGTACTTCCCACTTTCATATCAACAGCCTCAAAATGCATATTGTAGACTTCGGAATATGTTACAGGTCAGTGTCACACCAAGATTGTGGAGAAAGGGGGGGGGGGCGGCATGTCACTCTCCAACAAGTGTTTACCAATAAATAAGTGGCGGAAAATTACGGGTATAGGACGGCTTAACATGTGGAAAATGAGATTTTTATTATTCACTCAATGTATTTAACATTTATTATTCCTTTAAAATCGCACAACAACTTCAATAAAACACTTTAATCAGTCATACACTTATTTCATAATTATTTCACTTTTAAACTGCAAATCCTCTAAGAGCTGTCTTGAATCTTCACGATTCTCTCTCAACAGCCTTGATGTGGATAGATATGTACAGCAACCAGTAATCAGTCAGAACTGTGTCTGCAAAAACACAAGGATTATTAAACAATTTTTGCTGTCACTAATTACTAGCAATATAATTGACAGAGTAGATTGCTAATATTTGCTATATCACATTTGCTAATATTTGCTATATCACATTCGCAAGAACGATCTCACTGAAGTAATTAAGTCCATCAAAACGCTTAGAAACTAACCTGTCGTCTGACGAAAACGGTCTAAAGACTGGCAATTTCTTCAGATCTGTTGACAATGATATTTTGAATTATCACTTTACTGAGTGACTGAAATGTAGTTCAGGTACCTATGAACATAACAATATGTTAGAATTCATTTTCTAAACACAAACTATTACGGTACTGTGCGGCTACTTACATATTAATTACACTATTAATATTTTCACAGTTGTTTCTTTAATACAAAATTAAAGCCAACGGAAGAATAAACGTAAAACATACTTACCAATGACAGGTTTGTTGAGATGCAATTTTCTGTGTGGACAGATGTAACTTTTTCATACGGTGGTACGTCGCAGCAATCGCAGGAGTCACAGAAATCGCAGAAGTAGCAGAAGTCACAGAAATCGCAGAAGTAGCAGAAATCGCAGAAGTAGCAGAAGTCGCAGAAATCGCGGAAGTAGCAGAAGTAGCAGTGGCGGAGGGATACGCGACTTAGGTTCCTTAACTGCGACTCTTAACTGCGACAAATCACAGTTAAGAATAACAGATACTGAAAAGTAGCATTCACAGAAATCACTGATATCGGAAAATCGCAGTTTAGCCCATCACTACTACACTCCATACAAATACTTTCAGAAACGACTTCCTGACACTTAAATCTATTTGAGTTATTAAATTCTGAACAACTCATAAAAAAGGAAAAACAATAGATATTTATCTCGAAATTGAAGTGAGTTGTCACAGGTTGAATATTTGTGACATAAAAAGAGGTTTTTTGGGATAATGCATTTTAAAGTTTCACTTTATTACAGCTGTTTAACCCTTTCGTCCCCCGAACTTCTGACACCTCCATAGTGCTGCCATCTTTTGGCAGCCCTTCTAAACTCGGAAAAAAATAGGCTCTGGAATTCTCCTTGTATAGAAGGCTGTGACTGTTTAAATGGGCTGCGCCAATGCTGCCAATTTAGTTGTTTTCCAACTAGATCTAGTTTTTTTGAAAGGCCATCTGGTTAGAAAATTTAAGATATGGTTGCTAGCACGAAATTTAGTCTTTTTAAAATATTATCTGGTTGATTTCTAGTCTTTTTAATATTCTATGTTTCGAAAAGCTTATTTTGTTCGTTCCAGTTCATTTAAGTATGCTAAACAGGCTATAGAATAAATTACTTTCTTGCAACTGCTTATACTATAAAATCTGTTAAGAAACGTAAAATGTTCGTTCGAAAGGCTGCTTTCTGGCTACCGCGCATGCGCAAAGTGGAAGTCGCGTTCTAAGCGCGTCTGGTCCCAAATTTTTCTACTTCAAATGAGGCGCCAGCTGTTTGAAGAGCGACTAGCAAGTAGCCAGAAAATTTTCTGGTGATTTCAAGCTGCCACTTTCGCGCATGCGCATAGTTAAGTGGCTTCAAGTGATGGTACGCAGCCGGGTTTCTCTATTCTCTTTCAATAGCCGATCACACAAGTTTACTGTTTGTAGATCTTCAATAATTGTAAGGTAAGCACTTCATTAGTTCTTACCTTTTATTTTTATTTATGCTTATGAAATCACCTGTAGAAGTCCAGGTGTTCGCCACTCGGTGACAGTCGCTTGTTAAAATGTGTTTGAAGAAACCAGACACCAAGCACGGGTTTTGGCGCAAACGTTGATGCGCTAATGCAGTAGCGCCTGTTTGCTGGTTCTCCAATTAGTTTCCTGGCAGCTCTTCGAATGTAGCTAAGCTTAATTGCTACTGGTACTCAACAATGTAAATTACGAGTGCAAGAAGTACTTAAGTACAGAACTCTTACTTTATTTTGTAAAATTTATTTTAAATGTAAGAAAAATTGAAATTGTAATTTAACTGACTTCAATAATGCATGATACGGTATAATATATCTGTTTTATATTCATATTGTCGAGGGCCGAATAGCTGAATGAAACACAAAGTGCCTGTTATTATTCAGTTATTGTCGAATTGGTGTCAGAGGTGGCTGTGATTAGTGCTTGTTCTTCTCATTATAGTTCTGTTAAAATGGGTAAAGTTAAACCTCAATACACCCAAAAGTTTAGGGAAGAATGGTTAAAAAATCCAAAATATGTCCAATGGTTATCACAAGCTGTAGGAGACAACACAAAGACAGGTAATTTCCAAGAATGATTGCCTATCGACGTCGCGGGGTGCAAACGATACATATCGAATGTGCGATCCTAAATCGATCACGCGACTCTGGTGGTGGGCGTTATGAGTATGTCTACAGTGGTCGCTGCAGCAATGACAAAACAAGACCGTTACAAAAATACTTGTAATTACGAGGGACGTGACTTACCCTACTCGTCATTGGTGTTGTTATCATGTGAAAGGCCATGTGATATGTACGCTACGGGAACAATACCCTTTTTGCCATTAACTCCCGAAGGTATGTAACTAAGAGCAACTAAGGGAACGATGGAAAACAGATAAAAATGACGATCACAAATAATTGATCACAGCGCCCGCAACTAGATCGCGTGATCGATTTAGGATCGCACATTCGATATGTATCGTTTACACCCCGCGATTTCGATAGGCAATTATTCTTGGAAATTACCCAAAGGTAGTCTGTCCCCCCATGAACCATGGACCTTGCCGTTGGTGGGGAGGCTTGCGTGCCTCAGCGATACAGATAGCCGTACCGTAGGTGCAACCACAACGGAGGGGTATCTGTTGAGAGGCCAGACAAACGTGTGGTTCCTGAAGAGGGGCAGCAGCCTTTTCAGTAGTTGCAAGGGCAACAGTCTGGATGATTGACTGATCTGGCCTTGTAACAATAACCAAAACGGCCTTGCTGTGCTGGTACTGCGAACGGCTGAAAGCAAGGGGAATCTACAGCCGTAATTTTTCCCGAGGGCATGCAGCTTTACTGTATGATTACATGAGGATGGCGTCCTCTTGGGTAAAATATTCCGGAGGTAAAATAGTCCCCCATTCGGATCTCCGGGCGGGGACTACTCAAGAGGATGTCGTTATCAGGAGAAAGGAAACTGGCGTTCGACGGATCGGACCGTGGAATGTCAGATCCCTTAATCGGGCAGGTAGGTTAGAAAATTTAAAAAGGGAAATGGATAGGTTGAAGTTAGATATAGTGGGAATTAGTGAAGTTCGGTGGCAGGAGGAACAAGACTTCTGGTCAGGTGACTACAGGGTTATAAACACAAAATCAAATAGGGGTAATGCAGGAGAAGGTTTAATAATGAATAGGAAAATAGGAATGCGGGTAAGCTACTACAAACAGCATAGTGAACGCATTACTGTGGCCAAGATAGATACGAAGCCCACGCCTACTACAGTAGTACAAGTTTATATGCCAACTAGCTCTGCAGATGACGAAGAAATTGAAGAAATGTATGATGAAATAAAAGAAATTATTCAGATTGTGAAGGGAGACGAAAATTTAATAGTCATGGGTGACTGGAATTCGAGTGTAGGAAAAGGGAGAGAAGGAAACATAGTAGGTGAATATGGATTGAGGGACAGAAATGAAAGAGGAAGCCGCCTGGTCGAATTTTGCACAGAGCACAACATAATCATAACTAACACTTGGTTTAAGAGTCATGAAAGAAGGTTGTATACATGGAAGAACCCTGGAGATACTAAAAGGTATCAGATAGATTATATAATGGTAAGACAGAGATTTAGGAACCAGGTTTTAAATTGTAAGACATTTCCAGGGGCAGATGTGGACTCTGACCACAATCTATTGGTTATGACCTGTAGATTAAAACTGAAGAAACTACAAAAAGGTGGGAATTTAAGGAGATGGGACCTGGATAAACTAAAAGAACCAGAGGTTGTACAGAGTTTCAGGGAGAGCATAAGGGAGCAATTGACAGGAATGGGGGAAATAAATACAGTAGAAGAAGAATGGGTAGCTTTGAGGGATGAAGTAGTGAAGGCAGCAGAGGATCAAGTAGGTAAAAAGACTAGGGCTAGTAGAAATCCTTGGGTAACAGAAGAAATATTGAATTTAATTGATGAAAGGAGAAAATATAAAAATGCAGTAAGTGAAACAGGCAAAAAGGAATACAAACGTCTCAAAAATGAGATCGACAGGAAGTGCAAAATGGCTAAGCAGGGATGGCTAGAGGTCAAATGGAAGGATGTAGAGGCCTATCTCACTAGGGGTAAGATAGATACCGCCTACAGGAAAATTAAAGAGACCTTTGGAGATAAGAGAACGACTTGTATGGATATCAAGAGCTCAGATGGAAACCCAGTTCTAAGCAAAGAAGGGAAAGCAGAAAGGTGGAAGGAGTATATAGAGGGTCTATACAAGGGCGATGTACTTGAGGACAATATTATGGAAATGGAAGAGGATGTAGATGAAGATGAAATGGGAGATATGATACTGCGTGAAGAGTTTGACAGAGCACTAAAAGACCTGAGTCGAAACAAGGCCGCCGGAGTAGACAACATTCCTTTAGAACTACTGATAACCTTGGGAGAGCCAGTCCTGACAAAACTCTACCATCTGGTGAGCAAGATGTATGAAACAGGCGAAATACCCTCAGACTTCAAGAAGAATATAATAATTCCAATCCCAAAGAAAGCAGGTGTTGACAGATGTGAAAATTACCGAACTATCAGCTTAATAAGTCACAGCTGCAAAATACTAACACGAATTCTTTACAGACGAATGGAAAAACTAGTAGAAGCCAACCTCGGGGAAGATCAGTTTGGATTCCGTAGAAACACTGGAACACGTGAGGCAATACTGACCTTACGACTTATCTTAGAAGAAAGATTAAGGAAAGGCAAACCTACGTTTCTAGCATTTGTAGACTTAGAGAAAGCTTTTGACAATCTTGACTGGAATACTCTCTTTCAAATTCTAAAGGTGGCAGGGGTAAAATACAGGGAGCGAAAGGCTATTTACAATTTGTACAGAAACCAGATGGCAGTTATAAGAGTCGAGGGACATGAAAGGGAAGCAGTGGTTGGGAAGGGAGTAAGACAGGGTTGTAGCCTCTCCCCGATGTTGTTCAATCTGTATATTGAGCAAGCAGTAAAGGAAACAAAAGAAAAATTCGGAGTAGGTATTAAAATTCATGGAGAAGAAATAAAAACTTTGAGGTTCGCCGATGACATTGTAATTCTGTCAGAGACAGCAAAGGACTTGGAAGAGCAGTTGAATGGAATGGACAGTGTCTTGAAAGGAGGATATAAGATGAACATCAACAAAAGCAAAACAAGGATAATGGAATGTAGTCTAATCAAGTCGGGTGATGCTGAGGGAATTAGATTAGGAAATGAGGCACTTAAAGTAGTAAAGGAGTTTTGCTATTTGGGGAGCAAAATAACTGATGATGGTCGAAGTAGAAAGGATATAAAATGTAGGCTGGCAATGGCAAGGAAAGCGTTTCTGAAGAAGAGAAATTTGTTAACATCGAGTATAGATTTAAGTGTCAGGAAGTCATTTCTGAAAGTATTCGTATGGAGTGTAGCTATGTATGGAAGTGAAACATGGACGATAAATAGTTTGGACAAGAAGAGAATAGAAGCTTTCGAAATGTGGTGCTACAGAAGAATGCTGAAGATTAGATGGGTAGATCACATAACTAATGAGGAAGTATTGAATAGGATTGGGGAGAAGAGAAGTTTGTGGCACAACTTGACCAGAAGAAGGGATCGGTTGGTAGGACATGTTCTGAGGCATCAAGGGATCACCAATTTAGTATTGGAGGGCAGTGTGGAGGGTAAAAATCGTAGAGGGAGACCAAGAGATGAATACACTAAGCAGATTCAGAAGGATGTAGGTTGCAGTAGGTACTGGGAGATGAAAAAGCTTGCACAGGATAGAGTAGCATGGAGAGCTGCATCAAACCAGTCTCAGGACTGAAGACCACAACAACAACAACAACAGTCTGTAAAGTGTGTCACTGCACTGTAAGAGCTCGGTTGGCTGATATAGACAATCACACAGAAACAAAAGAAACCTAAGTATCCAGTTTCTTTCTGCCCAAAGGCAGGCAGGCAAAAATTAATTTTAAACCAGTCAGGATTCCATAGGACGTTACGAAGCTGGAGGGCCACTCGCCCTCCGTGTCCGCACATTGTGCTATAATATTGTGTGATCACTTAGGAGAAATGTGTAAAAATAGGTCCAAAGACAGTCTTATTGCAAGCCAGATTAAGTTACATTGTACAAAGTGTAGTGCTGTTATCAAGAATGTTCTTGGGCCCTATTTTGCGAACGGTCTGAGAAGTGATGTTGATGATGGTATGTACAGTATTTTAATTGACGAACCAACTGATATTAGTGTCACTAAACTTCTAGCAATTGCTATAATTTATCATAGTAAAACATCTCACAAGATTGTTTCGACATTTCTTACAGTAGTCGAACTTAAAAAATTCAGTGTTGAGACCATTGTACCAGCTTTTAAAAAGGCGTTGAAAGAAGTTAATTTTAATTTAAACAAATCGCAGGAAATAGGAACAGATAATGCTAGTGTGATGGTCTAGGCGTGTGTGTCATTCCATTCAGTTGGCAACCTCTGCAGCAACTGCTGGGGTCATACGTCCTTGGTCCAACGGCGAGGTAGAAACAGTATTCAGCCAGTTGAATATCGTCAAAACGAAGATAAGGAATCGAGTGCGTACAGGTATGCTAAACGCCATATTAGGGATTCATGCAGGTCTTCGCAGAAAGAATCGGTACTGCCATAATTACATATTTCCTGAGTCAGTTCTCACAACAAATGGGACAACTGTCGCATATAAATGGAGACCATCAACTTCTACTGCAACTCCTCTTTCCCATGAGGGCGATGACGATGACGATGACGATAATGATGAAGACGACATTCTTAACCAGTTTTCGGTAAGCTTAGTAAAAAAAATGTATATATGTAGTCTATATCTCGAGTGAGTGGCGTTTCATTGTCATTTCTATGCTTCTGAAAAAAAAATTAGAATATAATTCTTTTAAGGCCTTTTTTAGTCTTTTTTACTTTTAAACAAGGTATATACGACCCGGGACAACCTGGAGATGCACAGAAATTTTTTCATCCGGGAGCAAACTGGGAAAAACCCTGGAGTTTTTTTAGAATTCCGGGAATTTTTCTTTGTTTTAGTTTCCAGTTAAATTTTCGTAATTATTTCCTCTAAGCCAACAAAGGATATTACTGTATCCCACTACTGCAGAATGATACTGCAGCAAAAAAAATTCCTTTTACGCAAGATGAACTACGTGCGAGAATGTACGATGAATTTCTTAAATCAGAGAGCCATTGACTCTGATTTAAAAATCAACTCTTTGAGGACGAGCTATTTTGAAGAATTTCGAGTCCAAAAAGTCAGACATTTATGTCATTATTAAACATTTTACTGGCACTTTTGTGTGAAGTAACACGCGCAAAAAAGATCAAAATGGTTCAAATGGCTCTAAGCACTATGGGACTTAACATCTATAGTCATCAGTCCCCTAGAACTTAGAACTACTTAAACCTAACTAACCTAAGGACATCACACACATCCATGCCCGAGGCAGGATTCGAACCTGCGACCGTAGCAGTCGCGCGGCTCCGGACTGAGCGCCTAGAACCGCTAGACCACCGCGGCCGGCCCAAAAAAGATCAACTTTACATGTGAAAGCTCAGCTTCTCTTGCGGCTTATTACTCTGTAGGTATTGGAGAGCGAGCGTGGTGATTACGACGATAAATACTCACTTCCTATGAATACTTTTATCCTTGCAGCGTATATACAATGCGTGTAGCATAGAGCGCATACCACACTCTAACATAACAGTCGTGATACTTCGTCTCGATTTTGTTGCCTACCGCGCCAGCAGTGCCCCAAGCGGCCAGTGACTTAAACTGTGAGTTCGGCGCAATCGTGAAAGCGAATAGTATTTATTTATTTACATCCCATTAATGCAATACTGCGAGACATTCCCATGGATGTAGGACGTGTCAGAATTATTACAAATAATACAAAAGGAATACATAAAAGTACCTCTTGCAAGAAGATATCTGGTAAAAGACAATATACACATTAATAGGTGTAGAAAAAATTACTTTAAAAATGTGGTAGATCTTAATAGCTAACTGAAAGACACAGTAATGTTAAGAGTGATTGTGAGTATCTTAATGCACAATAACTCATCAAATTAGTAAATGAAAAATCCAATTACAGTTAACTCTACTGAACTATTCTTCTACCAAATAGAAGGAATTATCTAATAAATCTACATCTACATGACTACATTTAAGTGCTTGGCAGAGGGTTCATCAACCACAATCATACTATCTCTCTACCATTCCACTCCCGAACAGCGCACGGGAAAAACAAACACCTAAATACTGTTTGAGCTGTTGTTTAAATTTGGGAAGCTCGTGGATAAGTAATTTCAGTGGTAGTGGGAGATCATGGAACACCTTGCAGCTCATGTAATGGACTCCTTTCTGTACAATAGTAAGGTTCTTTGATTCATAATGGAGATCCATCTTCCTCCTGGCATTGTGGGTATGGTATGAATCATTGGTTTTGTACGATTGTCCTTTTTTACCAATGAAACATAACAGGGAGAAGATATATCGGCATGCAGTTGTCAGTATCCATAATTTTCTGGGAAGGTTCCTACAAGAATGTCTAGGCTGGACTCCGCTCATTATCCTAATAACTCTCTTTTGGGCAATGAATATTTTTTTGGATATTGGCTGAGTACCCCATAAAACCCCACACAGCATGAAAATAACTAAAATAAGCAGTTCTTGTGGTGTCTTGGTCACATACAAACAGCGAATGTTGCTGAGCTGAGTTTTTTGTGGAAGTGCAAAAATATGTTCAGGCCATTTTAGACTGTTGTCAATGTGTACAACCAGTAACTCACTATCATTCAATCTAATACTTAATTATTCCTCAACTTTTTTCCTTACTTGGAAATGCACAAACTGGGTCTTATTAACATTTAGTGATAACCCATTATTTACAAACCAATTACATACTTCACTAAAGACAATATTGGCCGATTCCTCAAGACTGAGGTTTGGAGATTTGTTTATGAGGATGGAGGTGTCATCACCAAAAAGAGTAAAGTGAGTTTTAAAGTTAGTATGCAAGGGAAGGTCATTGATAAAGTGGTTGTTTATTTTGATTTCTACTATGGTTTTTACAAACGGGAGCGTTTGTAGCGCAATAAATTGCAGCAAGAAAAGGAAGAAGACACCACAGCTGTTTCTTTTAGGTCTCCTAAGAATCCTGAGAGCTATATACCATCATGGGGTAATTCATCAAGCCAAGCTAAAGTTTTCCGGGCACAAAAACGTGCAGTAAGAATTATATGTGGTGTGAACTCAAGAACATCCTGCAGAAGCCTGTTTAGGGAACTAGGGATACTAACTACAGCTTCCCAGTATATTTATTCCTTAATGAAATTTGTCATTAAAAATATATCACTTTTTCAAACCAACAGCTCAATTCATGGAATCAATACTAGAAATAAGAATAATCTTCACAAGAATTTAAAGTCACTTAGTCTTGTACAAAAAGGTGTGCATTATTCAGGAACACACATTTTCAATAACTTGCCAGCAGCCATAAAAAGCATAACAACCAATGAAATTCAGTTTAAGAGAAGCCTAAAGGATTTATTGGTGGCCAACTCCTTCTACTCCATTGATGAATTTCTTAGTAAAACCAACTGATTTGTATATAAGTACAACATAACTTCTGCACAATTTCAGTGCAGTAATGTGTTCACTGAAAATTTGTGTGTGTGTGTGTAAGTATAATCTAACTTCTGCACCATTTCAGTGCAGTAATGTGTTCATTGTAAATAAGTATTACAGTAGTTGTATTACATGTTTATTACCTTATAAATAAATAAAAAACGTTTTTTATTTTAAATTCAGTGCATTAGTATTTGTAAAATGACTCTTAGTGTTCATTAAAAATGACGATCATTCCACTTGGGACCTGTGGAATGGTACATTAGCTTATTTGTTTTAGTTGTAAATATTTGTCATGTATTGTTGTTTTTCTGACATGTTCCACATCCAGGAGGACCTCCTCACTACGGATCAATTGGAATGAAAGTAAATCTAATCTAATCTAATCTAATGTTACAAAACTGTATCGTCAGGATTCACTTGCAAACTACATGTGAATTAATGATTAATGTTTCGTTTTAAGAGCAGAAAATGGCTAGTTAATAGCAGACGAGAAGACCTTATGGAAAAAGACCAAGTTTACCTGCATAATAATATTTGGTTTTATTCGCTACATTTCGAACAAAACCAGTTCATGAACGCAGACTATAATAAACTGCTGTGGAACGTAGTACCCACACTCTTTGACATCCCAAATAAGACACATCAAGTAACGATGAAGAGGAAACAGCCACAAAGATTTGACAATCCATCTAAAGCTGTAAAACAGTCATATGACACAGAAGCAGCTAGTTCACTTCTCCATGTATCAGTGCCAGATTCGTATGAATCATCAATACAGACCTGCTTTGACGATGAAGTGGTTAGATTAAATGCAGATATTCATGTCTTACAAAAGCGTAATGTTTAGTATGTATTTCATTCACTTCTGTTGTAAGTCACTTAATTTTTCTTGCTTTCGTCGTGTGATGACATTATTTTTTTAGCACCTTGTTCACTGACAGATTGTTTGAAAATTATTCAACTATTTCGTTTTGCGCGAAATGTAATGTAATCAGCTCATTATGTTTTCAACATATTTCACCCACTATTTGGCAGTTGGTTGACCCACTTAGAATAATATAAAGATGAAGGTCGTACTTGTGGCAACAGGCGACAACGACAAACACAGCAACGACGAACACAGAAGACCTACCGAACGATAAATGAGCGTCGATCGCTTTTGCATGTAGAGGTACATGTCTGTGCTTTTTAAGTGTGAATCTGTGTGTTTATGTTCTTTTGATATGAACGAGGTAAGTTGCAATTCTATCCAACGTCCCAAGTGTTTCTTTACGAATGTGTTGTAGCTTGCCACTTGATTCATGGTTTTGTCCATACTTGCACTTATTTTAGAATCATTTTTAGAAATATATATGCCTTCTGATCCTACACAAACCCTTGGAGGCAAGAAAATAACTCAAATATTTCGTAAATTACGTAGGAAATGGATGCAAAACAAACATCATGCTTACGTTGCGTCTGATGTTCACCTTACTTGGAGCTTGTGACTGTTATGTTAGACTGTGGCGCATGCCGCAGAGAATTGATCTGGCAAAGATACAGTTGTTCTCGATGCGGTGCGGAAGGGTAGCGGTATTGTTGTTGGGGGGGGGGGGGGGGGGAGGGGTTGTGGGCTGTTTTACGTCCCCGGTACCCGCCAATCTTCGATTCGAGACCAATATTATATATGAAAAAAACCATTGCTTTTCTTGTAGCAACACTATGTATATTAATTTAATCCATTAATTTTTCCTATTTGTGTGTTCGTGCTACTCACCAGTGATGTTTTTATTGGGTGAGTACATCACATGAATATCCGCTTCTTCGGCTGGCAAGATCGCGTGACATGACATGTGGCTGGCTCACAAAAGCGCACCCCTATCTTGGTTTCAATGCTTCGGAAAGTAAAATGTGGTGTTTGATGGAATTCGAATTTATATTTTCGTAATATGAAACTATGCAGCGTACATGTTGGTGCTCTGCAAAGACCTTTCTAAAACGTGTTTTTTTCCGGAGTTTCGTTTTCTAAAGTGCCGAGAAATTCTACGCGTGTGTATAAAAGCATAACCATTCAAACGATGATAACTTTTACAACTCTGAGGGAAAGTATACTGTCAATTAATACGGAAAAAGTGTATTTTGACCCGGGAGAAAATGTATTTTTAACAGGGAAATCTGGGAAAAATACGGGAATTTTTTTTCTTGTCTGTATATACACCCTGTTAAAGTTTTTTTCAGTGTATTTACAATTAGTGGGACGCACGTGTCTCAGTTACCATTGTATGGCTCTATGTTCCTTGATAGTGAGTTTATGCTGCCATATAGTAGTACTCATATTTAAAAGGAATTTTTCTGTAAAGTTGTGTGCTAATATAAGCACAGCATATGATTTACAACAATTACGGTACTGTAAAGCTGGGTGACTTTGAACAGCAATGTAACGGCTTTTTAGAATAAATGCTGCACTCTAATGTGTAAATATGGCACTGCAGTTAGAGTCGTTAAATATAACCTATAATCGATACTTTGAGATGATATAACAGTCGATATGAAGTAATGTTATACCAACGCCAGAAAATAAAATAATTTTTTGGAAATGTAAGTTACTTCACAACTGCAAAAACATTTGCCTATTATTAGAAGCATTTTGGAGTTTAAAATTTGAAACGAGTTTTTGTGAGCAAGGTTAACACTTGAATGAACATTTACAGAATGCATAAAATGCTGCATTTATTCATTAGTGACGTAAAAAAAGTAAAATGTGAACGCTTGTCTTTCAAGGGGTGACTTTGAACAGCGCCTTCCTTATTCTTTGACACATCAGCTCCATGGAAAATATATTTTAGCTTCCTTCAAATAAAAGTGTAAAATATTATGTTGGGCAGGGTTATCACTGATGATGAAACTACACTTTTGAGGGAATTCCATTCCAACGTGGAATCAGATGATTTTTTTTTTTTGTGTGTGGCCTAATGTTCCGAATGTGTCAGGTTTTAAGAAAGATGACATTTTTCGGATTATACCTGATTCTAAGATAGATAGAAGGGAGAGGTTTTATTTTGAGTTTAAATTTGATATATCTGAAGTCTTCTAGACTGGATACCCTTTCCCAGCAGCTTCCTTTCCTGTAGAGTATTTACAGATGTATTTCTTTAAAATGTGATAACTTTTTTCAGTACTTTTATTGAAGTCATACAGACTGTTTTGAAAAGATCTATTTTTAAATAATTTTCTTACTTCATAGGTAGCTCAGCACCCAATTCCATTATTAGTAAAATTAAACCATAATCATATGAACAGTTTCAGGTGATTAAAGAAAACTCATAAAAATACTCAAATTTTTCTAAGTAAGTTATTTTCAAAACTGTATTTATAAAATACCATGCTGTTTCATATGAAAGGAGTGTCATTTAACAGTAATTGACATACCTCCCACAGAATAGGCAAATGTTTACATGTTCAAAGTGACCCCAACCCATGAGGTGAAATCGAACACTGAAAAAAATAAAAAAACCAAGTGTGGGGGATAGAAAACATATAATGTGCTTTATCATATTCAACAACACATCTTGCAAATTCCCAAAAAGTTTCATGTCAATATCTTGAGAAGTTTCTGTTTAATTTACAAAATGAATTTCAAATGTTCAAAGTCACCCCACTTTATGGTACCTATAATTTGCATTAAACAAGCTGCAAGACATCGAAGTTGTGGTTTTTGTATTTTCACTGGCAAACAACCCAGAAGACTCTGAAATTCAAGTTGATAATGATGATGTTTATGAAGACATTTCATTTTCTGGTCATTTGTCTGCTCCAAGCACCTAGAAAAGTGTACAGACAGTTTTATAGAACAGATTGTTTCCAACGATGTATTACATCCTGATTTCGTTGCTAGATGAAAACATTGGTGTTGCTAGTGAAACTGAAGTGAATTATGAACAAATCCATGAAACTGCTGAATCCGTAGAGTCAGACTGGGATGATGATGTACATTTTAAAGCACTAAATTTACTGTCAGTGCTTGAACCAAAACCAACAACAAACTTTGCTTTGACAGGCAATGAATTTGTGTATTTTGACAAATTATTTGATGGTGCAGCAGATATGCTTTCAAACAAATCTGCATTACAAACAGAAGTATAGTACACAGCAGAAAGAGCTCACAGTTTAGAAACTTAAAGCTTTTCTGTGCTTGATAATGGTAATGGGTATTGGTCAGTTGCTGGAGCTCAAACCAACATCAACTATAAATGCATAGCCAATGTTATTCCATTTGCTTGGTATAAGAAAATAGTAGAGAACCTTCACAGCAATGATAATTTGTTACGCCCAGCAAAAAATGATTCAAGTTATGACAAGTTGTATAAAATCAGACAACTTATATTGGCACTAAAAAAAATGCTTGGAAGTTCATCACCCTTGTACTTCACTGGTTGTTGATGAGTCATTGGTAGCATTCAAAGGTAGAAAAAGTCTTAAGCAGTACATGCCCATGAAATCCATCAAAAGAAATTACAAAACATTGTGCCTAGCCGATGCAGACACAGGTTTGTTTTGAAGTTTACACAGGTAAACCTGACGCCAATGCCAAATGTGTCAAAGAGTTTTGTGTTGGAATTGGGTAAACCTCTTTTCAATCCAATAGAATTTATGTTTTTGATAATTTTGTTTACAACATTAAGACTAATGAATGTATTGAGAAAAAAAGGGCTTTATAGTTGTGGTACTGTCGAGAGAAAGGAAAAAGGCTTCATGAAATTTTGTTGAGTAAATTACATTGTCTAAGCCATGGAGAATTCACATTTGCTGTCAAATGTGGTGTTTTTGTGTCAAAGATCTTTGACCACATCCATGGGCTGTATGTGGACTCAGTTGCTCTCATGCTTTCGTATGAATCAGTTGCATAACGATTGGGATTCACGGTATACAGTTTTATGGCGCTATACAGTAAGCTCATTGACTCGAAAAAAGAGTATGGGGCCTAAAGATGGCTAAATGAATTGCCAAAACTGGTTGAGTTCGAATTAAAATGAAATAATCTGAAGTATACTGCTGTTGGTAAAGTTTATTGAATTGAAAAGTACGTACCAGCTGATGTCCCCTGGCCATATTAGATCGGCAGAGAAATTAGCATTTCATGTCCTGCAATAGTACATGTTTATAATAATACTATGGGTGGAGTAGATCATTTTGACAGTTAATAGAAACATACATGATTTGCAGTGATCAGTGAAATGGTGGCACCGACTGTTTTACTTTTTGTTGACTTACCCATTGTCAACTTTTATATATTATTTAAACTCTCAAGACAAAAAATACCTCTTGCCATTTCAGATGAGATTGACAACACAGCTGATAAATGGATTTTAACCCAGAGTGAAGAAGGGGTACATCGCCTGCTTTCTGTTCCAGTAAAAGAAGTGTCACTACCATGCCAGAGGAAGTCAGACTTTTTAATGTCAGGAGTCATATTCCAAAGGAACTAAAGACCAAGAGGTGACGTGGGATTTGCAGTACAAAAGAGACTGAAAAATGGACAAAATATGTTTGTTTTTCCTTTAATGCGCCATCTGTATTTCACCTTGGTTTCACAAACTTCATGTAAAGTGACTAATGTTCACTAACTTGAAAAATGTATTTTATTGGAAGTAATAACGGATTCAACATGTATATGTAATGGCAAAAATGACAAATCTATTACCCTACTGATTAATGTTAACCCGTAACCAGTATGGTGGGGTCCTAGGGGGCCCAACCAGTTTTATTTGTTCCATAATTCCCTCAGGGGCCACTATTAGGAGCTCTGGTTCACACTACCTTTCAGACAGTAACATCTAAGCTGTTGACAGACGTGGTTGTTCTGCAGTAAGATTTATGAGTTTTATTAAGTTATTAGTTTTGTTCAATTGATAGTGGAGCATGGGGTCTGTATGACCACATTATACTAATAGTGAAACTTATTTATTAAAAATAATTGATATTGTTACAGTCAATAATGCCATATTCACAGCGACAGTCGATGAATGTTAATGATCCCGATTTTCTGGAATGGCTGGAAGGTACTATGAGCAATTGAGGAAGTGACCAGGACTTTGATCCAGATTTGGAAAGTGACCATGATTCGAATTCGAAATTAGATTTGGGACCATTGACAATCAGGAACATGAAGCTGAATCAGGTATTTCTTCGGAAAATTTAGATCAAGAATGGGGTTTGCATGAAAACGTTGCATCTCAGGGCATGACAGCTCAGAATCAGAATTGGCTAAATTAGGTTCAAGTGGTGTTCCACTCCACCTGCCATAAATGTACAAACCCGTTCCCACAGTATAATTGTCCATTTACCAGGAGTTATAGGCGCTGCTGAACTACTTGGAAAAAGTTGCTCTGAGCTATCTGCTTGGTCTTGTATTATTACAAATGATACTTTAGATGAATTATTATTATGTTCAAATAAAGAAATGGAGGTCATAAGAAATAACTTTACAGATAACAAATGCTTGGTAGCAGATATTGATATTGTGGAGTCAAAAGCATTCCTTGGCCTTCTCTGTTTCATTTCTATTTTAAAATAAAATGACGATGATTTGAACTCAATATTTGGAGCTGATGAGACTTTTAGAGAGATTTTCAGATGCACTATGTCAGAGAAAAAATTTGCAATAATTTTAGCTGCTCTCTGATGATTCAGTTACTAGATAAGAGCGTACATAAACAGACCTAATTGCAGCAACTTCTCATATCTTCAATATATTTCTAAAAAATTGTTCTGTTAGTGAGCAAGCATGCATTGATGAAATGAGTATTGGCATTAGAGCCAGGTGTAAATCTAGAATGTATATTCCAAATAAGTCAAGAAAATTTTGTATACCAATTTTTGCAATAAATTATGCAAAAACTCATTATTTTTTGGATAGATACATTTATGCTGGTAAAGAAAGTGATAGTAATACTTTGCCAGAAGAAGAGAAAAAATTGTCAAAACCATGCAGGCTGTCCTTAGGTTGACAAAACCAATCAAAGGAACCAACTGCAATATCATGTCTGACAATTGGTTCTCGTCCATTAAAGTTGTGAGGGAGTTGAGGAAAAGGGGCCTTTCTTATGTTGGGACTTTGAAGAAAAATAAATAAGATATCCTAAAGGAATTTATTCCCTCAAAAGTAAGGAAATCAGGAACATCAGTTTTTGGCTTTGAGGAAAATATGACTTTAGTATCCTACGTCCCCAAACCAAGAAAGGCAGTGGGTTTAGTTAACTTGATGCACCACAGCGCTATTGTTAATGACAAAAATGGAAAGCCTAAGATAATACATTATTACAATGCCACAAAAGGAGAAATCAATGCTCTTGACGAGAAGTGCGTAGTATACTCTACAATCGGGAGAAGCAGAAGTTGGCACCTTAGGGTGTTTTTATATGCATTGTTGAATTATTCTTCTGTAAATTCATATGTGATTTATTCATCATTGCTGGAAAATAGACAATTATCAAGGTTTGACTTTATTAAATATTTGGCGAGCCAGCTGGTTGAACTGCAACTTCAGAGGAGGGTCATCAATTTGCACATTCTGTTTGATCTTAGTCAGTCAATTGCTAGGTTGGTAAATTACCAAATCCCAAAACCCCCAGCTGCTCCTGGTAAAAGAATAAGTTGTGAGTAGTGCCCAAGGATCAAGGATAAAAAAGCTAAGGTTTACTGTGCTCATTGCTGAACACCTGTATGCATGGACTGTGCCAAGAGTGTCTGTGAAGACTGCCTGTAATAGTGTTTGTGATTTTTATAATATTTTATTTAATTATCCTTTGTCCAATGTTTAATATTCCTTACATAGTAAATAATAAAAATCAATCAGTATTTTTGTGATTTTACATGTACTCATGTCTTAATTTTAATGTATAATATGTTGTAATTTTCATTTTTAACTTTGCAATTTGTTAAATATGTTGTTTGTTGTAGTTGTGGTCTTCAGTCCTGAAACTGGTTTGATACAGCTCTCCATGCTACTCTTTCCTGTTGAAGCTTCTTCATCTCCCAGTACCTACTGCAACCTACATCCTTCTGAATCTGCTTAGTGTATTCATCTCTTGGTCTCTCTCTACGATTTTTACCCTCCATGCTGCAATCCAATACCAAAATGGTGATCCCTTGATGCCTCAGAACATGTCCTACCAATCGATCCCTTCTCCTAGTCAAGTTGTGCCACAAACGCCTCTTCTCCCCAATCCTATTCAATACCTCCTCATTAGTTATGTGATCTACCCATCTAATCTTCAGCATTCTTCTGTAGCACCACATTTCGAAACTTCTATTGTCTTCTTGTCCAAACTATTTATTGTCCACGTTTCACTTCAATTAAATTTCCGTAATATTGTCCTCAAGTACATCGCCCTTCTATAGACCCTCTATATACTCCTTCCACCTTTCTGCTTTCCCTTCTTTACTTAGAACTGGGTTTCCATCTGAGTTCTTGATATTCATACAAGTGGTTCTCTTTTCTCCAAAGGTCTCTTTAATTTTCCTGTAGGCAGTATCTATCTTACCCCTCATGAGATAAGCCTCTACATCCTTACATTTGTCCTCTAGCCATCCCTGCTTAGCCATTTTGCACTTCCTGTCGATCTCATTTTTGAGACGTCTGTATTCCTTTTTGCCTGCTTGATTTACTGC
Source organism: Schistocerca piceifrons (assembly GCF_021461385.2). NCBI lineage: Eukaryota > Metazoa > Arthropoda > Insecta > Orthoptera > Acrididae > Schistocerca > Schistocerca piceifrons. Next base: position 366,747,281 of record NC_060138.1, on the reverse strand, counting down.
ATTTTTATATTTTCTCCTTTTGTCAATTAAGTTCAATTTTTCTTCTGTTACCCAAGGAGTTCTACTAGCCCTCGTCTTTTTACCTACTTGATCCTCTGCTGCCCTCACTACTTCACCCGTAAGAGCTACCCATTCTTCTTCTACTGTACTTCTTTCCCCCATTCCTGTCAATTGTTCCCTTATGCTCTCCCTGAATCTCTGTACAACCTCTGGTTCTTTCAGTTTATCCAGGTCCCATCTCCTTAAATTCCCACCTTTTTGCAGTTTCTTCAGTTTTAATCTACAGTTCATAACCAATAGATCGTGGTCAGAGTCCACATCTGCCCCTGGAAATGTCTTACAATTTAAGACCTGGTTCTTAAATCTCTGTCTTACCATTATATAATCTATCTGATACCTTTTAGTATCTCCAGGATTCTTCCATGTATACAACCCTCTTTCATGATTCTTGAACCAAGTGTTAGCTATGATTAAATTATGCTCTGTGCAAAACTCTACCAGGCGGCTTCCTCTTTCATTTCTTAGCCCCAATCCATATGGATTCATGGTCTGGACATAACGACGCCTCTGGTTTTGTGGAGGACGACGAAAAATCTATAGATGTGATGTGGATTCCGCCTGAAACTACTAGTGCGATTCAACCTGTCAATAAAGATTTTTTTCGACAGTGGAAAGCATTTTTCAAGAAATTGTCAGACAGCATAATTTCTGATACCTCTGTCTCATTTCAGTATTGTTAGCGGAACAGTATTTTTAAGCTCGTCATTTGTTCATTACCAGTTTTCTTCGCCACGCTTTACGGATTTGTTCAAGTATGCCCGGCATGCATCGCAATATACAGAACAATGGCTGGGACCTTTTCTGAATCCATCCCAGTTCTGTCTAAATAAAACTAGCAGTTACAGCGAAGTGCCTGACTGCATTAATTTTTCCTTTGTCCAGTCTTCCTGGTGCAAGAAAAATGTTTGTTTTTGCCATTCAATAGACGCTTCGCATTTTTGTGGTGACTGCACGGAATAAACAACACTCAAACATTGTTATAAGGGATGAGTTACAGGAATAATAAAATGTAGTACTGCAAGACACATTTCATTTCAACAAATTACAAGTCCTTCTTGATGAAAGTCATCTGTGACATCAAATACTGCCATGATTTTATTTTCTCTGTTAGACAGCTTTATCGGAATTTCATGTGCATGAATTGAACTGTCGATATGAAGTTGTTAAAAAAAATGTTTGTGTAGTTTAAGCCAGGTTTTCATGTGGGCAAACAAGCTAACAAGCACAAGCAAAAGAGAATTCGGTCTGGTGTACCCGGTAAGCCTGTTGCAGGTCTTTCAACTGGACGCCACTGCAGCTACTTAGATGTCCCTAACATTCCCCAGTTACCTAATCAGAAAATGTAACTTCAACATTTTTTACAAAATACTTGCAATACCTCTTAACAGCTAAAATTTTGACAGTGCATTTCTTTCATTGCCCTCTTCCTGCGTAAAAAAATTCAGGGTAGGTATCGACGCGTCTTATTGGACCATTCCCTTGTTAGACATGGAATGAGTGTGCGCGTATGCGCCCCAGGCGACGAGCGTGCGACCTTCGTTGATGTAACTTGAGATCAGCTGATCGCGCTGCAGAATGCGTGATCTACGCCGTCGCCACATTCTTTTCAGTTAATGTAAAGATACAGTTTCCTACCAGATCGTCTCTCGTGCACGTCAGACGGGTGAAACCATTTTAGGGCATGATGTATGCTGTACCACAATTAGCTGCAAGCGACCCAGTACGCAAAGGCGGAGTAGGTAGAAAGAAGGTATCTCTAGTGCTTGGAAAGCGCAAGGCACAAGGCATGCTTTGGGGTCATATAATTAGTTATGTTGTTAGATTCTTTGCAATGTTATATTGGTGTTAGATTTATTCTTGACGTTTGGGTTATGAGTATGTTAGCATTGTGTTGTGTTTGGGTGAATTTAGGGTTTTGAAGTCATTACCACATTTGTTTCTCCTTTATTATTGTAGCGTTGTTGTCAGGGTTTTGTTGCTGCTGTTTCTTGTTTTACATTTGTCGTTAGTTAGTCGTTCCGGAAAGAGGGAATGGATTGAACGGTTCCATTCCTCAAGTGGTGACTTCGTGAGGACATCCTCACGATCTCAATGGCCTTGGGTTGCCATACTTCATTGGGAGTGGAGCAAAACGGTTAACTATCGTTCAGCCATTGAAATCAGGTATGTTGTTTTCTAGGGTATCGTATGTCTTCCTTATGAGCTGTCAGTGGACATTGAAATCAACAGTAGAGATCTGGAAAATTAGGAATGAAATCCAGAGTCTGGAAGATGCTTTTCTTTCGTAGTTGTATAAAGAGGCACAGGGAAGTGTCGTTTTTAGGGAAGTGCGAGGGGAGTATTATGAGGTACAGTTTACCTATGAAATAATAAGAACACAATTACCCCAGCCGGTGGATTTTGTACCATGGACCATATTTCAGAGGGAAAGAGCTTAGTTAAATGCGGGAAGTAAATTACTAAAGATGGTGTTCAGAACAGTGAATGAAGAGGATGTTCTGAAATTAAATTAGATACTGGATAATGTCCAGCAAATGTCGAGTCCTATGAAGAGAGTCGCAGACTGGCAACCAACACTGTTGTCTAGTTTAGAGAACGGAATATTAAATAATGTGAGGTTAGTAGAGGTGTTAACTATGGAGCTAACTTGTTATACTAGTGATACAAAGAAAGTGTAGAACAACGATCTGTGGAGGATAGAGGGGCAGTTAAGTTCATTGGATGACAAGTTGGCTATAAGGTTACTCCATGCATTGGCAGAGCGGCTGTGTGATTCAAGGAATGAGGTGGCCATATTGCAGAAACCAATGCACCATACGGTAAATGGATAGATCAGTCTGATATTGAGTCCCTCCTGGGAGCTTATGTTGGGATTATGCCTAGTGGAGAAGCAGTTCCCAGCAAAATTAAGACACATAGTGGAAGTGACAGGAAGTAATTAGCATTGTGTTTTCATTTGGCTAGGATAAGTGTAAGAACAGAGGGAGCAAGGGTATATACAACGATTCATTTACCTGCAGCAGGAGTTGGTTCAAAATTTCAATGTCACACCATTCACCCATATCCTGTGAAATGTGGTGTAACAGGGAAATTGATAGAATTTAGGATCCAGGGGGTATTGTTGATTTCAGATAGTAGGGAAGCTCATGTGGTTATGGTTGAGAGGACTTGGAGAAGTGGACTCGAGGGACTATTGTTGCCTGTCCAGACACACTGATAAGTGGTCGTGTGAGGGACTAAGTTTTTAGAGAATATGAATGAGACAAGTTGTGAAAATGTAATCTCGTCCACATTGTTTTACTTCCAGAAGGTAGGAAGTCATTGGGTACAGTTGGTCTTGTAGCCAGAAACTTTGGTGGAAAATTGCTATTAAAAGGGAAAGCTGAGAGGCTGAGAAAATTACAATTGCAGGGAAGCAGAATTATCATCAATAATACAGCTTGTGAGATAGTTGGGAAGGATTTTCACCATCTAGCTGCACTCACTGGTATGACTGTTGTGATTTCAGTGAAGTAGATGTTACAACATATGTAAATTTTTAAGAAAATAGTCAGTAAGAGATTACATCGATGAGCGTTTCAGCTACCAGTTGTGGTGTGTTTCTACTAGGTATTTGCATATTTCATTTCTGTAATAAACACAGACATGTGCAGCCTACAGATACACCAATGTATCGGATGCCAGTCGAGTCACTAGTTGGCATAGGCCGAGGGAACATTCGATGAAAGTAAAACCTCTGTATTAAGTAGCATAAGCATTAGATTAATGACTGTACTTTAGGAAGTTTCTGGAGACTGCTCTTTGAGAGTAATCTCATGTTAGTAATGCATAAAGGAAAAACCCATCTTGGATAGCTCATGGTTAAAGCTGGGTGATGACGTGAGCTTAGTAAAGAGTTTTCTTGGGTTAACAGTAATTTCAATTAAAGAGTAGTCTTCGAAGATTTGGGCCAGGTTATTCGAAAGAGGAGAGGTGTGCTGCACTCCACATGTGAATAGTGAATTTTTAAAGTTTTATTCCTACCTCTGCAAAGCAGTAGAGGCAAATCCGGCTGATGTGCTAATACATTAAGCCACTGGATGGTATCATTGGCGCTTTGACAAAACACTTCAAGCAAGTGCAGGTTTGTGACACTAATCAATAGTCGGGTGCATGGAGCAGCTAACACAGCGTGACTAAGTGTGGAGCAATATTTTGTAACTTGGGCATTTGTGTGCTACTGAGGAATCCACATATTGCAAATTTAGCTGGGCCTAGTCAAGTGTCCTCAGGACAGTGCGAGCTAGGAAAAGCTGACAGGACAAGTAATAGGAAGCAAACTTTCCTGGCCCCCCTCCATCAGATCGGTGTGAAAAATTTTACATAAATAATCGAGCTTAGGGGTTCAAACATTCGGTCACGCCGCCATTCTGTCTCTTCAACCAGCGAGTTCTGGTGAGACGTGCCTATCTGTGGCGTAGCGCCCACAGGACTTGAGAAACTTCACTGATGTGGGGAGCTGGTATGCAGACAGCATCCGCCCTCTGAGGCACTTCTGCCAACAGACTGCAAGCTGCCTACAATCTGGCTGAGGGAGACAAAGCCTTTTGGCCATCTAGTAGTAGCGTAAAGAGCATCTACTGCGCTTGGATTTGTTCGAATTTATGTGCAGATATGAAAAAAAAAATGCATCCACAGGGCAGAAAGCGACGAGGATGTGTAATTTGGACTGGTAATTGAGGGATCGCTTCAATTTTGCCGTCGTACTTTATGGGTTTCCAAAGAAGAAAGGGGCCTGATGGCAATGGTCACTAGAAAAATGAATGTTGTTGTACAGACTCTACGCTACACTATCTCGAGTTAGGTGTGCACTTATGGTTTTGGTCAAGCATTGAAGCAACATGTTGAACATGTTGCCAAAAAGCCTTGTTAATTATCAGTTGTTGTGAGTTGAGAATTTACTTGAATATAGAAGAATTATGGAAACTGTGTTTGTGATGTGAGTTGTTTAAACGTAGAAGCTCTCTTATAGCCCTCACCCCTGTGCAATCAGAAAAGAAGTCAGTGGTCAAACACGTGGCACTGCATAGCAAGATGGGAACTGGGAAATTCGAAAAGAAGATAACCATTATTACAGGGAAAGAGTAAAGACTTGTCATTTCGCAATATGTCGATCTCTTAAAATCAATTCACAACAACAAAAATTTCTCAGAACATGCAACATGGGAACTACAAGTAAGGGTGGGGGTGCATAACTGACAAAACTCTGGAGGAGCTGGGCGGGTTCCGCAGCTCGTGGTCATGCAGTAGCGTTCTCGCTTCCCGCACCCAGGTCCCGGGTTCGATTCCCGGCGGGGTCAGGGATTTTCTCTGCCTCGTGATGGCTGGGTGTTGAGTGATGTCCTTAGGTCAGTTAGGTTTAAGTAGTTTTAAGTTCTAGGGGACTGATGACCATCGATGTTAAGTCCCATAGTGCTCAGAGCCATTTTTTAGCTGGGCGGGCCATGCTCACTTTTCATTGCTGGAGGCACGCATGGTGTCACTTGCTGGTAGACTCCTCAGTATCGTGGTAGCTACAGCCTGTGAACCAGAACCATGAATGTCACCAGTGCATCAGGTGTTCAATACGTTTTGCAATTGGTGCATTTGCAAGCACACAGTCCAGCTTGAGCACAGCTGGAGCACTGTATAAAGCTGTCTGACTAAACACTTGTCAATAGTACCACTGTTCGACAGTACGCCTGGCGTAAATCTGCCCTCTCCATTACCATTTCTCTCACCAATCCTGATATGTAGTGGCCTGGAGTAGGCCAATTCATTATAATAATTATTACTAAATTGGATTGATGTCGAATGGAGCATTGATGCCATGCAACGTGCTTTGTCTTTGCATGGGAGTTGCTTACGTTACGAAAATTCCGCCGGCCGTTGTGGCTGAGCGGTTCTAGGCGCTACAGTCTGGTACCGCGCGACCGCTACGGTCGCAGGTTCGAATCCTGCCTCGAGCATGGATGTATGTGATGTCCTTAGGTTAGTTAGGTTTAAGTAGTTCTAGTTCTAGGGGACTGATGACCACAGAAGTTAAGTCCCATAGTGCTCAGAGCGCTATTGCCCCAATTTAATCCTCGTACCATGGAAATATGAGTGATATCAGTATTTGTGTCAGTGGTGTCGAGAAAAACATGAAATTGTTAAATTTGAACAGAACTTTAGAGCCTGATTAAATCTATGTCAGATTCTATACTGAAATTGCATTTCAGTTAGCCCCTCTTTTTACTGTAATCTATCGTAGACCCCTGCCTCAAACAAAAATCTGTGCCCATTACTTGCAAGAAAGCAGAGGTAACATCCATTTACAAGAACGGTTGTAGAAATGATCCACAAAATGTCGTCCAATATCCTTGACACTGATTTGTTGTAGACTCTCAGAACATATTCTTCGTTCAAACATGATGAAGTATCTTGAACAGAATTACCTCCTCCATACCAGATTCCAAAAACATTGATCATGTGAAACCCACTTTTCTGACATGACATACTGAACGCTTTGAATCACGACAATGAGATAGGTGCTGTATTTCTTGATTTACAAAAAGCATGTGACTCAGTACCACCACTTATTGTCAACAGTTCCATCATATGGGGTATCAAGTGAAGTTTGTGACTGGATAGTAGGCTTTTAGGTAGGGAAGACACAACACGTAATTTAAGATGGAACGTCATCGTCAGACGTGGAAGTAACGTCAGGTGTGTCCCACGCAAATTTTTTGGGACCTTTACTGTTCATCTTTTTATAAATAATAAAAGTCTCAGACTTTTGCAATTGTTGCAGTCGTCTGTAACGAATTACTGTGTGAAAGAAGCTGCATACACATTCAGTCAGACCGTGATAAGACTTCAAAAGATAACCCAGGAGAATTGCCCCAATTTAATTCTCGTATCATAGAAAAGATAAGTGATATTAGTATTAGTGTTAGTGTTAAACATTTCAGATTTTGCTTTGCTGTAAATATTCATAAGTGTGAAATTGTGTCCTTCACAAAACGAAGAAAACATAGTATCCTATGACTCTAATACCAATGAGTCACGATTGGAGACGATCAACTCATACAAATACGTGGGTGTAACACTTTGTAAGAATATTAAATGGAATGATCACAAAGGATCGATTGTTTGTAATTCATGTTATTATTACTTCAGCTTATTGGTAAAATACTGAGGAAGTGCAAATCACTCATGTGACCAGTTCTAGAATTCTGCTCAAGTGTATGGGATCCGTTCGAAAGATTGAACATATACAGAGAAGGGCAGAAAGAATGGACACATGTTTGTTTGACCTATGGGAGAGTGTTGCAGTGATGCTGGAAACACTGAACTGGCAGACTCTTGAAACTAGACGTAAACTATTCCAAGAAAATCTACTAACAAAGATTCAAGAAGCAGCTTTAAATGATGACTCTAGGACTATGCTATAATCCCCTACGTATCGCTTACATTAGAGATACTGGGATGAAGATGAGAACAATTACAGCACGCAGATAGGCATTCAAACAATCATTCTTCCCATGCTCCACACGCGAATGGAACGGGAAGAAACACTAATAACGGTTACAATGGGACGCACCATTTGTCACGCTCTTCGCGGTGGTTTGCAGAGTACAGTTGAAGATATATTTATTTTTTATTATATTTTATTTATTTATTTGTTAAATATCCATTCATCAAATATTTGACATTGGATAGAGGGTACAATACCAGATATCTTTGACCTTTGAAAGATCGATGAATAATTTTTTTAGTGATTTGTGGTGACTTTTTAACTGTGTATCATTATTTTCGGTGATAAAACATGTAAAACGTGTGAAAAGTTTTGTCTACTAATTGCCCAGAAATTGTGAAGATACTGAAATTAAATGAATCTGGTTCTGAATCTTGTGTGGAGTAATTTTTGGTTTTCCGAACTGAATTTACTATAGATTAATTATTTCATCGCGTTGTCAGGCATTTCACACGCATCCACATTTCTATCACTGCTTCTTCCGGATGTATATTGTATAGTCTTTGATGATTGAATTGTTTGGGAAGGCTGGTCGTATAATGTTGTTTGTAGAACAGACGCGTGAAATGTTTTGAAGTAGATCGTGATTTGTCTCTCAACGGCAATTATTGTTATATTTAATTTGAATGGTGTTATTTCTGTACGTGCTGAGGTTTGGAGAAATTTGTGAGTGTTTCAGTTTGTTGTGATACAGCTGAAAGGAGATGTTTTTGTTGTTGCTGGGAGGTTGGCGGTAGTAACGAAATTGGCCTTTACGTAGTTGTGCTGTTCTTTCGAAGATGGATCAACAGAAGCAAGATGAATTGCTGCGGCTGCAGCAGGTATGTATTTATTTTACTGAGGTACAGTAATATTTACGAGCAAACCTAGTACCCGCCAGTGACTAGTGCAGACCAAGTAAAAATATAGGCCTAATCTGGCATCGTAGATGAAGTACAGATTTTAATTATTAGTGGTAGCGAATTAGTGACTTACATTGAAGCTAGAGTGTGATAATGGGCGCTCCTGGAATTGTAGCTGAGTTGACAGACTGATCTTTGGTGTAACCCGTGGACTCAATTGAATAACTTGTTTGCAACCAGAAATTTAACTAAAAGTTCGGACTTGTAGGTTTGCCCAAGATGACTTCAGCAGAAAGAAATGGAGAAAATAACTGCGTAGCTACTGATTAGTTGTTTACAAATGATAAATGACTTGTTTCAACATTTTATGTTATTCCTTGAATCATTGTTCTGTCACATATTTAGGATTTTAGCGGCATGCTTTTCTAAAGTTTTTTGCTGAGGATTACATTTGTTTGGTATTTACGAAATGTATTGCATACCGGTAAGCCATAGATTTTATGTATTTTATTCAGAAAGTTTGAATATGTGCTGCTCTTACTGAGATTTAGAACCTATGCAGTAAGTTAATTTTCCTGTTTTACCGTGCTAGTGTACTTTGTAGTGCTGGTAAATTTAACCAACCATAATTAACGGTTTTGCTTCAAATTTATAGCCTACGTAGACAGCTTTTGAATTTGCTGTCTCCTGACTCATAGATGTCTGTAAGGCCCATGCATTTTTAGCTCAGTTTGATTTTTCTCTTTTTAACAGTTCATTACGTGGCAGAGTAAATTAAATTACCCGAACTCTAAGTAATAATCTCGATTACCAATGATATACTTAATTATAGGCCCAATTATTTTGTTGGGAGCAAAAATATCGTTAGTCATATAGTTTAATTATGGTATGATTCTTATGTATCCCACGCCAGTTCGGAATCCGACAGAACAGTTAAGATTTATTTATTTATTTTTAATTGTAGAATGTAGGCCTATGGGAATCACCAAAGTCTATGTATGATCTTGGATAAATTTGGATAAGGAGCTAGAAAATCTCAACAAAAAGTTACATAGACTGATAAATCACATATAATTCAGGACAATAAGGCTTAATCTGATCACTTCAGGGTGGGGGGTTACCTTCACTGTCGCGGATGTTATTGAATTTAGCATTTGTTAAAATGAAGGACTAAGTGAGGAACATGTATTTTTTTGTTTTTCTAAAAAAAAAAAAAAAAAAAAAAAAAAAAAAAAAAAAAAAAAAAAAAAGTCTTATCTGAGATACAGCCCTCCAAAGATGACACTGCACATACCATTTTGATGAGCCAATTTTGGAAAAAATTTAAAATGCTGTATCTCTGCAACAGTTCTAGATTTTTTGTTGTTTTTTTTCTTCTTTCTTTTTTTTTTTAAATTGGACGATAAATGCTTCATAAATACAAAGAAATCCTCCATTTGGAATTATCTGTCAAAGTTCTTTTACTATACTGCTCTAAACTTTTTTTAATAATTTATGGAAAAATGTTTTTCAGAAATGCCAAATCTATAAAATTTGGATTTGTTCATGTTGATTAGTACCATATTGTTCTAAATTCCCTGAAAGGGTGAGCTTCCACTTTTTGGTTAACAGATTTTATAAAACAATTGAAATTTTTGCAATACATAACACCAGTTCCTATTGGTTCAACAGAAACTCATCACCCTGCACCAAAGGAATATACTGAAGCAGTGGAACGCAGTTTTAGTTCGTTGACTGACTAATTTCAGTACAAAAAAAAGAGTGGCCATAAGTTGTATAAATTGAAACCTTTAAGTCTTTGGACCTTTCACATACATTTTGGAACCATTTAAAATAAGGCTAGGTTTTGGTTTTTATGAGCTTGTTATGTGATAATGTGGTAATAAAACAGGTTTTATATATCGCAAAAATTTCAGTTGTTTATAAAACCTGTTCAACCTAGATGTGGAAGCTCTCCTTTTCAGAGAATTTATTACTATATGGTACTAATCAACAGAAAAAAAATCAAAAATTTATGGATTGGTAGTTTTGAAAAAAAAATTCCATAAATTATAATAAAAGTTCAGAACCCTGTAGCAAAAAAACTTTGACAGATAAGTTGAAATGGAGAATTTCTTTGTAATCATGAAGCAATTATCTTTCACATTAAAAAAAAATTATTTCAAAAATTTGTGTCTTCAAAATAGTATGCACAGTGTCATTTTTTGGAGGGCTGTATCTCAGATCTTTTTTTTAGTAAACAAAAAAATACTTGTTCCTTACTTAGTCCTTCATTTTAACATATGCTAAATTCAATAACATCTGAAACTATGAAGGTAAGATTTTTTCCTAGCCTACCTGAACTGATATAGACTATGCCTAAAGAAAACAGTAAAACATTACTAATGGCGGTAGGAGAAATCTGTGCACAGGCATCCCATTTAAACTGTAGCCAGAAAATAATAACACCTTAGTTCTTAATCATACATGCATAAGTGTTTCCAACATATGCGCATGGGTGGCCATTGTAAACTGTAGCCACCGGAAATACAGAAGCGTCTGATTCCACCCGTCACAGATATGGTGGAAATGACCATACATATGACTCCAATATGGCACCTATGACGTCATTACGTAAACATGGCCACAAACACGAAAATACATTGAAAAACCAAGACACACACGTTCCACAAAAAACCTAATGAAACTATCGGGACAAGCATGGGAAATTGGGGGTGTTTTGGATGGGGACAAAGTAAATATATAAAAACTTAGACACACACCACCATACCAAACCACACAAAATGACGAAAAAAACCAACACAAAACTCTCCAAATTCCACTAAACACAATCTCCTCTGGAATCGGACACTTCCCTTTACTATATAGCTCAACAGCAGCTCCTGATCGCACAAATTGGAATCAAACACATCCCTTGACCTATATAGCTCAACAGCAGCTCCCAATCCCACAAATTGGAATTGAACACTTCCTTTGACCTATATCGCTCAGCAGCAACTCCCGATACCGGAACACCCACAGCCACAACCACACGTTGGAATCGAACACTTCCCTTGACGTATATAGGTCAACAGAAACTACAGATACCAAATCATAAAACCCAAAACTACAACCACGTCCACAATCTTCACTACCCCAAAAAGCACAACAAACCAACAAAATTGGAATTGAACACTTCCCTTGACCTGTTATCCTTACGACATCTCCACATACAGCCGTCCCTGGTCCGAGACGCCGGAACTTTAGTAAGCCTCACTTCTTCATGACATACTGAACACTTCACGACTTCATCCAAAAATCCGAGTAGTTGAAGAAATTTCCCCCATCATTGCCGACAACTGAAAACTGTCAGTCATGTCCCTACCTACCAAAGACACAACAAAAGCAATATACCAAAATTCACACACAACAAACAGAAAAAAACTACAATAATGTCGAAATGACAAAACTAAAATATTCCGCTGAAAGCACAGTCCCAATACCACACACTTGTAATGCTAGCTATCACGCAAATGAACCCAATACACCATGTAACACACTACCCATAAACACACTACCACAGAGAACCACCAACCACAACAATATGCCACCTATAAACACGCCACACATGCAAACTAAACCAAAAACATCATCTAACACACTACCAGAGAGCACCACCGATCACATCAAAATGACACCTACAAATACGCAACTCTCACAAACTAAATTCCTCGCCGTCGTGACCTCACACACCACAACAGCCTCACGTCAGGTGTCAAAGCCGACGGGTGGGATTGGACACTTCGGTCGACCGTAGCCACCATTACCAAAATATTTTTCTAAATCTAAAAATGGTATTAATGTATGTTTGCTTTTCTTAAATCTCTCTCTTAAGATAAGTTGTGTGACTAGAGTTGCTTTGTGTGTGTTCTTACATTCCTTCAAAAGCTAAATTTGAGTTTTCTTTGGATTGACTCCTACCATATGTTGCAGCTTTCCAAAGATAACTTGTTTTGATATTATGGCACCAAGACTTATTAAAATGATGGTGTGGGAATACAACTGCCGGCATCCACTTTCTTTGGAATTGGGTGCTTTACCTGTCTTGTATGTCATGTATACCAAATAGGACACTTTTTTATCATCGGTTTTCCCAAGGATATAAATAATTCTGGGGGAATGTTATATATTCCAGATGCCTTATGTTGAATTTGTCAGTTTTAGTGTTCCATTTCCTCATAATCTAGTTGCTCTTTTCTTTCCATATTACTGTCTTCCAGCTGCTTTCCTTTATACATGGTGTATAATAATTAATAGTGAAAACAGGCAGTAATGGAAATGTAAAATAATATAAGTGAAAATGTTCCAGTAAACATGGGTCTGCAAATGAGCTGTTAGTGAAATAATTGTGAATGTGTGTGACTTGGTGGCAGATGCACGTCCTCAGACGGTGAAGAAGGCTGGTTGTCAGCTTGTGGAGTTGTAGTATTCTGGTGGATATCATCATCATTCTTACAAGATATTTCTGTAATGTAACTCGTTATCTATATCTGGTGCTTCCTGAGACTGCTCTTTGAGTGGAATGGGTCCAGTACTTACATCTGCAGCTTTATCTCTCCATGGTTAGTTCCAGGCGTTCCCTCTGGGATCTGTGGCCACTGGAAACGCCCTCAAGCCATCAGTTGTCACCACCCAGGATAGAAGAATGGATTTCTGAAGACATTGGTCTACAGGACACACAACTTGTCAGCCCCACATTGTTTAGCAGGAGGAATAGAACATCTATGGTCAGTTTTCTGCAAGAATGTATACACGACCAAAGAAATTCAGAAGGCATTTCAACCAGTCACTCTGCCACATCTTAAAAAAGAAGCTGAAACAAGTGACATATCTGCCGTATGCAGAGTCTTATTTCCATCAAAATCAGCACAGGGTTCTCAGGAAGCACAACATCAAGTGTGTTCTCTGTCCACCAAGCAAGATCAATGTGAAAGATGACGTAGGACTACAGAAATTTATCATATACCTTCCCAATGTGGAATGTCATACATTGATCAATCATCTAGGATAGTAGACATCAGATGTAGAGAACATCAAAGGCTCACCTGTCTAAGACAGACAACGAAATCAACCATTGCCAGACACTGACTTCAACTCAATTGTTCCACAAACTGTGATGAAATGAGGGTTCTGGCACAGACCGTCAGACTGGGGCAGTGTTATAAGAGAATTAATAGAGATAAAGGTGATGGAAAATCTCATGAACCATGAACACGGGGTACCAACGCTGTGGAGCCTGGGATCCTGCACTGGATTCCTGAAAATGCAATGGGGGCAACAGTAGCAGCAGCAGTATCATTCTATGACGACAAGAACTGAGCGTGTGGACATGGGAAACAAACATCAGACAGAGCACCAGCACAACAGGCTAAGATGGAATGCCTAAAATTGCGTCCAGTGGGTACAGACTGCAAGGGGAACACCTGGAACTGCTATGGACCAAAAATGGGATACCAGCACACCGACAGGCACAGCAGACCGAAAACAGAACTCTCATGAATGCGTCCAGTGGGTATGGACCACAGAGGGAATGTCTGGAACTGACCATGGAGGGGGAAGGCCATGGGTACCAATACTGGACCTGTTACACTGAACAACAACATCATCAATATAATAATTGTCATTAATGCTAAAATTTACTGGGTATTTAGATAAGTAATATCAGTATATTACTTTTCTCAGTTACAATCACAGCCACAGTACAACCATGACAAGATAGTCCAAGCATGATTATTAATTGTCATTTCTTTAATAATAATAATAATAATAATGATAATAACAGTAATGTGCTGTGAAGCTATAAGGTTGAAGGACCCCTATAATTATTACTGCTTCCTGGCCCAGTTCTTCCACTTTCTTTAAAAGTTAAACTTAAGAGCTACACTCAAGTATCTGTCACATATATATTTTAATTAGAAGTAAAGTAAATAACGTATTGGTGTAATTTTGATCATTGACTTGTTTTTCAGACTGCTCTCGCTGAGAAGCAACGAGAAGAACAGGAACTGTTTCGTCTGCAGCAGGAAGCACTTCTAGAGAAGCAGCGGGAAGAAGAAATGAGACAAGTAATTTTAAATATCTTCTTGATTGTGTAACACACCCACTCGCACCATAAATGGCTATAAAACAAAATTTCCGTTCAAGTATACAAATTATTTGCATTATCCAAGTCACAATATTGTGGTTTTTGCAACATGATAATTGAATTGTGGAGAAGGAAGATATAACATAAATACTTTGTTATGTACTTGTTTGAATTGGACATGTCAAAGATTGTTGGTCATATTATTTAAGCTTGCTGCAAAAGTAGTGAGGTGACTCTTGAGATTTTTTTATATCATTTGGCTGCACATACTTTGCGTATGAAAGGTACTGATCCATTTCATTTCCTATTTTAAAGACAATTTATTCACACAAACCAAAATGAACTCGACAGCACTTCCACTCACTCCCTCCCTCCTTCCCTCCCTCCCTACTGGCTCACTCATTCCGTGTGGTTGCAGCTGCAATCCCCCTTATGATCTTGACAGTGTTTGGTACATATAGTGTTGTTATAATTATAAAAAAAATGCGCAAAATTATTTAGGCTTGAAATTAGATGCAGCAGAAAACATAAACGTATTTTTCATAATTAGCTTAGGAAAAGATAGAGATTTTGAGGATTACATAATGCATGATGAAATTGGGTAGATAAAAAAAATCTACTCACCAAATGGCAGCAGAACACACACATAAAGGCAATTGTAACTGGCAAACTTTCGGAGCCAGTGTGTGTGTTCTGTCACCGCTTGGTGAGTAGATTTTTTTTCTATCCAATTAAATAATTTTGTCAATAATTAATTGTTTTGATTGTTTTTGTCATTATAGTACGTGTTGAGTACCTTTAACAGTTAGTGGTTCAGCATGTATATTTTCGTTAGAATTAAATTACTATTTCACTTGTCTCAGCTGAGGTAATTCCATACATCAAACTTAATTATTGTACGCAAAATTCAGTTGCCTATCTTGTATTTAAAACAAGTAATTAACACACATTTACTTCATGAACAATTTTTTCGTTGCCTTATCAGGCTTGAACAAAAATTCTGTTGAAGTGTTTTCAGTCTCAAATGTCTGTAAGTGTAAGTTGAAAGTCTAGGCATGACCATAGATGCAGGATGTCGCAAAGTCTTTGCATCAAACATTTAGTGTGATAGGTTATATCACATCAAGGGGAACAAATTTTATTTGAGACAAAATGTTTGTTGGTGCTTCTCAGCGACACTAGGTGTCCTTTAGTATTTGCTGGTACAAGGACGATAAGATTTCACCAAACTGGCAGTCTTTCAACAGGTGTGATGCATGCTACCTACGCCAGTAAACTGAAAGTGATTGTCAACAAGAAAGCCTTAAGAATGAGTTCCTCTAAGCAGAGAAAGATATTTTAGAAGAGAATTGATAACTTCAATTTTGTTGGTCCTATTTCTTTCATTCGGAACAGACTACTGCATTATAGGCAACATGCAGGCCATATGTAGGTTGCACAGTGTGCATGCTATGCGGTCTCTCAGGGGCATAACCAATACAAAAGGAAGCCTTGTGTAGTCAAGAAGTGTCACAGAACATTTTTTCTCTAACGAAAGTAGTTCCACCTGACCTGTCCTATCGCTTCTACGCGTTATATTCAAAAACTTTGAAACACTATGTGTGTTATTGTTGTGGTCTTCAGTTCAGAGACTGGTTTGAGGCAGCTCTCCATGCTACTGTATCCTGTGCAAGCCGTATCATCTCCAAATAACTACTGCAACCTACATCCTTCTGAATCTGCTTAGTGTATTCACCTCTTGGTCTCCCTCTACAATTTTTACCCTCAACGCTTCCCTCCAGTACTAAATTGGCGATCCCTTGATGCCTCAGAAAGTATCCTATCAACCGATCCCTTCTGCTAGTCAAGTTGTGTCACAAACTTCTCTTCTCCCCAATCCTATTCAATACTTCCTCATTAGTTATGTGATCTACCCATCTTATCTTCAGCATTCTTCTGTAGCACCACATTTCGAAAGCTTCTGTTCTCTTCGTGTCTACACTGTTTATCGTCCATGTTTCACTTCCATAAATGGCTACACTCATACAAATATTCACAGGAAAGACTTCCTGACACTTAAATCTGTATTCGATGTTAACAAACTTCTCTTCTTCAGAAACACTTTCCTTGCCATAGCCAATCTACATTTTATATCCTCTCTACTTTGACCATCGTCAGTATTTTGCTCCCCAAATAGCAAAAGTCATCTACGTCTAATTTCCTAATGTAATTCCCTCAGAACCACCTTCATTTTGCTCTTGTTAATGTTCATATTATATCCTCCCTTGAAGACACTGTCCATTCCATTCAACTGCCCTTCCAGGTTCTTTGCTGTCTCTGACAGAATTACAATGTCATCAGGAAAATTCAAAGTTTTTATTTCTTCTCCATGAATTTTAATTCCTACTTCAAATTTTTCTTGTGTTTCCTTCACTGCTTGCTCAATTTACAGATTGAATAATATTGGGGATGGGCTACAACCCTGTCTCACTCCCTTCTCACTCACTGCTTCCCTTTCATGCTCCTCGACTCTTTTAACTGCCATTTGGTTTCTGTACAAATTGTAAGCAGCCTTTGTAATTTTGTATTTTACACCTGCCACTTTCAGGATTTGAAAGAGCGTGTTCTAGTCAACTTTTCAAAAGCCGTTTTTTTCTAAATCTATAAATGCTAGAAATACAGGTTTGCCTTTCCTTAATCTATCTTCTAAGATAACTCATATGGTCAGTATTGCCTTGTGTGTTTTAACATTTCTACGGAATCCAAACTGATCTTTTCTGAGACCAGCTTCTACCAATTTTTACATTCGTCTATAAAGAATTCATGTTGGTATTTTGGAGCCATGACTTATTAAACTGGTAATTCGGTAATTTTCTCACCTGTCGACACCAGCTTTCTTTGGGATTGGAATTATTATATTCTTGAAGTGTGAGGCTCTTTCACCTGTCTCTCACATCTTGCTCACCAGATGATGGAATTTAGTCATGGCTGGCTCTCCCAAGACTACCAGTAGTTCTAATGGAATGTTGTTTACTCCCGGGGCCTTTTTTTGACTCAGGTCTTTCATTGCTGTGTCAAATTCTTCACGCAATATCATATCTCCCATTTCATCTTCATCCATGTCCTCTTCCATTTCCATAATATTGCCCTCAAGTACATCGCCCTTGCATAGACCCTCTATATATTCCTTCCACTTTTCTGCTTTCCCTTCCTGGTTTCCCATCTGTGCTCTTGATTTTCATACAGGCGGTTCTCTTTTCTCCAAAGGTCTCTTGAATTTTTCTGTAGGCAGTATCTATATTATCGCTAGTGAAATATGCCTTTACAGCCTCACATTTGTCCTCTAGCCATCCTTCCGTAGCCATTCTGCACTTCCTGTCGATCTTCTTTTTGAGTCATTTGTGATTGTTTTTGCTTGCTTCAGTTATAGAATTTTTATATTTTCTCCTTTCATCAGTTAAATTCAATAGCTCTTCTGCTGCCCAAGGACTTCTGTTAGCCCTCTTCTTTTTGCCTACTTGATCCTCTGCTGCCTTCATTATTTCAGTCTCTCAAAGCTACTACTGTATTTCTTTTCCCTGTTCTTATCAACCATTCTTTAATGCTCTCTCTGAAACTTTCTACAACCCCTGGTTCTTTCAGTTTATCCAGGTCCCATCTCCTTAAATTCCTGCCCTTTTCCGGTTCCTTCAGTTTTAATTTACAGTGAATAACCAGTTATGGTCAGAGTCTGCATCTACCCCTGTAAATGTCTTACAATTTAAAATCTAGTTTCTAAATCTCTGTGTTACCATTACATAATCAATCTGAAACCTTCCAGTGTCTCCAGGCCTCTTCCATGTATACAACCTTCTTTCATGATTCTTAAACCAAGTGTTACCTATGATTAAATTATGCTCTGTTCAAAATTCTACCAGGTGGCTTCCTCTTTCATTCCTTATCCCCAGTTCATATTCCACTTATTACTTTTCCTTCTCTTCCTTTTCCTACAATCAAATTCTAGTCCCCCACGACTATTAGATTTTTGTCACCCTTAACTATCTGAATAATTTCTTTTTTTCGCATCATACATGTCTTCAATCTCTTCATCATCCACAGAGCTAGTTGGCATGTAAACTTGCACTACTGTGGTAGTTGTGGGGTTCATGTATATCTTGGCTATAATAATACATTCTCTATGCTGTTCGTAGTAACATTTCCACATTCCTATTTTTTATTCATTATTAAACCTACTCCTGCATTATCCTTACTTGATTTTGTATTTATAACCCTTTATTCATCTGCCAGCGAACTTCACTAATTCCCACTATATCTAAATTTAACCTATCCATTTCCCTTTTTAAATTTTCAATCCCACCTGCCCAATCAAGGATCACTAGAACGCCATTTTACTCGTGATGACGCCATCATCATTTAATCATACAGTAAAGCTGCGTGCCCTCGGGGAAAAATTATGGCTGTAATTTCCCCCTTGTTTTCAGCCATTCACAGGACCAACACAGCAAAGCCGTTTTGGTTAATGTTACAAGGCCAGATCAGTCAGTCATCCAGACTGTTGCCCCTGCAACTACTGAAAATGCTGCTGCCCCTCTTCAGGAACCACACGTTTATATAATCACATAATGTAATTACAGTGTGCCATGGCGTTCAGTAATCAGATGTATTGTATATTCAAGTAATTGAACCTCGGTTTGTTGCATTACACTAGGAATGTTACAGTCAAGTCCCCATACCTGTATTTTAAATAGAAGATGCAGAGCCAGGAGTATCTATAATGAAGCAGCTGTATGAATGAGCAAACTGTTGTTATATTGTGAAGAAACCAATGAGTAAAACACATGTAACAGTAAAAAAAGACAAGAATTGTATTGCATTGGAGCTTTGATAGCATTGTTTCTGCAACATTTGTATCATGTCAGTGACAAATGTGGTTCAGATACTTTCTTTATATATGTTCATAATTAATACTTTATTTACGTGTGTTCATAGGACAATTACATTGCAGTTTGTGAACAACCTTGGCAAGTCCTCAGTGTGTCTAGTTGTTGAGGGTTTATGTTCCATTGTTAGAATTTTGAATTGGATCCCATGCTGTATTCGTATTCTCAAGAGAGTGGAGTATGGAGAAACTGCTGAAGCCTGTGTTAACAGTATCCAATATCTTCTGTGCCCCTTGTAGTCTGCTGGTTGTTTGTAAAGCAACTGTGATTAAAGCTGTGCTGCCATTTAGTGTTTACCTAAGAGATCTATCCAGCATCCTGACAGATGTGTAGTGAATTGTGTCCCATGTGTTGCAAGTATGTTGCCATGCTATGTTCATTATTGTCAACAGAAGAATTGAAATTGTATGCAGAAGTATCAGTTTTATGCTCAATTTTTGTCACTGTTGTGTCCATACTGTGATGGCATTTTCATCATCATCATCATCATTGGTATTTTGTCATTTATGGTCATGGAAAATTAAATGTTTATTAAGTACTTCCTTACACTCATTACCAACATGTTTGATTTCTTTTCTTATTAAATTCACACACAGCTTTATGAGGTAGCCAGAATTTACTTTCACTAGGCATATCCCAAAGTGTAGCAAGTAGAGACTTACAAAAAGAGTACCTGTACTCACAGTTTTGCAACTATAGGTTCCTCCTTCAGGGAAGAGAATAGGGAATGATTCAGAGAGATAAAGACAGAGGTGCCAAATTGAAGGAAAAAGCATCAGAGAGATTAGGAGATAAAAGACAGTACATACTAAATAATGTGGCAGTGTGGCAGCTGCATAAGATGATACACAAGAGGTTATGACTGAAAAGTAAAGGTGGATCTGGTAAAAGACGAGGAAGTGGTTAATGAAAAGAATGATAAAAAGAAGTCACCATGGGGATGAGGGCAGGAAAGTAATTAACAACTGATACAAAGATTCTGAGGAAGCTAAGGAAGGAAGGAGAAGGTGTAGAGGCTAGATTAGTTTCCATTTTGACGAAGAGAAAGGCAGAATGTGGAGTGTATCTTTGAAAGCAAGTTCCCATCTCTGGAATTTGCGGAACGTCATCCCTAAGAAGAAAAATATTGCTTGTCAGTTGGTGGGCAGTGAAAAAACAGTCACTTTGCCATTCAGTTATATTTCATTTTTAGCCAAGATTAGTGCTGGTACAGATTCTGAGACATCAAATGTGCTGCTACTAATGGCTTATAAGACAAGCTTTCATTATAAGTGAAATGAAATGTTAAGAAATTTGTTGTTGCTGCTCATCTAAGTTTTGTAGGGAGTACGACACTGTTTTCATTGTGGCCCACGTCAAGGAAATTGAGCTTCATTTTCTGCTCACTTCAGTTCAATAATGCTGAGCAGAGCTTTCTTTCACCACTTTTTTCCTCAACCTTTGACAGTAATGAAGAAAAAGCGTGCATGCAGTATGTGGACTACCAAAATTGTGGCATCCTACAAGCGTTGTAATTGTGAAATGCATCATTTTACAGAACAAAAATAGATGAGCTGAAGATGCAACCAGATAACATAATACCCCACAAAGCGGACTGAATACTTTACAATTTATGCCCAGAAATGGGGAGGGAATGTAGTAATAGTGTAAACTCAAGTATTCTTAAAAATGGGGTGCTGTCATTTGCTACATGTCCGTGTTAGCTTTCAGTCAAAGTCTTCAACAGAAAAGGAAGCACACAACATTTCTGAAGAAGACTGTGACTGAAAACTAATGCACGAGTGTCTTTCAGTTGTGCCTGTCAGCAATTTAACATGTCATCTTCATGGTAAGCAGCTATCTAGCTTTTCCTCACATTGCTTGTATTCCAACCTAGCATTTCCATTGTTTGTATTATATTTCGTACTTTCTCATCTGTCAAAGTATCACTCCTTTAGTCATGAATCACCACGAGAGTAAATAGTTTGTTTGTGGGCCACTCTAGTGCTGTGCATTTGTGTTTTAACAGTTGTGTTAGTGCAAATCCGTGTCTAAAAGGCAATAATACTCATTTTCATAATTTCATTTACAAATTAGTTCCAGTTAAATTTTAGTAGTAGGCTGGATAGAGAGCATGCATGCTGAGTGTGGGTGCAGGAAGACCTGGCTGCAGTTTGTGAACGGCTGAAGGTGCTGTTGACTGTGGTTAACCGTCCAAAGGTGCTGCCTCAGGGTACAGCAGCAGTGGAGAAACTGGTGCATCATGTGGGACATCTAAGGGGTCGCTTGGTTTGCTCACAGGCTGTGCTACCAGGGACCTGTGAATGAAGGGCAATAAGCATATTTCATTTTCCTAGGTTTCCAGTAGGCGCCAACTGGCTACACTCGCCACAGAGTAACTGGTAGGTTGTAATATGTTAGCGTCATTCGATGTGGAGCATGGATGCCAGGAATGGTCATTTGGCCTCACCCATTCACCTTATGAGTGGAAAATTGGCTACTCTCAATTTGGTTTTACCGAAAGTACTCTCCAGCAGTGGCCCCCTTTTTAGCTTGCATTTAATGTGAATCTTTCATCAAGTACAAAGGCCTAAGTGACTAGAAAAAGTACAGGTGACTGCGATATATAATAAGGATCAAAGAATGGACTCATAATATTAAAGTTTAAGATCCTTACACATTGGTTTAGTGCAGAATTGTTGAGGATATTCTAAATCTAAATGTAATACATTTTCTTGAGACAGAAAAGCATCCATGCGCAAATTGGCACTGATCTAGAAAGCATTGCTCGTGCAAAATTCAGGCTGTCCTTTTCTCACATGATGTCCTATAAACCACGGATGGAGGGCAAGAGGCAGATTCCATATCCTTAGAGTTCCAGGGGGGGGGGGGGGGTGACTATGTTCACCGAAGTGTGAATGACAGGTTGTAAAGTGTAAGTGTGAGTGACAGGTTGTAAAGTGTTGCGTCATTTGACTGTGGGCAATGGCTGTTTGGCCTCACCCATTCACCCTGTGACTTGGCCGATGGCTACTCCTTCAGCAGCGTTTGATAAGGTCCCTTGGGGATGGATTCACTAGTTGTGGAGTCCCTTTAGGGAAATAATGTCCAGGACCGGTAAGAAGTCCAATGTGCTGTCAGAGATGCCAGCTAGAGAGAGAGGGTCCAGGATGTGGGGATGGCCCTTCCTGCATCTATTTATGACACAGGGTGCAGGGTATCTTCAAGTTGTGGCTCATGTTGGCACCAATGACACCTATTGTTTACATTCTGAGGCCATCCTCAGTTCATGCAGGCACTTGGCAGAAGTGGCGATGCTGGGAGAATTGTAGGATTCTCCGTGATAGGTCAGGAATGCACTATGCGTAGGAAGAAGCTGCTTGGGTTGTAGAGTACTTGTGGAGTGCATTACATGGGGGTCTTTTAGCCTAAATGATAGTCTGTTTGCTTTGGGCTATTTTGGACAATACTTCATCAGTGTGCTCCAGTGACATTACAGTGTCCTGCCTTTGTAATAACCAAGCTTACACCTTATCTTTCGGACAGATACTGTGTACATACATTATTGTCTGTGTGATGCAGGTGTGTCCCTCTCCTTAGTCTTCAACATAAAAGAAATGGTACAGGTCATTCTTTCCATGGGTTCACCTGACGAAGGATTAGACGACCCTTCTCTGGGTTTGTCTATGTTGCCTCTCTCTCTCATCAGTGTAAGGAAATGATAGATTGCTACTTAACCATAAAGATGACACGTTAAGTTGCAGACAAGCAGAATTAAAAGACACTCACACATTAGTTTTCAGGCACAGCCTTTGTCAGAAAAAGAAGGGGAGAGAGGAATGCTGTCTGGCAACGTGTGCAGGGACTAGACTGCCAACAGGTGCAGTGTTGGGTGGATGAGCAACGGGAAGTGGGGAGGGGGGAATGGAACAAAACAGGAGAAGAGCAGACAAAGATGGGTGGCTGTGTTGGCAGGGGGCAGCACACACAGGAGTGGTAGATGAAAACAGAGAAGAGGTGATAGTATAGAAGGGATGGAAACTGATGGGTAGAGGGTATGGGGACAGTATGTTGCCATAAGTTGAGGCCAGAATGATTTTGGGAGCAGAGTATGTGTTGTTATGACAACTCCCATCTGCACAGTTGAGAAAAGCTGGTGTTGGGAGGGAGACTCCAGATGGCTTCTTCTCTCTCATATCTACATAAAATTTGATACACCCCATCATAATAAATTGAAAATGTAAGCACAGCTTTTAGCTCTTACCTTTATTTCGTCCAGTGACAAAAGTTTTTCCATATCCTATGGGCTTTACCCAGCCGTTTCAAATATGGGTTCCCTAACTCCTCCTGTAATAAACTTTTTCAGTGCCATTACTTGTATACTGTGTGTCTCTCCTAAGAGGCATCAGGTGCATTTTCTCTGGTGTTTCTGCATAAATTTGCAATTTTGTTTTTGCGTTGTATAGCTGGAGTCGACCTAAATAAATAGTGCTCATCCTGTCTTTCAAGCAATGCCCACTGATGACAGAAAGCACTGGTTTGTTTCCCATTACGAACAAAATAATTTTTAAAACAGAATTTTACGTGCTCATTTGATAAAGTGCTCCCAGATTGGTCTAGAGTGATATTTGGTTCATCAATACTTATTAACAGGCACAGTAAAACTTATAGAGAAACCAATACTCTAGTAGCGAGATAATGCCCTGACCTATGCTGACTGCAAGCTCCACACTTGCAGCACTACTAAGTCACTGCTGAATTGCTGTTACTGTCCCTGCTAATACATATCAATGAAACAAATATTGCACGAGACTAATCTGGGGCTGCTATAAGGAGTGGGCATGTAAAATTCTGCTGTAAAAATAATTTTATTTGTCATGGGAAACAAACTCTATCCATCGGCAAAGGGCTTCACATGATAGGTGTGTTGAGAACTATGAATTTGGATTGTACAACGCAAAAATGAAATTGTAAATATCTTCGAACAACACCAGAGATAATGCGCCAATATCTTTTAAGAGAGACATCCTGCATGTCTTTATACTACTTAAATATTTGATACCGATCCTGCTCTCTCATATACTCATTTTCAATAGCTATTTGCTAAGAACCTATTTATTGTTACTAGATTATATTATTTTCTTTATTATTAGTGTGGTTATAACCTGTGCACTTAAAAAAACAGGCAAAAACATGATATGGATAATTCTGATGTCATGTATTGGTCATCTTTTTTGCTTTTCTGCACACTCATACTTGCTGCATATATTGCATCATAGATTCCCAAATCCTGTTGAGAATACTTGCAAGTTTGCCTTTAATCTTTCTTTAACCTCTCTAATAATTACAGGATACACTACCTTTTCTTCATAACTGTAAAATTCTCCCACTTAACATTAAAGGGCCTAATATATCATGAACTATTGCAGTTTTCTAATATTTATGCCAATCTTTTATGCTATAGTGCACTCTTGTTCAATTGATGTTGCTAACACATGCATCATACTACAAGATAAACTATCTTCATGGGTACTTTGTGACAAAAAATGTTGTTTGTGTATATTTCTGTGCTGTTGGAAGTACGTATGCACGTAGTGTAGTACTGTCGAGCTTACTGACTCTTGGTATCTGATTTCTCCTAGAAAAGATATATAAAACTATCCATTTTGTAGAATAGCGAAAAGGGCAGAAAATTCCACTATTCTCTATCATTGTCATTGACCGTACCAAAATAATAATATTATCTTCACAGTAATTGGCACTGTTCATGTTTTACTGATGAAAATTGTTAAAGTACGTGAAGAACAATAGAAACAGAAATATCCTTCAGAATCTTGTAGCCTATAATTTCTTTTTTGAACTGAATTGCTTCTTTGTGTAGCACCTGACAACAGACGTTTAAGAGATTCTGTGAATGTGATTGATCAATGGGATATGCAACAAATTACTTGGCAGTTAATTAGCTACCTCACAATCTAAATTTGATTTTATTAGAACTATTTTGTGGGCTGTCACCTTAGTTTGTTTTCAGGAATCTGTTAGACATTTAGAACATTGTAGCTTGCTTTCTGGGTGAATATTGGTTTCTTTCTTTTTTTGTTATTTGACTGCTAGAAAATAGGAACTAGCACCATAACTTCACAATTGTAAGTAGTATGACTGTTTCTGATTGCACCAAATGCTCCATGAAGTATGAAATTTAATCTTTTAACACCATTTGATTCAATTGGTTTGTTTAATGGTGGCAGCTTGCTTCCAGTTTCATATTACATGCAACGTTATTTTATCCTTGATTGTTGCACTTTGATATTGATTTCAGAGGATGACAGTTCCTCCACCAGTAACAGTGCCCAGTTCTGTTGCAATGGGTGGACAGACATCTCCAGTTGTGCCTCCTGGTATGGAATTAGCAACTGTACCTCCAGTGAGCATGCCATCAGCACCTCCGAGGATGGTGCAGGCACCAATTTCCATGCCCCCACCTCCAGGCATTGAGGTATGTGGAGAAATTTTAAATATTTTCTATTCAAGAGCTCTTTCTTTCTGTCAAAAAGCGATTAATGCATGCTATTTTTCTAAGTGATGTATGTCTATATTCATGTTACACTGTTCAGTCAGCACAGTAATCTTTTTCATTTGGAAATAAAGTGATATTGGCGATGGAGTCTTTGAAATGATGACTGTTTCACAGCCAACACATAATAATCATAAATAGAGCCAGTCTTAAAATTCACCTTCAATTAATGTTGATTCTATGAAATTATGGTTGCTTCAGTAGTTTTCTTGTGTGACTTCTAGGCAACCAAGGAGTTCTCCTACTATTGCAGATGAAATACGGTTAAATGTTTTTTACAGTCTGAACAGTAAATATTGCACATTAAACACCACCTTACACATTAGTAGATTCCTTGATATCTGTGTCAATTGTAATTACAGAACCATCCTAGGTGATAATGTTCTTACAATAAATGAGATGATTTAATTTCAAGTAAAACTTGAAAAACATTAGTACTGTAGTTAAATTTTCGTAAAATGTTGTTATGAGTATGTTGTGACATACAGGGGGTCATACTGGTGAGACTCCAGGCTCATGATGAATGCAGTTTCATATTGCACCATTCAGAGAAAACTGCAGCAGGTCATTTGCCACAAACAACAGGACCTCCTGACAAAGCAAATGATTCTTCTGGAGGAAAATGCCTGCTCACACACATAAAGACAAATGCACAAGCTGCTACAAACATTTCATTGGGAATACTGTAGCCCCGATTTAGCCCCCCAGTGACTTTTCTCTGTTCAGGCCCCTAAAATCTCATTCAATCAGCTAATATTTTGAGCACGATAATGTTGTAGCCGAAGAGGTGACATGTTGGCTATGACAACAATCAAAAGATTTCGTCAGTGCCAGCTGTCGAGGACCTGTAAAAGATAAGTATCTGGATGTACAGCTTTAATATGTAGGACAGTGAAATAAATTTTGAGACGTTATGTTGATTATTATTGTCTCCATCTCATTTTGCAATTTATTTATTGTATAATTCAGTGTTTCGAGGCATAATTGGTGAATTATGAATCAGTAGCCATTAAATGCCATCTTTGTTATTGGTATCTCACTTCTTGCCCTTCAATAGCTTATTGTTCATGGTTTGTCTGCTAACTTCCTAGGATATTTTTTTTCTTTTTAAATTTAACAGCCTATTGGTGTGGGACCACCAGGCATAGGGCCCCCTGGTGTTGGGCCCCCGGGTGTTGGCCCTCCAGGGGTTGCACCCCCAGGGGTTGCACCGCCGGGAGTTGGGCCCCTAGGTGTTGGTCCCCCAGGAGTTGGGCCTCCAGGAGTTGATCCCGATGAGGATTCATCGGACAGAAAGTTGCCATCTCTTCTAACTCTGCACGTGGAACCGCCTTCTGAAGTAAAGGAAGTGAAATTGCCAATGGCTTTGGAACAGGCACTTGCATTTAAAACCGAGCGTGCAAAACAAGTAGGAGTGGAACCGGATGAAATGCGTAAGTACTATGTATTGTTCAATAGTTTCCTTTTTAATAAATAAAAGTACTACAATCATTCTGCATGTTCAAAAGAATGATTGTTTTTATATTTACTCTATCATTTCAAGGAGAAACAGTTAGTCATGCACATTTTGTAAATAATTTGTACAAATGTAAGTTTTAGCTGTCATATCAAGATGGCTGTGAGAGCTTTATGTACAATACAGGTAACAGTTCAGCTTTGTTATCCTTGGAGTACAGCAAGAGTATTTCCTCAAAATAAATCTTAGCAATAGCAGAGTTATATTGTAACTTTTTTATTTTTATTTATTTATTTGAAGTTCAGCTCTCATAAATGCAATAGGTTTTTAGTGCTTCGTAGTAATGTGAGAGAGGTTCAGCAGAGGCAGATTATGACAGCAGGCATTAGATTGTCCAGTAAGAAACAAAATTCTGAAATATGTTGCTTAAAGTGTGGATTCTTTTGAATCAAAGTTATAGTAGGTTCATGCTCTTTGTGCAAAAGATAAGCAGTCATTAGGTATGCCACTGATTAACACCAGAATATAGTGTTGGTCTGTAGACATGCTAGATATGTGGACTATGTTTTAACCTTAGATTCTAAAGATGTAAGATGTACATTCTTCTCTTCCACTTTATTAAGTTGCATTTTCAACATGTGTTTATATTTGTAAGGGTTGGAAGTATAATAGTAGAAACTATTTATTTGTGTGAGGCATTCAGTAAATAATGCAACACATTTTCTTGTTTGTGCCCAGTGACTCGAGCAATGTTAAAACAAATTGACTTACTTGACTTAATTCCTTTGGCCCCTATGGGGGCGTAGGGCATCCAGGAGAACTCGCCATCCGTCTTTGTCTTTGGCCATTTGCCTCAATTCCGCCCAGGTCTTGCCAACTCTTTTCGCTTCCCCTGCCACTGTCCTCTTCCATGTGCTCCTGGGTCTTCTTCTCTTTCTTGTTTCCTGGAGACTCCATTCCGATGCTTTTTTCTCAATGGCTCCATCTGGTTTTCTCAAAGTGTGCCCCAACCACTCCCACTTCCTTTTTTGTATCTGGACTTCTATAGGTATCTGGTTTGTTATTCGCCAGATTTCCTCGTTACATATTTTTTCTGACCACCATATATTCATGATGCTACGGAGACATCTATTTATGAAGCTTTGTAACTGGAATGTTATCTGTTTATCCATTTTCCAGCTTTCACTGGTGTACAGGAGGACAGACTTCACATTTATATTAAAAATACAGATTTTTGTTGTGTACCTGATACTTCTATTTTTCCGTATTGAATACAATTGTATGAAGGCAGCATTTGCCTTTTTAATGCGGTTTTTCACGTCATCTCCAGCTCCACCATCTTCCATCACTATACTACCCAGATACAGGAATGAGTTGAGAGTCTTCACCCGCTGCTCCCCTGTTAACAGTGGCACCTCCATTTTCCTTGAATTTACTCTCATTTCCTTTGTTTTGCCTATATTTATCTTGAGGCCAACAATCTCTGCTTCTTCTTTCAATGAGTTTAATTTAGCTTACATATCAGTCAGCCTTTGAGCTAATAAAACTGTATCATCTGCAAAATTAAAATCCTCCAGACATTCATGGATCCCCCATTGGATTCCTCGTCTCCTACCTGCTGTAACTCTTCTCATAACTGAGTCTAGAACAAGTTGAAAAAGTGTTGGTGATAAAATGCAGCCGTGCTGGACTCCATTTATTACTTTGATGGGCTGTGTCATATTTCCCTTGTGGAGTATGCAACATTTGTAGCCATCATATAGATATTTCACGGAATCGAAGGCCTTTTGAAAATCAGTGAATGCCAGGTACATGGTTGCTTGGAATTCTTTGCTTTGCTCTAAAATGATCCCAAGAGTGTTAATAAGATCAACACAATTGCATTGTGCCCTAAAACCAGCCTCTTCATTACGCAGTTGATTTTCAAGAGACTTTGTAATTCTATGTAAAATAGCATTGGTGAGGCACTGACAACAATGTAATACTAAGCCAGTTGTTACAGTCTGACAGATTTCTCTTATTTGGGAGCTTTACCACCAAACCATTTTCTCACTCCTTTGGAGATTTCTCTTCAAGCCAAATATGCTCAGCAAGGGATGGAACATTTTAACAGTACCTTCAATATCAGCTTTTAAGAGCTCTGGTGCTATGTTGTCTAGGTCTGGAGCCTTTGCATTCTTTAGGATTTTCAAAACAATCCTAATTTTCCCCCCAGGGGGTCCACAACTCTTTTGTGGATACGTGCGTAGCGAGCACGGGACCCCGAGCTAATGTGGCCCTCCTTCCTTTCCGGGCTGCATACCCCTCCCTTTCCGCATCCTTCCCCGTCCCCCATCTTCGCCCCCCCCCCCCCCCACCCACCCCTCACCCCTGGCTCTTTCCTTCCCTTTCTCCCTTTCTGGGAGTATGGTTTGTGCCTACGTCCGGAGACGGACGCTCGAAACTGTTACAAATTCCTTGCTTTCTACACTTGCACGTCTTCGTCCTTCCTCTGTCCTCCTCTTTTCCTTCCCTCTTCTCTTTGGCCTTTTCTCCGCTGCGGCGTTTGAGACCCCTCTTCTTTCCTTTCCCTTTCTCTTTTTTCCTCCCTGTGCGTGTCTGAAGGCCGACCCACGCACATCCATGCGTAGCCGGTGACGGGGTAACGCGTAATTCCCCGCCCCGGGTAGACAGGTAGGACACGTACGTACCCCCTGGTAACGGTCAGGCCCAGGGAGGGGTGATTACCCGAGCTGATACCTTCCGAAAGTGCTGATTGGTCCCTCTGTCCATTTGTCGGGAGGTGTGACCTGGGGTGTGAACAATCACCTAAGGTGGGAGTGCCCTCAGAGAGGGCCCCCACAAGGGAGGAGCGCGCCATCGGAGACGCTGGTAATCATGGGGGATTCTTCCGCAATGGTTTCCTCGCCTTCCACTATGCCTGCTCACAAGCGTAAGTTCACTGAGTCTCAGCCACAGACAGTTCTTCCATTGTTGCCACAGTTCCTTGTTGTTTCTCGGTCTGACGAAGGTCACGACTTCTCCACGGTCAACCCTTACATTATTCAGAAAGGTGTCGACGCAATTGCAGGTCCTGTAAAGTCTTGTTCCAGATTACGGAATGGCACCCTGTTGTTAGAAACAGTCAGTGCCCTCCAGGCACAAAAATTGCTGGGTACCTCACTACTACACATCTTCCCTGTTCGGGTGGAACCGCACCGTACTTTAAATTCCTTGCGTGGAGTCGTATATACACGCTCCCTCGATGGATTGTCTGATGAAGAAATTCAGCACTACCTGTCTGACCAGGGCGTAACGGCTGTTCATAGGGCTATGAAAAGGGTTGACACGAACATCATTCCAACCCGCACTGTCTTCTTGACATTTGACAAAGTTCAACTCCCATCGAAAATCAAAGCAGGCTATGAGATAATTTCCGTTCGCCCTTACGTCCCAAACCCTACGCGTTGCTATCGGTGTCAGCGGTTCACACCAGCCAGTCCTGTTCCAATCCGGCCAAATGTGTTACGTGTGGCAAGGATGCCCATGAGGGTGTTTGTCCACCTCCATCCCCTCGCTGCATCAACTGTATGGGTGACCATACTGCTTCCTCTCGAGATTGTCCCGTTTTTAAGGACGAAAAGCTCATCCAGGAAATTAGAGTAAAGGAAAAGGTGTCGACCTTTGCTGCTCGAAAATTATTCGCCAGTCGACGGCCCACCGTGCCTCAGACAGGAAAATACAGCACTGTTCTTGCTTCTCCTCGGCCAACAAAGGAGGTGGCCACGCAGACTTGCAACCTCACATTTAGTGCCACGGTCGTCAGATCGGCCAGCGCAAAGATCACCCGTTCAACCTCACCACTTTCGCCTGCCCACACTCTGGCTCACCCTTCGTCGAGTTCTGCTAAATCTCGAGCCTAAAAGTCAGACACCAAGACTTCGAAAAAAGAGCATACTCGTGAAGAGTTTTTACGTACCGCAACTTCCCAACCATCGGTTCCTCCTTCCTCTAAACATCATACTTCCAAGAAGGCTACAAAGAAACCCAGTTCCTCTCCTTCTCCGCCAAGGCGTGTCCCTTCTACAGAACCACCTGGCGGAAGTCGCCCTCGGCCGTCTTCTGTGTCGTCGAGGCGCACTGCTGGCGGCCGATCAACCGGCTGATCGCTGGTGGCAGGAGCTGCTCCTGACCAACCTATGGATCAGGATCTTCTGCCTTCGGCTGAATGCCATTCCATGCTGTCGGTCGCAAGCTCTGAGCAGTCGTTGAGTTGACAGCGACCTTGGTCACATTCCTCCATTTTCTGTTCACCCTATGTCCATTATCCACTGGAATATCTGCGGTATTCGAGCCAATCGGGATGAATTGTCGATCCTCTTACGATCCTACTCGCCGGTCATCTTCTGTCTTCAGGGAACAAAGCTGCGTCCCCATGACCGCTTTGTTCTCCCTCATTTTCAGTCAGTCCGATATGATCTCCCCTCTGTTGAAGGCACTCCAGCACATGGAGGACTCATGATTCTTCTCCATGAAACTCTCCATTATCACCCAATCCATTTAAACACTTCCTTCCAAGCTGTAGCCGTCCGTCTTTCCCTTTCCGGATACACGTTCTCTCTTTGTACTGTATACATTCCATCGTCCACACCAATGGCACGAGCTGATCTCCTTCATCTTCTTGGTCAGCTTCCACCCCCATATTTGCTGGTTGGGGACTTCAATGCCCACCACCCGCTTTGGGGATCTCCACATCCTTGTCCACGTATCTCACTATTGCTAGACGTCTTCCACCAAGCAGATCTAGTTTGCCTCAACACTGGGGTCCCTACATTTTTGTCTGCCTCCACGACAAGTTTATCTCATTTGGACCTTGCGGTCGGTACTGTTCCGCTAGCTCGGCGCTTCGAATGGTTCGCCCTTGATGATACACACTCGAGTGACCACTTTCCGTGTGTCCTTAGACTGCAGCCTCAACTGCCCTACATGCGCCCGCGACGCTGGAAGTTTGCCCAAGCTGATTGGACACTTTTTTCGTCTCTAGCGACATTCGATGACCGTCACTTTCCCAGCGTCGACGATGAGGTCACGCATATTACCGACGTTATTCTTACAGCTGCGGAACATTCAATACCACGCACCTCCGAATTGCCCCGGCGCCCCCCAGTTCCTAGGTGGAACGAGACATGCCGTGATGCAATACGTGAGCGGCGACGTGCTCTCTGCGTTTTCCGCCACCATCCTACTTTGGCCAACTGTATCCGCTATAAGCAGTTCTGAGCGCGATGCCGTCGTGTCATCCGCGATACCAAGAAGGCAAGCTGGAAATTCTTTATTAGCTCATTTAACACCGTCACTCCCTCCTCGGAAGTTTGGAGTCGGCTTCGACGGTTCTCAGGCGCGCCTAGTTTCTCCCCGGTCTCTGGGCTCACTGTCGTGCATGACACATTAGTGGACCCTGTCGCAATTTCAAACTCGTTGGGTCAGCACTTTGCTGAGATTTCGAGCTCTTCAAATTACCCGCCAGCGTTTCTCCCGAAGAAACGTGCAGCGGAAGTGCGACCTCTTGCTTTCTCCTCTCAAAATCGCAAAAGCTACAATACTGTTTTCTCCATGCGGGAACTCCAACATGCACTCTCTTCTTCTCGCTCCTCCGCCCCAGGACCGGATGGTATCCACGTCCAAATGTTGCTGCATTTATCAACCCATAGTCTGCGTTACCTCCTTTGCCTTTATAATCGAATTTGGACCGACAGTACTTTTCCCAGACGATGGCGGGAAGCTATCGTCGTTCCTGTTCCGAAACCTGGAAAGGACAAACATCTCCCCTCTAGCTATCGCCCCATTTCTCTCACGAGCAGTGTCTGTAAGGTTTTGGAGCGTATGGTGAATTACCGTTTAGCGTGGTGGCTGGAATCCCGCAGTCTTTTAACACCTGCCCAATGCGGATTCTGAAAGCATCGTTCTGCAGTTGACCATCTTGTTGCTCTCTCCACTTATATCATGAACAATTTTCTCCGGAAACGCCAAACAGTGGCAATATTTTTTGATCTGGAGAGAGCATACGATACCTGTTGGAGGACAGGCATCCTTCACACACTGTTCTCTTGCGGCTTTCGAGGTCGGCTGCCCCTTTTTCTTCGCGAATTTATGGCAGAGCGCACATTTAGGGTGCGGGTGAACACTACTCTCTCCCGTACTTTCTCCCAAGAAAACGGGGTACAACAGGGCTCCGTGCTGAGTGTTGTACTGTTTGCCATTGCCATCAATCCGATTATGGATTGTCTCCTTCCTGATGTCTCGGGCTCCCTCTTTGTGGACGATTTTGCGATCTACTACAGCTCTCAACGGACCAGCCTTCTCGAACGACGTCTTCAAGGATGTCTCGATCGCCTCCACTCTTGGAGCATCGAAACCGGCTTCCGTTTTTCTCCCAGTAAGACCGTTTGTGTTAATTTTTGGCGACGTAAGGAGTTTCTTCCGCCCTCCTTACATCTAGGTTCTGTCAACCTTCCGTTTTCAAACGTCGCTAAATTCTTGAGTCTTATGTTTGACAGAAAACTGTGCTGGTCCTCCCACGTTTCCTATCTTTCGGCTCACTGTCTGCGATCCCTTAACACCCTCCGTGTCCTGAATGGTACCTCCTGGGGAGCGGACCGAGTGGTCCTTCTCCGCCTCTATCGCGCCTTAGTGTGCTCGAAATTGGACTATGGAAGCATAGTCTACTCCTCTGCTCGGCTGTCTATTCTTCAGCGTCTCGACTCTATCCACCACCGTGGATTACGTTTAGTGTCTGGAGCTTTTTACACCAGCCCTGTGGAAAGCCTTTATGCTGAGACTGCTGAACCTCCACTGTCCAATCGGCGAGCAGTCCTTCTGAGTCGTTATGCTAGCCATCTCTCTTGCACGCCTGCTAAT
This sequence comes from Schistocerca piceifrons, assembly GCF_021461385.2. NCBI lineage: Eukaryota > Metazoa > Arthropoda > Insecta > Orthoptera > Acrididae > Schistocerca > Schistocerca piceifrons. Next base: position 366,712,893 of record NC_060138.1, on the reverse strand, counting down.
CCAGCCCGTGACCTTTTTTTCGACGCCTCCTTTGATGTAGGGTATGCAGGCCGCCCCTCCTCCCTACTACCACCGGGAGTCCGCTTCCGTCAACTGCTCCATTCTCTTTCCTTCTGCTTTCCTAAAACCTTCTTGACAACTTGGGGTACAGCACCGCCTTGGCTCCGTCCCCGGATCTACCTGCTCCGTGACCTTTGTCGATTTCCCAAGGATGGTACCCCTTCACTTGTTTATCGTCGGGCATTTGCTGCTCTATGTGCACAAATGGCGGACGCCACATTTATTTACACCGACGGCTCGAAAACTGCGTTAGATGTTGGGAGTGCCTATATTGTTAGCAACACCCCAAATCACTTTCGGCTTCCCGACCAGTGTTCGGTTTATACTGCGGAGCTTTATGCTGTTCTCCAGGCTGTCCACTACATCCGCCACCATCAGCGGATACAGTACGTTATCTGCTCAGATTCTCTCAGCTCTCTCCTCAGTCTCCAAGCTCTTTATCCTGTGCACCTTCTGGTCCACCGGATTCAGGACTGTCTGCGCTTGCTCCACCTGGGGGGCGTCTTGGTAGCGTTCCTCTGGCTCCCGGGACACGTTGGTATCTGTGGGAATGAGGTGGCCGATATTGCAGCCCAGGCTGCAGTCTCTCTTCCTCGGCCAGCTATTCAATCGATTCCCTTCACCGATCTACGGAGCGTTTTATGTCGACGTGTTGTTCATTTATGGCACACGCATTGGTCGACACTTACCCATAATAAATTGTGGGACGTGAAAGCTCCTCCTTGTGCTTGGACCTCTTCTTCCCGAACGCGTTGTCGGGAGGAGGTAATTTTAACTAGACTCCGGATAGGGCACTGTCTTTTTAGCCATCGACATCTTTTAAGCGGCGATCCTCCCCCACTCTGTTCCCACTGCTCTCAGCTGTGGACGGTAAGACACCTTTTAATTGAGTGCCCCTATTTTAATCCGTTACGCTCCCGTCTACAGCTATCGCCTGATATATCGTCGATTTTAGCAGATGACACGCGCTCAGCCGACCGCGTTCTCAAGTTTATTAGTGCCAGTGAAATGACGTCAGTCATTTGAAGCTTTTTTTGGGGACAACCAATCCCTTTCTGTAGTGGATTTTTAAACCTTCCTTCTGCTTTTAGTTTCTCCAATTTTATGACTTTCGTTCCCATTGCTGCTGGTTTTCAATTTCGGTTTTTTACTGTTTCCTAAGTCACGGACCGGGCGCTAATGACCATAGCAGTTTTGCGCCCTAAAAAAAAAAAAAAAAGAAAAAAAAATCCTAATTTTGTCCATTGTGGGGCACTGCAGATTTATATCTTGATCTTCTTCAATGTTAGCAGAGTAATTTACTGGCAGTTTCTGATTGTAACAATTTATTAACACTTCACCGTCCTAACGTTTCGTAGAAATTGATTCGCTCGACACCAGCAACGCTAATTTGGATTACTTGGCTTTTCTCCGGCCATTCTTGACATTATCGGGGGATTACAAATTGCTAAGTTTTACTAATCTCATCATTAGTTGTCATAAGTTCTCAACCCTGTTCCCCTACTTTCATGAAATTTCAGAAATATACATACGTAAATAAATACAAAATTAGTTTGTTTCAAATATTTGTTTATTTAAACTTTTGGAAAAGATAATCAATTACAAATTGCACTTCGAAAACCCGATGGGCATTATCTGGTTTGTTGTTGTTGTCGGAAAAGTTTAAATATGATAATATTTATCTGAATCGGTTGCGGGACATGGTTTTGTGAAATATCGGTGTGCTTGTCAACAGATTCATTGATCAATAATCATGATCCTTGCTTTCTTTGCAGGTCCCATAAGAATAGCAAACCATTTCCTAAGTTTGGGCCCCGTAACGTCGATAAATTTGGCATTTTTTTTTAATCCAGTTTCCTTCTATTGCAGCTTTGACTGTAGTACTCATTGGTTTCTTTGCTAATATATTCAAATAGATCGTTCCCAATATATATAATTCTACGATATCCTCTATGCTCTGTGTATCTTTGGGAAATATGTTTGGACCCGGAGGTCCTTCAAATTTATTATTGGTCCTCGGTAAATCAAAGTGTGACCGCTGTGCACTGTCTTCTCCGTCTGATTCATCTGAATCAGTTAGCAACTGTAGGCATTCGTCGAATTCTTCTTGGACTTATTTCAATATCTTGCGACGATTCTGCTTCACTTTCATTTTTTTAATATCCATTGCCTTCTTCCCAATCGGCCAAGTCGTCCAGCACGTCAGACAAGATGTCCGCACATTCATCGTAAATAATTGTATCGTCTCTTTCGTCTGCCGTGATGAAAGGGCACAAAACAAAAAACTTGTTGACATGTGTAACTTATTGTTACCTAAACAAAACATCAACAGAATGCAAAAGATACTAAAGTGCTGCTGCCATCCACTGAGTGATACTATGCTCACAACACCACTGTGGTGTCGCCGGCCACTCAGCGATACCATGCACATGACACCACTGTGGTGTCGCCAGCCGTTGACCGCTATTTTGTGCACGACACCATTTTATGCCTGCAAGAAAGACACACACACACACACACACACACACACACACACACACACAACAAAAAACTTTCTCAGTCCAAAATCTTGCAAGTAGCAGATGATGGCGTGCCTTCGTCAGAGATTTTGTCATTGTATCTGCCAGCATTTGGTCTGAAGGTATGTGCTCCACAGTAATTTGTGCTGACTGTTTTTTCCCCTATGAAGTGGTGTCTTGTATCTATATGTTTAGTTCAACTCTTACAGCCACTAGTCTTAGACAGGTCAATTGCTGCCTTGTTGTCACATAATAGTTTGACACGGTCTTTTTTGGGGTTTGGTGATATTTCATTGCGTAGCCTTTGAAGCCATAGTCTCCTGACATGCTGAGGTCAGAGCCATATATTCTGCCTCAGTTGTAGATAAGGCCACTGTTGGCTGTTTCTTACACTGACAAGATATCACTGCTCCTTGAGATTTAAAGAGATATCCAGTTGTTGACTTCCTGTCTTCAGAATCTCTGGCCCAATCTGCATCACAGTAACCTACTATGTGACAGTCCTCTGATTTGGAAAACAAAAGTTTCATATTCTTAGTACCTTTTAGATATCTGGAGATTCTTTTCGACTGCTTGCCAGTGCGGTATGCGTGGATTCTTACAAAAATGGCTAACAATTCCTATCGGAAAGGATAGGTCCGGCCTTGTTCCTAATTGAACATACATTAAACTACCTATTGCTTCACAATAGGGTATGTTCTTCATAGCTTCTTGCTCTTGTTCTGTTTTTTGACACATATCTTGAGTGAACATCTGATTATTGTCCAGTGGTGTACATATTGGATTGCACTCTTTCATATTAAATCTGTTAAGAATTTGTTCTACATAGTGTGTCTGATCCATCCACAAATAACCTTCCCTGGGGTTGCTAGTAATTCGGATGCCTAAACAGTTAGTAATTCGGTTGCCTAAACAGTTTGTAACTTCACCAAGGTCTTTCAGCATAAAGTTTTCTATTTTAAAAGCATCTCTGTCTTGTGAATTGTTACTAAAAATGAGCATATCGTCCACATAAAAAGCAACTATTAAAATGTCTGAACCTTGATTTTTATAATAGACACAAGGGTTAGCTGTTGACCTTTTGAAGTTTAAATTCATAAGTGTACCATCTAATTTCAAGTTCCAGCAGTGACCACTTTGCTTCAATTCATATACTGCCTTTTTTCGTCTTTTTATACCATTATCTTTCACTGTATTTGCAACTGGATCTACTTCTGGAACTTTCGCATAAATCTCTTCATGTAAGTCACCTTGTAAGAAAGCTGTGACAACATCTAAGTGATCAATGTGAAGATCTTATTTAGCAGCCATAGCAAATAATTACCTTAATGAGTTATATCTTACGGCTGGTGCATATGTTTCATCATAGTCCAGGCCTTGCTTCTGAGCACAACCTTTTATCACTAGCCGTGCTTTATAGCGTACAGAGAGACCTTTCATATCTTTCTTTATTTTAAATACCCATTTTTCTTTTAATGGCTTTTTATCTGATGGCCAATCAGCAGACTCCCACATGCGGTTCTCTTTGTGAGATTGTAACTCGTCTTGTATTGCCTTCCGTCAGTTTCTGTCATTGTCTGACAACATCGCTTCTTCTAATGTCAAAGGATTGGAGTCAGTTGACTGTTTAGACTGATAAGTTAGAAAGTCATGCAGTTTCTTTGGCTTTGGGATTCTCGATGACCTTCATATTTGCTGCAGTTGCTCATTATCATTAATTGGATCGTCTGGACTTGTTTCGTCATTGCTCCTAGTATTCATTGAACTACTACTTGATGTTACACTCTCAGGTTCAGTTTCAGTTTCTTCTAATACAGTTGTAGTTACTTCATCTTGCTTCATCTCTTTCAGTGGGAGAAACGGTCGATTTGGTTCATTTGACGCAGTTCCCTCTTTACACCGTTTCGAAGTATCTTCATCAAAAATCACATCTCTTGTTTTTATGATTCTCTGACAGTTAGGTTCAGAAAGTATGTATGCTTTTCAGTCTTCACAGTATCCTACCAAAATACACTCAACACTTTTTTGTCCCATTTTTGTCTGTTGGCTCTTGGAATGTGAGCATATGACTTACTTCCAAATATTCTAAGATACTTAAGATTCGGCTTCTTGTTTGTCCAAGCTTCCTCTGGGGTCGTGTTCTTTAGTGCATTAGTTGGAGACCTGTTAATTAAATAAACTGTAGTGGAGACTGCTTCTGTGCAGAATTTATTTGGCAAATTTGCTACAGAGAGCAGGCATCTTGCTTTTTCTACTATTGCAAGGTTGTAACCCTCACTGCTCCATTTTGTTCTGGTGTATATGGCACTGTAGTCTGATGTCAGATTCCTTCCTTTCTGAAAAATGTTATCAGATTATCATTCACATATTCTGTGCCATTATCGGTGCGTAGAGTGCAGATCTTTTTTCCAGTTTGCATTTCTAGTAGATTTTTGAAGTCTCATATCAGTTGTGCAACTTGATGTTTATTTCTGAGGAAATACACAAATACTTTTCTGGACTAATTGTCAATTAGAGTAAGGAAGTATTTGGCTCCTCCAACTGATCTAGTTTGCATTGGCCCCCACAAATCTGAGTGAACTAGCTCGAGAATTCCTGTGGCTCTTGAGCTAGATCGTGGAAAAGGAAGTATTGTTTGTTTTCCCTCTAAGCAAATTGCACAGGGAGTATTTATTGTTCCCTTGTATGAAATTCCACTAGCCAGACCATTACAAAGTGCATCCATAGCTTAGAATGCATATGGCCTGGTCTTTTATGCCACAAGTCTGCGCTATTTGCCTGCAGTATAGATTTTGCTTCAAAATTTTGATCATATGCTTCGTCTAGTCGGTACATTCCGTTTACTAATGATGCACTAGTAACCATATTTTTGCATGCATAGTAAATAAGACAACCTTGTTTGTCAAATAAAGTCGAATGACCTTTTTCTACTATTTTACTAACAGACAGTAGATTTGTGCTTAGCTGAGGCACATATCCTCTACTTTGATTCTAGCTCTCTTGTTACCACTGAGAACACCTACAAATAAAGATCCTATACCTTTTACGGGTAAGTTTTCATTATTTGCTATTAAAACTTGTGAGCCTGTCAATGCTTCAACACTACTTTCATTACAAGGATATTTAGACGTACGCTGATGCGCGTGAGTCTATGTACCATTCTGCCCGTGTATCTTTACCTGCAGCTGCTGTTGTGAGAAATGTCTGGTAGCTTGCTGTCTTGGCCGAAGTTTTTTCGTTGCTTTTCTTCTTGCTGCGACAGTTTTTAGGCAGACGCCTGTACTTGTAGCAGTTGTAGCACCTGGGACCCTTTTTTAATATTACATCACTCTTTTTCTTGTTGACTCACAGAGCAGCATCGCTAATCGATTGTTTATTACAAGCTTCATCGTTTATTTCTTGTAATTTATTTTTATGGAGGCTCCTGTGATCAGCATGTTTAAATTTTCTAAGCTCATAACCATAGGCTTATATTCGTCTGGTAATCCTGCAAGCAGAATACACCGAATCCATTCTTCTTTCACTTCAACATTCAAGCCATTTAGTTTTTGTGACGTGGAAATTATCTTCGACACATATTCTTCTGCTGACGAACAATTCTCCAGTCTAGTTGACAGTAACGTTTTTAATAACCCTATCCTTCTGAAGAGACCAGAATCATCATAGACTTGCTTTAGCTTGTCCCATGCTTCTTTTGCTGTAGATGTATCTTCCAAGTGAACATATATTGACGGATGGACGGAGAGTATAATTATGGCTCTTGCTGTACAAACTTTAGTTGCATCCTGTACTTCGCCACTGACGCATCCTCACAATTGTTCAGTTCTAAATATGTTCGCATAGCGAACTGCCAGGTACTGTAGTTTTCTCTTCCCATCAGTTTTCGATCATAGGTAATGAATTGGTATTTATTGGCATCATGATTTTAGCGATAACATTGTTCCAAATTACTGCGCGCTGCTGCTAATTTTCCTGAGCCTGTGATCTCATAAATTTTTTTTTTTTTTTTTTTTTTTTTTTTAGAATATTACGCTGATTTGTAATTCTGGGCCCATAACCTGTTAGCAGAGTAATTTATGGGCAGTTTCTGATTGGAACAATTTATTAATAGATTAAGCAAACTACATGAATTACTACATAAAGCTCAATACATGGAATAAAATACCATCATAGTGTCCATAGTTGCCCATAGCAACGTGAAAGATATTCACACACCAGGGAAGCATAGATTCTAAAATCCCACATTCAACTTCCTCTGGAACATCTCTTACCTGTTCCTCTTGGTCGTCTTCAGAATTTAACAGTTCCTTGAAGTACTTCTCCCATCTCTGTAGCTGTGCCTGTTGAGTTGTAAGTATCACCCCATCATTGTTCTTATCTGGTCCTTCACGTCTTCATTGATTACCGTTCGGTTATATTGTAGAGCTCTTTCACATTTACTTGTCTTGCTGCCTCTTCTGCTAACTTTGCTTGCTCTTCTATCCATTTTCTTTTATCTCGGCATAGCCATATTTTCACTTTTTTGTTAACTTCCATGTATTCTTTATGTGCTTCACTCTTCTGTACTCTTTGTCCTCCAAAGATTTAACTTAAGTTTTAGTTCCTTCATGTGGCTGATTTCATTCGGAGAGACATTCCTTCCTTCGATGTGCCTTACATCCTAAGATTTTTTTCAACCTGTTTCAGTTCCCTCTTCCCTAAAGTTTTTTGCAGAGAGGACCTGGAATTTGTTTTGTAGTTCAAGGGCAAATGTTTCTTTGATCTGTTAGTCTTTTAACCTTACCACATATATTTTCTTGCTCCTGTGATTGAGCTTGGTTCTATTTTCCACTGTCTTGAGTCCTAATTCCTCTAAAACTAGGTGGTGGTCATGTCCAACATCTGCTCCTCTTCTACTTCTGACATCTAACAGTGTGTGTCGAAACTTGCGGCTTATGGCTAAGTGGTCTATTTGATTTTCAGTAATGTGGTTTGGAGAAACCCACGCTATCTTATTTCAGTTATGATGTGGAAACAATGTGCCTCCAGTGATTAGCTCATGTTCAGCACAACAGTTCACCATTTACATTTCTGATCCCCATGCCATGCTTGCCCATATCATCTTCAAGCCCTTCATTTTCCGGACCAACTTTTGCGTGCAAGTCAGTCCATTAAGCTCTGTATAAAATGCATCTTTTAATTCTCCTTTAGCTATTTCTGTAGGTGCATAGCATTGAATTACAGTGACATATCACACTTTTCTTTTAAAGCGTGCGGTTTTTATCCATTCTGAGACTGGTTTGCACTCTAGTAAGCTGCTCTTGCTGCTTTTAGAGAGTAAGAGCCCTACCTCATTTCTGTGCACCGCGTCCTCACCTGTCTGACCTGCATACAGCAGCACTCCATCATTTTGGGTTTGGAATTCCTCAGATTCTGACCACCTTATTTCGCTTAGTCCGAATATATCTAGTCGGTAGCTCTCCATCTGTTTTTCAACTGTCTTAGCCTTCCTGCCTCTCTCAACATCCTTACATTCGAAAAACCAATACGGGTTTTCCTTTTCAAGCGAAATGTCATATCCTTAAGATCCATCCGGCTGTTGCTCCTTTTAGTTTCTGTGATATGCGTTTTTGGTAGTGCGGGTTATCAGCCCACAACCCCGAGTGTCCTGGTGGGGCTGCCATCTCATGGCATGGACGTCTGCCATGGTTTTACTTCAGGGCCTTACGCCTTAGATAGTTTGTCTTCACTGCGACTACAGAACGCTATCCGTCCCTTCGCAGCAAGGCCTATGTGTCTCACCGCTGTCCTGGTTTCCAAGGATCTTCTGCTGTCCACATTAGGGGTCTGTGCGTGCTGCCACATAATCACAGAGAGGAAAAGGAAAGGAAGGGAGAGTAGGGGATGGGATGGGACAGGACAGCACAGGACACTAGATGGGACGTTGTGAGACACACTTCGTCTGGATTCTCTAAAGAGACCTGTCCGGCTTGGGAGGCCCTGCCAGCAGTTAGACTACCACCAGTATAGCCCTCCACTTCATGGGATCAACAAACCCCTTCGCCCATGCGGACAGTGTTTCCTTAAGGCAGTGTCTCCTGGGGAGGGTTGAAACAAACTGAAGAAACGATTTCAGTGTTCTTCATCAGAAAAATGCAGACTAACTACTCCTTCTCCATGGCAATCCAAGGCCTCACACAAGTCTGCACACCTGAGTGGAGCTCACAAAACTTAGTTGGAGTGTTCTTTCTCATCCACCCTGTAGCCCTAATCTCACTCCTTCTAACTTCCGTCTATTTGGTCCAGTGAGGGGTGCACTTCACTGAAGCAGTATGTGGATGATGGGGAAGTTATTGATTCAGCGAAATGTTGGCTCAGGCATCGACCAATAGAGTGGTACCACATGGGCATAAAGGCCCTCCCAGTCAGGGGGTATAGGGCTGTTACATTGAATGGAGATTATGTTGAAAAGTAGGGTTTTGTAGCCAAAAGAGTTGGGAATAATATTGTGTATTGGAATCCTGAATAAAACCAACCCACTTTCAGAAAAAAGTATTGCATTACTTATTGAACACCTCTTGTACAACTTATACAAAATAGATGCGTGTTTCAAAGTTTCACTGTCCTACAAAGTAGTCACCAGCATTGTGTATCTATCTTTGCTAGCAGAGTGGGAATCATAAGTTACCCTTAGCAGTGCCAGTTCTCTTGGTAGCTCAAGGAGAGTGGTCTGTTGTGCAGTGAATCTCCCTAAAAGTTCTGAAGCAAACTTGATGGAGTGCTTCCTTCACACTTAGGAGTCAAGGTCCAGAGTGTGTGGTGGATGATACAGCACATCCCAGTTCCATCAAAGAAATCGATCACAATTTGCAACTTCAAGCCCCAGCATGCCCTGCAAAATGACAGGTGGGTCCTGCAAAAAATGATATCGCTTATTTTTCTAGGCTGGTCACACGTTGCTTTCTAAAAATGGACAGCTTAGATAAAGAAGTGGTGGCACTTCATGCAGGATCCTCCCATCATTTTGCAGGACAGCGCTTGGGTACATATACAGACCAAGTGTGATTGACTTGTTCAGTTGAGGGAGCTGGAAAGTGCTGTTCCACCTGCCACAGTTCCGGATATAAGCTCGTATGACTTGAACTTGATTCCTGAGATGAAGCAAGCACTTCAAGGCATTCACTTTAGAACTGTTAGAGAAATTCATTGGACAATAGACTACTCCACTCAAACTATCAACAGAACTGGTGCTACTAAGTGTATCCTACATCTTCCCAATCACTGGCAACGGGATACACACAGTGCTGGTGACCACTTCTTAGAAGAGTACAATTTTGAAATGTGTCTGTTGTGTATAAGTTGTAAATAAATAATTACCACTATTAATGTTCTGACCCTCGTATATGTATGTCTACAATTAAGTCTACATCTATACCCCACAAGCCACCTTTGTGTACCACTGTCACTTGCCCCCTTTCCTTTCTCAGTCATGAATATTTCATGGGAAGAATAATTTCTGTTAAGCCTCTGGGTGGACTTGAATGTCCAATTTTATCTTCGTGGTCTTTTCATGAGTTATACGTAGTAGGAGGCAATATATGAAGGTCATTCAATAATTAGAGAGACAAATTGATCTGGGGAAAAAACTGTTAGTAAGATAAGTTTGGTACTTTTATACCTTTAAGTTGGTATCACTGGGATAAGCACTGATCAGCTGATGTATCAACAATGTTTTGTTTATAACCTCAAAAATACATTTCAAGATGGCGAGTCCACTTGAAACGTCCACATTAGTTGAACAACTTTCTGTTATTCGTTTTTTAATTGCTGAAGGTGAGAAACCAGTGAATATATACTTTAGAATGCCTAAAGTTTATGGTGAAGGTTGTATGAATCATGCAAATTTTTACAGGTGGGTAGAGCAGTTCAAAAATGGCTGCAACTCGGTGACTGATGAACACTGTTCTGTCCGACCAGTTGCAGTTTCAACTCCCTCACTTTGAAAGTTGAATGGATGACATTGCTTGTGGCGACCGCTGTGTGACTGTGGAAATGATACTTGATAAGGTTCAAATTAGAACTACTACTGTTCATAACATTATCTGTAACAAGCTGAAGTACCGCAAAACCTGAGCAAGATGGGTCCCAAAGGAGTTGACGCAGCTACATAAGGAAACAAGGTTGAGGGTGTGCACAGAGCTAAAGGAACGTTATGAAAGAGAAGGCGAGCTCTTCCTCAACAAAATTTTAACTTGTGATGAAACTTGGGTTCACTGTTATGAACCAGAATCAAAAAGACGAAGTACGGAGTCGAAGGACACCAACTCACCTGTCAAAGAAAAAATACAAAACCCAAGCATCAGCAGTAAGTCATTTTGACGGTGTTTTGGGATGCTGAAGGTCCAGTTTTTTGTGATTATCTCGAAGAGCAGTGTACAATGAACAGACAGTATTACTCGGATTTGCTTTTAAACGAGGTGAAGTCAACCATGAGAGAAAGTGGAGAGGTGCGATTCTCCAGCAAGACAATGCACGTCCTCATATTGCTCAACTAACCCATGAAACCATCAACAAAATGGGCTGGGAAGTACTGTCTCATCCCCCTTACAGTCCTGATTTAGCACCTAGTGATTTCCATTTGTTTGGTGCACTGAAGGAGGCATTACTTGGGAATAAGTTCCAGGACAGCGAGGATATGAAAAAGTTTGTGGGAAATTGCTTCAAACATAAATAGTTCTTTGCAGCCAGAATAAAAAAACTTGTAGCCCATTGGAACAAGTACATAAATGTTCAAGGGGATTATGTTGAAAAGTAAAAAAAGTATTGTTTTATAAAAATAAACACTTTTTCTCCAGACCTATTTGTCTCTTTTAATTACTGAATGACCCTCGTACTTGTTGACTCTTCTAAAAGCTTACAATCTTAGAACTTTAACAATGAAACACATTATGATATAGAATGCTTCTCTTGCAGTCTCTCTCACCGGTGATGGTTGATCATCTCTGTGATGCATTGGTGCTTACTGAATGAAACTGTAATGGAACGTGTCACTGTTCTTTGTATCTTCTCGAGCTCCATATCAATCCTATCTGATACAGGTCCCATACTGACTAGAAATATTAAAGTAATATATATATATATCAGCTGTAACCAACACCTTTTCGCCTTTTTTCATTCCAGATCTCCAGTTACTTTCCGGTTCACCTTTATCCCTCCCCATATATTTTTATTTTCATTTTCATTTCACCTCGTGTTACACTTTCCACCTTCTAATACCATGTCACCCTCACAACACCCCCACAACGACCCCATTAAGTTTTATTTACATTCCCTCCGCAAACATGCCTTCGCCCTAGCCAGATTACGCTCCCATATTCTATTTTCTCAGGCTTGTCTGACATTTGGCATCACCCCCAAAGGCTTGTGTGTCTATCGACCTGCCAGCGCTTTCGTTCGGTAAGTCACCTCATCTTTGTTTTTTATATATATATATATATATATATATATATATATATATATATATATATATATATATATATATATATATATATATATATATATATATATATATATATCTAAAAAGAAAGATGATGAAACTTACCAAACAAAAGCGCTGGCAGGTCGATAGACACACAAACAAACACAAACATACACACAAAATTCTAGCTTTCGCAACCAATGGTTGCCTCGTCAGGAAAGAGGGAAGGAGAAGGAAAGACAAAAGGATATGGGTTTTAAGGGAGAGGGTAAGGAGTCATTCCAATCCCGGGAGCGGAAAGACTTACCTTAGGGGGAAAAAAGGACAGGTATACACTCGCACACACACATATCCATCCACACATACACAGACACAAGCAGACAAACTCTTTGCCTTTACAAATGTCTGCTTGTGTCTGTGTATGTGTGGATGGATATGTGTGTGTGTGCGAGTGTATACCTGTCCTTTTTTCCCCCTAAGGTAAGTCTTTCCGCTCCCGGGATTGGAATGACTCCTTACCCTCTCCCTTAAAACCCATATCCTTTTGTCTTTCCTTCTCCTTCCCTCTTTCCTGACGAGGCAACCATTGGTTGCGAAAGCTAGAATTTTGTGTGTATGTTTGTGTTTGTTTGTGTGTCTATCAACCTGCCAGCGCTTTTGTTTGGTAAGTTTCATCATCTTTCTTTTTAGATATATTTTTCCCACGTGGAATGTTTCCCTCTATTATATTCATATATATATATATATATATATATATATATATATATATATACAAAGATGATGTAACTTACCAAATGAAAGTGCTGGCAGGTCGACAGACACACAAACATACACACAAAATTCAAGCTTTCGCAACAAACTGTTGCCTCATCAGGAAAGAGGGAAGGAGAGGGAAAGACGAAAGGATGTGAGTTTTAAGGGAGAGGGTAAGGAGTCATTCCAATCCCGGGAGCAGAAAGACTTACCTTAGGGGGAAAAAAGGACGGGTATACACTCGCACACACACACATATCCATCCACACATATGCAGACACAAGCAGACATATTAAATAATATAATATGTCTGCTTGTGTCTGTATATGTGTGGATGGATATGTGTGTGTGTGTCTCATTATACTAATTTTGGCTTCATTAAACTTTAATGTGTCTTTGAGACTTTGACTACATTTAAATTTGCAGAGAAACACTCTTTGCTTTCGTGAAAGTTTTTGACCGTGACTGTTGAACCACAGTTGGTCTTTTCCAACATTCACAACTTTGCTTTGCACATACCTATCTAAAGCATGTTGTACAGTGCTCTTGAACTTTGTCAATTGATACTCAAAGTTGCTAGTGCCGAAGATGAAATTTTCAAGCTGACCACTCAGGTAATCTGTTTCTTGTCACTTTTGCTGAGCAGCAAGATCTTCCTGTGTTTCTTTGTATTCCTATTTACAGCTGTATTCATTGATGCTGTAATGGCCTTGTGATCACTGGTTGACTGTTCTACTCGGAGTTGAAAAAGTTTGGGTCCATTCGTCACTAGCTGGTCTAAGATATTATCTTCACGAGTCGGTTATCTGATTAACTGCTCTATGAAATTTTTGGATAAAGCGCTTAGAACTATTTCACATGATCTTTTATCTCTCTCACCCACCCTAATCACTTGAGTCTCCCAGTCTATAGCTGGTAAGTTAAAATCTCCATTTAAAACTACAACATGGCCAAAAAATTTACATGCAATATTCTCAAAGTTTGCTCTCAACTGTTATGCCACTAGTACTGCATAGAGGGGTGGTCTCTAAAAGCATTCGATGTCCATGCCTTGAGCCTCCTGTAACACTTGTCCTTGCCCAAATTATTTTGCAGGAGAATCTGTACTCAACCGCTACCCTGGAACATGGTACTAATAGCAGGTTGGCTATCTAATGGCCTTCAGGGGCAACAAGTTTGATTTTTAAGTACTTTGTGTAATTATTGATCAAATTTAGCAATTTAAAATGCTGTCATAATATACTCATTAAGAGATATAATCTTATGTTGAAAGTTTAATGCGTTAATCAAAGTATTACAGTTAAAAACTGTATGTTTGCCTTAAGGCAATGTAACTGATGGTGCACAAATAAATTGACGAAATTCATCCAGTATTTAAGAATGAGAGCACTTAGTAACTCCCAGTAAACTTTACACATAATTTCAAACTTTTACAAAACTTCATCTCACTGAGACTGCTCCCCCCTCCCCCCCCCCCAAAAACACACACACACACACACACACACACACACACACACAATGATGAAAGGAAGAAATTTTGTTGCTTACTGTATTTTCGCTCTTTATGCAGTCAAACTTTAGCATCAGGGGTGGAGTTTAATTTACTACTTCTTTACTGTCAACTATATTTGCAACACAATTCGCAGACAATATCCACATACACCACTGTATGTACCTGAAAAATTATATCTCAGTATGATGCATAGTTCAGGAGAAATGTCATAAAGACTGAGATGCATGAAAAACTAGCTTTCGTTTAAAATGGAGCCCAAATTACCCAGACTATGGTCATCCAGTGCTGCGTATTAAGAGCACTTACCATCTTCCAGTTAACTTTAACAATAATTTCAAATCTTTACTAAAACTTTTCTCACTTATGTGCTGAACGCCAATTATTTGAAACACATAAACTCATTTGTAAGACACTCAGTAGTTTGAAGCTATTTTATGTGGGAGAGTTCAATTCTTTAAAGAATTGGGTGTTTACTGGGGAACAGTAAGCACTCGTCAAGAATGAGGCCATGACCCCATACATAAAATACTACATGTTGCAACCTTTTGAGGAAAATTTAAGTTCTATACTTGAGTGTTGTTCAGTGAGTGAGTGACAGATTACAAATCCAACAGTCCAGGATTGAATTCAAGGATTTATTTCTGTCATTCATCACATCTTTTCAGCTGTAGCAATGATTTGTTTCAATGTATACAGAACAGTACATTTACAGTGAATGACAGTTGATGATTGACATGATGAAGAAACTACATAATGTTGCCATATTCAAGGTAGAGAGGCACAAATCACGGGCAAAGGATTCCATTTTGTTCACATACAAATGAAGTTTCTTCATAGTGACCAGATGTATTTGTGTTGAAGCTATGATGTGAAATTTATATGAGCAATTAAACAAAATATTTTTAACATAGATCAATGAAAATAATCAATTTTTGAAGATACATGTAATTGGACAGATAAAAAATCTACTCACGAAGTGGCAGCGGGAGAACATGTATAAAAATGGTATTACGTATGCAAACTTTTGGAGCCATTGCCCCCTTCTGGCAGAAGGGTTGAAGGAGAAGGAAAAGGGGTGAAGAAGGAAAAGGACTGGTGAGGTTTAGGAAAAGGGGTAGAGGTCAGAAAAGTCACCCAGAACCCCAGGTCACGGTAGACTTACTGAACGGGGTGAGATCCTTCTGATCCTATCTGGTATGTCTCCATTGATTCCGGGTTCTGGGTGACTTTTCTGAACTCTACCCCTTCTCCTAAATCTCACCAGTCATTTTCCTTCACACTACTTCTTTCCCCTTCAACCCTTCTGCCAGAAGAATGAGTCACAGGCTCTGAAAGCTTGCATACATAATACTTTTTTTATATGTGTTCTCCTGCTGCTGCTTGATGAGCAGAATTTTTATGTATTGAATTACATTGTGTTTTTCAAGGTAGATGGATGGATTTGTGATTATAACATTTCATTATGTTGACTCTGTTTTAATTTTGAAACGTTTTGCAAATGCATAACTATATTTCTCTCATTATTTTAACCACCACTGTTTTACTATAGAGGAGCAAGAAGTTCCTGAGCCACCTCCTGCGCCAGTCATCAGCACCCCAGGCCTGAGAAATGTGTATGAAGGAGAAGAGGAAGATGAGGAGGAAGAAGAAGAAGAAGAAGAGGAGGAGGAGGAAGAAGAGGAAGAACAAGAACAGGAGAAAAAAATCAAGCCCAAAACTGTAGCCTCTGAACCTCCTGCACAGCAGGCTCAGCAGCCTCAGGCAGAACGACAAAGCAAGAACAAAAGGAAAAAGAAACGAAAGAAAAGAGCAAGACATAGGCAACAGGAACAGCAAAAGCAGAAGGCAGAGGCAAAAAAGCAGTCAGATAAGGAGACTGGTGAAAAAGAGCCTGACGTGGAAATAGAGTGAGTAACTATTTTCTTATTCATCATAGAGGGAAAACAGAAAGAAGATGTAAAATCTTTTCACCTTTATTGCAATGAGAACTATACAAATTGTGTTTCAGAAAGACATAATTAATTACTGTTGAAAAATTGGTAATGGAAACTTCTGGTGGTTTGTAGATTTGAGCATGTTGTGCTCAGGATGTGTGCCATTGAGTGGCCGACTCTGCTCTTTTTCCAAAGTTTGGTGGTACATTCATTCGAGTGGACAGCTGGTTGGTGGTAATCCCCTTGTAAAATACTGTGCAGAAATAGCAGCAGACTCAGTAAATGGACATGATTGCTTTCCCAGGTGTCAATGCCTCTGATGGGATAGGATAAACCTATAAGGGGACTGGAGTGGATGTATTGGATGAATGTATCAGATGTTCCACAGAGAGATGACCAATTTGGCAAAAGGGTGGGAGCACATGTGGCATAGTGGTGGACTAGGATGTGGTGTAGATTACATGGGCAATATGACACCTCTTTGGGAGGGGTAGGATAAATTTTGGGTTGAATGTTCCTCATTTCCAGGTACGATGATAATTAGTTAAAAAGTCTGATGAAGGATACGGTTCAGTTATTACATTCCAGTATGATACTGGGTGATGGGGGAAAGTGGTTATCCTTTGCAGTTGGTTGCTGGGATTGGGCGGAAGATTAGGGATGTGTGAGATTAGAGCATGGGAAATTTGTCTGTGCACTAGGTTAGGGGGATAGTGACTGCCTGTGAAGGCCTTAATGAGACCTTCAGAATATGGATCAAGGAAATTCTCGTCATTGCAGATGAGCCATCCAGGGTGGTCAGGTTATAAGGGAGCAATTTTTTAGTGTGGAAGGGGTGACAGCTATCAAAATGAAGATACTGTTGATGGTCATTAGGCTTTTAATGGACAGATGTATTGATGGAACAATCAGTAATGTGAAAGTCAACTTCCAGGAAGGTGTATGTTGGGCTGAGGAAGACCAGCTGAAGTGAACTAGAGAAGAGATGAGGTCGTGATGGAATGATGATAGTGTGTCTTGGCCTTGTGTCTGGAACATGAAGATATAATCAATGAACCTGAACAAGGAAAGAGTTTGGGTGGCTAGGAAGGGTTTCCTCTACATGACCCATAAGTAGGATTGGATAGGGGACTGTCATGTAGGTGCCAATGGCTAAGCGATTTATTTGTTTGTATTTCTTCCCTTCAAAAGAGAAGCAGTTGTGTGAGAGCATGTAATTTGTTAATGTGTAATGAATGAGGTGTTGAGTTTGAAATCAGAAGGATATTGGGGAAGGTAGTATTTGAAAAAGATAAAACCAAGAGCATGACAGGTTAATGGTGTATTTCTGGGTCTACAGCCAAGTTGATGTTTCCATTTTATAGCTGGGTCAGTTGTCAAAGTACAGTGCATTAAATGGAAACAACAACACGCCTGTACACCCAGAAGTGTACCGTTAATCAATCATGCTGAGAGATCAGAGAATGGGTGACGATGTTGTATAAAACAAGTGACAAGTGGGGACCCAAGTGGTAATGTGGTGAGTAAGGTTGAGAGTTGGTGGAGGAAGCATTTCATATCTCTAATACAGGAGACTGGACTGTAAGCAGTTGGTTCGGAGGCATTGGTCAAAGAGAATGAAGATTCAGCAGGACAGTAATCAGTTACTATGTAGTGTTCAAGATTATTGGGTTAATGAATATCGAAAGTGTGTGGAAGGTGAGTGTGTGGGCCATTCATTGAGATGAGGAGGGAGATGAATATGGGGGAGAATAGTCTGGGATGGAACTAAGGATTTGACTTGCAATATGAGGTTATATTGGACCTCTGGGATGGGGCTACTATGATTAGGCTTGTGCGTGCAGGACTCGCACAGTGGCTTCCGTCAGGTGATCACTGTAGATCATTGTGATAAAGGTGGAGCAATTTTCTGCAGGAAGGATGACTAAATAAGGATCTGGCCTGCAGATGCAGATGACTGTTCTGTCTTCTATCGAGAGGTTTGTGGTCCTGAGAAGGGACCTTAGGAGGGAAAGTGAGATCAAGTTGGAGGTAAGGAATTCCTGGAAGATAGGAGAGTAGTTTGATGGGAGAGGGGGTAGGGGTCATGGTTGGATAGTGGTACAAACTGGAAGAGTCGAGATTCTCTGATGGGGCTAGGTTGGCTTTGGTTGATAGTATTAGTAACAAAAAGTGTTACCACTACAGTGAATCAGGAGAATATGAGCAGGTCTTTGAAGAGTCCAACGTGGTTAAGCATGATTGAACTTGGATGTGGATCTTAAGGTGAAGCAGGAGAATATGAGCAGGTCTTTGAAGAGTCCAACGTGGTTAAGCATGATTGAACTTGGGTGTGGATCTTAAGGTGAAGCCTGTCAGTGGAACTGATCCATCCCATCAGAGACAGAGCCATCTGTGAAAGCAGTCACGTCATATACCAAATCTGCTGCAATTTCTGCATAGCATTTTCCAGCTGTTCACCCAAATGAAAGACCATCCTCTTATCTGTGGTGGAGACCGGAGTTGCCCACCCTGTTGCAAAACACACTCCTGACCATAAAATGTTTGATTTTGATGGCTGCTTCACAACCTGTGCTGCCTGAATCCTTCCCTCCAGTGCCAGCTTTTTTTGAACTAAATAGATGAGAGTAGTTCTTGCAACACATCCTTTGTTCCCATAATTTTCCTAGTATTAATCTCCGCTAGTCCCCAGCTCCAAACCCAGCTTCACTCTGTCTGAGCGCCTGATGTCACTCATCTCGCAACCACCCTTTGTTCCCCACAGCCTCCCTGCACTAGCAAAACTTTCCCAGTTATGGACAGCCATACTTGAAGCATGGCTCAATATTTCTGCAGGGGTTTCCGTGCCATGTTGAGTTGCTACACTATGCTGGCCCAAAGGAGGCCTGACACAATATTAGGAGATATCCCATGACTTTTGTAACCTCAGGGTACACATGTGATGATCTCTAGTGACAATAACTGCAAACAGAACATAGCTGGCAGTGCAAGATGCAATATCCTTTTCGGATTAATCAGTCAGATTCTTGTTAGGTTATTAGAGTTTTCTAAGGTTTTTAAGGTTTTGTTAAAAGAAGAAATAAAGGTAAGTCATTAGTTTGTGTTGAGAAGTCAATAACATGAAAGCCAAACAGACATGTTCACACCATGTAAGTGTCAGTACTCATAAGAAGGCATTGGGAAAATTTGTAATTTATGGCCAATGTCAGTTTTATTTTTTTCAGATTTCAATGGTAATTTTCAGTGTTATTTACTGTTGGCTGGTTTATCTTTTCATTTATTTATTTTTGTACTATTTAACTAATTTTGAATGTTACATTAAAAATGAAACTGTACCTAACATTTACATGATATTTGTTACGCCATGCATATCACATTTATTAACGTTACACTG
The DNA here is from genome assembly GCF_021461385.2 of Schistocerca piceifrons. Classification (NCBI taxonomy): domain Eukaryota; kingdom Metazoa; phylum Arthropoda; class Insecta; order Orthoptera; family Acrididae; genus Schistocerca; species Schistocerca piceifrons. Next base: position 366,693,263 of record NC_060138.1, on the reverse strand, counting down.
ACTTGAGAAAGAGAAAGGAAACATTTTTATTATACTTCACAATTAAGAAAACAATTTTAAGACATGTAAATTTTCAGCCAAACACTGCAGACTTTTTTTTTTTTTTTTTTTTTTTTTTTTTTTTTTTTTTTTTTTTTTTTTTTTTTAATGACTGTTGTCATGATTTTTAGATTATTTTCCCAGAGATCGTACCACCAATCTGTCAGTACTTCGCTGTAGTTAGAGAAAAGCTGCACACTGTCTGCATTGGAACATTGGATCCAAATGACATTCAGTGCCAAAACTGCAAACTTCTGGTTATCGACTCCTTATGCATACACAAATTAGATTATGTCAACATTATCTGATTCAATGGAAATTTGCTTTTCAGCAAAATTCTGAAGAGATTTACACCCCTTCAGAGTAGCCGCACTACTGTGACCAGACTGCAGTATCCTTGCCATGTGTGCAATAATGGGGGTCAAGCTTATTTCCGTTGGGATAAAATGTGAATCTGTGACTTAAAATATGGGTTCATTTAGACCTGTGGCCATGAGAGCTAACAACCTTGTCTGAAAATGCAATCCAGTGGGCCTCAATCCCTCCTTAATTTCTCCATGAAACACTTACTTTTTTATGTACTTTTAAAAAATTGTATTTGTTCATCAGCAAAAATTCCTTCTTAAACCTGTTTGAAATTAGTGTGAAGTGGGATATGTCAAAGACTCTAAGAAGACAGTAATATTAGTTAACTCATTCTTTCGAAAACATGGCCTTCACAAAAATCCATTTCACTTCCTCATCCTACTGGGAATTGACATACTCTTGCCTGCATTAGACAGCTCCCATATGTCGTCACTGTGGAAAAATACAACCATTTCTTCAAAATATTCTGCTATGTAAGTGGCTGTGGGTCACGAGTTCCAGTGTGTAAAAACTTGATGAGGAAAAAAATGTGCATTCCTTTCCTTCAGAAACTCCAAATAAAAATGTTTCCTCTTCCTGGGGTTCAAAAGTTCACTTTATAAATGGCTTTTCGTAGTGTTTGACTTGCTAAGTTCCTTAAAAACAGTTGGCAGTCGGATTCAGTTTGCGAGTCCAGCACTGAACTGGATTAAAAGATCATGTACAATTTTCTTCAAAGAATCAACACATTTGTTCACGTATCTAGCACTATCAATCACTATGGCCTCTATTGGCCTCTATATTATCATGTTGTGTATTGTATTTCTAAAGAGCCCGGAAAACTGGACAAGTACATCGTGTTGAGATTGCATGTATACATGGAACAAAAATTTCTGCTAATTCCACACTTCAATGATTCTCAACAATACAGTAGTCTCATTGGCTAATATCGTGACATCTGTTCAAGCATGATAGTCTCCTTCATTGTTTTTACATGCGGAATGTTAGTATCACCTAAAAAGGAACACTTATTCTATTAGTTATTTGATTTTTGAAAAAATAATTTGATAATGTCCTAGTGCAGAACATATTACTTTATTAAATATTGAGTTTTAATAGCATCAAGTTTAAACTACAGTTTTACTGTTGACAAAACACTGCTCACCTTCAGTGAATTCATTCATTCACTGCCGATAATTTTCATTTTTCCAGTTTGTGGAGGAGAATGTTGGACTTTGTAAAGTTTTCAAGCTGCTGCTAATAGAAGACTGCTGCTCATTTGCAAACAGAATTTCTTCATTTAAAGTAGTGTCTTTACACTCTCATGAAATTCTGCTACTGCAGTTTTTTTTTTTTTTAAGCTTCGGTTTCAAATTCCTGTGGTCCTGTCGTCGGCAGTCACTGCTGGATTTGGCACTTTTGCAGTCAGCATTGAGTTGCATTTATAATACAATGAATATAGGGCAGAGTTTGTTTTCACTCAAGATTTTACGAGAATTTTGGAGAAAACATTAATAGCGCTGCTGTGCTGCAAACTGTGGCCAGTCATGTGAAACAGTTATATGAACAGTTATATGACAAAAGACGTTCAGCGAGACAACTTGCAACTCGATAAATAGTTGTATAGATTTTTGAATGCAGAAACTGTTCCAACAACTTTGTGGTGATATTAAATAACATATTTGTAAGTTATATGCATTACAAGCTGAGTTTATATTATGACAAATACATATAGTGTGATTTTAACTAGTTGGCACCTGACATTTAAGATCCGAAGTTGCGCTGTTGTTGCATGAAGTACTGTCTGCTGACAGCCAACACTGCTCTTTCCTCTTCACAGCAATAGAAAATTGCTTTAAAGCCTCTACCTCTGACAAAAATGAAGTGAAATATCTCAAATTCCCACATGGTATAGCTCTCTGTAGTCTCTGTTGTCATCTCAAAAATGTGTTCTTATTTTTAGTTAGGGGCAGGGTTACATTAATTTTTTTGAAATGTATGGAATTTTCCCATTTGTAAACAGCTTCAGACTTACCACATGAGATCTCGAAAACTATTTAACTCTCAACAATACTTTCCTTTTCAAAGTTGCATATTGCATTTCTTCTCCTATACGCAAGCTTATGAAAATAACATTTTTGTCCATTTGTGTCAATATGTAACTGTTTAACAGGTAAGAAGTTTAGAAAAAAAAAAAAAAAAAAAAAAAATAAAGTCCCTGTCCCTTACAAAAATACTGCAAAAATTCTGAGTCACATATGGTATCCTTGTTGGTACACTTCTAAGCATGCGAAAAATCATTTCCTAATTTTAATTATTGCTAGTGTTACTTTGGTTACTGAAATAAGAGAAATTTTTGCATCCAGAAAAATTTCCTTCTTATCACTGTGTATCTCAGAAACTATTATGCTAATTGAAAAAAATGTCTTGGTGTTTACACGAAATGAAATGCACTTAAAATACTGTCTTAACTTACCATTAGAACATGATTGCAGCTGACTGAACAGTTTCTTCATCTACATCTACATTTATACTCCGCAAGCCACCCAACGGTGTGTGGCGGAGGGCACTTTACATGCCACTGCATTACCTCCCTTTCCTGTTCCAGTCACGTATGGTTCGCGGGAAGAACGACTGTGCGCGCTCGAATCTCTCTAATTTTACATTCGTGATCTCCTCGGGAGGTATAAGTAGGGGGAAGCAATATATTCGATACCTCGTCCAGAAACGCACTCTCTCGAAACCTGGACAGCAAGCTACACCGCATTGCAGAGCGCCTCTCTCGCAGAGTCTGCCACTTGAGTTTGCTAAACATCTCCCTTAGTCTCACAAGAAGAAAGAGAAATTTATCGAAATAAATTCACAAAAACAAGAATTAGTGGAAATGAGAGGTTCATTAAAGTACACTATACACAGATTGACAGTGGGGAGGAACACTTAATTCAGAGTCAGGGGAACTATTGATTTGACTGCTTGTAGTGTCAGATATAATCGAGTCTCAATGCACTCTTGTAATACACCTTCAGTAGCCAATGCTTCCTGTACCATGTGTTTCATATGGTTAACTGCCTTTTGCCAGTCTTCTGGTGTCACTGTGTCAACTGCCTCCTTCAAAAGGCATTCCTCTTCAGTTAATGTAATATCTTTATTTACTGTGGTAATATATCATTTGGCTTGTGACTAAATGAGTTATGTTGTGTTGAAATGACAGTGGCAGAAAGGCAGTCTGAGTACTTTATGCTTCTATCTTTTGCCATTTCATTCATAAGGTAAGCTGGATGCATTGTGTTGTGGTTGTGACATAACTTCTAACATTCTACCCTTTTCAAGCTACTGTCAAATCGTATCTTACACATCTCTACCCAGCAAAAATGCCTGTGTTCCTCATTGCCGTTGTGGGCAGGTATCTTGTATAACTCAGCATAAATATAAGAGTTGCAGACAGGCACAACAAGAAGATTGTCACATATACACTGGTCAGCCAGAACATTATGACCACTGACCTAGTATTGACATAAACCTGTCCAGGCAGTAGCAGCATCACTTGGTGACGAATGACTGTTAGTCAGGCACATGCACGGTGCATGTAGTGTCAGTGAGTGTGCTGTCAGTGTGTAGAGTGGGGGAGGTGTGCGATCTTCTAGAGTTTGACTGAAGGTATATTGTGATGACCCAGAGGCCTGTCATGAGCATTTCAGAAACTGCACAACTTGTCTGGTGTTTGAGGAACGCTGTGGTGAGTGTCTTTGACACGTCGTGAAGCCAAGGTGATGCCACATCCAGAGGTCGTGGGTTTGGGTGGCCACCCATCATTATAGATGTTGGACGTTGTACGCTGGGCAGACTGGTAAAACAGGACAGGTGGCAAACTATGCTGCATCTAACACCAGACTTTAATGCTGAGCAGAGTACAAGTGTCTGAACACTCATCACTCTTTAATGGGTTCATGCTTGGCTACCATAGGGTCCCAATCTTTGTAGCATCTTTTGCCTTCTCTGCTGCATGTCTATCATCTTCCTCTGCTTTTTCCCCTCCCTTGAGGAGCATGTCTGAAGTGTTTATGGGAATGTTTCCCACTGTCCGTAGCTAACATACGAACAGTCTCACCACTGTTTTTCGTTCCTTTTTTCCTTTCTTCATTCAACTTCTCCTATCCTTCCTCCGCTTCAGCGTTTGAAGCTCCTCTTTTTATCTTTTTCCTCCCTGAACACTGCTGAAGGTTGGCCCATGCATCTGATGCATAACAGCTGACTCAGTAACACGTAATTCCCAACCCGTGGCTGATAGGTAGGGTTCACATGTACCCCCTGGTACAGGCCAGGCCCGGGAGGGGGGGGGGGGTGAGATTGCCTGAGCTGCTACTCCCAAATTGCTGCTCTGTCAGGTGTTCAGCAGGTGTGACCTGAGGTGTGAACAATCACCTAAGGCGGGGTGCACCTTGTGAAGGGGGCCTCCATGTTGGAAGGAGCGCATCATCGGAGGTGCTGGCAACCATGGGGGATTTCCTTGCAGTGAGCCAATCATTATCTTTGCAGTCAACATTGACCAAACATAAACGGAATGAAGCTCCCGATTCAAAGACCCTCCCAGCTACACCATGTTCCTCGTGGTTCCTCGTAGTTTCACATACTGAAGATGGTCAGTCCTTCACAATGGTATATCTGTTTGTTATTCAGAAAGGTGTTGATGCAATTGCTGACCCTGTGAAATCCTGCTCTCGTTTATGGAATGGCACTTTGCTTTTGGAGAATACTTCTGATTCCCAAACACAACAACTGCTTGCCACTTCGCTTCTCCACGGCTGTCTTGTTCGTGGTGTTATTTACACTAGGCTGCTGGTCTGACCAAGGCTGAAATCCAAACATACCTCTCTGATCAGGGTGTCCTGCAGTCCATGAAGTAGTGAAAAAGGTAGATGCCTCATTAGTGCTCACACACACACTCTTTTTCTCAGTTCTTCCGTCCAAGATCAAAGCATTCTATGAAGTTATCACAGTCAGACCGTACATTCCGAACCCGATGCACTGCTACCAGTGGTATCGTTTCAAGCACACTCAAATGTTTTGTCGACACCTGGCCAAATGTGTAACTTGTGGTAAGGATGTGCACGTGGGTGAATGTCCGCCTCCTTCCTGCTGTATCAACTGCAATGGCGACCATGCTGCTGCCTCTGGAGATTGTCCCGTGTATCTTGATGAGTGGGCCGTGCAGGAGATCCGGGTAAAGGAAAAAGTACCTTACCTTGTTACTCGCAAGTTATCGGCTCATTACAAACCCTGCATTCTACCATCTAGCACATATAGTACTGTTCTTGGTACATCTTGCTCCATGAAGGACATGGCTATGCAGACATGTGACCTCAAATTCAGCTCTGAGGTTGTGAAATCGCCCAGTATCATGGTAGCTTCACCTACCCCTCGTCCAGCTGTGCAACAAGCTATCAAACTCTCACCACATGGAGCAAAGTCACCAGCTACACAACCTGCAGGCCGGAAAGGACAGAACGAATACTCTGTGAAGATTTCCTATGTCCCTCCAGTCAACCAACACCTGACTCTTCCTCTGCTAACCGGAAAGACTCGAAGAAGTCCAACAAAGGCAAATGGTCTTCTCCTTGACCCATCCGAAGATCTCCTTTGATAGTGTCGCTACATAATACCCTCGCTCAGCCGGCCTCCATGTCACTGGTGCGCACGACCAACCGTTTTTCTGCAGAAGAAAGCTGAAGCTTCTGTGGAATTCATGGAGCAGGATCCTCCTGCCTCTGTGCCCTGCAGCAGCGAGTCTTCGGAGCCTGGTGCCCAGCAGCCACCAAGGTGACATCTCTTCATTTTTTCCTCATCATGGCTCTCCTGCAATGGAGCATTCACAGCCTTCAATCCAACAAAGAGTATTTACGGCTGGTTTTAGAATCACAGCATCCACTTTTACTTTGCTTTCCGGCAGCAAAATTGTGTCCTCACGACTGCTTTGAGCTCTTGCATTTCTTCCCGGTCTGTTTTGACCTTCCATCCCCCCCGAGGTCAGCATTCCATCTCATAGGGGAGTCATGGTGCTCATACGCGATGATGTTCATAGTCAACCCATCTCCCTGACTACCCATCCTCAAGCTGTTGCAGTTCGCCGTTTCCTTCCTCACTTGACCTTCATCATACCCATATCTAAACCCGGTAAGAACAAACACCTTCCTTCTAGCTGCAGCCCAATTTCCCTCACCAGCCATGTTTACAAGGTGATGGAATGTATGATTCATGCCCCGCTGGTATGGTGGCTTGAGTCTCACAATTTACTAACCACTGCACAGTGTGGATTTCAAGTGCGCCATTCTGCAGTTGACCATCTCGTCACTGACTGTGGATGTGTTTTTCGATTTTGTGAAAGCCTACACCACCTGCTGGAGGAACTGGTATCCTTCATAATCTCTACATGTGGGGCTTCTGTGACCACCTGCCTCGTTTCCCTGAGGAATTTTTAAAAGACGAAGTTTCCAAAATACATGTGGGTTGTGCCTTGTCGGACACCTTTATCCAGGAAAATGGTGTGCCTCAGGGTTCCATCCTGAGTGTCGTCCTCTTTGCTATTGCCATTAACCCTATAATGGTCTGTCTCATGCCATTCATCTCCGACTGCTTTTTCATTGATGATTTTGCCGCAGTCTCATTGAGTGGCCTGTCTCATTGAATGGCATCTTCAGCAAAGTCTCGATTGTATTTACTCCTGGAGCATTGACAATGACTTTCGTTTTTCCTCTAACAAAACCGTTTGTATGAATTTCTGGTGGCGAACTGATTTCTCCCTCTATCTTTACCTCCTTGGCCTGTTGATCTTCTATTCGTTGAAACTATGAGATTCCTAGTGCTCATACCCGATAAGAAACTTTCTTGGCTCTCCCACATGTCAATACCTGGCAGCCCACTGTACGCGGTCCCTCAGTGTCCTACGTGTTCTCAGTGGTACTTCCTTGTTTGCAGATTGAACCACTCTCCTCCATTTGTACCGGTCCCTTGTCTATTCAAGACTAGACCATGGGTGTATCGTTTATACATCTGCACATCCATCCCTTGTACGCTGTCTCAATACTACCCATCATTGTGGCAGCTGTTTGGCCACTGGTACCTTTTACAATAGCCCGATTGAGAATCAGTAGGCAGAAGGTGCCGAACTATCTCTGTCCTACCGCCATGACTTTCTCCTCAGCAGATACACATGCCGTTTGTCTGCCATTCGTGGAAACCCATCCTATACTGCCTCCTTCGATGCCAGTATGGGCCACATCCCTCTTCTCCGTTACCTCCTGGAATTTGCTTTCAGATCTTGCTCCAGCAGATTAACTTCACACTTCCTGCACCTTTCCCAGAGGGTGTGAACCCTTTACCCGTGTTCTTGACCTTCATTTGATCCCTAAGGATACTACTCCAGCCTTTCTCTGTCGCCTTCGCATGGAACTTAATGGTAGTAGCTTTGTGTACACCAATGGCTCTCGGATGACTGTGTTGTTGGGTGTGCCTTTGTCATTGATGCCGACATTTTATGGTATTGACTTCCAGCACACTGCTCAGTATTTACAGCAGAGCTTTTCCACACTGTATCAGGCTACGGAGTACATCCAGCGACACAGGCTACTCAATTGTGTCATCCGCTCAGACACTCTCAGTGCCCTTCAACGCTGCCTCTGTGCATCCCTTAGTGCAACAGGTCCAGGAAAACTGTCACTTGCTCACTCTTGATGGAGCCACTGTGAGGTTTTTGTGGGTTCCCGGTCATGTCGGTCCGACAGGAAACGAGGCTGCTGGCGTTGCTGCCAAGGCTGCAGTCCTCGTACCTAAGTCCCATAGTTCGTATATTCGCTCTGATGATCTCTGTGTTGCCGTCTGTCAGGAAGTGGTGTCACTTTTTCATCACAACTGGTCCTCACTTCATGGGAATAAACTCCAGTTTATTAAGCTTCTCCCAGCGGCATGGATGATCTCCACTCGGCCTTCCTGCTGTGAGGAGGTCATTTTAACTATGTTGCCTATTGGGCACTGCCTTTTTGGCCATTGCCATTTGTTAAGTGGTGCTCCCCCACCACTTTGTGCACAACTTTTTAACTGTCTGACATTTCCTGATGGAATGTCCCTTTTTAACTGTTTACATTCCCGTTTGGGTGTGCCGTCTATGTTATTGGCTGTTATAGTGACTGTCAACTGCATTTTACTTCTTATCCCTCGTAGCAATATGGCAAAGACCATTTAATTTTTAGTTCTTGACCTCCATTTCTCTATTGCATATTTTATAGACCTTCCTCCATGTCCCTATTTTTATCTGTCTCGTCTTCTATCAATTGGGATTGACGTATAGTCATTTTTAACTCCTCTCACTGTCTTTGTGTTCCACAGTTTGACATGGGTGTGTATGAACGTAGTTGTTTTTGTGCCCTAAAACAAAACAAACACTCCTAACGATGGGCCTCCACAGACAACGACCCATGCATCTGTCATTGTTAACACCATGACATTCGGTAACTATAGCTGAAATGGGCACATGAACATAGGCACTGGACACTGGCGCAGTGGCAGAGTGTTGCCTAGTCTGACGAATCTCGACACCTCCTTCATCATGCTGATGGGAGGGTGCGAATCTGTTGCCTTCCAGAGGAACAGCTGCTTGACATCTGTGCTGGCAGAGGCTCCATTATGTTCTGGGAACCTTCATGTGGGCATCTATGGGTCCAGTGAGGTCGTGGAAGGATGGCCAAGGGCATTGCCATTTTTCAACAAGATAATGCATCATGTCTTAAGACCAGGAGTGTGATGGTGCGAGTAACCAAGTGGCAAGTTCCAATTGATGTGCTGTTCCCCCATCTGACCTGACCTGAACCCAGTCAAACACATCTGGGATGTGATTGAACGTGTTATCAGAGCTCATTGCCCTACCCCGCAGAATTTACGGGAATTAGGTGACTTGTATGTGCAGATTTGGTGGGCCAGTTCCCTTCAGTAACCTACCAAGGTCTCACTGGTTCCATGCCACGATGCTTCATCATTGTTATCTGTGCCAGAGATGTATATACCAGCTGTTAAATAGGTGGTCATAATGTTCTGCCTGATCAGTGTAAACCTTTGGGAAGTGCGGCTGTAGATAGCCGTCATGTTGTGTGTGAGACATCTGCTTGCTTGTGTGAATGTGTGTGCATTTTTCTTTTCTGAAGAAGGCATTGGCTGAAAATTTATATGAACTGTCGTTTCGTTGTGCCTGTCTACAACTCTATGTATCATCTTCACGATGAGTAGCAATCTGTCCTTTCCATAATATTGTTGATCCTGTTTTATATAACAGAGTGATATGGAGTAATTGGATAGATAAAAGGCCTACTCACTAAGTGGTGGCAGGAGAACACATATATAAAAGGTATCAAAGGTTGCAAGCTTTTGGAGACAGTGGCTCCTACTTCTGGCAGAAAGTTGAAGGGGAAGGAAGAGGAGTGAAGGAAAAGGACTGGTGAATGTTAGGAAAAGGGGTAGACTTCAGAAAAGTTACCCAGAAACTTGCGTCAGGTGCGACTTACCAGATGGGATGAGAAGGAAAGACTGATTGTTGGGGACTGCACCAGATGAGATACAGTTTTCTGAACTTCACCTCTTTTCCTAAAACTCATCAGTGCTTTTCCTTCACCCCTCTTCCTTCCCCTTCAACCCTTCTTCCTGAAGTAGGAGCAACTGGCTCCGAAAGCTTGCAAACATGTGTTTTCTCCTGCCACCACTTGGTGAGTAAATTTTTTAACCATCACATTACATAATATTTTGAAAAATTAATTATTTTCATTGATGACACAGCATGTTATCTGTAACAGTTATAGAGTTTTTCATTAAGTCTTCAAACTTTTTCATAAAAGTGTTGTGGTTCATCTCTTCATAGTAATCAGAGATTTTATTTGAACTGAATGACAGCAGACCAGACAGTTGGGCTTGCTGGTCTAGCGGTAAAGTGCTTGGCTGGCAACCAAGAGGTTGCGGGATTGAGTCCCAGTCAGACCTTGGATCTGTCAGTCTGCATTTTAACTTAGCCTTAACCTCTCAATGATGTGAGGAGTTGCCAGGAATGAGATGTAGTTCAGATTCCACATTAAACTCTGGCCCCCTTTCTTTGTTTGGATAACTGGAGTAGATTAGTGTCCAAAGTGACATCAAATTGAAAGACTTGCACCGGGCCAGTGAACCACATAAAATTTATTTATTTTACAGCAGCTTTTGGAATTTCTAGCATGTACTACATTACTCTCTTATGTCTGCTAATCGTGGCTGCCATACTACCATTGTGATATCATCTTTCTAACCTTTTTTAATTTGTGTCCCATATTCTCCCACGTTTCATCAATCTGAACAGTATCCTCCTTATTTGTTCCTATTAATTCTCTAAGAAAATGGCAGCACCTAACAGTTATAAGTTATATCTTGGTATTCCATTAGTTACTTGTGAGCACACGTAGATTTATAGCGAAATCCTAAATTTTTCTCAACTCGTAACAAGGGTAGCATGTAGCTTTTCTAGTGTCGAATGCACCTTTCGCAAATTATTTGTGTATGTTTCACTAAAAATAACAGCTACTTGGAAAGAGTAGAGTTTTGTGGATTACCTCTCAAGATGTGTGTTCTTGCCAAGTGTCACCAGTTTAGATTTGGCTAATTCCTTTTTCGTGAATTTCTCCTTGCTAATTCTTATTATGGATATTCACTGAGTTACAGAGCAGCTGCAATCCACTCACCACTTTATCAAAAGGAACGAAAGGCACCCCTCTCCCTCTCCCTATCTCCACTCTATATCTACATCTCCATCTCCCTATCTCTATCTCCATCGCCCTCACATAATTCCCTCAGGGAACACGCACATTTTTTGAAAATGTCCTAGGAGTGTGCAGCTTCAATCTGACCCTCTTTTGACTACTTTCATCATAAATTGTAAGGCACGCGAAGATAAAAGTCACACAGATCTCTTCCTGCAGAGGCTCACTGAGGAAAGGCCCTGCACAGAGCTTTAGCTAGTGTAGTAGAAGTGGCAACACAGAGGGAGGTGACAATGCCAGGCTCCCGCTTGGTGTATTGGTGGTGGGAGCAGTCCAGCCCAATAACTGTGAAGTGACAACTACTTTCAGTCAGACAAGCAATTCTGAAATGTTTCAGCTAAATGAAATTTAAATCATGTAATGAATTTATACATTCGTAATAGTACTTTTGTTGTAAATGATGCGTTAGAGGTAGTGAAACACTGCATTCAACCATGACTAACACAGTGCTATTGTGCACAGTATTGTTTAGTTGCTAATGCTCACTGTGACTTGATACAAAACACCTCCAGTCCATTTCTTAATGTGGGAAAGGAACTGTTACTTTAAACTGTGTTGAACCACGATCAGCCATGATGAATAAGTATCTAATTTCAACATTAAATAGCAATTGGTTGTCACTGCTGGCCTCAGATTTATGGCATTTTCTACCCGGGAATGGAGAAAACTGCCGTTTTCCACGACATTAAAAACCCACTGACTTCGCATTACGTCTCTAAAATTCAAAAATTTCAAACTATTTCATAACAAACAGCTGATTTCATGTTGTTTGCTGTGTTATTGTTTAGACAAAATTTTCCTCTCCCTAACAAGGTAACAACTCCAGTAGAATGATTTATGGATAGCCAAATGTGGACACGGTTGTCGCCAATTGTCACTTTACACAGAATGATGAGTCCAGCCTCAGTGGCTAGAGAGAGTGGTCATTTGTATGAGTTGTGCATGTGCCTTTGTGTGTGTGTGTGTGTGTGTGTGTGTGTGTGTGTGTGTGTGTGTGTGTTCTATTTTAGAAGAAGGCTTTTTGGCGGAAGCTCAAATATATAGCAGTCCTTTTGTTGCGCCTGTCTGCGACTCTACATCTCCTCTATATGGAGAGTAGCAGTTCATACTTTTCATAATATTGTCATTATTCTATCACAGATTTTCTGTTTTACAATATAATAATTTTATTGTAATGCCCTAGTCAGATATTTTTATTCAAGTGCAGCTATTTATTTCTTTGCTAAATTGTTAATATATTCAGTTTTGTTTTCAAATTATTCATTTATTGCAAATTTCTTTTACTTTCTTTTGATTGAATGCAAATTATTTCCAGCTAGATTTACAGAATAAAATAATGTGGTTGAAATAAAATACATTCAGTGTCTCAGAATTTTCTTCCAATGATATCTACAAGAGTCATTCAAAAAGAAATGAACTGGAGGTTGCAAAATGAACACAGCTGAAGGGATCGTAATGCCATTTCCTATGGAAGAAGGTGTAGTCCCGATCAGTGCACTGAGGTCCCAAAGTAACCACTAAGAGTACATGCACATGCATCCATGTGCCCATTACACTTAGTCATTCTGAAAATGATGAATTGAGGTTTTAAAAGAAGAGCAAAGGGGTGTGGTGCATTTCGTGACAGCGGAAGGAGTGTGGAGATGGAAATTCATTGAAGAACGGCACAAGTGTCAGGAGCACACTGCAGCTGCCATCATAACACGCAGGTCTTCAGTAATGAAGGCATCCACCTGCTGGACAATGTTGTTGACAAGAAATATGGCGTTCCAGATCATATGTGTTGATCCAACGATCAACCCTTCATTGAATTGCTTGTGCTGCACCTTGACTCTTGTACGGACATGCAGCACACTTTGTACACATGTTCTGTTCTTTGATGAATTTCCGTTCCCCGTACTTCTCCTACTATATTTCACACTGCACCCCCTGACTCTTCTTTTGAAGTCTCCATGTCTCCATTTTCACCAGAACTGAATGCAATGAATGGTTGTTTCATTAGGTGGGTGGGCTCGCACCTGTCCCTCTGGTGGAGGGTTTTGGGCTTCAGCACTCTTGTAGGGAACGTATGTTCTTCTGTAAGCAGTAGCATCATGATCCTTTCAGTGCTTCTCATTTTATAGCCTCTGGTTCCTCTCTTTTTGAATGTCCCTTTTTTATTTATTATTTCAACAAAGTGCATTGAGGCCTCTCAGCAAGGTGGCTACCAACTTGCAGTCGCTGCCTATCGTGTAATATTTTGCTATAACAGGCAGTCAAAGATCCATGTCAAATGGAAAAAGACAATACTGCATCGACACAATTCCCATTAACTCTATGTGAAACAAAGAAAGAAACACATTTCTGTGAATATATTAAAATATAAAAAATTATCTATCAAACTCAAGTTGGAAAAAACAGCATTGTTAGTGGCAGTGTTTGTGACACTGTAGACTATCTCTCTTGTGGTAGTGGACACTCCAAATCCAATTATTAATTAGTGTTCATCCTTCTCACTCTGAAAGAAGCTATATATGGTAACTTTCTTGGTGTACTCCCTCTTCTGGTCAGTTTATTTCTTCCTCCAAAATTCTCACATTACCAGTGATCAGACGTTCTAATAGCCATGTAACTTTTTTTTTAATTTCAGCGTTATGCTTGAAACATTTTCTTTGCCAGGATCGTCATCAGTATTTTTACATCCTGAGCCCGAGACTTGTTGATGCTTTACAACCTTTCAGATTTTCCAAGATGTGGGCTTGGCTTCATGTCCAACATGTGACTTGGAGAACCAGGTAATTTTAATTAAAGATTTTCTTCTCTAGCCTTTGGTGACCCACACCTGGCTTCACATTGCTAGTTTTGGCCCACTTTAAGTATTTTATTCCCGGGTGTCCAGCATGCCTCTAAATGCTACCTGGGGAGACATTCAGTGGGAGTCTAGCATTCCATACTGGAGACAGTTACAAGGAAACTGATTTACTGCTTAAGAATCTGTTGTTTGTATCCACAGAAGATGTTCATAGCATAAAGTAAACTAACACTGAAAGAACATTAATTTGATTTACCCTTGTTGTTGTTGTTGTTGTGGTCTTCAGTCCTGAGACTGGTTTGATGCAGCTCTCCATGCTACTCTATCCTGTGCAAGCTTCTTCATCTCCCAGTACCTACTGCAACCTACATCCTTCTGAATCTGCTTAGTGTATTCGTCTCTTGGTCTCCCTCTACGATTTTTACCCTCCACGCTGCCCTCCAATGCTAAATTTGTGATCCCTTGATGCCTCAAAACATGTCCTACCAACCGATCCCTTCTTCTAGTCAAGTTGTGCCACAAACTTCTCTTCTCCCCAATTCTATTCAATACCTCCTCATTAGTTTCGTGATCTACCCACCTTATCTACAGCATTCTTCTGTAGCACCACATTTCGAAAGCTTCTATTCTCTTCTTGTCCAAACTAGTTATCGTCCATGTTTCACTTCCATACATGGCTACACTCCATACAAATACTTTCAGAAATGACTTCCTGACACTTAAATCTATACTCGATGTTAACAAATTTCTCTTCTTCAGAAATGCTTTCCTTGCCATTGCCAGTCTACATTTTATATCCTCTCTACTTCGACCATCATCAGTTATTTTACTCCCTAAGTAGCAAAATTCCTTTACTACTTTAAGTGTCTCATTTCCTAATCTAATTCCCTCAGCATCACCCGATTTAATTTGACTACATTCCATTATCCTTGTTTTGCTTTTGTTGATGTTCATCTTATATCCTCCTTTCAAGACACTGTCCATTCCGTTCAACTGCTCTTCAAAGTCCTTTGCTGTCTCTGACAGAATTACAATGTCATCGGTGAACCTCAAAGTTTTTACTTCTTCTCCATGAATTTTAATACCTACTCCGAATTTTTCTTTTGTTTCCTTTAGGGTCATTCCACACCAAGTGGTCTAAAACTGAAAAAAGTTCCCACCATCATGGTCTCCAATTTTCGTCAAATTTTAACTGTAGCTTTAGTCAAGTGTTGAAGTAAGTTTCCCAAGATTTCAGGCCTCTAGCTGCAATAGCTGCTGATCTAGACCCCCTTGTCTGAAGTGTACTTAGTCCGTGTGCATGCAACATAAAAAAAATGTCATATTTGGAGTCTAATAAAATCGAAACTAATTCATAAGAATGGTTAGTAAGATGCGACCCTGTACAGTTTTTTTTGCTGATTCCAACGAAATTATGTATAACATTACTCATGCAAACCCCGGTCAAATAACTCGACTCAAAGTATACTTCAAAATTTGTCGTGACACAACGCGACAAATTTTGACCAATATTAAGACTGCAATGATTTCCTTGCAGTTGAAGATATGGACTTGAACTTTTGGCCAAGCTTCATGCTTGTGCTAGACATAATGCAGCCGGATTTGCAATGATCCAGGCCATATGGTCGCCCTGCAGTATCTCTTCAAATTAGGCAGTGTCAGCACAAACGGTAAAATTTACCAAAGTTTCAAGCCAATTACTAAAAAATAGTTGGCCTGAATCTGCTTGTGAATAGTATCACCTAAAAGAGAAACTCTTGCTCTACAAGACTGACATTTGTTTTTTTTGCAACGCGACCATTAAGTACTCATTAACTCACATCAAAGTTGTTATATTTTGTATGCGCGATGCACTAATTTTTCTTCATTTCTAGGAATTTGAATCTTAATAGTCGCTTAGAATTACTGATATAATTGGATATTTCATTCGTGTTTTATTCAGTGATTGGCCAGTGAGAGATGTCAGAAGTTAATGAAGAAGAAGAATCGTTGGCCCCCTGTTCAATTGGAAAAGATGCTGCTGCATCGAAGTGCCATGTTATCTTCTATGCTAAGAAGACTGGATTCAAAGCGTTTAGTGATTTCACAGAATGTGACCAGAAATTGCTTGTTTCGCGTTCAGAAGCCAAACTTGACGAAAATTCCATCATTTGCTTCCACCATGAAGCCCTCTTCCTACATGAATATCAAGCGATGCAAAAGAAATGTTGCAATCCATTCAAGAAGAGGAATCACAATGTAAAAGCTGGACTTAGACTGCTTGATAATGAAACAGCTGCCAAACTTTGCCTGTTAAAGAAAAAAGAAGTGATTGATATAAAACCTGGTCAGAAGCTTTGCCCTCGCTGCATGTCGGCACTGAACCAAAAGCTAGAAGATTCATCATCACTATCAACCCAATCTGAACAAGATTTCACAACGGATGAAACTGAACCAGCCATCAACAAAAGTTTATCATTTATTGGTGCTTCACCATTGAAAAGAAGACAACTAAGTAAAAGAGATAAGCAAAGCTATGCAAAAAGAAAGATCTTGGATGCACAAAGTTTAATTGGGAATCAAATTGCTGCTGCTGTAGGAATCAATTACGATGAACAGCCAAGTTCAAGTAAAAGTCGCCCATGCAATAATTGTGCAGATCTTGATAATCTTATAGAAGAGTTGAAAGAAAAATGTAAAGTGTCAAATCGTAGGACAAAAGTTCAAATATTGACCTTGGTTCCAAGAAGCTGGACAATTAAAGATACGATAACAGCATTTAATGTATCAGAAAGAATGGTAAAGCAAGCGAGAAAACTGAAGAATGAGCAAGGTGTTCTAGCTTTTCCAGCAAATCGGCAAGGAAGGAAGCTTTCAGATGAAGTTGTCCAGAAAGTACATGACTTTTTTCAAGATGACGAATTCAGCAGACTTTGTCCAGGGAAGAAAGACTGTGTGCCTGTGAGAATTTCAGGAACAAAGGTGTACAAGCAAAAGCGGTTGTTGCTTTGCAATTTGAAGGAAATGTACGTGTCTTATCAGAAGCAAAATGGACCAGAAATTGGCTTCTCAAAGTTTTGCGAGCTTAGACCAAAATGGTGTGTTACAGTTGGCTCTGCTGGAATGCACTCAGTTTGTGTCTGTACAATACACCAAAATGTCAAGCTTATGCTCACTGGTGCATCAATCAATGAAGACTACAAGGAAATTCTTAGCAAAGCTGTTTGCAGCTTGGAAAACAAGGATTGTATGCTTCATCGTTGTGAAAACTGCCCTGGTCCAGAAGGTGTAGAAGCAGTTATTGCAACATATTTTGAAGATAATGACCCTGAAGAACTGATTGAGTACAAACAATGGATTCATACCGACAGGGATACTTTAGAAACAAAGCAGCTTTCAACAGAAGAGTATGTTGAAGATATTGCAGCAAAAATTTGGAACCTGTCTTGTCATCACTACATTGCCAAGCATCAAAGCCAGCACCTGAAAGCTCTCAAAACTGATTTGAAAGAAGGCGAATTCATAATACTAATGGATTTTGCTGAAAACTATTCATTTATTGTTCAAGATGCAGTGCAAGGCTTTCACTGGGAAAACAGTCAAGCAACAGTTCATCCATTTGTAGTCTACTACTGTGAAAACGAAGAGGTGCAATGTGTGAATCTTTGTGTTATTAGTGACTGCCTTCGACACGATACGATTACTGTCCATGTTTACATTGGAAAAGTAATCAATTACCTGAAGATGCAATTTTCCAAAATAAGCCACATCCACTACTTCAGTGATGGTTCAGCTGCACAATATAAGAATTTCAAGAATTTTCTCAACTTATGCTATCACAAAGAAGATTTTGAAATAACAGCAGAATGGAATTTCTTTGGAACAAGCCATGGAAAGTCGCCTTGTGATGGCATTGGAGGCACAACAAAACGGTTGGCAGCAAGAGCAAGTTTGCAACGTCCATATGAAAACCAGATTCTAACACCCAAAGATCTTTTCAACTTCTGCAATGATAATATCAATGGAATCAAATTCTTTTTCATCAGCAAAGAGGAAGTTGAAGAAGAAAAAGCTTCTCAAGAAGAAAGATTCCTGCAAGGGCACACTCTAGCTGGCACAAGAGAAAACCACCATTTTTTGCCCATTGATATGACGACAATTAAGGTCAGTAGAGTTTCTAATGATGCGACATCTTTTTTGGCCAAAATTAGTGCTGCTGAAGTAGTAGTTCAAGTCATGGATCTTCAGCCTGGGCAGTATGTTGCTTGCATTTATGAAAAGAAATGGTGGATTGGAAACATCGTTGAAATCTCAGTCGAACAGAAAGATGCTTTCATAAGCTTTATGCATCCTCATGGTCCTGCAAGTTCATTTTATTGGCCCTTAAGACGTGATACTTGCTGGATTCCAGAACAACTTATCATTGGTGTTATTCCAGCTCCATCAGTGACATCATCTGGTCGGCAATACAGTTTTCCTGAAAGCATTCTCTTGCAAATCAACGATGCTTCCAGAATGATGAAGTAACTGAGGAAGACAGGCTTGGGAACCTGCATAAAGAAACCCACAATCAGGCTTGGGATCCTGTGGTAAAGACACCCTGTAATCAGGCTTGGGAACCTGCAGTAAAGATACCCACCCGTGGCTGTTACTGCATGGCTATCGGGCGTGGCCCCTATGGCGATGGGGATGCTGGTTTTATTGTGATAACCAGTAATGGCTCAGCCATCATGGACCAACGCAGGGCACTGCGCACACAAAATATAAGATACTTTGACCTGAGTAAATAAGCACTTAATGGAAGCGTTGCAAAAGAAAAATATATCCATCTTGTAGAGCAAGAGTTTCTCTTTCAGATGATACTATTCACAATTAAATCCAGGCTGACTATTTTGTAGTAATGGGCTTTGAACTTTGGTAAATAAAGCCATTTGCGCTGACACTGCCAAATTTGAAGAGATTTTGCAAGGCGACTATAAAGCCTGGGTAGTTGGAAATCCAGCTGTATTATGTCCAGCACAAAGATAAGACTTGGTAAAAAGTTCAAGTCCATATCTTTATCTGCAAGGAAATTATTGCAGTCTGAATATTGGTCAAAATTTGTCGCATTAAGTCACGACAGAATTAGGGGTACACTTTGAGTCGACTTGTTTGACCGGATTTTGCATCAGTAATCTTATAATTAATTTCGTTTGAATCAGCACAAAAAACTGTACAGGGTCTCATCTTACTAACCATTCTTATGAATTGGTTTCAATTTTATGAGACCCCAAAAATGGCATTTTGTCTGATGTCGCGCGCATGCGAACTTACTACCCTTCAGACAAGGGGGTGTAGATCAGCAAGTATTGCAGCTAGAGGCTTGAAATCTTGAGAAACTTAATTTAGCACTTGACTAGTGCTACAGATAAAATTTGAAGAAAATTGGAGACATGATGGTGGGAAGGTTTAGACCACTTGGCATGGAATGACCCTTTACTGCTTGCTCAATATACAGATTGAATAACATCGGGGACAGGCTACAACCCTGTCTCACTCCTTTCCCAACCACTGCTTCCCTTTCATGCCCCTCGACTCTTATAACTGCCATCTGGTTTCTGTAAAAATTGTAAATAGCCTTTCGCTCCCTGTATTTTACCCCTGCCACCTTCAGAATTTGAAAGAGAGTATTCCAGTTAACATTGTCAAAAGCTTTCTCTAAGTCTACAAATGCTGGAAACGTAGGTTTGCCTTTTCTTAATCTTTCTTCTAAGATAAGTCGTAAGGTCAGTATTGCCTCACGTGTTCCAGTATTTCTACGGAATCCAAACTGATCTTCCCCGAGGTCCGCTTCTACCAGTTTTTCCATTCGTCTGTAAAGAATTCGCGTTTGTATTTTGCAGCTGTGACTTATTAAACTGATAGTTTGGTAATTTTCACATCTGTCAACACCTGCTTTCTTTGGGATTGGAATTATTATATTCTTCTTGAAGTCTGAGGGTATTTCGCCTGTCTCATACATCGTGCTCACCAGTTGGTAGAGTTTTGTCATGACTGGCTCTCCCAAGGCCATCAGTAGTTCTAATGGAATGTTGTCTATTCCCGGGGCCTTGTTTCGACTCAGGTCTTTCAGTGCTCTGTCAAACACTTCACGCAGTATCTTATCTCCCATTTCGTCTTCATCTACATCCTCTTCCATTTCCATAATATTGTCCTCAAGTACATCGTCCTTGTATAAACCCTCTATATACTCCTTCCACCTTTCTGCCTTCCCTTCTTTGCTTGGAACTGGGTTGCCATCTGAGCTCTTGATATTCATACAAGTGGTTCTCTTCTCTCCAAAGGTCTCTTTAATTTTCCTGTAGGCAGTATCTATCTTACCCCTAGTGAGACAAGCCTCTACATCCTTACATTTGTCCTCTAGCCATCCCTGCTTAGCCATTTTGCGCTTCCTGTCGATCTCATTTTTGAGACGTTTGTATTCCTTTTTGCCTGCTTCATTTACTGCATTTTTATATTTTCTCCTTTCATCAATTAAATTCAATATTTCTTCTGTTATCCAAGGATTTCTATTAGCCCTCGTCTTTTTACCTACTTGATCGTCTGCTGCCTTCACTACTTCATCCCTCAGAGCTACCCATTCTTCTTCTACTGTATTTATTTCCCCCATTCCTGTCAATTGTTCCCTTATGCTCTCCCTTATAAGGTGAAAATAGGTCCAACTAAAATACTAAATTCTACCTTTTGCCTACTCATTTGTTCTCTTTGTGCTTGTTCTTTTTGTTTCAAATGGGCCGATTTCTTTATTGCCAGACATGCTCTTACATTTTGTCTTTTAGTTTACCACCTGGCAAACAAAGATAATGCGGTGTTTCTGATTGCTTCTTTGTTTTTTCATTTATTTTAATATAATAAAGTGGAGTGAGGATACCATCTACTCCTGGTTGTGGCTGTCTACTAACAGACCATGGTGATTAGCATTACAATACTCCACTTCCCTTGAAGAGGATGATACCATGTTGTCACAGTCTTGTAAACTCTATATGAAACAGAAAAACATGTGAATATATTGAAACAAAACCAATGCAAATACAGTGAAATCTTCTTTTCTTTTTCTTTTGCCTTTGTCCCACATCAGTGCAGGGTCGGCATGATTATTAATGGATTTGGTATGGTTAATTTAAGCGGTTGCAGGATGCTCTTCCCATTGCTACCCTATAACCCCCCCCCCCCCCCCCTTTTCACCCTTTCCCTCCAGCCCTCTGCAAGACAGAATATGTGTACTCCAATTGTCTGCATGAAATGTTATTCGACTGAAAGTTAACGAAACTTTTCTAAAGTTTGTGAATTGTGGGACTTGGGTACCATCCTGATATTCACCTAGTGGGATCTGCGAAACAGACTAAAAACCACATGGAGTCTATCCAGCACACCCACCCCATTGTTAGTCTGCCAGGTGAATTCGATCTGGCGCTGGCGGAACACTCACGGCTGTCTGGGTGGATAATGCAAATACATTGAAATATAAATTTATTGATCTTTATGGACGTCACTGGGCGAAAAAGACTTCAGTGTGAATGAAAGCCACTTGCAGAGGCTTCGAAGGTATTCACCGTAGGTTTAATGTTTGTCAGTATCATGCTTCTGTTTATGTGTTAATACCTGTAGAAATATTGTCAAATGTAAGAGCAACAGAATTGAATACCTTCTACTCTGGGATGATATTGACATATTCACTTTTTAGTGGCTTAATTACATCTGAATAGAATAATTTGAATTTATTTCCCTTCTTTCAGATACATACAGGAAACTTTAGGGCTGAATGAACTTGATCCAATGTATCGTCAGTTTGCTCGCATTTTTGAAACATTCCGCATATCAGAACCTGAGAAAGTGGAAGAGATGCCACAACAGGTGCAGAAAGAACCAGTAAAGGAACCCGATTTGAAAAAAGTGCCAAAATTAGAAGAAGACTTTGATGATGATGCAGAAGAGGAAGAAGAGGTAACTGCTACATCTCATATTACTTTATATTGTAAATAGTGTCATAAATGTAATTTAGCTGGCAGTGTCATTTGGTGTTGAAGGAGACATAGTTATGTGCTGAGTCAGTATTGCAGTGGTAAATTCATGAATAAAAAGTTCTCGCTTTACTTGCCCCATCAGACTCGGATAAAATTCCAAGCTTTTGATGATTTCCTCCATCATCGTTAGGGGCTAAGTCTGACTGTCATGAAACTAGTGAGGCTCCCACATTTATGTCAGAGCGTGCCATATGTTTGGCTGGATTATGCCACAGAGTTAGTGCATGCTGAGGTAATGTGCTTTGTGTCCAAAGATTATGTTTAGACTTGTAGTCCAGTTTCACCTGTAGCACCATCTTTTACATCTGGTGGTAAACTGTGAGAAATCTTCCTGTGTGTTCTCTCTCTATCAGGTGCAAGCATTGATAAGTGCATAGCCAGTGTCTCTCTTAAAGTTGATATCAGTTATTCTAAGTTCAACTATTTCCCTGTCACAGAGCCACGATAGTTCAATACACGAGCAAGACTCCTCATTTATCGAAACAGAATGTGGTGTTTATTTAACAGACGGTGCTCAGCCACTGTTGCTTTTTCGTAATTCCTATATTTAAGGTGACACTGATGCTCTAATCATTGATTGGCAACAGTCCTTATAGACTGCTCCACGTAACTGCAACTATAGAGTCCTAAACAGCTAAAGAAACAGATCTGTCCTTTGGTGTGAGGATACCAGTGATTTATAATATTTCTTGCAAATGTGGAAACAGCTACGTGGGGCAGTCTGTAAAGACTGTTGCTGATTGCTCTGTAGAGTATAAATGTCAACTTAAAGAAGGGAATTTCAAAAAATCAGCACTACCCAAGCACAGCTTGTTAAATATAGACCACATTTTGTTTGAACAAATGAGAATTCTTTCTCACACATTGAACTGCCGGGACTCTGTGATCAAGGAAGTAGTAGAAATCAGACTAAACTATGAACAGGACAGGTTGCTACTCACCATATAGTGGAGATGTTTAGTAGCAGGCAGGCACAACAAAAAGACTGCTAAACCAGTAAGCTTTTGGCCGGAAGGCCTTCTTCTGAAATAGTTCACACACACACACACACACACACACACACACACACACACACACACACACACACACACACACACACGTTCACATTCATGCAAACACAGCTGACGCACATTTGAACACTGTCTCTGGCCACTGAGGCAAAAGCGCATGGTTGCAGAGGCAGTCTGGGTGGAGGGGGTAAGGAGGACACTGAGGTGGGGAGGGGGAGGGATAGCAGGGTAGCTTGTAGAGCATACAGAGACTTAGTGAGGAGAGAGTAGGTAAACTAGTTGCAGGCTGGAGGTTGGGTGAGGGAGTGGATCAGAAAAGGAAACAAGCAAAATCACTGCAGCTGTGTTGGTGGAATAGAAGGCTGTGTAGTGCTGGAACAAGGACAGGTGGGTGAAGGACAATGAGTAACAAAGGTTGAGGTTGGGGCCAGGATGGTTATTGGAACATATATTATACTGCAGGAAGCGTTCCCACCTGCACGATTTACAAAAGTTGGTGCCGACTGTGAAGCAGTCATTGTAGTGAATAGCATTGTGTTGGGCAGCAAACTCAACTACTGGGTCGTCCAGCTGTTTCTTGGCAACAGTTTCTCGGTGGCCATTCATGTGGACAGCCAGCTTGTTGGTTGTCATGCCGATGTAGAACACAGCACAGTGGTAGCAGTTTAGCTTGTAGATTACATGACTGCTTTCACTGGTAGCGCTGCCTTTGATGGGATTGGTGATGCTTGTGACCAGACTCGAGCAGGTGGTGGTGCGAAGGTCTTGCATCTAGCTCTATTACAGGGGTATGAGCCATTAGGCAAGGGGCTGGGAGCAGGGTTGGAGTAGGGATGGACGAGTATATTGTATAGTTTTGATGGGCAGTGGAACACCAGACCACGATGAGAGATAGTTGAAATGCTGGCGGAGAATGTGATTCAGTTGCTCCAGTACTGGGTGGTACTGAGCACGAGGGAAATGCTCTTTGTGACCAGACAGTAAGACTTTTGGAGGTGGTGGGTGACTGGAGAGATTGGAGAGATAAGGCACAGGGGAGCTGTTTCTGTTCAGGGTTGGGAGGGCGATTTCTGTCTGTGAAGTCCTCAGTAAGACCCGTGGAATATTACAAGAGGGACTGCTTGTCACTGAGGATGTGACAGCCGTGGGTGGCTGTGTTGTATGGAAGTTACTTCTTGGTGTGGAATGGGTGGTAGCTGCTGAAGTGCAGGTATTCTAGGTTTGATATGGATGGAGGTACTGATCTAGCTATTTTTGAGGTGAAGGTACACTTTGAGGAAGGTGGCTAGTTGGGTTGAGGACGACCAAATGAAGTGAATGAGAGAGAAGTTGGTGAAGTCATTAGGAATGTGGATAGGGTGTTATCAATAAATGTAAACCAGGTTTGGGATTCTGAGTGGTTAGGAAGGATTCCTCTAGATGGCCCATGAATAGGTTGGCATAAGATGGTGCCATGTGGGTGCCCATTGCTGTACCACGGATTTTTTTTGTGGGTGATTCCTTCAAAGGTGAAGCAATTGTGGGTGAGGGTATAGTTTGTCATAATAATCAGGAAGGAGGTTGTATGTTTGGAATTTGTCAGACATTTGGACAGGTAGTGTTCAACAGTGGCAAGGGCTTGGGTGTTAGGGATGTTAGTGGAAAAAGAGAGGTGGCATCAATAATGAACAATGACAAGCAGGGCACCATGTGGTAAAGGAACTGTGGAGAGCTACTGTAGGAAATGATTGGCGAATTTGTTGGGTCTGTGAGAGCAGAGATTCTCTTGGTGGGGGCACAGTAACCGGCCACTTTGACAAGTCTGGGTGGATGGGTAGGAGTGCAGGAATGGTAGGCGTGAGGAGAGGTATAGACTCAGGGAAGAGGTTCTGAGATGGGCCTAAGGATTTGACGAGAGACTGGAGATCCTGCTGGATTTCTGGAATGGTGTCACAGTGGTAGGGTTTGTAGATTGACAAATCTGACAACTGGCAAAGTCCTTCTGCCAAGTAATCCTTGCAGTTCAAAACCACAGTGGTGGAGCCTTTGTCAGCAGATAGTACCTTATAATCTTACTAAGTGATGACAAAGGCTCCATTTTGATGCATATTATACACATATAGCACACACAAACTACTGAATATGCAAGCAGGTGTCCAATGTGTAACTTTTACCAAATTTCATTGTATTTCGCATTTATTTATTATCCCTTTTAAATCACATAGTAACTTGAATGACACTATTCTAGTACTCATTTTGCACACTTGTGTAATCAGTTATGGTTCTTGTATTTTGTGAGTTCTTAAAGAGTGGTCTTCAGAATCTTCACGGTTATCTGTGCTACATGTGCCAGTAATCAAACTGGGAACTGCCTCTGGAAAGTCAAAATAATTATTGAAACTTTTCTATTGTCTCTAATTACTAATAATATAATTCAAAGTGTACAACTGCTATTACTTACGGTAATGAAAGCAATTTAGTTGGGGAGGTTTCACACTTGGTATTAAATTATCCCACTAAGTTCATCCCTAAACTTCTGAACTAGTCTTTCTTCTGACAAAGACAGGCAGAAGCTGCTGTGGCAGCTTCTGCATTTCTGTCGTCAATGAAATTTTGGATTACCACTGTATCGAGGGACTGAAATGTGGTTCAGTTACCTGTGAACATAACAAAGCAGTTAGAATCCATAATCTAAAGATGAACTCTCACTGTATGGCAATTTATGTTATTACAATGAAAAGAATACCTCTAATTGCATACGGGCATCGATATAAGTCAACGGGGACAGTTGAAAATGTGTGCCCCGACCGGGACTTGAACCCGGGATCTCCTGCTTACATGGCAGATGCTCTATCCATCTGAGCCACCAAGGACACAGAGGATAGTGTGACTCCAGGGCCTTATCTCTGGCATGCCTCCCGTGAGACCCACATTCCCAATTTATTGTCCCGCACTATATTCATAGTGCCCCTGCCCATTATACTCATTACTGGCGGCTTTTTGCTGATTCCCGTAAGAGTTCGGGCACTGTTTGTGCATCCGCACAGAAGAAGATGATCAAATGGCTGGTGAGCCTTAATTATATATATGAAGATGGTATCTGTTCTTTCGGACATGTCCGAAAGAACAGATACCATCTTCATATATATAATTTATCTTATGATTCTCACTTTTCACAGTTGTTCTATAAATCCAATATTAAAGCCAAAGGAAGAACAAATGTGAACAGGGTGTATACGGCCTGAGAGATCCGAGAAAAACCCAGGAATTTTTTCATCCGGGAGAACACCGGGAAAAAATCAGAAATTTTTTAGAATTCTGGGAATTTTTCATTGTTGTAGTTTCCAGTTAAATTTTCGTAGTTTTGACTGGTAAGAACAGATACTCTAACAAAGGATATTACTATATCCCGCTACTGCAGAATAATACTGCAGCAATAAAAGATGAACAAGAGAAAAATACGAAAATAGAACTTAAATTGCAAAGGAAATGTGCCATATATAACAACAAAACACAGTACTCATACAAGTGTCTGCCAGCAGCAAAATGTGTCAAAGACTTTAGGAAGACTGTGCAATGCTTCATAATAACAAATTGCCTCCAATGAACGTGACGTCACAACTGTTTACAGTAGATGCCTTATAGCAGTTACGAGCAAGCTCATGCACATGCGCAGTTGAGTCGCGTATCTTCTCCCGCTATAGAAATATGGCTGTTGGCTGTATTAGCAGTCGCAGTAAGCACCTAGATGCTATTGGGAAAAATTTTACTGGCGCGCCCAAGCTGCCAGCCTCAAACATGTATGCGCAGAATCTAGGGTGGCAAGTGGCAATTTGGGGGGGGGGGGGGGGAGGAGGGGGGGGGAAGCAGGGGTGCATATTCATATTCTTGGAGAAAAAAACCGTGTGTCACAAAGTGCCTAGCATCCAGTACACGTTGGTCTATCGGTTATTTCAGTTATTTGTATGATTTTCAATGCATCCATGTTGGTTTTTTTTAACATTCTTTAACACCTTCTAAGTTGATTTCTGAATGAATCATAAGTTGATTTTTGAATGCGTGCATAGTATACGTGATGTCTGTCGGGGGAATTCTCCTCGTATCTAGAAATAAACTTTCCTGCAGACAAAAGGAGACGGGGCTATGCAAGCTGAACAGATAAATGTCAATCGCAGTATGATTACGTGGTTGATTGGGTTTGCGAATGATCAGAGTTGTTATATTTACTAGCAAAATCCATAGATTCAGACTACAAGAGTGGAAATAAACGACTAACAGGAATAATAGGTAAGAAAGATTATGTATTATCTTCTCGGTGTATACAAGAAAATGAAATTTTGACAGAAAATTTTTGGCCAGATCGCTACACTAATAAGGGCCAGTTGTACGGTCCCAGGCTAGCAGCCGTTTAAGTTCTGTTCTTGAAGTAGCATGGAAAATGTGTTGTATGAACATGTAACAATGCCTAGCCGGAGAATACTCGCGGGATAACGAAACCAATGATTCTGACAGGGTTAGTGAAATTAATCGGCAAATAAGTTTTGACAATGGCAGGAATAGTTATAGAATTAGTGATAAGATTGTTTGTTAGAATGAGGAAGGATAAGAAACGGGACGGGGACATCACACAAATTATGGAAGAATATAACAATTCCAAATGTATATTTGTGCTTAAAAAGAATAAATAGTGGCAAGTAAAATGGTGCCCTGTCTAATTGTGAACTGCTGAAATTTGACGAGTTCTGTGCAATTGAAGTACCCTACGAAAAGACAATTCCTAATGTTTCATGAAACGGGCAACTCAGTTGTGGCTTCTTTGAAATTTGCGATTTTCTGCTGTCGAGCAACTTCATGTTCTTTAACTTCAATCATTTCTGCACTGACGGGTAAACACTTTGTTGCTACTCCCTAATGAAATCATTCAGCCCAACTTCTAACCTGTAATAGTGCCCACATTTTGGTATAGAAAATGTTTCTGTGTTGCAGGAACAAGCTAAAAGTTGTTCCTTTTGCTGTCTTCCCTGTCTCACATTACTCTTGTTTATCCTGTATTGTTGACCTACAGCATGATTTGATGTTTTCTCAGCAAGAGAAACACTCCTCTTTAAAAATTCGTGGTATAGTGAACACACTTCGTCATGGTAGACTAAAACCTAGCACTTAAGAAAAATGCTAAAATAGGCTGAAACAAAGGGTGATAACATAATGTACTCTAATGTTTCTGACTTAAAGCGTGAGTGTGAATCTTGGTTCTTTCAGTTTTTTCCCCCCAAACCACATTCCACTTCTTTATGAGGTGACTTGCTTGGAATTTGCAGCCACTCTTCTTTACTGGATAGTCGGCTGCTGGGAACCCTCTTGACTTCTTCTCCGTCCAATAATGCTAGGCACAGGAATTTTTAGACTCTGTCTACTTATGAAATAAGTAGACATACAAAAATTGCTTTTCGTCAATTAACGATGTATTTGACCTTCATACACAATAAAACTATCACTTTCAACATAAATATATCACTTCCAGTAAGTATCTCGTATAGTCGAACATCAGAAACAAATTTAATTACAGTTAAAAGGAAGTTGGCTTTGATACCATAACTTTTCTTAACATAAATCAGAAAATAAATCTTGCCTATAGCAAGGTCACGTCAAGAGTTTCCAAGACTTCTTTTTCAACTGTCTTTGTTTTAATAACAATAGTCAATGATCCAATAAGCACAGAGCTGCATATAAACTCCATGGTTCTTCCTTACGCACTCACTAAAACATCTATGGATTGCCCGACAGGTACTTCTCGGTGCTGTTCGTCCGCCACATCTACTTTCTTCCTGCGACTGATGTTAAACCTGCGCACACAAACGTGATGCGTAGTAGGTAGGATTCTACCATCCCACTCTCGTATCCAGAATATCGTGTGTTCGAGATGGTAGAAGTCTGAGTGGTTCTAGAATTTACACAGAAATTCTTGAATCACTACAGTACTACCCACAAACATCATAGAAAGCACTACTCTCATTGACCCAGAGATCGCTGGATGAAACACAAATGAAGCGGGGTGAGGTATTTGCAGTCGAAAAGTTTCACCCATTGCATGCAGCATAGATAACATGTGATTCTTATTGAGAGTCTGTTGTAGTAGAAATCTCTCGTGGATGTAACAAGATTTCATAAAAGTTCATTTATAAGGACCCTCATTTCAAATGTGGGACTTATTGTACTCATAAATATGAAATTAAATGAATGCATTGAAACACTTATTGTTCAGTCACGAATATTCGCAACATAGAGAAATGGCTTGATGTATATGGGTATGTGCCGACAGCATCTGAATGGAGTTGGAGCTGTCGAAATGTAAACTGTACACCCCATGCTTGCCAACATCTGCAAGTTTCTTAAAAATGTCCATTTTGGTGACACGTATGTAAAGAGATTTATTTTATTGGCCATGAGTATTCAAAAAAACTACTAAATGCAAATATGAGCAATATTAAATTTGAATTTAACCCTATGGCGCATAGTGTCCACTATAGTGGACAGCTGTTAATGGTGGCTTCTTTGGCATTTTCAATCAGTCCTGAGGCTGCAAATGCACACAGTTCACTGCAGTGGGGACTCCCTACTGGTGTTGTGTCCTACATGCATTTGCAGCCTCATGACTGATTGAAAACGCCAGAGAATTGACCATTAAAAGTTGTCCACTGCAGTGAAATTCATGCACCACAGGGTTAATTAATATTTAGTACTTGAAACACTAACACAATGGCTTCTCTGGCAAAATAACTTCTATTATAACTTCTATTATGACTTCTAGTGGCATTTTTCAGAACTTCCTCAGGTTTTGTCTCAGAACCTAAGCAGCAGGTGCATTTTTGGACCACAAAAATTCGAAAAAAAGGTCACCTAATGTTTGTGTAAATATGGTACTCTACATGCCACTGCGAAATGCATGACAGATACGAGATCAGACATTTATGTTAATAAGCTTCTGTATTCACCTGAACTACAAGAATGGTTTCAGCATTTTTCTTCAGACATTTGAAATGAGTGAGTGTTTTAATCATAAGCTGTTTTGAAACAATTTGCCATGAAAGCACAATCTGTGCTGAATCAGAAATAAGTTTTCTGTCTCTTTTTAATCATTTTTGTAAGTACTGAAAATTTCCTGGAGTACAAACCATACATCAGGAAGCTTGGCATTGCATTTTGCTTCTGTGAAAGATCAAACGGTCAGTGTGTTTTGGCATTTGAGCAGATGTAATTTACAGTTTTTAGAACTAACTGCATAACCTGTAACATTATAAATAACTCCTATGTACAGTGTATAAAAATTGCTCGTGTACAGCATTGACAAGTCTACGATATCTGCACTAGAAATTGACAAGGGCCACATACAGCTTATGAGCCTGAAATAATTTCCTGTTATTAGAGCATTACTTTGTTTTGTGTACATTAAGAGTCTATATTGAGGTCAGATGTCAACTGGTAGTTCACTCTTTTAATGTCTCATACTGGGCTATGATTTTACCTGATGGTAAAAATATTGAACCATATTAGTTAAAATGGGGGAGACAGAAGTGTACGCACAAACCAAACTAGACCTTTGGCATGAAGGAATCATAAAAATTGGTTCTAAAATCAGCAACATCATGAGGGTTGATTTGGTGTCAAGTAGGACCTCTCCGACAATCCATCCAAGAACAACAGGTGAGGAGATAGATATGTTCAACAATCTCTAATGCTTGGGTAGCATCATTTCTGTAGTCAGTACCATACATCAAGAGAATGGAAACAGAATTTTCAAAAAGTTTCCAAATTCTATACTTGGAAACAGAATATTTTGATATGCTTTCTAAGTTCAGCCTATACAGGACTTGTCTCATACCAATATTACCACACGGAGGACTAGAAGCCATAACTGTACCAAATAAGAACTGTCTCCAGACAACAAAAATGAAGTTCCATCCTACAGAAAACAATATTAGATCAAATAAGCAATGAAAAATCCAACAACAGCTTCTGTTTGACAGAAGTTTCTTGGAGAACCTTGAATTGAAGTGATCGCAGTTTTACTGTCTATCATGCAAGGAAGATGGGACCTCACAGAACTCCAAAGGTTTACTTTGATCAAAATTTTCCAGGGAAGAGACAAAGAAGGAGGTCTTAGTACAGCTGAGAGAAGTGGTTCTCATGAGCCTCAAGTAAGCAATATAGTATGGCGTGATTAACACTGAACAATGTTCCAAATCCTTGTGTATGTTTTTCTGGACATAAGTAAGAGAGATTCTGTCACATTTGACAGATTCATATTTGCACTAATAGTATAGTTAAGTTTGTATTATATTGCCATTAACCATACTGGTTTCTCTAGATTTCTCTCTCCCAGATTTGAAATATTTCCTGATTTTAACAATAATTTACTGTTTTGCATTTTTTAGAAGAAGGAAGAGGAGAAAACAAAGCTTTCAAAGCGTAAAATGAAGAAACTGACAAGGCTCAGTGTTGCAGAGTTGAAACAACTTGTTAGTAGACCAGATGTTGTTGAAATGCATGATGTTACTGCCAGAGATCCCAAACTACTTGTTCAGTTAAAAGCTCACCGTAATACTGTTCCTGTTCCAAGACATTGGTGCTTTAAGAGGAAGGTAAACACAACAGCTTTAGGTCTGTCATTGCAGACAAATTGGCTTTGTATTTCTCTATTTGCTACAGGTATGTTGTTGTTGTTATTATTGTTGTCATTATTTTTATTAATATCATCATCATCATCATCATCATCATCATCGTCGTCGTCGTCATCGTCATCACCACCACCTTCACAAACATTTTTTCTCCTTGTAAGTCTGACCTTTTTGCCAAAATCATTTTCAGTATTTACAAGGTAAAAGAGGGATAGAAAAGCCACCTTTTGATCTGCCAGACTTCATAAAAAAGACAGGAATTATGGAGATGCGTGCAGCGTTACAGGAGAAGGAAGACCAACGAACACTGAAAGCAAAAATGAGAGAACGTGCCCGTCCAAAGCTTGGAAAAATTGATATTGACTACCAAAAACTCCATGATGCATTTTTTAAGTAAGTAGTAGTCATATCTTGTTTTGATTAGTGTGAGCTGTTGACATTTCTGAACTTTGAATACAGTATTTAACAAAATAAAGCCTGATAAAAGGGGTGAAGATGAATTGGAAATAACATTGGTTTGTAGCCTATTTCAAATTGGAGAACGTATTTCTTAGCCATCTCCTGAACTAACAGCTCATGCAGAGGTTATTTATTGAAATAAATGCTTTTGTAGTCATTGTAATTTAAATCCATAAGATGTCATCCTAACTTTGCTGTTGCACACTTGCTAGTGACTTAAGTTTATTGACTCCAGTGTTGGACTCCATTCCAAACATGTGGTTATTATAGCACATTTGCTAATGACTTGTATTAACCTTGGGGCACTCTGGACAGTTTTCTTCAGTGCTGATATGAATCAGTCAACTCATAAAAATATTGGGAGTAACAAATTGTCGGGATCAGCATATCTTGACCTTATAATCTTACCTGCTGACCAATGCGTACCACTGTGGTTATGAACTACAGATTACCTGGCAAAAGGGCTCTGCCAGCTGTTGGACATGTCTGCCTGCAAGCACTGCTACAGTGATCCCATTCCAGAAATCCAGCTGGATCTACAATCTTTCCTCAGATCTATAAGTCCATCCCATAACCTCTCCCTTGAACATATCCCCCTCCTCACCAAAGTCACTCCTCACATTCTATCTTATGCATCACTCCTAAAGTACACAAAACCTGTCACACTGCACACACCATTGCGGCTGAATATAATGCATCCAGAGAGAGAATCTGTGCCCTTGTGGACCAACACCTTCAGCTTATTAACTGCTCCTTTACCACGCCATACGCTGCTCATCACTGTTGATACCACTCCTCTCTTAACCAACGTCCCCAATGCCTATAGCCTTGCCACCATTGAACACTATCTTTCTAACACCCACCTTATTCCAAACCTACTACTACGTACCTGATCATGATGACCAACTATATCCTGAGCAAAAATTACTTCATTGAAAGTATCACCTACAAACAAACACTTGGTATAGCAACGTGCACTCCATTGCACCATCCTGTACCAACCTACTCATGGGCCATCAAAAGGAATCGCAGACCCCTCACCTGGTTCAGATTCATTGATGACATCTTCCTGATCTGGATGGTCCTCCTCAGACCAACAAGCCACTTTCCTTTATGTCAGCCTCAGCCTCATGGATGGCTCCATGAGTATATGCATCCACATCAGACCTACATACCACCAACAATACCTCTACTTTGATAAGTGCCACCCACTCCACACCAAGCAGTCCCTGCTGTACAGCCTAGCAACCTGTGGTTGTCACACATGTAGTCCTTCTCAAAATATGCCAAGGATCTCACTGAGACCTTTTGCAGGTGGAATCACCCTCCCAATCTTCTCCAGAAACAAATCTCTTCCCAAGCTTTGACTCCCCAGTCACCTACCAGCCCCCACATACCTATTGATCAGCTACAAATAAGCACCTGCCCCTCCAACCTCCACATGACTCATTAACACCCAGGGCTGGAGCAACTGTATTATGTTTTCCAGCAAGGTTGCAGTTACCTCTCATCATTACCCTAAATGGGAAATATCATCCCCATCTCCCCCCCCCCCCCCCCCCACAATGGTACCCCACCATCCACCCTGCGTACACAGCATCCTCATCCATCCCTATTCCACCCCTGCTGTTAACCCCTTGCCCAATAACTCATATTCCTGTAATAGATCTAGATACAAGATTTGTCCCCTACATGCTCTCGCTACCACCTATTCCAGTCCTGTCAAAGGCACCTCCTACCCTATCAAAGGCAGGACCACCTCTGAAAACAGCCATGTGATGTACTATCTTAGCCTCAAACACTATGCGGCATTCTACATGGTGATGTCCACTACAAGCTCTCTGTCTATATGAATGGCCACTGCCAAGGTGTGGCCAAGAGACAGCTGGACCACCCAGTTGCTAAGCATGCTGCCCGACTTGATGTGCTTGACATTGACAACTGTCTCACAATCTCTACCCTTTGAATTCTTCCCACCACTACTAGCTTCTCTGCACTGCAAAGATGGGAACTGTACATGCGACATAGCCTGCTCTCACATAACCCCCCTCCCAGCCTCAACCAATACTAGCCACTGACCTCCATGATCTTCACCTGCCTCTATACCCTTCCCTACTCTCACGGCAGCCTCAAATGTGTCTTCTATCACATCAGCACACCTGCATAGTCCTATCACCTGCTCTACTTCTCCCCTTCTCCATTCCCCCCCCCCCCCTTTTGCACACACAGCACAGCTGCACCTAGCAACTTGTCTCCACCACATCCCTGAACACTCCCACAGGCTACGCATTGTGCTAATCTGCCACTCAGTGCCTCATCTGCCACTCAGTGCTACCTCATCTGGCAAGTAACAATCTCTGGTTGTTCCATTCTATTTGAGTTTTATCCATCTATGGCTATATATTAGGTTGGTGCATATGTTCATAGGTAGGGTGTACACGACCCGGGAGATCCGAGAAAAACCCACGAATTTTTTCATCCGAGAGAAAACTGGAAAAAACCTGAGAATTGTTTAGAATTCCTGGAATTTTTCATTGTTTTTGTTTTCAGTTAAATTTTTGTGATGTTGACTTGTAAGAACCAATATTTTAACAAAGGATATTACTGTATTCCCGCTGCCTCAGAATAATACTGCAGCAATAAAACATGAATGAGAGAAAAAATGAAAATAAAACTTAAATTGCAAAGGAAATTCACCATATACAACAACAAAAAAACAGTGTGCATACAAGCGTCTACCAACAGCAAAATGTGTCAAAGGCTTTAGGAAGACTATGCAATGCTTTGTAACAACAAATTGCCTCCGATGGGCATGAAGTCACAACTGTTTACATCAGATTTGTTTTAGCACTTACGAGTGGGATCATGTGCATGTGCAGTTGTGAAGTACCTTCTCCCACTTGTGGCTACAGAAATGTGTCTGTTGGCTGTGTAAGCAGTTGCAGCAAGCAGCTAGATGCTACCAGGAAAAAATTTGCTGGTGCGCCCAAGTTGCCAGATTCATGCATGCACAGCAGGCCTGGATCTAGAAGGGGGGGGGGGGGGGGAGGGGGGCAGATTCATTTTCTTCAGGAAAAAAACCTTGTTTCGAAAAGCACCTAGCATCCAGTGCACGTTGGTCTATCAATTATTCATATGACTTTCAAACTCATTCCTGTCGATTTTTGAACACATTATAAGTTGATTTCGGAATGAATCATAAGTTGATTTGTGAATGCGTGCATAGTGCACGTGACGTCTCTGTCAAGGGAATCCTCATCGCATCCAGAAACTAACTTCCCTGCAGACAAAAGGGGCTATACGAGCTGAGCGGAGTAAAGCTGAACGAATAAATGACAACTGCTGTCTCATTAAGCGGTTGACTTGGTTTTGCGAATGATGAGTGTTGTTATAATTACTAGCGAAATCCATAGATTCAGACTACCAGAGTGGAAATAAATGACTAACAGGGATAACAAGTAAGAGCGATTACGTATTATCTTCTCGGTGTATCCAAGAAAATGAAATTTTGACAGAATAGTTTTGGCCAGATCACTATACTAGTAAGGGCCAGTTGCATGGTTCCCGGCTAGCAGCCACTTTAAGTTCTGTTCTGGAAGTAGCGCGGAAAATGCGTTGTATGAACATGTAACAATGCCTAGCCGGAGAATACTAGCGGGACAACTAAACCGGTGATTCTGGCAGAGTTAGTGAAGTTAAGCGGCGAATAAGTTTTGACATTGGCAGAAATAGTTATAGAATTAGTGATGACAAGACTATTTGTTAGAACGAGGAAGGACAAGAAACGGAGACATCACACAAATTGTGTAAGAATATGATGGTTCCAAATCTGTATAAAAATTTCATACTACTACTTTTTTATCTCATACTTGAGAAACTGGAGCGTATGAATGAATTGTGAAACTACCGTATTTACTCGAATCTAAGCCGCACTCGAATCTAAGCCGCACCTGAAAAATGAGACTCGAAATCAAGGAAAAAAATTTTCCCGAATCTAAGCCGCACCTGAAATTTGAGACTCGAAATTCAAGGGGAGAGAAAAGTTTTAGGTCGCATCTCCAAATCGAAACAAAGTTCGTTTAGTTGTAATATGAGACACAATTTAGGTCGAATGAATGACGATACAGTTGCAGTAGTTTGGTTCGAGTCGTAAGCTTAGCAGTTAAGCTTTACCAGGTAGCCATTGCTACGCGTCACGTGCTCCGTCCATATTTATACGGATATCCTTCCTTTTTCATGTGCTTCGTCTGGTTTGAATTGATTGCTTATTTTTCTTTGATCTGATAAGTGCCGTTCTCTTTGTTATAGGTGTTTACGTCACTCCAAGCTGAAAATGCATTACTGCACTGTCATGCATTGTTTGTCGCATTCTGATAGTGCGTGTTTACGGCCTGTTGCCGCTCGCGGCGTGGATTGCTTTTGTGCGCGCTACCGCCGCTTACAAATAAAAAATAGGGAGGAGTCATCTTATTAGCGAAACATTTGTTGTTACTTACACTACTGCTTTCTTTGATAATGATCAACAAGAACCAAATAACAGACTGCGTATGATAGATGATGTTCTGAACGAAATTTTAGTGAAAATTTTTCTCCGTTCCAAAGTCTTTGCAGGCGCCTCTTTAGTTCATTACATTCTGCACAGAAATTAGAGTCATCTTAGATTTAAAAATCTAGTCAGTTGTCGTGCTTAATTTCTGACTGTATCACTATCAGGCATAAGAATAATACGAATATAAACATGACATGATATGTATATTCTTCCCCGTTTGCTGTTGTCTCACTCTAGTTTCGTAGTTTATTAGGCAGACAGGATTTAAATGAGATAGTACCAAACACGAAACAATACATGGCAAAATGTTTATATTCGTATTAATCTTATGGCGAAGAGAATACTACATGTGATTCACAATTCATAAAAGCTCCTATTAGCAACCATCTCTTCTCACAGGTAGAAAAAAATTCAGAACGTAGTGTTGGCCATATTGACAAACATCCCAAACAGTCTTGCCAGTCGGATTTTCGTAGTACATTGAAATGCTGCTACATTCGAAGATCAACAATACAGAATTTGTATTTACTTCGTTGGATAATGTACCAAAATGCAGTGGTCGAAACTCTGGGCGGAGGAAAAAGGCTCGTCTTCCACTTTTTTTTAAATTTATTTACTGACGCAGAGATTTTGGTGCCAGTATTTATCTTTGTGCCTACAAAGCATGCCTGTGTGGCGCTACATATATTCGACGGCAGAAGTTAGTTGTGGCGGCACCCACCAACATTTTTCAGAACTCCCGCTTGCTTTGCACTCGATTCTAAGCCGCAGGCGGTTTTTCGGATTACAAAAACCGGAAAAAAAGTGCGGCTTAGATTCGAGTAAATACGGTATTTCCTAACGTTAAACTTTTTGCTTGTAGTGGGCCTGATATTGGTACTTCGTGAATTATATTCTGTCGTGTTATAAAAATGATCATTTGTGCCAAAACAGTCTCATTTATTTGGTGTTTTTTACAATTGCTGCAGTATTAGAAAGACCAATTTAGTCTTATCTAGTAGACAATGACAAAATAGACGTAATCAGTTCGAGATACCACACCAGTCTTGGGTCCTATTTCTATTAACAGCTTTTTCTGTATTACGCAACAACATTTCAATTTTTCATGTAGCAAAACGTTTGACAATTTTTGATGAGGTAATAGGTTTATTCACAGAAAGGAAAGCACGCTACGTAAAGCTGTAGGAAGATTAGAGAAAAAAAATTATAGGAACTAAGGATTGAAGAATTGTGTACTGTCTTGCTTGTCTCTTGTCTTTACTGGTTTTATGTATCCTATGTTTAATTTTATGCCGCCCAAAGCACCAAGCTGTTAGCTAATAGGGAATAAAGAGTGCAAATTTCCTGCAGAGTTCTTTTTTTTTTTTAAAGAAAAAGGGGTGGGAGGGGAGGATGTCAAACCGACCGACTGGAAGCAGGAGAGACACCACAGGACATTTTAATTTCCACTGTCCTGAATATAGTTTGATGACATCCATTACAAGATATACACGTTTCAATTCCACAGAGCGACGTGCGATAGGAGAATGCTGTGTGAAGAGACGTGGCACTGCACTTTGGCACACTTAAGACCAAATAACATGTCTTACATTTTCTTGAATACATATGTTTCATGCATGAGACTCTTCAGAAAGATATGCGCTACAAAATGAATATTATTTTTATTTTTTTTTTTTACGTCCTGTCTCAAATGCTCGAGGAAGGGAAGAGGGGGGGTTGCGCCACTATTTAGTATTGCCCCCGGTCGGAAATGTTGCAGATCTGGGGCTGATGCGCAGAGCAGTCTGAGTTATAATGGGGAAGTGGGTAGCCACCGCGTGACTCGTGTTTACATTTAGTGATTTTACTGTGTCCTCTTTGTTTACTGCTCTTACGTGAAATGAAAACAAAACGGATTTTTGTGGCCGGGAGCTATCAGTTGAATACATTCACATAATTACAGAAGGTTAAGATATGTTATTAGTTTCAGATTTTATTTTATTTACATCTTTCTGACAGTCAAGCATTAATTGCCTTGCAGAACAATGAAGTTATTTTTGTCGGTTTGCTAAAGAAACTTTCTTTTATTAATCTTTTCCACTGGGGCAGTCAATATGTTTGAAACGAAGTGTTTAATTCTACACTATTGGCTAGTTTAAACTGTTCACTGCATTTCAGGTGCATGTTTACATCTTCTAGCACGTATGGCTTTATGCAATAATAAAGAACCAAACATGAGATAACACACTATTTGCACGCCAAGAAAATTTACATCCCGAAAACCACATTGAAAAGCATAATATTAGGTCGAGGCCTTCACTGGGAATCTGGACATACGAATGTGCACTTTAAATGTGCACATTTTAGTATGGGTCATGAAATTCAGATGCTCTTGGGGTATCCTCTGATGTCTCGTTTCTTTTGACATTATGTAAGATCTTTTAATGCTTTACATGTACGAACATACAGGCCTCCTACGTCATCGTTGCTGTGCAAGCACGGTGGCGCCTGTCATCTTGCGCTCTCTGCAACTGCTGAAACGAACCTATTTCTAACAGGTCGCGGGAAAATATTTGCGAATAATGGTTTGAAAAGCGTTACTTTCAAAGTAAATTTCCTTTTACGCAAGTTGAACTATGTGCGAGAATGTATGATGAATTTCTTAAATCACAGAGCCTTTGTCTCTCATTTAAAAATCAACTCATTGATGACGAGCCATTTAGGTGAATTTCGAGCCCAGAAGATCAGACATTCATGTCGTTATTAATTATGTGATATATCTTAAAAGTATATGCCCATAAAAGACCAATATTATATGTGAAAGCTTAGGTTCTCTTGCAGCGTGTTAACCTTAGAGACCAATATTATATGTGAAAGCTTTGCTTTTTTTGTAGCAACTCTATGTATAATAATTAAACCATTAACTTTTCCTGTTTGTGTGTTCGTGCTACTTAACAGTGATATTGCTACTCGCTGACTACATCAAGTGTCCTAAGCTCTGAATATCCGCTGTCATCGGCTGGCGAGATCACGTGACATGAGCTATGACTCCTTACAAAAGCGCAAGTAATATGCCGTGTTTGGTGGAATTCGAATATATACTTTCGTAATACGAAAATATGTCGTGTACATGTTGCTGTAAATTAAAGATCTTTCCAAAGTGTGGTTTTTCCCTGAGTTTCTTTTTCTAAAGCACCAGGAAATTCAACACCCATGTACAAAACCATAACTATTCAAAGGCCTGATAAGTTACACAGTTCCGAGAGAAAATATACTGTCAGTTAACAGGGAAAAAGTATGTTTTCACCAGGGAGAAAGTGTGTTTTTAATCAGGGAATCTGGGAGAAATCTAGGAATTTTTTTTTACTTGTCCACGTATACAACCTGATAGGGTTTTTGTTTTGCATGTTGGTGTACCAGTTGCTATGGTTTTATTTATCAATGACCATTTTTCATTTGTTGTTCATGGTTGCTATTTGAGTGTACATGTTTTCATTTTCATTTGGAGGTGTGCGTGTAGCTGTGGATGCTAGAAAATGGAGTGTCAGGTGGAGAAATTATAACAGTTCCGACGCCTACTTCTGTTTGAGTTCAACAGAGGGGTGATAGCAGCAGAGGCAGCCAGAAACATTTGCACCATCTATAGGCATAATGCCACTTACTGAGTATGGCAAGAAAATAGTTTTCTTTTTTAGGGAGCATTGTTTTGACGGTACTGCCTCTCCACTTTCGGAAAGACCTTCGGGATTTGATGATCGTTTAAACACATTAACCCACAATGATCTATGTAACTCGAGAACTGGCAAATGTGATGAATTGTGATCATTCCACCATCATGCGACATTTGCATGCAATGGGGAAGGTTCAGAAATTGGGTGTATGGATATTGCAAGCCCTAAGCCAAAATCACAAAAATTAGCAAGTGGTTTTTGAGCATCTCTGCATACTCTTCACCAATTGCCTTGTGAACAACACCAACTATTCGTATACTCTATTGCTACTGGTGACAAGAAATGGTGTTGTTATGCTGCCATAAGAAAAAGAAAAAAATTGTTGAGCCTAAACAAAGCAGCAAATCCCCGTACAAAGACATGCATGCATCAACAAAAGATAATGTTGTGCATCAATGGAACAGTGATGGTGTGGCGTACTACAAATCACTTCCTGGAAGTGTAACTATGACTGATGACATTGCCAACAACTGAGACATCATGTAGATGCAATCCAAGAACAACGAAGGCTGTATGGAGTGATGCTACTCCACAATAATGCCCACTTGCATTCTGCTAGTCAACAAAAAAACACTATGTGGGAGTTGGTTTCACAAGTCATTATGTGCCCACTTTATCCACCTGATCTTGCCTCCTCAGATTTTCACCTTTTCCCCTCTCTCTCAAACATCCTTCAAGGAACTTCCTTTTTGGATGAAAATGCACTCCGAACATGGTTTGACAAGTTCTTTGTCTGAAAACCATGCAATTTCTACAGTTACATAGTCAAAAAAGTTAAGTTAGCATTGGAAATTGTTGTAAATAGTGAAGGAGACTGTCTCTGTTATGTGTATCTCTTGTCTTCATCAAACTAATGGAAAAATGCTACAAAGTTATGCACCAACCCAATATTTCATCTTAATTATCCAACTTTTCTCCTTTTGGTTTCATTACTTCTGTTGTTAATTTTAACTTACAATAGCCCCATTTGACAGTTAACTTCACCACCCAATTACTTGATTCCAAACCCGGTATCTGCTTAGTAATATTACTCAACAAACCCTCAAAGTTATCTACTTTCATAGTGAGGTCTTTGATGTTTTCATAAAAAATATGTAATGTTTTAATTGTGATATCTAAGGGTGATACACAGTTCTACTGCCATGTGCCAGGAAATTGATCATATTAGTATGGGACAACTGCGCTTAACTGTATAATTTAGTGCAGTCACAAGTCACACAGATTAGACCAGCTGTAAGTGGCAGAGTACCAACTGCCACAGATCCTGGCAGCATCAGAATTCACCATTTCAACTGACTTACCCACAGATGCCTCTCCAAAATAGTGGAAATTGTACTTTCTTGCTTTCTACAGGCTGTTAGTAAATGCTTTTCACCACCAAATTGCGCTGATTCCTATTTTCTAATTATTAGCAGTGCAAATTACTCCAATATTGCCTTGGCTCACTGTAAGTTCCAAGTGGCAGGCATTGGACTTCATTGTGATGTACAAGTTCTTTACTTTACAGGTTCATGAGTTAGTTTCTCATTAATTCATAATTTTGTCTAAATGTTGGAAAATCCACACCTTAATGAAATATTTTTGTCTACATGGCAGCATGAAGTTGGGATGTAAGTGTTTTCATAAATATTGCTATTGTCACATCATCAAAATCTTATGTCAATTGAAAGTACATCTGTTTATCAGTAGTCCAATACATACTTGAACATTAAAAAGATTTTGTTGTAAAACTATTTCTATGAAGGCCATCCAGAAAGTAACAGACTTTTCATACAAAAAATTAACAATGTGAATAAAATTTTATTATATATAATTTTAAAGGTACATTCTTAAGCTGTTTTTCTACGTAATTGCCATTCAGATTGAGGCAACTGTCATACTGTGGCATGAGTTTTTCAGTACCATCTCTGTAGAAATATGCCATCTGCCATTGCAACCACTGGTTTGTACTGGCATGCAGTTCAGCATCAGTATCAAAGCATTGTGTAATAAGCCATGTCTTTATTGGTGGGAAGAGGTGGTAGTCACTTAGTGGCAAATCCAGTCTGTATGGTGGATGATCAAACGACTCCCATCCAAAACCTCATAGGAGCCCTCAGGTAATATCAGAAATTTGCTGTTGTGAAAAACAAAAATTTTTGCACTAAGTTTTCCCCAACACGTGTTTTATGTCATCTGCCTTAACTTTGTCAGTGCTTGACATTTGGTTTGCAGTTTTTTACCAACAAAAAATTAATCTCACACCTTACAAGT
Organism: Schistocerca piceifrons; assembly: GCF_021461385.2. Lineage (NCBI taxonomy): Eukaryota > Metazoa > Arthropoda > Insecta > Orthoptera > Acrididae > Schistocerca > Schistocerca piceifrons. The sequence continues at coordinate 366,650,588 of NC_060138.1, read as the reverse complement.
GGCAGAATTTTCTATTGCAGTGCACACTTTAACACATCACAGAAACCAAAGCAGCTGAGACACAGACCACACTCTGCCGCTAGATGCACCAAGGTGGCAGCTGTAGCCCTGCCCACTGCTGCAATAGATCAAACTGTTTGCTATTTTCTGGCTAGCCCTCATATTTTGACAACATAATACATTAACAGAACATATTGTCCATTCAGTATTTCTTGTTCCTTGCTAATTATGAGTGGTAGGTTTCTGGAATGCTTATAGTGGTCAGCTCTGATGCTGCTGTGCTAACTTTAGATGGCCCACTCTCAGTAGTATTTGACTGACCATCACCACCCATGCTCATTCATGGCTCACTGGGAGCAACATGAAGTGCAACAGAGTATCTCTTCTTTTAAAAACTGTTAACAGTAACATTACAAAACATCTGATTATCCCATTAAACCTCACCACACTTGTTCAAAGTTGAGGCTAAGAGGGTTGGTCTCTCACAGTACATACAAAAAGGACTAACTTAAGTTCAAACTGACAATGTTTATGTAAAAACAAAAAAAAACAAATAACTTGACTGTTTAAAAAAATTTGTAATTAATTACTTAAAACTGTTCTACTTGAAATGATTCAGAATTTTGTGTAATTTCTTTCCTCCTACAGATGGCAAACGAAACCTAGGATGTCAATCCACGGAGACTTATATTATGAGGGTAAGGAGTTTGAAACACGCCTGAAAGAAAAAAAACCAGGTGACTTGAGTGAAGAGCTACGAACTGCATTGGGCATGCCTGTAGGCCCTAACGCTCACAAAGTTCCACCTCCTTGGCTCATTGCTATGCAAAGATATGGACCACCACCATCGTATCCCAACCTCAAGATACCAGGCTTAAATGCTCCTATACCGGATGGATGTTCCTTTGGTTACCACGCAGGTGGTTGGGGAAAACCCCCTGTTGATGAATCGGGAAGGCCTCTTTATGGAGACGTTTTTGGTGTTCAGAGTCAGGATTCGCAGGTACATCAATGACAATATTGTATTTTCTGTCTGTAATGTGCAACTGTTTATTTTACAAATGTAAGTGTATAATAGGCTTTTTAAGTAATGATTTTGAATATTGTATACATCATAAGATATAAAAACCAAAGTAAACAATTATTGATAATATAATATAAACAGATAGATAAAAATCTACTCACCAAGTAGCGACAGGGGAACACTCACACAAAAGGACTTAACTATTACAAGCTTTTGGGGGCAGTGGCTCCTTCGTCTGGCGGAAGAGTTGAAGGGGAAGGGAGAGAGGTGAAGGAAAGAGATTGAAGGGGTTTAGGGAAAGGGGTACAGTTCAAAAAAGTCACCCAGAACCCCGGGTCAGGGGAGACTTACTGGACAGGATGAGAAGGAAAGACTGATTGTTGGGGACTGCACTGGGCGAGATTTGAAAACCTGAGAACTTAGAGGTGGAAGACAGGGTAATATGCAAGACAGGGATTGCTACTAAAACATCATGCACAAGTTAATAAGACTGAGAAGTTAAGTGCATTGTATGTAACAGAGGTGGGAGGGGGGGGGGGGGGGGAGAAGAGTCAGAATATGAAAGATGTAGGGTACTAAAATGAAGTGAAGAAAGGAGTAGTTATTCTGAAAAAATTCAGAAACGGAAGAAATTAATGTAAATTAATATCAGGTGGGTGGTGAGAACTAAGGACGTGTTGTAGTGCTAGTTCCCATCTGTGGAGTTCTGCGAAACTGTTGTCTGGGAGAAGAATTCGGATGGTGCTTGTGGTGAAACAGGCACCAAGGTCATGAATGTCACATTGTAGAACTCGCTCTGCAACGGGATATTATGTAAATAACGGATTTCAGCTATCAATCGTCCTTTTTGAATTTTATTGGCAGATCTAGGTTTCAACTAGAAACTAGCCATTCTCAGTGCACTATCATTTTTGATCAATGCATGTAATGCCTGTTGGTCGGGCTTCATCCACAGTTCAATGAACTGTGGATCAAATCTAGATCTGCCAATAAAATTTAAAAAGGAGGACCGATAGCTGAAATCTATTATTTACAAGTCAATAACAGTCGCTGTGTGCAACAGCCTTCTGAATGGAAGGTAACCTGATGAGAGGATATTATGTGTTGCCTGTATACACCCTCTGCCTGTGCCCATTCATCCTGACTGATAACTGGATGGTAGTCATGCCGATGCAAAAGGCCGAACAGTGTTTGCGTAACAGCTGATGTATGGCGTGTCATTTCACAGGTGCCCCTCCCTTTGATAGTATATGTTTTGCCAGTTACAAGGCTGGAATAGGTGGTGGTAGGAGGGTGCATAGGGCAAGTCATGCAGCGGTATCGGGCACAGGGTTAGAAGCCTTAGGGTAGGTTGTTGCAGAGATTGGGAGGGTGACGAAAAGGTATTCCAAGTGTGGTGTACAAAATCTCAGACAGAATGGATGGGCATGATTTTAGGAAGTAATGGCCTTCTTGAAGTAACTGATTTGATACATTCAACGCCAGAATAATACTGGGTGACAAGTGATGTGCTCTGAAGTTGCTTTTTGGAGGGATCAGCAGTACCAGAATTGACTGTGATGGTGTGGGAAATCTGCTTGTGAACCAGGCTGCAGGGATAACTACATCCAGTGAAGGCTGAAATGAGAGTGGTGGTTTATTGCTGTAAAGAGTCTGCATCTAAACAAATAAGTTTACCTCGAATGCCAAGGCTGAATAGGAGGGAACGTATGACATGGAATGGATGAGAACTGTCAAAATGTGAGTATTGTTGTTTCTTAATAGGTTTGGTGTGGATGGAAGTGTGTAGCTGGCCTTCGGTGAGGATGAGATATATAGATATAAAGAGTAATTTAACTTACTGAAAACTTAGTCATATCATCTTCCATACGACTCTGCCAATGGATAAAAGCTGGCTTCAGAAAGTGGTAATCTCACATACCAACTTAGCTGTAAATTTTGCGTAGCTTTCTATGTGGGTGTGACAACCAATCAGTTTTCAATCAAAAGTATGAAGACTGCCAAATTGTAACCAAGAGCAAAGCTGACTGCCAAGTAGTGCACCCTACTGCAGAGCACAACGTACTTGGCTTCAGTGTTTGCTTCACAACCCATGGTATTCGGATTTTCTCCCCCAAAATCAGCTTCTCCGAATCACATAGATGGTAATTGTCCTCGTGACGTGCTTTGATCCTACAAGCCATTTGACCATAATCTCCTCTAACTCTTATCTCACACCTATGTCCTCACCTGTCGTCTGTCTTTGTGCCTTCTGTTTGCTGCATCAACCTACTCTCACAGTTTCGTCTTTGTGATCTACCCACTCCGCATCCCAACACTTTCATTTCATCTCTCTCTCTCTCTCTCTCTCTCTCTCTCTCTCTCTCTGTGTGTGTGTGTGTGTGTGTGTGTGTGTGTGTGTGTGTGTGTGTGTGTGTGTGTGTGTGTGTGTGCGCGCGTGTGTGTGTGTGTTATTTGAAATAGCTCCAAAGAAGGGCACTGTTAAAATAAAAATGAAAACCCACAGGTTTCAACCTTTTATGTACCTGTTGATCAATGTGAAGATTTTCATAAGTAATAAAGTCAGTGTTCCAGAACCTTTGCCTTTTACTGGCATTTATTCAGTAATAAACTCATCGGTGAGTGATTATCTGACACCTAACACATTCGAACAGCTGTAGTTCAACAAAATATTAATTTGCTGCCACACAATTCTTCGACAGATGATTACAAATGCTTTATTCATAGTCCAAAAATGCCGCACATCACTTGCTATTATTAACAACGTTATAATGGCTCTAAAGAACTCACTCATGACAGCTCTACCACAATTTGGATAAATGTTTCTTGGCTTTATGACAAAGTCAAATTTGTTTGTGTAGTCAACTTTTCAACATCTCTGACATAATTTGCCCAACTACATATTGCCTGCTGTTTACTGCATCATTAATGTAACAGATAGCTACTGATGATGGCAACAGAGGAAGTCCTTGAAAGCATAAGTGTACTAACAAATCTGACAAGATTAGAAAACTGTGAAACATTTAGCCAAGAATTTGACTGCAAAAAAACTAGATTATCGTACTATTATAACTTGTTTAATGGCTCTATGCATAATTTGAGAAGAGCATATTTATACCAGTATTTCAAAAATTATTTAAATAGACTTTTTTCTTGCATTTTATGCTAATAAGGGTAATTAGAGAATATTTAACATACATTTCATTATAATTAGTAGTAATCTATATGTAATTTTAACGTTAATGAAGCAGGTCATTCTTCGTTGGAGTGGTATTTTAGTAGTATTTGTTATAAATAGTCTTCACGGGTTTGCCGCTGGATCACATTGTGCAAATTCCGCAATATTTCCTCGGAGAAACTGTCCAACATTTTCAGGTGGTTCAACTTTGCCGGTGGCTAGGTACAACTGACGGTCTCCGCATGTCAACGCCCCGTTTCCGGAACACGAGCGCGAAGAATGCGCAGCCGCGGAAATCACGCATGCACAGTGATTTGCCATATTCAAACTCCCTCTGCCGAAAATCGCAGAGAGACTCTCCTGCGTGTGCGCTGTACGCTGTGTTTGTCAACAGTGGGGCCAGACGTTATTCACCAACGGTCGTACTAGGCCGATGTTATGACGGGCCTGTTATCGAAGAACCTTGATTTTCGCATTGTGATTTAATAGCAGCCACTGCAGTGTTCCAGGCCTTGCTCAGTTGAAATCCCTTATCCTTGTTGATGAGATTATCAGCTGTACAGGTATGTATTGCTCCCTTAATGACGCAATCCCAGAAAGATGGTGTCGGGGATAAAGCTTCCGTGTTTTCATAAATCATATGATGTCCTGTATTCAGCTGCCCCACACTGACAAGGAATCTTGTACACACCACATTTCCTCTGGCCAGGATCATCCTTAACCAAACCCAGCAGGTTTCTCACTTGTGCAGATGGTTGAAAAACACAGTTCCATATCTTCCGAGGACTCCTCCGATTCTTGACGACAAATTTTACACTTGTCATCTTCAGAATTTGAAAGAGAGTATTCCAATCAACATTGTCAAAAGCTTTCTCTAAGTCTACAAATGCTATAAACATAGGTTTGCCTGTCCTTAACCTATCTTCTAAGACATGTCGTAGGGTCAGTATTGCCTCTTGTGTTCCAACATTTCTACAGAGTCCAAACTGATCTTCCCCGAGATTGGCTTCTACTAGTTTTTCCATTTGTTTGTAGAGAATTCAAGTTTGTATTTTTCAGCTATGACTTATTAAATTGACAGTTCGGTAATTTTCACTCCTATCAACACCAGCCTTATTTGGGATTGGCATTATTATATTCGTGTTGAAGTCTGAGGGTATTTCACCTGTCTCATACATCTTGCTCACCAGATGGAAGATTTTTTTATGGCTGGCTTTCCCAATGCTATCAGTAGTTCTAATGGAATGTCGTCTACTCCTGGACCTTGTTTTGACTAAGGTCTTTCAGCGCTGTGTCAAATACTTCACACAGTATCATATCTCCCATTTCATCTTCATCTAGGTCCTCTTCCATTTCCATAATATTGCCCTCAAGTACATTGCCCTTATATGGACCCTCTATATACTCTCTGCTTTCCCTTCTTGCTTAGGACTGGTTTTCCATCTGAGCTCCTGATATTCATACAGGCCGTATCTATCTTACCTCTAGTGATATATGCTTCTACATCCTTACATTTGTCCTCTAGCCATCACTGCTTAGCAGCCATTTTGCACTTACTGCAGATCTCACTTTTTAGAGGTCAAATTTGTTTGTATTCTTTTTCACCTGCTTCCTTTACTGCATTTTTATATTTTCTCCTTTCATCAATTAAATTCAGTACCTCTTCTGTTACCCTAGGATTTCTACTAGCCCTCGTCTTTTTACCTACTTGATCCTCTGTTGCCTTCACTATTTCATCTCTCAAAGCTACCCATTTTTCTTCTAGTATATTTCTTTCCCCTGTTCGTTTCAATTGTTCCCTAATGCTTTCTCTGAAACTCTCTACAACCTCTAGTTCTTTCAGTTTATCCAGGTCCCATCTCCTTAAATTCCTACTGTTTTGCAGTTTTTCTGTTTTAATTTACAGTTAATAAGCAATAAATCGTGGTCAGAGTCCACATCTGCTCCTGGCAATGTCTTATAATTTAAAGCCTGGTTCCTAAATCTCTTTCTTACCATTATATAATCTATCAGGAACCTTCCAGTGTCTGCAGGCCTCTTCCAGATATACAACCTTCTTTCATGATTCTTACACCAAGTGATAGCTTTGATTAAGTTATGCTCTGTGCAGAATTGTACCAGGCAGCTTCCTCTTTCATTCCTTACCCCCATTCCATATTCACCTACTTCTTTTCCTTCCCTCCATTTTCCTACAATCGAATTCCAGTCCCCATGACTACTAAATTTTCATCTCCCTTAACTATCATCATACATTTCTTCAATCTCTTCATCACCTGCAGAGCTAGTTGGCATATGAACTTGTACTACTGTGGTAGGCGTGGGCTTTGCATTTATTTTGACTACAATAATATGTTCATTATTATTATTATTTTTTTTTTTTTTTACCTACTCTTGCATTGCCCTTATTTGATTTTGTATTTATAACCCTGTATTCATCTGACCAGAAGTCTTGTTCCTCCTGCCAGTGAACTTCACTAATTCCCACTAATTCTAACTTTAACCTATCCATTTTGCTTTTTAAATTTTCTGATCTATCTGCCCAACTAAGGGATCTGACATTCCATGCTGCGATCCGTAGGATGCCAGTTTTGTTTCTCCTGATAACGACGTCCTTGTGCGCAGTCCCCACCCAGAGATCTGGATGGGGGACTATTTTACCTCTGGAATACTTTACCGAAGGGGACACCATCATCATTTAACCATACAGTAAAGCTGCATGCCCTTGGGAAAGATTATGGCCATGATTCCCCTTGCATTCAGTTGTTTGCAGTACCAACACAACAAGGCTGTATTGATAGATGTTACAAAGCATATCAGTTATCCAGACTGTTGCCCCTTGCAACTACTGAAGCTACTGTGGTTGTACTTACGGTATGGCTATCTGTTTCACTGAGGCATGCGAGCCTCCCCACCAATGGCAAGGTTCATGGGGAGACGTAAGTCTAAAGAAACAAAAAATTATTGTGCAATTTATTTACATTTTCAGGTGTGCTCTGGGTTTATTGAATGGATACTACTTTTGACTCTATCTGTATGTTTCCATTTAATTTTGATTTTGTATATAGGCTGTGTTGCTTCTTCAATGGAGGATGATACACGCTGAATGCATAAAGATAGTGATGTACTTTCTCCCACTGTTGCACTGCATTAGTAATTGCGTACAGGCAGATAGTTAGTATTTCTGGATAGAAAATCATTCATGAAAATATCTTTTGCCAAATTTGTCTCAACTTCTGAACATAGCAATTCTTCAGGATTAGTTTATAGAAACATTTATATAATATTACTGGAGGTCAGGAGATTTTTAATGTTATTGGATAGCAAAGCAGGAAACTTAGTGCCCTTCATCTGTTTGCATCCGTGGTCAATCTTTCTCCCCCAGTTCAGAAAAGTATCCCTTTCCCTGGCTAAAGCCTAGTCCCACATCCCATCATTTCTGAAATGCTGCCTAAACTATGGAACCCCCCCAAGCGGCCTAACCATAAAGATTCCTTTCTCTGGATCCCACCTCTCCTTTCGCAATGACCTGTATCTTTTCAGATTCTGCCAATCGCTGGCGCTCACAAACCTGGTACTGCAAAAACACGTCTTTATGGCACTGGCATCTGAAAACCACCTCTGCTCCTCCCGCTAGATACTACTGCTGTGCAATCTGTACTCCATACATCACATTTCAGAAATTGAGTCCCTTGCTCTCCAGCACCTGGAGAAGCATTCCAGACACCACCTCCATAAGTTATCCAACCTGCTGACATCCTACTGTTGTCTCGATGCACCACTATACAATCCCTACCCTGCCCACAGTTCACAGTTTCCTCCATGTCCCCCCCCCCCCCACCCCCCCCCCCCCCCCACCACCCACCATGTAGCAATGTAAGGGGCACCAAATTTGTTGTAAAAGTCAGTAAATTACTCAACGGACAGTATTTTTCAGTTCAGGTATTTCGTTCATTCCAAGCAAGTGTCGATTCGTGATGTCATCATCCAGACTCGAGTTGACTGTAATCTGAATCCATTTTAGCAAACTAATAATTTCTCTCAGGTGATAAAATTTTATTGATTATGAAATACAGGTTCTTGAAGTTTATTCAGAATTGGAAATGTTAATTAGTAATTACATGTCATAATTTATTTGTTTAATTTAAAGGTGTTTTGAATTTTGTATGCATAAAAAAAGTGTGAATTTATGTGCAGCTTTTACTCTGATACAAGTTATCACTTAGAGTGCTAAAAGTGCATGTGTACAGTTCACTGACCTATTTGGTGAATTTTATTTTGTGATCTTGACCTGAATGGAGAGTAAATCCAGTAAACATTATTACAAAAGAGTCATTTAGCCCATTAGGGAAAACTGAAACTTGCGCGCTCGATTAGAAATACATTACACGCCAGTGCGTGATTGAGCTGTCCAGTCAATTGCGTACAATAGTTACAAATGCGTTTGGACTTAATGCACGAAGTTGGAAATTAATTTTGGGACAAGTGCTGATTTTGACAAAAAATGAACCGAAAATTTATTCAAAATATCAAGGTCCAGTTTTAATTGAGACACATTTCACCTTGTTGATTACATTCCCTAGCAACACTGTGAAGCAGCTTAATTAATTCATTAGAACAATTTGTGACGTAGTAAGGCCCATTACAGACACAAAATGTTACATGAACTTTGCTGACTGTATGAGAGTATGAGAGTGTTTTTCTTTCCATCTTTCTTTTCTTTTGCTTGTGCCTTTTTCCCGCAATGACGCAGAGTCAGCATGGTTAATTGGATTTGGCAAGGTTAATTGAAGGGCTGGCCAGATGCCCTTCCTACCGCCACCCCGTACCCCCCGACGGAAGTAGTGTACCCCAACTGTCTGTGTCTAGTGTACTCCATGGAATAGTGCGAATGTGTTCAGATGTCTGTGAGCCGTGTAACTGAGGCGAGATGTGGGGACCAAGCTGGTATTCACCTAGTGGAAGACCGCCTAAAAACCACATCCAGGCTGGCAGGCACACTGGCCTTCGTCGTTAAGCCGCTGGGCGGATTCGATCTGGGGCCGGCGCACCTACCCGAGTCCAGGAAGCAGCGCATTAGTGCTCTTGGCTATTCTGGTGGGTTGTGTTTTTCTTTCCATAAATGCCAATAAACTGGCAGTTTCAAAAGTTAAATTATTAACTGTTGTGTAACTTCATTGATTGTCCTACACCGCTACGGAACTTGTTGTATCGTGTCTCTTCACAAAATATCTCATGAAGCTGGGATAAATAAGAAGAAGAAAAAGACTGTAAAGAAGAGGCATCAGTATACGTAAACCATGCCTAGCTGACCTTTTCAACATGCCAAAACTTCCTATCAGCTCTCCATCAAATCTAGAGCCAAAACATTCCTGTAATACTGTTAACCTTTCCATCAAAACCCTCACTCCAAAGAAGTTCGAGTCCTATCCAAAGGCTGCACCTTTAGTTGTACATCCAAATTTAACCATGCTGTACTTGTCATAGACCTGCTCTCATTCTCCCATTCCCTGCAATGGAAGTACTTCTTTGCTGCCAATCTCTCCAACCAAAACCAACGTAATTCCATCATTGAACCCTGCCTCTTACAGTTGATACCACCATCCGGCAGTATCCCCCCCTCTCCCCCCCCCCCCCCCCTACACACACACACACACACACACACACTTAACCACCTGCTGGTCACCTTCCAGGAATTCCTTCCCTCCATCTTAGCCTCACATCCTTCTCCAGGTCCCTTCCTTAGAACACCAACCATTCGGTAGAAGAAAGAATAGCCATACGCAACCTCAAAACTAATCCTGACGTAATTATCCTACATGCAGACGAAGGTTCCACCACTGCTGTTATGAATCACAGTGACTACCTGGCAGAAGGCCACTGCCAATTATCTGACTTCTCCACCTAAGACTCTGCCAGAGTGATCCCATCCCAGAAGTCCACCACAGCTTCCAATCCCTGCTTAAAGCCTTGGACCCTTCCCAGAACATCTCCCCTGAATCCATTTCCCTTCTCACCCCTATGACACCCCACAAACCCACCTTATACATGCTCCTCAAAATCCACAAACCCAACGATCCTGAACGCCCCATTGTGGTTGGTTATTGTTTCCCCATTGAAAGAATTTCGGCCTTCATTGACCAGCACCTCCAATTGATTGCCCATAATGTACCCTCCCATGTCAGACACACCAGCCATTTCCTTCGCCGACTTTCCAGCATCTCCACCCCTTTACCTTCTGGATCCCTACTTGTCAATGTTGCCACCAGCTCTCTATACACTGACTTCCCTCATGTCCATGGTCTTACTTCTATTGAAAACTGCCCATCCCAAAGTCCCTCGGACTCCAAACCCACTGCCTCATTCCTTATACACCTTGCTAACTTTGCCCTCACCCACAACTACTTATCCTTTGAAGGAGAGGAATGCAAACAAATCGGTGGTAGTCATGGGCACCAACACTGCACTCTCCTACACCAACCTGTTACTCTCTGATGGCTCCATCCGCACCTCTGTCCACATTAAACCACCAACCACTGGAAGTACCTGCACGTTGACAACTGTCATCCCTTTCACACCAGGAGATCCCTTCCATGCAGCCTGGCCATCGGGGACAGTGTATATGCAGTGACGAGAATGCCCTCGCTGAGTATGCTGAGGGTCTCTCCAAGACCTTCACAGGCAGGCACTATCCCCCCAGACCTAGTCTGCAAACAGATCTCCCATGCCATTTATTTTATTTATTTTTTCTATCCATCCATAGACAATATAGATTGTATGGATGTTGCCAACAAATACATATACAGGGTGTTACAAAAAGGTACAGCCAAACTTTCAGGAAACATTCCTCACACACAAATAAAGAAAAGATGTTATGTGGACATGTGTCCGGAAACACTTAATTTCCATGTTAGAGCTCATTTTAGTTTCGTCAGTATGTACCGTACTTCCTCGATTCATCGCCAGTTGGCCCAATTGAAGGAAGGTAATGTTGACTTCGGTGCTTGTGTTGACATGCGACTCATTGCTCTACAGTACTAGCATCAAGCACATCAGTACGTAGCATCAACAGGTTAGTGTTCATCACGAACGTTGTTTTGCAGTCAGTGCAATGTTTACAAATGTGGAGTTGGTAGATGCCTATTTGATGTATGGATTAGCACGGGGCAATAGCCGTGGTGCGGTACGTTTGTATCGAGACAGATTTCCAGAACGAAGGTGTCCCAACAGGAAGACGTTCGAAGCAATTGATCGGCGTCTTAGGGAGCACGGAACATTCCAGCCTATGACTCGTGACTGGGGAAGACCTAGAACGACGAGGACACCTGCAATGGACGAGGCAATTCTTCGTGCAGTTGACGATAACCCTAATGTCAGCATCAGAGGAGTTGCTGCCGTACAAGGTAACGTTGACCATGTCACTGTATGGAGAGTGCTATGGGAGAACCAGTTGTTTCCGTACCATGTACAGCGTGTGCAGGCACTATCAGCAGCTGATTGGCCTCCACGGGTACACTTCTGCGAATGGTTCATACAACAATGTGTCAATCCTCATTTCAGTGCCAATGTTCTCTTTACGGATGAGGCTTCATTCCAACGTGATCAAATTGTAAATTTTCACAATCAACATGTGTGGGCTGACGAGAATCTGCGCGCAATTGTGCAATCACGTCATCAACACAGATTTTCTGTGAACGTTGGGCAGGCATTGTTGGTGATGTCTTGATTGGGCCCCATGTTCTTCCACCTACGCTCATTGGAGCACGTTATCATGATTTCATATGGGATACTCTACCTGTGCTGCTAGAACATGTGCCTCTACAAGTACGACACAACATGTGGTTCATGCACAATGGAGCTCCTGCACATACCAGGCGAAGTGTTTGTACGGTTCTGAACAACAGATTCGGTAACCGATGGATTGGTAGAGGCGGACCAATTCCATGGCCTCCACGCTCTCCTGACCTCAACGCTCTTGACTTTCATTTATGGGGGCATTTGAAAGCTCTTGTCTACGCAACCCCAGTACCAAATGTAGAGACTCTTTGTGCTCGTATTGTGGACGGCTGTGATACAATACGCCATTCTCCAGGGCTGCATCAGCGCATCAGGGATTCCATGCAACGGAGGGTGGATGCATGTATCCTCGCTAACGGAGGACATTTTGAACATTTCCTGTAACAAAGTGTTTGAAGTCACGCTGGTATGTTCTGTTGCTGTATGTTTCCATTCCATGATTAACGTGATTTGAAGAGAAGTAATAAAATGAGCTCTAACATGGAAAGTAAGCGTTTCCTGACACATGTACACATAACATATTTTCTTTCTTTGTGTGTGAGGAATGTTTCCTGAAAGTTTGGCCGTACCTTTTTGTAAAACCCTGTATAAATAATACAGACACAAGGGTATATAAAAGTACAGTTGCATTTCCTAAATATAAACTACAATTATTTGTTTTACTGTGTTTCATGATTATACATCATGTACCACTCTGTTATTGAACATACCAAGAAAGCCCCTGGTTACAGTACTTAATCAGTCACATTGTTAACATGTCAACAAATACATTGTCAACATTGTCAATAAATAGTTATATATGATACAGTGACAAGGGTATATAAAAGTACAATTGCATCACCTAAATATAAACTTCTATTATTTTTCTTACTGTGTTTCATGATTATACCTGATGTACCACTCTGGTATTGAACGTACCAAAGAAATCCCCTAGCTACAGTACTTAATCAGTCACATTGTTGACAAAATTGTACCCACTTTCCAGGTAATCTTTGACAGAATAAAAACACTTTTCTAAAAAATAACTTTTTAGGCTATTTCTGAAGGCATGTATTTCGCTTCTGTCTTTTATATTCTGTGGAAGTTTGTTGAATAGTTTAAGTCCATTGTATAGTACACTATTCTGTGTTTTCGTTTTGTTTTTTCTGCTCAGATGTAGGTGGTGACTTGATCTGGTTTCATGTTCGTGTAGAGATCTGTTTGTTGGGTACTGATTGATGTTTTTCTTTATGTGAATCAGTGTTAGAAAAATGTATTCATCGGGAACAGTCAGGATTCCCATAGATTTAAACAACTCGGTGCAGTGCATTCTCTTGTTATTATTTGTCATAATTTGGGTGGCCCTTTTTTGTAGTTTGAAGATTGTTTGCATATTCTTAGTATTTGTTTCCCAAAAGATTACTCCGTAACACATGATTGAGTGCACATATGCAAAGTAAGTTGCTCTGGTGGATGAGTTACTACACACCGATTTTATTATTCTAAGGGCATAGCATGCTGATGCTATTGGCTTTCCAAGGGCATTAATATGTTCAGTCCATTTTAGTTGAGCATCAATATACATCCCAGAAATTTGTTTTTAAGACACATTCTATGTTTTCATCTTTCACTTTTATAGAGTTACCATTGGATTTTTTATTGGTGTGGAAGCTGATACTTCTGGTTTTGTTTACATTTAAAGTAAGTTTGTTGTTATCTATCCAGTTGCACACTTAAGTGTTTCTTCAGCTTTATTGTTTAGTATGTTTTGTGATGCATCATTGAGTAGGATGTTACTGTCGTCAGCAAACAGCACCATTTCACCAAGTTTAATACTCTTCGGTAAATCATCGATATAGGAGGGTCACTCCAAAAGAAATGCACACAATTTTTGTAAAAATAGAGTTTTCACTCTGCATGTGTGAAAGTTTTACAGTGTGTAAATAAATCCTTCCCGCTTGTTTTCAAACTTAGTTCATCCTGTTGCCGTGAGTGGCACCATGACAGCATGTCTTCAAGATGGCTGCTACACTTGACATTCATCAGAAGCAACGTGCTGTCATAGAATTCATGTGCTGTGAAAACGAGACGGTGGGAAACATGCACAAGAGGTTGAAAAATGTGTATGGAGATGCTGCTGTCAATCGCAGTACAGTTAGTTGGTGAGCAAGCAGGTTACGTGATGAAAGCGGGCACGGCAATATTGAGGATTGTCCTCACAGCGGCAGGCCTCGTACTGCACACACTCCAGACAATGTGCAGAGAGTTAACGAATTGGTGACTGCTTACAGACGCATCACAGTGAACGAATTGTCACGCTACGTTGGGATAGGGGAAGGAAGTGTTTGCAGAATACTGAAAGTGTTGGCGTTAAAAAAGGTTTGTGCCAGGTGGGTTCCCAGGATGTTGACAGTGGCTCACAAAGAAACAAGAAAAACAGTATGGAGCGAACATTTGGAACAGTACGAGAATGGTGGAGAGGAATTTCTTGGAAGAATTGTGACAGGTGATGAAACATGACTCCATCATTTTTCACCAGAGACGAAGAGGCAACCAACGGAGTGGCATCATGAAAATTCACCCAAGAAAAAAAAGAATTCAAAACTACGCCTTCTGCTGGAAAAGTTTTTCAATTCTCAAGGACTCTTGCTTGTGGACATGATGCCAAGTGGAACCACCATAAATTCTTATGCATATGTGACGACACTGAAGAAAGTTCAAGCTCGACTGAGTCGTGTTTGACCACATCAGCAAAAGCAAGATGTTTTGCTGTTGCACAACAATGCACGGCCACATATCAGTAAAAAAAAACCATGGAAGCGATCACAAAACTCGGATGGCAACAGTGAAATCACCCGCCTTACAGTCCTGACCTGGCATCATGTGACTATCATCTCTTTGGCAAACTGAAAGACTCTCTTCACGGAAAAAGGTTTGAAGATGATGACTCCCTTGTGCACGCTGCCAAACAGTGGCTCCAACAGGTTGATCCAGAATTTTACTGTGCGGGTATACAAGCTCTGGTTCCAAGATGGCGTAAGGCAGTTGAGAGGGATGGAAATTATGTGGAGAAATGAAAATATTGTTCCTAAAGGAGGTATCTATGCACTGTAAAACTTTCAAACATGTAGAATAAAAGATGGATTTAAAAAAAAATAGTGTGCATTTCTTTTGGAGTGACGCTCGTATTTCAGAAAGAGTATCGAACCAAGTACACTTCCTTGAGGGACTCCAATGTTAATATACTCTGGATCGGAGAGGTATTTTATAGTGTGATTGTTGTTAGTTTGAGAGATTTCTACCTGTTGCACCCTGTTTTTCAGGTACGAGTGAAACCATCTGTTTGCTACTCCTCTTATGCCGAGTGCATCCAGTTTGTTTAGCAGGATTGTGTGGTCGACTGTATCAAAAGCTTTGGTGAAGTCTAGGAAGATGCCTGTTACCTCATTCCCTTTATCTAGTTCTTGAAGAACAACGTTTGTAAATTGAGCTATAGCTGTCTGTGTACTTTTGTTAGGCCTGAAGCCAAACTGCTCTCTGCACAGAAGATTGTGCTTTGTTAGATATCCCCCACCCTCAGACCTTCAATCTTCCCACCATCCCCCAAGAACCAACCACAAAGGAATGCCCTCTTTGTCACCCAGTAACACCCCGGGCTGAAATAACTGAAACACAACCTTTTCCAGGGCTTTGATACCTGTCACCATGCCCTGAAGTGAGGGACATCTTATCCGACATACTTGCCATTCCTCAGTGGTGTTCTGTTGCCTACTCAACTCTCACAACATTAGAGTCTGTCCATGTGCCACTCTCATCCCAACTTCTTGCCACAAGTATCATATCCTTGTGGAAGACACAGGTGCATGACTTGTCCAGTCCACCCAGCCAGCACTTCCTATTCCAGTCCTATCGGAAGCGTAACCTACACCATCAGGGACCAGACCACCTGTGAAAGCAGCCATGTCCTTTACCAGCTCTCCTCCAGTTATGGCACATCTTTTTATATTGGTATGATTACCAGCCAGCTGTCTACCAGGATGAACAGACACCACCAAACTGCAGCCAAGAGCAAAGTAGACCAGTGTGTTACATAACATGCAGCTGAACATAATGTGCTTCATTTCAATGGCTGCTTCACTACCCGAGCCATCTGAATCCTCCCCTCCACCACCAGCTTTTCTGAATTGTGCAGATGGGAGTTATCCTTACAACACATTCTCCACTCCTGTAATTTTCCCAGCCTCAACCTACGGTAACATACTGCCCCCACTGTCCTTCATCTCCTCCTGATTCTTGTCTCCCACACTCTCTGTTTGCCGATTCCTGCCAATGCACTCCCCCATCTTTCCCCAATCATCTCCTGTTTTCCTCATCTCCCTGCCCTACCACCTCCTGACCCTGCACCTGTTGGCCCTGCACATTCCACCAGACAGTGTTCATCCCCCCCCAGTCGTACACTACTATTCCTTTCCCTTCCCCGCCCCCTCCATATTGCTGCTTGCATCCCACATGATAGTTGCATTCCAGCCCAAGATACTGGAGTTGGGGGTCATGTGTACATGAGATGTGCTTGCTTGTGTGTATGAATGGTGTGTGTTTTGATTTTATTTACGAAGGCTGTAGTTTAAAACTTTATATAAGTATCTTTTAATGTGCCATTGGGCCCTTAAAAGTATTGTAAATGCATAAAAAATCTCTAATCAGAAGATGAGGTTCCATTATTCATTCATCAAGTATATTTATTGCAAGATGTCATTCTATATATTATTTGCTAGTATTTGTGCACTATCTCAAGATCACGGTTTACTATTAGTATAATTAACCAATGAAAAAATAATCTTGCATTATGTGAGGTAAATCACTATTCCATGCACTAATAATAATAAAATAAATATTCATTTTGTCACTCTGTTGCTGCATATACAGGTGTTACCCCGCAGTAATAACCCACTCAAAGCATTATACTGCACAGTTGCATCAGATCCCAGCCAACCGCTGAATCAGTTGCTGATTATCTTGCCAACACCTGCTACATTGTGGGATTGCACTGCTAGCTTGGAATCTGGGTCATTTTCTTGCCCGGATCATGAATTTTTTCTCACCTAGCTAACTGTTTATGTTACTGCTGCTCACTCGGATATATGACAGCAAAACATATCACTATGTTAGCTGAAGCGATAATGAAGGAATAGGTACAGGCTCACAATTGTGTAACAACAGTGGCCCGCGCGGGATTAGCCGAGCTGTCTAAGGTGCTGCAGTCATGGACTGTGCGGCTGATCCCGCCGGGGCTTCGAGTCCTCCCTCAGGCATGGGTGTGTGTGTTTGTCCTTAGGATAATTTAGGTTAAGTAGTGTGTAAGCTTAGGGACTGATGACCTTAGCAGTTAAGTCCCATAAGATTTCAAACACATTTGAACATTTGTAACAACAGTGGAACGGTACAAGACAATGTTATTTGTGATTTGTTGAACTTTATATATAGGCGCACCAACTAGAGTGTTAATAGCTTTCTCATTGCAGGCAAATAATAAAGAATACCTATCATTTTGCAGGCAAATAATGATGAAGAAGAAATTGATCGAACAACATGGGGAGAATTGGAATCTGAATCTGAGGAAGAAAGTGAAGACGAAGACGAAGATGAAGACGAGGAAGAACGGCAGAAAGAAGATGAAACTGGGCTTGTTACACCAGCTGAAGGTCTTATCACTCCTTCTGGCATAACATCAATACCTGCTGGCCTTGAAACACCTGAGATCATTGAACTCAGGAAAAGAAAAATAGAAAGTGAAATGGAAGGGTAATATACAGAATTCTTTAAACTGCATGCTACATAAAATTTTCATATGCTTCCTGTCCTAAAAGTAATAGACATAGACAGTACTGAAACTTCTGGGAGGAGTGCCATGCTTCATCAGCTACTTTGCAGTGAAATGTACTCTGTTTCAAGGCCCAGTGGTGCCATTATGAAATTTTAAAAAGTCCCAACCTAAATGTTATAATGAAGATGAGTGACATCATCAAAATACATGAGAAAAACCTACATAGGATCATTTATGTTGACATCAGTTTGTCTCTAAAACAGTTTGTATCGTTGCATATATGAAGAGGACATTGTGCACATAAGGTGCACCAAATGATGTGATGATGATCGTCATCCACCACTGGGTGCACTGCATGTTACCACAATTTTAGTTCCAAAATACAATTTTTGTCCCAAAATCAGATTTAGTAGCCATATAAAACATGTATACAAGACAAATTAACACTGCAGGCTACAGTTCATTCCAGTATACTTAGTAAATTCCATTTTTGGATTTTTCACCAATTTCAATAATGAAATACGGAGTAAGGTTTTAGAAAAGAGAATCAGCCAAAAAGAGATTCAGTCATTATATAAGAGAAGCATTGAACAGTCAATAAATCCAGAAACAGAGAACTGAAGATTGTGGCTCAGCTTTTGAACCAACTATGTACAGTTGTGAGACAGAATGACTGGCCATTACATCCATTACATTCTTCAGGAGGTGAAATTCTTAGTACTATGGATAACATACTTAAAAGTACAAGAAATTGTCCTAGCTTTTGCAACTGTTGGTCCCTTCCATGGGGGTAAATGAGATATAGATTGGGGAAGGTTAAAAACAAAATTTAGATCACTTGGAGCCATGGCTGAGAGCCTTCCATCCGTTGTGAGGATTCGAGTGACCTGCACTTCCTTTTTAATTTTCCTCAACATCTCTCTATCCTCCCTGAGAAAGCAAATAATTGTTCTGAAAGCTAGAATAGTTTCTTATATTATTGTATGTCTGTCGCACGTTTTACAAATTTCACTGCCTGAAGGTAGGTACTAGAGAGCCATTCTGTCTCGTAATTTTGTAGTTACCTCAAATGAATTTTCTTTTAATGCGCAGAGCAACCTATGTGACATACATTCCCTGTCCTTGTCTCTGAAAGTGATACATATAATACTGAGGCACTACACTTTTTTTATCATTTAACAATGTCAATTTGCTTTAAAAATGTTTGATATAATATTTGTATGTATTGGAGCAGTAAACTGCTGTGAAAGTGGAGACATACAGGAGCCTAGCATTGCATGATTTTCTGTTCATTGATCATTTGTACAAAAAAAATTGGAGGAAGGCGTATTATGATATATTGTCCCATTGATAATGAAGCCATTAGACATTGAACTCTAGCTCATGTTGAACAACAGTAGAGAGAAGACTGACTATGTCCCTTTCAAATTAACCATCTTCATTTGCTTGAAGGGACCAAGCAAGGTGGTACAGTGGTTAGCCTACTGCACTCTCATTGGGAGGACAGTGGTTCAAACTTGTGTCCGGCCATTCGATTTAGGTTTTCCATGTTTTCCATATATCACTCCAGGCAAATTCCGGGAGGGTCAGCCAATTTCGTTCCCCATCCTTGACACAATCCAAGCTTGTGCTCAATCTCTCATGTCCTCGATATCAAAGGGGCATAACCCAATCTTCATTCTTCTTCTTGCTTAAAATATTTTGGAAAACTGGGAAATGCAAATCTAATCAGTCAGGTAAGATTTGAACTCTTACACCTCCTGAACGAAGACCTGTGTCATGACCTCATCTCCTCACACAGTTGCTATAACTGTTAACTGGCATCAAATAGACCTCAAATTTTTTGTGTGCTTCTCAACAACATTGGTTTTCCCAGGATATATGTACCAACAGATTAAAAGCTTTGACTTTGGTTGTGAATCATTTGTAAATAACTTAGTAATTAAGAGCATTGTCTACAAAAAGCAAGAGTGTGTGCTAAAGTTCCAGACCAACACACAATTTTAGTCTTGCATGAAGTTTTACAGCATTATATTCTGTATTTCATATTTGCGCCTTTATTATCATATCAGTCAAGTTTTATTATCATATTAGTCAAGTTACCTGTAGGAACCACAATCTCAAGTCTTAAGACATTGTGAACGGCAACAGTTATTTGCAGTGAGCTATCACTTTAGCTAAAAATCATCACAAGACTCAGTTTAGGCTGTTAGAATAAGTAGATCCATATTTGAAATTACAGATTCAAAACTTCAAAAAATTAATAGATGTAGCCTGAGATAATGGTCCAACAAAACCAACCTTACAGAAGTACTTGTAACTGCCTGTAGCAAATTGAGGCAGTTGCTGATTTTTTTGATAGTTATGGTTATAAAATAGTCTCTGTGGGTTGCAAAACCTTGCTGATTTTGGTCAGTGTGATAGTGTAAAGGCTTAATCATTGACAATCCATATAACAGATTACATACGAAACTTTAAAAAGAAGTTGTTAAAAATTTTATTAAATATGAGCATAGAAATCTGTGAAAAGTAAAATAATTGAGATACCTTTATAACTGTAGTTTCTATAGAACATACAGATGTTCATTGATTTGTTATTCTTCAGTGTCACCATTCTCCATGGCAGCAACTGTTCTCTCTCACAGTTGCTAAATCTACTCACTTGTCAATTATTGGGGAATACAGATAAATAAATAATGAAATTGAAGCAGATTGCAGTAACCAATAAGTATAAAATAGCAGAAAACAATACTATAAACAAGAAATTGAAATGGGAACTGTCATGAGAGTACAGAGCAAAGTTAAAGACATAAAAAAAATACATTTATATTACTGTGACATGAGTAAAAGTTTGATAAAATATGTAAGGGTGTTCCATAAAAGTTTTCCAAATATTACCTCCAATACAAACAATTTCACCGTGCTGAAAATGAGCTACATTGGCAAGAGAACTTGCTGTTGTCATGGTAAATGACACTACTGCGGAATAAAGCACCAAAACACATTTGTGCTTGACAGTTAGTGTTGCTGAGAAGTCAGCTGTTTTTGTTATGAATAATAGCAATGAGGAATAATGCATCAAAGATCATCTGTTTCTCTTTGAAAACAGATGTGGAGGGTGCACATATCACTTAAATTTCCACAAGTTTCTCCAGTTAATGTCTTTGCTCATATTTTAAAAATGCGAAGACTTAAAAAATAAATAAATAAATCATGTGTAAACTCTTACATTAGTTGTCAGTGAATAACACTGTTGTTGTTGTTGTTGTGGTCTTCAGTCCTGAGACTGGTTTGATGCAGCTCTCCATGCTACTCTATCCTGTGCAAGCTTTTTCATCTCCCAGTACCTACTGCAACCTACATCCTTCTGAATCTGCTTCGTGTATTCATCTCTTGGTCTCCCTCTACGATTTTTACCCTCCACACTGCCCTCCAATACTAAATTGGTGATCCCTTGATGCCTCAGAACATGTCCTACCAACCGATCCCTTCTTCTGGTCAAGTTGTGCCACAAACTTCTCTTCTCCCCAATCCTATTCAATACTTCCTCATTAGTTATGTGATCTACCCATCTAATCTTCAGCATTCTTCTGTAGCACCACATTTCGAAAGCTTCTATTCTCTTCTTGTCTAAACTGTTTATCGTCCACGTTTCACTTCCATACATGGCTACACTCCATACGAATACTTTCAGAAATGACTTCCTGACACTTAAATCAATACTGTACACAATTAAATTACAGTCTTACAAGTACTCCATATTATCTTTCAGTTTATGAATAATGTTTAGTATCCGATATATAATTCATGGGCTCGCACCTAATACTGCATCAATTCATAGTGACAGCCCCACTACATACAACAAATTCACACTTTTTGGTTTGAAATCAACATCTAGAATTTCAGAATTACTCACTTCTTTTGCACACAGCCTCACATCCATAGTGATTAATGTATAATAGTATAATTACAGTTTCACTTAAATATGCAAATATTTTCAGTGATCTACTACAATTTTGACAGAACTTTTTTAAAGTGTACAGATTAATATTGTTTTCCTGCAGTGTATCTGATGGACTCAATGCAAACCTATGATTTTACACACTTGCAGAAATTCCAGAAACGCTAACTCCGAGCACTGTTACATTTGCTTTGTAACATTTACGGGTAATATTAATGTTTTTGTGTGCTCAGATATTCCATTGAAATTTCTCTACACTGGAATACAGTGGGCTCTAATATTCCTTCAAGTGTCTGATTGGAGGCATTATTAAAAATGAAAATAATGCAAACTTAGAATCTTGCTCCCTCACAATTTTGCTAGTCAGAGTGAATGTGGCCTTCAAGCATTTGGCAACAATTTATACCCTTGACTTCTACCAGATCAACAGTTGCCTCAGTCCACATCAGGCAGTGACAGTTACCTCTGCTAAAACTTGTACATGCAGTTTTAGATTCACTGGATCAAAATGTAATGCTCATTCATGTTTTATACATTTTTACATACGAGGTGATTATAATTAAACTCTCATTATTTGTGTCAGTGTAGCTGGAAAACTTTTCCGTATGCATACCCAACTTAATCGGAATGATGTTCAGATTGTGTGCTGAGAGATTTGTGTTGTTAATAGTGTTAATGTCATGACTTGACCATTACACTGCAGTACTGGTACGACAAAATGACTTGACCATTACACTGCAGTACTGGTACGACAACATAGGGTTGAAACTCGTGCATCATTCTGCATTACAGTCTCAGACAGTCAACACGAGTCTGGACAAGGTGTTGTTTTATCAGAACAACAGCAATAGTGCTGTTGCTCTCTGCAAGTACCAACACATTAAAGGTATATGGAGAGGTTCTCTTTTTCTGTCCTGGCGTTGAAGGACATGATCTGTGATTAAAATTAATTGGCAATTTGAGAACTGCTCCTGAGAGAGGCAGATGGCCAGTAGCACCAAAAATTATTGTAACCTGGAGTGTAAACATGGTACGCAGTTAACAAGTGTTACCCTCTTGTGTGGCAATTAAAATGTACTTGTGTCAGTGGTTTAGTCTTCATTTCTGTTCCACATGTCCTTACAAATGTTTCCATAATATTTCATTGTCATACAATCACTCATTTTTCATGGGGTCCCTTTCAAATAGTGAAAGCATTATTATAACCACGCTGTAGCTCTTGAAGTTTTGAGTCGGTAAATCAAATTCAGTTTTGGGCATTTCCCCCTTTTTGGTGTTTTTGAACAACCTAAACCCAGTCTGTTAACTGAAATAACTTGATTACATATAATTACAATTTGAACTGTTTCTAATAAACCTTTTTCAGTATTAATGATTATTTAGTGCCAATTCTTTAATTTTATTTTTCAATGTTAACTTACACTTTATTATATCGTACCCGTGTACTCTACTTGATGTCCAATTTCTCTCTTCATCTTCACCTCCCTTTGCCCTCACAGCAGTTGGGGTCCCCTCAACAGACTTTCTACTTTTACGTCTTTCTATCAGCAAGTACTTAGAATTTCACTTCATAAAGATAAGCAATGTTATGGTTTGTTTCTTATTCAGGGGTGAAACACCTGTGCTATACCAGGTGCTTCCTGAGAAACGTGTGGAGCGTGTAGGTGGAGCAATGATGGCCTCAACACATATCTATGACATGACTGGTGCCGGTGCTCAACCACCTCCTGGAGGACAAGCACCAAGACGCCATGAAGGTCCTGGCACAGTGGAATTGGCTTTGGATCCCTCTGAGCTTGACTTGGTGGATACTGAAGCTATGGCTGTGCGGTATGAACAGCAAATCAGAGAGCAGCAGTCGCAGCTGCAAAAGGAAGATCTTTCAGACATGCTTGCCGACCATGTTGCGAGGCAGAAGGTATATTTTATTTGCTTTTATTCTGCTGAATTGTTTTTATGTGCACAATTCGCTATATAACCGAAACAGGCTGTTTATTTTCATATTGTTTGTGATTCGTCTGTTCACGTACTGACTTGGTGATTACATTGGCAATAAAGCAATAAAGCATTTTGTACAAGTGTTGTATTTTATATGTATGTATAATGTTCATATGTTTCATATTTTCAGAATAAGCGGAAACAAAGACAGCAACATCAGGACAATAAACAAGCCAAGAAATATAAAGAATTCAAGTTTTAATAGTGTGAGTGTAAAAAGCTGTTATAGAAATCTATGGACTAGTTCACATTACACAAGCAGATATTGGGATTCTATACTGTGATCATTATTAACTTTCATGCAGTGTTGTGTTTATGACAGTAAGTGGCAGTGAAAGCATTATGCAGATTGAATAAATTTCTCTTTGTAAGTTCACTTGTGAGTTGTACCATGCTGTGTGGCATTGTTTTGTGGAAGAATAATAAGAGGATGCTTCTTCATATTAACTGTCGTGCTATAGATGGCTTATTGAGTTTCTAATGTGATGCACATGTCATTGCTGATGGAATTTCTTTGGTGAGAAATTATCTGTTTTAAAAGGAACAGTAAACTGTAAAACTAATTATAGCTAATTCAGCACTTATGGAGAGAATAATGTTTTCCACAAAATAATCGTTCTCTTTTCTTTCACAAAAAATGTTTGTGTAAGTTGTAAATGTTAGTATTGCTGAGTAATCAACTTCATTGTGTCGATGTAGAGATGTGACATTGTGATAAAGCTGGGGAAAAAAAAATGTCTTCGTGGAAAAAAATTAGACACAAAAAACATCACTAGTAACGTGCAGCGTTACACTAATCAGTAGAGTCCTTGTAAAATATTGGTTTAAACATGCTGTGTCCATTAATGTCTACTGATCATTGTGTCATTGCATATGCCCCATGTGCCACTATGTTGTGTTTAAAAATTGAACAATGGGAAATTCAGGATGAAATGGAACAGTATTATTAAAAGGAAACTTGCTACTCACCATGTAGTGGAGATGCTGAATCGCAGATAGGCACAACAAAAAGACTGTCACAAATAAAGTTTTCGGCCACTAAGGTCTCCATCAAAAATAGACCCCCCCCCCCCCCCACACACACACACACACAGACCCGTGCGCGAGCACAGCTCACCCACACATGACAGCAGTCACGTCTGGGTGAGTTGCATTTGCATGAGTGTGCCTTACTGGTCGAAAGCTTTATTTGTGACAGTCTTTTTCTTGTGCCTATCTGCAATTCAGCATCTCCACTGTATGGTGAGTAGCAAATTTCCTTTTCATAATATTATTAAAAATTGAATAGTATGATACCTGTGACTGAACAGGAGAAGCTTGTGACAAGTTGTTTCCAGTTAGTCGTTGAGGCATTCTTGGATTGACAGTTGGTAGAGCACTACTTGCAAAGGGCAGAAATGATAATTAGTAGATATTTCTTGAGATTGTTAAAAAATAGAGCCAAAACCTGCTGGAGTTAGCCCCCTTTACAACTGTCCTTCATTTAATTTTTGGGGAGTGGTGACTTTTATCTTGAGAAGTGTTGTTTGTTTGTTATGAAATTTGGTCAACACATTAGTCTAAATTCTGACCATGTCTAGTAAAATTATTTCTCTTGCTGTTGTTAGTGTCCTGCTATGATTTTTTTTAACTTCATGCACACATTATTCAGTTATTGTTTGTTACATTGAATTTCTTCATTTACACAAGACCAGCTCTCCGGATCATATCTCATGAGCAGATTAATAATATAATACCACAAAAGTTTTGTTCATGCTTACATTCATATTCCTACAGAAAACACAATCATAGGTAATGTGTACTGCTAATGTATTGGAATTTAAGGTTTTAATTGTATTGTAAATGAATTTTTTTCACAGTTGCACGTCTTAAGCACACTAAAGAGGTGGTTATGACTAATTCCATCATGCATCAAATATATATTTTCCCTGTCAATATGAAGGATCTGTTAATTTATCCTTGGTTCTCTTGAGAGGCATGGCAAAAAGTTCAGTTAGCTCCATTGTACAGTCTGTAGCTTTTACGAAAAAATATAATCACATTAGGAAAAAAGGACTGTATTCTTTACATACCAGTGCTGAAAACAGATAAACATCGATATTGTAATTATATACCGATAAACAAATTAGTTGCCTTTTCTCGAAACTGAGAAGAAATCCAAGAGGAAGAAATTTTATGACTTACATTGGCAGTGTTAGTAGTTGTGGGTAATGAGTAGTTTCTCAAGAAGTATGCTGCCCCCATCACAGTAATGTGCGAAGTTTTGGCGGAACTTTACAGCATTACAGAAGAGTATATGTAGTTTTTGTCAAAACTTATAGAATACCTATAAATTGGGCTAATTTCTGTTGTTTATTACATCACAATTTATTCACACTATTACCTGAATGCAACCAGTTTTCGAAAGCAACACTACAAGTTTCAAAGAACATCACAAATCGCACAGCTATTTCAGTAATAAAAATATAATAAATAACATACATTGTTGAATTATTTAACAGTCACATGGGTTAATACAGGAATAATCACAGAATACAACGTGCAAGACTCTTTATGCAATATTCTACAACCGTTTATGAATATGACAAACTAACAGAGTTTATTAACAATGGCAGTATTACAAAAAGGATTGATTGCTACTCGCCTTAAAGATGACATGTTGATTTACAGACAGGCACACAAATAGATGATTGCACATTTAGCTTTTGGCCAACACCATCTTCAGAAAAGAAAACATACAATGTAGCACACATGATTGCCGTCTCTGGCACCTCAGACTGGAATGCATATATCTTGTGTGGTAAAGTGTAACTATGGTAATGTGATAAAGTGCCAAAATCTATTCTTGACTGAATTATTTTCTCAAAGAAGTTACAAAAAGAAGCTCTCATAACTTATTTACATTACCTACAAGGACTTTAAATATAACCTCACAGCAGTTCCAAATTCTCGTCACAAAACATATTTCTAGACAGTAATGTTACATTGTATTTATTATTACTTCTTCAGCAAATTGCTATATGGTAAGAAAATTGTTTGGTATACTGTAGACATTACAACTCCCCTCACCTTTTCTACATCAAAAATAGTTTTTTAGTTTCATAACAGATTGAATACCAATCCAATTCCTCCTTAAGCATTACTCTCTTTAAATGTTCAGACTTGCTACAAAAATTATTCAGTTTAAACATTATCTCAGACAGTTTCCAAAACTTACAGTTCTCCTACTCTCTCTCTCTCTCTCTCTCTCTGAAGACATGTTCTGTTATAAGCTCGTGAAATGTTAGTATCCTCTTTCATATTCATATTCCTATCAGACTCACAGTAAATACAGTACAAACCTCCATCTTATTGCTAGGTATAAACATTTACTATGTGACATAACTGATCATCATACACAATAGTACAGAAAAAGTTCCCTAACACATGGCAATCTAATTATAATCATTATCTTCAAAATAATATAACATATCCTATACCTCCTTAGAGCACAAAGAAAATCCCTGTGTATCATCATCACAGGATATACATAATCCTACCTCATCATATCATCATAATACTCATAAATATTTTTCATTATTTCATAAAAAATGTGCAACTTATTGTCTCCTTATTATAAAATACTCTAAGCATAGTGGATCAATTCTCAGATCATTATCATCCAGCACATGTTCAATACCTGCTAAAATGACAGAACGTACATACTTATGAAAAGCTACTCGCCATATAGTGGAGACGCTGAGTTGCAAATGGGCACAACAAAAAGACTGTCACAAATCAATAAAGCTTTTGGCCATTAAAGCCTTCATCAGCAATAGATGTAGACACACACACACACACACACACACACACACACACACACACACACACACACACACACACAACCACTGTCTCAGGCAACTGAAACCACACTGTGAGCAGCAGCACCAGTGCATAATGGGAGTGGCAACTGGTTGGGGATAAGGAGGAGGCTGGGACAGGGAGGAGGAGGAGGAGGAGAAGGGATAGTATAGTGGGGATGGTGGTCAGTGAAGTGCTGCAGTGTGTGTGTGTGTGTGTGTGTGTGTGTGTGTGTGTGTGTGTTTTTGTGTGTGTGTGTGTGTGTGTTTTCACTCCATTTTGATCACAAACATCACCTATCCCATCAAAGGCAGGGCTACCTGTGAAACGAGTTGTGATCTACAAGCTAAGCTGCAACCACTGTGCTGCATTCTGTGTGGGCATGACAACCAACAAGCTGTCTGTCTGCATAAATGGCCACCGACAGACTGTGGCCAAGAAACAAGTGGACCACCCTGTTGCTGAACACACTGCCAAACATAACATCCATCATTTCTATGACTGCTCCACTGCGTGTGCCATATGGGTCCTTTCCACCAACACCAGCTTTTCTGAATTGCGCAGTTGGGAACTCTCCCTGCAATTCAGTAGTCACTGGGATAGGTCTGAACATGAAATATACAATTAACAATAACTTTACAGTAAAGTTTTTACAATTTAATTCCATTTCTTTTAGGAATATTCTTATATACTAATGTCAATGATTATTTCAATATATTCTGTTAACTTATAAAATGGGTGTTTGAGTTACCAGTCATAAATCTTACATTTGAAAATATTACTGGTCAGTGACCGAGCAGATGCTGGAAGTTTATTGAAGAGTTTTCAACTCATTATTTTGTGTGAGTTTGCAGTCTTGGAGAGTCTGTGTCTTGGTATGTCGTTTGCCTCTAATGTTGTGGGGATGTATGTTCTCTCTGGTTTCAAACTCATTTAAGTTGCTTTTGACATAAAGCAGTGCTGTGTAGATGTATAGATTCACAACAGTTAATATCGTGTGCTTGATAAAGAGGGGGCAGCAGTGTTCCTCAAGCTTATTGCTTGATAAAGAGGGGACGGCAGTGTTCCTCGAGCTTAACTTTGCTCATTATTCTGACTACTTTTTTTGAATTTTCAGAATTTCACTGACAAAGCAAGAATGTCCCCATAACAATATGCCATAGGAAATGTGTGATGAAACAGGCCAAAATATGCCACCTTTAGATACTCATCAGTGACTACATCTGTCAGTCCCCAGATGAGATTACACACTCTTACTGTTCTCTTGCAGATATGGCTAATATGATCCTCCCAGTTTAATTTTGAATCAATGTGGAATCCTAACAATTATACTGATTTGCTTTCAACAGCTGTAGTTAAACACAGAATTAGCTCTTGTATTTTATCAGGATTACATAGGAGTTCATTAGAAGAAAACCAATTCATTACTAGTTCTAGTTTTTCCTGTGTTGCCTGATGCAGTTTTGTTGTGTCATGGTGTGTGCTGAGCAGTGTTGTGTCATCTGCATAACACACAATTGAATTTGCTCCTACATTGTAAGTTAAGTCATTAACTGCAATGATGAACAGAAAAGGACCTAAGACCAAGCCCTGAGGCACTCCAGTCCGAACTTACTTCAGCGAGGAGCATCTATTTTTAATTGATACAAACTGTCTCATGTTACTTAAGTATGATTCAATTACATCTAAAGATGGTTTGTGTATGCCATAAAATTCCAGTTTTGCAAGTAGGGTGTTAAATGGTATGCAGTCATAGGCTTTGCTAAGATCACAAAGTACAACCTAAAATAGATCCTTATTTTCGAATGCAGTTAACACCTGGTTAACAACTTCAGTGACAGCAGTATTGGTATTTTTACCATCTTGATATGCAAACTGTCTGTTGGAGAGGAGATCATGCTTTTCAAAATAGTTATTTAGTTGGCTGTACATTAGATATTCAGAAACTTTAGAGAAAATTGGAACAATAGAAACTGGTCGATAGTTTTGGGGCAGATGCTTATCTCCCTTATTAAAGACTGGTATCACTTTAGCAGTTTTGAGTGCATCTGGGAAAACTCCAGATTCTAAATACATATAAAAAATGAAAGGAAGAGATTGACAGATAAAGTGTATTATTTTTTTCGTTACATATTTAGAGAACCAATAACAGTCCATACTTTTGGAGTTGGTGAACCTTGCCACAGCTTTTACAATATCCTCTGGGGTGACAAAATTCCAGTGTAAAGTATACCTCCTATGGGGCACAGCACCAAGACGATCTAGTGCACAAGTGCCATTTTGCTTGTTTTTAGATTAGATTAGATTTACTTTCATTCCAATTGATCCATAGTGAGGAGGTCCTCCAGGATGTGGAACATGTCAGAAAAACAACAATACATGACAAATATTTAAACTAAAACAAATAAGCTAATGTACCATTCCACAGGTCCCAAGTGGAATGATCGTCATTTTTTAATGAACACTAAGAGTCATTTTACAAATACTATTGCACTGAATTTAAAACAAAAAAGTTTTATATTTATTTATAAGGTAAGAAACATGTAATACAACTACTGTAATACTTATTTACAATGAACACATTACTGCACTGAAATGGTGCAGAAGTTAGATTATACTTACACACACACACACACACACACACACACACACACACAAATTTTCAGTGAACACATTACTGCACTGAAATTGTGCAGAAGTTATGTTGTACTTATATACAAATCAGTTGGTTTTCCTCAGAAATTCATCAATGGAGTAGAAGGAGTTGGCCACCAATAAATCCTTTAGGCTTCTCTTAAACTGAATTTCATTGGTTGTTAAGCTTTTTATGGCTGCTGGCAAGTTATTGAAAATGTGTGTTCCTGAATAATGCACACCTTTTTGTACAAGACTAAGTGACTTTAAATCCTTGTGAAGATTATTCTTATTTCTAGTATTGATTCCATGAATTGAGCTGTTGGTTTGAAAAAGTGATATATTTTTAATGACAAATTTCATTAAGGAATAAATATATTGGGAAGCTGTAGTTAGTATGCCTAGTTCCCTAAACAGGCTTCTGCAGGATGTTCTTGAGTTCACACCACATATAATTCTTACTGCACGTTTTTGTGCCCGGAAAACTTTAGCTTGGCTTGATGAATTACCCCAGAAAATAATCCCATATGACATTATGGAATGAAAGTAAGCATAGTATGCCAGCTTTTTCATTTTTATATCCCCTATGTCTGACAAAATTCGCATTGCAAACAGAGATTTGTTAAGACGCTTCAGCAGTTCTGTGGTGTGCTCCTCCCAGTTGAATTTATTATCAAGCTGTAATCCCAAGAATTTAACATCGTCCACTTCTTCTATCTTCTTGTCATCATATGTTAGACATATACTCTTGGGACACCCCTTACAAGTTCTGAACTGCATGTAGTGTGTTTTTTCAAAGTTTAGTGACAAAGAATTGGCTAGGAACCAGTGATTAATGTCTACAAATATTTTATTGGCTGATCTTTCTAAGACTACACTTGATTTGCTATTTATTGCAATGTTTGTATCATCAGCAAACAAAACAAACTTGGCATCTGGTAATGTTACTGATGAAAGGTCATTGATATACACAAGAAAAAGTAAGGGCCCCAAAATGGAACCTTGTGGGACCCCACATGTAATTAGTTCCCAGTTGGATGATGCCTGATAGCTTGATACATGTCTCTTTCCTAATAACACCCTTTGTTTCCTGCCAGAGATATAAGATTTGAACCATTTTGCAGCATTTCCTGTTACACTATAATATTCTAGTTTACTTAAAAGGATATTGTGATTTACACAGTCAAATGCCTTTGACAGATCACAAAATATACCAGTTGCCTGCAATTTTTTGTCTAATGAATTAAGTACATTTTCACTGTAAGTGTAGATAGCCTTCTCAATATCAGAACCTTTTAGAAATCCAAACTGTGACTTTGACAGTATGTTATTTGAGATAAGATGGTTATAAAGACGACTGTACATTACTTTTTCGAAAATTTTTGAGAATGCTGGCAACAGTGAAATTGGACGGAAATTTGATGCTATTTCTTTATCTCCCTTCTTAAACAGTGGCTTAACTTCAGCATATTTCAGCCATTCGGGAAATATTCCACTGATAAACGACTGGTTACACAGATAGCTTAATATGTTACTTAGCTCAGAATCACATTCTTTAATTAACTTTGTTGATATTTCATCATACCCACTAGATGTTTTTGATTTTAAAGATTTTATGATGGACATTATTTCTGTTGGGGTAGTGAGGGTCAAATTCATATTATGGAAGTTACTTGAAATGTCTGGTCTAAGGTAATCCATAGCAGCATCTACCGAACCTGACAACCCCATCTTTTCAGTAACAGTTATAAAATGTTTGTTAAAAAGTTCTGCAACACTATACACATCTGTCACCAATGCATCATTTACTCTTAATGCTATTTGTTCCTCTTCATGTCTGGTTCTACCGGTCTCCTCCTTCACTATATCCCATATTGTCTTTATTTTGTTATCTGATATGACTATCTTTTCCTTGTAATATATTTGCTTTGACATCCGTATTACAGTCTTTAATATTTTGCAGTATTTCTTATAATGTGCTATAGCATCAACATTGGAAATGTTTCGGATTGACAGATACAGTTTTCTTTTTGTTTTACAAGATACCCCTATTCCTCGAGTAATCCATGGCTTCTTTGTAGACTTTGCTCTAACCTTGGTAAGTTTTGGGGGAAAGCAGTGTTCAAATAAGGTAAGCACTTTATTAGCAAAAATGTTATATTTTTCATTCATGCCATGAGCACTGTAAACATCAGTCCAGTGAATGTCTCTGAGGAGTGTCCTAAAATAATCAATTTTTGGCTTACTGATTACCCTCTTGAGCTCAGATTTAACAGATTTTATATCCTGTTCAGTATTAACATTTAACAGAAGGAACTGCATGTCATGGTCTGAGAGGCCATTGACTATTGGTTTTGTAATATAATTTTGTTCATTTGACTTTTCTATAAAGATATTATCAATGGCTGTTTGTGAGCAAGTGGTTATCCTAGTGGGGAACTTTACTGTGGGAATTAAGTTGAATGATAGTGTTACTAACTCAAATAGGTTCTTATTGGGAGAGTCTTTAAGGAAATCTACATTGAAATCACCAGCAACCACTATTTCTTTGTTTTTGGTTGTTAAATGGGCCAGTACAGCTTCAAGGTGGTTTACAAACAGATTAAAGTTACCTGCAGGTGCTCGATATACACTTAATATTATGAAAGATTTTTTGTGAAAATCTAATTCTGTTGCACATGCTTCCATATGCTGTTCTAGGCAAAATTTATGAATGTCTATGTTCTTAAATTTATGACAGTTCCTGATGAATGTGGCAACTCCTCCTTTCTCCATTTCTGATCTACAATAGTGAGATGCTAACCTAAACCCTGTAACACTTAAAAGTTCTATACCAGTGGTCACATGATGTTCAGAGAGGCAGATTATGTCAGCTGGGTTTGAAGACTCTAATTCATCTATGCAGATAGTTAATTCATTAATTTTATTTCTCAGTCCTCGAATATTTTGATGCAATAAAGATAGCTGACATTTCACATTGACTGACTTAAAATTGGATGGAGTTAAAATATCTGCTGACAGTTGAAAATTCTTAACCAATGGCTGTTTATGTTGATGTAATAAGCTGGAATTATGTTTTTTGATTTCTTTCTCAAACTGAAGGTTTGTCTCAGTTCTAACCTCTCTTAAAATTTGTTTTCTTTCTGTCCTCCCTACCCTAAAAAAGGGTCTTTTCTGAATCCTATAACCACTGGTATTTTACCACTCATGACAGTGCCTCCCCCCTTTAACTTTCCTGCTATTTCCCCAGCCAATTTACCCTTCCCCTTCCTGTTGAGGTGAAGGCCATGCCTAGTATAATCCCACCTACTGACAGAATCAACATGAACCACACCAATGTGTGACCCCGCACCCGACATGAGCAGCCGTTCCAGCTCCAAATTAACTCTCTTGACAGAAGAGTTCAAATGAGGTCGGTCATGGCGCCCAAGAACAGATACAAACTCAACACTGGTATGCCTCGATGCTGATGCAATCTTCGCCAGGTCACACTCTATGCTGTACCCAGGATCTCTGTCAATACTGTTACCTGCCCCACCCACTATAACCACGGTGTCTTCCTTAGTGAAATCTTTGCAAAGTGATCCTAAATCCTCTGTCACCTGCTCCAGACCAGCACTAGGTTTAAAAAAATTGGTGACCTGGTATTCTGATCCTAGTTCATCCTGCAAGAGTTGGCCAACACCTCTTCCATGGGAACTACCTAACAACAACACTTTCTTTCTCTTTACTGATTTCCCTACATTCTTACTTTTCAATTTGCTGCTGAAAGTTTGTTGTGCCCTGTCTACACCTGTAACTGCTTGAGGCTCACCAGCTTCTAACTGAAGCAACAGGTCAAATCTATTTTCCACATTCACCATAAAGCTGTCAGACAAAGTTCTAGGCCTGTTCCTCCTGTTGCCTGTTGCCACTTCCCACCTCTCTTTACCCTTCTCCCTCCTTAACCTGTCAAGATCTCCCCTGGCCTTGTCTAACTCAGCCTGAAGGGCAGCAATTTTCCCCTCCTGTTCCAGTATCTTCCTATCTCTACTACAAATCCTACAAAACCACTGATGAGTCTCATTTACTTCCCCTATTCCCACGCCACTACAGTCACCCACATGGAAAAAACTACAGCACCCATCACACCAAAGCCCCGACCTAACAATTCTACGGCAAGTCAAGCACTTTTCACTCATGATAAACGTAATAATTTATTAAGAATAAGTCAGTTAAATTACAGATAAACACGAAAATATGGTTACACAAATTTGGCCTATACGCAACTGTGTGTAAACAAAAACAAAAGTGCAAAGTTTCTGAAACAACAAGTTAAACTTTACGCTACTTTCCGGAAATGCTAGTTAAATAATGAAGAGGTACGCTAAGTTAAATTGCTGGAGAGAGCAAGGAACAACTAAACGAAATTCTATAGATTTGCTGCAGCAGAACGTAAACAGAAAATACGACTGTACGGTCTTTTCGCGTTTTCTGCTATATTACGTAATGAGAAATGAAACCTTTAATGGTACACTTAAACGGCACACTAATACACTTATTTACCACGTAATCAGTACTAATCTATGTGTTTTATAATCTAAAATAACTTATCTTTACGAGAACACCAAACCTCGCGCTAGTCGCTTGGCTGCAGGGCTGCCAATGACAGCTCACTCACTGAGGTGAGGAAGTAATTATTTATTTCTTCTGGGACCAGCATTTCACCTTGTGTGTGGGTTTGTGAATTATATTGGTTGACGATGTCCCATGCTGCTTTACATTTGTTGGGAGCACTTTCAATGTAATATTCGCATGCATGGTTTTTTTATTTTTATTTATCTCCCCCCCCCCCCCCCCCCCCCCCAGGACAGTTTGCCTTTGTAGGTTTTTTTACATTTGAGATAAGCTCTATAAGAAATATGATCTAGCTCAGGTCCTTGTTTACAAAATTTTTTATATGTTCTGTACAGTCTCTGAGCATCTCCTCCCTAGTGAGAGCTAGCTCATCTGTATACCATTTTAGTTGTTTGTTTTTCCGTTTATGCTTATTGCTACTTTTGATTAATGGTGAGTATTTTCAGGAAGTTGTTAAACACCATTTCACCAGCACCTTTCCCAGGTTGTGTGTTGTATACAAAGTCCCAGTTAACATCAGATAATCTGTCAATAAATAAATTAATATATTCATCTTTCTGCCCTCTTATCCATGTGGCATTAGCCTTCATTCAGACTGATGTGTCTGATTTAGGCAACTGATCACAGCAGAATGTTAAAATCAACGGTTCATGATCAGCTAGGGCTCCACTGGCAAGTCTGACGTCATACATATCTCTAAAAAAAATTTAATATTATCTAAGCAAGCATTATCCCGTGTTGGTGTGTAATTTGTACATTGTAAATTTAGTGATCTTAAGATGTTCAATAATGTTCAAGTAACATGTTCATCATTGTTGGCCATTTCAATGTTGAAATTGCCACAGATAATTAATTTTGTTTTAGATTTTAGTATTTTCTTCATAAGCAGCTCAAATCTTTCGAAAAATGTATTTGCATCTCCACTTGGTGATCTGTGTAAGCTAACAATTATAGTATTCTGTGCATTTAGTTTTATACAGCTAAATTCTCCATGTAGTTCCGCACAGTAAGAGCTAACATCTATTTTGGTAAACATAGTATCTTTAGCAAATATTAAAAAACCTCCATTCTTTCTTTCACTTTTACACATAATGTCTCCAACAGCATATCCTTGAGTAACAAAATATTGTACTTGATCTTCTGTCAGCCATTGTTCTGAGACACAAACAACATCAACGTTTTCAATACTGCAAAAATGTTCTAATTGTAATACTTTGTTCCTAATGCAGTGAATGTTCGTTTACATCAAAGTAACAGATGTTTATTATCTGTGAACACACTCTCATTCGAATGTTGCTTTTAGCACCTAGTTCAAGTAAAGGAGGTTTATTACACGCCGATTCACTGACTTTTATGCTAAAAAATTACATACATTCCAGGTATTACTCAAACCGCTACTTTCGTAGATTGTTTTATTCCGTGTGAGTCTTTCTTTAATTATTTCATCGACACATTCCCACACAAACTTTTTCCCTTCATAGTTTAGGTGGTGCTCATAGCTGGTGCGAAGGTTACGTTGCAGTTTACTTATATCGACCACAGCACAATTTGTGTATTCAGAGCACAGTTTCTTTATTTTAATATTTGTTCTTCGAATTTCTTAATTAATGCATGGACTATAGATTAAATCGTGCCTATGAGGCACTGTAGCAACAACTGTATTCCTTGATTTATTTTTTTCTAGAAAGTTCTGAAGCACTTTTACACAAACATCTGCTTTATTTTTCGCAACATCATTTGATCTCATTATGCATACGACAAAGTCATTTTCTTGCGTGGATTTTGTTTGAACGCTAGTGCCTAAAACGTGTTTAGTTCCTGCTCCAGGTTTGACAACACTGGTCACTGCTATGTCTCAATTTATTTCTTGAAACATACTAGATATATTCCTGTCATGACTGTCTGTTAAAAAAAGCTCACTGTTCTTTTTACCTGATGTTCTCCGTTTATCATCATTTTTCTCAAAGTGATTATTCGTTTTCAGTGCATTGTCTTTTGCAAGGTCTGGATCATTTACACTGTCTTCAACACCGTCACTGGAGTGCAGAACACTGTATTTGTTTTTGTCCATAAATGTAACTGCTGTTGCAAAGTTCATTGTTATTTTTCCAGCTAAAGTCCTACCTTTGTGTTTTACTTCTTTACGATTTGTACCTTTCGTCAGGTGCCACTTCACTTGATTTGTTCTTCGACTGTAGTTCCCGATTTTCATTCTTGAGTGTGGTGATTTCACTTCTTAAAGTGTTGACTAAGAATTGTAGAACTGAAACTCGTTGTCTTAAATTTTTTATTTCGACGTTACAATTCTTGCAAACTCCCTTTTTTAGCACATAAATGTAACTTTTTCTCTTATTAGAGTTACACACTTCTACACTCGCGACCATCTTGAACAAATCGTAATACATCCTACGTGCCCGCTGTCCTCCTGACCTCAACCTTTGTTAGTGACTGTCCTCACACATCGAGCCCCTTCCCTGTTCCCATTCCAGCACTATAAAGCCGTCATTCCACCACCATATTCAGTCTTTTTACTTCTCTCCTTTTCCTCTTCTTCCCCTCCCCCTACCCCCTCCAACCCCTCCCCACCTCTCGCCTGCCCTCAGTCTAATCTGCAGCACTTCACTCTCCGCCACCCCCACCATACTATCCCTCTCCCTCCCCATCCCAGCCTCCTCCTTACCCCACCCATCATGCACTGGTCTGCTGCTCACAGTGTGGTTTCAGTTGCCTGAGACTGCAGTCGTGTGTGTGAGTTGCATTTGCACATCTACATCTGTTTTTGATGAAGGCCTTAATGGCCGAAAGCTTTGTTTATTTATGACAGTCTTTTTGTTGTGCCTGTCAGCGACTCTGCATCTCTGCCATATGGTGAGTAGAAACTTTCCCTTTCATATGTTGTTACATTCCATCCTGGATTTTCCGTTGTTTGAAACTATTTCAAATGTTACTCCAGTTGAGACAGAAGTTGCTCAGATGAGGGGGAGCTTGCGCTCACAGACTGTCAACAGACAATTGATCAATTGTCAGAGATTAGTGGGTTATCTTGGAGCTCGCTTCAGCAAATTTTAAAGGAAGATTTCTTCCACCACGACAATGCACCTGCATGCAGAGCCATCTCTGTTAGACAGTTTTTGGCTAAAAATGCATGGTCCCACTGCCCCACATATCTTACTCACCTGACCTGATTCTGTGCGGCTTTTCCTTATTTCCATGAATGAAAAGGGACATGAAAGAACACTGATTTGACAGCATTGAAGAAGTCAAGGAAAAAAAGGAGGGGGGAGCTGTGAGCCATTTCTAAAGATGACTACAAAAAAATGTTTCGAACAGTAGAAGCACTGATGGAACAAATGTATTAGTTATAATGGCGAGTATTTTAAGGAGAACAAGGTTGTTTTGTAAACAATTTGAAAAAATATAGCTTTTTTTAAAAAAATGTGTTTTATCTTAATTCTCTCCTCAAAACAAATCTTTCAGTGCTCATGATATATTAGTTACATTCAGTTGTTGCCCAGTGATCTTTAAAATGACAATAGTAAACAAACAGATCTATCTGACTTCCTTCCCAGTCATTAATAAAGTACAAATATTCCACAAGTAATGCAAGAATTTGTGTTTATGCAATTTTAATGAAACCATACAGCACAGTAACTCTCAACATAGATAACGTAAAAAAAAAAAAAAGTTTCTCCTCAAAGACAGCCAAAACAAGTATCTTCTCAAAATGCAAGATAACTTCTTCACTGTATAAGCAGAAATGTAAACCTGTCTTTCAATCAAATCAGTGCAAAACAGCTTTAGTATAATCATGTTTCAATGTCTCTTTGCCTCAACCAGTAGGATACAAATCCCTTTTCAAAAAATATGTTTACATATGTACAGTATGTCCATAACTAAAATCCAGTTTCAAAATGCTTTTGAAAGAGAACCACTGCTCAGAATGATGTCAAATTTGAACAGTTTGTTATTGATGCGGGGGAGGGGGGGGGGGGGGGGTTCATGGAAGAAAAATTGACCAGTCGATGTTACTGTGTCAGAATATGCACACCAACAGATGCACTGCACACCACTGTTCTATGGTTGGTGTCTGAGAACACCTAACATTAAACAGTACTGTCTCCATCAAGGATGGTGCTCTGCTGGTAAAACACTTTTCGACTGCGCCAGTAGCCATGGAGAAATTCCGGACACTGAGCGGTGTGAGAAAAGTCACTGGTCTCATAGTTGCGAAAGGTATGGAGAAAATGATTATAAAATTTGAAAAGACAGGTTCTCTTGAAGTGAGGCAAGGGGAGGAAAGCAGTTGATCCAACGTCTGCTGATGATGTGGTCACAACACTGCAGGAGGGATCAAGCAGTGGTGTGCACACATGCAGAGCACGGTGTAATCTTACCCTCCCACACATCACTATTAAAATTCTGTTTGTGCACAAATTTGAAAGCTTCTTGAGACACAAGATATACAAAAGAAAAAAACCTTTTTACTTATCTTCATTTTCTCTTGTTGTTGGTTCCAGTTCTTGTGTCTAGGGGTACATTCTCTCAGCTGGAATTTTGATTTAACATTGTGGGGTCCTGATGACTAAATAACTGATGAAGATTTGCGTGTACTACTCTTGAATTTTATTCTTTGTCACAGTTTTCAATAATCACACCGGTTTTACAATTTCCACTTAATACTCTAAATGACATTGTTAGTGTCAATCATATAAATACATCTGTTCCCATCAGAGGCTTACCCACTACTACTTGCATTCTGTGGTACTCACAATATTCTAAAGAGTTTACAAAGCAACAGAGTTTACTTTCTTGACAAAAGAAAAATCTTTACCAAGCCACACCATTATTTTATAAATGAATCCAGAAATAAGTTTAATAATTAGTGCCAGATTGTGCAATTAATAATATGAATTTTAAGTATGCCAGAATTTCTAATTTCAAGTATTTCTAAAAGAAGAATAATGTTAACTGTACGCACAGTGTGGAACAAACTAATTTCTTTTTATACATTTTAGTCTGAAATTTAATCATTGTATACAAAACCAAATGAAATTCTTTCAGTGAAACAGCTGAGAATATTCATCTATACCAGACTCAGGAAAAATCCTGGTATTGTCTACTTCTACAAATAAATTTAAAAAAAGGTTATGTTAGAAAAGGATGTCTCATTACAACATCCCCCTCACAAAATTTGGGAACAGAGTGTTTACAATATTTTGCGACAGACTACAAGGTTTGTCAAATGGTGTACATAATGATGACTAGGACAGCAGATAGATGTATAGAAGTATCTGATACATAACATATTACAGATAACACATGAAAAATATCTACTGTACAAATCATAATCTATACATATATCAGGACATGGTATTCAGATTTTCTGATCTCTGGAACATACTGTCACAAGACAAATAATACAAGGTCAAAACTGCCATATTATACCATTAAACTATAGAAATAAATACAGAGAGAATGTAAATTACTAGAATTATAAATTGTATATTAACATCCATACAATTAAACCTTCAAGATCTTCAAAAGGGAGGAGAGAAAATTTCAGAGCCAAAGTGAATGACAAGCGGGCGGAGTCGAAAAACTCACCACAACGGTACAGACAAGAAGAATGTACTCCATCATCAGTAGGAATCAATCAGCCTCATAAACCAGAGTATTCAAGGATATGTTGACTCATGAAAGAACAAAATAATTCAAAAATATTAGGGCCTAAGTTTGCGTTGTGGGGATCGTCCCAAGAATCCAAACCACACCAGGTACAAACCAGCAAAAAATGTTTCCACACAACAAAATGAATAAAGTTCACAATCATATCAATTATTTCAATCATATGCTAAGAGTAACTATGAGTGTGTCCACAACTTAAGTTCCAATCAGATACAATATTGTAATATTCAGGATAAATACGAGTACATGTAAAGAGTCCTAGTTAGCTGTGAATGAAGACACAATCCAGTAACTTTAGAACCAAAATCAATCTATGAAAGCAGATATGTATACATCTTGTTATATTGTCCATACTAGTAAATGTCTTCCACACTATTTGCCAATCGTCCATGCAAACTAACCTAGGTGCACCAAACACCTAGAACATTAGTTTACAATT
This sequence comes from Schistocerca piceifrons, assembly GCF_021461385.2. Classification (NCBI taxonomy): domain Eukaryota; kingdom Metazoa; phylum Arthropoda; class Insecta; order Orthoptera; family Acrididae; genus Schistocerca; species Schistocerca piceifrons. The sequence goes on along the minus strand of NC_060138.1, from coordinate 366,609,615 downwards.
GATAAAAAAATATATAGTGATTTAAAGTTACATAATGCATTGGAAAGTCTATCACCTTACTTGAAAAAACATACATTTATGCTGAATAACACTGTCTTTAGCAGTTTTGGCTAATGTTTCACAAATATCAGTCACAACACAGATCCAGTCGACAGATGCTTGAGTATGTAACCCAGCACCCACAATCTCTTGCAAGTTGACTGGGTCCAGCAGGGTATAGCCATACAGCAGAGTGGGGAGTGGATCTGCCCACACTCCAACAGATAGGTAACTTCCTGTCTAGCATTCACATCAAATTCTTAAACATTGGTTTTTGTGTACTAAATTTGCTGTTCAATACCTCCTTCACATCACACGACATATGTTCTTCTTAGTAACTTCTCAAAGTCGATTATATGGGATTTGTGTCAGGTGAAATTAAAAAGTGTTCACATATTAAACGTTAATAAGCAGAGTTAAATGCAATAAAAGAATGGACTGATAAGATACACACAGATATGCCCAGATGCTATTACTAATTTTTGAAGTACAAATTGTGATTGTCCCATTTCAAAATTGCAAAAGGATCTACTCATTTAGTCTCATGACATATATGTATCATATTCTAAAGCACATACGTATTACAGAACACGACTATATAATGTATCATACATTTCAATCCAGTCAACAGGTAAGACAGAACTTTAGGAATCACATTATCTTACTTACTAAATTAAAGACAAACAAAACACAGTTATATAGTTTTACAAATCTACAGGCATAGCAAATATTTTCTTCTAGACTAAAGATCATTATGCATCCATGTTCATAGGTCTTGTCCTCTATACCTGAGATTTTAACAGTTTGCTTTGCTTACCAGTAGCTCCTCTTATCTTTACACCTACAATGGGCATTTCACGAAACTTTTACTATATTTAATCTTGTCTGTAAATTGTACAGATATACCACAAACCAGGTTACCTTTATCAAACAAACAGTTCCCTTTCCACTGATCAATCTTAATGTAAGAACACCCAAAACCTGAATTATCATCTCTGCTGTTCGACACTTTATGTAAAATATAACTTTCAATTTCATCAAATGCTACGTCCACACTGTTTTTGCAGGGTTTTATCAACTTAACTGGTATCACAGCATTACCTTGGTTACTCATGTTGTCAGGTAAAGATTGCACACAGCGAAATGGTTACATAGCACAACCAACATTACTTATTACAGAAGAAACGCAAAATATATTACTGTCAAAATCACACTTCCTACTTAGATATTGTTTCACTTCATTCCACCAATCTGGATACAAATTTTGACTAACCACAGCTAACTTACTCCAGAATGCAAATTTATCTACATTATTGTCTATTTGGTCCCAAACAAATTTCAAAAAGTTTTCAACTTTGTTCTGTGGGTTTACAGATAACTCACCTTTACTGACATTAATGAAAAACTGCATCGACTGGACTGGTATTCCTTGACTCTCACTTACATCGTCACATACATCACTTACCTTAGCTGTATTTACAAATAACTCTGAAACTTAATTATTCTTAAACTCCACAAACACCTGATAATCATCATCATCATATTCTTCTAAAATTACTTCATCAACATCAGTAACAACACAAGTCTCATCACCATCAAAGTCGCACACCCCACCTACATTCATTTGCAATATGCTACCAGTCTCAGACTTACCAATCTCATTTATTTCACAGCTCTCATTCACGTCTACATAAAAATATCACCTAATTCAGTTCAAGAATAGCCATCACCTGTTTTACACATGTCAATAACACTGTTTTCTGACCAAGAGAAGAAATCATTGTACACACTGCATCAAAATTCTCATTACTCTCACGTTCTGGTTTGTGATTAGCACCTGCTTCACCATAATTAAACAAAGTATCCCAAAACTTTTGATCAAGACATAAATGAGAAATCTGATGTTCCTTCTGCTCAACTTAAGATGCCTGTACCACATTATTAATACTGTTATTATTTTCTAATTGTAAGTGTAAATTGGGGGTCCTGTACTTGGTGTTTCCTCACCCAAAAACTGTGGACCTTCATTGAGATGGACTGCCGTTTCCTGAGTGGCCACCTCTATGATTATTTCTTCTATTAAATTGACAATGGTTATCCCCACTATTCCTGTTCTGCTGAGATTCAAAATTTCTGTCTGTGTTACCATTTTGACCCTGATAGAAATTACCATTATCTCTGTTTTTGTAATTATTACCATTGTGATCTCTATCATTTCAATTATTATGGTACATGCTTCTTTCAACTGCCCTACCTACCCTGTCAACATACCATAAAAATTGTTCAAGGCAATCGCCAGGTCCGTGTAATAAATCTCACTGCAACCTTCCTGATAATCTCCTTTATAGTACATCAGTCAATGTCATGACATCGAATGGTTTGTAAAGGTGTGTTAATTTCTTATGTTGATTCTTACAGAACTCTTTCAGGGTACTGTCCCTATTCCTATAATTTGGAACATTCAGAAATTCAAAAAATTGTTCAAATGGCTCTGAGCACTATGGGACTTAACGTCTGAGGTCATCAGTCCCCTAGACACTGAATTACTTAAACCTAACTAACCTAAGGACATCACACACATCCATGCCCGAGGCAGGATTCGAACCTGCAACTGTAGCAGCAGCACTGTTCCGGACTGAAGCACCTAAAACCACTTAGCCACAGCAGCCGGCTCAGAAATTCACTTTTAATTATCCCTCGTTCAGCTCCTGACTAACATTTATTTAAAAAAAACATTTTTTTAAACTTTGGTATCTTTCCCACTGACTTAAATTTAAATTTACCCAAGACAGGGCTTAGACTTCAAGACATCTTAATTTTTTGATTGTCACTCGTGCGTGACACAAAACTATCTCTACGGTGGTATAGAAAATCCACTGGATGTAAATTGTCTGATGGAAAACTTTTGATCGGAATGTTAAGACCACGCAATAGCATTATTTGAATACAGATTGTTGTGAATGCAATTTTCCTGAACTACTGAAATTGTTTGATCTAAAACATTTACATTAGTTAGCATACTGTTTTCAACATTTAAAATCTTTTGATCTAACCTGCTACAGTTCTGTTCCATTTTTTCCTCTACGACCTTCTGTTGAACTCTGACATCATTAACATTCTTCTCCTGATTTGCAGATTGTGTAACTCACTTATTTTCCAAAACAATAAATTTATTTTCTAATACATTGACTTTTTCATTCACACTTCTTAATCCATCTGACAACCCATGTATTAGCTCGGAAACCTGGTGCATTTGATATTTTACCCTGTCCATTTTACAATTGTTTTCAGTTTTTAGGTCGTTTTAATTGTCCTTGTCGTGAAGTAAATTTTTTATCATTGTCCGTCCTTATTTCAGTTAACTGCACTAAATTTGCTATTGGTATCTGTTTTTATTTTGGTTAGCTGATCATTAACTGCACTAAATTTGCTAATGTTATCCATCTTCATTTCCTGTAATTTTGCTAAAATCAACTGCAAAATATCGGATTTCACTGTTTCTTTGCTAACTACACTTTCACGTGGTTCAAACATGTTCTGGCTGGATCCTACGGCTTTCATATCTACATCACCACCTTCTATTCATTTTCTTAGCAATCACATGAGTCAATGAAAAAAAAATTAATTTCACAAATAGTTTGTACTTGTCTTTTCTCTTAGTGATGTCCCTCATCGTAGTTCTAAAGTTCTCTTTCAATTCATCCGGTCCATCATTGTTGATATTATCTCATCGCTGTTGATCTGGCTTTGTTGTGCAGCTCTTAGGGTCTTCTTTCATCGAGTGATTGGAATTACATATGAACTGCAAATGATACGAATGTGTTTTTCCTTCTTCTGCAACAGACGAAACTTCACTATCAGTCAACAGGTCCTGGCGCATACCCACACTTGTAATCTTACCCTCCCACACATCACTTTTAAAATTTTCTGTCTCTGTACAAATTATGAAAGCTTCTTGAGGCTTAAGACATTCCAAAGAAAAAAATTTTTACTTATCTTCATTTTCTCTTGTTGTTGGCTCCAGTTCTTGTGTCTAGGGGTACATTCTTGCAGCTGAAATTTTGATTTAACGTTGTTGGTTCCTGGTGACTAAATAACTGATGAAGATTTGCTTGTACTACTCTTGAATTTTATTCTTTGTCACATTTTTCAATATCACACCGTTTTTGCAATTTTCACTTAATATTCCAAATGACAGTTACTGTCGATCATATGCGAGGCGTCTTTTTTAAGTAAGTATCGTTTTGCCACAGCACTGCGGTCGGCGTTCTGCACATGTGCACTGGGTACCTACATCTGTTGTCTACACACTGACACCATTACAGTCTGATTATTTGTTTACATTGTGTACTGAGTGTTTAAGATGCTTCCGATGATAGTGAGCCCCGCCGACTGTGAAGTACGAGCTGTTATAAGATTTCCTAGTGCTAAAGGCCTAAAAGCGATCGATATTTATCATGAGATCTGTGCAGTTTACGGAGACAACATTATGAGTGATGGAATGGTAAGAAAGTGCGTGAGAGCATTTAAAGATAGCCGCACAAATGTCCATGATGAACAATGGAGTGGGCGTCCTTTGGTCGCTAATGAAAGTTTGGTGCAGGAAGTGGACAATAAAGTGAGAGAAAACAGACACTTTATGATTTCCTCCTTGCAGGATGACCTTCCTAATGTTCCTCATAGTGTTTTGTATGGCATTGTGATCAAGCACTTGAATTACCGAAAATTGTGTGCACGTTGGGTATCGAAAATGTTGACGGATGTGCGCAAAACCAAACGTTTAGACAGTGCATCGACTTTCCTTGAGCGGTCCCACGATGACGGTGATGATTTCTTAAGCCAACTTGTTACGGGCAATGAAACGTGGGTGGCCTATGTCACACCAGAATCAAAGCAACAGTCCATGGAATGGCGGCATTCAGATTCACCTAGAGAAGTGAAGTTTAAGCAAACAATTTCTGCCTGGAAAATCATGTGCACAGCTTTATGGCATAGAAAAGGAGTATTGCTTGTGGAATTTCTGCTTCGTAATGAGACAATCAATCCAGCAGCTTACTGTAAGACACTGCACAATCTGCACCATTCAATTAAGAACAAAAGACATGGCAAGCTGAACAGGGGCATCATTTTGCTGCAAGAGAATGCCCGTCCACATGTGGCGAATCAGACCAAAGATCTCATCACATCTTTTTGATGTGACACTCTGGATCATCCTCTGTACAGCCCCAATCTTGCACCAAGTAACTACTTTCTGTTCCTGCACTTGAAGAAACACCTGGGTGGTCAGCGTCTTCAAGACAATGAACGATGCCAAAGCAGTGGTGATGCAGTGGTTACCAAGTCAGGCGGCAGACCTCAAAAACTGATACAATGTTATGACAAGTGCCTCAATATTGACAGAAATTATGTAGAAAAGTAGAGTAAGGTACAGGCTTTCATGTAAAAATAAAATTATTGAGATATCTTAGCACGTCTTTTCTTTTTAATTTCAAAACGGTACTTACTTAAAAAACACGCCTCATATTTGTAAATACGTCTGTCTCCATCATAGGCATACCCACTACTACTTACATTCTGTAGTACTCACAGTATTCCAAAGAGTTTACAAAGCAACAGAGTTTACATACTTCCTTGACAAAAGAAGAATATTTACTAAGCCACATTATTATTTTATAAATGAATCCATAAATACATTTAATAATTAATGCCTGATTGTGCAATTAATAATATGAATTTTAAGTATGCCAGAATTTCTAATTTGAAATATTTTTAAAAGAAGAATAATTTTAACCATCCATACGGAGTGTAACAAATTAATTTCTTTTTATACGTTTTAGTCTGAAATTTAATACATCATACACAAAATCAAATGAAATGCTTTCAGTGAAACAGCCATGAATGTTCACCTATACCGGATTCGGGATTAATCCTGGTATCAGCTACTTCTATAAAAAAGAAATAGGTTATGTTAGAAAAGGGTGTCCCATTACAACAGGGAATTGCCCACACATTGGACATGCTTGCAAGCATGGTGCATAAATCCTGCAAAACATCCTGCATTGCCATCTAAGCAAAATCATCTATGTTCAGGTGTTGCTTCCAGCTGACCTGCTAGGAAGACAGATTTGCAGTTTGGAATTTCTTGCTCATGTGGAAGTGGACAATGAATGGCCCTGGAACAGTCTGTGGACAGAAGTAGCCCATTTCCAAGAATTTATCAATAAACAGAATTGCAGGATATTGGCAACAGAAAATCCATTCTCCAGAGGTGACTATGTGGTATGGATTGACAACAGTGTTTGTCATAGGGCTGTATTTTTTCAAGGTGATCAGTGCTGTGGATCCTGTTACCTGTAGTATAACTGGTAGATGCTATGAGAGTCATTTGTGGATGAATGCCATTCCAGCTGTTCAACAGTGTGAATGTGTGGGTAAGATAATTTTTTGCAAAATTATACACTGTGCACATTGCGCAATCAGTGAAGCGGCTGCTGCAGAGGCATTTTGGAAATCCTAGAAGTATCAGTCATCATTTCACTTCAGCCTGGCCATCCAAATCGCGTGATCTTAATTTGTGTGTGTTCTGGCTGTGGCGTTATGTGAAAGATTTCTTCAGTGCTCCAATTACAGACTTATAGACAAAATTGAATTGGAGGCATGTCTTGCACAATGCAATCTGAACATGACCCACAAGACATTCTCTCGATTTCAGCTTTTGGTAGAAAACATTGGCCAGCATATTGAACATGTCGTATGCCAATCTCGTGACAATTAGAAATCAGTGTCATTTGTTTTTTCTGTGGATTTTGGTCTCGGGATAATTACGAAATCAATTTCTTCCAACTGGTGTTGTACAACATTATCGTAGTGGATGGGCATACCCAACTAACCGTGCCATAACTGTTGACTGCCAAACGTGTGCAGTCATGCACAGTGAACAGTACATGTGGTGTGATGTACAACTCAAACCACAGGTGGCGTATTGCGATTCATCTGTCATTTGTAGCTGACCCCCTTTAAGGTAAGGTGCTTACAGTGCCATCTATTGGTTAAATTTTCATTAATTGTTTTTATTCTGTGATGTTTCCACCTGCATCAATAATATGCTGTTCAATCATTGTCCCAAGCATTGATTCTCTATCTACAGTCTTTTGAAAGTGGAACTTTGATTATGGACACCGTGTGCATGACTTTTGGGCACTTCACAGTATAACTGCTATGTAACTAAACTTGAAATATCATACTACATGTAACCCTAATACCTATTGAAGAAGGAGTGCATGACAGTATATGATAACTTGAAAGATTCACAGGATAGTTAGAGGATGGATGTGGCTCTGGAAATAGAAATTTTGCTTATAAGATCCACATCAACTTGGGACTCTGTGCTCTCCAGACGTATCATACACAATTGAATGTATACACCCTGGAGTCTTTAACCCTTTCATTGCTGAGTGTGCCATAACAGTGTGCAAATGCATGTTTGGTCTGGATGAGCCATCCATCAGTGATTGCCAGGCTGGGCACAATGTGGTGCTGAGGACTGCAGTGCCTGCTTCTCTGAGGCGATATCAGTGCTGGTTTATTCTCGCAAATAAGTTCTTAAAATGCAGTGTACTTTGAATGTTATTTATTGGTGAAGTTGCTAAAATTAGACAACATTACAAAGAAGCACATTTCAATAAGTATTTTTGTGCAATATATTTCAAAACAAGACACAACGTACAGTCTCATATCGTATTGTTTACAATAGTAACACAATTACTTTCGTTTATTATTCTTGCTCCATATGATGCATCTCCTTAACATGTCCCATGTTGCTTTGCTGACGATTCCACTTTACTTAGAAACTGCAGCAACGGAGTTTGCTCTTCTGTTTGATGACATACTGGTTCTTTCCTTTCTTGGTGGTATATCACTGAAATCTCACGAACGATGCTGCGATGAAATTCAGTGATTGAATTATTCTTTTTGGTATTAACCTTTCTTTCATGCTGCTAGTGAAAGAGAGATGGGCTCGTGAACCAAGTGCCCACATATAGTGGTGTTTTATTTACTAAGAAAACCTCAAAACATATATATCTGACTTTAGCACTGCTGGCATGCTCAGTCCCTGTTGTACATATGGGTCGTTACTACTGGAGATGTGATGGCTGTGCATGTAAATTTTTGTTGCTAGCAAGTAAAGGTATGATGTACACAAATCATCATTATTTTAAAAACCTTCCATTTCTACCTCTAACATAAACTGGACACCCCTTTCTTAGTCCGATGATAAAATCTTGATTCTCACTTTTTTATTTCATTGCTTACCAGCGAAACTGTTTCTTGATGATTTGATTTTACAACCTAAACTGTTACTTAGATCACTTGTCAGTCCATTGATTTTAATCGCCCCCTTTTTTCTGGATAATTCTTTTGTTTGTTTATTAAGTAGTCCAGAACAAAACTTTTTATCTACTCAAAAATATTGTTGTAATAATTACATAAAAATGTTGTAGCCGCTTTTCTCTGCCTTTCCATGGAACGATTTTGCATAACACTGTCAAAATAATAATAATAATAAAAATAATGATAGTAGTAACAATATAACAATTAATATTATTATTATCATCATTATTATTATTATGCACAATTCACATGACTAAAAATACTACTGTCTTTCACTACTGCACAAAAAATACTCAACTTCCTTTTCACGTTTTTCACGATGATGTCCCTTGTAATTTATTTCCAGTGAGTTGGTTCGTCACTTTATTTGTCCAGCCTCCCCCCTCCCCCCCCCCCCCCCCCCCCCCACACCTCCACCCAGTTGGTCCACATTGATGTCAGTTTATCCATATTTGCAATTTGGGGTTCTTTTTTAAAATTTTGAAGTTTGTTTTGTGATGCACTGGTACCTGAAACTTAGAAATGACAAACAAGACTGTCTTGATGATTTTCAATATGTCCCAGCTCAATTCGCCAAATTTAAATGTATCTGTCTTATCCCAGTGACTCCAGTCAAATTAGAATATGATTACCCTTTACAGCTGCCAAGACCATTCAACTCGATACCTAACTTGCAGTTTCTTGAAATTCACAAATGGAGATGTGTATCTCTTTGTTGCAATTATCCCCCTTTGATAGAAAGTCTTAGGCCCTGTGTGTGTCAGGAGTGACTTGTGTTAATCAGATCTAATAAATGATGTGGCTGAAATGAAAATTTACTTGATAACTTGTTTATTTACACCACAAAGATGATGTAACATGGACCCTAGAAAATCTGCAGCAATACTAGCCATGCTAGGGCAGCTGCCACTGGTCCTTACATATCTTATGGTAACTGAAATATAAATACATTAATTCTTCAAAACAGTAATTTTCGGGTTTACAACTAAAAGTTGGTTTGTTTTCTAAAACAAGTTACATAACTTGAATTTACAGTTTTACAATCTTTTCAAAATAATAAACATGCTAAAATAATATTTATCATTGCTAAAATGCATGAAATACCTCCCTAAAATAAAGTTGAAAATGCTTATAACTTTTTAAATACAGGTTGGATTTTGATACTAACATGACTCCTGGATATTTACATACAATTGCTGTCAGGTTTCTGTGTGTGAGGTTTGTAAATGCATGTTTTAACATTTGTTACATATATTTTTGGATATTTTACTACAATAAAACCACGTTTTTATGTTTTCTCGCTTTTTTACGTTCATTTTAATGGGTCCCATAGAAATCCTATTCTGTCAATACAATGCTTTCCCATAATTAATGATTCCATGTTACAACATTTACTGCATTTTTAAGCTTTCTTTGATGTTGTCATGACTTTTAACTTTGTTATTCATTCAGATTTCTGCAAACAGTGCATCCAATTCACATTCAAAGTCATCCTTGGAATGAAGCAAAAAATGCAGACTGTGCACTAACCTATTGATCATGTAACATAGCGTTAACAGGGTAAGCAAACTTTTCATTGTTGATGTGTTGGGTCACGGTCATCTCTATTATTGGTTCGCAGTGTTTGGATGGTTGGGAAAGTATGCTGAGTCACGAGCTTAATGATAATCAGGATCTCTCAATAGTGATTCTAGTAGCAATCTTCCTTCTGCTCATTGTGCTGTCTTACAACATCTTTGATATAATTTCACAATCATATATTGTTCATAAACACCACTTTTGAGGATGGCCATCTCTCTAATGGGATTTCAAGAGTCATTATTACTTCCATGTGAAATACATTAGTCTGTACTAGGCGCACAGTTCCAGGTTTGTATGACATGTCAGATGTTAATAATTCTTCTCAAGATGCTCCATGACAGGATGACAAATTCCACCTTCTTTTTTACCCATGGCATCCCTCACCCAAGAGACCTCCTTATCAGCAACAAACTGTATATTTCATGTCTATTGTTCTGTGTTTATGAAGGCTGCCAACGTAAGCATTTTAATAAATATTGTGTTATTAGTTATATTTAGTGTAATTTTATGATTATCAATAAGAAGTCTCACATTAGAAGACAAATGTGCCTTTTTAATGTTATTCATGAAAGACATTTGCTTCCACGTTTCATTTACGTCATTGGACATGAACGGAATGAAGAGGGAAACTGACGCTTGTGTTTGTCTGTCACTCAACCACTGCCTTTCTGAGTGATGCTTTGTATATTGCGTTAAGACAAGTGGAGCTAATTGCTGTTAAAAAGAAACAAAAACATGTATTTTCAATTTTTTTTAATAGTCAAAATTTAAATTGTTTTCATTTTGTATTTTGAACAATATAAAGAGCATATTTTCACATGTTCCCTGATCCCCTTATTTTACACTTTCCTGCATTTTATGCCTTTTGTGTTAGTCCACTGAAAAGTATAAAATGGGGATTGTATAGTGTATTTCAACATCATTGTGTCCCTGGTACCTCAGTTTCATTAATTCAGTCATGTCCTGTCATTACAATGTGTGCTCATGTGAGTGTGAGTTGCATTTCCGCACTGGCACAGTGTGTTGTATTATTATTATAATGATTGTTCCCCTTTAGGAGAGCGATTGAACTTGAATTCATAATTTCATCTTCGGATGTTTTTCTTCTTTGCTTCCCAGAACCTCCTCATCCTCTCAGAATGCTCCTTCTTCCATTCCTCTGTCCATTTTTTACCAGGCTGACGCAATGTTCTTTCCCCAAACTTCACACTTGTGATTTTATGCCGGCACTCGGTGCGATCTTCGAGATTTTTTATGTTGATCTGCTGTAGATTCCTCTTGACTTCTTTCAGCCATTCCATGCCACATTTACTCCTTGTTATAATATTGAATAATTTCTTTGCTGTTCTGGAGTCTTCCATCCTGTAGATGTGTGTATAAAATTTGGCTCGGCACTTTCTGATTTCATCTGTTACTATGTTGATCTTTCTATAGAGCTCGTTTTGTGGTCTCTTCATCCAAATGCCATTTTTGTTGATTGGACCATAAATCTTCTTGAGAATTTTTCTTTCCTGCTTTTCTATTTCCTTAATTTTAGAATGACCATCAATCACCATTGTTTCAGCTGCATAGATTGCTTCTGGAAGAATCACTGTTGTATAGTGCCTTAATTTTGCATCTGTCGAAATGCACTTCTTGTTGTAATGCGTCCATGTTAGCTTGTAGGCTTTCTGGAGCTTGGTGATTCTTTGTTCATTGGCAATTCGGTTTAATCCTGAGGACTGTATAGTTTCACCGAGGTATTTAAAATGGCAGACTTGTGCAATTTTACCATATTTTGTTATTAAAGGGGATTTATTTTTTGGCTGCCTTTCCATATATTGGGTTTTTTCATAAGATATCTGTAGTCCAGTTTTTTGTGAAATTTCATGTAGTTTTTCCACTGCGTGAATCGCTTCTGTTCTGTTATTGGTGATATTTGCAATATCGTCAGCGAAAGCAAGGCACTTGACTTTAATTCGGTTCTCTTTCTTGATACCAATTTGGATACCCTTTACGTGAGGTTCCCATTCCCTGATTATCTTTTCTAGAACAATATTGAAAAGGATTGGGGATAGTCCGTCCCCCTGTCAGACTCCAGATTTGATTTCGAAGGGTTCTGATACTTCGCCCATGAATTTCACTTTGGCCGTTGTTCCTGTAAGTGTCTGTTCTGTGATTTTTCGTGTCTTTGGGTCGATCCCAAATTCTTCCATGATTTTAAACAGGGTTCCACAGTCCACTGAATCATATGCTTTCCTGAAGTCGATGAATGTAACTACTGTGTTTCTGCATTTCCTCATTTGTAATATTGTCTTTAAGCACCAGATCTGTTCCGCACATGACCATCCTTTTCTGAATCCGGCCTGGTATTCACCAATTAGTGTATCTGCTTGGGATTCTATCCTGTTTAAAAGCGCTTTGGAAAGGATTTTGTAAGCGACTGGGAGCAGGGAAATTCCTCTGTAATTGTTCATGTCTGTCTTGTCGCCCTTTTTGTGTAGCGGGTGAATTAGAGCGCATTTCCAGTCCTCTGGTATCTGCTCCGTTATCCGTATGTCTGATATTATACGGTGTAATTTCTGCATAAGTATAGGATCATTTAGTTTCCAGAACTCAGCAATGATTCCATCTTCTCCTGGTGCTTTGTTATTTTTCAACTGCTTGACTATCTCCATAATTTCTTCAAGATCCGGGGCATGTGAGTCTGGGTATGTGAATACTGGAGAAGAGAAGACAAGTTTTTCTTGGGGTGGTTCGCAGTTGAGGAGGGAACTGAAATATTGGGCTAAGATTTTGCAGTTATTTTTCGTGTTGGTTTCCAAAGAGCCATCGGGTTTCTTGAAGCACAAGCTAGGCGCTTGGTATCCCTGTAAGTTTTCTCTGAAAGTCTTATAAAAATTTCTTGTATTATTTTTGATGAAATCCTGCTGGATTTCAGAGAGTCTGTTGTTGTCATATCCCCGTTTTTCTTTTCTAATTATTTTTGAGGTCTGTTTTTGGGTTTTAAGAAAGTTCTCCCAGTTTTCTTCAGTTTTGTGACTGCTAAATTTTTTCGATGCAGTTATTCAGTTGTCAACTGCCTCATCACAGGTTGCATTCCACCAGCGATGTTTCCTGTTGCGAGGGGGTTGTCCTAATTTGAGGGCTTCCTGAATTTTCTCTGTTAGTTTCTTCCAGTCTGTTGATTTTTCCTGATTAATTTGCATGATGATTTTTTCTTTGTTCAGTTGCAGATATTCTGGATCTGGTTTGGTACTTTTGGGTGGCCTTTTTAGCATTCTGTTGGGTTGGAATTTTGTTTTTATTTGGAGAAGATGATGATTTGATTCAAAGACACCTTTGCGGGTTCTGATGTTTTGAATTTCTTTTATGTTTTCTTTGGAAATTGCGACATGGTCTATTTGGTATTCACCCTGTCTAAGACTGGGTGATCTCCATGTGGTTAATTTATGTGCAGGTTTTTGAAACTGGGTACTCATTATTATAAGTCCAAAGTTTCTGCAGAAGTCGATTAGTTTTTCACCATTCTTGTTGGTATGTTTGTGTTTGGTGTGGGGTCCAATGGTATCTCTGAATTTTTTTTCCTTCCCTAATTGTGCATTAAAATCGCCTACTAAGATTTTCACATGGTGCCTAGGTACTTTATTTGTTGTTTCTTCTAGTGTTTCCCATAAATTGTCCACTGTTTCAGGGTAGATTTTATTGTGGTGATTTGTGGGGGCGTGCACATTGATCAGAGTGTATGCTTTATTAGCTGATTCTACTGATAACAGGGAGACTCTTTCATTGGGAGACGTGAAGTCAATAACTGAGTCAAGTGCGGAAGTGTGTACGGCGAATCCTGTTCCGAAAAGTGGTAGTTTGTCTCTTACTTTTATGGCAGGTTTGCCCTTGTAGATCCTGTAATTCTCTGTGTTAAAGTGTCCTTCATCTGTGAATCTTGTCTCTTGCAGTGCAGTGATTTTCAGGTTAAATTTTCCCATTGCGTTGGTGAGTTGCTTTAATTTGCCTGTTTTAGTGAGAGTGTTCACATTAATTGTACCAATAAAATTTTTACGTTTCGTTTTGAGAGTGTGATGAGTTTTTGAGAAGCTCCGATTCTTCTCCGCATGGTGTCTCTGATCCCCCAGAATCCGATGATCAGGTGAATCCAGTCTATCGACTGGTGCCTGGGGTAGTGACTCTGTGGTCGTCTTTTCCATCACGCGTTCAAGTTGAATTTTAGTTTTTGTGGTGATCTCTGTTGAGACCACAGGTATACGACTCGGTTTTTGAGTTCGAGATTTTGTGCAGCCGCCTCAACTAGAGGAACAGACACTGACCACTGGCCGCCAGATGCTGAACAGACACCACTGGGTTTATTGGTTTTTGGTCCGCCCTGGGTATTTCATTTCCTCAGTACCACCTATATCTAGGAAGCTTTCCCCTATCTGCCACCCGGGGAGGTGCCCGATGGGGGTACCAACAACCCCACACAGGGCAGTGTGTTGTATTAATAAAAAATAAAATATTATTTCTAAATACACTCCTGGAAATTGAAATAAGAACACCGTGAATTCATTGTCCCAGGAAGGGGAAACTTTGACACATTCCTGGGGTCAGATACATCACATGATCACACTGACAGAACCACAGGCACATAGACACAGGCAACAGAGCATGCACAATGTCGGCACTAGTACAGTGTATATCCACCTTTCGCAGCAATGCAGGCTGCTATTCTCCCATGAAGACGATCGTAGAGATGCTGGATGTAGTCCTGTGGAACGGCTTGCCATGCCATTTCCACCTGGCGCCTCAGTTGGACCAGCGTTCGCGCTGGACGTGCAGACCGCGTGAGACGACGCTTCATCCAGTCCCAAACATGCTCAATGGGGGACAGATCCGGAGATCTTGCTGGCCAAGGTAGTTGACTTACACCTTCTAGAGCACGTTGGGTGGCACGGGATACATGCGGACGTGCATTGTCCTGTTGGAACAGCAAGTTCCCTTGCCGGTCTAGGAATGGTAGAACGATGGGTTCGATGACGGTTTGGATGTACCGTGCACTATTCAGTGTCCCCTCGATGATCACCAGTGGTGTACGGCCAGTGTAGGAGATCGCTCCCCACACCATGATGCCGGGTGTTGGCCCTGTGTGCCTCGGTCGTATGCAGTCCTGATTGTGGCGCTCACCTGCACGGCGCCAAACATGCATACGACCATCATTGGCACCAAGGCAGAAGCGACTCTCATCGCTGAAGACGACACGTCTCCATTCGTCCCTCCATTCACGCCTGTCGCGACACCACTGGAGGCGGGCTGCACGATGTTGGGGCGTGAGCGGAAGACGGCCTAACGGTGTGCGGGACCTTAGCCCAGCTTCATGGAGACGGTTGCGAATGGTCCTCGCCGATACCCCAGGAGCAACAGTGTCCCTAATTTGCTGGGAAGTGGCGGTGCGGTCCCCTACGGCACTGCATAGGATCCTACGGTCTTGGCGTGCATCCGTGCGTCGCTGCGGTCCGGTCCCAGGTCGACGGGCACGTGCACCTTCCGCCGACCACTGGCGACAACATCGATGTACTGTGGAGACCTCACGCCCCACGTGTTGAGCAATTCGGCGGTACGTCCACCCGGCCTCCCGCATGCCCACTATACGCCCTCGCTCAAAGTCCGTCAACTGCACATACGGTTCACGTCCACGCTGTCGCGGCATGCTACCAGTGTTAAAGACTGCGATGGAGCTCCGTATGCCACGGCAAACTGGCTGACACTGACGGCGGCGGTGCACAAATGCTGCGCAGCTAGCGCCATTCGACGGCCAACACCACGGTTCCTGGTGTGTCCGCTGTGCCGTGCGTGTGATCATTGCTTGTACAGCCCTCTCGCAGTGTCCGGAGCAAGTATGGTGGGTCTGACACACCGGCGTCAATGTGTTCTTTTTTCCATTTCCAGGAGTGTATTATTAGATATGCATATGAAGACACATTCCTGTAGGATATAATACGACTGCATTATTAGAAATGTTCTGTGCTTATTTAAATTTTTCTTGGCTATCGGACTTCGCTTACATTTCAATTGAAGTTGCAGGCAGCAGACTCTGAGGACACTGGTGTTTGTCATAATCAAGATAGTCCTCCTTATATGGTTTTCACTTCACTTCAATAAATAAAAAGTACTTCACACTGTTGTCCAATATACTATTATTCATGCACACATATGATACATAGAACTTGTAATACATCATATTTAAAACCACACATCTTCATCGCTCTCTACATATGAGAGAGAACGTAAAAACAAAAAACTGAACATACAATTTAATGAATGTTGTTTTCGTTTGTATGCACCTTACTGCGCATTCATAATTAACATCTTTGCCACCTCTTCTGGTCGATCGGTGTTTCATTTTTTTGTTTTTAATTAAATATTAATTTTATGATATCCTGGGGTCTTTCATTATGTACCTACACAATTGCCCCCACACTGTACATTGACACAGTATGGAGACATACAGTGTTTTTTTTTATTTTTATTATATATATATCCATCCACACATACACAGACACAAGCAGACATTTGTAAATGTCTGCTTGTGTCTGTGTATGTGTGGATGGATATGTGTGTGTGTGCGAGTGTATACCTGTCCTTTTTTCCTCCTAAGGTAAGTCTTTCCGCTCCCGGGATTGGAATGACTCCTTACCCTCTCCCTTAAAACCCGTATCCTTTTGTCTTTCCTTCTCCTTCCCTCTTTCCTGACGAGGCAACCATTGATTGCGAAAGCTAGAATTTTGTGTGTATGTTTGTGTTTGTTTGTGTGTCTATCGACCTGCCAGCGCTTTTGTTTGGTAAGTTTCATCATCTTTCTTTTTATATATATATATATATATATATATATATATATATATATATATATATATATATATATATATATATATATATATATATATTTATATATATATATATATTAACACTTGGTTTAAGAATCATGAAAGAAGGTTGTATACATGGAAGAACCCTGGAGATACTAAAAGGTATCAGATAGATTATATAATGGTAAGACAGAGATTTAGGAACCAGGTTTTAAATTGTAAGACATTTCCAGGGGCAGATATGGACTCTGACCACAATCTATTGGTTATGACCTGTAGATTAAAACTGAAGAAACTGCAAAAAGGTGGGAATTTAAGGAGATGGGACCTGGATAAACTAAAAGAACCAGAGGTTGTACAGAGATTCAGGGAGAGCATAAGGGAGCAATTGACAGGAACGGGGGAAATAAATACAGTAGAAGAAGAATGGGTAGCTTTGAGGGATGAAGTAGTGAAGGCAGCAGAGGATCAAGTAGGTATAAAGACGAGGGCTAGTAGAAATCCTTGGGTAACAGAAGAAATATTGAATTTAATTGATGAAAGGAGAAAATATAAAAATGCAGTAAGTGAAACAGGCAAAAAGGAATACAAACGTCTCAAAAATGAGATCGACAGGAAGGGCAAAATGGCTAAGCAGGAATGGCTAGAGGACAAATGTAAGGATGTAGAGGCCTATCTCACTAGGGGTAAGATAGATACCGCCTACAGGAAAATTAAAGAGACCTTTGGAGATAAGAGAACGACTTGTATGAATATCAAGAGTTCAGATGGAAACCCAGTTCTAAGCAAAGAAGGGAAAGCAGAAAGGTGGAAGGAATATATAGAGGGTCTATACAAGGGCGATGTACTTGAGGACAATATTATGGAAATGGAAAAGGATGTAGATGAAGATGAAATTGGAGATACGATACTGCGTGAAGAGTTTGACAGAGCACTGAAAGACCTGAGTCGAAACAAGGCCTCCGGAGTAGACAATATTCCATTGGAACTACTGACGGCCGTGGGAGAGCCAGTCCTGACAAAACTCTACCATCTGGTGAGCAAGATGTATGAAACAGGCGAAATACCCTCAGACTTCAAGAAGAATATAATAATTCCAATCCCAAAGAAAGCAGGTGTTGACAGATGTGAAAATTACCGAAGTATCAGCTTAATAAGTCACAGCTGCAAAATACTAACACGAATTCTTTACAGACGAATGGAAAAACTAGTAGAAGCCAACCTCGGGGAAGATCAGTTTGGATTCCGTAGAAACACTGGAACACGTGAGGCAATACTGACCTTACGACTTATCTTAGAAGAAAGATTAAGGAAAGGCAAACCTACGTTTCTAGCATTTGTAGACTTAGAGAAAGCTTTTGACAATGTTGACTGGAATACTCTCTTTCAAATTCTAAAGGTGGCAGGGGTAAAATACAGGGAGCGAAAGGCTATTTACAATTTGTACAGAAACCAGATGGCAGTTATAAGAGTCGAGGGACATGAAAGGGAAGCAGTGGTTGGGAAGGGAGTAAGACAGGGTTGTAGCCTGTCCCCGATGTTGTTCAATTTGTATATTGAGCAAGCAGTAAAGGAAACAAAAGAAAAATTCGGAGTAGGTATTAAAATTCATGGAGAAGAAATAAAAACTTTGAGGTTCGCCGATGACATTGTAATTCTGTCAGAGACAGCAAAGGACTTGGAAGAGCAGTTGAATGGAATGGACAGTGTCTTGAAAGGAGGATATAAGATGAACATCAACAAAAGCAAAACAAGGATAATGGAATGTAGTCTAATTAAGTCGGGTGATGCTGAAGGAATTAGATTAGGAAATGAGGCACTTAAAGTAGTAAAGGAGTTTTGCTATTTGGGGAGCAAAATAACTGATGATGGTCGAAGTAGAGAGGATATAAAATGTAGGCTGGCAATGGCAAGGAAAGCGTTTCTGAAGAAGAGAAATTTGTTAACATCGAGTATAGATTTAAGTGTCAGGAAGTCATTTCTGAAAGTATTTGTATGGAGTGTAGCCACGTATGGAAGTGAAACATGGACGATAAATAGTTTGGACAAGAAGAGAATAGAAGCTTTCGAAATGTGGTGCTACAGAAGAATGCTGAAGATTAGATGGGTAGATCACATAACTAATGAGGAAGTATTGAATAGGATTGGGGAGAAGAGAAGTTTGTGGCACAACTTGACCAGAAGAAGGGATCGGTTGGTAGGACATGTTCTGAGGCATCAAGGGATCACCAATTTAGTATTGGAGGGCAGCGTGGAGGGTAAAAATCGTAGGGGGAGACCAAGAGATGAATACACTAAGCAGATTCAGAAGGATGTAGGTTGCAGTAGGTATTGGGAGATGAAAAAGCTTGCACAGGATAGAGTAGCATGGAGAGCTGCATCAAACCAGTCTCAGGACTGAAGACCACAACAACAACAACATATATATATATATATATATATATATATATATATATATATATATATATATATATATATATATATAAAACAAAGATGATGTGACTTATAGACACACAAACAAACACAAACACACACACAAAATTCAAGCTTTCGCAACAAACTGTTGCCTCATCAGGAAAGAGGGAAGGAGAGGGAAAGACGAAAGGATGTGGGTTTTTATATATATAGGGGGGGTTGATGCCCTTTGTTGTCGGCTTCTTTTTTATTTAATGGAATGGATTATCTCGTGTATGTTAGAATTCTACAAGAAATTAAAAGATTATATACATAATATAATAGTCTATTACATA
This sequence comes from Schistocerca piceifrons, assembly GCF_021461385.2. Lineage (NCBI taxonomy): Eukaryota > Metazoa > Arthropoda > Insecta > Orthoptera > Acrididae > Schistocerca > Schistocerca piceifrons. The sequence goes on along the minus strand of NC_060138.1, from coordinate 366,590,018 downwards.
TTTGAATTTAGTGCACTAACAATAATGTTCAGTTTGCTTCATTCTCATTGCCGGATTTTGCGCTGGTGCACTGGCCGATTTTGGCGACTAAGAGCTAGATGCTAACAGTCAATGTGCTAGATGCTACCGTCACACATGCATGCACTTGCTTTCTTAGTGCTGATTTCACACTGAGTGTCACACTTTCACCTGAGTATCACAATTGCCGTGTCATTTGTCTTCATTCTGGGTGCAGTGGGAGTGTGGTTATTGTTCAAAATCCAATGCTGTGGTAGAAGATCTCCATTTTTATTTCCCAGGTGTCATTATACCCATCATCCTTGCATTTTCAGTGGAGAAAACCCCGTCCAACAACATCCATCGATGAGTTAAGTACCGGCTTGAACAACTATAGTTTACTTGTCGATGTGTCAAGCACCATGAGCCACAATACTCAGAAGTTATTTCATTGCACATGCATGTTCATGTCACCACACTTGACCATCTACTTGTTAAAGGACTCATATAGCCATCCAAAACATTGTATAAATTGCATGTCTTTAAAATTCATTTCTTCATATAGAGGTTCGTTTCCAATGAAAATTCATACAAGTATTGAGTTACAACACTATACATAACATGATAGCTTATACCTATGGCTGACATTCCATCTATTGCTTATACTATGAACATAAATTTCTTAAGTTTTAAAACATCATAAAATTCTCATTAACTGGTTTCTGTTACTACAGTTTGTTTGTTAGCTTCAACTTATCTTCATTCACATCACATATACAAATTAATTACATACACATTATCATAATACGTTACAATCATATGATACATTTATGTTTCATTTTATAGATAGGCTTTTATCAGTTGACAGTAGCCTGTTCAGTCAGCTTCAGTGACTGACATAAGGGAATCATGTGCAAGTTTAAGGAGATTTTCTGCAGACATGTCTCCAGTGACATTTTGTTCCTTAAACACTCTCCTTACTTTTGCCCACACAAGTTCGAATGCATTTAGATCACAGTTATAGGATGGCAAGTGTATCACTCTGTGACTTTTGCTTGTGGCCAACATGTCGACAGCACAGCATTTATCCACAGGCTTATGTAGCTGAATTAACAAGCAGAGAGCCTCCTTTCTCATGCTCGTGTTGGACTCCATGTTTTTTTCCTCAGCCATTCAAGCATTTCCACCTTGGAATCGTAGTATGTGGGAGGTTTTTCCAGCTGCCTACTGTGATAGGGCACACTGTCGAACACAATAACTCAGTTAGGGGGAAGATTGGGTAAAATTATTTCTTCAAACACTTTTTGAAGTTATTAGAGTTGATCTGCCCATGGTAATCTTCTTGGCTGTTTCTGGAAAAGAACTTGAGCTCAGCTGCCCTCACAAAACCATTCTTAGAACCAACAGTTGCTACTATTAATCTGTTAGAAGCTGTTCCCCAAACTGTCACACCAACCACATCTTTGCTTTGTCACCATTTGCTGCAAGTAAGATTGTTATCGAGCCAAATTCGTCTAGGTAGAAAATTTTGCTTCCTGCCTCCCTAACGGCTTTCATCTCTACAAGAAAACAAGATCTCCAGTCCACAATGTCCTCATGTTTGAGTAACAATGTCCTCTTGTTTTGAGATGTTTTCCACATGAAACCCACTGAATTCAAAATTGTTCTAAGCAAATTACCACACCAGTTCCATCCTGTCTTGGATCTCAGAACTGGCAACAGTTTCGTTATGCTGGGAACAACTTTCTGCATTGTATAAAAGTCTCTTATCATGTCACGAATGACACGCTTGTCAAATTCATCCAATTCCTCTTGAATGTTACTATGTCTCCTATTAAGGAAAGAAATGAACACCTCTTCAAAACTTTGATCACTTTGTACAGTTATTATATCAAAATACAATACAGTACTTATACACAAAGTCATTGAAGTGTAATCAACGACACATGAAAAGAAAAATTAGTATCCAATAGAGGACAGTGGAACAGTAGACTACCAAATTAAACTAACCTTTTCTTTTTTGGCGTTTCTGGAGACTTGCCAGGATTAGTTTTCGTAAATTTTACCATTCTCTTCATACTAGACACACTTCGTCCTGTGTACTTAGCAGCTCTCTTCCCTGCCTGTGAAAGGGGTAGAACAATTTCTTCTGCTTTTTTTCTTCTTTTCAGCACTTTATGGCATTAAACACTATTTTACATGCTTGGCTACGCAACATTTTACTCCCTTTCCAATTAGGAGTGGAAGGAGTTAATAACTCCTCAGAAGGACCAGCATCACGCATTAGGAATCAATTTTATAAACAGTATTTACCCACAACATAAAACTCAACACACCGAAGGCAACACAGATTGACAACAACAATACCAGTAGGCAGTATTGCACAGCACCTATATTAGAACAAAGGTTGGTAGACATCCAAAACAAGTGAATATCGGATCAGAGTCATACACTGTCTTTCGACTTTGGTTGATTCTGCTCTCCCCCCCCCCCCCCCCCCCCCTCCCCCCGCCCAACTACAGCACCATGGCTCAACATTGTTTGTGCGACTAATACCTGCTACTCTCGTCGTAATTCTCTTTTTCTGCGCCGTGACGTTGCACTGGTCATTGAAAGAAAAGTACTTAAAACTAACTGCATGATGTAGCTCAGTGGCCATTGGCCATTGCACCTCTTGGCAGATATTTCCATACTCAATTGAAATTCATAGATTACTACTGTGATGTAGTTCAACATGGCACAAATAGTGAAAATTCGAGATGCCTTGAGCTAGTGATGAATGCTTGCGTTAGATACGTATGCAATATACGGTTGTATGATCATATCAGTCCTTCATACTCCCAGCTAGGTTGGATACGCCCACATAAGGCACGCGATCTCCACATGATGTGCTTACTTCATCAATTTCTTAGCCACTGATGCCCCCAATACTTATCTTCTCACATTAAACACCTATCATCATTCCACAACCGCAATACCAGATCGGATACATCTAGCATCTTGGCTGTACCTTTACATAACACAAAATCTTTCTCTGTGTCATTCTCCATCTCAGCCATACGACTATGGAACGCACTCCCCTGTGATCTGCGTCTTATCAAGAACCACTTAACATTCAAGAGGGAACTCAAGACTTACATATTAGGGACGGTATAGCCACCATTGTTGTGCCCCTCTCATCTCTTTCTTTCTCCTCTCCATCATAGCTTCGAATTTTACCATTCTATTTCTCTTCCTCTAACCTATCTACCTCTTCTATATCTCTTTCACCCCATTCTACGGTCTTATGTCTCTGCTTGATGAGAATAACTCACAAGCTGCAAGAATATAACGAGAAAATTCCCAACTAGCAATAAGACTGACATTCATAAAAGAAAAATATGTTTACTTTCATATACATAGTCATTACTATTATTATTATTATTATTATTATTATTATTATTATTCTTGATTGTTATAATTATTTTTTGATTGTTATAATTATCATTGTACTACTTTTATAATCTCCATTTTTTTTCTTTAACATTAATACTGTATAACATGTTATATGTCCTTAATGTTCTGTAGAAACTGAAATTTGTTGAATCTGAGTATGCCTGCTTAGGTGTAAGAGAGGGCCTGAAGGCCCTAATCTTGCCAGGTAAAATAAATGCATAAATAAATAAATAAATGATCATTTACCCTGCAAAGAAAATTATTTGACAATTCTCATGGTATTTAGTCATAAATCCTTAGCTTAGTTCTTATAGTTTTTCGTAATGCTTCCTTTTGGTTGTAAATATTTTATATTTAGCTTAGTATTTAATTAAATTTCTGTGTACACATATCAGCAGGTTCCTTAGTTCTTAGACAGTAGATGTATTTGTGTAGTATTTCCATTTACTTTGTAGTTAGGTTAGGTACATATTGCATTCCTATTTTAGTTGTGCGCTTATTGAGTGCGCTACAACTGAACCATACGCTAATTTTGTTTATACTTTCGCTTCACATGAAGCTGTGTATTACTTCTCATTACTGTTAATTTTTATGCCTATGTGTGCAAATCAAAAGACTTACATATGGCCGGGGTGGCCGAGCGGTTCTAGGTGCTACAGTCTGGAACCGCGCGACCGCTACGGTTGCAGGTTCGAATCCTGCCTCGGGCATGGGTGTGTGTGATGTCCTTAGATTAGTTAGGTTTAAGTAGTTCTAAGTTCTAGGGGACTGATGACCTCAGAAGTTAAGTCCCATAGTGCTCAGAGCCATTTGAACTTACATATGCCTATACACATTAATTTATCTTAAAATACACTCCAGAAGAAAAATTACACTTAGAATTATGTTCACTATGTCCAATTATCTTGTGATAATTCTATAAAGGCTTTTATATCTTTGTGAGGGTGGAGACCCTTGTCTCTCCCTGTTTTCTCATAGGCTAATATGTACATCCCAGGGTATGGCATTTTGGAAATTACATATGGTCCTGAGTAGTGTAATTGCCACTTCTTAATCAGTTTACGAAATTTTGTCGATTTAGGGTGTGTCCTTAAGAGGACTTGCTGCCCTTCAAGAAATTGTGTTAACCTGTTTTGGTTTCTGGTTATAAATTTTCCTTCTATACGCATGCTTGTTTTCTAGTGTAACCATGGCTTGTTTGATTTTGTCTTGTAGTGTCATTTCTGAAGTTGGTTACTTTGGTATCGGCGACTCCCACTCATTCATTCATTTGTTTTGCCTGGAACACCAATTCATTAGGTGTGAAATCTGTTGAAGAATGTGGAAGGTTGTTGACAACTTGCATCAGGCTGATTTGTGAGGGGTGTATGTCCTAATAAACCAGTTAAATTCTTTAAAGACTCAGACTACTGTGCTTGCTTCTGGGTGAAAAAGGCTTACTAATATGTGCTTTATGCCCTGTGAGGTCATAGATTGTTTACACTTTTGCCCAACGAAATATGAAGCATTATCAGTTAGTAGTACCTTTGGTTTACCTAATCTTCTCAAATAGTCTCCCTCGGTTCTTTTTCTTATATTTGTGGCTGTTGCATTTTTGATGACACACATTTTGATATGTTTCAAGAAAATATTGTATAGTGCTACTGCAAATCTAATTCCTCCTTTACTTCTTGGATATGGACCAGCTATGTACAGGGATACTAAATCTAGAGGATTTTTTGTGAGTATTGGGTGCAGCTCAGTATATTTTGACACTTTGGACTGTTTTGACTGTTGAGATGCTGCACATTTTCTGAATACCTGTAGGACCCGCCTTCTCAAATTTGGAAAATACCAAAGTGTTGCAATTTTTTCAGTTCATTTACCAACTCCATAATGTCCCCGTACTTCATGTGTGTGTGTCTTAGAAATATGTTGGTATGATCTTCAGGAATACACACACCCCGTTGATCAGATTTTTCATGTTTCCTATGAAACAAAACGCCCTTGTACTCCTGATACAATTTACTTACCTTTCCACATTCATCTTGCTTAAGATTGTGCATGACTTGACTCCATCAGCAATCTAGCTGTTGTATAATTTTCATTTGCTTGCAAAACTTATGGTAATCAGACTGTTGCCTTAATAATGTTCTGAGTTCTGCATCCTGCTGTGTTAATTAACCAAATTCCTCTAAACCTTGTGGTAACCTGGACAAGGCATCTGCAATAACATTTTGACATCCTTTAATATAACTTACTTCGAAATCAAATTCTTATAAATATAGACATCACCTAGCTAATCTACGGTGCAATAGTTTACACGTAAAAGAAACAACCAAGACTGATGGTCACAGTAAACTTTTGTATTCTTGCCCCACAAAAATTTTCAAACTTTTTAAATGCCCATAAACTTTCCGCTTCCGATAATGTGCGACTAGCAAAACTGGGTACTTCCTTATCTTCTTCCTCTTGCATCTGCAACAAGCTTGCCCCCAGCCCTGTGCATCTGTGCACAGACGAAAATCCTCGGACATATCAGGGTGGCTAAGGATGTTTGCATTGACTAATACCTGCTTAGTGTTATTACAGTCCTCTTGACACTTATCATCCCATAACCAAAGCCTATTTTTTCATAACAAGTTGAGCAATCCATCACTGTTCATCAGTTGTTGTGGTACAAACTTATGAAAAAATGAAGCTAAGAAAGACTTTTAGTTGTTCTTTATTTGTTGGAACTGGACAATTGCGTACGGCATCAAGTTTTTTCGGATCATGTAATATACTTTGTTCTGATACAACATGTCCTAAAAATTTGACTCACTTCTTTCCAGAACTAGACTTTTTTAAATTGGCCGTTACTCCATAACCTGCAAATCGTTGAAACACCTGTTCAATGAGCCTGATATGTTCTAACTAAGTGGGTGTGGCTATTAGCATGTCGTCTACATAAACAGTGATTTGCTAAGCAATTCTTGTCCCAAAACCTTGTCTAATGCAGATATAAACACTACTGCACTAATGTTCAGTGCAAAAGATAGATCACGGAATTCATAACTTCTGCCCCCACAAACAAATGCTGTGTCTTTTCGACTTTCTTTGTGGAGCTTTATTTGCCAGTAGGACTTCTTGAAATTGAGTATACTGAAATATTTTGTATTGTAAAACTTTTAGCTGTTCGTCCAAGTTGTCTGGTCTTATGTGTACTGGTACTATAATCTTATTGGTACCTCTAGCATCGAGAAATAATCTTACAGAACTGTCTAGTTTACTTACTGGTAAAATTGGACTACAATAGGGTGAAAATGGAACTTGTATAATTCCCCATTTAATCACACGATTGATCTCTTCCCTTGCTGCCTCTCGTTTTGCCAATGGGACATTACACACAATGTCTCATGAGGATAAACTTCAAATGTATATTCATGGTCTTTGATTACTCCTGGCTCCTTACTGAAAACATTTGCATACTTAAATAACAAGTTAGAAAGTTTGTGTTGTTGCATCCCATTTAGTACCTGTGATTCACTTAGTTTCTACTCTACCATTTCGTAACTAACCACAGTGTTTGCTTCTTGTTCAGAATCAAATTTATTTGTGAAATGTACTGCTGGAAAGCAATATTGGACTTAATTCAATACCTGGAGAAATTATTGTTTGTTGCACTGTGTGGGTACTTCACCAATTTGTGTCGTTAACTGCTGTGCCATTATTTTGCTGCCCAAAGGTCGGCTGCAGTACAGTGTATGCTCTGAAAGAATTACAATATCATCGGCAAACCTCAAAGTTTTTATTTCTTCTCCATGGATTTTAATTCCTACTCCAAATTTTTCTTTTGTTTCCTTTATTGCTTGCTCAATATACAGATTGAATAACATCGGGGATAGACTACAACCCTGTCTCACTCCCTTCCCAACCACTGCTTCCCTTCCATGCCCCTCGACTCTTATAACTGCCATCTGGTTTCTGTACAAATTGTAAATAGCCTTTCGCTCCCTGTATTTTACCCCTGCCACCTTTAGAATTTGAAAGAGAGTATTCCAGTCATTATTGTCAAAAGCTTTCTACAAATGCCAGGAACGTAGGTTTGCCTTTCCTTAATCTTTCTTCTAAGGTGAGTCGTAAGGTCAGTATTGCCTCAGTGTTCCAATATTTATATGGAATCCAAACTGATCTTCCCCAAGGTCCGCTTCTACCAGCTTTTCTATTTGTCTGTAAAGAATTTGCGTTAGTATTTTGCAGCTGTGACTTATTAAACTGATAGTTTGGTAATTTTCACATCTTTCAACACCTGCTTTCTTTGGGATTGGAATTATTATATTCTTCTTGAAGTCTGATGGTATTTCGCCTGTCTCATACATCTTGCTCACCAGATGGTAGAGTTTTGTCAGAGCTGGCTCTCCCAAGGCTGTCAATAGTTCTAATGGAATGTTGTCTACTCCGGGGGCCTTGTTTCGACGCAGGTCTTTCAGTGCTCTGTCAAACTCTTCACGCAGTATCGTATCTTCCATTTCATCTTCATCTACATCCTCTTCCATTTCCATAATATTGTCCTCAAGTACATCGCCATTGTATGGACCCTCTATATACTCCTTCCACCTTTCTGCTTTCCCTTCTTTGCTTAGAACTGGGTTTCCATCTGAGCTCTTGATATTCATACAACTGGTTCTCTTTTCTCCAAAGGTCTCTTTAATTTTCCTGTAGGCGGTATCTATCTTACCCCTAGTGAGATAAGCCTCTACATCCTTACATTTGTCCTCTAGCCATCCCTGCTTAGCCATTTTGCACTTCCAGTCGATCTCATTTTTGAGACGTTTGTATTCCTTTTTGCCTGCTTCATTTACTGCATTTTTATATTTTCTCCTTTCATCAATTAAATTCAATATTTCTTCTGTTACCCAAGGATTCCTACTAGCCCTCATCATTTTACCTACTTGATCCTCTGCTGCCTTCACTACTTCATCCCTCAGAGCTACCCATTCTTCTTCTACTGTATTTCTTTCGCCCATTCCTGTCAGTCGTTCCCTTATGCTCTCCCTGAAACTCTGTACAACCTCTGGTTTAGTCAGTTTATCCAGGTCCCATCTCCTTAAATTCCCACTTTTTTGCAGTTTCTTCAGTTTTAATCTACAGTTCATAACCAATAGGTTGTGGTCAGAGTCCACATCTGCCCCTGGAAATGTCTTACAATTTAAAACCTGGTTCCTTAATGTCTGTCTTACCGTTATATAATCTATCTGAAACCTGTCAGTATCTCCAGGCTTCTTCCATATATACAGCCTTCTTTTATGATTCTTGAACCAAGTGTTAGCTATGATTAAGTTGTGCTCTGTGCAAAATTCTACCACGCGGCTTCCTCTTTCATTTCTTAGCCCCAATCCATATTCACCTACTATGTTTCCTTCTCTCCTTTTTCCTACACTCGAATTCCAGTCACCCATGACTATTAAATTTTCATCTCCCTTCACTATTTGAATAATTTCTTTGATTTCATCATACATTTCTTCAATTTCTTCGTCATCTGCAGAGCTAGTTGGCATATAAACTGGTACTACTGTATTAGGCGTGGGCTTCGTGTCTATCTTGGCCACAATAATGCATTCACTATGCTGTTTGTAGTAGCTTACCCGCACTCCTATTTTTTTAATCATTATTAATCATACTCCTGCATTACCCCTATTTGATTTTGTATTTATAATCCTGTATTCGCCTGACCAAAAATCTTGTTCCTCCTGCCACCGAACTTCACTAATTCCCACTATATCTAACTTTAACCTATCCATTTCCCTTTTTAAATTTGCTAACCTACTTGCCCGATTAAGTGATCTGACATTCCACGCTCCGATTTGTGGAACACCAGTTTTCTTTCTCCTGATAATGACGTCCTCTTGAGTAGTCCCCAACCGGAGATCCGAATGGGGACTATTTTACCTCTGGAATATTTTACCCAAGAGGACGCCATCATCATCTAATCTTACAGTAAAGCTGCATGCCCTCGGGAAAAATTACGGCTGTAGTTTCCCCATGCTTTCAGCCATTTGCAGTACCAGCATGGCAAGGCCGTTTTGGTTAGTGTTACAAGGCCAGATCAGCAAATCATCCAGCCTGTTGCCCCTGCAACTACTGAAAAGGCTGCTGCCCCTCTTCAGGAACCACACGTTTGTCTGGCCTCTCAACAGATACCCCTCCGTTGTGGTTGCACCTACGGTACAGCCATCTGTATCCCTGAGGCACACAAGCCTCCCCACCAAGTGCAAGGTCCATGGTTCATGTATTTCTTATTTTCATCTGGTGGGACAATGGAAAATGAATCAGTGTGTGAAAAGTAGAAAACAGAAGAAAGTGATGAGGATACGGGATTGGAAACTGAAGGAGAGTGTATGTGCTGAGAAGTACAGAGAATTAATCACACAAAAATTTCCAAAAGAAGTTTTCTGCAATGTAGAAAAAGAATGGAGTTTATTCAAAGACACTTTAGTCGAAGCAGCACAAAAAGTATGTGGCAGAACATCTGGAAAGGAAAAAATAAGACAGAGAAGTGGGATGATACCACAATCCAAGCAGTTAGAAGAAAAAATGGAGCATAGAGAAAGTGGTGGAAAACTAAAAATGACGAAGACCATAAAAGACATATAGAGGAAAAGAAGAACTGCAAAGAAATAGTGGAAACAGCAAAGAAAAAGGCATGGGAAGAGTTTACAAAAAAAACTTGAAGATGTGAAGAGCAATAAGAAAATGTTCTATAAAATGATGAAAAATAAAAGGAAGGCTTCTGAAGTACCAGTAAAGATGGAAACAGAGGACAGTACCATTATTGAAGATCCAGGGAATATAAAAGATCTCTGGAAAGAACATTTTAAGAAGCTGTTAAACGCTGAGGAGCAGGTACATGAGGAAACAACAAATAATGGAGAAATTGAGAGAAGTTGGGAACCAGAATTAGGACAAATTACACGGGAAGAAATGGAAAAAGCTGTGAAGAAGATGAATGGGGGAAAGCCCCAGGACCTGATGAAGTATCAGTGGACATGATGAGAGCAGCAGTTCCAGTGGGAATGCAGTGGCTGTACAGAGTACTATCAAGCGTGTGGAGAAATAGTACAATACCTGACGACTGAAGAACAGGAGACATTGTTCCCATCTTCAAGAAAGGCAATAAAACACTTTGTAAAAACTACAGAGGAATAACCCTTATGAGTCATACAGCGAAGATTTTTGAAAGAATTTTACTAAATTGAATAAGTGAAAAGATAGAAAAGGAGCTGAGTGAAGAACAGCATGGGTTTAGGAAAGGAAGAAGCATGATCGACCTGATATTTTCTATCTGTCAACTGATGGAAAAAAGTTGGGAGTATAACAAAAGGGTAATAATGGTTTTTATGGACATAGAAAAGGCATATGACTCAGTTGACAGGGAAAGACTCTGGGAAGAAATGAAGAAGATAGATATAGAAGATGGATACATTAATGTTATAAAGACAATGTACAGAGGACACAATTGTAGAATTAGAACACCATTGGGGAACTCTGAATACTTTGAAATAAGACAAGGACTTAAGCAAGGAATTATTCTATCTCCTGCACTTTTTAATGTTGTGATGGATGGAATGAATAGGGTAGTCAAAGATATAGTAAAAGAAAAAGACAAAAAGATGATTTTTGCAGATGATATGGTAATATGGGGTGCTAAAGAGGTAGATGTACAGTTACAGCTTGATGCGTGGAAGGAAATAATGAAAAGGTATGGATTAAAAATAAATAAAGATAAGAGTGAAGTAATGGTATTTGGAAGAGAGAAAGGAATCAACGGAAATATGATCTTGAATGGAGAACCCCTCAAAGTGGTAGAAAGTTTTACTTATTTAGGGAGTGAAATATCTAGGGATGGAAGAATAACTAACGAAATTAATAGGAGGTTACAGAAGGGAGGCAATTTCTACCAAACAATAAAACACCTGATTTGGAATAATGAAGTTTCAGAAAGAGCAAAACTCCTTATGTTTAAGAATTATTACATCCCTATTGTCACCTATGGTGGAGAAACATGGACAATGACAGAAAGGGACTGGAGCAGACTGCAAGCAGGGGAAATGAAATTTCTCAGAGCAGTTAAGGGAAAAACAAGAATGGACAGTGTAAGGAATGTAGAGATTAGAAAGGACCTCAAACGAGAAAGTATGAGAGAGGAAATTGAAGGAAAGAGATTAAGATGGTATGGGCATATTAAGAGGATGCATGGGCAGAGACTCCCCAAAATTACGGAAGAACTAAAGACGGATGGGAAAAGACCTAGAGGGCGCCCAAGAACACGGTGGAAAATGGGAGTGAGAATATCTGTAGAAAGGAGAGGTGTGACCTGGCAGCAAGTGGAGGAAGAAAAGTGGTGGGAGGGCCGAGCCAAATGGAGAGGACTCATCAGCACCCAGACCCGGCAGTAGCTGGAGCAGGATTCGGATATAGATAGATAGATCTGTTGATTGACATTTTTACTGACATTCGCTTGTTAACGAGCAAATATGGTTATCATGCTGATGTAGTTTCAGGTTACTCCTGTTACCTTTAGGCTAGTGTGTTGCATTGAATTTATGAGTTACTTCTTATCTGTGGATTCACCTACAGGTTACAAGGTATCTGCATACATAATACCTAACGTGCTTCCCTTTACTTAAAGCTGGTTCACAGTTTTACACTTCCTTACTCTAATTGTATTCTGATGGCTTGTAGCACTATGTGTATTTGATTGAATTATTCATGTAGTACTGACAGCTTTGCTATACAATTGAATAACATAAAAAATATCCTTGTCACTTGTACTCACAAGGACTACTGGTTACATTACATTGACACTACTGTTTTATACTTATTTCTGTTAGGTGACTGATGTCCTTGCTTTGTGTATGTATATCATGTTGTATGTTTGTAGTAATCTTTCATCATAAACTGAATATTTTTTTTCATTACTGGTTTCTTTTACTTATGTACATTGATATCTATCATTTGTTTCATTTATGTAATATTATGAGTGATTTCCTATAATGTGTTTATCTGTTGTCTTGTAACTTTGCAATACAGGCCTGAAGATGCCATGATTGGAATATCAAAATTGGTACAGTATTATTACATTTCATTGACCAGTGGCTTTCCTGCACTCTTGCCCCAAGATGGAGTTACACTTAGTCATGGTCAGGGTTCACTGTAGACTAGGTGAATGTCACTTTTAGTCTCTGACAGATGAGGTAGGTTTGTTGTGTGTTGTACCACTTCTATAAAAATTCTCTTAAATATGGAACGGAGCAGAAAGATGAATTGTACAAGGCGTATCTTGAATGTAAGAGAATCTACAGAGCTAAACTTAGAATGACAAAAAGAACAGCATACGAAAGATACATTGAAGGGGCTCCTAATAAGTGAAAAGCTGCATGGAATGTTGTTGCACAAGAGCATTGCAGGAATGATGAACATAGCATATCTCTTGACCCCGATAAAGTTAATCGTTTTTTCATGGACTCTGTAAGTGATATTAGGAACAAAATTGAAACAACAAACACTAATACAAGTGATATACTTAAGCAACAAAAACCTGCAAACAATACCTTTAAATGGAGGACAATCACACCCACTGAGATTACAAAGGTAGTGGCAAAGTTCTCAAACTCCAAGAGCATGGACTACTCTTGGTTGTCCAATTACATAATTAAAAAAATAGTGCATATAATTAGTGAACCATTGGCCTTTCTGTGTAATGGCTGTCTAGAGTTTGGAGTCTATCCTACAACTCTAAAAATATCGAAAGTTATCCCAGTGTATAAAAAAGTGGACAAACATGATCTCAAAAATTACCAACCAGTTTAATAGTTCCCAATTTCTCGAAAATATTTGACTCCCTTATTTATAACCAACTAGACTACTACTTTGAGTCATATAACTTACTCTCTAATAGTCAATTTGGCTTCCGCAAGGGAAGGAATACCACCACTGCTGTTCTTTCAATTGTGAATCAAGTAATAACAACCTTCGAGGATAAAAATAAAGCCTCACTTATTTTATGTGATTTAAGTAAGGCATTTGACTGCATTTCTCATGATATTTTACTTGCTAAACTCAAATTCTATGGTGTATAAGGCTCTGCAATGGCAGTAATTGAATCACACATAAACAATAGGAAGCAGTTTGCATCTGTCAAAGACAAAGACTCACAATTGCTAGAAGTTAAGACAGGAGTCCCACAAGGTTCTGTCCTTGGGCAACGGCACAAAGTAGGGGATTGCCTTTAGGGGCGATGTACAGCGGGGACTTTGTGTGCCCCAGGACCGCTACGGTAGCTGAGAAGGCCCTATGGGAACCCTGAAACGTGACGGCTAACGGGGCTCTGGTGAAGCTGCGATAGGCCTAGCAAGCCAGTAGTGGATAAATCAACTGCTTTCAAAAAGGGAACATGCCTCGGATCACGGAACGGATTTAAAGGAAACCGACCAAGCAATGGAAAAGGATTACGAGATGGTTTACGGCTGGGCACCTTAAACGTAAGGACTCTAACTGGGAAGTTAGAAGAAATTGTAGAAATGATGGAAAGGAGGAAATTGGACATCTTGGGACTTGCTGAGACTAGGTGGAGAGGAGTTGGTGAAAAACCACTAAGTAAAGGATGTAAACTGTACTGGATAGGGAATGAGAGGGGAAGAAACGGAGTGGCAATAGTGGTCAGAGAGGGTCTGCAGGAGGAGGTGGAAGGTATCAATGATCGAATGATAAAAGCCAGAGTACGGGTGAAAGGAAAAAGCATTGAAATCATCCAAGCATATGCCCCACAGGTGGGGTGTACAAAAAAGGAGAAGGAGGAATTTGAAGATGACATGCAAAAGCAGCTAAATGGAGGAAATCAGATTATAATAGGGGACCTCAATGCACATGTTGGCACAGACAGGAAAGGATTCGAGGAGATAATGGGACCAGAGGGCTGGGGGAACCGAAATAGAGAAGGAAAATTGTTGCTGGAATTCTGCAAGAGGAATGGGCTGGCGATCGCAAATTCGTGGTACAAGAAGAGGAGTAGTCACAAAATAACTTGGTACAGTGGGGACTGGTCCCAAACTTCAGTAGTAGACTATGTACTAGTGGATAGGCAGATGATGAGCAGCCTCACAGATGTTAAGGTCATACCATCTGAGGCCTTAGACAGCGACCATCGGCTGTTGGTAGCCACCCTGAGAGAGAAAAAAGATAGGAGGGCAACAGATATACAGGAGAAAAGGTTGAAGACATGGATGCTGAAAGAGGATGAACGGAGGACCCAGTACCAGACACTGATCAGGAAGAAGCTGCCAAAGGAAGATCAGAGAACAGTGGAAGAAGAATGGGGCGATTTTAAGAGGGCTCTAGTTGAGGCGGCTGAGACTGTGTGCGGAAGAACTAGCACAAAGAGGAGAAGTAGGGAAACCCCATGGTGGAACAACATATGTAAAGAGGCAGTACTTCGAAAGAACAAAGCCTTCAGAGAATGGTTCCAGACCCGAACAGAGGAAGCTAGGGTAAAATATAAGGAAAGCAAGAAAGCGGCACAGACCATAGTAAGGGCGGAGAAGAAGAAGTGGATGGAAAAATGGACAAGAATGTTAGAAGAGGACAGTGAAGGGAACAAAAAAGTACTTTACACCATGGTAAGAAATAAGAGGAACGACAGAAGCGAGTGCCTGAGGATCATGGATAATAATGGAAGAGTTGTGGAGGAAATGCATGAGCTCAAAAAGATTTGGAAGGAGTACTTTGAAGATCTGTTGAATGCTGCCAAGCAGGTAACTAACAGCGATGGAGAGCCTAAGGCAGCAGACGATTATAATAGTGGGGAAATTGATGATCTAACTTGGAATGAAGTGGAAGAAGCCATAAAGAGGATGAAAGGGGGCAAGGCACCAGGTTGGGACGAAGTAACAGTGGATATGATACGAGCAGCAGGAGAAGTAGGAACCCAGTGGCTATACAGAGTGCTGAGGGTGGTGTGGAAGGAGAACAGAATTCCTGAGGATTGGAAGAAAGGAATTATAGTCCCGATCTTCAAGAAAGGGGATAAAAGGAGATGTGAGAACTACAGAGGAATCACCCTGCTATGCCACTGTGGAAAAATCTATGAAAAGATGCTGGAGAAGAGAATAAGAAGCAGTATTGAAAGTAGACTGCAAGAGGAGCAGTACGGTTTCAGACCGGGAAGATCAACAACGGACCTCATATTTGCGGTAAGGCAACTGCAGGAAAGGCACTATGAGTACGGGAAGGACTTAATCATGGCCTTTTTGGATATTGAGAAGGCGTATGACAGTATCTGTAGGGACAAGCTCTGGGATGTGCTGAACGCAAAAGGGATAGATGAAGAGATTACACGAAAAGTCAGAAAAATGTATGAGGGAAGTGAGAGTTGTGTGAAAGTGGGGAGGGAACGTACTGCATGGTTCAAGTTGGAAAATGGGCTGCGACAGGGAAGTGCACTTTCGCCTTTATTGTTTATTATTGTTATGGATGAAATCCTACAGCAAGTATCAGATGCAGTTGGAGATCATAAAATGAAAGCAGTGCTTTTTGCCGATGACCTGATGTTATGGGGAAACTGCGTGAAGGAGGTGCAAGAGCAGTTAGATGCATGGGAGGCAACGGCAGCACAATATGGAATGCATTTCTCTGCAAAGAAAAGTGAAATAATCGTCACAACAAGGAAGAAGAATAGGCCAAATGTGGATATAACTTGTGGAGGGGAAAAACTACAAGTGGTAGAGAACTTCAAGTACCTGGGAAGCGTGATTGAAAGTAAGGGGGGAAACGCAATGGAAATAAATGAAAGGTGCAGAAAAGCAGGGCAGTTCTACAAATGCATTAGGGGGCTTATTTGGAGCAAGGAGGTGCCACAGAAATCCAAGGGAATTATATACCGAACCTACTTTGTCCCCATATTGACATACGGAAGTGAGACATGGGTAATGCACAAAAGCGACAAAAGTAGAATACAGGCTAGTGAAATGAAGTTCCAGAGGAGCAGGTTGGGTGTAACAAGACGAGACAGATTGCGAAATTTGTATGTGAGGGAAAGACTAAAGGAGGAACCAGTACAGGACAGGATAGAAAAATCAAGACTGCAGTGGTATGGACACATGAAGAGAATGGATGAGGGAAGAATTCCAAAGAGGATGTTTGATCTGCAACTGGAGGGGAAGAGGCCCAGAGGAAGACCAAGAGATAGATGGGTGAAGGAAGTGAAGGAATGTGTGATGAGAAGAGGAGAGAACTGGACGAAGGTGGAAGAGGGGGAATGGTGGAAAGACAGAACACGATGGAGAGGCTTGTGTTCCCGACAGACCCAGCCAGTGGCTGGAAACTGTCCAAGATGATGATGATTTACCCCATTGTATCCCCAATACTGTTATTTGTTGTGCTGATGACACAACTTTGCTTGCTCAGCATGAGAACACATCAGTTCTGCAAGATGGCCTGGAGCAGCACTAAATTGGTTCTCATAAAATACATTGCTTTGCAATCCTGAGAAAAACCAACAGATTATACTAAAATTGTCAAAAGAGGTAGAAGTGAAAGCAGTTAAAATTCTAGGAATTTATGTAGACTCTACCTTAACGTGGGAAACACACATCAACCATACCTGCACAAAATTGTCTCGAGTTACATAGTTAACGTGGAAACTGAGAAACCTGGTGACAAAAGAATATTTAAGAGTTATTTATTTTGGACTCTTTCAGTCACATATAGAGTATGGACTGCTGATATGGGGACACTCTCTTCATGTCACTGAAGTTCTAATAATTCAGAAGAAAGTGATACGGGCAATGAGCAATTCTGGTAGTTCAGAGCACTGCCAGCCACTGTTCATTCAGCTGAAAATATTAACAGTTATTAATCTTTATGTATACGCCTCAGCATTGTATGCAAAAAACCAATATAGCAGATTTTGAAATGAAGGAAAACGTACACCACCATAATACCAAAGGCAAAACAAAATTAGACATACCTAGGCACAAGCTGACAAGAACAGGGAATTCCCATCTAATCAATAGTCTAAAAATATTTAATAAACTTCCATTTTCTTCTCGGTCGGCTCACATAAGTACCTTCAGGAGCAAGCTACTAAACTGGTTACTAATCAATCCTTTTTGCAATATAACAGAATTTATGAATATAAAATCAACTGACATTAATTTTTAAGGATTTCATTATGTGATGTCACTGAATGTATTTATCTTATATTATGGTGTATGTTATCATCTATGGGCACTATTTGTAATGCTCATTTAGCTTTAAGGTACTATTCAAGGAAAATGCTATATGATATCCATGTAAATTGCCTATTCCACCTCAGGTGGTCAATGGTGAATAAAGAATCTGAATCTGAAGTTTGCAACTTCTGCTGTCAGTTTCTCTGAGCAAGTTATTGGTTATGACATGCAATAGTATTGTTGCCCTGAGGTATCCATAGAAAGTGATACAGGCAATGTGAATATAATTCACATAATCCCCTTCATCCATCTCATCTCTAAATACTGCACCTTCATAAAATAATGTGCACCCCACAATACTACCCTACAACCTTCCTGTCTCACATGCTACACCAGATTCAACTTATCATCAAGATCTTGAATGTTGCTTCAAATCCTTATTTCTTCTATCAATGTCCATCTCATATTATTATTTTGGTAAATTACTCATCGGTTATGGCACACTGATTACTCTCCAACATACCAGAAAACACATAACCAATATCAACAGCACTCAACACTGCATTACCAAGAAGAAACTTTTTCATAAATTACATTAGTTCTTGAACATTTCAGCATTACCACCTTCTTACCTTAGGTTTAACTTTTAACCTTCTGTCTGTCACGTCTTGGAGTGTTTCTTTGTTGCCGGCCGCGGTGGTCTAGCGGTTCTAGGCGCGCAGTCCGGATCCGCGCGACTGCTACGGTCGCAGGTTCGAATCTTGCCTCGGGCATGGATGTGTGTGATGTCCTTAGGTTAGTTAGGTTTAAGTAGTTCTAAGTTCTAGGGGACTGATGACCACAGATGTTAAGTCCCATAGTGCTCAGAGCCATTTGAACCATTTTGTTTCTTTGTTGGTCAACGTGCTTTTCAGGTTGGCATACATTATAAACATGATGCTCCCTTGTTGTGCCTTAAAGCTTTGAATTTCACATATCATCCTCCTTTATTTCATTGCTGAATGGGGTTCCTCTACCATGCAGGTACTCTTCCCGTCAACAGCATGGGCAGACTCATATCCAAATTCACATCATTTCACAATTGGACTCATAGATCTCTTAGTTCTATGTTCATATTGGTATAACAATATAAATACATCATTAAATCACTGGTTGGCTTACAAATTAATTGTATTATTATTCATGTCATGCGAATTTCATCATTTGAGGCACCTACAGAGATCATCCACAACTGCCATCCACCCACCCACCCTCCCCAGGCAGATTAAGAAGTAAATAATCTCATTCTTAATTTTTATTTTCAGTTAAATTGTTGCACTTTTTGCACATTTTTTTTTTTCCGAGGTATTGACATCTCTGTTTGAAATACAATGTTAACCAATGATGAAGTGCTTCATTTAACAACAAACACACTCTTCTAGAGGCTTTAAATGTTAAACAAATATTACAGCGCAATATATAAGCAAATTGCCAATGACATTGCTGCAGTGGTAACACTAGTTCCCATAGATCACTAAGTTAAGCACTGGAGGTCTTCGCTAGCACTTGGATAAGTGACCGCCCAGGTCTACTGTGCTGTGTTGGCAAGCGAGGCATATTCAGTGCTTGTAAGGCCAATTGAAGGTACTTGACTGAGAAGTAGCACATCCAGTCACGAAAACTGACAACTGGCGCAAAAGCGGTGTGCTCAACACACACCCCTCCATATCTGCATCGAGCGATGTGTTGTAAATGACCACAATGTGCTGCAACACATGCTTCAACACATTTCTTCATTTTAGATGATATTTTTTGGGCGGTGGCTACACTTTTGTGGGATACTCCTCATGCATGTGTAAATAAATTAATGGGAAGAGTAAGCAAACAGACAGAGGAAGTATTCAAGGAATTTCCGTATGCGAACTTAATAAATCTAAACAAATTAGATAGATCCATACATACTAGCTATAGTCTTCATTGAAATTGCAGTAGGAAAACAGGTTTTTTGTTTAAGAAATCTTTCATTTAGTACACTTGAGTCACAAGAGGCATAATATAGAAGCAGTTCAAGTACTTTGGACAAATAGAGAGATGTGATGTCGGATAAAAAGAGTGATTGACATTTTTCAAGAAGTAGACTGTGTAACAAAAAAAATGTGATACAGAACTAAACTGTAAATACACACTAAAGATTGTACAACAAAATGTCAATCATTGATTAACAAAAAGCTGAAGAAATAAACATATCCTCAACAGTAAATGAAAGATGTTACTTTTTTTTTTTTTAAGATTGGCAACAAGACGAGTATTTTTATCACTTAAAAATAATAGATTTTAAGTTTGCAAACTGCTTTTGTAGAATGGGGTCAAACGGGGAGGAACTTGTATATATGCAAAAGAAAATGTAGATCATAAGACTATAGCCTCTGTATGCAAACTAGATTGTGAAAGGGACTTTGAAATTTCTACTGTTGAATTAGTGTTCAAAAAACTATTATTTGTGTATATAGATCTCCTGTTAACAATATACGTGTGTTTTTTCCAAACAACTGGACCTTGCTTAAGATTACTGGAAAATGGAAATGCCATGTGGCTAGGGCCTCCTGGTGGGTAGACTGTTCGCCTGGTGCAAATCTTTCGACTTGACGCCACCTCAGCAACTTGCGTGTCGATGGGGATGAAATGACGATGATATGGACAACAAAACACCCTGTCCGTGGGCAGAGGAAATCTCCGACCCAGCCAGCAATCGAACCTGGGTCGTTAGGCACGATAATCTGTCACGTTTACCACTGAGCTACCAGAGGCAGACATTACTGGGAAAACAGTTGATATACTGATTGATTTTTATTTGGCCCCATTTGATTACATTTGCAATATAAGACAGGTCAACTTAAACCTATTTTCTTGCAATATTTAACTTATTTATTACAATTTAATACATTAAAGTGGCAAACCTTACAATAATGTTGCATACACTTTTCACCCATATTTTAGGTTCTGATAATTATTTACATACTACATTATAATCATATTTACATTTTTCTCTCAGTATTCATGTTTTCAAGTTATTTACATACAATAGATTCAATTAGTTACAGTACCTCTATAACAGGAATAGCAGCATTTTTCATTCATTGATACATATACTCTTCTGCACTACAAAATTCTTTTTCCATTAAATAATCCTTTAAAAGTTTTTTGGAATGCCGTTTTGCTCACATTGTCATGTGAGTTCTTTGGAAGGCACTTTATGAGTTTGACACCCGAGTATCGAGGTTCTTTTTCAGTAACTCTGTGTCAGTGTTGTAAACTTCTCAGCTGGCCTTTATTTCTTGTTTCATATGTATGAACGTCTGCATTTCTTTCTAGTAGTGCATTTCCTTTTATTAATGATATTATTGCTTTGTAAATGTATAGAGATGGAAATGTCAGTATTTTTAGACTATGGAAAACAGTTCTGAATGATTGTCTTTGTTTCTTGTTCAAGATGGCCGAAACAGCTTTTTTTTTTGCAATGTAAATATTCTTTTTGTATTTTTGTTGCTGGAATTTCCCCAAACAGTAATTCCATATCGTAGGTATGGCTCAAATAGAGCATGGTACACTGTACATAGGAGCTCCTTGTTGACATAATGTGCAAGTTGTTTCATAACAAATATTCCAGTGCTTAATTTACAGCAAACTTCATCTACATGTCGTCTATATGTTGACTCCACTGGAGCTTATTGTCAACTGTAATCCGCAGTTAACAGTTATGAACTTACGGGCCACAAATTATTTAACAAACTTCCACAAGTTATACAAAATTTACCAGAGCAACAATACAAACAAACACTTTATGACCGGTTGGTTGTAAACCCATTCTACAATATAAAGGATTTCATGACCTGTGATATTAAACTGTAACGTTAATAACAATTCTGTTCTGTATTGTATTATGTGTATGACTTGGTCTATTGCTGTAATGGCTTAAAGACAATAAAATAATAATAATAATTATTATTATTATTATTATTATTGTTATTACTATTATTATTATTATTATTATTATTAGTAGTAGTAGTATTACCATAGCTTTCAAGTTTTTCAATAAGTGTAGTATGGGTAATTGTGTCACACGCTTTAGACAAATCCAGAAAGATAGCAAACACAGAGTTTCTTTTGTCCACAGCATCTGTAACATATTTTGTGAGGACTGAGATGGTGCTGTCTGCATATTTCCCTTTTTGGAAACCATGTTGTGCTGGAATCACAATACTGTGTTTCTCCAGGAATGTGGTCAACCTACTATGCCTGAGTATCTCTAATATTTTTGAGAAACCAGACACTGGTCTGTAGTTATTTTGATCCTTTTTGTCTCCTTTCTTAAATATTGGTACTACTTTGCTTACTATTAATTTTTCTGGAAATACTCCTTCTCCAAATGACCAGTATGCAATGTCCAGAAGAGGTTTGATTATTCCTTCATTGACATGTTTTATTAAGTAATTTGATAGTTCATCATCTCCTGCAGACGTTTTCGGATTTAATTTCTGGATTATTTTTATGAGTTCTGTTTTTGTCACTGGTTCCTGGAAAATTGAGAGGGATGATTGGCAAGTGTTTTAGCATGCTTCGACCACTGATGATTTGTTTTCCCTTTTTAATATTGTACAACATCTATAAAGTTGCTGATTGCATATTAAGAGTTTTTGTCTTATCTGCAACTATGTTGTCATCAATTCTCATTGATTTAATAAAATCGTTTTTTTACACTTTTTTGGCTATATCTTTCACTGTTGATTATATCCCGTGTTGTTTTACTTTTTTGCTTCTCTTAATAATTGCCTGTACTTCTTCGGATACTGTTTATGTCTCCATACTCTGTGCTTGTCTGAGTTCCTTCACTCTAGTCCTGAGTTCTATTATTTCTTTTGTAATCCATTTCTTACTGTAACCCTGCTTTTTTTAATAGGCTACTTTAAAGAAGATTACATGAAAGTGATGCATTAGTGTGGTAAGAAATGTATCATACTTCTCATTTGTACCTTGTACTTGTATTGTTTCCATTCATCTTTCCTCAGTATTGTTTTGAAAATGTTCATGTTTTGTGCATTGATAAACCTGACATCTTTCTTATCTTGCATTTCTTCGGTTTTCGAGCTCCTATTTATGTGGATGTGAATTATTAACCCATGATGGTCAAAGATTGCTGTCTGTAGAACTTTTGCTTCGCATTTACTGTTTTCAGTATTTGTGATTATGCTGTCAATGATGGTCTGATTGGTCAATCATTCCTGTACGTTCAGCTATTATTGTTTCCATCTACATCTACATCGATACTCCTCAAATCACATTTAAGTGCCTGGCAGAGGGTTCATCGAACCACCTTCATAATTCTCTATTATTCCAATCTCGTATAGCGCACAGAAAGAATGAACACCTATATCTTTCCGTATGAGCTCAGATTTCCCTTATCTTATCGTGGTGATCATTCCTCCCTATGTAGGTCGATGTCAACAAAATATTTTCGCATTCGGAGGAGGAAGTTGGTGATTGGAATTTCGTGAGAAGATTCCGTTGCAACGAAAAATGCCTTTTTCTTAATGGTGTCCAGCCCAAACCCTGTATCTTTTCTGTGACACTCTCTCCCATATTTCGCGATAATACAAAACGTGCTGCCTATCTTTGAACTTTTTCGATGTACTCCGTCAGTCCTATCTGGTAAGTATCCCACACCGCGTAGCAATATTCTAAAAGACGACGGACAAGCGTAGTGTAGGCAGTCTCCTTAATAAGTCTGTTACATTTTCTCAGTGCCCTACCAATAAAACGCTGTCTTTGGTTAGCCTTCCCCACAACATTTTCTGTGTGTTCCTTCCAATTTAAGTTGTTCGTAATTGTAATACCCAGCTATTTAGATGAATTTACGGCTTTTAGATTAGACTGATTTATCGTGTAACCGAAGTTTAACAAGTTCCTTTTAGGACTTACGTGGATGACCTCACACTTTTCGTTATTTAGGGTTAGCTGCCACTCTTTGCACCATTCATATATCTTTTCTAAATCGTTTTGCAGTTTGTTTTCATCTTCTGATGGATGACTTTATGAGTCGATAAACGACAGCGTCATCTGCAAACAACCGAAGAAGGCTCCTCAGATTGTCTCCCAAATAGTTTATATAGATAAGGAACAGCAAAGGGCCTATAACACTATCTTGGGAAACGCCAGAAATCACTTCTGTTTTACTCGATGACTTTCTGTCAATTACTACAACTGTGACCTCTCTGACAGGAAATCACAAATAATCAAATAATTGATACGATATTCCATAAGCACGTAATTTCACTACGAGCTGCTTGTGTGGTACCGTGTCAAAGTCCTTCTGGAAATTCAGAAGTACGGAATGAATCTGAAATCACTTCTCAATAGCACTCAACACTTCATATGAATAAAGAGCTAGTTGTGTTTCACAGGAACGATATTTTCTAAACCCATGCTGACTGCGTGTCAGTAGACAGTTTTCTTCGAGATAATTCATAATGTTCTAACACAATATATGTTGCAGAATCCTGCTGCATATCGACGTTAGCGATCTGGGCCTGTAATTTAGCGGAGTACTCCTACTACCTTTCTTGAATATTGGTGTGACCTGTGCAACTTTCCAGTCTTTGAGCACGGATCTTTCGCCGAGCAAACGGTTATATGTGATTGTTAAGTATGGAGCTAATGCATCAGCATACTAATTGGTTTACAGTCTGGACAGAAAGACTTGGTTTTATTAAGTGATTTAAGTTGCTTCACTACTCCGAGGACATTTACTTCTACGTTACTCAAGTTGACAGCTGTTCTAGATTCGAGTTCTGGAATATTTACTTCGTCTTTTTTTGTGATGGCATTTTGGAAGGCTGTAATTAGTAACTCTGCTTTGGCAGCACTGTCTACGACAGTATCTCCATTTCTATCGCGCAGAGAAGGCGTTGATTGTTTCTTGCCACTAACATACAACTTCACATACGACCAGAATCTCTTTGGATTTTCTGCCAGGTTTCCAGACAAAGTTTAGTTGTGGAAACTATTATGAGCATCTCGCATTGAAGTCCAAGCTAAATTTCGAGCTTCTGTAAAAGATCGCCAATCTCGGGGATTTTGCGTCTGTTTAAATTTGGCATGTTTGTTTCGTTGTTTCTGCAACAGTGTTCTAACCATTTTGCGTACCAAGGAGGAACAACTCCGTCGTTTGTTAATTTATTCGGTATAAATCTCTCAATTGCTGCCGATACTATTTCTTTGAATTTAAGCCACATCTGGTCTACACTCTGGAATGCGTGGAGATTGTCTCTCAGGAAGGCATCAAGTGAATTTTTATCTGCTTTTTTGAATAGGTATATTTTTCGAGGATTTGGGGATTACAATATTCAATCTCGCTACGACAACCCTGTGTTCACTAATCCCTGAATCGATTTTGATGCTTGTTATTAACTTAAGATTATTTGTTGCTAAGAGGTCAAGTGTGTTTTCACAACCGTTTAGTATTCGCATGGGCTCATGAACTAACTGCTCGAAATAATTTTCAGAGAATGCATTTAGCACAATTTCAGATGATATTTTATGCATACCTCCGGAATTGAACATGTATTTTCGCCAACATATCGAGGGTAAATTAAAGTCACCACCAACTATTATCGAATGGGTCAGGTACGTGTTTGAAAATCAAACTCAATTTTCTTTTGAACCTTTCAGCAACTGTTCCATCTGAATTGGAAGGTCGGTAAAAGGGTCCAATTATTATTTTATTCCAGTTGCCAACCACGTCCTCTGCCCATACTAACTCACAGGAAATATCTACTTCAATTTCACGACAAGTTAAACTACTTCTGACAGCAACAAACACGCCACCGTCAACCATGTTTAGCCTATCCTTTCGGAACACCATTAGGTTATTCGCAAAAATTTCGGCTGAGCTTATATCCGACTTTAGCCAGCATTCAGTGCCTATAACGATTTAAGCATCAGTGCTTTCTATTAGTGCTTGGAGCTCTGGTACTTTCCCAACACAGCTACGACAATTTACAAGTGTTATACCAATGGGTCCTGTATCTACTTTCTTCCTATGTTCAGCCTGCACCCTTTCTGACTGAAGCCCTTCTTGTGTTTTCCCAAGACCCTCTAACCTACAAAACCGCCCATTCCATGCCACACAGCCCCTGCTACCCGTTTACTCGCCTCCTGCGTATAGTGGACACCTGACCTATTCAGCGGAACCTGAAACCCAACCACCCTTTGACGCAAGTCGAGGAATGTGCAGCCCACACGGTCGCAGAACCGTCTGAACCTCTGTACAAGAGGTCCGCAGTCGGTCCTGTCGACTACGCTGCAAATGGTTAGCTCTGCTTTCATCTTGCAAGCAAGACTGGCAGCCTTTACCATTTCTGTTAGCCGCTCAAAACCAGAGAGAATCTCTTCTGATCCAAAGTGACACGCATCATTGGGACTGACGTGAGCAACCACCTGCAGTTGGCTGCACCCTCTGCTCTTCATGGCATCCAGGAAGATCCTTTCCACATCTGAAATGACTCCACCCGATATGCGCATGGAGTGCACATTGATTTTCTTACCCTTCTTGTCAGCCAAGTCCATAAGGGGCCCCATAATGCGCATAATGTGGAGCTCCCAACTACCAATAATCCCACCCTCTCCAATTGCCCAGATCTTGTAGGCAGAGAGGTTTCCTCTGAAACTGGACAGGCGACAGCATCTGGCTCAGTGACAGTATAATAATAAGAATGTCGTGTACGAGGGTCTCCCATCGGGTAGACTGGTCGCCTGGTGCAAGTCTTTCTATTTGACGCCGCTTCGGCGACTTGCGTGTCGATGGGGATGAAACAATGATGATTAGGACAACAAAACACCCAGTCTCTGAGCGGAGAAAATCTCTGACCCCGCTGGGAATCGAACCCGGTCCCTTAGGATTGACAGTCTGTCGCGCTGACCACTCAGCTACCGGGGCCGGATTCAGCGACAGTATTAGCCACAGACAGCACCTGGAACCTGTTTGTCAGACAAACCGCCTGGGAAGTCTTTCGCCGCCTGCTTCGCCCTGAGGCGACTTCCCACTCGACCACAGGTGAGGGATCAGCCTCAGTGCGAGCAGTAACTGAGTTGGCCACTGGTGAGGACTGACTGGAGGACTCAGACATGCTGGATGTCCGTTGGATCCCCACAGCTGGTCCACAACAGTGGTTCCAATCTGCTGCAACCTCAAGCTGTGTAACCGAAACCATCACAGCCTGAAGCTGAGAGCGAAGTGTCACCAACTCGGCTCGCATCTGCACACAGCAATCGTAGTCCCTGTCCATACTGAAGACAGTGGAAAACTAAACTATGCAGATAAACGGACTATCGGCACGTGCTGAGCAGCTCTACTGTAGACCTGACGTTTAATAGTATGCTGATATTCAAAAACCTAATTACTGAAGCACACTAAATAATTCGTCCCTGATTATGAACTTGTAATATGTCACAAAATCGATTTACTTTCCGACGCCAATGAAAACGCCAGTGGCTATTAGATATTGAATTTACACGCAGAAACTCAAGAAACTAAACTATTAAGGCATACAGATGATATAATGAAATTCGCTCCTGGATAGGACCTCGTAAATGTTCAAATGGCTCTGAGCACTATGCGACTTAACTTCTGAGGTCACCAATCGCCTAGAACTTAGAACTAATTAAACCTAACTAACCTAAGGACATCACACACATCCATGCCTGAGGCAGTATTCGAACCTGCGACTGTAGCAGTCGCTCGACTCCAGACTGTAGCGCCTAGAACCGCACGCCCACTCTGGCCGGTTCTCGTAAATGTCACAAAAGCGGTTACTTCCCTGTTGCTGCGTCTGTCTAGGTTGGCTGCTACTGCCTGTCTTACACTGTAATAATGTCTCTATCAATTTTTGGTTTGGTTTTGATTCTGTACCCATATCTGTGTTATAGTCTTCACACATTACATCTTTCATTTTAATCTCCAGTAATAATTTTTCTAGTTTTTTCAGAAATGTTGCAATATTACCACTTGGGGACCAGTATTCACAGATAATTCTGAGCTCTTCACTCATTACGCCAGTAATTTCAAAATATTTTTCAGAGCAAGCTGGAAGGTTTACATATTTACAGTATTCAGTATCTTGCAGACTTCCAATTTTCTTCTTGTATATAGCAACACCTCCTCCTTTATGTTTTGATCTACAGGAATAGTCAATCAAATCATAGTCTTTTATTATTAGGCTGCTAAGTCCTGGTTCTGTGTGGAGATTTTAATGTTGATTTTCTGAGCCGTAGCCCTCACAGAGAAAAGTTCTTAAATATTGCAGCCTAATAATAACTGTCTAACTGTTATCTCTCCAACACATGTAACAAAAACTAGTGGCACTCTCCTGGATCAAGTATGTGTAAACATGGACATGCATACACTAGAAATCAGTGAGACCAGCTGCAGTGACCACCTTTCGTAATTACTAACAATACCTGTAAATCACATTTCAAACAGTATGCAAAATATTATCCATAAAAGGGGTTATAGTTAGAGAAATATTGAACACTTCAAGTATCTAAAAACTGAACAATCTTGCAGAGAAGTATATAACACCTTTATTACCAATGATGAGGATGATGGCGATGATGTTTGGTTTGTGGGTGCTCAACTGCGCGCATCAGCTCCTGTACATATTTCCAATCTGTACACAGCCCAATCTGGCCACTTTTCGTAAATGGTGATGCAATGATGAGGGCAACACATACAGCCAATCCTGGGGCAGAGAAAATCCCCAACCCAGCTGGGAATCGAACACGGGGCCCCATGATCCAGAGGTAGCAACACTAGCTGCTAGACCATGAGCTGCAGACGTATTGCCAATGAGAAGATGGGAACATTTTTGAACATTTTCAAGGATAATTTTGATATAGCTTGTCCAAAAAGGAAAGTGGTCCCTAGAAGGACAGACAGATTTAAAATGTGGATTACATCAGGCATTAGAGTGTCTTGCAATAGGAAGTGCGAACTTTTTCTACTCTGAAAAACTGACAGCAATCCAGAATTTCTTGGTTATTTAGAAAAATACAAGTTAGTTTTGAAACGTGTCATAAAAAGGCAGAATTAAGGAGAATGACAAGTGAAATCATCCATGAAAACTAAGTTGATGATTTTTAAATGATACTTCAATTCATAGCACTTTAGCACACAATATTGATCAACAATAAACATTATGAAGTCTACTTTAGCCACTAATACACTTTATCCGTGTTAGTTCCTCAGTTCCGATAGTACACTGAGATTTTTTGTGTCACGGATGTTATCTCATAATCTCGCTTACACCGTTCAGTACCTGGGTGTAGACTACATGACGTGACGTAACGTCCAGTACGACGTTGACGTTACTTGACGGCTCGTTGACGGCTAGTGTCGTAAAAGGTGATTACGGGTAAAGTGTCTTGTTAATCGGTCTAATAATGGGAGATTATTATTTTTGGACATATTTTCAGTTCTTATGAGAACAATTATCCCAAACAGATCGTCAGGTATCGTACGGAAAGAAATTAACGGCTGTCTGGATCCAAGAGGTCGGGGAAGAAAGGAATGCTTCTCAGAAGACTTTAACACAAGAAGAATGTACAATTCCACTCACTGGAGTCAGTGAAAAGACATAAATTTCATCGAAATCTGTCGGCTTCGTGGGTAAAGTGGCAACATCGGTGGAAGGAATCGGTCAACTCATAGACCGTATACAGGGTGGTCCCGAATTCATGGTACAAACTTTAATGGTAGGTGCAGGACATTGTAACAAGGATATATTGTATAGGAATGTATAGTCCCAGGTGACGCGGTGAGGCGTAAACAGGGGAAATAACGGCCGAAAGGAAAACGAAAGATTTTATTGAAATCATTGTTGACAAGTGTCATGTTTACAGTAAGTGTTCAAAATTGCGTCCACCATGAGCGATACATGCTTGACAGCGTCGGTGCAGCGATTGGCGTACACGTTCAAAGATGCCTGGTATTTCACGCACACCTGCAGCAGCTACAGATATGCGAGCAACGAGATCCTCATCTGAGTCAACTGGAGTCTCATAAACAAGACTCTTAAGATGTCCCCATAAAAAGTAATCGAGGCAAGAGAAATCAGGAGATCGGGGTGGCCAAGGGACTGGTCCACCACGCCCAATCCATCTAGCACCAAACGTGGCATTCAGGTAATTCCGTACAGCAGTGCTGAAGTGTGCTGGCGCTCCATCGTGCTGAAACCACATGCGGTTACGAATGGCGAGCGGAACATCTTGCAGCAGTTCTGGTAACACTTCTTGCAGAAAAATAAGATAGCTTTCGCCACAGAGTCGCGTGGGTAGTAAGTATGGCCCAATCAAAAAGTCGTTCACAATACCAGCCCACACATTAATACCGAAACGTTGTTGATACGCATGTGGACGCGTTGCATGTGGATTATCTGTTGCCCACACATGGGAATTGTGCGCATTAAAGACACCCTCGCGTGAAAATGTCGCTTCATCTGTAAATAGCACATGACCTACGAAATCCGGCTGCAACGCACATTGCTGCAACAACCACTGGCAGAAGTTCACGCGAAGAGGATAATCTGCCGGATTCAATGCTTGTACTTTTTGAAAATGGAAGGGGTGTAAGCGATTTTCATTTAACACTCTGCATACAGTCGGATGACTCACATGTACGTCACGCGCAACAGTTCTTGTGCTTGACTCGGGTCTATCAGCCACTATGTTCAAGATGCGTTCTTCCAGTCTTGGAGTGCGTACAGCTCTTAATCGACCAGGGTCATGTCTGTTGACGTCGAACGTACCTGTTTCACAAAGTTGACGATGTAACCGTTGAAAAATTCTATGATCCGGCATTCGTCGATTAGGATACTCCGCGCGATACATTCGTAACGCAGCTCTGGCGTTACCATTTGCACGGCCGTACATGTAATGCATGTCTGCTTTTTCTGCATACGTAAATTCACCCATCGTCTACGGCAGCACAATTGTGAATGGCGCTTGTCCCTACTGCGATACATCATGTTCATCTACTGCCCTCTACCGGCAGTGACACCAACCGATCACTCCATTTCTCTTTCCCCTGTTTACGCCTCACCGCGTCACCTGCGACTATACATTCCTATACAATAAATCCTTGTTACAATGTCCTGTACCTACCATTAAAGTTTGTACCATGAATTCGGGACCACCCTGTATAACGATGGTCTATGGGCAGGGATCTCCATAATATAGAGAACACTATCTATGTGGCAAGTATTCGAATCTCCTTGGAAGTGTAGCAAAAATATCTCTGCTCTGCTGTGTTTTGTATACAATACACTCTCAAAAGTAGAGGTGGGCCAAACGGTTATTCGGGAGTAACCGTTATCACAGTTCCAGTTATTCTTTGATAACCGTTATCGTTAACGGTTATTAATAACTGCCAAGTTATTTTTCGCTAGCGAATACCGATAACTCCGACAGTTAAATAACGACATAGTTGGAATCCATCAGTTTAGTTATCAGTATAACTGCGAGTAGTGTGAAATAGCAGGAATGTCGTATGAATCGTGTAATAACCTCAGCTTATTAACTCCGAGTACATTTTAGTTGATGTTAGAACGATTATTAGTGTTTCAGATTATATGTTTGTAGGTTATCGGTCGCTATTAGAAATATTATCTTCGCAGCTGCGACAGAAAGTACGCGGAACTTCGCCAAAGCACTGTTTAAGTAAAATGTTAACAACGTGCGTTTTTAAGTATGAAGTAATATGTAAACTGAGTACTGTAGGTTAAATTCGAAGCTTAATTTCTTGTGCTGCTCACATAATAGAATAAAGTGTACAGCCTTGTAATACAACAAAAAATATACGTAATGTGACAGATTCGTTTACTCCTGTGCTGTAAAAGCTAGTCCTATTGGAGAAAGTGTGAGTACGCTAATCCAAGTTTTATGTCAGATTTGCAAACTGCTCGATTTCTCCAGCGACAGCATGTTTATAACATATGAAGACATGCAGATCGAAAAGGTTGACAGTGTTACATTTCTGGGACTACAACTCGATAAGAAATTCAGTTGGGAAGGGCATACCACATTTTTTCATTCTATTATTTCATAAGGGAACATATTCTGTGGTAACTCATCAAACGTAGCAAAAGTTTTTCGCATGTAAAAGCGTGTAATAAAAATCGTTTGTGGTATCAATTCAAAGAACATCATGTAGGAACCTGTTCAAGGAACTTTGTATTCTAACCACTGCTTCCTAGTATATTTATTCCTTAATGAAATTTGTTACAAGTATTTCCAACCGATAGCTTAATACATAATATCAGTACTAGAAATGGGAACAGCAATCTACATAAAGACCTAAAATTACTTACATTGGTCCAAAAGGGGTCCATTATTCAGGAACATGCATTTTCAATAAGCTGTCAGCAACCATTAAAAACTTGGTTTCAGATAAGGCACGGTTTACAGTGTGTTTGAATGACTATTTGATACATAAGTGTCTGATTCCACCCATCATCAATATGCCGGAAATGTCTATTTTAAGTGTGTCTATGACGTCACTACATACACATGGCAACAAACACGAAGATACATATAAATAATGCAATAACATTTCCCACTAAAAATACAATCAAACCAATGGGACAACTGCGGGAAGTTGGGGGTTTTAGGGTGAGGACAAGCTAGTAAAAAAAACACACCATGATCCCAAAACACAAAATGAAGAACAAAAAGAAAAAAAATACAGCATTCTGCTACACCAACAAAAATCTGCAGGAATTGGACACTTCCCTTGAACAATATAGGTCAACTATAGGTGACCATACCAAAACACCAATACCCACAACTAAAAGTACGAAAATTGGAATCAGACATTTCCCTTGACCTACATAGGTCAACCTCAGATGACGATACTAAAACATCAACACACACAATTATGAGAATGGGAATCGGTCATTATCCGGTGACCTATGTAGGTCCACCACAGCTACTGTTGCCAAAAAACCAACACCTACAACTGCGAAAAATAAAACCGCAATCCCAAAAGTCCACAAATCAATCATCCCTACATAAATTAAATCACATTCAGTACTTCATAAATACACAAAACATCACAGCTAGAAAAAAAAAAATTAATTACCACCAGCAAATTCCGGCACTGCAACCTAGATCGACAGCCAGCCCCCCCCCCCCCCCCCCCCCCCACACACACACACAAAAACCAACTCATAAACACCGTGCCGCAATGACATTCACACACCACAACACCTTTACGTCGAAGCAGACGGGTGGAATCAGACGCTTCCAGTGACCCCTCCTTCTACTCTGTAGATGAATATCGTAACAGAGACTGATAGACCAGCTTAGGTAAAAATTCTGCTATATTTCAGTTTTGACAGCACTTGGTTGCAACAGTCAAGATCGGGTATTCTGTGTACGATAAATTTATTAAAAGTACGTAACTGTGTTTTATTCTGTCAGTGTACCAATTCTGTAAATATTAGCAGTTACTGTGATATATTCACGTATTTTGACAATCTCCTGACAAATGATGAGGATAATAATTATTATATTCCACTGTCTTATGTTATACTTTCTGACATGTTATTTGTCATTCGTGATGGCCAGCGGCTATTTCCGTAGCAGTACGAAAATATTTGTTCGCTCCAGTTACTATCCTCTCTGGAAATATCACCTGGAACTACGACCTTTAACTGGAGTCACCGAGTCAGGAACGTCTAGACACACAGTTATTCCGTTACCAGCTTCCAGGTTATCTGTGGTGGTAGCCCGATAACTACCAGAGAACTAGAACTACGAGCCAATAACGATAACTGCCAGAGGAGAATACCGGCTCTGACAGTTATTTCCATAGTCGCTCGAATTCCTTAGTAACTTTCCTTGTACTATCCGTCCAAGCTAAATTAACACGTAAGGCGGTGGCTTAAGGGAACGACCGTACTTGTTAATGCCTGTACTGCAGCTCCTATCAGCCACGGCTCGAACATTAACTTTATTTAATTGTTTATGCTAAAAGTAACGAAGGCCCAAGAAATAGTACACAGTTATTATCAACAGATGGCGCGCAGTCTCACAGTTATTCCCATGGTCTATAGAACGCCTCCAAATGTGCAGTACGATCTTCGGTCAACAGATGGCGCGAGGCACTGTTGGCACTAAACAGTTATTGAAATAACTGCCAGAATCAGAGGAACGGTTATCGCAGTAACCGTTACTTCTCAGTAACCGGTTATTTCTATCAGTTACGTTATTTTTTGCCACCTCTACTCAAAAGACTAAGAGCATGTTTAACGTGAGACTGTTGTTGACTTGTCGTAAAGTGTGTTCTGATTGCAGTTCTGTTGGGGCGAGATGGAGGAAGCAGAGGAGGAAAATACAAGGGTGATTTGCTTTATTCGTATATCCTACATATATATATATATATATATATAAAAATCCGATCGCTCACAATCTTAAGAAAAAAAGGCAGAATGTAATTCACAAACAGGTGATATGTTAGCTGAATAAAGTTTTTATTTACGCCCAAGAACCCAAATAACAGCAGTTGTATAAATGTAACGAAACGGTCATTTTAGTGTCTCATATTAAGATACAGAATTGGAAAGTAATCGTGGGTTTGATTTTATTTGCTCTATAAATTACACTTTGTGCAGTTGTGTATTGGTAACATGCGACCAGTCATTATGCTTATACATTATAGGATTCAGACACATAATAGTATGCACGTATATGACATCGAATGTCCGTCAACACTTTTGATGATTTACTGTACATATGGAGGTTTTGTAAGCTCTGATGATATTGCTAACGCATGATGATATTTTTCGCAGTTGTAGCAAAATTATATATTCATGATTCGCAAGCCAGACATCCAACATCACCGCGTTGATTACACATATACTCTTAGTTGGAGCTTCAGTATATTCGTTTTACATGCTAAATTTGTTCAATTTTGCAGGGCAAATCCTTCCCATTGTTGATTCTTTATAGATTTCTTGACAGTTGTTGTATTGATTCCTAAGTACTGGTTTCATTTTCATAAATGTGCAATATATATGAAAGACGCCACAATTATTTACTGTTTCTTGAGTTGTCTGTGTGAAAAGGTCGCATTGGTTTTAGTTTTGTGGGGTCTTTGAAGGCAGTCACACAAAGATTTAAAATTATAGTCATGGGAAATTCTTTGTGGCAGTTGCTAGAGTGGCTGTGAAAAAATTGGACTGTGTAACAATTAGGACTTTGTACAGTATTATTTTTGTCCCTGTTACCGTAAAAATGGAAGTGAATTTTTAAATAAAAATTAGAAAATTCTTTTTGTCCTTTGGTGGTGGAATTTCCTCCACACTGTGACTCTATGTTGCTTGTATACAGGAGGATAATAGGAATGCTCATTTGATCCAAAACATTCTAGTAAACATGGGGTCAAAAATGGATACCTAAAGAGCTATGAGGATGTCTTCATCTTTGATACTGTGAAACAAATCCCTCCTGCTGCAAGATATTTGCTTTACATATTTTGAGAGGTGGTAGTATGAACAAAACAAGAAAAAAAATGTGTGTAGTATTTATGCACTCTAAAGTGCATAGCTCAAGGGCTGTGAGCACTTGTCTATCTTTGCTACTGTGAACCGTTTCTTCACTGAACAACTGCTCATACTTCTTAGGTAGGCATTTTTCAGCCTATGTTTACTAGAAAATTTCTTCTTGTTTTGGTCCATATTACACTCTCCAAAAACATTTCACCTCATAATGTTAGACATGTCTTCAGATGCAATCATTACTTGATTTTAAAATCTTAAAAAATAACTCAGCAAGCAAAGCTGTTTGTAAAATATTAGGGCATGGAAATTAAGCATGGAAATGTGCCTTGGATCACTACCTGGTGCCTGTATATCTCTCTTTATGTTGTATCCCAGAATCTTACAACAGGTGGGTACCAGCTATATTGGATGGTGGTTTTGGGATCACTTCTGCTACTCTTCTTGTAGACGATGTTACACGTGGGTGCTTCTAACCCATGGGCACAGTTTATTGTTTGATGGATCGAAAAGTGCTAACACAGATACAAGTTTTTTATACAGTTTGATGGGAATTCCTTCAAGATCTGGAGCTTTGCCCAAATTTAGCTGTTTCACCATATCCCTGAGTATCTATGTCATTTATCTTTTCAGTTGTATGAAGAATAAAGAGGGGCAGTATTCTCGAATTTTGCATTGTAAAGGAACATTTTAAAGTGAAGATAGGCATTTCTACTTTTGCTTTTCAACTCTCAATTTCATTTACTTGACACAACATTTGATCCCACTGACAGCTTTTATATATGAGCAGAATTTCTTTGTCTTCTGTGAGAGATCGTTCCGATAAGATGCAGCTACAGTGCCCATTGAATGTTTCACATATTGCTGTTTTGACAGCTAAATTTGTTTTATTTTGCATCCCTCTGTTTACAGCCTCTTGCTTTGTTTTACACCTATTGTGCAGTATTGTGTTGACTGCACACAATGAGATTGAATGCAGCCTTGTGGCACTGCATGCTTATAACATGCTAAGAAAAGTCCGCAGCTGGAACAGAGATTAATGGAGAAACATTTTAGTGATGTGAGCTGCAAGGAAGGAAAATCCATTGATTTAAATGACTTTGACATATGGCAGATTTGTATGGCCCAGCACCTCGACCAACTATCTTGAAAACTGTAAGGCTACATGGCTGTTTGCCTGCTACTATTGTGAACGTTTGTGGAAAGTGGTTAAAGGATGGTGAAACCGCAAGTAGGAAGCAAGATGTTGGAGGTCCGTGCCTCATAATGTGGAGGCTTAAAAACTCTATGTGCCAGATGTGATGAAAACGTACAGTTCTGATGCATGGGCAGGTATGTTAGAGTACACCGTTCAGTGGAGATTATTGAACATGGGGCTCTGCAGAAGATGACTGCTGTTTGCTCATATGCTAATGACATCATTATTTATAATTACAGTTAGCTCAGGATCATCGAGATTAGACTCTGGGTCAATGGAAACATTTCACCAGGTCGTGTGAATCATCTTTTTGCTACACCAGGTTGGTGAACATCCAGGCAAATGGCTGCATGAAATGTGTGCCGTGTCAGAGTTGCACGTCAGTGGTGGAAGTATTATGTTATGGGGGACATTTGCCTGGGCTTCCATAGGACCTGTGGTAGTGACTGAAGGCACCATGAGAGATGTGGACTACATGAAGAGCTGTTTGAAGTTCCTCCTTTACATGTACATCTCTACCAGTTCACTGAAACTGAAATTTTTATTTTTGTTTTTATTGCTCTTGATTGGCTAAAAATAACAAATGCATGTAACTTCACGGTGCTTGTGTTGTTGAAAAATGAGACTGTGAAGGTCATACTGCATCACTAATTTTTCTGTTGCATTTGTCTGCGTGTAACTAGCAGGCGATTGAAATGGGCAGAGTTAGTGCATCTCCCACCGATTGTGCGATGTGGTCCGTCATTCGGTCTGACAACGGATTACATGGGATAAATGTGTGAGAATGGTGTGGTATCAAAAATTTGTTGTGAGGCTCGTATGAAACCCCAAAGGTCATTCCAAAACAAACGGTGCCCCCCTCCCCCCCCTGGAGGGGCTCGCCACTCTTTGGTGGGTTCATGCTTGGCTACCATGGGGCCCCAGGCTTTGCAACATTTTTTCCGTTCCGTACTGGATGTCTATCCTCTTGCTATCCTTTCTCCCCTCCCTTGGGGAACATGTCTGGGGTGTTATTGGGAATGTTCTGCAGTCTGTCGCTGACGTAAGACCAATCTCACCTTTGTTTTTTGCTCCCTTTTCCTTTCTTTGTTTCCCTTCTCATCTCATTCCTCCGCTTTGGTGTTTGAGGTTTCTCTTTTTCTCCATCCTCCCTGTGCTCTCCTGAAGGCCGGCTCACGCATCTGTCGCATAACAGGTGACTGGGTAACATGTAATTCCCGACCCCGGGTCAACAGGTAGGGTTCACACATATCCCCTGGTACAGGCCAGGCCCAGGGAGGGGTGATGGCCTGAGCTGCAACCTTCCCAAATTGCCAATTGGCCCCTTTGTTAGATGTTCAGGAGGTGTGACCTGAGGTGTGAACTATCACCTAAGGCAGGTGCGCCCCATTGTGAAGAGGGCCGCCGCAGCTGGAAGGAGCGAGCCATCGGAGATGCTGGTAATCGTGCGGGATTTCCTCATAAAGAGTCAATCAACGTCTACCAAACGTAAATGTAATGAGGCTAATGATTCAAAGAGCCTTCCCGCTGCACCACGGTTCCTTGTGGTCACACATACTGAAGACGGACAGTCCTTCGCCACGGTAAATCTGTTTATTATTCAGAAAGGTGTTAATGCAATTCCTGGCCCTGTGAAATCCTGCTCTCATTTACGGAATGGCACTTTGCTTTTGGAGACTACTTCTGATTCTCAAGCACAATTGCTTGCTGCCTCACTTCTCCACAGCTACCCTGTTTGCGTCGAGGCCCATAGACCTTAGAATTCTTCGTGTAGTGTAATCTACACCAGGCTGCTCGGTGCTCTAACCGAGGCCGAAATCCAGTCTTACCTCTCTGATCGGGGTGTCGTTGCCATCCATTGTGTAATGAAAAAGGTATATTCCTCCTTAGTCCCCACCCGCACTCTTTTGCTCACTTTTGATGGAGTGGTGCTGCCGTCCATGATCAAAGCTGGCTATGAAATTATCACAGTCCAGCTGTACATTCCGAACCTGATGTGCTGCTACCAGTGTTATTGTTTCAACCACACTAGAACGTCATGTCAACACCTAGCCAAATTTGTAACCTGTTGTAGGGATGTACATGAGGGCGATTGTCCACCTCCTTCTCCCCTCTGTGTCAACTGCAATGGTGGCCGTGCCGCCTCCTTTCGGGATTGTCCCGTGTATCTTGATGAGTGGACTGTCAGAGATCTGGATAAAGGAAAGTGTACCTTACCCAGTTGCTCGCAAGTTACTGACTAGTCGCAAACCCTGTGTTCTTCCATATGCACCTATAGTTCTGTTCGTGTTATATCTTGCTTCCTGAAGGACCTGGTCACACAGATATGCGACCTCAAATTCAGCTCTAAGGTTGTGAAATCACCCAGTGTCAAGGTAGCATCGCCGTCCTCTGTCCAGCTGTGCAACAAACCATCAAATTCTCGCCTCAAGGTGTGAAGCCACCAGCTACACAACCAGTAGGCCGGAAAGGACAGACGGAGTACTCCTGCGTAGACTTTCTCCATCTCTCCAGCCTAACAACACCCGAGTCTTCCTCTAACCTGATAGCCTCGTAGAAGTCCACCAAAGTCAAACGGTCTTCTCCTTCGCCAACTAGAAGATCCTCTTTGACGGTGTCGCCACGTCATATCCTTGCCCAGCTGGCCTCCATGTCACCGGTGCATGCAACCAACCATTTTTTTGCATTGGACTCTGCACACCAACAGCAGAAGAAAGCTGATACTTCTGTGGATTTCATGGAGCAGGATCCTCCTGCCTTTGTGCCCTGCAGCAGCAAGTCTTTGCAAGCTGGCACTCGGCAGCCACAGAGATGACATCTCTTCATTTTTTCCCCATCATGACTCTCGTCCAGTGGAATGTTTGCAGCCTTCTATCCAACAAGGAGTATTTACGGCTGGTTTTACAATCACAGGGTCCACTTTTACTCTGCCTTCAGGAAACAAAATTGCGTCCTCATGACTGCCTCGTGCTCTTGCATTTCTTCCCGGTCTGTTTTGACCTTTCACTGTCGCCACCCCCTCCCCCCTCCCCCACCCATCTCATGGGGGAGTCATGTTGCTCATACAGGATGACGTTCACAGTCAACCCATCTCCCTGACTACCCATCCTCAAGCTGTTGCAGTTTGCCTTTTCCTTCCTCACTTAATGTTTTCCCTTTGTACCATTTACACCCCTCTGTCATTCGACGTCACAAGGGTAAACTTCATTCAGCTTATTAGGCAGCGACCTCCCCCATTTTTGCTACTCGGTGTCTTTAATGCGCATCATCCCCTTTGGGGTTCTCCCAGGACCTTTCAGAGAGTTGCCCTCTTGGCTGACTTTCTTAACCAACTTAACCTCTTCTGCCTTAATTCTGGAGCACCCACTTTCCTTTCCGACTCCTTGCACACCTATTCCCATTTGGACCTGTCCTTGTGCACTGGCCAACTTGCCTATCGTATTGTGTGGTCCGTTCTTTCTGACACCTACTCAGGTGACCATTTCCTGTGTGCTATCCGTTTGCTGACTCCTACCACATCTGTGTGCATGCCCAATGGCAGCTTTACTCCTCCCTGGGGACCTTCAAAGAACAAGATTTCTCCATTTGTGATGACCAGGTGGAATATCTCACAAACATTATCCTTACTGCTGCAGAATGTTCTTGCATTCCTCACACTTCCTCTTTACCATGAAGTGTCCCATTCCTGTGGTGTACTAAGGCATGCCGCGACACAATTCACACACGGAGATGTGCTCTCTGCATTTTTAATGGCTATCCTGCGATGGCAAACTGCATTCATTATAAACAGATGCATGCAAAGCGTCGTCGTGCTCTTCGGCATACCAAAGAGCTAGCTGGATTTCATTCACTAGTTCATTTAACAGTTCCACCCCTTCCCCTGCCATATGGGCCAACCTCCTATGACTCTCTGGGACCAAGATCCATTCCGAATTTCTGGCCTGACGATGTTATTGTGGACCCTATTGGTATCTCCAACACCTTGGGCCACCATTTTGCGGAAATTTTGAGCTCATCTCACTATCACCCTGCCTTCCTCCATTGGAAATGAGTGGAGAAGGCAAGGGCGATACCTTTCTCTTCTCCAAATCGTGAGTGCTTCAATGCCGCCTTTACTATGAGGAAGCTAGATCATGCTCTGAGTTCATTCCGATCCTCCTCCCCAGGGCCAGATGCAATCCGCATTCAGATGTTGCACCACCTTCCTCTTGTGGGCAGGCACTTTCTTATTACCACATATAACTGCGTATGGCCAGAGGGCACATTTCCCAGATGCTGGCATGAAGCCACCGCCATACCCACACCTAAGCCTGGTAAGGACAGAAACCTTCCTTCTAGCTACTGCCCCATCTCTCTTACCAGCTGCGTTTGCAAGGTGACAGGATGTATGATTCATGTCCTGCTGGTATGATGGCCTGAGTCTCGCACTTTACTGACACAGCTCAGCGTTCTGCAATTGACCATCTTCTTACTTTGTTCACCCATATCCTGACTGGTTTTCTGTGGATATCCTAGACTGTGGCCA
The DNA here is from genome assembly GCF_021461385.2 of Schistocerca piceifrons. Classification (NCBI taxonomy): domain Eukaryota; kingdom Metazoa; phylum Arthropoda; class Insecta; order Orthoptera; family Acrididae; genus Schistocerca; species Schistocerca piceifrons. The sequence goes on along the minus strand of NC_060138.1, from coordinate 366,549,089 downwards.
TGTTTTTCAATTTGGAGAAGGCCTACGACACCTGCTGGAGAACTGGTATCCTTCGTACCCTTTACTAATAGGGCTTCCGTAGCCGCCTGCCCTGTTTCCTTCAGGCATTTTTAAAAGATCAAGTTTTCAAGGTGCATGTGGATTCTGCCTTGTTGGACACCTTTATTCAGGAAAACTGTGTGCATCAGGGTTGTGTCCTGAATGTCGTCCTCTTTGTTGTCGCCATTAACCCTATAATGACCTGTCTCCCCGCCGGGCATCTCCGGCTCCCTTTTTGTTGATCATTTTGCCATCTACTGCAGTTCTCCACGGACCTGTCTCACTGAGCAGCGTCTTCAGCAATGTGTTGATTGTCTTTACTCCTGGAGCATCAACAGTGGCTTTCACTTTGCCACTGACAAAACTGTTTTTATGAATTTCTGGTGACGCAAGTGGTTTCTCTCACCATCTTTACATCTTGGGCCTGTTGCCCTTCCGTTTGTTGAAAATACAAAATGCCTGGGGCTCATGCTCAGTAGGAAACACTCTTGGTCCTCCCATGTGTCTTGCCTAGCAGCCTGCTGTGTGCGGTTCCTCAATGTCCTACGTGTCCTCGGCAGTACTTCCTGGGGCCTGGGGTGCTGATCGAACCACCCTCCTCCGTTTGTACCAGTCCCATGTCCACTCAAAACTCGACCATGGGTGCTTTGTTTATGCGCCTGCATGCCATCCCTCTTACGCCATTTCAACGCTATCCACCATCATGGTGTCCATTTTTGTATGGGTGCCTTTTACAATAGCCTCGCTGAGAGTCTGTATACTGAAGCTGATGAACTACCACTGTCCTACTAATGTGACTTTCTCCTCAGCAGGTATGCATGCCATTTGTCTGCCATGTGTGGCCACACATCCTATGCCTCCTTCTCTGATGATGATGCCTTTGACTGTCAGCACGGGGTGCGTCCCTCTTCTCTGTTACCTCCTGGAGTCTGCTTTCAGCACTTGCTATGGTGGCTTAACTTCACACTACCTGAAACTTTCCCAGTGGATGTGAACCCTTCACCACCTTGGCTTCGTGATGCGGCCCATGTTAATCTTGGCCTTCATTTGCTTCCTAAGGACACTACTCCAGCCTTGCTCTCCTTGCTCTATCGCCTTCAGTTTTACGACCTTCGCATGGAACTTCACGATAGTATCTTTGTGCACACTGATGGCTCTTGGACTGACCATGGGGATGGGTGTGCCTTCATCATTGGAACCCATGTCTTTCAATATCGGCTTCTGGCACACTGCTCAGTATTTACAGCCGAGCTCTTCGTCTTGTATCAGGTCATGGAATACATTCGGTGACAAGGCCTTTTCAATTGTGTCCTCTGCTCAGACCTTCAAAGTCTATGTATGCTGTACACTGCCCATCCCTTAGTGCAGCGGGTCCAGGAAAACTGTCACTTGCTCACTCTTGCTGGAGCCAGTGTGGTGTTTCTGTGGGTTCCTGGTCATGTCGGTCTGCCAGGAAACGAGGCTGGTGTACTGTTGCCAAGGCTGCAATCCTCATACCTCAGCCTGTGAGTACCTATATTCCCTCTGATAATCTCTGTGTTGCTGTCTGTCAGAAGGTGGTGTCCCTTTGGCATGGCCAATGGTCTTTCCTTCATAGGAATAAGCTCCGGCTTATTAAGCCTCTCCCAGCAGCTTCGACAACCACCTCTTGGCCCTCCTGCCAGGAGGAGGTCATTTTAACTAGGCTGCATATTGGGCACTGCCTTTTTAGCCATCGTCATTTGTTAAGTGGTGCTATCCCACCAATTTGTACACATTGTGCCCAAGTTTTAACTGTCCGCAACTTCCTGATGGAATGCGCATTTTTTAACCGTTTACGTTCCCACTTGGGCTTGCCGTTTGATTTATTGGCCATTTTTACAAATGACATGCGGGCTGTGGACTGCGTTTTACTTTTTATCCACCAAAGCAGTATGGCAAAGGTCATTTAATGTTTAGTTTTGGAACTCCGTTTCTGTATGGTGCCTTTTGAGCCCTTTTTCCATGTGCCTGTTTTTAGCTGTCTGCTATTATGTCAGTTGGGGCTTACATATAGTCATTTTTTGACTCCTCTCTGTTTTTGTGTTCTGTAGCTTTGACTTGGACATGCATGACTCTGGTTGTTTTTTGCATCCATAAAGCAAAACAAAACAAAACGAAACGCACACACACACACACACACACACACACACACACACACACACACACACACACACACACACACACGCGCACGCACACACACACACACACACACACACACACACACACACACTTATGCAAATGCAACTCACATACATGACTGCAGTTTCAGGCAACTGAAACCACTCTGCGACCAGCAGAACCAGAGCATGATGGGAGTGGCGACTGGGTGGTGGTAATGGAGAGGGGAAGCCACAGTATGATGGGGATGGTGGACAGTGAAGTGCTGCAGGTTAAGCGATGGGCAGGGGAGATGTGTGGATGGGACCGGGGGGGGGGGGGGGGGGGTAGTGGAAAAGGGTTGAAATAATAGAGAGAAATAAAAAGATTGGATGTGGTGGTGGAATGATGACAGCTGTGTAGTGCTGGAATGGGAACAGGATGAGAATATAGGATGTATTGCAGGAAAAGTTCCCACCTGTGCCAGTTCAGAAAAGCTGGTGTTGGTGGGAAGGTGATGTTAGTGACCGGAATGGAGTAGGTGGTGGTGGGAGGATGTATGGGACAGGTCTTGCATCTAGGTCTATTGCAGGGGTATGAGCCATGAGGTAAGGGATTGGGAGCAGGATTCTGGGTTTTTTGGAAGGATTCCTCTAGATGGCCCATCAATAGTGTGGCAAGAATGGTGCCATGTGGGTGCCCATAGCCGTACCCTGGATTTGTTTGTAGGTAAGCCTTCAAAGGAGAAGTTATTGTGGGTGAGGATATAGACGGTCATGGCGAGTAGGAAGGAGGTTGTTGACTTGGAATCTATCGGGTGTTGGAAAAGGTAGTGTTCAATAGTGGTAAGGTCATGGACATTAGGAATGTTAGTGTACAGGCAGGTGGTATCAAGAGTGACGAGCAGGGCACTGTGTGGTAAAGGGACAGGAACTGTGGAGAGTTGGTGGAGGAAATTGTTGTTATCTTTTGTATAGGTGGGTAGGTTTTGGGTAATAGGTTTAAGGTGCTTGTCTACAAGAGCAGAGTGTCTCTCAGTGGGAGCACAGTAACTGGCCACAATGGAGCATCTTGGGTGGTTATTCCCCTGCGGGTCCGGGGATTAGAAGAAGTCTCACACATTTTGACCTTATGTGATGTTCCCCTGTAGGGTTTGACCTCCATTCTTCAAAATTTTCACTGAAGAGCGAGCCAATTGGGGAAGGGCGCCTTACATGGTGCATTGTGTCCAGCCTGCATTGACATCTTTAGAACACTTTCTCGTTGGCGCATTGCTGTCCTGGGAGCGTTTTCCACCAAGCACTATGCAGTGTTGCTTTCTGCGTCGACGATGATCATGGGGTTCTTTGCACCTGATATCCAGCATGGCAGCCAGTCTGTTGTGGTGTGGCCGCCATGTACCCTGTTGGTCGTACTGGGTGTATACGATCCGGGACATCCGGGAAAAACCCGGGAATTTTTCGTCCGTGAGAAAACCGGGAAAAACCCGGGAATTTTTCATTGTTTTAGTTACCAGTTAAATTTTTGTGATTTTGACTGTTAAGAACCAATATTCTAACGAAAGATATTACTGTATCCCGCTTCTGCAGAATAATACTGCAGCAACAAAACATGAACGAGAGAAAAAAAGAACAAAAATAAAACTTAAGCCGCGAAGGAAATGCGCCATATACAACAACAAAACACAGTTCACATACAAGCGTCTGCGAACCAAAGTGTGTCAGAGGCTTTAGGAAGAATATGCAGTGCTTCCTAACAACAAATTGCCTCCGATGAGCGGGACGTGACAGCTGTTTACATTAGATTCATTTGAGCAGTTGCGGGCCGGCTCTTGCGCATGCGCAGTTGAGTCGCGTATGAGTAGTACCTTCTCCCGCTTCTGGCTACAGATCTAAATTGCTCCGGTTCGGAAACATCGTAGATCCAGGGCTGATGCACAGAGCAGTCTGAGTTGTAGTGGGGAGGTGGGTAGTCTCCACGTGACCTGTGTTTACATTTAGTGATTTTGCTATTTCGTCTTCGTTTATTGCTCTCACATTAAATGAAAACAAAACGAATTTCTGTGGCTGAGAGCTACCAAATGAATTAAAATACATTCGCATGATTACAGAAGTTTCAGGTTTTATTTTCTCCTTTCTGACAGTCAAGCATCAATCGCCTTGCAGAACAATGAAGTTATTTTTGTCGGTTTTCTGAAGAGATTTGGCTTTTATTAATCTTTTGCGCTGAGGCAGTCAGTTTATTTGAAACGAAGTGTTTAATTTCACACTGTTGGCTGGTTTCAACTGTTCGCTGCATTTCAAGTGCACGTTTTACATCTTCTAGCTCGTATGGCATTATACCGTAATAAATAACCAAACAGGAGATGATAGAGTATTGGTACTCCAGAAAATTTACATCCGAATCTGGACATACGATTGTGCACTTTAAGCCGAATTATGCATTTTAGTATGGTTCACGAAATTCCGATGCTCTTGAAGTATCCTTTGATGTCTTGTTTCTTTTATGACGTCATGCAAGATCTTTTATTGTTATACACGTACGAACATTGGGGGCTTCCTGCGTCATCGTAGCTGCGCAGGCGCAGTGACGCCTGTTATCTGGCGCTCTCTGGCAACTGCTGAAACGAACCTATTTCTAACGGGTCACGGGAAAATTATGCGCATGGTGGTTTGAAAAGTGTTACTTTCAAAGTAAATTTTCTTTTACGCAAGATGAATTATGTGCGAGAATGTACGATGAATTTCTTAAATCACAGAGCGTTTGACTCTAATTTAAAAATCAACTCTTTGAGGACGGCCATCTAGAATAATTTCGAGCCCAGAAGATCAGACATTTACGTCGTTATTAAAAATTTTACTGGCACATTTGTGTGATGTATCTTAAAGTGTAACACGCGCAAAAAGATCAGCATTATATGTGGAAGTTTAGCTTCTCTTGCAGCTTATTAATCTTAGAGACCAATATTATTCTTGAAAGCTTTGTTTTTCTTGTAGCAACACTATGTAGGCTATATTGATTTAAACCATTAACTTTTCTTTTTTGTGTATTCGCGCTACTGAAGATTGATCTTTGCTATTGGTTGACTACGTCACGTGTCCTACGGTGTCATCAGCTGGCGAGATCACGTGACATGAGCTGTGACTGGCTTACAAAAGCGCGTCGTAATCTCGATTTCATTGCTTCGGAAAGTAACATACTGTGTTTGGTGGAATTCGAATTTATATCTCAGTAACACGAAAAAATGGAGAGTACATGTTGCTGCACATCGAAGATCTTTCCAAAATGTGTCGCCCCCCCCCCCCCCCCCTCACCCGGGTTCGTTTTGAAAAGTGCCGGCAAATTCAATGTCTATGTAGAAAACCATAAACATTCTAAGGATTGATAAGTTTTACAGTGCCGAGGAAAAGTATACTGTCACTTAACACGGGAAAAGTGTGTTTTCACCCGGGAGGAAATGTATTTTCAACGGGGAAAAATCAGGGAATTTTTTTTCCTTGTCCATGTATACACGCTGTTTTAGCCCCCTGACCACACAGGGATCGCTCTGCTGATGCCTGCGCTGTTAACTCCCCACATATGCTGAGGAGTAGATGCCCGTCACTCTGGGACATCGGGACTCCCAGCAATGGCCACCCTGCCAAGTGGCCTTTGCTGTGGCTGGGTGGCACCCGTGGGGAGGGGGGGGTCCCTGGTAGGAGTGGGTGTGGCATAAGGGCAGATGACACGCGATGAAGTGTAGTCCATAATCACTTGCTGGTGGTGAAAAACCAGCAGTCTCTAAGCATTCACGAATTCAATTCAATGCACAGAAGTACAACCCCAAATCGTTCCCCTCCCTGGCCACACCAGGGTCGGGCTAAGGATGGCGGCAGATCTTATTCGCCCCCGTACCTTGTATGTTCAAGAGCTGATGGGGAATCTTTCATGACAACAAAGCCTCAGTTTTTTGTTGGGCATTTAGAGGACAAGTTTGGGAAGGTGGAGGGCTTGTCCAAAATGGGATCTGGATCAGTCTTGATCAAAACAGCATCCTCTGACCAGTCATGGGAGTTACTCACTTGTGACAAGCTGGGGGTGTTTCTGTAACCATCATGCCCCATAAGAGCTTAAATATGGTCCAGGACCTTCTTTTGCAGTCTGACGATGAGCTGTGCGCCAGTTTAGAGCGACGAGGTGTACAATTCATCCGACGTGGCCACCGGGGTCTGAGGGATAATCAGGTTTCCACCAGTGCCTTCATCTTGGCCTTTGAGGGTGATACATTGCCTGACAAGGTCAAGATGATGGTCTACCGCTGTGATGTAAAGCCCTATATCCCTCCCCCGACGCAGTGCTTTAAGTGCTGGAAGTTCGGCCATATGTCTTCCCGCTGTACTTCTGGCATCGCAGGTCTAGTTGTGGATGCACATCACATCCCAATACTCTATGTGCCCCACCTCCGATCTGTGTCAGGTGCGGAGAGCACCATTCGCCTCGCTCGCCAGACTACGGGATTCTCCAGAAAGAAAGGAAAATCATGGAGTACAAGACCCTGGACCGATGATAACATCGTCTTATGCCACCGCTACAGCAGTTCTGGCACCATCAGCTCCACCAACCCCAGTCACCTCTCAGAGCTAGAAGACTACACTTGCTCCCTTGATGCTGGGGGGCATTTCCCTTCCTGTTGCTCCTACACCAACTTCTTTGGGGGCACCCCCCCACCCCAAACCATCAGGGACATCTGTCTCCACTTATAAGCCAGAGAAGCGTAAGTCTTATTCGGCTTCTCTCGCTAGGAAGGGGTCTCTTGGGTCACTCCCTTCCCAGGTTTCTGGTAGTGGGAAAAATAACACTCGCCAGTGGCTGAGGAGCCCAAAAGCAGCTGGTCATAGGGCTTCGCACTCATCCTCAGTTCCGGAGACTGGGCCAGGGAAACCCAAGCAGCAGTAAGAGACAACCAAAAAGAAAGCGTCAACTACCAGGGAAATTGCGGTGACACCCACACCACCGCTACCTACAAGCTCTGCGTCTGAGGAAGGGATGGAGATTTTTGCATCCGCTGAGGACCTAGATCTCGCCAGACCCTCAGACACAATGGATATAGACTGCTCAGGCAATAAGTCGGATGTAGCAGGTGACCCTGAGGCGTAAACTACCTCATTGAATATTCCATGCCTTCCTAGTGTCATAATGACATCATCCTCCAGTGGAATTGTGGCAGTTTTTTCCACCACCTGGCAGACCTATGGCAACTTTTAAGCTTTAGACCTGCTATCTGCTTTGCCCTCCAGGAAATGTGGTTCCTGGCAATGCGGACCTCTGCCCTCTGCGGCTATGAGGGATACTACAAGAACCGTAGCGACTATAATAGAGTGTCGGGTGGAGTTTGCATTTATGTCCTAAACTCAGCCTGTAGTGACACTGTGCCCCTTCAAACCCCTCTTGAAGCTGTGGGTGTCAGAATGAGGACAACGCAGGAAATAACTGTCTGCAATGTATATCTTCTTCCAGATGGTGCAGTACCCCTGAAGGTATTAGCTGCACTGATTGATCAACTCCCTAAACCTTTTCTAATTTTTGGAGATTTTAACGGCCATAACCTCTTGTGGGGTGGCACTGTGCTTACTGGCTGAGATGTCAAAACTTTTACTGTCTCAGTTTGACCTCTGCCTCTTAAATGCTGGGGCCACCACACATTTTGGTGTGGCTCATGGTAGTTACTCGGCCATTCATTTATCAATTTGCAGCCCAGGACTTCTCCCATCTATCCACTGGAGAGCCCATGACGACGTGTGTGGTAGTGACCACTTCCCCATCTTCCTATCACTGTCCCAGTGTCAGGCCCATGGATGCCTGCCCAGATGGGCTTTGAACAAGATGGACTGGGAAACTATCACCTCTGCTGTCACCATTGAATCCCCCCATATGATAACATTGATGTGATGGTTGAGCAGGTGACTACAACAATTGTTTGTGTGCCAGAAAACGTTATCCCTCGCTCTTTAGTGTGCCTGAGGCTTAAGGCAGTCCCTTGTTGGTCGCTGGAAGTCACTGAACCAATTAAGGAACATTGGCAAGCTCTACAGCAGCACCCTTCCCTGGAGCACCTCATAGACTTTAAACGGCTCCGTGTCCACATTAGCCAGCTTATCAAACGATGGATGCGGGAGTGTTGTAGAGATACGTCTTGACCATTGGGTGCCATACGTCAGCTTCCCAAGTCTGGGCAAAGATCAAACATCTTTTCGGGTACCAGACTGCAACAGGTGTTCCTGGTGTTACCATAGATGGCGTTTTATCTGCCGATGCAAACGCGATTGCCGAGCACATTGCTGAACATTTCGTTTGGCCTCTGTGTCGGAGAATTACCCCCAGCCTTTCGTACTCTCAAACGGCAGCTGGAAGGGAACGTCCTCTCTTTCACTACATGCCACAGTGAATCCTATAATTCCCCATTTACAGAGTGGGAGCTCGTCAGTGCCCTTGAACATTACCCCGACACAGCTCCTGGACCAGATCGGATCCACAGTCACATCTCTCATCTGACTACAAGCAACATCTACTCGTTGTCTTCAACTGGATCTGGTGTGATGGCATCTCTCCATCGCAATGGCGGGAGAGCACCATCATTGCGGTGCTCAAACCTGGTAAAAACCTTCTTGATGTGGATAGCTAATGTCCCAACAGCCTCACTAACATTCTTTGTAAGCTGCTGGAACTTATGGTATGTCGGCAGTTGGGTTGGGTCTTGGAGTCATGTGGCCTACTGGCTTCATGTCTGGGTGGCTTCCGCCAGGGTCGCTCTACCACTGATAATCTTGTGTCCGTCGAGTCTGCCATCCGAACAGCCTTTTCCAGTGGGCAACACCTGTTTGCCATCTTTTTTGATATACGAGGGCAGTTCAATAAGTAATGCAACACATTTTTTTTCTCGGCCAATTTTGGTTGAAAAAACCGGAAATTTCTTGTGGAATATTTTCAAACATTCCCGCTTCGTCTCGTATAGTTTCATTGACTTCCGACAGGTGGCAGCGCTGTACGGAGCTGTTAAAATGGCGTCTGTAACGGATGTGCGTTGCAAACAACGGGCAGTGATCGAGTTTCTTTTGGCGGAAAACCAGGGCATCTCAGATATTCATAGACGCTTGCAGAATGTCTACGGTGATCTGGCAGTGGACAAAAGCACGGTGAGTCGTTGGGCAAAGCGTGTGTCATCATCGCCGCAAGGTCAAGCAAGACTGTCTGATCTCCCGCGTGCGGGCCGGCCGTGCACAGATGTGACTCTTGCAATGGCGGAGCGTGCGAACACACTCATTCGAGATGGTCGACGGATCACCATCAAACAACTCAGTGCTCAACTTGACATCTCTGTTGGTAGTGCTGTCACAATTGTTCACCAGTTGGGATATTCAAAGGTTTGTTCCCGCTGGGTCCCTCGTTGTCTAACTGAACACCATAAAGAGCAAAGGAGAACCATCTGTGCGGAATTGCTTGCTCGTCATGTGGCTGAGGGTGACAATTTCTTGTCAAAGATTGTTACAGACGATGAAACATGGGTTCATCACTTCGAACCTGAAACAAAACGGCAATCAATGGAGTGGCGCCACACCCACTCCCCTACCAAGAAAAAGTTTAAAGCCATACCCTCAGCCGGTAAAGTCATGGTTACAGTCTTCTGGGACGCTGAAGGGGTTATTCTGTTCGATGTCCTTCCCCATGGTCAAACGATCAACTCTGAAGTGTATTGTGCTACTCTTCAGAAATTGAAGAAACGACTTCAGCGTGTTCGTAGGCACAAAAATCTGAACGAACTTCTCCTTCTTCATGACAACGCAAGACCTCACACAAGTCTTCGCACCCGAGAGGAGCTCACAAAACTTCAGTGGACTGTTCTTCCTCATGCACCCTACAGCCCCGATCTCGCACCGTCGGATTTCCATAAGTTTGGCCCAATGAAGGACGCAATCCGTGGGAGGCACTACGCGAATGATGAAGTTATTGATGCAGTACGACGTTGGCTCCGACATCGACCAGTGGAATGGTACCGTGCAGGCATACAGGCCATCATTTCAAGGTGGCGTAAGGCCGTAGCATTGAATGGAGATTATGTTGAAAAATAGTGTTGTGTAGCTAAAAGATTGGGGAATAACCTGGTGTATTTCAATGCTGAATAAAACAACTCCTGTTTCAGAAAAAAAATGTGTTGCATTGCTTATTGAACTGCCCTCGTACGTAAAGCATACGACATGACCTGGTGACATAATATGCTTGCTACATTGTATGAGTGGGGTCTCCGGGGCCCGCCCCCAATTTTTATCCAAAACCTCCTGTCGTTTCGTACTTTCCATGTCCAAGTTGGTGCCTCCCATAGTTCCATCCATATCCAGGAGAATGGAGTCCCGCAGGGCTCTGTATTGAGTGTCTCTCTATTTTTAGTGGCCCTTAACAGTCTAGCAGCAGCTGTCGGGCTGTCTGTCTATATGCAGACGACTTCTGTGTTTCATATTGCTCCTCCAGTACTCGTGTTGCTGAGCGTTGCCTACAGGGAGCTATCCTCAAGGCGCAGCCATGGTCTATAGCCCACGGCTTCCAGTTTTCAGCCGCGAAGTCTTGTGTCTTGCACTTATGTCAGCATCTGCCATTCATCCGGACCCAGAACGTTACCTTCATAATGATCCACTCAATGTAGTGGAGACATATCAGTTCTTAGGACTGGTTTTGACTCTCGATTGACTTGGCTCCCTCACCTTCGTCAGCTTAAGCAGAAGTGCTGGCAGCACCTCTGTGCCCTCCATTGCCTGAGCAACACCAATTGGGGTGCAGATTGCTCTGTGCTGCTGCGCCCTTGGCTATGGGAGTGTGGTTTCTGGTTCGGCAGTGCCCCAGCATTGCATTTACTTGGCCCTGTGCATCGCTGCGGAGTTCGACTAGTGACAGGAGCTATTAGGACGAGTCCAGTGACCAGCGTACTGGTGGAGGCTTGGGTCCCTCCATTGCAGGTCAGATGTGCACAACTGCTCGCCAGTTACGTTGCACACATTCGTATTTCTCCTGAGCATCTGAATCACTGTCTCCTTTTCCTACACACGGCAGTTCGTCTCCCGTATCGGCGACCCAGGTCAGGGCTAAAGATTGCGGTTCGCGTGCGGTCCCTCCTCTCCGAAATTAAGTCCTTCCTTTTACCACCTCTACTTGTGGTCCGATCACGTACGCCTTCATGGTATATGCCTCTGCTGCGGTTTCGTCTGAACATTTCACGTGGCCCTAAGGACTTCATTAACCCTGCAGCTCTCACTGTCACTTCCTCTCGATTCTACAAATGTTCCAGGGCTCTGAAGTGGTTTACACCGAAGCCTCGATAACTGGTGGTCATGTAGGCTTTGCATATGTTCGTGGAGGATGTATTGAACAGCACTCCTTGCCAGCGGGCTGCAGTGTTTTCACTGCAGAGCTGGTGGCCATATCTCGTACTCTTGAGCACATTCGCTCATGCCCTGGCGCGTCATTTCTGCTGTGTACTGACTCATTGAGCAGCCTACAAGCTATCAACCAGTGCTACTCTCACCATCCTCTGCTAGCGTCCATCCAGGAGTCCATCTATGCCCTGGAACGGTCCCGTGGTACAGTGGTGTTTGTCTGGATCCCTGGACATGTTGGAATACCAGGCAATGAACTTGCCAACAGGCTGGTCAAACAGGCGACGGGGAACCGCTTCTGGAGTTGGGCATCTTTGAAGCTGATCTGTGTTCTGTCTTACACCACGCGCGTTTCAGGCTTTGGGAGACGGAATGGCATAACAGTATGCACAACCTACGTATCGTTAAGGAGACGACGAATGTGTGGAAGTCTTCCATGCGGTCTTCTCGCAGGGAACCAGTTGTCCTCTGCCGGCTCCGCATTGGCGATACATGGCTAACGCATGGTCAACTACTCTGTCGCAAGGACCCACCTCTGTGTCGCTGTGACTCCCAAACGACAGTCGTCCACCTCTTGCTGGACTGCCCAATTATAGCCACTTTTTGGTGGACTTTTAACTTTCCCAGCGCCCTACCTTCGGTGTTGGGCGACGATGCCTCAGCAGCAGCTTTAATTTTAAGTTTTATCTGTGAGAGTGGGTTTTTTACTTCTATGTAGGTTTTAGCACATGTCCTTTGTCCCTTTGTGTCCTCCACCCTAATGCTTTTAGGATGGAAGTTTTAATGTGTTGCAGAGTGGCTGGCTTCTCCTTTTTATTCTTGTAGTCGGCCAGCTACTGTAATCTGCTTTCTTGTATTACTCCTCTTCTGTTTCTAATGTCTCTTTTGTGTCTCTGTCCAACCTTGGGTGGCTAGATTTATGGACTTTAGAGTATAGTGATGCAAAATATAATAGTAACAAAAGAGTACAGCACTGGGTTAGGACTGAAGAAAAGCTGTCAGACAAAAATCAAACAAAGGAAAATTGTAATAGACCTAGATGCAAGACCTGTCCCATACATCCTCCCACCACCACCTACTCCATTCTGGTCACTAACATCACCTATCCCATCAACGGCAGGGCTACCTGTGAAACCAGTCATGTGGTCTACAAGCTAAGCTCCAACTACTGTGCTGCATTCTATGTAGGCATGACAACCAACAAGATGTCTGTACACAGGAATGGCCACCGACAAACTGTGGCCAAGAAACAAGTGGACCACCCTGTTGCTGAACATGCTGCTAAATGGGATATCCTTCATTTCAATGATTGCTTCACAGTGAGTGCCATATGGATCCTTTCCACCAACACTAGCTTTTCTGAATTGTGCCGGTGGAAACTTTCCCTGCAATTCATCTTATGTCCTACGTTCCAGTAACCATCTCAGCCTCAACCTTCGTTAGTCACTGTCCTCAGCCATACAGCCACTTCCCTGCTCCCATTCCAGCCCTACACAGCCATCATTCCACCGCCACACCCAGTTTTTTAATTTTCTCTAATTATACCCTTTCCTTTTCCACTACTCCCCCCCCCCCTCCCCCCCCCCTCAACACCACTTCTGCAGGCCCGCGGGTAGGATAGGCCTGAGGTATTCCTGCCTGTTGTAAGAGGTGACTAAAAGGAGCCTCACACCTTTCGGCCTTTATGTGATGGTCCCCTGTAGACCTCCATTTTTCAAAATTTTCTCGAAGAGCGAGCCAGTTAAGGAAAGGCGTCTTAGATGGTGCATCATGTCCATCATGTATTGAGATGTTAAGCCCACTTTCTCGTCGCGGTATTGCAGTCCCGCTCATCCTCCATCTCTTGAGCGAGGAAGCCTTCCAGGGTACATTTTCCTCCACTCAATATGCAGTGTCGTTTTCTGCGCCTAAGAAGACCGTGGAATTCTTTGTGCCTCATATCCAGCACAGTAGCCAGTCTGGTGTGGTGGGGCCGCCATGTACCCTGTTGGTTGTAGCCCCCTGTAACACCCAGGGATCGCTTTGCTGATGCCTGTGCCGTTAACTCCCCAGGTATGCCAAGGAGTAGATGCCCGTCACCCTGGGGCATTAGGACTGCTGGCAGTGGCCATCCTGCCAGGTGGTCTTTGTTGCGGCTGGATGGTGCCAATGGGGAGAGCCTGTGGTCGGAGTGGGTGGCATCAGGGCAGATGGCACTAGATGAAGCGTATCACGTCATCACTTGCTGGTGATCAAATTCCAGCAGTCTCTCATGTGTTTCAAGTCTCAGTTCAATACAAGGAAGTATGATCCTAAATCGTACCCCTCCCTGGCCACAACATGGGAGGAATGCCAGGCTAAGGATGACAATGAACCTTATTCGCACTGGTACCTCATGTACGAGAGCTGATGGGGACTATTTTGTCTCGATGAAGCCTCATTTTTTGTAGAGCATTTAGAGGACAAGTTTGGGGAGTTGGAGGGCTTGTTCAAAATGCGGTCAGGGTCAGTCTTGTTAAAAATGGCGTCCTCTGCCCAGTCACGGGCATTACTCACTTGTAACAAGCTGGGGGATGTTTCCATTACCATCAAGCCTCGTAAGAGCGTAAATATGGTCCAGGGTATTATATTCCACAGGGACCTTATTTTGCAATCTGACGACAAGCTGTGCACCAACTTAGAGTGACTAGGAGTTCATTTTGTCTGGTGCATCCATGGGGGTCCAAAGGATAATGAGGTTGCCACCGGTGCCTTCATTTTGGCCTTCGAGGGTGACACATTACCCGAGAATGCATCGCGTGCGATGCATTCTCTCCAAACTGGAGTCCTTCCCTTTACCACCTCTACTTGAGGTCCATTCACGACAACCTCCATGGTGTACACCTTGACCAAAGCTTTGACAGGATCTTTTGCATGGCTCTACGGACTCCATTGACCCTGCTGCTCTCCGCTGTCACTTCCTCTCGTTTCTTGATGTGTTCCGGGGCTCTGAAGTTGTTTACATCAATGGTTTGATGGCTGATAGTAATGTTGGCTTCGCTTGTGTCCACTGAGGCCATATTGAACAGCATTCCTTGCCCGATGGCTGCAGTGTGTTCACTGCAGAGCTTGTGGCCATATCTCGTTCAGTTCAGTACATCCGTTCCTGTTCTGGTGAGTCGTTTATTCTCTGTTCTGACTCCCTGTGCAGCTTACAAGCTATCGGCCAGTGGTACCCTCGCCATCCTTTGGTAGCGAACATCCAGGAGTCCGTCTCTGCCCTGGAACGGTCCAGTCATTCAGTGGTGTTTGTGTGGACACCAGGATATGTTGGAATCCCAGGCAACGAACTTGCTGACACGCTGGCTCACCAGGCTAGGCAGAAACTGCTCCTGGAGATGGGCATCTCTGAAACTGACGTGCATTCCGTCTTACACTGCAAGGTTTTTCGGCTTTGGGAGATGGAGTGGCATGAGAGTATGTGCAACTAATTGCATGTCATAAAGGAGACTGTGAATATGTGGAAGTCTTTTCTGCGTCCTTCTCACATGGAATCAGTTAATCAGTTGTCCTTTGTCGACTCCGCATTGGCCATACGTGGCTCACACATGGTTACCTCCTCCGTCACGAGGACCCACCTTTGTGTCGCTGTGGCTCCCAAGTGACAGTTGTCCGCCTCTTGCTGCACTGACCACTTTTAGCTGCTCTGTGGCAGACTTTTAACTTTCCCAGCACCCTATCTTCAGTGTTGGCAACAGTGCCTCAACAGCAGCTTTAGTTTTATATTTTATTTGTGAGGGTGGGTTTTATTATTTGATATGAGTTTTAGCGCATGTCCTTTGTCCCTCTGTGTCTTCTACCCTAGGGCTTTTAGGATGGAGGTTTTAATGTGTTGCATAGTGGCTGGCTTCTTTTTTATTCTTGTCATCAGCCAGCCATGTTAATCCGATTTCTTGTTTTTAATCTCCTCTCTCTGTTTCTTGTGTGTCTCTCTGGTTTTCTTGTCCTGTTTTGTCCATTGTAGTGTTTGTCGTCCTTCTGGTTCTTTCTTTCTTCTGTTATTGTGCTGTACGTCTTCTTTGTTTTCTTCTTTCCCTTGGGTAATTGTTCTCCTGGGAACAAGGGACCGATGACCTCACAGTTTAGTCTCTCCTCTCCCCCCCCCCTCCCCCTTTTAAACCAACCAACCAACCAACTCCCCCCCTCCCCACCTCTCCCCTGCCCTACGCCTAGCCTGCAGCACTTCACTGTCCATCATACTGTCCCTCTCGCTCCCCACACCAGCCTCCGCCTTACCATCATGCACTGGTGCTGTGTGTGTGTGTGTGTGTGTGTGTGTGTGTGTGTGTGTGTGTGTCTACCTATTGTTGATGAAGGCCATTGGCCGAAAGCTTTAAGAGTGAAAGTCTTTTTGTTGTGCCTCTCTGTGACTCAGTGTTTCCACTATATGGTGAGTAACAACTTTCATTCACATAATATTGTCACTGTAGTCAATTTCATACTTCATTATGAATGTTTCAACATTTGATGACAAGGATTTT
Organism: Schistocerca piceifrons; assembly: GCF_021461385.2. Lineage (NCBI taxonomy): Eukaryota > Metazoa > Arthropoda > Insecta > Orthoptera > Acrididae > Schistocerca > Schistocerca piceifrons. Next base: position 366,533,032 of record NC_060138.1, on the reverse strand, counting down.
AATAGTCTCATCTGGGTTGGGGGGCTTCTTTTAGGTCCTACACTAATACTCTTGGTATCCTTGAGGTATAATTATCTAGACTGGATGGAGAGTCCCCTAATCTAAATACACTACTTGTTCACCCCATAACCCCTTAGCTACCTGGGGAGTAGCACCTGATATGCAGTTAACCCCTGCCCCATTTTGGGGGAACCCACACTTCTCAACACTATGGAATAAGCCTGAGAAGTCACAGTAAAAGAACCTTCAAAGCCTTCATTCAGATCTTCCACTTGATTCAGAACTAGAGGTCTATAATGACTTCTAGGGACAATGTTGCAGATTATGACCTTTATTGAAATTCCATGAGCAAGGGAGTCTTTCAGCCTCTCTGCCAGTCATGGGAATGATCCATTGTAACTTGCTATCTGTCACCGTACCTAATAACGTCACAGGAAGTACTACGTCTGGCCTTGTTTCATCAAAAAATATGACAATATGTTCTCTTGTTTGTTCGTTATTGAAACCTGCGTGCGTTGATATTTTCAGCTCTACGGCTATATCATTTTCCATGTACTATATCATTGATATGCTTTTAAGTGTTGTTCTCAGTTAAACAACTGTGAACTTTTATATTAAATGAAGAAATATTGCTTTCAAAGCCTTTTCTACTAATGGTTGTGGTTTTATTAACCTTTTGTTTGTAACATTTAATGCACTTTCATCATAGACCTAACAAGCTGCGAACTTTTCTTCTTCACTTATAGCCCAGTCTGCTTCTCCAGTTAAAGGTTTAAATGTGCCTTGGTAAATCCATTGATACATGCAATGTAGTGTAAAAAAAAAGTAAAAGACACACTTCATGACTTGACTTCATACAAATAATTATAACCTTAAACATACTTCTCTTTTTCTATTCTTTGCTTCTTTAAACTTTATTCATTTATTTGTCAGAACTAAATGAAACAAATGGACTACTTATAGTACTAGGCCTACATGTTCACTTTATGCAGAGTTATGGCACAGTGATTGATGGGAGTAGCTGTTTCAGATCACTCAGTCAGTGCTAACAGCTTTCTCAGCACACCTAACCTTGTCAGTCATAGTTAGCAAATGGCGAAGTGTTCAGTGCATCTACAAGCTCGTAAACAAAAGCTGATGTAACACGGAGTTAGAGATCGCAGAAACATTTTATGTAATCGAATTTGAAATATTTTAAATTTGTAGTTGCCCAATAAAGATACTCTTCGCACACATTATTGGAAGCTAAGGTTGGTAGTGACCGGGAACAAGTGAATGTTGGTCAGGAGTCATACACTTTCAATTGAAAGAGCTAGTTCCATCAGCCACTGTGCTACAGCTGTAGTCTTTCATAAAATGAACTAATGTCAGACGATACCTAATATTTTAGACTACTTGCAAAGAGTTTTTACCAAAGGAAAGTCTAGCTTTAATACGAAGCCCGTAAGCCTTAAAATTGTCTAGTACGTCAGCACACTTATTTTACTTGCACACAGTATCTCCTTTTCATTTCGGACTGTTAGTGTATTCATTGCAAAAAGAATCCCAGTACCTTCTCAGATTTTTTTTTCTGAGGTAGAAAAGTCTGGTACTGGATCCTGCTTATGAATACTTCTGTGAACTATTTTATTTAAATGTGTTGCAGGTTTATTGACCATTTTAAATTTTATTTTTGTTTTCATCCCTTTGTTGTACTTTTTTGCATTTAACGGAGAACTACTAAATTTATACAGTACCTTCGTTTCTGCGAAAATGTTTACAGCTACTGTTACCTTTTTTTAGGATTTGCAAGAAGAATGCTCAAGTCGCTAAGGCTACAAAGCATACTCAGTGGCAAGAAACAACATTTTTCAAAACAGAGGTACATACTCATTCCGTGTCAAGATGTAATATGAATATCAATTCTGTCAAAAGCTACTAACATGGAGTTCTCATTAAATGAAAGTAATGGAAAACATATGCAAATGAAGATAAAGTACAATACAAGCAATAAAACTGCAATGCATTTAAATTGAATGATTCACACACAGATTTGTCAGCAGGAATTAGTATACATGAGTCCACAGAACACCATGCAACAAAGGTAAATTCTGTTTGATATGAAACAAAAACAAATATGATTCTGTTTGATTTGAAACAAAACAAATATGGAATCATTTACCCAGTATTACCTATTGCAGAATATATATTTACAATACAATTCAAAGAGTGCAATACACACAAGAAGTCTTGATAAAGAAAACAATGTGACCAGCTTCTGTTTACTACAAAATGAAAGGATTGATAAACTTGCAATGCTCCAAGTGACCTGGCAGCAAACTATAGTAGTGTTACGGGAAGTCCCTATATAAGTTTCCCCCCTGGGCCAGAGTGCCAAGCTGTTGTTGAGGCTATGTGTCTACTGATGTGGTATGTTTATGAGATATTAAGCAGAATAATGAAAACCACTTGTGTGTGTCGGTGATATTGGGTTCAGAGTTTGTTGGTGCATGGTCGTCAGAATAATGGTCATATAATATAATTTATTGTTACTGCCTGACGGCTAACAGCGATGCATGTATTGGAAAGTGTGTATACAAGTGTACTTATAATGTGAGTAAGGGCAAGTTTCAGTTTAATAAGTAGTGTTTCAATACAATTGCTTTGAGTGAAGAAATGTTTATTTCTTACTGACAATAGGCATATTGTATGACATTATAGATGAGTGTTTGGTATTTGCTACTGTCCTTTACCAGTGAAGACTTACAGGTGGCTGCTATGTTCAGACAATCTCCAGTGAAGAATTGTGCAGAGAAGGATAAACTGGGAGAACTGTTAAAATTAAAAACTGATTTTAAGAGAACTAGAGGTACATACCGACAATAGGTGGGACAATACCCATTGCCAAGGGGAGGGGCAGTGCAGTGGACCAGGCAGCCAGAATGAAATTGAATTTTCAAACTGCAAATCGAACAAATACAGTACATTCGCAAATGCGAAACAGTGGAAGAAACTAAACATAAGGGATCAGCCTTCTAAGTCACAGAGCACACCACACTATATGACTGTAGCAGCACAAGATGATCAACAGTAAGTTTGCAGTAAACAGATTATTCAAAGTTAACTATGTAGAACTGTACTTTACGTGTTTGGCCAAATTGTTAAACTTGCTTTATTAAAAAATTATTCATCACAGCTGAAACTGGAGATAATGTTAAATTCAGTGGCCATTTTGTTAAGGGCCATGAGAAGGGCAACAAAAGGACTAAATGTAATTAGTGGCTTGAGTTATCCTTCTGTTCCTCCCCTCCTCTTTCTGTTTCACGTCCACTTTTTTCTAGCAGTGTGTTGTTTTCCATTAATGCCACCTCCTTTTTCTCCTGTAACCATAATAAAGGGTGAAATGTGTACAGTGGAAGCTTTAGTACTACCAAATCTGTGTGCACATTGCATATTACCAGCAGACTGGATGACAGAATGTCAAGTAGTGGTTGATTTTAGTCAAAACACAATGAAGATTTATTAGAGGTGAAAAAGAACAAATGGTTATACGTAAAGAGAAGTAGACTACAGAAAATACCAAGGCATTTATGAGGATGTACTGCACTATGATAGCAGAAGACTGGTGAGCAGGCACAAATGGATCACGTAAAATGCAGCAGTGTGGAACAGCATCTAGAAGAGGAAAAAAGCACCATTGAAGGAGAGAAAATTACCCATGATTACCATGCAGTGGATGGTACTAAAACCAAAGAAAATTGCTCAAAAAAGCGTAAAAGGAAAGTGAAGAGAGGAAAGATACAGCAAGGAAAAGAAGAGTAGATGTCCATGAGATGGGGAAGCCAAACAAGACAGAGCACTCAGAAACGTCACACATGTGCCACAGAAGAAGCAATGGAAGTTATTTTAAGTGATGTGAGAGAATGGTGGAAAGAAGAAGAAAGACAAACTGCAAGCTTCATTGCACAGTGAGCACAGTTGTCTTCATAAAAAAAAACTTTACAGATGTAAATTATTTTGTCTAAACGATATCTGTGAGTAAATGCTTAGGCGCTATTTGTTTTTGTTTGATTTTCTGAATACGTAACGAGTTAATGGCAACAGTAATTGCGGGCATCAGCATTGAGTAGGCTTGTGGGATCACTGAACCTGACTCTGTGCACACATGGGGCCTATCACGAGCAGCTGGCACCAGTGCAAGATGTTCACCTCCAACTGGTTCTGTCACAGTGACAGCTGTTTACTAGCAGGTGCACCTATCGTATCATAATGGGCAGGGGGGGGGGGACATTATCAGTTCATAACGATATTGCGAGACCCTATTAAAAGCAGCGCAAAAGGAGTATTCAAGATAAAAAGGGGGGGATGCTAATAAGAGGAGTGTGCTTGTTGCACAACAATTCTCATCCTCACACAGGCTTAGCCACCATGGCATTCTTCGACTCATTTGGTTGGAATGTTTTTAACAATGCCCCCACCCCCCCACCCCCCCACCCCCCCTCCACTCATATTCCGCCTGACTTGGTGCCTACAGATTATCATCTTTTCACCTTCCTGAAGGCACACATGAGTGAATTAAATTGTCAGTAGACTAGCAGGTGCAGAAGGAGGTTCGGAAGTGGGGGAAGGAGCTGATGGAAGAATTCTTTGAGAGGGTATAAAGAAGGTTGTGCCACAGCTCACCACATTCACTGAACTGGATGGCAGTTTTGTAGAAAAACAGTTGACAAGTGTGTCAACAATATCTTCTTCTTCTTCTTCCTCCTCCTCCTCCTCCTCCTCCTCCTCCTCCTCTTTTCCCACGTATACTTTTCCTAAAAATATACATAAAAATCTAGTACACTTACTTTCTGAACATGCCTCATACTTCCAACAAATAACATACAATGCCAGTCAGGATGTCGCATTCCAATGCAGATGGGAATTACCAGTGAGTGTGTGGTTGAACTTTGGGTTTAATAACATCGGAGTGCCACAGCCCCTCTCTTTTCTTTCCGCTCCTGGGCAGCATCCACTATCTTTGGCTTGTAATACAGTGACAGGTCAGAGAATGTGCACTACATGTTTCAGCATTTAAATGTGGAATCCAAAACCTACCTCCTTATTCCTTTTAATAGAATCTACTAACACCCTAATTCCAGGTGGAGTGCATTCCTAATTCCTCCCCAAAAGATTGGAAAGGATCATGTCAACTCAAGTAGTTATTAGAGTGTAAAAGATGTCAGTTACATAGGAAAGACTTTGGAACAAATAATTAACAGCCACTTAGGACAGACATTTTGATTCAGAAACTTCTTGGCTTCCTACTTTGTGGTTTCCATAGATAATGCTCCACGCTTGATAATCTAATACTACTGGAGGCAGCAATACAAAAAAAAAAAAAAAAAAAAAAAAAAAAAAAAAAAAAAAAAAAAAAAAAAAACTTTGCATAGGCAGCACTTGACAGGAATGTTTTTTGATTATAATAAATCTTATGATACGACATGATATAGGCCTCTATACAATATCATCAAACAGCTACATGGATGGGGCTTCCAGCATATTCTTCCCAGTATAATGCAAACCATCAGAGGATATTATAAGTGTAGAATTGCAACACACTCTCAGACTGGTATACGCAGGGAGAATCTTAAGCGTTGCCCTTTTTGCAGTAACCATTAATGGTATAATGTCAGGACTCCAGCCAATGGTCTCTTTCTGTGGATGATTTTTCGATCTTTCATTTGTCTTCTAGTCTTGAGGTAGCTGCTCGGTAACTGCAACCAACATTAAGAAGGCTAATATTTTGGGCTAGAACTTCAGATTTCAAAATTACCTCTGATGAATGTGTTACATAAAGTTTAATTGTGTATATTGTGAGCTACACTTAAATATAATGCTTGAACAGTATTGCCATTTTAAATTTTTTGCAGGTTTCCTTACAATAAACAAGTGTTCTGAATCTTCTACTGATCACGTTTAAACATTTTTCTTCTTACTGCCCTACGTCTTGAGTTACAGTGAGACAGCATCAAAGTTCTGGCTCATCAGCTGGTTTCAGAGGCCAGTATTATGCAGGTTACAAAGCAATGAAGATTAGATGCTTTACTGTTTGATGCAGAGGGCTTACCTCTTCTGAAGGTAACAATAGTGCACTTAACAGTTAAATCTCCTTTGACAGCATTTTGTCAAAGCAGCATCCCCCCCTGCCTATTGTAAGAGGTGACTAAAAGGAGTCTCATACTTTTCGGCCCTATAAGTTCAGGTCCCAATTTATGGTTTGACCTGTCACTTTCCAAATTGTACAGTAGTGCGGGCCATATGGGGAAGGACGCCTTATGTGGTGCAGGAGTTATCTATAGTGTCCTTAGATTCAATATCCTGAACCTCTTGTCACGGTTTCGCAACTCCACCTGCAATTCAACTATTTGGGCGAGGACACTTTCCAGGGTATGTCATCTTCTTTCGTTCTCTCCTGTCCTCTTTCGCCCCCATGACAATATTGGATTTCTCTGCGCCCAATATCCAGCATGGTAGCCAGTCTGTTGTGGTGGGGCCATCATGTACCCATTTGGTGATAGCCCCCTGACAACACAGGGATTGCACTGCTGATGCCTGAGCTGTAAACTCCCCATGTATGCCAAGGAGTAGATGCCTGTCTTCCTGGGGCATCAGGACTCCCAGCAACGGCCCTTATGCCAGGTTGCCTTTGCTGTGGCTGTGTGGCACCCATGGGGAGAGCCCCTGATCAGAGTGGGTGGCATCAGGGCGGATGACCCGCAATGAAGCGGACTAAATCATCTCTTGCTGGTGACCGTAAGGCACTATCAATCTCTAAGAAGGGGAAGTTTGAATAGAATGCTGACAGATATGACCCTAAATTGTTTCCCTCCCTTGCTACACCATGGGAGGAATGTAGGGCTACAGAAAGAAGAGAGCCATATTCGCCTCGGTATTTAGTCTGTAGCAGAATGGATGGGGACTCCTTTCTACCTATGAAGCCTCAATTTTTTGTTGAACATTTTGAAGACAAGTTTGGGGAAGTGTCAGCACTGTCCAAGATGAGAAGCGGTGCAATCTTGATTCAGACAGCATCCCCAGCCCAATCCTGGGCATTACTCGCTTGTGACCGGCTGGGTGATATTTCTGTTTCCGTCACTCCCCATAAAAGCCTCAATATGGTCCAGGGGATTATTTTCCATCATGACCTTCTCTTGCAATCGGATGACGATCTCCACACCAATCGAGGATGGCTGGGTGTTCATTTTATCTGGCATCTTTACAGGGGACCCAAAGACAATGGGTTGCTACCAGTGCCTTCATCGTGGCCTTTGAGGATGATTCAGTGCCTGAAAAGGTCAAGGTGATGGTTTACCGCTGTGACGTTAAACCGTACGTCCCTCCCCTATGTGGTGCCGGAAATTCAGGCACATGTCTCGCCGCTGCATTTCCAGCGCCACGTCGTGACTGTGGGCGTCCACTGCATCCAGATATTCCGTGTGCACCTCCTCCCACTTGTATCATCTGTGGAGAGCAGCATTCCCCCTGTTCGCCAGACTGCACAGTACTCCAAAAGGAGCAGAGAATCGTGGAGTACAAGATTGTGGACTGGTTAATGTACCAAGAGACTAAATGTAAATTTGAACGATTACACTCCATTCGGTTGACGTCCACATATGCTGCAGCTACATTACCGTCACCGTCACAAGCACCTGTCGTACCACATTCTGTGCCACGAACAGTGGGCCCTCCGGGCCTCCAGAATACATCTGCTCCCTTAGTGGTGGGAGGAAAATCTCCTTGTGTTGCTCCCAAAGTACCTACTTCAGGAGCAAGGCCCCTCCAAATGCAGGAGACATTGGTCATCTTCCCCCAAGCCGGAGAAGCAACAGCCTCCTCCGGCTCCTCTCGTGCCGAAGGGGTCCCTCAGGATCCTCTTTCCCAAGCTCTCTACTAATGCCACAGAGGACACTCGCCAGTGGCTAATGGAGCCGAAAGCTGCTGGACGAAGAGCTTCACGGTCTTCCTCTGTGCCTGTGCCTCTGTGCATCGAGCCCCTAAAGAGAAGCGAGAGGGCAAGCAAACAAAGAAGACTGCTAAGAAAAAGGGCCCTCCAGTGGCCTCAACACCACCACTCCCTACCAGTTCTGCACCTGAAGATGAGGTAGAGATCTTAGCGTCCCCTGAGGACCGGGATCTCACTGGTGCCTCATCCACAATAGGAATGGATACAAATACTCAATCGGTGGCAGCAGGTGACCCTGAGGTGTAGCCTGCCTCCTTGTGTGCTTCATGCCTTCCCAATCTCACAATAACATCATCCTCCAATGGAATTGCTGTGGTTTTTACCACCACCTGGCTGAGCTATGGGAACTGTTAAGCTCTTTACACCTGCTTTCTGCATTGCTCTCCAGGAAACTTGGTTTGTGGTAATGTGGACCCCTGCCCTCTGTGGCTATAGGGTATACTACAAGAACTGTAGCGAATATAATAGCATATCAGGTGGAGTTTGTGTCTATGTCCTGAACTCAGTAGGCAGTGAACCTATGCCACTTCAAACCCCTCTAGAAGCCGCGGCTGTCAGGATAAGGTCGACACAGGAAATAACTGTCAGCAATGTATATCTTCCTCCAGATTATGCAGTACCCCTGAACGCATTGGCTGCACTGATTCATCAACTCCCTAAACCTTTCCTACTTTTGGGAAATTTCAACAGCCATAACCCCTTGTGGGGTGACACCATGATTACTGGCCAAGGTAGAGATGTTGAAACTTTCCTGTCTCAATTCGACCTCTGCGTCTCAAATACTGGGGCTCCCACACATTTCAGTGTGCCTCATGGCACTTACTCGGCCATTGATTTATCCCTCTACAGACCAGGACTTCTTCCATCTATCCACTGGAGAGCCCACAATGACTTTGGTAGTGACCACTTTCCCATTATCCTTTCACTCCCGCAGTGCCATTCCCCTGGACATCTACTAAGATGGGCTTTAAACAAGGCAGAATGGGATGCTTTCACCTCTGCTGTCACCATTGAATCTCCCCCACATGGTACCTTAGATCTGGTAGTTGAGCGGGTCACTAGAACGATCGTTTCTGCGGCGGAAAACACGATCCCTTGTTCTTTAGGGTGCCCCCAGTGGAAGTCAGTACCTTGATGGTCGCCGGAAGAGGCCATAAAGAGTGTCGGCAAATCCTACAGTGACATAAGTGGCACCCTTCCCTAGAGCACCTAATAGCTTTTAAATGGGTCCATGTCCGCGTTCACCATCTTATAAAAAGACGGAAACAGGAACGTTGGGAAAGGTACGTCTCGACCGTGGGGTGCCAAACATCACCTTGATGGTCGCCGGAAGAGGCAATAAAGAGTGTCGGCAAATCCTACAGTGACGTAAGTGGCACCCTTCCCTAGAGCACCTAATAGCTTTTAAATGGGTCCATGCCCGCGTTCACCATCTTATAAAAAGACGGAAACAGGAACGTTGGGAAAGGTACGTCTCAACCGTGGGGTGCCAAACATCACCTTCCCAAGTGTGGACGAACATCAGATGTGTTTGTGGGTACCAGACCCCGGCAGGTGTCACTGGCATTAACATCAATGGCGTGTTATCTACCGATGCAAATGCAATTGCCAAGCACTTTGCTGAGCACTATGCTTGAGCCTCCACATTGGATAATTAGCCCCCAGCATTTCGCAACCTCAAACAGCAGATGGAAAGGAAGCCACTCTCATTCACTGAACATCACAGTGAACCCTATAATGCTTCATTTACAGAGTGGGAGTTCCTCAGCACCCTTGCACATTGCCCCGATACAGCCCCTGGGCCAGATCAGATCCACAGTCAGATGATCAAACATCTCTCGTCTGACTACAAGCGATATCTCCTTGTCATCTTCACTTGGATCTGGTGCGATGGCGTCTTTGCATTGCAATGGCGGAGAGCACCATCACTCCAATGCTCAAACCTGGCAAATACCCGCTTGATGTGGATAGCTATTGGTCCATCAGCCTCACCAACATTCTTTGTAAGCTGTTAGAACATATGGTAAGTCGGCGGTTGTGTTGGGTCCTGGAGTTACGTGGCCTACTGGCTCCATGCCAGGGCAGTTTCTGCCAGGGTCACTCTACCACTGACAATCTAGTTTCCCTCAAGTCTGCCATCCAAACAGCTTTTACCAGACACCAACACATGGTTGCCGTCTTTCTTGATTCACGAAAAGCTTAGAACATTTAGAACATGAACTGGTGACATCATATCTTTGCCACATTATATGAGTGGGGTCTCCGGGGCCCCCTCCCAATTTTTATCAAAAATTTCCTGTCGCTTCGTACTTTCGATGTCCAAGTTAGTTGCCTCCCATAGTTCCCCCCCCCCCCCCCCCCCCCCCCCCATGGGGTCCTGCAGGGCTCTGTATCGAGTGTATCTCTATGTTTAATGGCTATTAACAGTATAGAGCAGCTGTTGGTCTGTCTGCCTGTATGCAGACAACTTCTGCATTTCGTATTGCTCCTCCAGTACTGATGTTGGTGAGCGGTGCCTACAGGGAGCCATCCACAAGGCACAGTCATGGGCTGTAGCCCACAGCTTCCAGTTTTCTGCTGCAAAGTCATGTGTCATGCACTTCTGTCAGCATCGTACTGTTCATCCGGAACCAGAACTTTACCTTAATGATGATCCATTTACTGTAGTGGAGACGTATTGATTCTTGGGACTGGTTTTCGATGCCTGATTGACTTGGCTTCCTCATCTTCGTCAGCTTAAGCGGATGTGCTGGCAGCACTTCAGTGGCCTCCGCTGCCTGAGCAACACCAACTGGAGTGCAGATCGCTCTACACTGCTGTTCAATCCCAACTTTACTATGGGAGTCTGGTTTATGGTTCGGTGGCACCCTCAGTGTTGCATTTACTCGACGCAGTGCACCACTGTGATGTTAGATTGGGAACGGGAGCTTTTAGGATGAGTTCGGTGACCAGCACCCTGGTGGAGGCAGAGTCCGTCCATTGAAGGTTAGGCGTGCAAAACTGCTCACCAGTTACGTTGCACCAATTCGTAGTTCTCCTGAGCATCTGAATTACTGTATCCTTTTCCCACCCACGGTGGTTCATTTCATGCATCGGAGGCCCGGGTCAGGGCTTAAGATTGCGGTTCGCATCTGATCTCTTTTGTCTGAAGTGGAGTCCTTACCACCTACACTTGAGGACCATTCACGTACACCTCCATGGTGTACACCTAGGCCGAAGCTTCGCCTGGACCTTTCACATGGTCCTAAGGACTCAGTTAACCCCGCAGCACTCTGCTGTCACTTCCTCTCTCTTCTTGACATGTACCGGGACCATGAAGTGGTTTACACCAATTGCTTGATGGATGATGGTCACGTTGTCTTTGCATATGTCCAAGGAGGACATATTGAATAGCACTCTTTGCCAGATGGCTGCAGTGTTTGCACTACAGAGCTAGCAGCCATTTCTTGTGCTGTTGACCACATCCGTTCATGCCCTGGCGTGTCATTTCTTCTCTGTACTGACTCCTTGAGCAGCCTACAAGTTATTGACCAGTGCAATCCCCGCCATCCTTTGGTACCGACCATCCAAGAGTCCATCTATGCCCTGGAATGGTCCAGTTGTTCCATAATGTTTGTGTGGGCCCTAGGCCATGTCGGAATCCCAGGAAATGAACTTGCTGACAGGCTGGCCAAACAGGCTACATGGAAACTGCTTCTGGTAATCGGCATCCCCGTAACTGACCTCGATCATTATTATGCCGCAAGGTTTTCAGCTTTTGGCGACAGAATGGCATAATCTCAGTATGCACAACTAACTGCATGCCATTAAGGAGACTACGAACATGTATAAGCCCTCCATGTGGGCCTCTTGAAGGGACTCTGTGGTTCTCTGCCAGCTCTGCATTGGCCATACATGGCTAACACATGGCTACCTCCTCCGTAGCGAGGACTCACCTTTGTGTCACTGTGGTTCACATGACTGTCATCCACATCTTGCTGAACTGCTCACTTTTAGCCCCTGTGCGGCAGACTTTTAACCTTCCTAGCACCCTACCTGCGGTGTTGGGCGACATTGCGTCAACAGCAGATTTAGTTTTACTCTTCATTCATGAGGGGGATTTTATCGTACCATCTAAGGGTGGGCTTTTAATCTTCTCTCCGAGGCCGCAACCCTCCCTCCATTTTAACTCTGTCACACTTCCTTTGCATTTGTTTGTCATGGTGGTCGTCTTTTCCTTACATGTTTTCATCCCGTCTTGTCTTTTTGGGGTGGACAATCAATGTGTTGCACAGTGGCTGGCTCATCCTCTTTTATTATTGTGATCCGCCACCCCAGACCATCTGGTATATTGTTTTAATACTTTCTTCTATTTTTCTTTGTGGTGTATGTTTTCCCCGTATTTTTGTTTGTTCTATTCATTTTCTTTGTAGATGTGGTTCCCATTCCTTTTTCCCCTTTAACTTTCTCAAACATACTTTGGGTGTTTTTGTACCTTGAGCCTTGCTTGCATCAGCAAAAAGGGACTGCCTTTATACCCCAAACCAACTAAACAACCAATCAGAGCAACATCGCCATCAAAGCATAAATCACCACCATCACCACCACCACCACCTCCATCACCACAATGTCTTCAAATTAACTTCTTTTAGGTTTTTTAAGTTTGAATGTAGAATGATATTGATTTCTGTATGTCAATTTTTTACTCTGTCATATGTCACTATGTTGACTGTTAATATGTAACAGAGATACTACTTGTATAGCTGGCCATCAGAGAGGAACTTGCATCTATGAGTTTTGAAGATATCCTAAAACTGAAGGAAGAGCTAGGAGCTAAAGTGTACAGTGAAGCTGTGTTTGGTGCCAAACGTGTCCCTAAAACTGACTTCAAAAGAGCTAATAAAAACAGGTGAGTTAAAAGGTTAGTTGTAAGATGAAAAATATGAAAGATGAGATTTACGATATGAATGTATGATAGTCATTTATATTTGTATGTGACTATACAGTTGTCGGTATTTTTGTAGTGATTAGTATATTTTTTATTTTCTTTATTTTACTTTCTCTCTCAATGTAATTCCTGAAAGTGATGTTACGTAATGTCACATTTTTATTTTTTTATTTCGTTTGATGTTCAGAACAGATCAAATAGTACACTTATTATTTATTCTGATGCGAACAAGATAATTACATTTTTTCTGTCTGCAGGCCACGTGAAATGTCATCCAAGATACCAGTTCACAATACAAAAAAGTTGAGAAACAATGTGGGAAGGGATCCCAGGTTTGATCCACTTTGTGGTACTTTTAATGATGAGGTTAGAATATGCTGCCTTATGCAATGAAATTATTATATTTATATCTAAAATGCAAATCTGGCAATAGTTTTACTGAAAGTCCTGTAGAACAAGAGTAAAAAACCACTAATCACTGAATTTAATCTACAAAATTAGACTGAGAAAATTTGAGTGCATACCAGTAAAGAATGATAAAATTTTTTCCCCTCATGTGTGGTACACACGTTTCATTGGAAGAGCTGTCAGGGCTCGTGCACTGGTAACGATAGAACAATGTTTCGTGTCAGTTCTGCTTGAACATAAAAAATTTATGAAAAATTTCCAGTTGTCCTGTTTTTTGTGAAGTTATCTTTCTAAGTTTTCTTACCCTCCTTTATTTTTCTTCTTCAGTGACGCATTTCTTGGTCCTTCACACTTTCTCCTTCAAACTACAATCCACCCCAGCATGACCTCAACAACATTATTTTTACTGAAAGTCCCAACTACACCAACTTTTTTTTATTTTTAGTCCTTTTTTATTTTAGTCCTTTTTTATTTTTAGTACTTTGTTATTTTTACCACTTTGTTATTTTTACCACTTTGTTATTTTTACCACTTTGTTATTTTTACCACTTTGTTATTTTTACCACCAAACAATTTTTCTTACTTTATTTTTATTACTAAATCTTCAATAGCTGTACATTTGAAATCAGACCTGGACATGAAGGATATCTATATTTGTTATCATTAATGTTTCACTTTCTTAGTGAAGAGATTTAACATTGCTATTGAATATTTTGATCATAGCTTTTGTGAAAATATTACCATTTAAAAAATTCTCTAGCCATATTCAGCACTCAAATTTTAACACCTGCCTCCCCATTTGTTTTTGTAACTGAATTCTTGAACTAGAAATGTATTTTTAACTACATTTCTAGTAACACAGAGGTTATGTTTTAAGCTGATGTTAACTCTCATCTCCTTAGTTTAATTGATGTTGATGCTTAGTCCCACAGCTTCTGATGTATCCTTTAACTAAAATGAGTAAGCAAGAAAATGAAACACTTTTCTTCTGTCCTCCAGAGCTACTCTTAAGAGCTATATTTTTAGCTTTTCCTCATGGACAATATCGTGTTCTAGTTAACTGGGTTGGAATCTTTTTATTTAGTCCTCCACATAATGTCTTGTTTCAAGAATCAGATGGCTGTAGAGTCTCTGAATTCCAGATGTAAACTTTTCTATTTACATACTCATGTTTGTAAGTTAATGGATCTCACGTTTCTGTGAACAACAAATGGCATTGTGATAATGAGTGGATAAAAAGTGCTCTGGCAACATAGGGATATTAAATATGACTAGATCATTGGCCAGCCACAGTCAAGTATGCTCTGGCAACATAGGGATATTAAATATGACTAGATCATTGGCCAGCCACAGTCAAGTATGAGCTAGTCATTTATACCACTTATCCTGAGTGATGTTTGTGTGCTGATGCCATACAGAAAATCAATATGAATGCCCTCCCAATTCAGTAAGTTTACTAAATGCCTTCTTATTCTGTAGATTAGTACTTCCTGAATGGCTCGTGACAATGCCTTCCATCACTGGACAAGTGCTCTCTGGAGGTGAGCAGTGATCCTTAGGGATCGTGTTATGACTACAATCATTTGTCCGGGAGCATGCTATGCGTGCTAAGTATTGTCTGTCAGATGAAACCTGAGTCCATATCCACTACGAAGAAAGCATATTATCCCGATGCTCTTAGAGCCCATTCATGTTTGACAAGACAACACATCAACTGTGATATGTGTTATCACTTTCTGAGAAGATTGCATCTGAGCATGTTGCCAAGAATACAGATCAACCTCTCAAATCCATCAATATTGCCTTACAGGAGGTGTATAGAGTATCTAGCCAGAGAAGATGCTGTGTTGGTATTGTGTTTTTGGATAATGATCAACATGGGTGTAGTCCGTGCTCAAATTTTCTAATGCCATTGTTGAATGTTCTCTCTTCCTGGAAACTCCTCCATAGCCATGAAATTATACTATGGGCAACATTCAGCTCCCAGCAAAACTCACACTTGTGGCCGGGCAGTGATCTACCCATATTTAATGTCTTTGAAATGTATTCTCTGTGTCATCCTGTTTCTCTGCAACTCAAATACTATATGCCAAATGCACACAACACTCAGTCAGAACCACTACACCCAAAACCACTGCAAACACTGACTGTTTGAAGGTGCATAAACTGTCTCCTCCTTGGATGCATATATGTCACTTGTTTCCATGTTGTTCCACCACAGTTTAGCCTGTAAGCTACAACAAGAAAATACAAGATGAAAATAGCATGCAGTCGGGATGACACTGTTCAGCAGAAGCAACTCATTTGCAGAAAAACTGTGCTCATACATTGCTGTAGTTTTCTTTTATGATGGGCATTCAATAAGTAATGCAACACATTTTTTTCTTAAGGCAGATTGCTTTTATTCAGGATTCCAGTACACCATATCATTCCCCACTGTAGGCTACAACACACTATTTTCATCGTAATCTTCGTTCAGTGTGGCGGCCTTACACCACTACACTTGGAAGGACTGTATGCCTGCATTCTACCTACCACTCCACTGGTTGATGTGGGAACCATCATCATCCTGCATCAATAACCTTACTGCTTCCCATGGAGTGCATCTTTCATTGGGCCAAACTGATGGAAGGTGGAAGGTAGGAGATCGGGGCTGTAGGGTGGAGGAGGAAGAGGAGTCCAATAAAGTTCTGTGAGCTCCCCTTGGGTGTGCAGACTTGGCAGCAGTATCAACAGAGATGTCCAATTGTGGAATGCACCTCAAATACAAATACTGTCTTGAAGACTGTGTATAGTACCGCCACCTGTCGGAACATCATGAAACTGTGTGGGGTGAAGCGGAAATATCTGATGAACATCTGTAACAAATTCCGCATTTTTTTTTTCAACTAAAATTGACTGAGAAAAAAATGTGCTGCGGTGCTTATTCAATGCCCCTCATAGCACTGTTTTTATTATTTGTCAGTTTTCAGTTGTCATTTTCTATTTCTTAATTATTCTCCTTTTTAGCAACTATATTTTGATGTTAGTTGTCATCAAATGAATTGAATTGCATTTGTTATAAGCATTAGTTTCCTGATACAATTGGTAAATTACATATAAATTTACATTCTATGGATTTGTCATCAAAACAGCATTTATGTTTTAATGTTACAGACTTTCAAAAATGCGTATTCATTTGTTAATGAAATTCGTGACAGAGAGAAAGAACAACTTAAAAATGAGCTAGAAAAGGAGACAAATACTGCCAAGAAAGAGAAGATCAAGTACATTTTACAAAGAATGGTTTGTGCTTATAAAACTACTTCTTAATTTTAACAGTTAAATAGGTTTAGAATTACTGACTTGCCTGGTCTCATACAATATATCTTTCTCAACTACACAGTGTGAAAAAGGTAACTCTTCTGCTCAGTATGGACCAACATTGTGTTGATTATGTGTAACCAGTATGAGTGTTCCTGAGTGGGGCTCAATGTGAAATACTTGCATATTGTCGGCAGCTGTTACAATTTGCAATACCAACTCTCAACATTCTTAATTTTGGATTGTTGCAGCTAGTGACTTGCTTTTTAGGATATCTTACAATTTGTTTGTGTAAGTGTTACATGATTTTTCTTTCTTACTTTACAACCACGCTCTTGTTTTATATCCCTCAACTGAACCACTCCCAAAATTTGAACTCCATTTGGATATTCTTACAGTGCTAACTCTGAAGATAGCCTATCTTCATTCATCAAGTACAAAGTAAAAACTGAATTCCTGCACTGGAACTTTCCAAATAGCACCAAAAGCTTCACAAAATTTCACAAAACTAATAAAATGCAAGAAACATGGAGAATATCTCAGTATTGTTGAAATGCATAGACATACTGAATATCAGCAACGATGCTGTATTGTGGAGAGCGTGATACAAAAAATTAGAATTTTTAAAGCAATAATAGATGGCTACAATTTTGGAAGCTAAAGAAATATTGTAAAGGAAATAAATAGTGAGTCAGAGGAAACATTTAACAAATGATACTCCATCCTAAGCTAGGCTTACCTACCTAAATATAAATTCTTGTTTTCCAAAACCTATAAATTGCTACAAATGCTACAACACAGTCAGACTGTCAAGACATTGTGGAAAATACAATTTGATTGCACATGAAACTAATACATATGTAGGGTGATTATAATTAAAGTTAAACTAAAAACACTATAGAAATAACACCACTGGCCAGAATGACGTCAAATTGCAACGGAATATTATCGGAGAGATGGGGGGGGGGGGGGGGGGGGGTGAGGGAGGGAATGCATGGCAGAAGAAAAGAAATGGTGTGAAAATTGATCAATAGATGACCCTGTATGTGTCAGAATACGTAAATGAAAATGCCTTTCATGCACTTGACCCATTGAAGTTGGTATAAACATGCCAGGTACATGGCTTTTCCTCCTTTAGCATCCACAACGTTCGCCATGACTGTCTCAATGCAGGATCATGCTCTGCTTGTAAAGCTGTATTACAAGACTGATGACTGTGCACATGTCACTCTACAGAAATTCCGGACACTGAAGGGTTTGAAGAAAGGTGTTGGTCCGATTACTGCCATGGGTCTGGATTAAATGATTTGGAAATTTGAAAAGATGGGTTCTTTTGGTGTGCAACATGGTAGAGGGAGGAAACAAATTGATTCAACATCAGTGGAAGCAGTGGCCACAGCAATGCAGGAGGAGACAGGTGGTGGTGTGCAAATGTGTAGTGCAAGGAGAATTGCCCGAACATTGGACATACCCATGAACAGGGTGTATAAAATCCTACGAAACATCCTTCTTTGCTATCCATTCAAAATTACCCATGTGCGCAAGTTGCTTCCTGTTGACCTGCCAGCAAGAGAGATCTGTCCAGAATGAGATTTTCACTCTGCAGCGGAGTGTGCGCCGATATGAAACTTCCTGGCAGATTAAAACTGTGTGCCCGATCGAGACTCGAACTCGGGACCTTTGCCTTTCGCGGGCAAGTGCAAGTTGGTAGAGCACTTGCCCACGAAAGGCAAAGGTCCCAAGTTCGAGTCTCGGTCGGGCACACAGTTTTAATCTGCCAGGAAGTTTCATATCAGCGCACACTCCGCTGCAGAGTGAAAATCTCATTTTGGAAACATCCCCTAGGCTGTGGCTAAGCCATGTCTCTGCTATATCCTTTCTTTCAGGAGTGCTAGTTCTGCAAGGTTCGCAGGAGAGCTTCTGTAAAGTTTGGAAGGTAGGAGACGAGATACTGGCAGAAGTAAAGCTGTGAGTACCGAGCGTGAGTCGTGCTTCGGTAGCTCAGTTGGTAGAGCACTTGCCCGCGAAAGGCAAAGGTCCCGAGTTCGAGTCTCGGTCGGGCACACAGTTTTAATCTGCCAAGAAGTTTCAAGAGAGATCTGTCCTTTAGAATTTCTTGTTTGCATGGAAATGCACAATGATTGGCTGTGGAAGATTTCGTGGACAGACGAAGCCCACTTCCATCTGACAGGATATGTCAATACACAGAATTGTCGAATGTGGGCAATGGAAAAACCACACGCAAATCAACCAGTACCTCTTTTTCCCGAGAAGGTTACTGTGTGGTGCAGGTTTACGGTGTCATTTATCATGGGGCCACATATTTCCCCCCCCCCTTAAAAAAAGCAGCAGGTGCTTCCGGTTCTATTACCTGTACCGTCACTGGTAAGTGCTATTAGTGTCTTTTGCGCAACCGCATCATTCCAGCTCTCCAACAGTGTGGATGTGTGGATGGGATCATTTTTATGCAAGATGGCGCACCTCTGCACAATATAAATCCAGTTAAGCAGCTGCTGAAGTCCCATTTTGGAAATGCTAGAATTATCAGCCGCCATTTCCCTACAGCCTGGCCGTCTCGATCACCTGATCTTAATCTGTGTGACTTCTAATTGTGGGGCTATCTGAAAGATGTTGTGTTCAGTGTTCAGATTGCAAACTTAGCTGCGTTCAAGGCACGCATTGTGCAACACATTCTGAACGTGACCTCAGAAACACGTCAATCAGTTGTGGAACATGCTGTTTCTAGGTTTCAACTTGTTGCAGAAAACGATGGACAGCATATTGAACATGTTTTGTGCCAGTCACAGAAATTAATAATCCGATTGATGATTTTTATGCATGTTTTGGCCTCAGGACAATTAAAAACCAATGTGAGTGATGCTTTTTATGCAGTTTTTGGCCTCAGGACAATTAAACACAGATTTCTCCCATCCATGATATTGCCATGGTGGATGGGCTAATGTATCGGACAGTATCATACCTGTACACTGAAACATTGAGTAGTACAGTTTGTTTAACATCTAACATACATCTTTGGCATTTTTGTGTGTAATTCATTTGTCATTTGTAGTCGGCTATGATTAAATTATCATGCTTACAGTGCCATCTATTGTTACATTTTGTAACTATTTCTTTTTCTGTTGCCATACATTTTCCTCCTCCTCCGATAATATTCCGTTGCAGTTTGACGTCATTCTAACCAGTGGTTTTATTTGCACAGCAGTTTTAAAGTTTAATTATAATCACCCGGTATACTGTGACAAAGTATCAATTGCTTCACCAACCATTCAATCCAGAATAGAGACTGCATACTTTCTCTTGACAAACAGAAACTTCAGGAGCTTTAGTATCCATCTGAATTTTACACAGTGAGGACAGTAGTGTACTTAATTCGATAACGATTACTTAGTTGAAAAAATACAATGAAAACCGCATCTAAACGCACAAAGATAAACAAAAATAGTTATGGTGAAACCAGGGAAAAAATGATACATTACATGCAAATATCAAAGTGGTGGAATGCTTTAGAGAAAGCATGGAAAACATTTCACATAAATTCTCCGATTGTACTGTAGTTAAAGGAGATGTCTATTGAGGAGATGCCTATCGAGAGACACACATGCTTAGTAAAATGTAGGGACAAAGACTCCTACATCACCATGCTAAATGTATTTTCTGAAAATTATCTTGAGCAGTTGATGAGACAACCAACCTGTGAAGGAACCATATTGGATCTATTGTTCTCAATCATGACTGGAGAAAGGAATCTTCAATCATTGATGAGCAATGATTAATAAGTTCAATAAGCTATTGATTAGAAACTACCCAAGCAGTAAGCAGCAAACATTCAACTCTGGAGAGGAGAACCTGGACATTCTCTGGTGCATATCGTAGGTCATATCTCAGAGGAGCTTGTGCCTTTGAAGAGAGTAAGTGATGGACATATCACATTGTAGTTCAAGAAGAGTATCAGAAAGTTACTACAAAATTAGACAGTTGTCCAGCAGAGACAAATAAAATGAAATCTTTGCTATCTTACAGAAGCTGAACAAAGTTAAAAGAAGAATAAGGAAACGTAAGTCAGAAATGTTGAATGAAATCAAAATCGAGGTTTTACCTTCAGAGTCATTTAAAATACCCAACCATGTTTTGCTCCTACATGAAATAAGTAAATGGAACAAAGTTGTACCTGCAGATTCATGTAAAATACTTAACCAAGTTTTGATCCTACGTAATATAAAATAAGTAAATGGAACAAAACATTGGTCCACATTCTTGTCGATCATGATGGCAGCACAATGGAAGATAGTATGACAACTATAGAAATAAATTAACATGAAACTGAAGTCAACTCAGATTGTTTGATAGAGGAAATGCTTGATGGTATGTCTGTCAGTTTCCGTATTGGATAAGCAGAAGAAACAGCCCCACATCTAGCAAGTGTTAACAACAGTTTACGGTAGTTGTCTGAAAAAACAAAGCATGATTTGTGACTAAAAAGGCACAGGTCATTCCGATATAAGAATGATTGCAGAACCATTGACCTACCTAGCTGATGTCACATGTTGTAAAATTATGGAGCATATTTTACACTTCCGTGTGGTAATGTTTCTGATGATAGAATAACTATTCTGTGGGAATTATCATGGTTTCTACAAGCACAAATCATGTACAATCCAACTTTTTCTGTTCGTTCTTGCATTAGGGACAGTCATCGATAACAGAATACAGATTCATGCCTTGTTTCTTGACTTTCAGAAATGTTGCAATATAATTGTTCTTTGTTACCTTATAAACAAAATATGTACGTACAGAATATTCAGACAGATATGCAGTTCGATTGAAGACTTCCTATCAAACAGAACTCTGTACTTCATAATAGGAAAGCATCATAAAAAGCAAAAGTGGCATTTGGGTATTTCAGTGTATGCTGATAGGATTATTACTGTTCTTAACATATATAAATGACCTTTCAGATAATCTCCGTAGCTATCTGGGGTTGGTTGCACATGACAGACTTGTGTATATGGAGGTGAAATTCCTAGGAAACTGTTATGAAATGCAGTGAGAGTTGAAAATGATCAGAAAGTAGTCATGTCATATACAAGCTCTGTTGCAATTTCTATGCAAGTGTGACCACTGACCAATTGTCCACTTGAATGAGCTGAGCACTCAGTGGCTGAGCACGACATGCTGGATTCAATGGCTGCTTCACAACCAGTGGATCCTCACCCCCTTCCCCCAACACCAGCTTGTCTGAACTACATAGAATGGCAGTTTTCCTTGTAACACATTCTTTGTTCTCATAACCCTCCTTCCCTAAATCTCTGCCTGCACCCACACCCTCTTTCCTACAATCTCCTCTTCCTCTGTTCTGTCATGTGTCTCAATCCACTCCCCAAAGTCTTTGTCATTGTGCACTGCAAGAACTCATCATTGCCCTTGTGTCATATTGCTATCCTGTACACCTGCTGCCTCTGTCCTCTTGCATTACTATCCTGTATAGCTGCTGCCTCCCACTGAGGCGTCAAGCCACCCTTCCCCAACCCTACCTCCCACTCCCTGCCTCCTTTGTTCCCAATACAACCTCTCATCCCAGGCAACCCATAGAACTGCAGTCCTAGCATTGTGTATTCAGCTGGCACAATGTAACTTTACAAGTTTTGTGTGTGTGTGTGTGTGTGTGTGTGTGTGTGTGTGTGTGTGTGTGTGTGTGTGTGTCTATATACTCTAGCACTGTAGCTTGTTTAAAGATTTTTCTGGAAGCAAACAGGTTTTCAGTCTTGTTTATGTGCCTTTTGATGACTCAACATGTCCATTATTTGATTTGCTGCATTGTTACATTTATTCCTGAATGATTGCTCGTAAATTGACAAAAAGACCCAGTATTGTTTGACTATGTGATGGTGATCGCTTGCAAAAATTAGATATCCAAGAAAATCTCTGTGGAGTAATTGGAGATAGGATGACCACATAAGTCTAGATGTGGGGGAGCCAGGTGACTTATTGGAAAAATCGTAAGGTGGTGTAATTTGCACACCATAGAGGTCATTTTGAAAACCCCCTTTCAACAATTTTTTGTGTATTCAGTGGACATGACTCTTATCACGTAGGATAAACAGAGAAGATTGAGAAGATTTAAAGAAGAGCTATGTGCTTCACCGGGGGTTTGTTTAGTCAGTGTTAAGGTATCACAGAAATTCTCTACAGATTTCATTTAAAAAGACTATAAGCCAGGCATGTGGATATCAGAGACATGTACCTAGAAAATTCCGAGAGCCCACATTCCAAAACAAGTGAATAAATAATTAATATCACCAACAGACATCTTTCTAACAATTGCAGTGCTAAACTTAAAGGAGAGATTCATACTGTCACATATCTGTACTAACAGTGTTTCCTCATACATACCAGTGAAGAATGGAATTGTAAAGAAAATGAATCCATTGTAATATGTACCTTCAAGTGGCTCTGTGGAGTACAGATGTAGATAAAGATGACATTGTTGTTATATATTTTATATTTTACTTTCTGGTATTGATGCTAGTCTTTCCATGTTTATTCTATAGGGTGTCCCGGGAGGAATGGAATATCCAGGGCTATGATTGAAACAATCATTTGAAATGAGAAACTTCATGTGGGTATATGTCCTATACTGAATGGTTTCAGAGATAGAATCCATTTAATGCATAATGCTATTCATTTTCTATATTATTCAATACCGTGTCAGGTTTACAGATGTACACTTGTAAAACAATTAATGAACATTACAACATGCATTTTACAAAGTATCAATTAAAAAATCTGTATATTTAACACATTCATCTCTAAGCATCTCCTACACATTACGTTACAGTTGTTGTACAGTTCACAGTAAGTGTTCAAGTATCCCACTATCAACTTTAGTGCATTTCTGCACTCGTGGGAGAATGTTTTGTGTTGTGTGTCACAGTGCCTCTGCACATTCCCTAATGAGGTCAACAGCAACCATGATGCAACCAAGCAGTTCATCTAACATATTCACTTTTCATTTTTACACCTCAGATTTCATCCAACACCATAAACAAAAATCTAATGGTCTAGTGACCTTACACCATTGTAGCTAATTGTGCTACCATCACCAATCCACCTATTAGGGTTGTATGGTTGAGATGTCCCTCACATGTCTGGGAAAGTGTGGAGGGGAAATTGGTTTCCACTGGGGCATGTGGATTTTCCTCCGACCGTTGAGGATTATTGCATGTGTTGTTAACTCAGTTCCCTGTAAACTTAGCTTCATCGGTGAATGGTAGTAATGAAGCAAATGATGATTGTCATTTAACCAGTGACAAAGTTAGTCATGTGGCATTGTCACCAATGTGAAGATTGTCATACACTGTATGTGAAATGCCCGCAAGTTTTCTGCATGTAATGTTCACCGTACATGTCATGGGACATTGATACACGCAGAAAGTTGCCTTGTGCTGGTAGTTGGACTACACTGTGCTATTTCAACAATGTGTTGCTGTTCCTGTACAGTTTGTTGAACTACGTGTTCAGGGGGAAATGGTAATGTGTAAAAATACCTATTTCACGCAATGTGCTAGAAATTAGGGAACATCATTGTATATTCATGAATTTGATGTATCGGAAAGTGCCAGTGGTATTCTTTGACAGCAGCAGAAGTGCCACAATCTCAGAAACCATATACACTGTGTGTCCTTCATTAGTGAAGATGTGTGGCATTTCAACCAGTGCATGTACTAACACAGTTAACCTGTGCTTCTCTCTGATACACTCTCATTCTCTCTCACTACGTCACTCTCAACACGCCATGGACTACTGCACATTCAGTGGGCTAGTTTAATAGCAGAAAGATCCTGAGAAAAGAGGTTGAAAGCAGTGAGGTAGGTTGAGCGTGAATAAAATGTCAGAGGTTGTACGTGTAAGACATACAAATGCACGCCACTAGAGAAAGATAAAAAAAAAAGAAAAAATTAAATGTGTTCTGGGAACTATTCTGAATAGGGAATATATACATATGAATTTTTTTGCTTCAAATGAGCATTCCTGTTGTATCCTTGAATATTGTCCATTTCGCCTGGGACACCCTGTTTACCTGTCTATATTTCATTATTTATTTCTTATAATATGATTATTACTATCATCTTTATTGGGAATACTGCATGTCTCTCATTTGCCTGTCCTGCTTTATAATTTCCTTCTGTAACACTTGAAAAAGCTGTTCTATTGATGGGAATGAACATGTGAAGTATAATTACTTTTGGACTTTCCTCATAAAGATGCCTTTTCTTTAATTTTTTCAGGGCACTGTGATCTTACAATAGTTCCCTCTAGTTAGCACACCACCTTACTTCTGTCTTTTCTTTTTCATTATCTTCACAACCCTTCTGCCTGCCTGATCAATGGCCTGGGTTTTCCCCTTCTCATTTCTCGTGTATGTTTTCTTTTTCTTATAACTATTTCTTATGCAGTGCCTCAATGCTCTTTGGAATAAAACATCAGGAACATGCAATGTTGTTTCTCATGTGGGGTCATTTAGTACCTGCTTGAGGTGTCAGATGTGATGTGAAATTCCCCTTGCCCATTCTGAAGACATCTCATCTCTGTAAAGTGACTTCGCCGGCCTTGGTGGCCGAGTGGTTCTAGGCACTACAGACTGGAACCACACGACCGCTACGGTCGCAGGTTCAAATCCTGCCTCGGGCATGGATGTGTGTGATGTCCTTAGGTTAGTTAGGTTTGAGTAGTTCTGAGTTCTAGGGGACTGATGACCTCAGATGTTAAGTCCCATAGTGCTCAGAGCCATCTGTAAAGTGACTTCAGTTTGCCTGTATCCCATACTTCCAAGACCTAGTCTTCCAGTGGCCACCAGCAGTGGAGGGTGAATCTTCGACAATGCCAGTCTCTTTTGTTGGCATAGTGTCAGAAAAAATTTGAAAAAAAAAGTAAACCCAAGATCCTGGGAAAAAAAAACCAACAGGCATTACGTCAGCAAGTGACCAAGAAAGTGGCAACAGTTTATCAGGCATTAACTTTCATGGCACTAGAAGGAGCCTCACTAGGCCAAAATGTAGGGGCAAACAGAGCTTTGAACGTAGCCAACAAATAACTAAGGATGTTGGGGGTGAGAGAAAGAGGTGATTGTAGGAGGGGAAGTCAAGGTAGGCCACAGACTGTTCTCTCCCCTCCTCCCCTTTTTTCCATAAAAAAGGGGGGTCATGTTAAGATCTTTTCTCACACAGTCGTGTACATTACACTCAAGGTTTTTCATTATCTATTACGTTATCTAAATTTTTCTCTTGCTACAACAACCCTCTGTGCTTCCTCCTGTATCTCTTCAGCTACAACACATTAATTTATTTCTCTTTCTGGGGAGCAAATTGAAATACTTTCCTTCCTCATACAATTGCTTTATGTGCAGGTAAATTAAATTTTTGTGTAAAAATCACTGTTAGTAAAATGTAAGAAGTAAAAATGAAAAAAAAGTCTACTTATCAAGCATTAGCACAATGGAGACATATCAAATCTATGTGAATCTTCAGGTTTTGGCGGCGCAAAGACTGTTCCATTAAGTTTCAGGTGTGCAGCCGCAAGAATTCTCCTTCTTTTTCTTCTAATATTTTGGCTGTATAATGTTCAGCCACCTTCAGAGTGAGCCACAAGACTGCCGCTCCAGTGCACTGGAGCGGCAGTTTTGCAGCTCACTGAAGATGGCTGAACATTATAGGCCGAAATATTAGAAGAAGAAGAAGGAGAATTCTTGCGGCTGCACACCCGAAACTTAATGGAACATATCAAATCTATGTTTTATCATTAGTAGCTTATTTCAAATTGGTTAACTAGGATGGAAATCCTGTCTATCAGATCACTACAACCAGTTACAATGGGGCATCCAGGTGGTTAGGGTTGAGAATTTTTGAAAGCATTTGGAAAATGAGTTGTTATAGAGAAAAAGAATATTGATTTGATAGAGTGTTTATGGTATGAGCCAAGGAATGAGAGCATGAATTGGAAGTCAATCTAGACTTTCTGAATAGGACCCTTAAAGTTAGGCTTGTAGGTTGTAGAGCAATGTTTCAGAGATGGTTGGCTGAGATCTTCTGCCAAGTATGAGGATCATTCCAAAAGTAAATTCTCCTATTTTTATTCATGGAAACTACAGGAGATACATAAATCACAACAGCACAGCTAAATAGAGCAATATTATAGCTACAACTGTCATTTTTCCACACAGTCACCACAATTCAATATGCCGTTTGCCAACAATGAACCAGAGCCTGCATGCTGCGCTTGTGAAAATCGGAACTAGCTGAGGCTAACCATTCCCTTACAGCTTTGACAACAGCATTTGAGTCTTGAAAATGTTCACTGCGTAGTCTATCTTTCAGTGGCTCAAAGAGATGAAGTCTGAAGGTGCTGAATCAGGACTGTACGTTGGATGTGGTAAAACATTCCAGCTGAATTTTGCAGTGAGTTGCATGGTCACAAAATTGGTATGGGGCCTGGCATTTTCGTGTTACAGGTGAAAGTTGATCTTCTTCTCTGGCCTTACCATGGAAATTCCAGCTTTCAGCTTATTCAATGTCTTCTTGTTGCATGCTGAATTGACAGTTTCTCCAGGCTGCTGGACATCCAAAAGAACCACACCCTGTCTATCCCGGAAGACTGTGCACATCACTTTGCCTGCAGACAGCTGTGTTTTGAGTTTCCTCTTTTGACAGAGAATTCGCATGTCACTATTCCCTGGACTGTCTTTTGGATTTTGGCTATTCCGAAAATTGTCACCTCTAGCTTTGTAGTGGTCCAGCACATCATGACAAATTTCCATTCAGTGAGTTTTTTAACCTACTGCAAGCAACCACAGGACCCATTCCGCACAGACTTTGTGATAACCAAAATGTTCCAACTTTGTTTCCAAGGTTGACATTCAGCTTTCTGTGGTAGTTATCTGCCAATCAGCATGGATTAGTTGATCAAGACGCTCTTCATAGCGAGGGATGACAGCTGTGCAGAGTCGACCGTGTCATGGCTTGTTGTACACATCCTTTTCACCACCTTGAAAGTACCATACCCATCACCTAACATTGCTCAGGTCTGTTGTATCACCTCCATGCACCTTAATCAAGCATCAGTGGATTTCAATTGACACAATTTCTTCAGCAGTGAGGAATTCAATCACACATCACTGTTTTATACATGCATCCAAGGTAGACTCTGTTTTGGAACACTCCTCTGCTGGCGCCAACTACCGCAGAACAATAGAACCACCTGCAAATGAAAGAGGAAGGTTGCATTACATCACAACAGTGCTGCAGTGTTTACCTGCAAAGAGTATGATCAGATTAGGATCTGCTTTAAGACTGTGTTTGGCTGCTGTGTTCTCCAACAAAAGGATTGTATCAGTAGGAAAGGAAACATTGGTTTTGTGTCTGCATTTGTCAGATTTTTATATCTTTGGAGTATAGGTACAGGCGAAGTACAGACACACGTTCAAGAATGTAGATGAACAGATGATTCCAGGTTAATGTATGCAAAGAAGTAAATTGTTTTGTAAAACTATCAGAATGAAGTACAGGAAGCAAGGACTAAAAATGTTCTAAATGGCACTACTGTGCATATAGAATCAGTTGGCATCTGAGAGGTTCCAGTCCAACATTTCATTGTGTTATCTATTTAAAATTAATGAGAAAGGGGTGTTGCGAAAGGCTAATGGGGAAAGGCAAGAGGGTGTCTCATGGTGCACATATTATACAGATTTACTTCAAACTTCGTACATCTTTAGTAGGCCATTAAAACAACATAATGTGCTGGAAGTAAGGTGCACACTCGGACTACTCTAGAAAAATCACAAGAGAAGTTGTACGAATCTGTTGTGTGACTGATGTACCTATGCGTAGGTGCCAGATGCTAGAGTTCATAGTGATTAAGTGGTTAGTGTTCGAGGCAGTAACATGAATGTGTATGAATCAACACTTAGACTCTCACTAAAACTTAATTTTTAAACTGTGTTTTTTTTTTTTATCACTGGTCATATTATTTAATTTATATGACATTTGAGAGGTAATAAAATTAAAAATAAAAAAAAAAAAAAAAAAAAATGTGTGTTTGTGAATTTCATGTTGTTTGTGGATTTCATGTTATTTGACTACTTAACTTTTTAAAATTAAATTTAATTATTAGAGCAAACATATTTCTAACTATCAAAGAGTAAATGAAGAAACGCATAGAGTTCTCTTAAAAATGTATGCCTGTCATGATTTACAAAATCTCTTATACAGGCTGTCTGGTAAGTTACATGGAACGACTCGTACTT
The DNA here is from genome assembly GCF_021461385.2 of Schistocerca piceifrons. Lineage (NCBI taxonomy): Eukaryota > Metazoa > Arthropoda > Insecta > Orthoptera > Acrididae > Schistocerca > Schistocerca piceifrons. The sequence continues at coordinate 366,504,094 of NC_060138.1, read as the reverse complement.
GCTAATGTAGCAAGAATGGATAATGTAGGTGAAAATTTTTTGAATATTAAACAATTTACACTTGTACTTCTAAAAGGAAGGTCTGAATGGAATTCAGACCATCGCCTCATGCACGTTTGTCTAGCGAAGCTCGAATGTTAACCACTTGACCACCATGAATTCTAACGTCCGGCACCCACAAATAGGTACATCAGTTATATAACAAACACATAAAAGTTCTGTTGCAAGTTTCTCAGAATTTCCAGAGTAGAGCACCTTACTACTTGCAGGTTATGTTGTCTTAATGACCTACTAAAGGTGCAAAAAGTGTGAAGTAAATCTGTGAGCCCAACGTCATGGCTTCCTCTTGTTAGTGTGTGCTTGTATTCCAAAGAAGTTAAGAAGACAGTAGATCAGATAGCTTTTTGATGTGGTGTTTGACTAGTAGAAGAGTGAAAGCGTTCAACTGGCCTGTGGAGTGTAGGAAACTTCGAATGCATAACAGTCGTTTGTTATGACAGGAGAAGAGGTTGCTGAGGGTTACTTTTGCTATGGATGTTCGTTTCTGTTGAACTAGATTTTTGTGAGTGATAGGGAATGATGAAATCTTAGAGTCGTGTGGTCTTTCTGGACGGGCAGGAATTTTTATGGTCCAGCCATTTGAGTGGAGTTCATGGGATAAGCTATATTTCAAGAACAGTCTGTGGGATGAGATTTTGGCCAAAGAAATGAAATGAACACTTCCTTTAGTTGAGATGGTTGCAGCAGGGATGTATTATGAATTGGGTGTAGTTATGTGGAAAGAAATGGTACCTCTAGAAAACAGTGTTGGAAGTAAACAAGGAAGAAATGGCAACAATGAGACAAAAGTGATGATTTTTGCCCAAGCCCATGGCCTTGCTGCCATTGATCACTATCTCTATCAATCAGATTATAGAATCACACACAGCTATAAACCCTTTGTATATGCCAATCTCCTCATTATCCAACATATATCGGTACTAGAAAAATTTGACCATGACCTCCACTAGTGCTCCATCAGGAATCTGAAATTAGGAAATATCCATGCAAACTTCTTTCCCCTGTCACAAAATGCTAGTCTGTAGCTACCCGACATACTTGTGGCACTCACATTTCTAACTCCTTGCCACATGGATCATTTCTGTGATGGAGACCCAGGTATAGTCCATGTCTCGTGGATCCACCCAGCAGATGCTCTTGCAGTCCTGCCACAGGTACACACTTTCTTATCGTAGACACAGAATCCAGTGAAAGTTGCAGTGTGATTCACCTATTCAACCGCACACCTCCCACTTGTAGCTTTTTTCCTCCACCCCTCTTCCTCTTAGGTGCTATACACCTGTCATGTACAAACTAATTCTGTGTATATGTGGGTATCAGTGTGCTCTGAAGAACAACTCAAGTTCGTAAGCCGGTTTACTATCGTACAGTTAATTTTTATATGCCTATCTACTGCTCAGCACTTGTACGCGTTACTTAATGGTTATGTTTATTCATTTTATAATTTCTAGTTAATATGATGGGGGCATCTAGAGGAGATGTTGAGCTGCAGACAGACACAACAAAAAGACTGCTACACACTTGAGCTTTCAACCACAAGGCTTTCTTCCAAAGCAGAAAACACACACACACACACATTCACAGAAGCACAACTCGCACATACTTGACCATTGTCTCTGACTGCTGAGGCTGAAACTCAAATGTATAGCAGTCTCTTTCTTGTGCTTGCCTTCAACTTAACATCTCCTCTTTATGGTGAGTAGCAGTCTATCCTTTCCATAATATTGTTATTATTCTATCCTAGATTTTCCATTGCTTAATGGTCGAAAATGTAAATTATGATATATTTCTTCAAATACTATAGTCATTAATTTAAAATAAGCCTATATGTAATGTGATATGTCGTGGTGATATTGTAGGGCCTCTGTAACTGTGACTTGACGTGCTTATTTTACAGTGCTCGTTGCAGCACATTGTAACACACTGCTCAGAGATAGAGATTTCCTTCTCAAGAGTATGCCTTTACATCTCTGGCAATCAAATTTTTCAGGAAAATCAAGATAGAGAAGAGCGACGACACAAAGAGAAGTTGGAAAAACTTAAATTGGAACGACAAGAACAGATTGAAATGCTGAAGCAGGGTAAAAAGCCATGGTTTAAAAAGAAATGTGAGTTTATTTTATTTTTTAACCTAAAAATTATTCTGTGGTTGCTTGTGCTCAAATGAAAAGCTACTTCATTTTCACTCTGAATTACTTGTTAGGTATATTTTTCCAAATCAAGTACATTTGCTGACAAAGCTGTAAGTTTGTAATTATTGTAACACAATCAAACAGCATAATAAAAGTTCACCTATTAGTTTCCCTGTACTAAGATTTAATATCCTTATTGTCCTTACCATCCTTCTATCTCCAGCCTCTTGCCAGTAATATGTTGAAAATTAAGTATTTGTTTGTTTTTCAAATCTGGACTGCATTTTTTTCTGGCAGCTGAAAGAAGAGTACTCCAGTTAGTGGACCAGTATGAAGAACTGAAGAAAAAAGGCAAGTTGCAGAAACATATTGAGAAACAGAGAAAGAAGTCGGCTCATGTTGCACGAAAGAAACTTCCAGACCTCAGTAATGCTTCACATTGAAATTCTTAAACATTACCTGGCAGCAGGTAAGGATTTTCCCACACTAATTTTTGGTTCCTTTCATTTATTCACTATTTCTAAGTGAGCTCACTGTGAAACACAATTAAAAATCATAATTAAAGCTATTACATAAATAAATAAATAAGTTAACTTTACATTCTTTTGGAATATGATTACTGCTTTCTCATGTTTGTAAAACTGGGCATTATTACTTTTCTTTTTATTGTAGTGTAATAGCAAATTTTTCTTCTATCAGATATGGTTGTTTTGTTTTTGTTTTACATTTTTCTGCAATATGGTGAACATTTTGTGTTTTTCGGAACATACTTTTGGAGAATGTCACTGATTCTGATTGGTGCATCTAATTACACAAACATTTTATTTCTTGAGCATCATTGATTATGACTGTTCACATGATGTAATTCTATTTTTTGTCCTATTTCCTGTAGTTCAACTTATTCATAGTTTTTTGCCACATGTTCAGTTTTACTCCACTTGTTACTTGGTTGAGTTGATATTTTTTACCTCTGTTGACTGTGATGGATACTCTTTCTGTAGTCCTAAGTAAGCTAATGAAATACATTTTTAATGTAGATATTTTAGTTCATTTGTGATCTAGATCTCTTTAAACAGTTCAGTTTATCAAAATGTGTTTGTTAAAATCCATTACAAATTTCTGCTTATCCTTCTTGTTTGGGGTGAGCAGAGAAGTGTATGTATGTGTGTGTGTGTGTGTGTGTGTGTGTGTGTGGGGGGGGGGGGGGGGGGGGGGGTTTGATGCAGCCCTCTATGAATTCCTTTCCTGTGCCAACCTCTTCATTTCAGATTAGCACTTGCCTTATTATTTGTTGAATATAATCTAATCTCCATCGGCCTGTACAGTTTTCACCCTCAATAGCTTCCTCAAGCACCATGGAAATTATTCTTTGATGTCTTAATACATGTCCTGTCATCCTGTTCCTATTTCTGACCAATGTCTTCCACTTGCTTCTCTCCTCACCAGTTCAATGGAAAACCACTACATTATGTATCGATTACCTCATTACGCACTTCAGGTCTCTTCTTTCTTGGTGTTCTTACAACCCACAATTCACTTATATATGATGATGTGCTCCAAATGTGCATTTTTGGAATTTTTTCCACAAATTAAGGCCAATATTTCCTTATACCAGAAATACTCTCTTTGGCTGTGCCAGAGTGCTTTTCACCTCCTCCTTGCTTCATCTGTCATGTTATTTTGCTTCCAAGGGTAGGACAATTCCTTCATAGTGTCTCTTTGTGGTCCCCAATTTTGATGGTCAAGTTTCCACTAATCTGGTTTTTGCTCCTACTCATTATTTTCATCTTCCTTCATTTACTCTTTACGTGTTCTGTGCTCAGTAAACTGTTCATTCCATTCAACAGATCTCGAAATGCTTCCACATTTTCATTAAGGATAGCAGTTTCATCAGTGAATGAATTATTGGTGATTGTTCAGCTTGAGTTTTAATCTCAGTCCTGAAACTTTTTTTATTTTCTTAGGGACACGCAAATCCCCAAAGTGGTGTCCAATTGAAAGGCTTGAACCAAGCCACTGAACCATATGACATTATTACTATTATATTATTATTTCTGTAATTGCTTCTTCTGTGTAGAGATGAACAGTAGGGTTTAAAGATTACATACCCATCTTACAACATTTTGTTCTTGGTTTTATATTCTTGTTTCTTGCCTCTTGATTCTTGTACATATTGTGTAGTACCAATATTTCCCTATAGCATTCACTGCTCATATATTGTTGTACACTTTTTATCGGTTGACAATGCAGCGGGGTGGTGCGGTCGTCTGCATTCTCTCCCCCTGAATTATCGAACATCCACCTACCTTAATATTCCTTCCTTCCAACGTCCCTTCACTCTGTAGTAGCAGATACGTGCTAGGCAATGTAAAGCAGTGCTGATGAATCCACTACCTAATACCTGTCACAAAGAGGCCATGTAACTCGAGTTGAAAGTCAGTTCCTGAAAGTTCATACTTAAAAAATCAGGCATTCGGAGGATGCATTCTACTTGCAGAAAGCATTTAAAATTTAGATTGAATCTGGTTTTTATTCATACGGAAACACATGAAATGGCTATCAAGTCCGTATTTAATGTGGTAAACTTTATCCTTCAAAATTCACTGTCAGTACAACACATTTTCACTCGCAAGCAGCCAGAATTTTTGCAAGTCTGACCCGACTAAATTTCATAATCTAACAGTCACAGCTCCACCACTCTTCGCGAGTTAAACATTTGGTCATTTCAGTGGTCTTCTTAGTAAGAAGTGCTCAACAAAGTATTCCGTACAGAGCGTGAAATATGCCACATGGAATTGTTACTAGGACCAGAAAGTTCACACTCTCATAAATCTCCAACTATGTAATGTAGAAACACCAAACTTTCATTAAAATGTTTGTAACTCCAGTCGCTTCAGTCACAACATGTTCTAACTGAAATGAACTCACTAGTTCATCATCTTAGACTATTTTTGTGGAGCTATCTAACATGGTGTTAGCCATAGACCAGTTAGCAAGTGGCTCTCTCGAGCTCCTCTACTCTCTGCCCATCTCACTATATTTGCATGGGACCAGCTTAGTTCTGCTATGAAATCTTCACGGGTTATCAGTCGAGTGGCGTTGTCTTCTAGTTGCAACGTTTCAATGTATTGTGTGTCCATCATCTTAAGGCAAAATGTCTGGATGCTGTTTGTCGCGCACCTTTGTAGCCACTGGACCACTATCAGATTCCGGCCGCCGACCAATCACATGCCAGCAGAATCACACCGGGTGCTTGGCGCCACTGGTGGTGGGGGGGACGTGCGTGCGGGCATCGATTCCCACTGTCTGTTCATATCAGTGCCGGCTGCGGTCCCCTTCGGACCGGATGGTTCTTGCCGAATTTTCCTAATTGCAGGATCCCAAGCTGTACACTGAGATGGTAACCACTGTCTCGATTAACTAAATTTACGTGCAGACGAATCTCTACCGCTTCTTTTATCACCAAATCCCAAAATCCGATGGCATCGCGTAACTTCTTTGTTTCTTCTAATTTGAAGGTATGCTTTTCGTTGATGCTGTGTTCCATCACCGCGGACTTGTCAACATGCCCAAGATGCACGTTTCTTATATGTTTCATACGGTGCTGTGTAATGCAGCGTTGCATCTGCCCTATGCATTCCACATTCACATCCAATTCTATAAATACCCGGTGACATTAGTCGTAGTGGGTCTTTGGTCGATCCAAGAATATCCTTGATTTTCTTTGTTGCGTGAAAGACCGTCTTACCTTGGTGCTTCTTAAGGATTCTTGCGATCTTTGCCGTTGGTGGTCCTGCATATGGCAGGAACGCACAACCTGTTGTGTCGTCCTCTTCTGGTCTCTCTCCTCCTCTCTTCTTACTGTCCCTCAAAGCTCTTCCTATTAGTTTCTCGCTATAGCCGTTTCTTCTGAAAGTTTCCTTTAGATCCTGTAATTTGCGCAGTAAGTTCTTCTTGTAGCAAATGGATCTCGCCCTGTGTGCTAAGGCGGTAAGTACAGAGCTGCGTTGCGCTGGATGGTGACAGCTCCTAGCGTTGAGATATAGGTCCATATGTGTTTCCTTCCTATGTACTGAATGTCCCAGCATGCCTCCTGCGTTTCTAGTAACAGTGATGTCCAGGAATGGTAGGCTTCCATTTTTCTCTATCTCCATGGTAAACTTGATGTTTTCATGTATACTGTTGAGGTGCTGCAGGAACTCGAGTAGTTTATCTTTACCATGTGGCCATACCACAAAGGTGTCGTCCAGATATCTGTAAAATGCTTTCGATTTCAGTGGAGCCGTGTCCAATGCTACCTCCTCGAAGTATTCCATGTATAAGTTAGGCACGCTTGGTGCTAAGGGGGAACCCATAGCAACTCCATCTATTTGCTCGTAGAATTTCCCACCACATTTGAAGTAGGTGATGGTTAGTACATGTCGAAAGAGTTTGACTTTGTCCTCATCCAAGTGTCCCTCGAGCAGTGCTAGAGAATCTTCCAGTGGTACCTGTGTGAATAATGACGTCACATCGAAGCTGACTAACAGATCTTCTTCAGTCAAGCGCATTTCTTGCAGTACCTTGACGAATTCCGCCGAGTTTTTCACATGGTGGAGACAGTTCCCTACAAGTGGTTTCAACAGCTGTGCCAGATGTTTGGCAATGCCGCATGTCGACGTGTTTATCTTATTTAAAAGCGGCCGTAATGGAACCTCCTCCTCGTGAATTTTTGGTAGGCCTTGGTGGTGCTGGTGCCCTCGGGTACAGTCTTCTGATAGTGTTCTTTTCTAGTTCTGAGTTATCGAGCAACTCGATGGTCTTGCGTGCCACTGAGGGAGTGTCCATTGCAGTTGACACAAATATTGTCTCTATTGAGGCTCAAATTGAGTGTGAGAGTAAAGTTGTTTGGTCACGTATAACAGTCTAGGTGGAACCAAGGTAATTGTTGGGTGTTTTATGGGCCACACAATTCCTTTGTGACAGTTCTAAAGAAAGTCCACAATCTGTAACACACAAATACCCAGATCATGCGATATAGTTAAAGGTGACTTTAACCTACTGTGTATAGACTGTGGTGTCTATGGATGTATTGCAGCACGTTTTGTTTTCACTACTGTTTACTATTTGAGTCATCTCGTGAACTAACTGCCTGAAACCATTTTCAGAGAATCCATTTAGCACAATTTTGGATGATGTTTTATGCATACCTCTGGATTTAAGCATGTATTTTAGCCAACAGATTTATGGTAATTTGAAGTCGCCATCAACTATAATCGTACGAGTTTGGTACATGTTTGAAATTAGAGTCAAGTTTTCTATGAGCCTTTAAGCAGTTGTATCATCTGAGTTGGGAGGTTGGTAAAAGGATCCAATTATTTTATTCTGGTTGCCAAGAATGACCTCTACCCATACTAACTCACAGGAAGTATCTACTTCAATTTTGCTACAAAATAAACACTTCTAAGGCTAAGCGCAAATTGAGACGCATATAGCACGTGAGACGTGACACGAAACATCAGCACGGCACGCACATTCCGCACATGTCGCGTGGGTCGCACACATATTTGCACACCCCGGTTGACCACGCTCTGTGCTGCTGACGGAAACGAAGCACGTGCACACAGTAATCTTTCTCAAATGATTTTACAGAAACGACCCAGTAAAAATATTTCATTTTTATCTTGCTTGTAACGTTAAATGTCAGCTTCATGGGGAAGTGCCCATCATCTCACTAATGGTCATACTTATTGTGGTGTACACATTTTAGTAAGACGCTATGCAAAATTCGAAAAGTTTGCAATGGAAAATAGGGGTTGCTATGATTTTGCATTTGGTGCATATTACATCATATGTTGCTGCATATGAAATTTAACTAACATGTTGAATTTTTGTTTAGACTTAGGAGGTGGTCTCTATCTGCCTCCGATTTTGAGAAAATGGATCCTTTGTAGCGTGCTCACTTCCGATCTCATGTCCGCGAGAATGAAATACTCACAACATCTCTCATATCTCCTAAACCGCTCTAGACATCAAAACCAAAGTTTGGCAGATGATAGCACACAAGGAGGACAGTATTTTGCCAATTCGTAAACACACGGAACTTTCTTATCTATGTTGATATATCAGTACTTATACTTCCCTCTGTATTTTTTCACACCAGTGACTGCAATTATTTAAGAGTTGTCGACAGCTTTCGAAACAGAGTTTCCTGCTATCAAAATAAACATGAAATTTCTTCCAGAATGAGATTTTCACTCTGCAGCAGAGTGTGCGCTGATATGAAACTTCCTGGCAGATTAAAACTGTGTGCCCGACCGAGACTCGAACTCGGGGCCTTTGCCTTTCGCGGGCAAGTGCTCTACCATCTGAGCTACCGAAGCACGACTCACGCCCGGTACTCACAGCTTTACTTCTGCCAGTACCTCGTCTCCTACCTTCCAGACTTTACAGAAGCTCTCCTGCGAACCTTGCAGAACTAGCACTCCTGAAAGAAAGTATATTGCGGAGACATGGCTTAGCCACAGCCTGGGGGATGTTTCCAGAATGAGATTTTCACTCTGCAGCGGAGTGTGCGCTGATATGAAACTCTAGAAGGGGCGTAACTAGGCCTAAGTTGGAAAGTATGCAACTTATCAACAAGAATAATTACTGGAAACAAATGAAGATATTTGGCAAGGAATTCATGAACATTTTCCAAATGGTAAAGCTCAGAAGCAACTACTTGTGAACTGCTGTTTATTACGAGGGTTGAATGAAAAGTAATGTTTCCACCTTCGTTAATTGGGTTTGGATGGGAATATTTTAATAAATCAAAGGCACAAATAGTCCTTAGAATGTGATCTTTAATTACCAATATTCGCTTTTCCACTTAATCACCAGCCAATTGGATACATTTCTGCCATTGATGAACAAGTTTTCTGAAGTCGTCACGGATGAAGTAGACACACTGTTTCCGCAACCGTGGTCTCTCAGTTCTTTCAGCATCTTCATCAGAAGCATAATGATGTCCCCACAGATCGTCTTTCATTATCGGGAACAGATGGAAGTCAGACGGTGCTAAATCTGGACTGTATGGAGGATGCCATACGGTGGTGAGATTCAGTCTCTGAAGTTCTACTGTGGTGGTACATGAATTGTGTGGTTTGGCATTGTCATGCTGCAGGAAAACATTTCCCTTTTCCTTTCGGACCCTATTAGCCGTCATTTCACAATTTACAATGTTGTGATGTAATGCTCTGAATTTATTGTAGTTCCACGATCAAGGAAATCGACATGGATAACACCATCTGCGTCCCAGAACACTGTGGCCATGATTTTTCCAGCTGAAGGCTGCATCTTGAATTTCCTTTTGTGGAGTGAGTCTTTGTGTTGATATTCCATAGACTGACATTTCGTCTGTGGGTCGTAATGGTGTTACCCACGTTTCGTCTCCTGTCACAGTTGAGTGGAGAAAGCAGTCACCTTCATTCTTGTAACGCAAGAGGAGTTCCTGGCAAATTTCAAGTCCGTGCCCTTTCATTTCAGGAGTCAGCATCTGGGGTACCCATCGTGCACAGATCTTCCAACAGCCAAGCAAAGCAATAATGTGACCCACACGTTCCAGTGAAATGCTGATTGGGCTTGCAATTTCTCTCTGAGTGATACGACGATCATCCTGAATCAGTCTATACACATTTTGCTCATGAAACTCGATGGTTGCTGTCCCAGGACGTCCAACTCTTTGTTTGTCACGCAGGGCAGATGTTCCTGCCTCAACATCTTTAAACTAACTCACCCAACGACACACAGTACTCACACCAACACACCTACCATAAACTGCTTTCATTCTCTGATGAATCTCATTTGGGGTGACACCTTCTGCTGTCAAGAATTCAATAACTGCACGTTGCTTAAATCACATTGACCGACCGTCTGCACAGGGTTCCATACTTTACACTGTAACAACACAACCGTTCGATGCTAAGGCCTCCCGCCAACTGGAGCTGTAGAGAAGAGGCTACGGAACAAGACAGTACCTGCCGCATACCTATGCTGCCAAGTGTTGAAGAGTTACGAAGATGGAGGCATTATTTTTCGATCAACCCTAGTACTTACAGAGTCTGTAATGTAACATCCTCTGCAACACTATTCTTTAACTACCTTCTAGGTTCCATCAATTAACAACCACTTCCATTGAAGAGAGAGCCATCCGTGAGATAATTTAGTGATATTCCAGCTGACTCATAGCAGGGTTTCTAGTGTTTGGCTCACCATTCTGGTTATTTTGATGCTTCCTTCCTGTGCTGGGACATCAAAAGTGAACTTATTGTACATAAGCAGAGAAAAAGTCGTCTTATTTCTATTTGAGGCAGTTCTTAATTTAAATCTCACACAATCCATCCTCACTTAAGTGTTTTATAACCACACAAATGCCTAGGTTTTCCTTATACAGGCAGCAACCACGAGCTGTAATCTTATCCATCCAATATTGTCATCTCTAATGATCTAAGTGTCAGTAAGGCATCTTTGCTATCTTCTTTTCTTTGATTTTGTTTCTTTTTCACAATTGGGCCCTTCGTGTTATCTGTGCTTGTAACCCCATTTATTTCCTTTTTTTTATCTGATATTAGGACCGTTTTCTGTGCTGTGGCATATCTGTTGTCTTGTTTGTCACTTCTAATTTGTCAGGTTTTCAGCTTTCATCTATTTCTATCATTACCGTATAGATTAGTTTCCCTTAATTATGCTGGACAATGAATTAGTTCTCAACCTCACCACTGGAGGTCTGTTTTCTATAATTCATTTTTATCTTGTTTGTAAGGAATCTCTGATACTGCATGCTAGTAGGTCTGTTTTCAAATGTCCATCTGGGCCGAAGGCTTGGCATCGGGCATTAAAATTATTATTATTATTGTCTTTCCAACTACACAGCCCATTGGAGTTGAAAGTGCTGAAGCGATAAATGTTCCAGAGAATGCCAGGAGGGTATCAGAAAATGAGCATCTGCTGCAGTACATAGCCAATCCCATGGATCTTGCCAAGAAGATATCAGTGTAGATGAACTCTCAGTAGCAAACATGTCTGCTTGCAGCACACAAAACGGAAATTACCTGATAAGACATTAAAATATCATGAAGAATGGAATCGTCAGCCTGGCTGGACAACCAAAAGTTTGTCTTACGACAATCGCATTGAGAAAACCACAAAAATCCATGAATTCAGATGATTGCATCCTCTCTCATTAAGCTTTCTCTCTCTCTCTCTCTCTCTCTCTCTCTCTCTATCTATCTATCTATCTATCTCTCTCTCTCTCTCTCTCTCTCTCTCTCCGCCCAAATAAAGTGTCATTTTTTGTCATACTTCCATCGCACACACTAATTTGTCAACTGACCATTTATGTATCAATTGGAATTTTATTTACATATTCCACAAGTACCCATACAGGGAAGATCTGTGGCTGTTAAATTGGGTTCTGCAAGCCTGCTTTGCATTTATACTGTAACAAATCACATAATGCAGTTTTGTTTGTGTTTTAGGGCAACGCTTCATTGTTGCCGCAGTTCTAGAGAAGTATCATTTTCAGCAAGTGCCAATGGTAGCCTACTACAGTTTGCACTTGATATCTTGTAACAATACTACCATCAAGATTCTCACTGTCGTGAGTGTAGGCACAAGCTTGACTTAGGCAATTTCAGAAGTACTGGGACAATGACAATTGCTTGTCATTTAATTTCAAACACAGTATCTCTGCATAAAAAGAAGTGTGTCCTGTTCTCTCATCATTAAACACTGCTGAACCAAAACATTATGACCACTTGCTTAATAGCTTGTTTGTCTGTCTACGGAACAAAATAAATCACTGACTCTGCATATGAGGGATCCAACAGTTTGCTCGTAGGTTTCCAGAGGTATGTGGCATTAGACATTTATGCACAAGTCATGTAATTTGTGCAAATAACAGGCCTCTGATTTGCGTATGTGGTGATGGCGCCCTATAGTGACCCAGCTTGGTTTCCTAGGATTTATATCAGGTGAATTTAGTCACCGAGACATCAAAACAAGTTCACTATAATGCTCCTCAAACCACTGTAGCACGGTTCTGGCTCAGACATACAGACAGTTATACTACTGAAAGATGATATTGCCGTTAGGGAAGACATCAAACATGAAGGGATGCAGGTGGTTTGCAGCTGTGTGCATGTCTTCGATTACTACCACAGGTTCCATGCAAGTGCAGGAGAATGTCTGCCATTGCCTGCATCCATGATGCTCTACATGTTTTGAGCCATTGTACACTTGGATGACAGTGTTTGTGGAGATGACCGGCGACCAAATGTAGCAAAAATGTGATTCACCAAAAGAGCTGTCATGTTTCCATTGATCGACAGTCGAATTCCGATGGTCCCATGCGCAGTGCAGTCATAATTGACTGTGCTGTTGGGCCAACATGTGAACATGTAGGGGTGCTCTGCTGAGGAGCTCCATATTCAATAGCGTACGGTAAATGATGTGCTCCAAAACACTTGCATATGCACTAGCTTTTGCCCTTTTGACAGAGATGCCACAGATCACCATCTATCGTACTTTACAGAGCAGACAAGCCTCTGAACCTCACATTCTATTAAGAGCCGTGTATGTCCGATCATTTAGCACCTAATCGTAGTTTCACTGTCCTTCTACCTCTTTCCGTAGATGCTCGTGGCAGAACAGGTGAACATTTGACCAGCTTTGTCATTTTTGATATACTCATTCACAGGCTCTGTGTAATAATAATCTGCCCTTTGTCAAACTTGCTTATCTCAATGGACTTCCCCATTTGCAACCTCTGTCTTTGCTAGGTTGATCCCTCGTCCATGTCTGCACTGCTTAAATATTTCTGTTACCATGTCACGTACTCACAATACACCCAGGTGGCATCCAACATTATAGTGGGCAGTGGTTATAATGTGTTGGCATATTTACGAGCAGGAATAAGAGCCTGATATATTTAGGAAGTTCAGAGGATGGATACAGATATAGGGAATCACAACAATGTAGGAAAAGATAGGTTGCTACTTGCCGTAAAGAAGACACGTTAAGTTGTAGACAGACACAATTAAAAGACATTTACATAAAGCTTTCAGCCACAGCCTTCCTCACCAAAAGAGAAACACACACCCTTCATACACTCAAGCAAGCGCACTCATGCACACATGACAGCCAGCTCTGGGAGCTCATGCTGGAATGCAAATATCATGTGGGACACAAGCAGCAACCTAGAGGGAGCAGGGAAGGGGAAGAGCCAGAGTGCAGGGAGAGATGAACACTGTCTGGCAGTGTGTGCAGGGACTAGAATGACAGTGGGAACAGAGTCAGGAGTTTGTGGGGTAGAGAGGTGGGGGGAAAAAAGGAGCGAAAAAGAAGAGGAGCAAGGAAAGATGGGCAGGTGCTTTGACAGATGGTGGCAAACAAAGAGTGTGGGAGACAAGAATGAGGAGGTGATAATAGAACAGGGGGTAGAAACTGTTGGGTGGAGGGTGTGGGTATGACACATTATCGTAGATTGAGGCTGGGTTAATTATGAGAGCAGATACTGTGTTGTAAAGATAACTCCTATCTGCGCAACTCAGAAAAGCTGGTGGTGGAGGGAAGGATCCAGATGGCTCAGGTAGTGAAGCAGCCATTGAAATCAGGCATATTATGTTCAACTGCATGTTGTGCCATAGGGTAGTCTACGTGGCTCTTGGCCACAGTTTGGCAGTGGCCGTTCATCCTAGTGGACAGCTGATTGGTAGTCATATGAATATAAAAAGCTGTGCAGTGATTGCAGCAGAGCTGGTAAATAACACAGATGGCCCAGCCCCTGATGGGGTAGGATAAACCTGTGACAGGACGGGAATAGGAAGTGCTGGGTGGGTGGATTGGGTATGCCTTGTGCCTGGGCGTTCCACAGAGGTATGATCCTTGTGGCAAAGGGTTGAGATTGGGCATAGCGTAGGGATGGACCACGATGTTGTGGAAGTCGGATGGGTGATGGAACACCACTTTAGAAGGGGTGAGAAGGATCTCAGGTAGGATGCCCCTCATTTTAGGGCATTATGATAGGTAATTAAAGCCCTGGTGAAGAATATCGTTCAGTTGTTCCAGTCTGGGGTAGTACTAGGTGCTTTGTTGTCAGTTCTTGGGGGTGGTGGGAGGGTTGAAGGTGTGAGGGGAAATGGTACAAGAGATTTGTTTGTGGACTAGGTCTGGGGGATGGTGCCTGTCTGTGGAGACCTTGGTGAGATCGTCACCACATTGAGCAAGGGAGTTCTTGTCACTGCAGATACCCCACTTTCTGGTGAGCAAGCTGTTGGGGAGGGACTTTTTCGTGTGAAAGGGATGGCATCTGTCAAAATACAGGTACTGTTAGTGGTTAGAGCCATCAGAGTGGAGGAGGTCAATGTCTAGGAAGGTGGCACACTGGGTTGAGATGGACCAGGTGAGAAGGTGTTGGAGTTGTGAAAGAATGAAGATAGAGTGCCTTGCTTTGAGTCCAGATCATGAAGATATCATCAGTGAACCTGAACCAGACTAGGGGTTTGGAATTTTATGAGGTTGGAGGTGTTGGCCAATGAGGGCCAAAATTCTTTCAGTGGGGCTACAATAACCAGCCACAATGGGAGGGGGTGGTCCAGGATTCTTGAGTTTGTGGATTTTGGAGAGCATGTAAAAAGAGAGAGTGCAGGGTGTCATAGGAGTGAATGAACAAGGAAATGGAGTGGGGAAAGGGGGGGGGGGGGAGGTTATGGGAAGGGCCTAAGTCTTTAAGCAGGGATTGGAGATTGTGTTCGACTTATGGGATGGGATCACTCTGACATAATTTGTAGGTGGAGAAGTCAGATAATTGGCGGAGGCCTTCTCCCAGGTAGTTATTGCGATTCATAATAACCGTGATGGAACTTTTAACTGCAAATAAGATGATTAGGTCATGGTTTGTTTTGAGGTTGTGTAGGGCTGTTATTTCTTTTACTGAAAGGTTGGTGTTGTGAGGAAGGTACCTGGTGAAGGATGAGGAGGCTAAGTTGAACGTAAGAAATTCATGGAAAATGACCAGCAGGTGCTTAGGTGGGAGGGGGATCACGTTTGGATGGTGGTTTGGACTGGAAGAGACATGGTTAAATGCTGGAATTAGGGTGGTTTTGGTTTGAGGGATTGGCGACAAAGAAGTGCTACCTTCCCATACACCAACATCCTCCATTCCCATGGTCTTACTGCTGTTGAACACTACCTTTCCCAGTGTCCTTCAGACTCTATCCCACAACTATTTCTCCTTTCAAAGGAATGAACACAAACAAATCCACGACACAGTACCACCCCAGACCGGAACAACTGAACCACATCCTTCACCAGGGCTTTAATTACCTATCATTGTGCCCTGAAATGAGGAACATCCTACCCAAGATATTTCCCACTCTTCCTAAACTGGTGTTCTATCACCCACCCAACTTCCACAACATCCTAGTCCATCCCTATGCCACTCCCAATCCCAACCCCTTGCCCCCTCCCCCAGGGGGCTCACTGTTCTTTGCCGAGTTCATGCTTAGCTACCACAGGGCCCCAGCCTTTGCAGCATCGTTTCCCTTCCATGCTGTATGTTTATCCTATTGCTATTGTTTTTCCTCTCCCATGGGGAACATGTCTGGGATGTATTTCGGAAAGTGTTTGGCATTTCCAGTAGCTGGAAGCAGAACACTCTCTCCGCTGTTTTTCGTTCCTTTTTTCCTTTCTTCATTTGCTGTCTCCTATCATTCCTCTGCTTTGGTGTTTGAGGCTCCTCTTTTTCTTCTTCCTCCCCGTGTGCTCCTGAAGGCCACCCCAAGCATCTGATGCATAACAGGTGACTGGGTAACGCGTAATTCCAAGCCCTGGGTCAACAGGTAGGGTTCGTACATAGCCCCTATTACAGGCCAGGCCCAGAGAGGGGTGATTGCCTGAGCTGCTACCTTCTCAAATTGCCAATTGGTTCCTCTGTCAGGTGTTCGAGAGGCGGGTAAGTCCCACATGGCGGGTGGGGGGGTGCCAGTTGGGAGATGTTGACAGTCATGGGAGATTTTATCATACTGAGCCAATCATCATCTTCACAGTCCACGTCTACCAAACGTAAATGGAATGAAGCTTCCAATTCAAAGATCCTCCCACTTGCACTGTGGTTCCTCGTGGTTTCACATACTGAAGATGGACAGTCCTTTTCTACAGTATATCCATTTCTTATTTAGAAAGGTGTTATTTACTCAATGTCACTTTGCTTTTGGAGACTACTTCTGATTCTCAAGCACAACAACTGTTTGCCACTTCTCCTGTTCATGTCGAGACCCTTTTAACTCTGGAGTCTTGCTGTGGTGTTATTTACACTAGGCTGCTCGATGATCTGACCGAGGCAGAAAACCATATGTATATCTTTGATCAGGGTGTCATGGCCATCTGTTCAGTGATCCTTAGTGCCCACACACACTCTTTTTTTCACCTTTTATAGAATGGTGTTTCTGTCCAAGATCAAAGCAGACTGTGAAGTTATCACAGTCCAACCGTTCATTCCTATCCTTCTGCATTGCCCAACATGCCCATCGTCTTAATTGGTCCATTCACTCAGACACATACTCAAGCAACCATTTCCCGTGTGCTATCTGTTTACTGACTCAAACCCCATCTATATGCTCACTCAAATGGCAGCTTACTAATGCCGATTGGAGGCAACCTTCAACGAACATCATTTCCTCTCTTATGATGACCAGGTAGAATATCTTATAAACGTTATCCTTACTGCTGCAGAACGTTCCATTCCTTGCACTTCCTCTTTACCACACCATGCCCTGGACCCTTGGCGTACTGAGGCGTGTCCCGATGCAATTCGCACACGGAGACATGCTCTCTGCACTTTTAACTGCTACCCTATGATGACAAACTTCATTCATTATAAACAGTTGTGTGCACAGTGTCATTGCATTCTTCAGGATAGTAAAAAAGCTAGCTGGATTTCATGCAATAGTTATTTTAACAGTTCCACTCCCTCTTCTGTAGAGTAAGCCAACCTCCGATGACACTCTGGGACCAAGATGTATTCCCCAGTATCCAGCCTGATAGTAGCAGACGATATCATAGGTATTATCTCAAACGTCTTGGGCCATCATTTTGCGGAGATTTCGAGCTCCTCTCACTATCCCCCTGCCTTCCTCCATTGGAAAGGAGCGCAGGAGGCGCGGGCGATATCTTTCTCTTCTCAGAATCGTGAGTGCTGCAATGCCCCATTACTATGAGGGAGCTAGATCATGCTCTCACTTCATTCTGATCCTCCATTCCAGGGCCAGACAATGTTCACATTCAGATTTTGCAGCACCTTCCTCTTGTGGGCAAACACTTTCTGCTTCATACTTACAACTGCATCTGGGCAGAGAGCATGTTTTGCTAGAGGCTGGCATGAACCCACTGTCACACTCATACTGTAGCCCAGTGAGGACAGACATCGTCCTTCTATCTACTGCCCCATATCTCTCACCAGCTGTGTTTGCAAGGTGATTGAAAATATGATTCATGCCCGACTGGTACGGTGGCTCGAGTCTCGCAATTTACTAACTGCTTCATCATGTGGATTTCGAGCACGCTGTTCTGCAGTAGACCATCTCTTCACTTTGTCCACCCATGTCATGATTGGTTTTCTGCAGAAATCCCAGACTGTGGCTGTGTTTTTTTTTTTTTTTTTTTTCTATTTAGAGAGAGCCTACGACACCTCCTGGGGGACTGGTATCCTCCATACTCTCTACACGTGGGGCTTCTGTAACCTCCTTCCTCATTTCCTTCAAGAATTTTTAAAAGGCAAGTTTTCAAGGTACCTGTAGGTTCTGCCTTGTTGGACACCTTTATCCAGGAAAACGGTGTGCCTCTGTTTCATTCTGAGCGTTGTCCTCTTTGCCATCGCCATTGACCCTGTAATGGCCTGTCTGCTGACAGGCATCTCCGGCTCCCTTTTTGTTGGTGATTTTGCTATCTACTGCAGTTCTCCACAGACTTGTCTCATTGAGCGGCGTCTTCAGCAGTGTCTCGATCGACAATGGCTTTCATTTTTCCACTGACAAAACTGTTTGTATGAATTTCTGGTGACACAATTGGCGTTTTCCTCCGTCATTATATGTTAAACCTGTTGCTTTTTCGTTCATTGTGACTATGAAATTCCTGGGGCTCATGCTCGCTAGGAAACTTTCTTGGTTCTCCCACATGTCTTACTCGGCAGCCCACTATATGTGGTCCCTCAATGTCCTACATGTCCTCAGTAGTACTTCCTGGGGAACAGATCAAACCACTGTTTGTACCAGTCCGTAGTCCGTCTGAAAGTAGACTGTGTGTGTTTTGTTCATACATCTGCACATCTGTCCCTCTTGCGCTGTCTCAGTACTATCCACCATCATGGCATCCATTTGCCACTGGCACCTTTTATACTAGCCCAGTTGAGAATTTGTATGCAGAAGCTGCCAAACTACTGCTGTCCTACTGCTGTGACTTTCTCATCAGCAGAAATGCATGCTATTGGTCTGCCATGCATGGCCACCCGTCCTGTGCCGCCTCCTTCGAAGACTCCTTTGGTCGCCAGTATGGGGCATGTCCCTCTGTTACCTCCTGGAGTTTGCTTTCGGCTCTTGCTCTGGCAGCTTAACTTCACGCTACCTGCCACTTTCCCGGTGGGTGTGAACCCTTCACCACCTAGGCTTCGTGTGGCGGCCCGTTTTCACCTTGGCCTTCATTCATTTCCTAAGGACACTACTGCAGCCTTGGTCTATCACCTTCAGTTTCACGACCTTCGCACGGAACTTCGCGGTACTAGCTTTTTGTACATTGATGGCTCTCAGACTGACCGTGGTGTTTGGTATGCCTTCGTCACGGGTGCCGACGTGTCTCTGTATTGGCTTCTGGAACACTGCTCAGTAATTACAGCAGAGCTCTTCGCCCTCTATCAGGGCACGCAGTATATCCATTGACACAGGCTTTTAAATTGCGTCATCTGTACGCTGTACACCATCCGCCCCTTAGTGCAACAGGTCCAGGTAAGCTGTCACTTGCTCACTCTTGACGTAGCCACTGTGATGTTTATGTGGGTTCCTGGTAACATCAGTCTGACAGGAAACGTGATTGCTGACACTGCTGCAAAGGCTGCATTCCTCGTACCTCAGCCCGCTAGTTCTTACAATCCCTCAGATGATTTATTTGTTGCTGTTTGGCAGCAGGTGGTGTCACTTTGGTATCACAATTGGTCCTCCCTTCATGGGGAGAAGCTCCAGGTTATTAAGCCTCTCCCAGCAGCTTGGACGACCTCCTCTCGATCATCAGACAATGAGGAGATCATTTGAGCTAGGATGCGTATTGGGCACTGTCTTTTCAGACATTGCCATTTGTTAAGTGGTGGTCCCCCACCACTTTGTGCTTATTGCACTCAGCCTTTGACGGTTCACCATTTCCTGGCACAGTGCCCTTTTTTAAACATCTTACGTTCTTGTTTTGTGTTCGCTGTCTGAGTTATTGACTGTTTCAGCAGACGACCCTGGGTTGTCAACCGCGTTTTACTTTTGATCCATCATAGCAATGTGGCGAAGGCCATTTAATTTTTAGGTCAGGACATCCGTGTTCCTATGGCGTATTTTATAGACCTTTCTCCATGTTCCTGTTTTTAGCTGTCTTCTCTTCCATCGATTGGGACTAACGTGTAGTCATTTTTAACTCCTCTCTTTGTCTTCATGTTCTATAGTTACGACATGGAAGCATATGACCCTGGTTGTTTTTGCCCTCTAAAACAAATAAAATAGACCACCCTCTGCCACAAGGACCATATTCTTTGGGAAGACCCAGATGCAAGACGTGCCCAATCCATCCACCCAGCACTTCATATTCCAATCTTGTCACAGGTTGATCCCACCCCATCAGTGGCCAGGCCACCTGTGAAAGCAGCCATGTCCTTTACCAGCTTTGCTGCAATCATTGCACAGCTTTTTATGTTGGCATGACTACCAACCAGCTGTCCAGGATGTACGGCCTCTGCCAAACTATGGCCAAGAGCAAAGCAGACCACCCTGTGGTACAACATGCAGCTGAACATAATGTGATTGATTTCAGTGGCTGCTTCACTACCCAAGCCACCTGGATTCTATCCTCTATCACCAGCATTTATGAACTGCACAGACAGGAGTTATACTTACAATGCATTCTCCACACCTGCAATTATCCCAGTCTCAACCTAGAGTAATATACTGGCCCCACACCCTCCAGTCAATGGTTTACACCCACTCTGTCCTATCATCTCCTCCCCCTTCTCGTCTCCCATGCTCTTTGTTTGTGACCCTCTGTCAATGCAACACCCAATCTTTGCCCTGCTCCTCTCCCTTTTCACGCCTTTTCTCCCCACCTCCCTGACCCACAACCTCCTGCCTCCTGATGCTGTGCCTGCTGGCATTCTAGTCACTGCACACTCTGCCAGACAATGTTTGTCTCCTCCACTCCCCCCCCCCCCCCCCCTCCCACCCCACACACTACTATCCCTTGCCCTTCCTGTTCCCATTTCTCTCCCCCAGACCCCTCCTGGTCGCTGCTCGCATCCCACTCAATACACTATGTGATCAAAAGTATCCGGACACCCGCAAAACATAAGTTTTCCATATTAGGTGCATTGTGGTGTCACCTACTGCCAGGTACTCCATTTCAGTGACCTCAGTAGTCATTAGACATTGTGAGAGAGCAGAATGGGCACTCCATGGAACTCGGACTTCAAATGTGGTCAAGTGATTGGGTGTCACTTGTGTCATACGTCTGTATGTGAGATTTCCACACTCCTAAACATCCCAAGGTCCATTGTTTCTGATGTGATAGTGAAGTGGAAATGTGGAGCAACATGTACAGCACCAAAGTGTACAGGCCGACCTTGTCTGTTGATTGACAGAGACCACCGACATTTGAAGAGGGTCTTAATGTGTAATAGACAGACATCTATCCAGACCATCACAAAGGAATTTCAAACTGCATCAGGATCCACTGCAAGTACTATGACAGTTGGGCAGGAGGTGAGAAAATTTGAATTTCATGGTTGAGCGGCTGCTCATAAGCCAGACATCACACCGGTAAATGCCAAACGACACCTCTCTTGGTGTAAGGAATGTAAACATTGGACAATTGAACAGTGGAAAAATGTTGTGTGGAGTGACGACTTACGGTGCACAATGTGGCAATCTGATGGCAGGGTGTGGGTATGGCGAATGCCTGGTGAATGTCATTAGAAAGCGTGTGTAGTGCCAACAATAAAATTTGGAGGAGTGCCAACAATAAAATTTGGAGGTGGTAATGTTATGGTGTGGTCCGGTTTTTCATGGAAGGGGCTTGCACCTTTTTGCTTCTCACTGTTGAAGAGCAATTTTGGGATGACAATTACATCTTTCAACATGATTGAGCATCTGTTTATAATCCACAGCCTGTGGTGGAATGGTTACACGACAATAACATCCCTGTAATGGACTGTCCTGCACAGAGTCCTGACTGGAACCCTGTAGAACACCTTTGGGATGTTTTGGAACGCCGACTTCTTGCCAGGCCTCATCTATCTTGCGCTGTGTTGATATTCCTACCTGGGTATTCCATTGTTTGAAGATGGGGAGTCTGTAATACAAATAGTGTGAAAATAAGTAGTAGTTTTGTGGTTGTAATTATGTACTACCGTATTACTTAAAAAATTTTGCTCTCCTTAGTGCTATATAATTATTTTATATAGGAAAAAGTATCTCACATCATTATTAAAAAGCCTTTTTTCTCCACTTTATTCAGATTATACTGTTCTTTGTTTCAGATCCTGGATATTTGTATTGCAAACAAAATGCGGCATTGTCCTCCATTTTAAGTATAAGTTTGGAATTTTTTATGAAACACTCTGTTGTTTAAGAAATATTGTAGCAGCTGAGTCAACATATGTGAATCAAAGTAGTATCATATTTTTGTAATTTCAGAGATTGGGTCATCAGCAAAAATATGTAAGGGACATAATACATCAAAACTGCCATACTCATGTCCTGATTGGTACAGTTTGTATAACTAAATATTATTAATTAATTGAAAAGAATTCACTACATGAATTTTCAAAGTAGTCTATGAAGTCATGCTAATAAAGGTCGATACATATAAAATCATAATCGTGTGAATATTTGCATGATTTTAACGAGGCAAATTTAGTGGGTAGTAAACACGAGGGAGGAATTCTGTAAATACACTCCTGGAAAATGAAAAAAGAACACCCATGAATCCGTTGACCCAGCAAATGGAAATTTTATTGACACACACTTGGGAACATATACAACACACAATCACAAAGACAGAGCCATACCCACATAAGAAAAGTCAACAGAGTGCACGCAGTGTTGGCACTAATACTGTGTATACCATCCTTTTGCACTAATGCAGGCCACAATTCTCCCATGAAGGTGATCATAGAGGTGATGAATGTAGTCTTGAGGAATGGCCTGCCATGCAGTGTCCACCTGGTGCCTCAGCTGGGCCAGATTCTGTGCCGGTCGTGCGGACCACGCAAGATGACGTTTCATCCAGTCCCAAACATGCTCAATTGGGGACAGATCTGGGGATCATGTTGGCCAGGGCAGTTGGGGTATACCTTGAAGAGCACGTTGGGTTGCACGGGAGACGTGGACATGTATTGTCCTGTGGGAAAAGCATGTCGCCTTGTTGGTGGACGAACTGTAGCAAGACCAGTTGAATAATGGTTTCAATGTACCGTTCACTGTTCAATATCCCTTCTACTATCACCAGTGGAGAACGGCCAGTGTAGGCTATGGCTCCCCACACCATTATTCCAGGAGTTGGTCCTGTGTGCCTCTGTTGTACACACTCCAGATTTTGGCGCTCCCCTGCATGACGCCACACACGTTAGACTTTCATTGGCACCAAGGCAGAAGCGACTCTCATCACTGAAGATGACCTGTCTCCATTTGTCATTCCCTTAATGCCTATCGTGATATCACTGGAGGTAGGCTGAGCGATGTTGGGGCATGAGTGGAAGATGCCCTAGCGAATGGTTCTCGATGATACCCCCGGAGCAACAGTGTCCCTAATTTGTTGTGAAGTGATGGTGCTGTCCTGTACGGCACTTCGTAAGATGCGACAGTCGTGGCATGCATCTGTGTGTCGCCGCTGTCCGGACCCAGGTCGACGGGTATATGCTCCTTCTGCTGACCACTGGTTACAACATCAATGCACTGTGGAGATCTCTCGCCCCAATGCTGCCCAATTTTGCGCTATGTCCATCCGCCCTCCCGCAGGCCCACTATATTCCCTCACTCAAACTCGATCAGTTGCATAAACAGTTCATATACATGCTGTCACGGCATGCTGACAATGTTGAAGACACACAAGGAGGCCCATATACCGTGGCAAACTGGCTGCCATTGGCTCTGTGGGTGAACAACCGCTGAGAAGCTTACAATATTCCACGGCTGATAATGCAGTTCCTGGTGTGTCTGCAATGTGGCGCATTTGGTCATCACGTGCACTGCCCTCTCATAGTGTTTCATGCAAGTATAACAGGTCTTATTCACTTGCGTTAATGTGTTGCTTTTTCATTTTCCAGGAGTGCATAAATGCAATGTATGCTTGAAAAATAGTATTAATCACATATATAATGCACAAATATAACATAAAATATGTGTACCGACATGTTATGTAACATATGTACTTGCCTATTCATAATTTGTATTGATAAATCCATTTTTAAGTATGTGTAAACAAGCTTTATTAATAATGTTCCTCACAGATACTTGTTATGGATGTTGACAAATGATTATAAAGCGTGATACCTGAAACAGTCATGTATCCTTACTATCAGTAGAGTGCTTCGCAAATTTTATTTGAGTTGTTATATTGTATGCAATTGTTATGCATTATATACCTAAAAATACAGGGTTAAGTTATTAAGAAAGTGATGTGATTATGTTTAATGTCCCACCATGGCTCTACCAGTGAAATCTGCAAGTTATGGTTCCATTATCTAATGCTTGTAGATATACTTGTATGCTGCGCACATGCGTGCGCGCGCACGCGCGCGCCCACACACACACACACACACACACACACACACACACACACACACACACACACAAAATATTCTTGTTGTCATAAAGAAGAAGATAATGATAATACTGGGTAGGAGATTGGGAAAATAAAGTGTGGATGTTAGAAACAATAGCTGACACAGTACGTAATCACGATTAGATGTGGCTACAGATTCTTATGGTGCCCATACAGGTACTTTATATAGGGATAATAGAAGGCATGTATTGATGTCATTGCCCCCTGTTGCCTCCAGTTTATTCATAATGTTCTTGGCAGACACACCACCTCTATTTATAAGGACAAATAAGTATCCTTCACATTATTTTCTTTGGAAAATTTGGAGTGCATTAATTTATTAATTATGTTCATTACATTTATTTCATTTTATATGTTCAACAAGTCGATTCAAATGTACTCTCCAGCAATTATATCTATTTGCATGTTCAGCTCTACACACTTTAGGATTTAGTGTCAGTGGTTTTTTTTATGTTCTGGTGCTTGTTTTATGTTCTGCGTGTAGGAGAGCAAGGTGAAAAGTTCTTGCTTGGTCTGACACAAAGATGAAATGGTACTGACAACTGTTCTTTTGATTCTGCACAACCATGGTAGCTATTTACACTGATTTGAATTTTTATGTGTTGCTGAATTTGTATCAGCGAACCAATACATGTTGTTCTTTCAACATTTCTTTGTGGATGATGATATGCTGCAAGCATAATGTAATCTTTGGTGTGACATAGCTTGATAATGGCTGAGGGGGTGAGATTAGCTACTCATTAATAATGAAATAAAGTCTTCATTTAAAATTTTAAAAAAGGACTACCATGTGCAGGAAAATGTCTCCATTCAAAGAGATGGAGGTATTTTAATGTACCAAAAGGTTGTACACTGTGTTTTCTGGGATGATATACTTTGACAGTGGATGTGTGACATTGTAATGGTACTTTGACTTTCGCAAAGTTATAATTTACGATCGCGCACACAGAAGAGCGCTGTTCTTTACTTTTGCGTAGTTTTTTGTTTTTAAGAACTAATGGAGGTCTCTCTCTCTTGTCTTGATACTATGTGGTCTATTTGATTTTCGGTAACGTGGTCTGGAGAAACCCACGTTATCTTATGGCAGTTACGATGTGGAAACAATGTGTCTCCAATGACTAGGTCATGTTCAGCGCATGTATCTATCAAAAGTTCACCATTTACATCCCTGATCCCCATGCCATGCACCCCCATAATATGTTCAAGCCCTTCATTTTCTGAACCAACTTTTGCGTTCAAGTCACCCATTAAAATTTTTATGTCCCTAGAATTTGTTTGTCTAAGGACTCCGTTAAGCTCTGTATAAAATGCATCTTTTAATTCTCCTTTAGCTATTTCAGTAGGTGCATAGCATTGAATTACAGTGACATATCGCACATTTGTTTTAAAGCGTGCGGTTATTATCCGTTCTGAGACTGGTTTCCACTCCAGTAAGCTCTTCTTGCTTCTTTTAGATAGTAAGAGCCCTACACCATTCCTATGCATTGCGTCCTCACCTGTCTGACCCACATACAGCAACACTCCACCATTTTGCGTTTGGAATTCCCCAGATTCTGGCCACCTTACTTCACTTAGTCCCAATATATCTAGTCGATAGTTCTCCATCTCTTTTTCAACGTGTCTTAGCCTCCCTGCCTCTCTCAACGTCCTTACATTCCAAAAACCGATACGGGTTTTCCTTTTCAGGCCAAAGGTCATATCCTTAAGATCCATCCGGCTGTTTCTCCTTTTAGTTTCTGTGATATGTGTTTTTTGGTGGTGCGGGTTATCAGCCCACAGCCCCCGAGTGTCCTGGTGGGGCTGCCACCTCATGGCCTGGACACCTGCCAAGGTTTTATTTCAGGGCCTTACCCCTTAGATAGCTTGTCTTCACCACGAGTACAGAACGCTATCCATCCCTTCGCAGTAAGGCCTATGTGCATCAACGTTGTCCTGGTTTCCAAGGATCTTCCACTGTCCACATTAGGGGACTGTGTCTGCTGCCACACAATCACAAGGAGGAAAAGGAAAGGAAGGGAATGTATAGGGTGGGACAGAACAGAATAGGATAGGACAGGACACTAGACGGGACGTTGTGAGACACACTTTGTCTGGATCCTCCATGGAGACCTGTCCGGCTTGGGAGGCCCTGCCGGTAGTTACACCACCACCGGTATAGCCCTCCACTCGCCCACACGGACAGTGTTTCGCTAAGGCGGTGTCTCCTGAGGGGGTTGACACAAAATACAGGACCCATAATACCATCGGGAGTAGCTGATGAAACATTAGTACGACATGGATACTTTCAGACATTTTCATGTGATGAGAAAGACAAAGTGCATCCGATTGTTTTCATCCGCTCTTTTGATGGCATTTTCCCGAGACATTGGTTAGAAGCCGACAAAATTCGATATGTTACAAATTTGTTACGTGGAAGAGCAGCTAAGTGGGGAGCAGCAATTAAAAGACGATGTTTAACATTTGAACAGTTTGAACAAGCATTTCTTGAGGAATTCTGGTCAATCACAGAACAGCAAAGTTTAAAACGAGAAGTATACAATCCAGAAATTTACAACCCGAAGAAAGAGACTTTACGACAATACTTTGAACGCTACCTAGACAAAACATTATATTGGACAAAACCAGCAGATTTACCAGATGTAATTAGAACACTTAAAAGCCACTTACCATTTCCTTACCGTGATAAATTAATAGGAGTGTCCGAGGACAACATAAAGAATTTTTTCAGTTATGTTGATGAGATAGATGTTGTTTACAGAGATGAGATCAGGAATTTCAATCAATTGTATCTGATCCATCCAAGCAATTCGCGTACGCAGAACAGAAATGACAGAGGCTATTGGAATCCGCCTCCGACACCACAACAAAACACTCAAAGAAACAATTCACACTACACTGGGACAAATCCATTCAATATTAGGAGACACAACTCACAGCATTGGCAAGGAAACAGTAATTATTACTATAATGGTTATCCGAATAGTAATTACAATCAGAACAATAACAGTTATATTCAAAATAACAACAACAGAAGAAGGAACCGAAATTATAGAGATCAAAGAAGAGAGGATAACAGGTACCATCCAGGATATTTTCAGAGAAACAACATCCAAACATGTATTGCAGGAATAACAGTAATGACAATACCAGTTACAGTCATGGGCGAAATAATGTATGGGGAAATCATAATGGACAACCGCCACAACACATGCAATACAGCAACCCTCAATTTGTACCTAACGGAACTCCCAATGCGACGCGGGGTAATGTCAACAACCAAACAGCTGATACTTGGGTGACGTGCGACAAAAATGTAAATATTATTGAGTTGGGCAATGAACCCAACCCGCAGCAACAACCGAATTTGCCGGAAAACGAACGATGACCGAGCTAAGCGCTCGAGTTACGGTCAATACGGAGCAGAGCGCAACGGAACCGACGATTTGTTTTCTCCAATATGATGACAGTAAGAAAATAGAAAAAGAATTATGTCAGGATGTAGATTTTAATAGTACCAGTAAAACAAAGAAGATTATTCAGGCTATAACACGAGTTATGATTGGTAGTTATGAAGTGGAAGTAATGTTAGCTACAGGAGCAGCAGCAAGTGTCATTTCAATGTCCTTATATAATGAACTCAAACAAATAATGAACATACAAACATTGCCAGTACAGAATTGTCACATTATAAGTGCCACCGGTAACAAATCAAAGAATGTGAAATTTCGAGCGCTAATTAACTTCACATTTTCAAATATACCACTCAATTACAGTTTTCTGGTAGTAGACAAATTAGTTATGCATTGCATATTAGGAATTGACTTTTTGAATGAATATCAAGCAATCATAGATTTGTTGTTGTTGTGGTCTTCAGTCCTGAGACTGATTTGATGCAGCTCTCCATGCTACTCTATCCTGTGCAAGCTTTTTCATCTCCCAGTACCTACTGCAACCTACATCCTTCTGAATCTGTTTAGTGTATTCATCTCTTGGTCTCCCTCTACGATTTTTACCCTCCACGCTCCCCTCCAATACTAAATTGGTGATCCCTTGATGCCTCAGAACATGTCCTACCAACCGATCCCTTCTTCTGGTCAAGTTGTGCCACAAACTACTCTTCTCCCCAATCCTATTCAATACTTCCTCATTAGTTATGTGATCTACCCATCTAATCTTCAGCATTCTTCTGTAGCACCACATTTCGAAAGCTTCTATTCTCTTCTTGTCCAAACTATTTATCATCCATGTTTCACTTCCATACATGGCTACACTCCATACGAATACTTTCAGAAATGACTTCCTGACACTTAAATCAATACTGGATGTTAACAAATTTCTCTTCTTCAGAAACGCTTTCCTTGCCATTGCCAGCCTACATTTTATATCCTCTCTACTTCGACCATCATCAGTTATTTTGCTCCCCAAATAGCAAAACTCCTTTACTACTTTAAGTGCCTCATTTCCTAATCTAATTCCCTCAGCATCACCTGACTTAATTAGACTACATTCCATTATCCTTGTTTTGCTTTTGTAGATGTTCATCTTATATCCTCCTTTCAAGACACTGTCCATTCCATTCAACTGCTCTTCCAAGTCCTTTGCTGTCTCTGACAGAATTACAATGTCATCGGTGAACCTCGAAGTTTTGATTTCTTCTCCATGAATTTTAATACCTACCCCGAATTTTTCTTTTGTTTCCTTTACTGCTTGCTCGATATACAGATTGAATAACATCGGGGAGAGGCTACAACCCTGTCTCACTCCTTTCCCAACCACTGCTTCCCTTTCATGCCCCTCGACTCTTATAAATGCCATCTGGTTTCTGTACAAATTGTAAATAGCCTTTCGCTCCCTGTATTTTATCCCTGCCACCTTTAGAATTTGAAAGAGAGTATTCCAGTCAACATTGTCAAAAGCTTTCTCTAAGTCTACAAATGCTAGAAACGTAGGTTTGCCTTTTCTTAATCTTTCTTCTAAGATAAGTCGTAAGGTCAGTATTGCCTCACGTGTTCCAGTATTTCTACGGAATCCAAACTGATCTTCCCCGAGGTTGGCTTCTACTAGTTTTTCCATTCGTCTGTAAAGAATTCGTGTTAGTATTTTGCAGCTGTGACTTATTAAACTGATAGTTCGGTAATTTTCACATCTGTCAACACCAGCTTTCTTTGGGATTGGAATTATTATATTCTTCTTGAAGTCTGAGGGTATTTCGCCTGTTTCATACATCTTGCTCACCAGATGGTAGAGTTTTGTCAGGACTGGCTCTCCCAAGGCCGTCAGTAGTTCCAATGGAATGTTGTCTACTCCGGGGGCCTTGTTTTGACTGAGGTCTTTCAGTGCTCTGTCAAACTCTTCACGCAGTATCATATCTCCCATTTCATCTTCATCTACATCCTCTTCCATTTCCATAATATTGTCCTCAAGTACATCGCCCTTGTGTAGACCCTCTATATACTCCTTCCACCTTTCTGCTTTCCCTTCTTTGCTTAGAACTGGGTTTCCATCTGAGCTCTTGATATTCATACAAGTCGTTCTCTTCTCTCCAAAGGTCTCTTTAATTTTCCTGTAGGCGGTATCTATCTTATCCCTAGTGAGATAGGCCTCTACATCCTTACATTTGTCCTCTAGCCATCCCTGCTTAGCCATTTTGCACTTCCTGTCGATCTCATTTTGGAGACGTTTGTATTCCTTTTTGCCTGCTTCATTTACTGCGTTTTTGTATTTTCTCCTTTCATCAATTAAATTCAATATTTCTTCTGTTACCCAAGGATTTCTACTAGCCCTCGTCTTTTTACCTACTTGATCCTCTGCTGCCTTCGCTACTTCGTCCCTCAAAGCTACCCGTTCTTCTTCTACTGTATTTCTATCCCCCATTCCTGTCAATTGTTCCCTTATGCTCTCCATGAAACTCTGTACAACCTCTGGTTCTTTCAGTTTATCCAGGTCCCATCTCCTTAAATTCCCACCTTTTTGCAGTTTCTTCAGTTTTAATCTACAGGTCATAACCAATAGATTGTGGTCAGAGTCCACATCTGCCCCTGGAAATGTCTTACAATTTAAAACCTGGTTCCTAGATCTCTGTCTTACCATTATATAATCTATCTGATACCTTTTAGTATCTCCAGGGTTCTTCCATGTATATAACCTTCTTTCATGATTCTTAAACCAAGTGTTTAGTTATGATTATGTTGTGCTCTGTGCAAAATTCTACAAGGCGGCTTCCTCTTTCATTTCTTCCCCCCAATCCATGTTCACCTACTGTGTTTCCTTCTCTCCCTTTTCCCACACTCGAATTCCAGTCACCCATGACTATTAAATTTTCATCTCCCTTCACAATCTGAATAATTTCTTTTATTTCATCATACATTTCTTCAATTTCTTCGTCATCTGCAGAGCTAGTTGGCATATAAACTTGTACAACTGTAGTAGGTGTGGACTTCGTATCTATCTTGGCCACAATAATGCGTTTACTATGCTGTTTGTAGTAGCTTACCCGCATTCCTATTTTCCTATTCATTATTAAACCTACTCCTGCATTACCCCTATTTGATTTTGTGTTTATAACCCTGTAGTCACCTGACCAGAAGTCTTGTTCCTCCTGCCACCGAACTTCACTAATTCCCACTATATCTAACTTCAACCTATCCATTTCCCTTTTTAAATTTTCTAACCTACCTGCCTGATTAAGGGATCTGACATTCCACGCTCCGATCCGTAGAACGCCAGTTTTCTTTCTCCTGATAACGACATCCTCTTGAGTAGTCCCCGCCCGGAGATCCGAATGGGGGACTATTTTACCTCCGGAATATTTTACCCAAGAGGACGCCATCATCATTTAATCATACAGTAAAGCTGCATGCCCTCGGGAAAAATTACGGCTGTAGTTTCCCCTTGCTTTCAGTCGTTCGCAGTACCAGCACAGCAAGGCCGTTTTGGTTATTGTTACAAGGCCAGATCAGTCAATCATCCAGACTGTTGCCCTTGCAACTACTGAAAAGGCTGCTGCCCCTCTTCAGGAACCACACGTTTGTCTGGCCTCTCAACAGATACCCCTCCGTTGTGGTTGCACCTACAGTACGGCTATCTGTATCGCTGAGGCACGCAAGCCTCCCCACCAACGGCAAGGTCCATGGTTCATGGGGGGGGATCATAGATTTAGGAAAAGGGAAATGTCATTTAACCGTAAACCAACAACAACTGACAATAGAGTTAACACAGGGTAAAAACTTAAACAGTAAACAAGGTAAATTTGAACAGTTACATTTTGTGTATCCACCAGCAATAAACATATGTGATTTAACTTTTAATGAAGCTGTATCTCAGGGAATTAAACCTATGATTTATATGAGAAATGCACAGAATCTGAATATCTGACGAAGGAACAACAACTTGAATTACTTGAAGTTTTTCAGCAATTTGCTGAGGTATTTGTGGAGAAACCTGGAATTATTAGAGGCTATACTTATGAGATGGATGTTAAACCACACAAAACATACTGTAGAACATATTATAATATTCCTTGGTCAAAGAAACCCGCAGTTTTGAAAGATTGAAAAAATGTAAGCTTGGGGTATCATTGAAAGGTCACCTTCACCATATTGCAGTCCAGTACTAGCAGTTAATAAAGAGGATGGTAGTGTAAGGTTAGTGCTGGACGCACGAGAAATTAACAAAGTTATAATCCCAATCAACACATGACCTATTAATTTGGAAGAACTTTTAAAATTTCATAATGTACAGTATTTAACCAATATCGACCTCCGCTCATCATTTTGGCAGGTGAACCTCCATAAAAACAGTCGTAAATACACTGCATTTCTATGTGAGGGACGTAGTTATCAATTTTGTGTTCTATCCTTTGGTCTACGAGTGAGTGCTGGAGTATTTATTGAAGCCTTAGATGCTGTTCTTGGACCACAATTGTTATCGCAAATCACAGTTTATGTTGACGACATTGTCATTGCCACCACTACTTGGGAAGAACATGTAAATCTTTTGAAGCAACTTCTGACTAAATTTTCTGACGCAGGTGTCACTATCAATTTATCAAAGACGAAATTAGGGAGGAGAGAAATCAAATTCCTTGGTCACATCATATCAACTGAAGGCATTTATCCAGACTCAAGAAAAATTGATGCAATAAAGAATTTTCCATCCCCACAGAATCGTAAACAACTCAGAGGTCTATCTTCATTCTTCAGGAAATTTGTACCCTACCACCTTCTTAACAGTCCACATCTTCTATCTTTACTCAAAAGAAATAATATTTGGAAATGGACAGAGTTCTGTCAGACAGATTTTAAAGCGATTAAGAATGCTTTAGTTAATGCACCGTTGTTATGTCATCCTGACATGACGTCAGACTTTTGCCTAGTAACAGATGCAAGTTCCTATGGGCTCGGAGAATTTTTATTCCAAATTCATGTAGAAGATGAACAAACAGTCATCAAACCTATAAGTTTTGCTAGCCGCACGCTCACTGAATGCGAAAAGTCATATTCAGTGACCGAGCGCGAAACACTTGCCATAGTATGGGCGTTTCGCAAGTTTCGCTACTTTCTATGGGGAAAACGTACTAAGCTTTATACTGATCATCAAGCTCTTTCTTTCCTGCTATCATGCAAGTTATTACATCCACATCTTGCATGCTGGTGTGCATCACTACAAGAATATGATTTTGATATTATATATATAAAACGAGAATCCAACATTATAGCCGATGCTCTATCTCGTTTGCCACAAGGCCTACAAGAATTTTCAGATGTGACAGAACAAACATCAGATTTTAAAATTTTACTCATGTATGACAGTACATTTGCACCTTACTACAAAAACATGTGCAGGAAGTTAGCCATATTGCAGGACAATGATCCCAGGTGGATCCAGATAAAGAATATATTACGTGCAGGAACAGACCCACATCTTGAAAAATATTACACGTTACACAAAGAAGTATTATTTCACCGACTAAACCCTGAATCACAACATTGGTGTGTTTGCTTACCTGAAGCTCATGTTGATGATTTTATTTTATTTACACACAGAACTTGGGGACACTATGGTGTAACCAAATGTACAGATAAGATTATACAATATTGCTATTTTCCAAATTTAAGGCGAAGAGTATTGAGTAATATTAGGAAATGCAT
Organism: Schistocerca piceifrons; assembly: GCF_021461385.2. Lineage (NCBI taxonomy): Eukaryota > Metazoa > Arthropoda > Insecta > Orthoptera > Acrididae > Schistocerca > Schistocerca piceifrons. Next base: position 366,470,652 of record NC_060138.1, on the reverse strand, counting down.
CATATGTCAGAAAGCCAAATATTCTAATCGCACAAGCATGAATGAATTGCACCCAATCATACCTAAGAGGCCATTACAGCTAATTTTTTTAGATATTGCAGGACCCTATCCACAAGCACGTGGAGGAATGAAATACATCCTTGCTGTGTTAGATGTTTTCACAAAGTATTTAAAATTATATGCTTTACGTTCAGTTTCTACCACTGCTGTTACCAGACGTCTATTAACAGATTATTTTGTAAGAATAGGAAAACCTGAAGTTATGATCACGGATAATGCAGCATATTTTACCAGTTTAAAATGGAAGACATTTATTGAAGAACGAATGTTAAACATATTTTAATTTCAAGATTTCACGCAGCAGGAAACCCAGTAGAAAGAACATTTCGAGAATTTGGACAGTTTATGAGAACACACACACCAGAGAAGCACACAAAATGGGTAGAATACCTAGCACCATTTGAACAAATAGTCAACAATTTAACTCACATTTCTACTGGATACACACCAACTGAATTAATTATGGATAAAACAGAAAGAAATGAATGGACAGACCCTCTACCTAAATTTACAGCAACAACAAATCATGTTAGTTTAGAAGAAAAGGTAAGACAAGCTTACACAACATTATGTGACAAAGCTAAGGAAAGAAAGCAGAAATATGACAGAGGTGTCAGGAAAGCACAAACATTTCAAGTTGATGAGTTAGTTTTACTAAGAACACATCCTAAACCCACAAAACTGAAACATTTAAACAGGAAATGGCAGATCTTATACTCTGGACCATACCGAATTGCAAATATTCCACACCCTGGCTGTTATTCATTAGAATATCCATTAACACACAAACCCAGAGGTCTACATCCACACAGACATTTGAAAAAATACATACAGTAAAATGTTAGCTAATGAGAAGAAGATAATTAATATGATATACAGTTATGATGAGCCTACATTTAAGTTATACAGATACTTACAATCTAATGAATGCAGGTAAGTCTAGAAAGCAATGTGAACCATCCAATAGCTAATAAGATATTTGGTTATAAGAGGAGTTGCTATTGAGGCATATACACATTAGAGGAGGCATATACACATTAGAGGAGGCAGAGAACTGAACAGAATTATTTTCTTTAGGATGCATGTGATAATAGTAATGTTGATATGAGTGTTGTGAGTGAGTGAATGAGATGAGTGAATGTAATTTTAGTTTAATAAGAGGACAAATAGTAATATGGAGAGAGGTAAATGGTATATAAGATGAGAAAATGGTATTATTATTATTATTATTATTATTATTGTTGTTGTTGTTGAAGTAAAAAGTAAGTGGTGATGAATAAGAGGAAAATATATATATAATGCTGAGGAATAAGTATATGTTATTTTGTGAAGAATGAATAATGGATAGGTGAGAATGTTATGAGTAATTGAGAATATGTTGAGAGGAGAGAAACTAGATTTGAACGCTATATCACATGTACTCATGGAATACAGAATGAAAGTAGTGGAAAGAATATTATTTATTGAAAGATTGGTATGCCTGAGATAATAACTTATGTGGTGTCTTATATATTCTTATAACTAAAGGTGAAAGTATAGATTTATGTGGAAAGAATTATTTACAGCAGCCACTGTTGGAAATACACCAGAAGATTTCAATCTATAACACTAATCTAATGGGAACTTGTAATGAAATTTTTTGAGTTATGTAGGCTTGACACTTCAGATTGGAAGAATTATTTAAGAGAACATATTTGGCAGTCATCTAATGACATAATTAAAGCTCATCTACTGAACTGAACTAATGCACCATTAAATAGAAAGGAGAATAAGCAGAAAACAAAACGTCAGTCCTCTGTTGCGGCTCATACTCTCATCCCTCCCTTAGAAAAATTTATACATGTTGATGAAATGTTGGACATTATATAATTCGTGATTATCTGACAGTATGGAGAGACATACACAAATATTTATTTATGAATAGAATTTTACAGGTACCACAAGGTAAATACAGAATGGATATACAGCATGGAACGCAGCAGCAATTATCTAAGAAGATTTATTTATTTATTAAGTAAAACATTTATTTATATTGCTTGATACTCATGAAAGGAAGGAGATGAACTACACAAACTCTATAGGAACATGATTGACTTGAACTATATATATATACACTTACCACACTGATGTACATACTTGTAGGATCCTAAGATATTTAGAGGGGCACCACTCTTAGAAATGGTAATAGAGGGGTACTCTTAGAAACAGCAATAGTGGGGACACCACACTTAGAAACGGTATTAGGTATAGGAACTTTTTTATTATATTAAGTTAACATGTATTTTATTTATCATATTTTATTTTGTGTAGTCCACTGTAGGGGATGACTTTACTAGTATTTATGAAGTAGTTAGCAACCATCCCATGAACCTATCCTCCTACAGATGGCTGTCTTGAAGCTTGAAATATGCGTAAATTTTATTCCAGGAGGCAAGATGAATTTTAAGTTGAATATTCTAGCGAGTTGCCACAATTATCTTCAAATGTTGCAAGTGTAACGGGGGGGAAAAAAAGAATGAGCTAACAAATAAAATGTATATTTCAATCTGAATGTAATGTAATTCACATGTCAGCACAATGATATTGAATGTAACGTAAAAAATTTACTATATTTTTCATTTAATTCTGTATATGTACTATATGACAACAATGTATCTCATGTAATGATTAATTGTAAATATTTGTATATTTATGTACTTACTATATCAAGAAATGTATTTTAAGGAGATGTTAATGAGCTGCAAAGGACTTGTGCATGTAGCACATGATTCATATAAATAGAACTGAAAATGCAAAGAAGAAACCAACGTGATGGAACACTGGTCAAGAAATATTTACGTAGTGTCAATATGCTTTGAAGTGTATGGTGTTGTGGAAGCCGGCAGGTCTTCAGGTTGGTGTAAAAGACAAGCTCATCACCTGTCGTAGGCAGTGAGGTGTTTCCTGTGCCCTCATTGACCATTTATACCCCGGTAGACGCCACCAAAATTCGACTGCTGGAGATCACAATTTCGTGTTGACACATTGAACAAACTTTGGATTTTCTTCAAGTCACACGCAAGAGATCCAGGCAGTACACACACACTCAGAATCCGATACTACGTTTAAAGACATTGGAGCAATATAATAGAAACATTTATTGTTCGAATTATTTCCATTGTAAACACGAATCACGTGAACTGAATTCAAACGCTGTGCTAAGCAACGATAATACGCTGCAATTCAAAGACATTAATGTTACGACTCCTAAAGAAGATACACACCAAAAAGACTGTATACAAAGACTGATATGCAAAGAGCATTGTGCTCAGAAATATTTTTTGTAATATGTAAATTTATTATTTTCTCATATATATATATATGTATATATATATATAAATTTTCTATACTGCCACGCTCGCTTGCGGAGCGTGTCAGTAGAGGAGGCATTGTAATGGTACTTTGACTTCCGCAAAGTTATAATTTACGATCGCGCACGCAGAAGAGCGGTGCGCCAGCGACCGATTTTATAAATAATTTTGTTCTTTTTTTTCTTTACTTTTGTGTAGTTTTTTGTTTTTAAGAACTAATGGAGGTCTCTCTCTCTTGTCTTGATACGAAAGACGTGTATTTTTCCGCGATGTGTTGAATGTGCTTTTGGTGAAAATTAAAATTACATTACAAAGCGATGTTGTTTCAATAGCTAATGAGGAGAAGATAATAAAAGGTAACACTAAAACATCAAGTACAAATTGTGGGAACATCTGCCCTATTCATCGGACATGGCACCCTCTGACTTTTACAAGTACCCTTACCTGAAACATGTTTGAATACAGCAATGGGATTATGGCAACTTAAAGGCATTTATTTGCAGATAAAGACAAAGTTGGTGATGGACAATGTGAGGACCAATATTTTTTGTTTTGCTCAAGAACAGACATTGAGTATACCACATCCAAGAAGAACACTTCTTAAAATTCCATTACAGAGCACCTGGCATTGTCAATACTCAAGACCAGAAGAGTTGGCAGGTGCGCTTATAAAGAGCTCGCTGTTCTAAGATTTATGTTTCGTTTGGCTCCTGCTACATCTTATTGTTGGACTTCAAGCAATGGCTTACGCAAACTTAATTTTTGCAGTGAAAGATGCAGAAAGAAAGGAAAGAAAACCCTCATTTACTGAGCTTTCTTATAAGAAGGGTTAAAATACAATTGGCAGATCATGCATACTTTATATTTGTATGATCACAGGTCTGTAGAATTTCACTATGAATTGAACCATTAGTTTTTGAAAAATACTTATGGTAAACTTAAAGAGTATGACATTGTTTGAAAAAGTTCGGATTAAAATATTGAATACAATTTGTAAAAATATTTAAGTGCATTGCTCAACAATGGAAAATCCAGCCAGAGACTGCAGTCGTGTGTGTGTGTGTACACCAAGCCTGACTAAGGCCTTTTTGGCCAAAATTCTGATTGTCTTAGTCTTCTTGTTGTGTCTATCTGTGACTCAGTATCTCCGCTATGTGGTGATTAGCAACTATCCTTTTCATAATTTAATTGCACTGTGGTAGGTATAATAAGATCACTACAAGTAAACAGAGATAAAACAGGAAATTCAATTTTACATTAACTGTAATTGAACCACCTGTAAGCAACTTTACAATTGAAGTCAGTTGTAGCGGTTCGCCTACTTTGTTTCATCGTTTGTTAATTGCCCTCGGTGTCAACATACTGCCTGAAAAATGGGCTGTGGAAGTCAAACACAGACTACTTTAAATGAGGTAGCCGACAGATGCACAGTTATGTTTCACAGTCTCTTACTTTCCCTTTTTACAACCCCCATATACACATTTAATATATGACCAGTGCACTATCATTCAACTTTCGATAAGCCTCATTACTAGTTTGCAGGCAAACTTCCACATGCTGCTACAATAGTTTACTGTTGAACATCTACGAGCTGTAAAAACCTAACCACAAAGTTCACAGATCTTGAAGAATAGTCACTGTTTTAACACGCGGCCTAATTGTGTAACACTTATTACACTGTTTAGTTAATGCATTGTTGTCGTTCTAACCAACACAGGTTCCTCGTCTGAAACTCGGCCGTGGGCTGACTGTCCTGTGACCAAAAATGGGGCCCTTATATATCATCATAATAAGAGGTGCTGGAACTGCACATTGTTCGAAGTTTGATTTACAGAAATTACAATTAAGACTTAACTCATTAAATTAACTGAATATGTCAAAAAATTTGTTCCTTTTAACAGTTTTTTCTACTACAAAGCTTACGCTGAATTATTTGTTTAAATCATAAAATTAACATGTATATTTATGCAAACAATACTATTGGCAAAACTGTTAATTACTATGGAATTAATTAAGGGTTGGTTTTGCTAACATGTTTCTGACTAGAGCCAGATAGATACGTTAAAAATACTAGCATTTCATCTCCCAAATGTTCACAATTATTACAGAATTTATATTTATTTATAAGTCAGCAATAGTATTTAAGTTACCAAACAATTATTGATTTCACCCTATAACAAAAGATACTAATTAGTAATACTCAAAATAAATTAGAAAAATCAGTTACATACATAAAACTAGGCACAAAATTAGACCTGGGGTTGTATTCTTTAAAACTGAGGGCCAACCTCTCTCTTTTATGATTATACTCGTGTATGTTAATGGTAGGTAGTTAAAAATTGAAAAAAAATGAATTTTAAGGAGGCAGATGGCAAAACAAGAGGGGAAGTAAAAATATCCCAGCTTGCTTCATCACAAGTTATTTATAATGCGATGAGATGCAATGATGGAGAGGAGGGGCCTAATTGAAATTTGAAGTCAGCTAAACCTTCATACAGGTATTTTATTCTAGCTAGTGTTCAGGTTTTCCAAATTGCATATTTTCTGTGTTTTGTGGTGTGGGGGAGGGGGGGGGGGGGAGATTCCTAAACTCACTTAAATCAGGGAAAGTGGTTGTGCCTTGTATAGGGCTGCTATATATTTTACTGTATCTGTTTCACTAAAAACAATTTGCAACAACTCATACGAAAATCATTTAGTCCCTTGTATTTCATTTTTGTCTCAGGATAAAGATGGTTTAGGTGTTTTGGAAAGCACAGTGTTTAGCAGTGTGTGCATTGGTTCTATAGCAGACAACATAGTGTTTAGTGCCTTTTACATGTCAATAAAGAGTATGATTTCAAACTTAGTTACACATAACATTCAAGCAATTATTAACTCCACATTTCACTTCTGTTTTCAGAGATGATGTAATTTGGCAGAGCAAGTTGCATAAAAGGAATCATGCAATACAACATTCCGCTAATTAGATCAGTACCAGGTTTTGCAGACTTTTGCAACATAGATAACATGATTTCATTTTCTAACCGGGCTACGCAGTATAAAACCATGAACAGTTGTAAGTCAGTTTTATACTTAGCTAGCACTGTCAAATTTGAAGTTATCATATAAACAAAAACCTATTTTCACTTTGCATTCCTGGCCCAAGCTGCCAGAGTGGTGGGTCATGTTTGTTTGAGGTTGTGCTTTCTTGTGTGAATGAATGGTGTGTATTTATCTTTTTCTGATGAAGACTGAGGTCAATAGCTTATGTTAATAGCTTGTGCCTGTCTGCAACTTAGTGTGTTGTCATTACAGGAAGTAGTAATCTGTCTTTTCCTACATTGTTGATATTCCTACTTGTAGTTTCCATTGTTCCATATTTGTACCAAGTATTTTCAATGTTATGTGAACTTATATTTCACTTTGTGCAAAGAAATAACTGTATTAAATGGCAGAAGAAGTTAATTGCATGCCTGATGTTGTCTACATCATTTAGAGTACCAAACAATGGCAAATCTAGGATGGAATGTAACAATATTGTGAAAAGGAAAGTTGCCACTCACCATATAGAGGAGATGCTGAGTCACAGATAGGCGCAACAAGAAGACTGTCACAAATACAGCTTACAGCCATCAAGATCTTTGTCAAAATTAGACAACACACATACATATACACACTCACACAATCGCAGCTCTCACACACGTGATTGCAGTCTTGGGCAACTGAGGCCACAATTGCCTGAGACTGCAGAGAGAGAGAGAGAGAGAGAGAGAGAGAGAGGGAGTGTGTGTGTGTGTGTGTGTGTGTGTGTGTGTGTTTTGCATGAGACTGAAGTCGTGTTTGTGTGAGGGTGTATGTGTTTGTTCGCCGTCTAATTTTGATGAAGGCATTTCGGGCTGAAAGCTGTATTTGTGACAGTCTTCTTGTTGTACCTATCTGTGACTCAGCATCTCCTCTATATGATGAGTGGCAACTTTCCTTTTGACAACATTGTTATATAGAGAACCTGTCCACACCATTGATTATTTAGGCCAGCAATCAGCAGATAATCACCCCATATATATGTGGAAGACAATACCAAAAATTAGATGAACATTTATGAGTTCAATTAAAATGTGTATTCTGCTTTGTCGAAATTTGATACTTTGTGACGTACTCGCAAAAGAAGAAAGAAAGAAAGAAAGAAAGGAGGTTTGTCACTTGTTTTGGCTTGATTATTAGCCACAGAGCTAAGAGGGATATCACAATGCTTATAATAGACACTATGTTTTCTAAAACAGTTCTATTATATCATTTATTTTTCAGTCCCAGTTGAATATTTTATAATATGTGACATGTTTCAATCTCTCTGGATCATAATCATATCTATATAGTTGCGTCAACAACCCATTGTGTCTGTGTCAGACTCACAAATCACCAGGACTGAAAATATATATATACACATACAGTTGCAGTTCTCTGGCAATGCATATGTGTAGTATAGTGACAGTGTTTTCTGCTAGCTAAAGTTAGCACAATGAGAAAGTAGTATGTGATCAAAAGTATCTGGAGACCTGGCTGAAAAGGACTTTTAAGTTCGTGGTACCCTGCATCGGTAATGCCTTGATGACAGCTTTCACTCTTGCAGGCATATGTTCAATCAGTTGCTCGAAGGTTTCTTGGGGAATGGCAGCCCATTCTTTACGGAGTGCTGCACTGAGGAGAGGCATCGATGTCAGTCAGTGAGGCCTGTCAAGGGATGTTACTGTCATGTAACCACTCTGCCACAGGCCGTGCATTATGAACAGGTGCTCGATCGTGTTTAAAGATGCACTCGCCATGACCGAATTGCTCTTACATTCCAGATTCCAAACACTGCTCATCGTGATGACTATCTGCATCCAAGACAGTGTGTAACTGCATTAGAGATAACATTTTACAATTTTTTGCAGAACTTTTTGGACAGTGGACCATGGAATGTTGAGTAGTTGTGACACAGCTCATGCACTGCTTGAAGATCTCACATTGCGTTCAGCACTGTCAGCCATGGCAATAGTAACATTGCCGACAATTTGTATTGTAGTTAGCCGTTGTCCTCTCCCAGGAGCAGTTCCCAAATCGCCACTTAATTCAAATTTCTGAGTCATATTCTCCAATCACAGTGTGGAAAGTGGACCTCTCCATGTTCCTTTCACGTGTCAATACTTCCGAAGAGCAGCTGCACTATTGCTGTTGCTTCAGTTGAACAGCTTTATAAGTAAAGTGCGGCTTATCTTGTCTAGACCGACTGTCTGCGGAGAGTCTTGTACAGCAAGGAAGCAAGGGTGAGGATGTTGTTATGAGTGGCTGGTATCCTCTTTCTGCAACACAAACGCACACATGGTTTAATACAGTTCTTTATTTACATGAACTGAAACTATACTTAACTTGAAAAAGTCCATATCTTGTAGTACAAGCTCATCAGTAATAGTCATCTTGCAGACAGATGTAAAGTACAATTCTGGTTGAGGTAAACTAGTGTCACTATAGTTACAAATCTGCTCACTGTATACTATAGTAGCCTGTGACGAATTAACCCAATCTGTAAGCAAACTGACAGACGCCAAACTTGATGATTGATTGAGTGAGGCGCTATGGTCAACGGTGGTGGTCTAAATACATGCTGTCAAGAGGGTGTTGGCAGCATGTTTCTTGTGGGTGTCTCTCTGGCCTCTCTACTACTAATCAATCTTCGCGCTTCATCTTTGCTGACTGGTGTGCTGGTGACAGTTATGCCAGTACATTTCTCCCCCTCAATGTGCTGCACCATTGTCGTCTGGGAGGATGAGAAAGACAAAGGAGGGGGGCTGGGGCAGGATGCTGGATGTAGAGATGAGCCGGGAACCGTGACTGGAGGATGGAATACTACTGACCGTACCCCACCATGTAGCATGTGAGGCAACATGAACATCCTCTGGAAAACTGCTGCCTGGGCATACTTCCAAACCTGAGGGCGTGTCCTTGGTCAATGACGGGTCCACCAGGACAGCGATTGGGGACGGCAGGGGTGAGGGCACATTGTTGATTCGCTTCTCCTGGGCTGCCCTGGTAGCACCAGCAGGTGGCTGCAAAAAAAGGGTGCACGCTCTCGTAAGGCCGTGAATCTGGGGAAAGAATAGCAGCAGAATCATGGGGCAAATGACATGTAAGTTTGGTTCTGGTGGTGGAACTGCAAATCATTGAGGCATGCAATCAAGTACATAAAAGAGCCAATGCGTTCCTGGATCACGCCTCTTTCCCAGCACCCACAGTTGCCATAAACCCTGAAAAGAACAAGATCGCATGGAACAAAGCGATACTTGCAGACCATAACTGGCACTGGATGCTGTGGTGGATGTAGCAAGTTTAGCAGCGTCCGATGGCAGCAGCCATGCAGAAGTTCCGCTGGTGATAGTCCGTCTCATGGATGGGAGCAATAGTATGTGAGAAAGAGTTGCAGCGCCTGTTCCTGTGTGTGGATGGTGCAAAGATTGGCCATCTGTTGTTTACAGGCGCATATCCGAACCATTCTGCTTCTCTGTTGGACTGGGGGTGAAACGGAGCACTTGTTAGATGGTGCCTTTTCATGCACAAAACTGTTGAAAGTCATGTAAAGTGAACTGTGGTTTGTTGTCTGACACAAGTACTTCTGGCAAACCTTCTATGCAAAATGTGGAGGACAATGCTTGAATGGTGCTACATAATGTAGAAGCCATAGGTACCACAAATGAGAACTTGCTAGAAGATTCTACCACTATCGGCCAACGAGTGTTCCAAAATGGTCCTGTCTGTGTGCACTTGTTGCCATGGGGAATGAGTCTTAGGCCAGGCTGAGAATATGGTGGAGCAGACTGGTTTTCCGCACATGCGTGACACTGTGACATCATCTGTTCAATATGGATGTCCATACAGTGCCATCGCACTAACTGTTTAGTGCGAACAATCCCCCAATATCCTTGATGGAGCAGTCAGTACACATCCTTTTGCAACCCTTTGGGAATAAGCACATGATTGTCCACTGTCATTTTGGACTAGAATGCCATCCTCCTGAACTGAAAGGTTATGCCGACGTGCAAAATATTGGCGCACAACTGAGTTCTGGATACTGTTCAATGAACAAGACCAAGATGTGTGAAAGTAATGCAACAAAATCTTGAGATCTGGATCTGATACCGTAGGCTGTGCAATTTTTCTGTAGTGCAAGGGAAAATATTCCAGCAATTCAGAGACATGTGCATCGATTTGGCAACAAAATGCGGCAGATGCATCAAAATCAGAGTCTGGGCGAATTGGAAGGCGAGATAGTGTATCTGCAGTGCCATGTTTGTCATAGGTCTGTACACTATTTTATACTCATTCTGCTAAAGCAACAAAGCCAAATGTTACAATTTTTGAGCAGTGCTTGTAGGAACCAGTTTTGATGGATGAAACTAGGACTGCAAAGGCTTGTGATCTGTCACTAAATAAACTTATGACCAAACAGATAGTAATGGAATTTTGTCACACCATACACAATAGCGAGAGCTTCTTTTTCAATTTGTGAATAATTGCACTGAGTTTGTGTTAACAACTTTGAGGCAAAAGCAATAAATCTGTCTCATGCACCAATTCTGTGCAAGAGCACAGTGCTGATTTTGTAGGAAGAAGCATTGACTTGCAAAACTACTAGCTTGGCAGGGTGAAAATGTACTTAACGTCTGTCATGGAGCAAGGCATTTTTGAGTTTCTGAAACACATTGACACTCTTTGGTCCACATGAAAGGCACACTTTTCCGACGAAAGTGATGCTATGGAGCTGTGATCTAGTGGCATTCAGTGTGAACCAAATGTAGTATGTCATCTTGCCTAGTACTGACTGCAGTTCAGACCCATTGCGAGGGACAGGCAGGCCATGAATTGCAAGCAAATGAGATTGGAGGGGGTGCGCACCTTGACTGTTAATAACACAATCTAAGCATTGTAGTTCAGTTTGAAAAAAAGTCACTCTTTTAGAGATGACACTCGAGTCCTGCTTCTGACAACACTCGAAAAAGATTACGCAAATCAGCAATGTGTTCTTCTGGTGTATGACCTGAGACGACAATATTGTCAAGGTAGTTTGAACAAAATGGCCCTTTTGCAGTCAGCTGTTCCAAGTAACATTGAAAAATGGTAGGTGTGGAAGCACTGTCGAAGGGCAAATGCAAATACTTGAACAGTCACTTTCTGTGATTCTTCACCCAATGGAGTTTGCAAGTAGGCAGCATCACGCAAATCTGTCTTAGTAACGTCCTGCACCAAGCCTGTCCATGAGTTCCTCAGGGTGTGGTGATTGATTAATGTCAACTACTGTCTGTGGGTTGAGTGTAGACTTGAAATCAAAACAAATGCGAATGTGACCGAAAGGCTTAGGCAACAACGTGAGAGGACTTGCCCATTGACTAGCTTAAATGGGAGCAATTACACCATTATCTTGCAATTCTTTCAATTCACTGGCTACTTTGTCACTTAAATGAAATTGGAACAGGGTGGGCCCGGAAAAACTTAGGCTGTGCATTGTCTTTCTATGTAACATGTGCTACAAAGGGAACCTTCCACTCTGCACACTGGAATAAGGATTACAACCCAGACTTGGTATTTGTGTCCAGAAATCAGCTAAATCAACCACTTACTGCCACTCGTACTGTTCTGTCTACTTCCCAAACTGCCAACACCGCCCTTTTATGACAGAAATTGGTTTAAAAATTCCCCTTGTAAACTCAATGCCTCTACCCAGATGGAATTTTCAATGAACTAACTGGGATGAATTCTCAAAAGACCTTGACTCCAACTTAGCTGCAAAGAACTTACAGACAACAGCAAACAACTACGATGAATTTGTTAGACTAGTTACCAAAGCTGCTAAGTCAAACATTCCTAGGGGTTACAGAAAGGAATATGTGCCTGGCTGGAACCAAGAAAGTGAGGCTTTATATCAAGAATACCAAAGTTCTAGAAGTCAAACAGTGGGCTCACAGCTACTCCAATCTTTAAACAAGAACAGACGAGAGAAATGGGAAGCAGCACTAGAAGAAATGAACTTTGCCAAGTCAAGTATTAAAGCATTTTGAATGGGCTAACTGGCAAGCAACATCTCAAAAAGCCGTAACCTAAATTGAACCCCGACCTCATTGTCAACCGGATCGCAGACCTCTCAAGGGCAAAGAGAGACAAGAATCATACCAGAACAGTAAAATGTAAACTCTGTAACCTCAAGCGCAGTGCCCCAAGAAACTAGCTGCTTTCCAAGCCCTTCTCCATAGCGGAAGTAGAAAGTGCTGTCAAGCAACTGAAAGTCGGTAAGGCTACTGGCCCTGACAACATCTATAATGAATTTATTGAACATGGGGCCACACTGAATACGCTGTCTCACTTTGCTCTTTACTTACATTCTCAAAGAGAACAAACTTGCCAGACAATTCAAACTGTCAAAAGTTATAGCCACTCTCAAACCTGGCAAGCCTGAAGACCGCCCCGAAAGCTACCGCCCTATAGCACTGCTCAGTTGTACATTCAAACTTTTGGAACGAGTCCTTCTAACCAGAATAGCACCATTTGTCGAGGCTGCTACCCCTCTTGAACAAGCTGGCTTCAGACAAGGACGCAGCTGCACCGATCAAGTTCTTGCCCTACCTACCCATATTGAAGCAGGTTTTCAAGGCCATCTGAAATCAACAGTTGTCTTCATTGACCTGACAGCCACATACGACACTGTCTGGTGACAGGGACTGATCTACGAGCAGAGGAGGGGCAATCCGGAACCAGTATTGTGATACCAAAGTCCGTGCACAATAGCGGTAACAAGAAAAGGATGTACATAAATTTACGAATGTTAAATGCTGAATATATGTATTGAATATTGAACGTCTGTTTGTATTAGAGCCAGTTAAAGTTCACTCAGAATAGGTGTACCTTCCAATTTGTTTTTCAATCATTCTTTCGAAATTTTCCTTTTAATTATTTAAGCAGCAAATTTTTATTCAGTTTCTAATATACAGGGCTATTACAAATGATTGAAGCGATTTCATAAATTCACTGTAGCTCCATTCATTGACATATGGTCACGACACTCTACAGATACGTAGAAAAACTCATAAAGTTTTGTTCGGCTGAAGCCGCACTTCAGGTTTCTGCCGCCAGAGCGCTCGAGAGCGCAGTGAGACAAAATGGCGACAGGAGCCGAGAAAGCGTATGTCATGCTTGAAATGCACTCACATCAGTCAGTCATAACAGTGCAACGACACTTCAGGACAAAGTTCAACAAAGATCCACCAACTGCTAACTCCATTCGGCGATGGTATGCGCAGTTTAAAGCTTCTGGATGCCTCTGTAAGGGGAAATCAACGGGTCGGCCTGCAGTGAGCAAAGAAATGGTTGAACTCGTGCGGGCAAGTTTCACGCGTAGCCCGCAGAAGTCGACGAATAAAGCAAGCAGGGAGCTAAACGTACCACAGCCGACGGTTTGGAAAATCTTACGGAAAAGGCTAAAGCAGAAACCTTACCATTTACAATTGCTACAAGCCCTGACACCTGATGACAAAGTCAAACGCTTTGAATTTTCGGCGCGGTTGCAACAGCTCATGGAAGAGGATGCGTTCAGTGCGAAACTTGTTTTCAGTGATGAAGCAACATGTTTTCTTAATGGTGAAGTGAACAGACACAATGTGCGAATCTGGGCGGTAGGGAATCCTCACGCATTCGTGCAGCAAATTCGCAATTCACCAAAAGTTAATGTGTTTTGTGCAATCTCACGGTTTAAAGTTTACGGCCCCTTTTTCTCCTGCGAAAAAAACGTTACAGGACACGTGTATCTGGACATGATGGAAAATTGGCTCATGCCACAACTGGAGACCGACAGTGCTGACTTCATCTTTCAACAGGATGGTGCTCCACCGCATTTCCATCATGATGTTCGGCATTTCTTAAACAGGAGATTGGAAAACCGATGGATCGGTCATGGTGGAGATCATGATCAGCAATTCATGTCATGGCCTCCACGCTCTCCCGACGTAACCCCATGCAATTTCTTTCTGTGGGGTTATGTGAAAGATTCAGTGTTTAAACCTCCTCTACCAAGAAACGTGCCAGAACTGCGAGCTTGCATCAACGATGCTTTCGAACTCATTGATGGGGACATGCTGCGCCGAGTTTGGGAGGAACTTGATTATCGGCTTGATGTCTGCCGAGTCACTAAAGGGGCACATATCGAACATTTGTGAATGCCTAAAAAAACTTTTTGTGTTTTTGTATGTGTGTGCAAAGCATTGTGAAAACATCTCAATTAATAAAGTTATTGTAGAGCTGTGAAATCGCTTCAATCATTTGTAATAACCCTGTATATATATTACATTTTAGTCCCCCCGCACCTATTCATCTATTTCATTATGATACAAAATGAGCTGCCCTTCTTTGAACGTTTTCCTTGTTGTTTATCAGTCTTATGTAGTAAGGATCACTTACATACTGCAATACTCTATGAAAGAGCAGGCAAGTGCATGTACTGTAGACAGTCTCTTTAGTGGATTTGTTGCATCTTCTAAGCATTCTGGCAATAAAACACAGTCTTTGCTTTGCCTTCCCCACAATATTTTCTATGTGGTCATTCCAGTTTTAAGTTGTTTGTAATTGTTATCTCTAGGTATTTAATTGAATTGACAGCATTTAGATTTATTTTATTTATCACGTAACTGAAAGTTAACAACTTCCTTTTAATACTTATGTGGATGTCTTCACATTTTGCATTACTTAGGGTCAGTTGCCACTTTTCACACAATACACATATTTTGTCTGAATCATTTTGCAAATGTGTTTAATCTCCTAATGACTTTGCTAGATGTTAAATGTCAGCATCATCTGTAGTCAAAGATGGCTGCTGAGATTGTCTCCTAAATCTACATCCACATCCATATCCATACTCCGCAAGCCACCTGACGGTGTGTGGCGGAGGGTACCCCTATCAGCTCTCCCTTCTATTCCAGTGTCATATTGTTCATGGAAAGAAAGATCGTTGGTATGCCTCTGTGTGGGCTCTAATCTCTCTGATTTTATCCTCATGGTCCCTTTGCGAGGCATACGTAGCAGGGGGCAATATACTGCTTGACTCCTCTGTGAATTTATGTTCTCAAAACTTCAACAAAAGCCTGTACCGAGCTACTGAGCGTCTCTCTTGCAGAGTCCTCCACTGGAGTTTATCTATCATCTCTGTAATGCTTTTGCCATTACTAAATAATCCTGTAACGAAGTACACTGCTCTCCTTTGGATCTTCTCTATCTCTTCTATCATCCCTATCTGGTACGGATCCTTTCTTTGTTTTCGGACTGCATTTCCTTAGGATTCTTCCAATCAATCTCAGTCTGGCTTCTGGTTTACCGACAATTAATTTTATATGGTCATTTTAAATCACTCCTAATGCCTACTCCCAGATAATTTATGGAACTAACTGCTTCCAGTTGCTGACCTGCTGTATTGTAGCTAAATGATAAAGGATCTTTCTGTCTATGTATTCGCAGCACATTACGCTTGTCTACATTGAGATTCAATTGCCTCCCTGCACCATGTGTCAATTCATTGCAGATCCTCCTGCATTTCAGTACAATTTTCCATTGTTACAACCTCTCGATATACTATAGCATCATCTGCAAAAAGCCTCAGTGAACTTCTGATGTTATCCACAAGGTCATTTATATATATTGTGAATAGCAACAGCCCTAGACACTCACCTGCAACACACCTGAATTCACTCTTACTTCGGAAGACTTCTCTCCATCGAGAATGACAGTCTGCGTTCTGTCATCTAGGAACTCCTCAATCCAATCACACAATTGGTCCGACAGTCCATATGCTCTTACTTTGTTCATTAAATGACTGTGGGGAACTGTATCAAATGCCTTGTGGAAGTCAAGAAACATGGCACCTACCAGGGAACCCGTGTCTACGGCCCTCTGAGTCTCGTGGACAAATAGCGCGAGCTGGATTTCACACAGTTGTCTTTTTCGAAACCCATGCTGATTCCTACAGAGTAGATTTATGGTCTCCAGAAAAGTCATTATACTCGAACATAATATGTGTTCCAAAATTCTACAACTGATCATCACTAGAGATATAGGTCTATAGTTCTGCACATCTGTCCGACGTCCCTTCTTGAAAACAGGGATGACCTGTGCCCATTTTCAATCTTTTGGAATGCTATGCTCTTCTAGAGACCTACGGTACACCGCTGCAAGAAGGGGGGCAAGCTCCTTCGCGTACTCTGCGTAAAATCAAACTGGTATCCCATCAGGTCCAGCGGCCTTTCCTCTTTTGCGTGATTTTAATTGTTTTTCTATCCCTCTGTTATCTATTTCGATATCTACAATTTTGTCATCTGTGCGACAATCTAGAGAAGGAACTAGAGTGCAGTCTTCCTCTGTGAAACAGCTTTGGAAAAAGACATTTAGTATTTCGGCCTTTAGTCTGTCATCCTCTATTTCAGTACCATTTTGGTCACAGAGTGTCTGGACATTTTGTTTTGATCCACATACCGCTCTGACATAAGACCAAAATTTCTTAGGATTTTCTGCCAAGTCAGTACATAGAACTTTACTTTCGAATTCGTTGAACGCCTCTCGCATAGCCCTCCTGACACTACATTTCACTTCGTGTAATTTTTGTTTGTCTGCAAGGCTTTGGCTATGTTTATGTTTGCTGTGAAGTTCCCTTTGCTTCCGTAGCAGTTTTCTAACTCGGTTGTTGTACCATCTCTTACAATCTTGTTTGGCACATACTCGTCTAATGCATATTGTATGATGGTTTTGAACTTTGTCCACTGATCCTCAACACTATCTGTACTTGAGATAAAGCTTTTGTGTTCATCTGTCGAGTACTCTGAAATCAGCTTTTTGTCACTTTTACTAAACAGAAAAATCTTCCTACCTTTTTTAATATTTCTATGTATGGCTGAAATCACCGATGCTGTAACCGCTTTATGATCGCTGATTCCCTGTTCTGTGTTAACTGTTTCAAATAGTTCAGGTCTGTTTGTCACCAGAAGGTCTAATATGTTATCACCACGAGTTGGTTCTCTGTTTAACTGCTCAAGGTAGTTTTCAGATAATGCACTGGATTCTTTGTACCTGCCACACATTATAAACATTTGAGTCTCCCAGTCTATATCTGGTAAATTAAAATCTCCACCCAAAACTATAACATGCTCGGGAAATCTACTCGAAGTATTTTCCAAATTTTCCTTCCGATGTTCTGCCACAACAGTTGCTGAGCTAGGGGGCCTATAGAGACATCCAATTACCATGTTTAAGCCTGCTTTAACCGTGACATTTATATACCTCCTTGGGGACCTTTCTGACACGAAATCATAAATCCCATTATACAACTGAGACAGTACTCCACAGGCACACAATTTGATTAGAAGCAGCAGAATAAAGAGATAGTTGTGTTGCCCAAGACCAACATTTCCTGAATTTGTGCTGAGTGGTGGTCAATAAACTGTTTCCTTCAAGGTAATTCATAATGTTCAAACACATTATATGTTCCAAAATCCTACTACAAAGTGTAAACATGGCAGCAAGTCAAAATGTTTCTGTAATTAAGAAATTCTACATCCATCTGACTGCCTTGATCGAGGGCTTGTAGTACGTTGTGAGAAAAGTGCAAGTCGGATTTCACATGATCTATGCTGGTTGGCATTGAGGAAGTCATTCTGTTTGAGGTACCACATTATGTTTAGTTTAGAATATGTTCTAAAATTCTGCAACAAATGGTTATCAAGGATGTCAGATGGATCACTTCCACTATCCTTCTTGTAGATGGGTGTAACCTGTGCATTCTTCCAACTACTAAGTGCAGTGTTTTGTTCAAGGAATCTGTGGGACATTTTAGTTAAAAGAGCAGGTGACTCAGCCACATAGTCAGTAAAGAATCTGATAGGTATTCCATTGGGTCCTGGAACTTTGTTCTGTTTAAATGATTTCAGTGGTTTCTCAACACCACTACACTAACCCGTATTTCAGTTGTCTTTTCAATGGTACAAGAATTAAACTGGGGCAGGGCTCTTGGGATTTCCTTTCTACCGGAAAGTTTGAAAAAGGAGTTCAGCATTTCTGCTTTTGCTTTGCAACCCTCAATTTCAGTTCCTGTCTCATCCTCGAATGACTGAACACTGACTTTACTGCCACTAACAGCCTGTACATCTGACCAAAATTTCTTTGGATTTCATGAAAGATCTTTCCATGACATTCTGCTGCAGTAGTCACTGAAGACTTCACATATTGCTCTCTTGACAGCCAAATGTACTTGATTCATCTCTCTACGTGTACCCCTCTGCTTTGTTTTACACCCGTTTCTTTACAGTCTCTCCCATCATGAACTGTTCTACTGGGTGCATATTTATTCAGTGCATGACAACTGTTCGTTTAAAGTTGACCCAACGTTCCTCTAATAGTTTCAAGTTTCTCACTGAGATATGACTCTACTGCTTTTATGTCTAGTATACTGAACTTGTAAATCTTCCTACATTTTAGTTGCCTCCGTACCTTTGGTAATTGTTGTTGCTACATCTGCCTCATTGTCTCTGATACCAATTTTGATGCCGGCCGCGGTGGTCTGGCGGTTCTGGCACTGCAGTCCGGAACCGCGGGACTGCTACGGTCACAGGTTCGAATCCTGCCTCGGGCAGGTGTGTGTGATGTCCTTAGGTTAGTTAGGATTAAGTAGTTCTAAGTTCTAGGGGACTTATGACATAAGATGTTGAGTCCCATAGTGCTCAGAGCCATTTGAACCAATTTTGATATGGACATCCTCAAAGAGCTCAGGCCTATTTGTCCCCATTAGATCTACAAGGGGATGCTGAAAGTAATATCTTCAATTTCTTTATGTGAGAACTCTTAAAGCTTTATAAGTAAAACAAATATTATTAAAATTCTGTCTTTGTTCATCATGTCTACATATTTATTTCTCAACATAATCACTCTGGCGACAAACACATTTCTCACAATGAATGACTAGTTTATTGATATTCTTTCTGTAGAATGTTTGACTTTGTTGACAGAGCCACAACCTCACCTGTGCTTGCACCACATCAAAAGTGAAGTCCGCGAAGGTGTTCTTTAAGTTTTGGAAATGATGAAAATTGGATGGGGCCAAGTGAGGATTGTATGGAGGATGAATAGTGACAGTGAACCCAAGGTGTTGGATTGCTGTAGCACTTGCGTGTGGTCTGGCATTGACATGCTGAAGGAATTCGAAACTCAATTACAGCACGCTGTTTCTCATACAGTGATGTAGTTAAGTTGCACACCACCATGTTACATGCTATAATTTGGAGTCGTCTAGCAGCAGAGGGCTGCAAATATGGAGACTTGAAGAATAAAGATGTAGACTGGTAGTAACTTCTGTTTTACTGTAAAAGCTTTGAGAGCTTTCGAGTGGAAAATTCGGAGGCATTACTTTTTAACAGACTGTGATGATGCAAGCTGGGATATTTTTAATTCCCCTCTTGTTTTGCCATCCGCCTCCTTTAAATTCTATTTTTCATTTTTAACTAATTACTATTATCATAAGTGAATCCAATCTGCATTTTCATAAAAGAGAAAGATCAGCTCTCAGTTTTAAAGAATATAACACCATATCTATTTTTGTGCTTAGTTTTATGTATGTAATCGATTTTCTAATTTATTTAGACTATTCCTAGTTGGTATCTTCCATTATACGGTGAAATCAGTAATTGTTTTGTAACTTAAGTTCTATTGTTGACTTATAAACAAATATAATTCTGTACTAATTATAAACATTTAGAGGAACAACTAATATTATTCTTAAAGGATCTATTTGGCTCTATTCGAAAACAAGTTAGCAAAGCCAACCCTTAATTAATTCCAAAGTAATTAACAGTTTTTCAAAAGTATTGTTTACATAACGATATATGTTAACTTCATCATTTAAACAAATAATTTGGCCTAACTCTTGTAGTAGAAGAAACTGTTATAAAGAACCAATTTTTTGATGTATTCAGTTAATTTAATGAGTGAAGTTTTAATTGTAATTTCTGTAAATTTAACTTTGAACAATGTGTAAGTTCAACAACTATTATTGTGAGGATATATAAGAGCCCAAATTTTGGTCACGAGACAGTCAGTCCATGGCTGAGTTTCAGACGAGAAACCTGTGTTGGTATGAGGATGAATAGTGACAGTGAACCCAAGGTGTTGGATTGCTGCAGCACTTGCGTGTGGTCTGGCATTGACATGCTGAAGGAATTCGAAACTCAATTACAGCACGCTGTTTCTCATACAGTGATGTAGTTAAGTTGCACACCACCATGTTACATGCTATAATTTGGAGTCGTCTAGCAGCAGAGGGCTGCAAATATGGAGACTTGAAGAATAAAGATGTAGACTGGTAGTAACTTCTGTTTTACTGTAAAAGCTTTGAGAGCTTTCGAGTGGAAAATTCGGAGGCATTACTTTTTAACAGACTGTGATGATGCAAGCTGGGATATTTTTAATTCCCCTCTTGTTTTGCCATCCGCCTCCTTTAAATTCTATTTTTCATTTTTAACTAATTACCATTATCATAAGTGAATCCAATCTGCATTTTCATAAAAGAGAAAGATCAGCTCTCAGTTTTAAAGAATATAACACCATATCTATTTTTGTGCTTAGTTTTATGTATGTAATCGATTTTCTAATTTATTTAGACTATTCCTAGTTGGTATCTTCCATTATACGGTGAAATCAGTAATTGTTTTGTAACTTAAGTTCTATTGTTGACTTATAAACAAATATAATTCTGTACTAATTATAAACATTTGGAGGAACAACTAATATTATTCTTAAAGGATCTATTTGGCTCTATTCGAAAACAAGTTAGCAAAGCCAACCCTTAATTAATTCCAAAGTAATTAACAGTTTTTCAAAAGTATTGTTTACATAACGATATATGTTAACTTCATCATTTAAACAAATAATTTGGCCTAACTCTTGTAGTAGAAGAAACTGTTATAAAGAACCAATTTTTTGATGTATTCAGTTAATTTAATGAGTGAAGTTTTAATTGTAATTTCTGTAAATTTAACTTTGAACAATGTGTAAGTTCAACAACTATTATTGTGAGGATATATAAGAGCCCAAATTTTGGTCACGAGACAGTCAGTCCATGGCCGAGTTTCAGACGAGAAACCTGTGTTGGTTAGAATGATAACAACACATAAAATTAATAGTGTAATAAGTGTGGTTAAGTTTTTACTGTTCGTAGGTGTAGCAGTATGTGGAGGTTCGCCTGCAAACTATTAATGAGGCTTATGGAAAGTTTAAACAATAGTGCAGTGGCCATACATATATAACTGTGTATTATTGGGAGGTTGTGCAAAGTGAAAGTAAACTACGGTGAAATGCAAATGTGTACCTGTCGGCTACATTATTTACGGTAGACAGTGTCCAAATTACAAACCCCATTTTTCAGCCAGTGTAGCAGTACGTCGACACAAGGGATAATAAACGAAGACATAAATAAAGCAGGTGGAACTGCTGCAAGACCCTTGTAACATACTCTGCTGGGAAAAAGTATATCCTGTTAGAGGTTTCCAGTTGACTTAATATTTACTGTTGCAACAGTGTATATGGAGTACATGAAATGATTGCATTTACAGATAAATACCACTAGCGGTTCTAAGGTACCAGGTATCGACCCATACTGAAACACCCTTATTAGTACCTGTTGTAGTCTCCACAGGCAGCAATGCAATCTCTGACTCTGGCATCCAGTCAGTCACACAGATCACTGGGATCTACTATGCCACACCTGCTCAACTTGTTCACATAGTTCTGTAAGAGTTGCTGGTTGACAAGTTGCACAAGTCACTTCTTGTCTCATCATCTCCCACACTTGCTCATTTGGAGACAAGTCAGGAGATTGTGTTGGCCAGGGAATATGGGGTAAGTTTACCATTTTTCAGTCTGCCTTCTAAGAAATGGAGTCTGAAAAATGGCAAACTTACATTTATGGCATATGTAGATTTAAAGTAAATTTTAGACAATGTTGACTGGAATACACTCTGAAATTTTGAGGGGGTAACAGGGAAGCAAAAGGTTATCTACATTTTGTACAGATCCAGACTGTAGTTACTAAAATTGAAGAACATAAAAGGAAGCAGTAGCTGGGAAGGTAGTGTAGTGGGGTTGTAGTGTACCACCAGGTTATTCAACTTGTACATTGAATGAGCAGTAAAGAAACTAAGAGAAATTTGGAATGGAAATTAAAGTTCAATGAAAAGAAATAAAAACTTCAAGGCTTGCAAAGACACTGTAATTCTGTCATTGATGGCAAAGGATTTGGAACATCAGTTGAACAAAAGAGGTTATAAGATGACTATGTCAATAAAAGTAAAACGAGAGTAAGAAAATATAGGAAATTGAAATCACGCAGCGCTGAGAGAAACATATAATGAGTGGAATACTGAAAGTTATAGATGAATTTTACTATGTGGACAGCAAAATAAAGTATGTAGCTGAAGTAGAGAAGATATAAAATCTAGACACAGTAGTAAGAAAAGTGTTTCCCAAAAAGATAAATTTGTTAATGTGGAACAGAAGTTTAAGTGTTAGTAAGTATTTTCTGTAAGTATTTGTCTTGAGTGTAGCATTATACAGAAGTGAAGTGTGGATGATAAATAATACAGAAAAGAAGAGAGTAGCAGCCTTCAAAAAACAGTGCTACAGAAGACTGCAAATATTAGTGGTGGGTAGATCAATAACTAATAAAGAGATAATGAATCAAACTGAGAAGAAACAAAATTTATAGCACAACTTGACTAAAAGAAGCAGTTGGTTGTCAGAGCACATACTGAGGCATCAAGAGATAATTCATTTGGTAATGGAGGAAAGTGTAGGTAGTAAAAATTGTAGAGGGAGGCCAAAGTTTGACTGCAGTAAGCAGGTTCAAGTGGATGCATGTTGCAGTAGATAAGCAGAGACGGAGAGCCACATCAAACCACCTCCACAACCAACAACAACAACGAGCCACTTTCCAAAACCCAGTCTTTTTTTTTTTATTTTATTTATTTATTTATTGTTCCGTGGGACCGCATTTAGGAGAAGTCTCCATGGTCATGGAACGAGTCAATACATGAAATTATAACACGATTGTAGAAACAGATAAAATGAAATATAAGAAACATATTCAGGTGACAAGTCGTTAGTTTAAATAAAGAAAATCAAGAATGTAACACTGGAATTTGCTTAATTTTTTATCTCTTCCAGGAGCTCCTCGACAGAATAGAAGGAGTGAGCCATGAGGAAACTCTTCAGTTTAGACTTAAAAGTGTTTGGGCTACTGCTAAGATTTTTGAGTTCTTGTGGTAGCTTATTGAAAATGGATGCAGCAGAATACTGCACTCCTTTCTGCACAAGAGTCAAGGAAGTGCATTCCACATGCAGATTTGATTTCTGCCTAGTATTAACTGAGTGAAAGCTGCTAACTCTTGGGAATAAGCTAATATTGCTTACAACAAACGACATTAAAGAAAATACATACTGTGAGGGCAATGTCAAAATTCCCAGACTATTGAATAGGGGTTGACAAGAGGTTTTCGAACTTACACCATACATAGCTCGAACAGCCCGTTTTTTAGCCAAAAATACCCTTTTTGAATCAGAAGAATTACCTCAAAAAATAATACCATATGACATAAGCGTATGAAAATATGCGAAGTATACTACTTTTCGTGTTGAAATGTCACTTATTTCAGATACTGTTCTAATGGTAAATAAAGCGGCATTTAGTTTCTGAACAAGATCCTGAACATGGGCTTCCACAACAGCTTACTATCTATCTGTACGCCTAGGAACTTGGAACTGTTCCGTCTTGCTTATAACATGCCCATTCTGTCTGATTAAAATGTCAGTTCTTGTTGAATTGTGGGTTAGAAACTGTAAAAACTCTTACTGTGATTTAGCATCAAATTATTTTCCACAAGCCACGAACTTATATCATGAACTACATTATTTGATAATGTTTCAATATTACACACAAGATCCTTCACTACCAAGGTGGTGTCATCAGCAAACAGAAATATTTTTGAATCACCTGTAATACTAGAAGGCATATCATTTACATAAATAAGGAACAGCAGTGGCCCCAGCACCGACCCTTGGGGAACGCCCCATTTAACAGTGCCCCATTGGGACTGAACATCATTACCACTCTCAATATTGCGGAGGATTACCTTCTGCTTTCTGTTCTTAAAGTAGGAGGCGAACCAATTGTAAGCTACTCCCCTTACTCCATAATGTTCCAACTTCTGCAGTAATATTTTGTGGTCAACACAGTCAAAAGCCTTCGTTAAATCAAAGAAAACACCTAACGTTCGCAACCTTTTATTTAATCCGTCCAAAACCTCACAGAGAAAAGAGACTATAGCATTTTCAGTTGTTAAGCCATTTCTAAAACCAAACTGTACATTTGGCAGCAAATTATGTGAATCTAAATGCTGCAGTAACCTTGTATATACAACCCTCTCGATAACTTTAGCAAACACTGATGGCATAGAAATAGGTCTATAATTGTCAACATTATCCCTGTCTCCCTTTTTATAAAGTGGCTTCACTACCAAGTACTTTAATCGGTCAGGAAACCGACCACTCCTAAAGGAAAAGTTACAGATATGGCTAAGTACTGAGCTAACATACGTGGAACAATACTTCAGTATTCTGCTAGATACCCCGTCATATCCATGAGAGTTCTTGGTCTTTAGTGATTTAATTATTAACTCAATCTCCCTCTTGTCAGTATCATGGAGGAGCATTTCAGGTAACAGTCTCGGAACACTTTTTTCTAAGAGCGCTATATGATTCCCTGTTGGGACTAGGTTTCTATTTAGTTCACCTGCTATATTCAGAAAGTGATTATTAAGTACTGTACATATATGCGACTTATCAGTAACACGGACATCCCCACTACGCACTGATTCTATATTCTCGACCTGTCTCTGCAGACCAGCCACTTCCTTTACGACTGACCATATGGTTTTAATTTTATCCTGAGACTTAGCTATTCTATCTGCATACCACATACTTTTTGCCTTCCTAATAACTTTTTAAGCACCTTACAATACTGCTGCATTTAGATTTTGACTGTTTCTAACGTTTTGATATAATTGCCACTTTGTTCTACAAGATATTCTTATCCCTTTAGTCAGCCACCCAGGCTGCCTGTTTGTGCTAGTACCCTGTTTTGAACGTTCTAACGGAAAGCAACTTTCAAAGAGCACGAGAAAAGTCTTGAGGAAAGCATTATATTTATCGTCTACTGTATCAGCACTATAAACATCTTGCCACTCTTGTTCCTTGATAAGGTTTACAAAAGTCTGTACAGCAACTGGATCAGCTTTCCTAAAAAGTTGGTAACTATATTTAACATGTGTTGCAGCACAAAAATCTTTTAGACTTAAAATTTGTGCATCATGATCTGAAAGGCCATTCACCTTTTTGCTAACAGAATGCCCTTCTAATAATGACGAATGAACAAAAATATTGTCTATGGTTGTTCTACTGTTCCCTTGCACTCTCGTTGGAAAGAATACGGTTTGCATAAGATTATATGAATTAAGGAGGTCTACCAGCATCCTTTTCCTTGCACAATCACTTATACAATTAATATTGAAGTCACCACATATAACTAACTTTTTGTATTTCCTATAAAGTGAACCAAGAACCTCCTCTAGCTTTAGCAAAAATGTTGTGAAATCGGAGTCTGGGGATCTATAAATAACAACAGTAAGAAGTTTAGCTCCACTAAATTTAACCACACCTGCACAACATTCAAACACCTTTTCAGTGCAGTACTTTGAAACATCAATTGACTCAAATGGGATACCGTTTTTCACATACATGGCTACTCCCCCACACCGAAAAGAACTCCTAGAAAAGCTGCCAGCCAACCTGTATCCTGGTAAAGGAAGCCTCTGAATTATCTCCTTATTTAAGAAGTGTTCAGATATACCAATAATTTCAGAGTCAACATCTATAAGCAGTTCACTAACTTTATCTCTAATACCTTGTATATTTTGATGAAATATACTAATTCCCTCATTAATCGGATACCCAAGCTTTGTAGAAAGTGGTTTCTTTGTTAGAGAGACTTCCCTTAAGCAGGAATACCTATCAGCTGACTTCAATCTAAAAAAGGTACAGCTCTAACACCCACAACTACCGGAATTTTCCCATGAGTGATTCCACCACCCCCACCTATGCTGTCACCTATAAGTTTTGCCAACCTCCCCTTCCCATACCTGTTGAGGTGCAGGCCATGTCTAGTGAAACCCGTCCTACTGATAGACTCCACCGACACCACTGAAATGTGACTCATGCCTTCTGTCATCAGCGCACCCCCAAGTCTCATGTTATTACGTCTGACGGCTGTATTAAGATGAGACCGATCGTGACGCTGAAACAGTTCCACGAAATGCACATTCGTGTTGCCAGTCTGAGTGGCTATCTTTTCCAGGTCACCATCTATGTCACACTCCCCATCCCTATCAATACTATTACCAGCCCCACCCACAATCACTACCTGATCCTCTTTAGTAAAATCCCTACATAACCCCCCTATGTTAAAAGTCACCTGAGCCAATCCTGCATTAGGCTTCACAATGCTGGTGACCTGGTACTCACTCCCCAAAACTTCCTGCAACTGCTGGCCTACACCTCTACCATGAGAACTACCTAACAGCAGAACCTTCTTCTTTCTCTCAGACTTTGCAACTGTCCTAGCCACCGTAACTGCTGAGGTCTGCTGCATACTTCCTACATCTACAGCTACTAGAGATTCCTCTCCACTAGACTCTGACAGTTGGTCATTTCTATTACAAACACCAATAGTAAAACTATCTGAAAATCTCCTTCTCCTAGCAGATCTCTTGCCAACAGCCAGCTCCCATTCCCCAACCCCCCTTTCCCTCCTCATCCTATCTAGCTTCTCCTGTGCGTTTTTCAACTGCACCTGAACGGCACAGATCTTACGTTCCTGCTCCTCTATCAACTTACTCTTGCTACATAGCCTGCAGTTCCAGGAGAGGATCTCACCAGAATGCCCACTGGCTTCCCCACTGCATTCCCCCCAGTGAAAATACTTCGAACAAGTCTC
Source organism: Schistocerca piceifrons (assembly GCF_021461385.2). NCBI lineage: Eukaryota > Metazoa > Arthropoda > Insecta > Orthoptera > Acrididae > Schistocerca > Schistocerca piceifrons. Next base: position 366,443,112 of record NC_060138.1, on the reverse strand, counting down.
ACACCGCAATCCACTACTCATGAACCTACGGCAAAGCCCACACTTCTCACTCATGGTAAAATTTTACAATTATTGAAACAAGAAAACAACTTTATCTAAGTTCCGCTACTACAATAAGAAGATGTTAAAAACTGACTACAATTATCACAAACTTGCTCTACAAGGGAAGTAACTACTATTATTGACAGTATTAATCAACAACAAATGAGAATATAACAAAATACTAACACAGAAAGGAAATCAAACGTCTAATGACAGTAACGAAACTGAAAGCAGTTCACAAAAATTTCTTCTGAAGTTATTTCACCGGAAAACACCAAGAACACTGGTTGAAGACTACTAAAGTTCCTAAATAAACTACTATACACAAACAATTAATTAGTACTTAGCTTTCGATGCGCCGCTACAGCTGCAACTGGTCAGCGCGGAATGTAAACACGGGTAAGAGGTTAAGTTGCTCGATACGAAACACTCACAAAGATACTTACACAGTTGGAACAGTCTGGTCAAGATTCTGAATCATTAGTAGGTATTAGGAAAAGATGACCTTGAGCAGCTTATATTGTGGTTCCCATCTCTTATTATTGTAAAGGAACCACAATATCATGTCCTATTCATTCCACAGGTTCATTGGTCTCTCATAGCTCCCCCATCCCCCAACATCCTTACTGTCATTGTCTCATTGTAGGATTTGCAATGTGTGACACATCTATTGACTTCTGCTCATTGGTTTGCCCACCAGTACTTCATGCTACTCACTCATTTTGAACTATGGACTAATAGACTGTCATGACATTCCTTAAAATCTGTTATGTAGGCTCTCTGGTATAAACAACAATACACATTGCTTTCTCTATGATGTTATAGGAATATTCCAGCAACTTCAAATTTTGGATGTTGTTTCCATGTCTGTCACTGCATGATAGTTGATTGTACGAGGTGCATTCAAGTTCTAAGGCCTCCGATTTTTATTCTAATTAATTACTCACCCGAAATCGATGAAACTGGCATTACTTCTCGGAGTAATCGCCCTGCAGACGTACACATTTTTCACAACGCCGACGCCATGATTCCATGGCAGCGGCGAAGGCTTCTTTAAGAGTCTGTTTTGACCACTGGAAAATCGCTGAGGCAATAGCAGCACGGCTGGTGAATGTGCGGCCACGGAGAGTGTCTTTCATTGTTGGAAAAAGCCAAAAGTCACTAGGAGCCAGGTCAGGTGATTACGGAGCATGAGGAATCACTTCAAAGTTGTTATCACGAAGAAACTGTTGCGTAACATTAGCTCGATGTGCGGGTGCGTTGTCTTGGTGAAACAGCACACGCGCAGCACTTCCCGGACGTTTTTGTTGCAGTGTAGGAAGAAATTTGTTCTTCAAAGCATTTTCGTAGGATGCACCTGTTACCGTAGTGCCCTTTGGAACGCAATGGGTAAGGATTACGCCCTCGCTGTCCCAGAACATGGACACCATCATTTTTTCAGCACTGGCGGTTACCCGAAATTTTTTTGGTGGCGGTGAATCTGTGTGCTTCCATTGGGCTGACTGACGCTTTGTTTCTGGATTGAAAAATGGCATCCACGTCTCATCCATTGTCACAACTGACGAAAAGAAAGTCTCATTCATGCTGTCGTTGCGCGTCAACATTGCTTGTCAACATGCCACACGGGCAGCCTTGTGGTCGTCCGTCAGCATTCGTGGCACCCACCTGGCTGACGCTTTTCGTATTTTCAGGTCGTCATGCAGGATTGTGTGCACAGAACCCACAGAAATACCAACTCTGGAGGCGATCTGTTCAACAGTCATTCGGCGATCCCCCAAAACAATTCTCTCCACTTTCTCGATCATGTCGTCAGACCGACTTGTGCGAGCCCGAGGTTGTTTCGGTTTGTTGTCACACGATGTTCTGCCTTCATTAAACTGTCGCAGCCACGAACGCACTTTCAACATATCCATAACGCCATCACCACATGTCTCCTTCAACTGTCGATGAATTTCAATTGGTTTCACACCACGCAAATTCAGAAAACGAATGGTTGCACGCTGTTCAAGTAAGGAAAACATCGCCATTTTAAGTATTAAAAACAGTTCTCATTCTCGCCGCTGGCGGTAAAATTCCATCTGCCGTATGGTGCTGCCATGTCTGGGACGTATTGGCAATAAACGCGGCCTCATTTTAAAGCAATGCACATGTTTCTATCTCTTTCCAGTCCGGAGAAAAAAAATCGGAGGCCTTAGAACTTGAATGCACCTCGTACAGTTGCAATTATGCCTTCTGTGTCAACCATGAGTCGTCCTCTGACTTTTCTATTTAATTCGTCTGTGTTGTGTAGTTTTGTGGTTTGATGAACTACCTCTAACTGAAATTTTCTCAACAATAAGGCCAGCTAATCTGCTGCTAGGAGTAAATGAGAGCACTCACTGAAAGGTAGAACATTGGGTGATCAACAGGCACACACAAAAAAAAAAAAAGAAAACTTGCTAGCTTTTGGAGTATGCCTGTCGCAGCTTCATGCTTCTGTCTTTTGGTGTCTGGGCTCCTTTCTTCTAAAGTATTTACATTCTACTAAAACATTACTACAAGATCAGTCTGCTGCTAGGATCCTTTTGATTTAAGAACTAGTCCTGCATAATCCACAACAAAAGTGAATTCTTGTCCGACTAGCAAATGCAGGTTCTAGTTTATGCCACAAACCAAATGCATATAAATTTTTTTTCTATCTCTCGAGCAGTTACATTTGGCTTTGATTGGAGAGATGTTCTTCTGTCAGTTTCTTGTAATATGACTTCTCCAATTGCAAAATCAGTAGGTAGAATGAAGGGTTAGTCAAAATATGGATAATCTAGTGTCTGGATTGTTGTCAGTGCATATTTCAGGATTTCCATCAGTTTAGGATATTCAGAACTACTGGCAGAGACTGCTCCTTTTTAAGTTGTTGAGTCATCTGATGTGCTATGTGAGCATACACTTTGATTAATTTTCTGGAAAAATAAGATAAACCCAATAATGACTGTATTTCCTCCATGTCTGTGGGCTCAGAGTAGTGTTTTGCAGATTCTACTGGACTCTTGCCTGCAGTAATTCTGTCTCGTAGGTACTTTGCTTGTAAGGTATTGAGAGCACAACATTCATGAAGAACAGTATCCATCAATTGCTGAAATGCCACTGATACAGTCTGAAAACTTGAAGGAAGACAATTGTATTTGTATGCACCTATACGGGTAAAAAATGAACTTTTTGCACTGCCATCTGGATGTGCAGTTAACTGATTATAAACACTGGTTGAATCACAAACCAAGATAAATGTGATTTGAGACTTTCTCGGCGTATTCCATTCGTGAAATCTTCTCGGGTGATCAGCCGAGTAAAGGCGTCGTCTTCTCGCAACGTTTCGAGGGGTTTCGTACCCATCATCTTCAAGCTTGAAGATGATGGGTACGAAACCCCTCGAAACGTTGCGAGAAGACGACGCCTTTACTCGGCTGATCACCCGAGAAGATTTCACGAACAAACCAAGATTTCACATGAGTCAAAATAATCTAAGGATTGTACCACATTTGGCAATGAATGAATGTCTGGCTGTGTTACAACATTCAGCTTCTGGTAATCAAAACAAAATCTGCTGGCAATTTTGTTCTTAATAGTTGCTGTTTGCAATGTCCAAGATAGATCTGAGAATTCAATGAAATCCTCTTCTATACGTCGCTTAATCATATCTTTGACAGAGGAAATTTTTTTTTTCATCAAACAGTAATTGATTTAATTTGGTGACCAGTTTCTTCGCAATTGGTCTGAGTAATTTCTCAGTTGACTTTCAACACAGTCACTTGATGGAATAGAATTTACAGACTACACACATTGCTATTTAATAGATAATTTAATTACGTTTTATGGGCCTTCGTTAAGTGACATTGCAACAGTAGTTTCCCTTGGTGGATCCATTTGTGTGTTTCTCACATTATTAATACCTACTGGCATATGCAGCTTCACACTAGGCACTTCTCCAATCACTTTGAGTTCTCACAATATACCAGTAATGATTTCTTGAGTCTAACACATAACTGTATGCTGATAGCTTTGGCATCTGCTTTGAAATACATAATTTTTTCCCAGGGGGATGGACTCACTTTCTGTAAGCTGTATGTCAACTCTGAATGGTATAACTGCACTGCTACTCATTGTGTGCATTACCTCAGCAACACAAACACCCAGAAGACTGACTTCTTTTTAGCTTCCTTTGCATTTGTAATTCTTGTGTCTGCCTGCAGTGCAGCATCAGTGGTTGCTTGGTATAGATCAATCACATTTTAAAGTGGGAATGTTTTTCTTGCACTGGCTCTAGTTCATGACACTCGGGCAGAAAGAAAAAGGTTCTGACATGCATGTTGAAGTTATTCCTTGTCGAATAATACTTTGTGCAGACATAGAAATTTGACTGCAAATTAGGAAACAGACTGTTTGTATCAATTAACTTTTTAATAAGACAGGCAAAGACAATGGATGAAATGAAATTAAGTATTCCTGTATCATGGAAAGGCTGGATTACTGTTCTTTACCATTGTGTGTTTTCTGGCAACAATTCAGACTTAAACTGACATTTCCTTAATCCATATCTACTCATGAATCTTAAAATAGGGGGGACCTCATTTCTCAGAGCACATTTCTGTTTGTATGTGTTTGAGTTTGAATAGCAGCCTGTTAACATAAGTTTCGCCCCTAGAGATACTTTGTGCTTGTAAACAATGGCAACCTGTACCCTCGTTTGGATTCCATTTTAAATTGTATAGTCACTTGTAACTGGTTCTCAGATGAATAGATGTTAAAAACTTATATTTATTACTTCCTATATCATCATGTCTAGTAATGTGCTGTGGTGTGCAACTAGACTGTTAGTAGCTGACAGGTTTATTCTAATAGAACATTACTACTGGTTAACTACACACCTTTTTGTGTAACTGATAGTTTTGAAGTCCCCTGATAACTTCAAACAGAGGTCAGTTTGTACAATTGGTTTGAGCTGAGGGCGCACTTGAAAAGTGGAATGACTGAATTATCTGTTATCCAGTTTCTTGTGTATGACTGCTCTATCTTACTATGATTACGTGGTAACAAATGGGAAGCAAAACAGGAAACTCTAATAGCTTGAGATAAGTATCAGTTTGGTAAAACTGTGTATTGATTAATGTCATGTACACCAACACTATAAACCATGTACAGCTGTTATTAGCCAAGAAGTCTAAGCAATACATTTCATATTGTTTGTAATGAAGAGAAAACTAACGACAATGTAACAAAATACTTAATCTTTGAGCAATGTACTGGACTGATGAGTGAGGCAGGAGAAATACATCCCTCAGTAAGCAACCTATATGTGCCTTCTGACAGTTACACAGATAAGTTCTACTGAAATTTTCATTTTCCTGCATACAGAAAAGTATAACATAGTAAGCAATATGGTTTAGTGGGTTCACTAAGATTTGGAAGAAAATAAACAAAAGTGTTTTGCACCAGGGCAGATGCACAATGCCATATTGTTTTAAGCAGACACAATCAACAACAACAACACAAGAGTTTTAAAATTACAATGATAGGTATCATGTAGAATGGACAAAATTAATTAAAAATTACTGGAAAACTCTAATGATTGTAAAATGTAATGAAAGGATTAAAACTGGAAAGTGCAGCCTTATGGTTGATGTTTAGCACACAAGATCTACTATGAAGAGCCAAAGAAACTGGTACACCTGCCTAACATTGTGTAGGGCCCCACGAGCACGCAGAAATGTCACAACATGGTTTGGCATGGACTCGACTAACGTCTGAAATAGTGCTGGAGGGAAATGACACCATGAATCCTGCATAGCTGTCCATAAATCTGTAAGAGTATGAGGGGGTGGGGTGGAGAACAGCACAGTGCAAGGCATCCCAGATATGCTCAATAATGTTCATGTCTGTGGAGTTTGGTAGCCAGCGGAAGTGTTTAAACTCAGAAGTGTGTTCCTGGAACCACTCTGTAGCAATTCTGGACATGTGGGATGTTGTATTGTCCTGCTGGAATTGCCCAAGTCTGTCAGAATGCATAATGGATGTGAATGGATCCAGTTTGCTTACATACGTATCACCTGTCAGAGTTGTATCTAGACATATTGTCACTTAGAAGAAGGTGTAATTAGATGAATGACGAACACTCACTTCACTTAACGAAGGTTTATTCAGTGCTTGCACATACAGTATATATACAGCTACAGAACATTCCAGTACAGTGATTCTTGTTATTTGTGGATACTTCTAGAATGTACTCGAAGTGAATATAGAAATTAAAATTGTACAGTCCAGGTGAGTTTTGAACTCACGGCCCTCCATGCAACAGTTTAGCATCATAACCACTACACCATCTTGTTACTCAGCTTCTTCTGCGACATTGCTCCCCCCTTAAGAGAACAGCGTCTCAGTGTTACATCGTCCTAGTCCAGGAACAAGTCATTGGTCCTGCATACCCCAACTCCTGTTGACTGATTCTTGCCCTGGCGGTGATCTTGTGAGAACTTCTTCTGCCGCTACACACTTCGTCATCTTTCTGCTTGTTTCCTGTCGCTGGAGCTTCGAATTTACCCTGGGTTGCGGGATCCTTATAGGGTTTCATCCGAAGGACGTGGACCGTATCTCTGATCTTTCGTCGTCTTGTGTCTGGGTCGAAATCTTCAAGTATCATTAGACAACTGTCTTACAACCTTATAAGTTCAAAGAAGTGCCTGAGGAGCTTGTCAGAGATACCAACCTTCCGAACAGGAGTGAAGATCCAGACGAGGTCACCAGGCTAGTAGACAACAGGGCTAGTAGACAACAGGGCGGTGGCTCACGTCATACCTTTGGCAATCGTTTTCTTGAGCCTGCAGCATGCAGAGTCAAGCTAACTGCAGAGCTTCCTCAGCTCTGGTTAACACCTGGTCAATGTAGTCGTCGTCCATGTTGTCAGGATGTAACAGAAACATAGTGTCCATCATCGTAGTCGCCTCACGCCCATACACCAGGAAAAATGGGGTAAATCCTGTGGTGTCTTGTTTGCCGGTGTTGTAGGCAAATGTTATAAAAGGTAGCACCTCATCCCAGCTGTTCTGCTCAACACTTTGATGAACAAAGTAAGAGCATATGGACTATCAGACCAATTGTGTGATTGGATTGAAGAGTTACTAGATAACAGAATGCAGCATGTCATTCTCAATGGAGAGAAGTCTTCTGAAGTAAGAGTGATTTCAGGTGTGCCGCAGGGGAGTGTCGTAGGACCGTTGCTATTCACAATATACATAAATGACCTTGTGGATGACATCGGAAGTTCACTGAGGCTTTTTGCGGATGATGCTGTGGTATATTGAGAGATTGTAACAATGGAAAATTGTACTGAGATGCAGGAGGATCTGCAGTGAATTGACACGTGGTGCAGGGAATGGCAATTGAATCTCAATGTAGACAAGTGTAATGTGCTGTGAATACACAGAAAGATAGATCCCTTATCATTTGGCCACAAAATAGCACGTCAGCAGCTGGAAGCAGTTGATTCCATGAATTATCTGGGAGTACGCATTAGGAGTGATTTAAAATGGAATGATCATATAAAGTTGATCATTGGTAAAGCAGATGCCAGACTCAGATTCATTGGAAGAATCCTAAGGAAATGCAATCTGAAAGCAAAGGAAGTAGGTTAGAGTACGCTTGTTCACCCACTGCTTGAATATTGCTCAGCAGTGTGGGATCCGTACCAGATAGGGTTGATAGATGAGATAGAGAAGATCCAACGGTGAGCAGCGCACTTCGTTACAGGATCATTTAGTAATTGCGAAAGCGTTACGGAGATGATAGATAAACTCCAGTGGAAGACTCTGCAGGAGAGACGCTCAGTAGCTCGGTACGGGCTTTTGTTGAAGTTTCGAGAACATACGTTTACCGAAGAGTCAAGCAGTATATTGCTCCCTCCTACATATATCTCGCGAAGAGACCATGAGGGTTAAATGAGAGATATTAGAGCCCACACAGAAGCACACCGACAATCCTTCTTTCCACGAACAATACGAGACTGGAATAGAAGGGAGAACCGATAGAGGTACTCGATGTACCCTCCACCACACACCGTCAGGTGGCTTGCGGAGTATGGATGTAGATGTAGATGTAGAGCACTGACAAACATTGATAGCATGTCGGCCAAGGTCTTATTAAGGCGTTCAGTAAGCCCGTTAGTTTGCGGATGGTAGGCAGTCATCATGTGATGAGTAATGTTTGCACCGACCATTTATCTCTGTCACAAGATTCAATTGAAAAACTTTCCTTTGATCCGTAATTAACGATCTAGGGCTGCTGTGTTTTAATACAATATCTTCCACAATGAATTTTACTACCTTGGATGCTTCGGCTGTTTTCACAGCTTTTGTAATGGCATAGAGTGCCAGATAATCAGTGCAATTCCATCTACTGCCACAAGGAGACATTGGAAATTGTCCATGGAGGTCAATGCCAACATGCTGGAAAGGCATTTCGGCTGGTGGAATTGGTACGAGTGGGCCAGGTGGTTTCTGAGGAACTGCCTTTCTCCTCTGGTACTCTCAACAGTGCGACACACAGTGACGGACACTCCTAAATAAACCTGGCCAGAAAAATCTCTTGTGTATTCTATCATATGTCTTAATAAATCCTAAATGTGTCATGGAATTTCTGTAGAACATCTAAGTGCATGTGTTTAGGAATCACTGGTAGCAGCCTCTTTCCAAATGGATCAAAGTATTTCTTGCAAAATAATCCATTAACTACCTTAAATAGTCCTTTCACATCCTCTGACTGATTTAAGGCAAGCATAATTTGAGATATCTTGGCATCCTTCTTCTGCTCAGCAGAGAGATCCTGGAGTGCAGCAAGACAGTCACTATCTTCGTCAATGTCTTGATAGTCTTGCACAGGGTTTCTTGAGAGACAGTCAGCATCTTGGTGTTTTCTTCCACTTTTGGACACTATGGTAATATCATACTCTTGAAAATGTAGTGCCCACCTGGCGAGACGTCCTGTTGGATCCTTAAGACCTGTCAACCAACAAAATGAATGATGGTCTGTAACAACTGTGAATGGCCTTCCATAGAAATACTGTCAAAATTTGCACATGGCCCAGATCACAGCAAGACATTCTCTTTCTGTAGTTGAATAGTTTCTCTTGGTTTTTGTAAGTGTCCTAGAAGCATAGGCTATAACCATCTCTTTTTTCCATCCAAAATTTGCACCAGGATAGCACCAATCCCGTACCTGCTGACATCTGTGTGTAATTCTGTAGGTGCTCTCTCATCATGTAGACCATGTAGAGGGTCAGTCGTCAGAGCTTTTCGCAGCACATCGAAAGAATCTTGTTGAGCACCACCCCAGATAAATTTAGCATCAGCTTTTAACAACTCTTGGAGTGGCCTGGTTTTGATACAAAAGTCTTTGATAAAACAACGGTAATAAGAACATAATCCGAGGAAGCTTCTCACATCTCTAATACTTATAGGAATAGGAAACTCCGTTACAGATATCACCTTTTCTGGGTCTGGCTACATATCTTCGTTTGACACAAGATGTCAAAGTATTTTGATTTCTTTTGCTCAAAGGAGACACTTTCTTGGATTAAGTTTCAGTCGGCCTTGTTAAAGACTTAAGAATGGCTGTCAGTATTTTTATGTTCATCAAAGGTTTCTGAGAACACTATAATGTCATCTAAATAACAAAGACACATTTTCTACTTCAGGTGATGTAGAAGATTATCCATAATGCGTTCAAACGTTGCTGGTGCACTACACAAACCAAACAGCATTACCTTAAACTCATACAGGCCCTCAGGGGTGATGAATGCAGTTTTCTCATTATCAGCCTCATCTGCTTAGATTTGCCAGTATCTGGAGTACATGTCCATGGTTGAAAAAAACTTAGCACCCCTCAGACAACTAGTGTACTGTCAATTCGTGGAAGAGGGTAAACATCCTTTTTAGTTATCTTATTAAGCTTCCTGTAATTAACACAAAAGCGCCAACTGCCATCCTTCTTCCTGAAGGAGCACTGTTGTTGACCATGGGCTCTGCGAAGGCTGAATGATGTCATTCTTCATCATTTTCTCTACCTCATCGCAAATTATTCGACGTTCCATTGCTGACACATGGTACGCCCTCTGGCTTATTGGTTGATGGTCTCCAGTGCTAATCTGGTACTTCACCATCGATTTGTCTAATTTGCTCTTCATCTGTGGATTGGTGCATTCAGAGAACTCTTGAAGAGCGGCAAGTAGCTTCTTCTGTTGTTCCTTAGTGAGAGTTGATGATAGTCAAGCTAGAAGATGTTGTCTCATAGTGGTAGTGGTAATTTTGCCCACAGACTCGGCATGGGAGGTTTCTATGATGTTCAGCTGTTCTTCAATTAATGGCTCAGCGTTTGATACGCACATGCCTCTTGGAAGGATCTGCAGTTCTTGGCGACAGTTAACTATCCACAGTTCACCGAATCGATTCTTAAATGAGACATCAGAGGCTGGGATGACCAAGTTATTCTTTAGTGATACGCTTCTCTTACATTCCACTACAAGATGGATGGGTTGATGCATTGCATGACGCATGACAGTTACCTTTCTAGTGATGACTGCAGGAATGATCACTTCATCCAGCACACATAGTGTCCACACACTCAGATGAGCATCTTCCTGTCCGCAGTATCTCATTTCATCTAGCATAATCCTCAAGCAACCACAATCTATAATTGCCTGAGAAGCTTTAAAACAGTCGAGATGTTTTGTTGTCAATGAATATGGATTTCTGCAACTGGCAATGGTACTTCTCTGAAATGACTGAATGTAGTGATGAATGACAGAGGATTTTTCTTTTCGATGGCCTCACCTCCAAGGAAGGTCGCACCTTTAGTTTTCCAGGTTGCAGCAGCTAGGTAATCGGTTGGAGCTTCTAAACAGTGATGGAGACCTTGATCAGCGTGTTGGGGAGTGTCCTCTCCAGTGGCTAGCTTGCGGTGATGGTGACATATGTTGTCCTTCACCCACATCTTCTTGTTCATCTTCGTTATCCCAGAGTTGACGTCGGCTATGATTGGTCTCTGCTGTCTCCTGATGCGGGCGTCATCAAATATCTGCTGCCTTTCTCGACAATAGCGCACCATATGTCCCAGTTGTCCACAGTGGAAACATACTGGTTGGTTATGCTAGGTCCTCCAGATGTCAGTCTTCCTTGATGCCCTAACAGGTTACTCAGGATGCACTGTAGGAATGTAACTCTGCCTGGGTCTCAACTTTTTCACTGTTTTAAAGGGAAAAGGACGAGAGATTGGGTTCAATGTCTATTCCACTTCCTCCCTTATGACCTCTTGAAGCATCTTGGTTTTTTGCTCGCTGTGCAATTCAAGTGCCTTCTGAATTTCCTCTCTCACTATTTGATGTGCCTTATGAACTTCCTCTCTCACTATCTGATGAAGAACACTTGTGAAATCAGTTGGTTCCTCCATCACAGACATCAATATGATGTTTGGAAGCCATTCAAAATTCTTGTGTGTCTTTTTTGATGCATTGTCTTGATATACTGGCACAATTTTATGAAGTTCTCTGCAGTCAAAACCTCCCTCAGGAGTAGGGCTTGATACATGTCCTCAGCAACATCCTTCATGAGATGTGCAACCTTACCTTCCTCCTTCATTCTAGATCCACTATTTTACACAGCTCCAAGACATCTTGAATGTAGGATGCTGTAGTTTCTCCTGGATGCTGTGCCCTGCACTTTAATTTATCTTCAGCCTTGCACTTCTGTCATTGTGTGTCCCTGAAATACTTATACAGTTCTGCCTGGAATACTTCCCAGCTTGTGAACTTCTACTCGTTGCTCTCATACCATTGCTTGGCAGTGCCCTCCAATTAGAAAAATACATTAATCAAACACACGGTGTCATCCCATTTGTTAAATTTGGCTCTATACGCTCATATACCTTCAGCCGCTTGTTTGAGTCTTGGCCATCGTCACCAGAGAACCTGGAAGGATGTGTCTTGTGGTGGCACACAGTTGCTGTCATCGTAATGTCCTCTTCTTCTTCTGTCTGCGATAGATTGTGATCTGTTGAATATGGCCTGAACTCGGGTTTCTTGCCACATAAATGGCAGTTCTATCATGGCTTGAGGGGAGCCACTGTGTCGTCGATAATGTGTGCTATCACAAGTTCCAATACCTAGCGCCTCCAACAGAACAATTTCACATAGAAGAAGGTGTAATTAGATGAATGACGAACACTAACTTCACGTAACAAAGGTTTATTCAGTACTTGCACATACAAGACCGCGGAGCGAACTGCCTCCGGCCAGAACACACACAGTATATATACAGCTACAGAACATTCCAGTACAGTGATTCTTGACATTTGTGGATATTTCTAGAATGTACTTGAACCAAATAAAGAAATTAAAACTGTACAGTCCAGGTGAGTTTTGAACTCACAACCCTCCATGCAACAGTTTAGTATCATAACCACTACACCATTGTGCTACTCAGCTTCTTCTGCGACAATATCATGAATCCCATATCACACCAGCTGCACATGCCCCACACCATTACAGAGCATCTACCAGCTTAAACAGTCCCCTGTTGACATGCAGGGTCCAAGGATTCGTCAGTTTGTCTCCATACCCGTACACTTCCATCCATTTGCTACAATTTGAAACGAGACTTGTCTGACCAGGCAACATGTTTCCAGTCATCAACAGTCCAATGTCAGTGTTGATGGTCCCTGGCAAGGTGTAAAGCTTTGTGTTGTGCAGTCATCAAGGGTAGATGAGAGGGGCTTCTGCTCTGAAAGCACATATCAATGATGTTTCGTTGAATGATTCACATCTGACACTTGTTGATGGTACAGCCACTGAAATCTGCAGGAATTTGTGAAATGTTGCACTTCTCTCACATTGAACGATTCTCTTCAGTTGTCATCGATCCCATTCTTGCAGGATCTTTTTCCAGCCACAGCAATGTCAGAGATTTGATGTTTTACCAGATTCCTAATAGTCACAGTACACTCGTGAAATGGTTGTACAGAAAAATCCCCACTTCATCGCTACCTCGGAGATGCTATGTCCCATTTCTCATGCACCAACTATAACACCATGTTCAAACTCACTTAAATCTTGATAACCTGCCATTGTAGCAGCAGTAACTGATCTAACAACTGCGTCAAACACTTGTTGTGCTTATATAGGGACTGCCGACTGCAGTGCCATAGTCTGCGTGTTTACATATCTCATTGCAGCCCTGAAACTACCAGAGCAAATTAGGCTGTAGTCCCAAAGACGTATTAGATATACTATTATTACCTAGGCTGTTTGGAAGAGTATACAACAGAAATATTCATGAGTTCAGGGAAACAAAATGCCCTAATCCTAAATATCAGGGGAAGTGTAAGTCCAGAAAATAAACACTAAAGTGATGGCATGTGGAGAACAGTACTGCAAAGTTCCATCAACATGCTGCCTATCCAGAATTTCAAGCATCAGATGGTGGATAAGGGGTTGGAAGCTAAGAACAGTATTTTTACAGTATTATGAGAGTTTTACATTCCATCAATATAAATGCTATATAAGAAGGAAATATGCAATTTTCAAGGATATTTAATGTATAGTAATATTAAAGGTAGTAAGCTTGATTTGTTTTCTGTGGCAGCATACTGAGAATTGTCTTTGGAAGCATGATGTACAAAGATCTTATTGAAGTAAGTACCAAGTTACAATTGTTTGAGGAGGAAATAAACTCTAATGCTGTGAAATACTCTGAACTTTTAGTAAAGTTAAGCAATAAGAACAGAGAATTGCCAATAATACAGGTGAGCCATTCAAAGTTTTCCCAGCACAGTAACGAGCTGCAAACCCTCTATGCGCAACACAGAAATGCCCGCCATCATGCCAAAGACCCCAGTGTAAGCACGTGGGCAAGATGTTCATACTTAGTTTAGTTTTCCTTGTTTAGAGGTCCCACAGGTGTGATCTCATTGTATTTGCTTCTGTGTCCACCAATGCCTTAGTGCCACACTTTGCTAAGCTTGTATCATGCATGTCTGTTGATTAAATCATTTGCTATAAGTATTTTGGCTGCTTCTTTAATTATAGAATCCTTGAATATGGAGGTGGTTGGTAAGATGCCACAAACTGTACTAGACGGTGATCATCTACCACAGATTCTTCAAGTTGACCTAGTCTGGAGTGACGTTTATGTTCATTGCATTTGTCTTTAACAGTATGAGACAACTGCCCATTGTATGATTCCCAACACAGATACAGGTTCATTAAAATTCTTGATCTCAGTAGACTGAGGTCATTTTTCACAGAACACAGCATTGTTTGCACTCATGCTGGAGAGCAGAAGTCACATTCAATTCAGGAAGACAGTACTAGTTGAATTCTCGATGTCTTCTGGCTGCCCATGATGTTCAATGTATAATGTGAATATGCTTCTCTGAGTACCCATTGTAAATAAACACAAAGTGGAGATAGCTAAGCTTTACTGACAGGTTCTCAGGATTGTAATAGATCATCATAGAAGAACACTGACAGCTTCCCAAACCCAGAAATAATATCATTAAATATGTGGAGTATACCAGTAGTGTAAAAGTATTCTGTGTTCACTTTTCAGTTGTACTTTGTTTAAAGAACAAATGCTGGTTTCACAGCACAACTACCATCTTTCTTCTCCTGCCGCTCCTCCTGACTGCACATTAGGCAGAAGGTGGTCTCAGTTTTCTATTACACAGGTTGTATCAAAAGAATCATCCGATTTTTAAAAAAATCATAATTATTATTTTACTTGAGATACGTGCACAAAAAATGTGCTGTTGGAAAGAGCAAACTCTTGAGTTATACACGGTTCCCACTAGGTAGCTACAGTGTGTGCCCACTTCAGTTGTAGTAAAAACGGTGTTGGGACAACAGAAAACATTTTGTGTTCTACGTTTTGTGCAGTACAGGTCAGTAGTAACTGTTCAGCATGATTTTTGTACTAGGTATGGTGGGGATCCTCCTTCAGCACAGAGCTTTAGATGATGGCATGAACAATTCCGAGAAACTGGTTGTTTGTGTAAAGGCAAATCGCTGGGCCATCCCCAAGTGTCTGACACAGACATTGAACGCATCTGCCATGGTTTCACAAGAAGTCTGCAGAAACCCGTTCACTGTGCAGTTCGACAGCTCAACATGCCACTGATGTCCATCTGGCATGTGTTTTTGTCAACGTTTACACGTGAAACCATACAAAATTCAGCTCCTGCAAGCTCTTCATGAAGGTAACAAACAACAACGCATGGTGTTCTGTAATTTTGTTCTTGGCAAGATGGAGGATGACAGTTTTCTTCTATGCCGAAGTGCTTAGTGATGAGGTAACATTCCATTTAAATGGAAAGGTGAACCATCATAATGCGATAATATGGGGTACGGAACACCCGCATGAAGTTGTACAACAAGAGAGGGACTCGCCAAAATCTAATTTGTTTTATGCAGTTTCATGGGAAAAAGTGTATGGTCTATTTTTCTTTACTGAGAACACTGTTTCAGGTAGCACATATCTCAATATGCTTCAGAACTTTCTTTTCCCATACTTGGAGACTGATTCAAATGACTTCATTTACCAACATGACAGGTCACTGCCACAATGGCATTTGGAAGTGCAGGAATTTTTAAATCAAAGGGTTACTGAACGATAGATTGATTGCAGTGGATCAAATGATTCAGCCTTACATTACTGGCCTCCAAGGACACAGGACCTGGGTGTATGTGATTATTTCTTGTGGGTGTTTATAAAAAAAGACTGTTTATGTACCTCCATTACCAACAACAATGAATGAACTGAGACATTGCATAACAGCAGCTGTGGAAGCTGTAACTGAAGATACGCTTGCTGCAGTGTGGGCACAATATGAATACCACATTGACATATGTTGCATCTCAAGGGGGGCATACTGAACACCCACGAAAAGGTATGAAGAAGAACTTTTAGAGTTTCCTGTTCATCAAAAAACAAAATTCATTGTATATGTTTATCAGCTTCAGAAATATAAATGTGCTAAATCAGATGATTCTTTTCGATACACCCTTTATTTATAATGATAATAAGCTATTTTCCTTTGTTAAAAATATGGTTCAGACTGTTGTTATTCTGATGGATTATAACATTCAAATAGCATATATGGTCAATATTCTCACAAAATACCTGTAATTTTTGTGTAATTAAAGCTTAAAAATCATTAAATATCAAGATTTGGTCACGTGATTGAAAACGCTCTGTTATTGGCTGCAACTCTGCTGACATCACAGACAAGGAGTGAGATGAAACTGTATGGGTGTAATAGGAGTGTTAGCCAAAGTTGCAAGGTTTCTACATACTTTTTCTGCAAACAGTTTAGCTATTTAGTGAGGGAAACCACAATTACAATTTTAGGTAACAATATAAAGGAATTTTGTGAACAATGATAGTGCAAATCTTGGAAAGGTGATGCATTAATGCCCCATCCATTTAGAGCAGCGATAGTGCAACGATGGACATTCTTTGCCCCATTCCTTGCAACGCCATTAATATCACTCACAAACTAAAGAATTTTTACAAATAGGTCAGTATACTGTTGCAAGGTTGTTGACTGCCGATCATGAACTATGACCCAAAGCACCATAAAATTATTCTTGGCCAGTCTTAGTGCACTCAGCAGGAGGTACTGCTTACCTTAGACAATTTGCTCAGTGGCGCAACAGATAGCGCACCTGACCACAGAGGATGGTGTCATGTTTCTGAATCCTGGTAGGGTTAAGCATTTTACAAGTTTCATATGAAATACCAAATTAGTATTACCAAGAACTGACTGTAATAGTTGTTTCGATGGTAAGAAATATTATATATAGCTTCGCATTAATCATAGACAGAGAAATGCACAACAGAGGATAAATGCACAACAGAGGATAAATACATTTACTTTGTGAACAAACAATTCACTTTTTTTTTTTAAAGCATTGCTAGTAGTGAAGATATCACCATATTTCCACAGCACAATGAGGTGTATGATCATGAGGTTTTCTATACAGAGAGATATTAAGCACGCACAACATGCAGGTAACACAAACTTAAGATATGTGATGTTTGTGAGTGTAAACTAACACCAGTGTTCGAAGCAGACTAATTCCATCTTTACGTAAGATGATAAAACTTCAAAAGTTTAAACAATAAGGATCCTAGGTGAACAATATGAAGATAAAAATACATTGTTTTTAATAAAGTAAAAAATGTGTGGCCATTTTAACTAGAACATATCTTTGTGATGTGTGTGAACAATGATTTCAAATGTAATCACCTGTAAACAGCAAGGAAAACACAATAATATTCTGTTTCTGATCAGTGTGGTTAAGTTTTGTAATTGCTATTTGTTTTCATATGAGAGGACTGTCAAGTCGTTTGACAAATAAGTTAAAATATTCTTTCTCTTTGGATTCGAACCAGCAATCTGCGACTATCGTCTTATAAAATTTGGGGTCTACCACTCTAAAACCTGAACTACTGAATAGTTTTTGTGAAGCTGGGTAAAATGACAATTTCCTCTAAGAGTTTAATTTCATTTAATGGCGCTATCCTTCCTTGTAACAGTGGAAATGCATATCTCGTAGGTAAATTAATGTAAACTTCACAGTGCAACACATTTTTACTTAAGTGAACTTGTGTCAACGTGGAGGCAATTTGCCAATACATTGCAACCATATTTTACATCTCTCTTCATTCTCTGGAACACTAAAAAAACTTTTCAGGAGTTTTTACAGATGTATTTGTACAGTATGGTGTTACACATCATTTGTAAGCCATTTTTTGAAATTCAAATTCCAAAACAAGACATCACTGTGAATTAGCATTACTACAGTGAGTTAGCAGAGCCCATGAGAAATATGGGCCTCACATGGAACTTGTGTTGTTACACTAGTTGGCTTGTCCGCCACACTTCACGAATGCTTGGTTCTGTGCAGCGCCCATGGAGAATCAATATTTAACTGAAAAGGCACACATTAAAGGTCTTAACTTTGCCATGTCCTACTGAGAACTTGCATGCCTTTAAACGAGCAGTCACGAACTACTAAACTCGTCTGAAATAGTTACTGGCTCCCTGCCGGAGACAGCTGCTGGCAGTCGTTAGACCTGCAGTATCGCATGCTTGATGTATGCACCATGGCCTGTCTTTCTCGTGGGCCTCATGACCTATCCAACAATGTCAAAGGCATCACTTGACTCGAATGGAGCATTTTAGTGGGCTTTCAAATTATTTGAATCTCATGCTTGTTAGAAGCATAAAATGGCATAACTAATCACTTAAAACAATTTCCAGAAAACAGTCAAATACCCTGTTAAAATCTTAGTAACATTGAGATGTAGCTTGTCATTGGCAGAATGTGATGTTCCACATTCTTGATGTTCATTGGCTGGCAAAAGATCTTCATGGGTTAAGATAGATAGTGAATAGGAAGCACCTACTTTCAGAAGGTTTTTATTTATGGTTTGTGCAGATTGGAGTTTTACCGATCATATGCTATTGATAGTAAAGGCCATGTACTGATTCTTTTACCAGCTGGGTGCACTTGTTTGCTCCAAGGGGCTGAGAGTGAAGGGTATGGCATGCACATGACCTCCACAATGTCAAAGAAATCATCGTAAAAAAAGACAATTGATGTTCAGATTTTATTGTCAAAAATTGTTCATGTTTCTTGAGACACACACTTGTGCAAACATTTAGCCAGGATTTTAAGCCTAAGTAGTCAATTAATTACAAAAAGTTTGGATTGTATGTTATAGGAAATCCATTGAGTTCAACTTCTCTGGGTGTGTTATTCCACTATGGAGAAAAAAAGTCTCTTTCAACATCAATGACACTGCAGATCAAAGTCCACAGGGGAGAAGCTGGTTCACAGTTCAAGGGCATTGCGCAGCAGGACCTCTGCAGCACTGGTATTGTACAGCAACTGACATGAAACATTAGATAAGTGCAGAATTAATTGTCCTGAAGCCAAAAACCGCATAAAAAGCATCACTCACATCGGTTTTTAATTGTCCTGAGGCCAAAAACCACATAAAAAGCATCAATCAAAATCAAATCAGATTGTGTGACTGGCACAAAACATGTTCAATATGCTGTCCACTGTTTTCTGCAACAAGTTGAAATAGAAAAACAGCATGTTCTACAACTGATCGAAGTGTTTCTGGGGTCACATTCAGAATGTGTTGCGCAATGCCTGCCTTCAGTGTAGCTAAGTTTGCAATTGGAACACTGAACACAACATCTGTCAAATAGCCCCACAGCCAGAAGTCATACGGATTAAGAGCAGGTGATCGGGACAGCCAGGCTGTAGGGAAATGGTGGCTGATAATTCTAGCGTTTCTGAAATGGTGCTTCAGCAGCTGCTTAACTGGATTTGCTATGTGTGGAGGTGCGCCATCTTGCATAAAAATGATCCCATCCATGCTGTTGGAGAGCTGGAATGGCGTGGTTGCACAAAAGACACTCATAGCGCTTACCAGTGACAGTACAGGTAATAGGACAGCAAGCTCCTGTCTCTTTTAAAAAAATATGGCCCTATGATAAATGATGCCGTAAACCTGCACCACATAGTGACATTTTCAGGAAGAAGAGGTACTTATTGATTTGTGTGTGGATTTTCCGTTGCCCATATTTGATAATTCTGCGTATTAATATATCCTATCAGATGGAAGTGGGCTTTATCTGTCCACAAAATCTTCCACAGCCAATCATTGTCCGCTTTGATGTGAGCAAGGAATTCTAAAGCAAAAGTCTCTCTTGTTGGCAGGTCAACAGGAAGCAACTCGTACACGTGGGCAATTTTGAATGGATTGCAAAGAAGGATGTTTCATAGGATTTTACACACAGTGCTCACAGGTATGTCCAGTGTTCGGGAAATTCTTCATGCACTAAATGTTTGAGCACCACCACTCATCTCCTGCATTGCTGTGGCCCTGCTTCCCCTGACGTCGAATCAATTCATTTCCTCCCTCTACCAGGCTGCACACCAAAAGAACCTGTCTTTTCAAATTTCCAAATCCTTTTCTCCAGATCCAGGGCAGTCATCAGACCAACACATTTTTTCAGACCCTTTCATGTCTGGATCCTCTGCAGAGTGATGTGTGCACAGTTCTTATAATACAGCTTTACAAGCAGAGCACGATCCTGCATTGAGACGGTCATGGAGAATGTCAGAGACACGAAAGGAGGAAAAGTGGTGTACCTGGCATGTTTATACCAACTTCAATGGATCGTGTGCATGACAGGTGTTTTCATTTACATTTTCTGACTTATGCAGTGCCATCTTCGATCAACTTTCATACTTCTTTTTATTTTATTTTATTTACTTATTTTTTTGCATACGTTTTCCCCCTTCTCTGACAATATTTCATTGCAATTTGACGTCATTCTAACCTGTGGTGTTATTTCTACAGTGTTTCGAATGTTTAACTTTAATTGTAATCACCCTGTACATTGTGGCTGTCTTTATTAACAGAATCAATCATTAAATTATTGTGTGTTTACAAAAGTGTAGATATGACTCACACTTATGCAGTTCGAGTTGCGACACATAAGAGTTCACTTCATGCTCAGAGGTTACCGACGTCATAGACCATTTATGGTCCATGACCGATGTTATAGCACTTGACAGGCCTCATGGGAGCAGTTAAACTCAACAAGTGGATTATCGCGCCATTGTAGTTTCATGTCACTGACTACATCACAGCAATTCCACCTAGGGAAGGGAAAAACATATCAGTTAAAACCAATAACAATATTTTAGTTCTGAATAATCGGTATTTTTTGTCTCAATTATAACAGATATTTTTCACTTTTTGCTAATAACCAGGTAGAAAAACCAGCATATCAGTTTTCCATAGCAGCAGTACTAGAATTTTTGTTTTCAAATAATTTTTTTTAAATGAGTAGTGTTCATTTGTAAAATTTCAATTGCTTTGAAATATTGGATTATTATAGAACGGGAAAAGCAATCAGTCTCATATTAATAACAATGCCTACAGGTAGAAACTTGTACCTGTTGTCGTGTGACGTGGCTCATTCGACGTTATACGTGTACGTGCAAGTGTGTTAGATTTGCAACAATCATTTGAATGCCTCTGTGTATGCTGTAATTATTTTAATCGTATCTTCTCAATCTCTAACTGAGCGATATGTAGGGGTTATAGTATATTCCTAGAGTAATCATTTGAAGCTGGTTCTTGAAACTTTATTAATAAATTTTCTCAGGACAGTTTATGTGTATCTTCAAGATTTTTCCAGTTCAGTTCCTTCAGTATCACTGTGGCACTCTCCCATGGATTAAACAAACCTTTGACCATTCATGCTGCCCTTCTCTCTATATGATCAATATCCCCTGTTAGTCCTATCTGGAATGGGTACCACACATTTTAGCAGTATTCTAGAATTGGTTGCATGAGTGATTTGTAAGCAATCTTCTTTCTAGACTGATTGGAATTCCCCAGTGTTCTTCTAATAAACTGAAGTCCACCACCTGCTTTACAAGACAACACAATATTCTATTAATAAAAAATTACTTTTATATTAAGTTAATTGAAATATATAGATATTACCTAATCTAAATAATATAACTTAATAATTATATTATCACAATTAAAATAACTGATTATATTACAGTACAAATATTATTAATTAAATAATTGTATATGTTATATACTACAAATATAATACAAAATATTTAGTTATGTGTAATTAAATATCTTATTATATAGTAATTTCTTTCTCCCTATAAACATAAGTAGCTATAATTTTCAATAGATATGTAATTCCATAATAGCACCATCCCTAGTATGGAGGTATCTTATGAAGTGTGTGGCAATGAATTACATTGATCCACTAGCATTAATAAATTAAAACGTACATTAATTATATGTATTGCATTATATATTAAATGGGAGGAGGTACAACGAACTTGCAACACCATAAGGAGAAAAGATCCGGAGATTTCCTTGGAAGAGAAGGTAAATTTGATTGCTATACCTATAACTTTACTGGTGTGTTATCAACTTGGGAACCATTTTACAGTTCCTCCAGGATGAAAAATTGATAACAGCCTATAGTGATGATGCAGGCAAGTCATCAACTTGTGATCTTTGCTCTCGCCATTGCTGCACCCAGATCCTTCACCTTCGCTGAAGACAATAATGAGGCCAATTTCTGCCACAGCCTCAACCACATGAGGCCAATTTCTGCCACAGCCTCAACCACATATCAATTGAGATCTTGTACACATTTACCTTCATTAGAATATTTCAGCCTTTCTTTACAGTGTATGTTTATTATGGGAAATAACAGCAATAAAAAACCAGAAATTGATTATTACAGAAACTGGTTATTTTGAGCAGTTTTAACAAGCTGGTTAAACTTAAGATGAAAAAATTTGTATAACCAAAAACTAAATCCCGAGGTTGAAAGTACCGCTTCAGTTGTAAATTTCTTTTATCATCACAACCGGTTTTGGGCTCTCATAAGCCCATCCACAGGTGTCGCACTGGAAATAGCAAGAGGCGGGATAAAAACCAAAAGATTTCATAAAAAAAAATTTACAAAACTTTTAAAAAAGATTTTGAAACTGCTAGGGCTGTGAAACCTATGTCAATGCAAAAGTGACACCAGACAGTACTATGGTCGACTGCCTGGGTAGGGAAATATACAAATAATGCCAGGACACTTACACTGCGCTGTGGCCCCCGAGTGCCATGGTGGACGTGTAGAGGTGCAGTGTGCTACCTATGAGTGCAGAACAGGGAGTAGCGGATGCGAACGAGGAAGCAATCTCCATTGTCTTCTGGATGTTCATGGGATGTGGGAGAGTCTATCATGCCAATCTCGTAGACGTGTGCAGGAAAACATGCATGTCCCAACCTTACTCTAGTAACTGATTTTACATACCTGCTTGGGAGATTCTGACTGTATCAGGGTTTATGGACTGAAGCGAACAAAGAGCCCTTCCTCTGCTGTGGCGTTTGTCACTACTGTTCCCATTGATAGTATGCCTCTGTTTTGAAACATGGAGAAAGTCAGAATATGGAAGTGGGTAAATACTGGTTCCCATTCTTTGATGCTTTCTTTTGCAAGGCCATCTCCTATTTCGTTATGCCAAATGCCTGTGAAGACCTTTACCCGCATTAGATGTACGGATTTATTTTCATTGCTGGCTTTTGTTATTAATTCCACCAGAACATAGATACAATTGTTATCAGCTTTCCACCTTTGATGCTCTAATTGCTCCAAAGCATTTCTAGAGTCAGTGAGAATTAGTGTTTTGTTGCCATTTTCAATTTGAAACTTAATTCTCTCATTAATCACTGTGACTTCTGCAGTGTAAATACTACTAAATCGTGGTCATAAAAGGTATTTAGCTATCTGGCAGGCTGTTGTTCCATATTTTTTACTAAATGCTGGTAACATTCATTCCTTCCATATCAAATGGAACGTAAATCTGAGACACTGGAAGCCCGTTACTAACAGTGGCGTTCATTTGCGTTCAGCTGGGTATCTTCTCTCTGCCAACCACTTAGCTTTAACTGTGACGAGATGATTAATTACTACAGATCTTTGCAGCAGAAGCTTCTTAGCAAGTAGTACTCTACAGATGTCAAAAGGCATTTCTTTGGTTTCTGTTAAAAGAGCATTAGTTGGTGATGACTTCATTGCTCTTAGGCACTGGCTAATAGCCTGGTACTGAAGTGCATTTAGTTTTTCTAGTACATTTTGTACCACATTTTCAAATAGAAAACTTCTGTAGTCAATTACAAAGTGTATTAGACCACGTATAGGATGATGAGTATGGCTGGCTGGACTCCCCACCACAGGCGACTTACAGCATGTAAGACATTCGGAGCTTTTTCTGTTTTCATAACAGTACGTTTGACGTGTTCTGTCCAGGTTAATCTGCTATCCACAAAAAGCCCCAATGCTTTAGCTGATGTTGGTACAATCAATCTAAAGGGTCCCAGGATTATTGTATTCATTGGGTTTGTTCAGTGTTTTTGTGCAAACAAAACTACAGAAGATTATTGTGACAAATTGAGACCATTCCTCAGCAACCGTTCGGACAGTAGATCAGCGGCATTATTCATCCATGAGCAACACATTTCTAGGCTGATGGATGCTGTCTATATGCAGACATAATCTGTATATTTTAGCACTTGAATAGAGGAACCACAATGTTTTCCAAATCTGCAACAAATAAGGCACATAAGAGGGGATTACCTTGAGATAAGCCTTTCCACACTGAGTAGGGTCCATGTAAACTATTGTCTTGCTTTCTGATGTAAACAATTCTACCACTTAAATAATTTTCAAGAATTTGAAAACAAATGTATAGGACACCAAGGTGGTCTAACATCTACAAAAGTAAGGAAATGTCAACAGAATTGTATGTTCCCAATATATCCAAGTATGAAGCTGTAAGACAACCTTTCTCATCGAATGCTTTTTCACAGTCCGCCGAGGATAGGTAAATAGTCAATAGTGCTCCTGCTCTCTTTTCAAAAGCTGTTCTGTGACATACTTTGAGGTGTTCAAAAGTCTTTCTAAGTATGATGATACTGCAATTGGACGATATGAATCCACTGTTGATCTTTGCTGGGTTTTAGTGTAGGTACAACAATTTGTGTGGTTCATTCTTGAGGAATTTCGCTTTCTGCCCATATTGCAATAAAGATCTGTAACAGAATGTTTTTTGGTGCTATCTGTAAATTGGATATCATAGGGTAATTTATTTGCTGTGTAAGTGGAACATTTAAGTGCCATTTCTAATTCTTGGATTGTAAAAGTTTTTTTAAATAATACACTAGATGCCTATGCTGCTTCATGAATGCTCTTTCCAAACTATAATGTTTCTTTTTCTGCTGATGTTGGTGCAATATCTGTGAAGTCTTTAAGCCATTTGTTTATAGATTTTGGCAGCAGTTGTTCAATGTTGATTATAATTATCATTGCCAAAACCTCAGAGAGAAATATTTCTTCCAGTCCTTTCACAATATTATTTTTCTAGGATTTTTTTTTTTAATTTAAGGAAATATTTTGCAAGGGCATCTTCTTTCTTACAGCTGCAAAAATTTTCCCACAGGCTGTTCTGCTTGTACTGTGTAAATCCTAATTTACATTAAGCAACTACACGGAACACTGAGCATTCCACATCGGCACAGCTCAAAATTTTGGATTTTTTATTGCCTTCTTTTAAGGAATGGAGGCTGACATTGCTGCATTGATCATATTTACATATTTACTGTAGATATTATGGCATCCTTCTGCCAGATCAAATGGACTACAGTATAGTCTGAAAGTCTATGGTAACTAGTTCTGTTTGCTTTCCTTATTCCATCTCAATTTTCGTTCATGGTTAATGTTAAATGCGAAATTGTATCAATATCTACATCTATACTCTGCAAACCACTGTGAGATGCATGGTATACGTACATCCCATTGTATCAGTTATTAGGGTTTCTTCCCATTCCATTCACATATGGAGTGCAGGAAGAATGACTGATTGATTGCCTCTGTGCATGCAGTAATTATTCTAATCTTATCCT
Organism: Schistocerca piceifrons; assembly: GCF_021461385.2. Taxonomy (NCBI): domain Eukaryota; kingdom Metazoa; phylum Arthropoda; class Insecta; order Orthoptera; family Acrididae; genus Schistocerca; species Schistocerca piceifrons. The sequence continues at coordinate 366,417,466 of NC_060138.1, read as the reverse complement.
CACAATGCCTATGTGAGCAATACATATGGGATTGCAGTATATTCCTAAATCAATCATTTAAGGGCATTTCTTGAAACTTTGTTAACAGATTTTCTTGGGATAGTTTATGCTTATCTTCAAGAGCCTTCCAGTTCAGTTCCTTCAGTATCTCTGTGACGCTCTCCCATGGATTAAAGAAACCTGTGACCATTTGTGTTGCCCTTCTCCATACACATACAATATCCCCTGTTAGCCCACACACTTAAGAAATATTCTAGAACTGGCCACATGAGTGCTTTGTAAGCAATCTTCTTTGTAGTCTGATTGCACCATCCCAGTATTCTACCATCTGCTTTATTCATGACTGAACCTATGTGATCATTCCATTCCATTTCATATCTCTACAAAGTGTCACACATCGGTTTTTGTATGAGTTGGCTGATTCCAGCAGTGACTCAGAGATATTATAGTCATAGGATACTATGTTTTTTTGTTTTTGTTTTTCATTTTATGAAATGCAAAATTTTACATTTCTGAACATTTGGAGCAAGCTGCCAAACTCTGAACCATGCTGAAATCTTATCAACACCTGACTGCATATTTATGCAGCCTCTTTCAGACAGTACTTCATTATAGATAACTGCATCATCTGCAAAAGCCTGATTTTACTATTAACATTGTCTGCAAGGTCATTAATATACAATATGAACAGCAAGGATCCCAATCCACTTCCCCTGGGGTCTACTTGAAGTTACTTCACACCTGGCGATGACTCTCCCTCCAAGATAACATGTTTGTCCTACCTACCAAAAAGTCCTCAGCCCAGTCACAAATTTCGCTTGATATCCCATATGATTGTACTTTTGACAATAAGTGTAGGTGCAGAACAGAGTCAAATGCTTTTCGGAAATCAGGGAATACTGTATCTACCTGGCTGCCTTGATCCAGAGCTTCCAGTACGTCATGTGAGAAAAGCACAAGAAGAGTTCTACATGACTGATGTTTTCAAAATCCATGCTGGTTGGCACTGAGGTGGTCATTCTGTTCAAGATACCTAATTATGTTTGAGCTCAGAATATATTCTAAGATTCCACAACAAATTGATGTCAAAGATATTGGATGATAGTTTTGCGGATCACTTCTAGTACTCTTCTTGCAGACGGATGTGACCTGTGCCTTTTTCAATAACTGGGCACAGTTTTTGATTGACGGATCTACAACAGATGATAGAGGAGAAGCTAACTCAGCTGTAAACTCAGGGTAGAATCTGACAGGGATTCCATTGGGGTCTGCAGCTTCGTTCAGTTTTAACGATTTCAGCTGTTTCTCGAACACCACTAACACTAATACTTATTTCATTCATCTTTTCAATGGTAAGGAGGATTAAATTGTGGGAATTCTCCAGGGTTTTTCTTTGTAAAGGAACATTTGAAAATGGAATTAAGTGTTTCAGCTTTTGCTTTGCTACCCTCAATTTCAGTTTCTGTCTCTCATTCTCTAGGGCTGGTGCCACTAACAACTTTTACATTCGAATTGAATTTCATTGGGTGCTGTGAAAGATCACTTGACAATATTTTGCTATGGTAGTCATTGAAGGCACAACATGGCTCTCTTAACAGCCAAATGCGTTTCATCTAGCAACTCTATCTATAGGCCTATGTAATGTTTTACGCCTATTATACAGTGATCTCTGTTTCTTTAGAAGTTTCTCTACAGTGACTTTATACCATGGAGGTTCCCTACCAATATGAACTGTTCTACTGGGTACATATCTATCCTGTACATGGTCAACTATTCTTTTAAACCTGAGCTAGAGTTCCTCTAGATGCTCCTGCCCTGTGCTGAAAGTTTCATGTTCCTCATTGAGATATGACACTACTGAGTTTTTATCTAGTTTACTGAAAAAATATATATCTTTCTGCTTGTTTTAGTTGTCCTTTGTACTCTTGGTAATCATTGTTGCCACAAACATGTCATGGTCATTGATACCAGTTTCGACGTGTGCATCCTCAAAGAGGTCAGGTCTATTTGTTTTCATTAGATCCAATATATTTCCATCATGAGTGGTGATCCTAACTATGTGTTCTAGGCAGTTTTCAGAGAAGATATTTAGTAAAGTTTCACTGGATGTCTTGTCACGCCTGCCACTAACAAAACTGTAATTTTCCCAATAAACTGTTGAATAACTAAAGTCTCCTCTGATGATTACAGTATGGTTGGGGAACTTATGTACAAGTGAACTGTGGCTTTCTTTTAAGTTTTCGGTTACATCAGGAGATGAGTGTGTTGGGCGATAGAAGGATCCAATTTTCTTTTTATGCCCACCCCTGATACTGATTCTTGCCCAATCTTACATGCAGCTTCAATTTTTACCTCGATGGATTTGTTTCTTGTCTACCATGACAAATACACCACCTCCGGTTTCTGTTTGCCTATCCTATCGATATACACTTAAATTTTCCCCTAAAATCTCAAAGCTGCCCATTTCATGTTTCAAACAGCTTTCTGTACATACTATTATGTGAGCTTCATTGCTTTTCATGAGCGCTTGAAACTCTGGCACTTTGTTGTGAATGCTTCTGCAGTTTACCATTAGTATTTTAATATTCTCACCTGCGGGAGGCATTTCTTTCAATCTTAGAATGATACTTCTGAGTTTCCTACAGCTATCGTTAAATGAACGTTGTATTATTTTGATACCTATGTGTAATATTTTAAATTTATACATACAGTATATTGGTTAAAAATTAAAGGCATGAGAAGTAGTGTGCCAAGCACCTTCAATTGTCACCAGTTAGGTGATCAGTTTACTAATGCTATGGAATGTCGCTGTTATTGTGTCAGTAACACAACTGTCAAACACAAGTGATTGTAGGAAATCAATAAATAATGCAGTACAAACCGATAAATCACTAGGATGTGATATACAAACATGAATAAGTGTCAACTACAATTTTTTTTAAAGATTTTGTATGGATATTTATTTATTTACTTACTTACCTATCTTTGCTACTATAGTCTTATAAACAAAGGTTGAGTTTATGAACATTTTACATTTTCTATGGAAGGTATGAGTTATAGTAGTATTATAAGTATGACAATAGATATGTGGACTCAGGACATTGACGATTTACAATAATCTTCTTTTTCTTCTTCACCATGTGATGTTCGTTCTTTCCCTACACAGGGTAGCTGGGGAAAATGACATACATGGGACAATATGACAACAACACAGACATAATTTTGTGTCCATCACATTTAGAGTTAAGTGTTGGGCTGCATGTTAGTTGCGTCACGTGTTACTGGGAAAAGAACCTCCTAGTGCTTATAGCATGTCAGCTGAGAAGCTGACAAACGAACATGTGCACAGGAATTATTCTGACTATCGAGAAATGGAATCAATAAAACAGAATCCCCTTGTCATAAAGTGAATGTAAATAAAATCACAAGTATGAAAAACTGAACTATGTTTATTAAAGGATGGGTTTAAGAATTAAGACACTTGAGATCTGATGAGTAAATCACATACATACAATTCATAATATGGCTTATAAGGATTACGAGATATTTACACATATCACTTAGAACTCATCTAGATAAGTACCAGTAAAATGGTCAACAATATATGTATATTAGATAATGAAAGCCGGCCGTGGTGGCCGAGTGGCTCTAGGCGCTTCAGTCCGTAACCACGCGACTGCTACGGTTGCATGTTTGAATCCTGCCTCAGGCATGGATGTGTGTGATGTACTTAGGTTAGTTAGGTTTAAGTAGTTCTAAGTTCTAGGGGACTGATGACCTCAGATGTTAAGTACCATAGTACTCTGAGCCATTTCTTGAATTAAGAATAGGGAAAGGATGAAAAAAAAAAAAGTTCAAATATGTTGATCATATAATAAGATGACCATACTTACAACATAGCAGAGTTGGAACAGTTTTATTGGCAACAATTTACGTGCAATATCTTCACAGATTAAGAGGTATAAATACGAGGGCGGTTCAGAAAGTAACCTCCGATTGGTCACAGTGCGGGTTGTGGGGGGAGTAGCGACGCCATCCGTGCGTTCACGCACTCAACAGGTCAGTTGGCATCAAGCCGTGGTCGAGTGAACGTCGTACCTGCGCTAGTTTAGTTTTTGTGGCAGTTTGAAATGTGTGCTGCAATAGAAAACCCCGCCAAATGTGAAGTGCGTGCTGTCATAAGGTTTTTTACAGCCAAAGGATATTCTGCAGCAGCTATTCATCGTGAGCTTTGTGCCGTGTACGGACCAAGAGTTATGAGTGAAGGAGTTGTCCGTGAATGGGTATGTTTATTTAAAAGTGGACGAGAAAACGTTCATGATGAAGAGAGGAGTGGTAGACCACCATTGGTGACTGACGAACTCGTTCAGACAGTTGATGCAAAAGTTCGTGAAAATCGACGTTTCTCAATGTCGGAGTTGTCTACTGGTTTTCCACAGATTTCTAAGACTCTCTTTTACGAGATAGTGACAGCAAGATTGGGTTACCGTAAGTTCTGTGCACGATGGGTGCCCAAAATTCTTACCGACCACCACAAAACTCAAAGAATGGCCTCTGCATTAGACTTTCTGTCACGTTATGAGGACGAAGGAGAACCATTGTTAAACAGAATTGTGACCGGTGACGAAACCTGGATTAAGTACGTGAACCCTGAGACAAAATAACAATCAAAGATGTGGGCACATTCAAATTCGCCTACCAAACCAAGAAAAGCCTCGCAAGATTTTTCTGCCAGAAAACTGATGGCAACGGTGTTTTGGGATGCCAAAGGGGTGTTGTTGGTTGAATTCACGGAACGTGGTACGACCATTAATCAAGACGTGTACTGTGAAACAATAAAAAAGTTACGACGGGCTATACAGAACAAACGCCGTGGTATGCTGACTTCCGGTATCGTTTTTTTGCACGATAACGCCCGTCCTCACTCTGCTCGCAGAACAACGGCCCTTCTTGAGTCCTTCAAGTGGGACGTTATCAACCATCCACCTTACAGCCCAGACCTGGCGCCAAGTGATTATCACCTCTTCATGCATTTGAAGAAATGGCTCGGGTCACAGCAGTTTGATGACGACGAAGAGCTCAAAGATGCAGTCACAGGCTGGCTCCAGGCACAAGCGGGTGATTTTTATGCAGAAGGAATTTCAAAGCTTGTGAAGAGATACGATAAGTGCCTCAATCGCTATGGAGACTATGTAGAAAAATAGTGCAAAGATGTAGTTGTAAGATGTATATATTAAAATATTTTTATTTAACTTGGTGTATTTTTTTAAATCAACCGGAGGTTACTTTCTGAACGGCCCTCGTATTAATGTACGACGAGACTTGAGGTAGGTGGGACTATACACAAGACAATGAACACCAGAGTCGAACATAGAATAAGTAACATCTTCTATTATTGAGAGGCTAAGCAGGGTAAGATGCTCTATACTGAAATTGAAAAATGATGGTGCAGTGTATTTAAAGGCAACATGTTAGAAGGATTAAGGGTAAGTGGATCTGTGGAAAAAGACGACTACCTTAGGTAGGGTGGATCTGCAAACAGAAGGACCCTTATAGGTTTCACGAAGGAAAGGTTGTAAATGGGCACTGACATTGCAGATGGAAATGTAATTGAGAAGTATCCATCCTAGAATGGGATGTAAATGTGCACAGGAAGTTGTTCAGCTTCAAGAAGCATTCTCCAGACTAGAGTAATGTGGTATGGACCTGGCTGATTGTACTTCATAAATTTGAGTATGGTCCCCAAACACCAGCATGGTCACGAATAAAACAGTGACACGAATAAATTTCCTTTCTTTTGCATCTATGGTCACAAATTTTTTGGCATCAGACTACCGGTTTCAGTCTATAATGACCATCTTCAGATCTGCAGCAAAATATGGGAAAAAACATAACTACACTAGCAGATTGCCTACAGCTTAAAACAATAAAATAGACCATAATGAAAAGTACTACTGACATACATGTGCATTTGTGCACTTTAAGTATGAAGAGGCATACCTGTTTTATATAAACATGTCCTAATGTACTGGAGCCATAGTGGCATCATCAAATGTTAAACACAAAATCAGCGCCAGCATCATCAGATATATATAAATAACAGCATATGAGAAAGTCATCTTGTCAGGAGCACTACTGTTCAAAACAAACTGCCGTACATAGGAACAAAATGTTTGTGTTGCAAGTTCACCAGATATCGCTACTGTAGGCATACACATATTCTTCAATGATTAATTGAACTACGTAAAATAAAGGGGGATACAATCACTAAAGTCTGTAATGGGCTTATAAGGTGTAAGAGGCATTATAGTAATAAAAAGCGATGAAATAAAACATGACAAAAGTTAGATTGTTAGAAAGGGGAAAAGTTAAGAGACAATAATTGACATATGCTCAAGTGCCAATATTATAAATAATGATATAAATAATAATCAGCTTTCAGAGTGCACAGAATAATATAAAAACTATAAAACAAGTAGCTCTAAATAAGCCACAATGGGGATTTGGGGGGGGGGGGGGGGGTGGGATGACCAGACTGCTGCACATAATCAGGGCACTCTGTTTAGCGCTAATGCCAGAATGCTTCATAGGTGAGAAGTGGCTAGAGGAAAGTGGCCACCAGAGGATCCCTCATACCCTGCGGCAAACCATTGCAAGAAAATAATGATAAAACTCTGTACTAGTGCATGAACAAGATTATTTAGTTAATGAAGTATATTATATAAGCAGAGAAGGAACAAGAAAACAAAGTAAATATGTAAGGTACTCTATACTATGTGATACTCTCAACAAACTATATGAAACAGAGGCATTCAGTAATTAAAATAGAACATTGTCAAACAAAGAAAAGTAGGCATTGGACACAAAATTGCTCTGCCAGTTAAACAGTTTTGTTGGTTCTTTCTTTTTTGCTTTATAAATTTCAAGCTCCTCTAATGAATTACACTGCCTTTTTACACTCTGTGGAGAATACGCATACTATTCTCCGTGTTCCGTATAGAATGACCAGTTTCAGATAAATGCTGTCAGAAACCAGTTTTTGTCTGTGGCTGTGAGCGTTCTTTAAGCCTTAAGTTAAAAGAGCAGCCCATTTCACAGATATAATATTTGTCAGTTACTGCAATCAATCCTATATACTCCAGAGCCATCAAATTTGTCTCTTGTCGTTTTCAGTTTATGTTTTACTCACAGTTTTTAGAGTGTTGTTAACCTGAAAGCCACATCTGGCATCAGATTTCCTAAAACATTTTTTTTATTTGCAGGAACATTTTGCCATTAAATTTCATAGGAATGGTTTTCGTCCTGTCTTTGTGCGCACTTTTTGTTATACATTTCTTTAGCCTTCTTTAAGGGCACGTGACATCACCTACAGCAAAGCAGTTAGCTACCACAATCTATTTTAAAATGCTGAGTTCTTTACATATTTCGCTTTCGGTCAAGTGTAGACGAAGGAGCCAGTTAATCATGGAGTGAAATGTCCTTTTTGTATCGGTGAGTCAAAAACTTATGTTTGTCGTCATCTTTCCTAATAGTAAGTTCACGGAAGTTACTGGAGCTCTCTTTTTCAACTTTAGTAGGAATAGTTACTTTTGGGTGCATGCTACATATTGCTTGGGCAAATGCGTTGACCTCATAGGTGTTGCCTTCTATCAATAACAAAATGTCATCAACATACCATTTGTAATAAATGGGTTTATCTGTTAACTATGGAAACTTGGCAAAAAATTTACTTTCTAAATCGTTCACAAAAATATCTGCTAAAGTACCAGCTAGACTATTACCCATCCCAAGCCCATCTTGTTGTTTATATATTTTGACATTGAAGGTAAAAAAAATTATGAAATAAGACAAATCCTAGAAATTCAGTTACTTCTGTACACTCTACAGTACTAATCTTGCTATGGAATATGAGATTACGTCTAATAATGTCAATAGTTTCTTTTACTGGGATATTATTGTAGAGGTTTTTTACATCCAAGGATGCTAATGTTGCATTATTTGGTATACGTATATCCTTGATTTGCCAGCTCTGAATGTTTTTATCCCCAAAATAATTATTGAATGTCTAAACTGATTTAAGTTTATTTATTTTTGATAAACTTATTTAATTTATAGCATGGTGATGGCATATTGTTCATAACTGTAGTGTTTTCTTGTTTCTTCTCTGTTTATATAATATACTTCATTAACTAGCCAATCTTGTTCATGCACTGGTATGGAGTTTTATCATTCTTTTCTTGCAACAGTGTGCCGCAGGGTATGAGGGATCCTCTGGCAGTCACGTTCCTCTAACCACTTCTCGCCTATGCAGCATTCTGGCTTTAGCAGTAACAGAGGGCGCGGATTATGTGCGGCAGTCTGTGGTTTTTTTTTTTTTTTTTTTGCTCGTTGAGGAGGCTTATTTAGCTACTTGTTTTATAGTTTTTATATTATTCTGTGCACTAATAGGAATGGTAAGACTAGTATCGTCTAATTGATACCAATGGTCATCACTTCGAACGTAAATGGGTGTTAATGCCACCTTTTTGACCTTCGTTGACCTTATTGTTGCACATCATTGGATTTGTCTTGATAGCCACTATCAGCAAATAAGTACCAAACTATAGCATCCCATTATATATATAGAGGGAAACATTCCACGCGGGAAAAATATATTTTGTGTGTGTGTGCGCGAGTGTATACCCGTCCTTTTTTCCCCCTAAAGTAAGTCTTTCCGCTCCCGGGATTGGAATGACTCCTTACCCTCTCCCTTAAAACCCACTTTCTTTCGTCTTTCCCTCTCCTTCCCTCTTTCCTGATGAGGCAACAGTTTGTTGCGAAAGCTTGAATTTTGTGTGTATGTATGTGTCTGTTTGTATTTCTATCGACCTGCCAGCGCTTTCGTATGGTAAGTCACATCATCTTTGTTTTGGTATACACAAGTGTTGCACACGGGCACCCCAATGGCTACAACTAATTGTGATACTTACTGTATATAGATCTTGTAGTTGTGGTGCCTCTTGCTGCCCTCCCAGTTTGGCACCCCAAGCACCAGCTTGTGTCGCTTGGCGCTTGTGTATATATATATATATATATATGGTTATAATAGAGGGAAACATTCCACGTAGGAAAAATATATTTAAAAACAAAGATGATGTGACTTACCAAATGAAAGTGCTGGCAGGTCGACAGACACACAAACGAACACAAACATACACACAAAATTCTAGCTTTCGCAACCAACGGTTGCCTCATCAGGAAAGAGGGAAGGAGAGGGAAAGACGAAAGGATGTGGGTTTTAAGGGAGAGGGTAAGGAGTCAATCCAATCCCGGGAGCGAAATGACTTACCTTAGGGAAGGGGGGGGGGGAAAGAAGACGGGTATATATATATAAACACACACACACACACACACACACACACACACACACACATATATCCATCCACACATATACAGACACAAGCAGACATATTTAAAGACAAAGAGTTTGGGCAGAGATGTCAGTCGAGGCAGAAGTGCAGAGGCAGAGATGATGGTGAATGACAGGTGAGGTATGAGTCGCGGCAACTTGAAATTAGCGGAGATTGAGGCCTGGTGGATAACGGGAAGAGAGGATATATTGAAGAGCAAGTTCCCATCTCCGGAGTTCGGATACGTTGGTGTTAGTGGGAAGTATCCAGATAACCCGAACGGTGTAACACTGCACCAAGATGTGCTGGCCGTGCACCAAGGCATGTTTAGCCACAGGGTGATCCTCATTACCAACAAACACTGTCTGCCTGTGTCCATTCATGCGAATGGACAGTTTGTTGCTGGTCATTCCCACATAGAATGCGTCACACTGTAGGCAGGTCAGTTGGTAGATCACACGTGGGTGCTTTCACACGTGGCTCTGCCTTTGATCGTGTACACCTTCCGGGTTACAGGACTGGTGTAGGTGGTGGTGGGAGGGTGCATGGGACAGGTTTTACACCGGGGGCGGTTACAAGGGTTAGGAGCCAGAGGGTAGGGAAGGTGGTTTGGTGATTTCATAGGGATGAACTAAGAGGTTACGGAGGTTAGGTGGACGGCGGAAAGACACTCTTGGTGGAGGGGGGAGGATTTCGTGAAGGATGGATCTCATTTCAGGGCAGGATTTGAGGAAGTCGTATCCCTGCTGGAGAGCCACATTCAGAATCTGATCCAGTCCCGGAAAGTATCCTGTCACAAGTGGGGCACTTTTGTGGTTCTTCTGTGGGAGGTTCTGGGTTTGAGAGGATGAGGAAGTGGCTCTGGTTATTTGCTTCTGTACCAGGTCGGGAGGGTAGTTGCGGGATGCGAAAGCTGTTGTCAGGTTGTTGGTGTAATGCTTCAGGGATTCCGGATTGGAGCAGATTCGTTTGCCACGAAGACCTAGGCTGTAGGGAAGGGACCGTTTGATGTGGAATGGGTGGCAGCTGTCGTAATGGAGGTACTGTTGCTTGTTAGTGGGTTTGATGTGGACGGACGTGTGAAGCTGGCCACTGGACAGGTGGAGGTCAACATCAAGGAAAGTGGCATGGGATTTGGAGTAGGACCAAATGAATCTGATGGAACCAAAGGAGTTGAGGTTGGAGAGGAAATTCTGGAGTTCTTCTTCACTGTGAGTCCAGATCATGAAGATGTCATCAATAAATCTGTACCAAACTTTGGGTTGGCAGGCCTGGGTAACCAAGAAGGCTTCCTCTAAGCGACCCATGAATAGGTTGGCGTACGAAGGGGCCATCCTGGTACCCATGGCTGTTCCCTTTAATTGTTGGTATGTCTGGTCTTCAAAAGTAAAGAAGTTGTGGGTCAGGATGAAGCTGGCTAAGGTAATGAGGAAAGAGGTTTTAGGTAGGGTAGCAGGTGATCGGCGTGAAAGGAAATGCTCCATCGCAGCGAGGCCCTGGACGTGTGGAATATTTGTGTATACGGAAGTGGCATCAATGGTTACAAGGATGGTTTCTGGGGGTAACGGATTGGGTAAGGATTCCAGGCGTTTGAGAAAGTGGTTGGTGTATTTGATGAAGGATGGGAGACTGCATGTAATGGGTTGAAGGTGTTGATCTACGTAGGCAGAGATACGTTCCATGGGGGCTTGGTAACCAGCTATAATGGGGCGGCCGGGATGATTGGGTTCGTGAATTTTAGGAAGAAGGTAGAAGGTAGGGGTGCTGGGTGTCGGTGGGGTCAGGAGGTTGATGGAGTCAGGTGAAAGGTTTTGTAGGGGGCCTAAGGTTCTGAGGATTCCTTGAAGCTCCGCCTGGACATCAGGAATGGGATTACTTTGGCAAACTTTGTATGTGTGGTACTTGATCGTTGGGAGTATGTGGCTGAGGGACTGCGTCAGCTTTCAGACAACCCCACTTACAAAGTTTGCCAAGGTAATCCCATTCCTGATGTCCAGGCGGAGCTTCAAGGAATCCTCAGAACCTTAGGCCCGCCCCCTACAAAACCTTTCACCTGACTCCATCAACCTCCTGACCCCACCGACACCCCGCACCCCTACCTTCTACCTTCTTCCTAAAATTCACAAACCCAATCATCCCGGCTGCCCCATTATAGCTGGTTACCAAGCCCTCACAGAACGTATCTCTGCCTACGTAGATCAACACCTTCAACCCATTACATGCAGTCTCCTATCCTTCATCAAAGACACCAACCACTTTCTCGAACGCCTGGAATCCTTACCCAATCCATTACCCCCAAGAAACCATCCTTGTAACCATTGATGCCACTTCCCTATACACAAATATCCCGCACGTCCAGGGCCTCGCTGCGATGGAGCATTTCCTTTCACGCCGATCACCTGCCACCCTACCTAAAACCTCTTTCCTAATTACCTTAGCCAGCTTCATCCTGACCCACAACTTCTTCACTTTTGAAGACTAGACATACCAACAATTAAAGGGAACAGCCATGGGTACCAGGATGGCCCCTTCGTACGCCAACCTATTCATGGGTCGCTTAGAGGAAGCCTTCTTGGTTACCCAGGCCTGCCAACCCAAAGTTTGGTACAGATTTATTGATGACATCTTCATGATCTGGACTCACAGTGAAGAAGAACTCCAGAATTTCCTCTCCAACCTCAACTCCTTTGGTTCCATCAGATTCACCTGGTCCTACTCCAAATCCCATGCCACTTTCCTTGATGTTGACCTCCACCTGTCCAGTGGCCAGCTTCACACGTCCGTCCACATCAAACCCACTAACAAACAACAGTACCTCCATTACGACAGCTGCCACCCATTCCACATCAAACGGTTCCTTCCCTACAGCCTAGGTCTTCGTGGCAAACGAATCTGCTCCAGTCCGGAATCCCTGAAGCATTACATCAACAACCTGACAACAGCTTTCGCATCCCGCAACTACCCTCCCGACCTAGTACAGAAGCAAATAACCAGAGCCACTTCCTCATCCTCTCAAACCCAGAACCTCCCACAGAAGAACCACAAAAGTGCCCCACTTGTGACAGGATACTTTCCGGGACTGGATCAGATTCTGAATGTGGCTCTCCAGCAGGGATACGACTTCCTCAAATCCTGCCCTGAAATGAGATCCATCCTTCATGAAATCCTCCCCACTCCACCAAGAGTGTCTTTCCGCCGTCCACCTAACCTTCGTAACCTGTTAGTTCATCCCTATGAAATCCCCAAACCACCTTCCCTACCCTCTGGCTCCTAACCCTTGTAACCGCCCCCGGTGTAAAACCTGTCCCATGCACCCTCCCACCACCACCTACACCAGTCCTGTAACCCGGAAGGTGTACACGATCAAAGGCAGAGCCACGTGTGAAAGCACCCACGTGATCTACCAACTGACCTGCCTACACTGTGATGCATTCTATGTGGGAATGACCAGCAACAAACTGTCCATTTGCATGAATGGACACAGGCAGACAGTGTTTGTTGGTAATGAGGATCACCCTGTGGCTAAACATGCCTTGGTGCACGGCCAGCACATCTTGGTGCAGTGTTACACCGTTCGGGTTATCTGGATACTTCCCACTAACACCAACCTATCTGAACTCCGGAGATGGGAACTTGCTCTTCAATATATCCTCTCTTCCCGTTATCCATCAGGCCTCAATCTCCGCTAATTTCAAGTTGCCGCCACTCGTACCTCACCTGTCATTCAACATCATCTCTGCCTCTGCACTTCTGCCTCGACTGACATCTCTGCCCAAACTCTTTGTCTTTAAATATGTCTGCTTGTGTCTGTATATGTGTGGATGGATATGTGTGTGTGTGTGTGTGTGTGTGTGTGTGTGTGTGTGTGTGTGTGTGTGTGTGGGGGCGCGCGCGCGCGCGAGTGTATACCCGTCCTTCCCCCCCCCCTAAGGTAAGCCTTTCCGCTCCCGGGATTGGAATGACTCCTTACCCTCTCCCTTAAAACCCACATCCTTTCGTCTTTCCCTCTCCTTCCCTCTTTCCTGATGAGGCAACGGTTGGTTGCGAAAGCTGGAATTTTGTGTGTATGTTTGTGTTCGTTTGTGTGTCTGTCTACCTGTCAGCACTTTCATTTGGTAAGTCACATCATCTTTGTTTATAGTACCAGCTAGACTATTACCCATCCCAAGCCCATCTTTTTGATTATATATATATACTCCTGGAAATTGAAATAAGAACACCGTGAATTCATTGTCCCAGGAAGGGGAAACTTTATTGACACATTCCTGGGGTCAGATACATCACATGATCACACTGACAGAACCACAGGCACATAGACACAGGCAACAGAGCATGCACAATGTCGGCACTAGTACAGTGTATATCCACCTTTTGCAGCAATGCAGGCTGCTATTCTCCCATGGAAACGATCGTAGAGATGCTGGATGTAGTCCTGTGGAACGGCTTGCCATGCAATTTCCACCTGGCGCCTCAGTTGGACCAGCGTTCGTGCTGGACGTGCAGACCGCGTGAGACGACGCTTCATCCAGTCCCAAACATGCTCAATGGGGGACAGATCCGGAGATCTTGCTGGCCAGGGTAGTTGACTTACACCTTCTAGAGCATGTTGGGTGGCACGGGATACATGCGGACGTGCATTGTCCTGTTGGAACAGCAAGTTCCCTTGCCGGTCTAGGAATGATAGAACGATGGGTTCGATGACGATTTGGATGTACCGTGCACTATTCAGTGTCCCCTCGACGATCACCAGTGGTGTACGGCCAGTGTAGGAGATCGCTCCCCACACCATGATGCCGGGTGTTGGCCCTGTGTGCCTCGGTCGTATGCAGTCCTGATTGTGGCGCTCACCTGCACGGCGCCAAACACGCATACGACCATCATTGGCACCAAGGCAGAAGCGACTCATCGCTGAAGACGACACGTCTCCATTTGTCCCTCCATTCACGCGTCGCGACACCACTGGAGGCGGGCTGCACGATGTTGGGGCGTGAGCGGAAGACGGCCTAACGGTGTGCGGGACCGTAGCCCAGCTTCATGGAGACGGTTGCGAATGGTCCTCGCCGATACCCCAGGAGCAACAGTGTCCCTAATTTGCTGGGAAGTGGCGGTGCGGTCCCCTACGGCACTGCGTAGGATCCTACGGTCTTGGCGTGCATCCGTGCGTCGCTGCGGTCCGGTCCCAGGTCGACGGGCACGTGCACCTTCCGCCAACCACTGGCGACAACATCGATGTACTGTGGAGACCTCACGCCCCACGTGTTGAGCAATTCGGCGGTACGTCCACCCGGCCTCCCGCATGCCCACTATACGCCCTCGCTCAAAGTCCGTCAACTGCACATACGGTTCACGTCCACGCTGTCGCGGCATGCTACCAGTGTTAAAGACTGCGATGGAGCTCCGTATGCCACGGCAAACTGGCTGACACTGACAGCGGCGGTGCACATATGCTGCGCAGCTAGCGCCATTTGACGGCCAACACCGCGGTTCCTGGTGTGTCCGCTGTGCCGTGCGTGTGATCATTGCTTGTACAGCCCTCTCGCAGTGTCCGGAGCAAGTATGGTGGGTCTGACACACCGGTGTCAATGTGTTCTTTTTTCCATTTCCAGGAGTGTGTGTGTGTGTGTGTGTGTGTGTGTGTGTGTGTGTGTGTGTGTGTATATATATATATATATATATATATATATATATATATATAAAGATGATGTGACTTACCAAACGAAAGTGCTGGCAGGTCGATAGACACACAAACAAACACAAACATACACACAAAATTCAAGCTTTCGCAACAAACGGTTGCTCCATCAGGAAAGAGGGAAGGAGAGGGAAAGACGAAAGGATGTGGGTTTTAAGGGGCTTTTGTTTGGTAAGTCTCATCATCTTTGTTTTTAAATATATTTTTCCCGCGTGGAATGTTTCCCTCTTATATATATATATATATATATATATATATATATATATATATATATATATATATATATATATATATATAATTTGAATCCAACAATTGCGTTTGTTATTGTCACTGTTGCATTTCGAAATCTTTTCTGTCGTCTTATTTTCCTCTTTCTGTTTTTGGCAGTAGTTTCACTTTGTATTCACCTTCTCCTTCTTACCGTGTTTTTATACATACAACACAGTTGACCTTCATATCTCTGATGCGACCCCACCTAGCAACAAAAAAACCAACATCATATTATGGCCCCTGTTGTCCCGTGCAACATTTGTCCCACAAACTTTTCAGCTACTATCATACTTTCAGAGTTATTCTAGGTGGCAATAGTTAGTGAATCACCCTGTAAATGTTCTTTGCCATTAATTTCCATGCATGTTCTTTACTTTTGTTCACATGTGTGCTTTTCGAACAGGGCCAGCTTAAGCGCCAAGCAACACAAGCTGGTGCTTGGGGTGCCAAACTGGGAGGGCAGCAAGAGGCACCACAACTACAAGATCTATATACAGTATGTATCACAATTAGTTGTAGCCATTGGGGTGCCCATGTGCAACACTTGTGCATACCGTGTATATCCCTATTACTAGCATAAACTGACATGGGTGAAAGTGTAAGAGGGGACAGGGGGAAGTTTTCTGTGTGTGTGTGTGTGTGTGTGTGTGTGTGTGTGTGTGTGTGTGTGTTTTGTAGGGCCAGGGGGAGGATGCCAAATGGTACAACACTTGGGTGGAAAAATGTTTCTGAGCTGACTTGCTTCTGAATTGCATTAGTACAACAAAATGTTTCTTATGTTCTACTTCAATCTGTGATCAATTTATTGAATTTTAAAGTAAAGAATTAAAGGTTACCAGTCCAGTCTACCCAGTAACTGCAGTTTGCAAAAAATTACAAAACAAAAAATAACTAAGTTTAGCAATTTATTTTAGCCAGAATTATGGCTTTAAATTAATTACTACTTGTATAAAAACTGAAAGGAAGAGAGCACTACAATACATGGCAGTTTCCAATGAAAACATAGCTTCAATTTGAAATGCTATGGGAATGCATCTCAAGTGAAATAAAGGTAAAGTCGCAAGTGAGTGATGCTAGAGCAAAAATAGTATTGTCTGTTCATCCAGCAATTTGTGTGTACTTGCATAACACAAGAACTGCAGAAGTTGCTTGGGACAAATTAAAAGAGGTGAATGAAGACTTCAGAGGATAACTGGTTTTCTGACTACATGCCACATAACTCGAATGGAGAACTGTAAATCAGAAGCAGCATACCAATATTATTAAAAGGATAGTGGCTACTCACCATATAGCGGAGATGCTAACTTGCAGATAGGCACAACAAAAAGATTGGCACAAAATAAGCTGTCGGCCAACAAGGCCTTTGTCAAAATTACACAACTGACACACACACACACACACACACACACACACACACACACACACACACACGACCTCATTTTCTGGCAGCTGAAGCCAGACTATGAACAACATTCTTTACTTGCCACAGTTAAGTAAAAATTTATTTTCTGTACAAGAGATAGTGGAAAAGGGACATTCCATCACCTCTGATTAACTAAACTGTTGCATTTATAACAACAAAATAATCTATTTGCAACAGCAACGCTTGATAAAGACATGTACAAATTGGACCAACCAGTTACTACAAAATGACACAAACTTGTGGCATAGGAGACCAAGACATTTAAGACCGGATAAAACGGAAGTTTTGCAAAAAGACTTGGTTGCAGCAGTAATTCTATGGAAACTGCTGAGCCTCCATGTGGTACATGTGTGCTTGGAAGGTAAACAGAAAACTTTATCATTCCAAGATTCTAACTCCAGAACAAAGGTATCCTTGAATTAATACAGTCTGGCTTGTACAAACCAATGGTAGCAATATCAATTGATGGGGCCAGATAGTTCCTCACTTTAATAGCTGATTATACAGGGGCGATATTTTTGTACACTCTAAGTGACAAAAACCAAGAACTATTAGAGATTTCAAGAAGTTGATGGAAAAATAAGCTACTTGCAAAATTTGTATCTCACACACAGACAGTGGGAAGGAATATGTGAAACAAGGACTAGTAAACTTCTTAAAGGCCACAAGAATAATTCATCAAACAATAGTACCCTAAACACTGGAACAAAACAGTGTATTAGAAAAATATAACACAACATTAATACGAAAGGCAGATGCTTATTATCTGATATAGGTTAACTACCAAAATCATATGGGAGGGGAGAGGGGGGGGGGGGGGGGGGAAGCAGTCTCTACAGCTGCATACCTCATTAATAGATCAAACATCTTTAAAAAGCATGACACCAGAAGTAGTTATCTGGAAAAAACCTTCTACATTTAAAAATATTTGGCAGCAAGGCCTTTGTTCATCTACCTAAAGCAAGCAGGTATAAATGGGATAAAAAGACATTTACACATACTGGTAGCATGTCGTGAACAGAGCAAAGCGTATTGCCATATAATAGTGCCTACAAAGCCTCAGGAACTGGAAATTACTCCTGAAATTAAGCACAATGAATCAGAAATAGCTGAATCTGAACCTATTACTAATGAGAAAGGTGATGACCAAGATGTATTTTACCCGGTCACAACAGTTCCAATGAAAGCAGCTGAGAAGATGAAATTTCAACAGCTGCAAATAAAAATTCACAGCAAAGTTGAACACTCAAAAGATCATCAAGAATCCTGGAAACAACAGACGAATGATTATGTGACCTACTACTTTACAGATACAGAGAATTCAGATCCATCATCATTACAAGCAACTTTAAAAAGTACACAGTCACACAACTGGCTTCAGGCAATTAAAGAAGAATTGCACTCACATGCTGAAAATCAAATATGGGAAAAATCAAACAATGGAAAATCCAGGATGGAATAATGACAACATCGGAAAAAGGATAGTTGCACAACTCTCACAAAAATGACCACTGTCTCTGGCCACTGAGGCCGGATCGTGAACAACTGCTCCTAATGAGAGAAGCAATGTGGGTGGTGGAGACAAGGAGGAGCCCGGGGCTGGAAGTGGGCGGGATAGCAGTGCAGGGGTGGGGGAGGGCACAGTGCTACTGATATAAAAAATCATTTTATTAGAGAAAAGATAAAACTCAGGGGAACTAGTCCAAATGCAGTAGAAGGTGGCTGATATGTTAACTAAATCACTCACAAGAACAAGGCTTCTTCATATGATTAAGGAATGTCACAGTTTTCTTTATTAGGTAATGATTCCAGTGGAAGTGTTACAAATGAAAATCTATGCCTCTGCTGTTTCTTTATGGTTAATTTTCAAGCATGTTTTTCCATTCTAGTTCATTTGTGTGTGTGTGTGTGTGTGTGTGTGTGTGTGTGTTCCGAGTATTGTGTGTGTGTAATAGCAATGAAATGTTTCTCATATTCTACTTCAAAAGATGATCACTTTGCTTTACTGAATATTGAAGCAAAAAACAATAATAATAGTTTTTTATGTAACAGAATTAGCTAGTTCAATGAGAATGGAAGTAGGCATGATTAACTCCATAAGCAAATAGTACCGCAATAAATATTAGTGGTAACCATCTGAATTTGAGCTTTACACTGGATCATCAATCTTTTAATAATTATGCATGTATTTGTATGTTATTTTATTTGTTCATGTTTGGTTACCTAATGTCAAGCCCTTGACACTGCCTGAATGTAAAACCAGTGCCATGGTTAACATCATAGCAGGTATCACTATTATTCTGAATTAGTTATTGTGTGTCGAGAAAGAGAGCACACAACGTTTTTATTATAGTCCTTAGTTATACTGGTAACAGATTTACTTAAATAAGATACTCTTGTTGCTCAGTTTCTCTTTAGCAAGCCGGTCTGTAAGAGCATTCTTCTTTTTTTTTTTAGTAGCTCAAGCCGAAGACACTGTGAGGAAATAATTGTCTGCCCACAAGCACAACAGTCACACTCCAAAGCACTGCTGGTATTGTACAGACGCCATACATTGCATGCTGGCTCGAGCAGGCAGAAGGAAGTCGTCTACCTAAATCTGAGGTGAGGACTTTATATGTTATATGTGATATGTATTTTATATGTTGTATATCTTTTATATGTTATATGTCTGAGTGCAGCAATGAATAACTTCCATGGGTTGTCATGGTAGTGACCATGAATCTATATTTATTGCTCCAAGCAATGACAAGAAATCATCTGAAAATTAATGTGATTATGGCTGTTGGTGCTGGCCACTTATTCACCACTTCACAACTTCATACGTCACAATTCATCCATCCTAATCATTTTCAATAAAGACTCACTTAGACAAAAATGTTACCTCTATATCTCTTGGGCTTGCAAAATCAAGGAGTTACAGATGTAATAGAAATATTTGTACATATCTCTTCTGTTTTTAATAACAGTAAACTTTCTTTTTACAACTACACAACAAAGGAAGATACAAAGAGAGAGTGATTAGCCTGTTCTTAACATCCGAGCTTCCTTTTTCTCTTGAAGTTCTTTCTTCTGTTGTTCAACAACTTCTCTCCTTTCTTCCAAAAATTCACCATATTCAACTGAGTCAATATATCTTGTTATTTCAATGCCACATGATCTTGCAACACCTACCAACATTATACATATTTGTTCTAAAGTGTAACATGCCAAAGGAGGATCTTCTGATTTGATTTTTGCTATTTCATACAAATGCTTTAGTGTTATTTTTCCCGATATTTCTTTTCCTGAAACAAAATTCCATTTATAACTAAGCAGATCAAATGCAATGCAAGGTTGGAACTGTTTACCTCTAAATATTTATGAAAACATGAGGACTATTTCTAAACTTCACAGGGAAGTTACACTTTAATAATATTTCATGCATTTTGATGACATGGTCAAGAACTAATTTTCTTATGAACAATAATGTGTCACACTCAAGTAGAAGTGAATTTTTTATTTTGCCTAAAAACTCTACCTGTAATTGTGAGCGTCTCTGACTTCTTCTCATAACTGTTAATTCACTATTCTAGTGCCATGTGCTAAGAGGAGTGAGAAGGGGCATTAAACATTAGAAAAGCAGTTCCTTTTTCAGGACAAAATACAAGCATACAGGGCTCACAGTAAACATACTTTACTGGTCTCGTGTTCAAAAAATTTGGTTTTCACTACTTTTTACTCACTCTCAAATGAAAGCTAAGCTGAAAGGCTAAATGTGAAAAATAATCCAATTGTTCAAGAAAACCTCTTACAAGGAACTCCTTAAGTGTGAGGTCGTAAGTTCAATCTTGAGAAAAGCTCATTGGAAAGTGTTGTGTTAACAATTATGACAAGAAAAATATTAGCTGCCAATGACTCAGCATGTGCTCGAGGAAATGTATCTGAGAGGTCCAGAGATCAACCTTCTATGGGATGTATGTTATGTATTACGCTCCACAAACTGGATATCGTCAACAAACAAAAAATTGTTCAAAACAAACAATAATTTGCACCATCAACACAAAATGAAAAATGGCGTACCACAGTGATCAAAAACATTCGCACCATCAAGATCAAAAGAAAACTCCTTGGGATTTACAAATCATGCAGGATGTTCAGCTAGGTATCCACTCTTAAAGAATACATATAGAATCATATTGGTTTAACGGGATGATAAGAACTGATGGAATGTGATGACATGCAACCAAATACGAAACAGTCTGTCATGGAGCTTATGAAACTAGCTATCTTTTAAGGCATAGTTGCAGATAGTGCAATACTATACTTTATAAGTACAGAAAAAACAAACATCCAGAGGCTGAATTTGTCCTGTGGTTTCAGATAGTATGAACTGCAATGTCATACGCTTCTCAGGAGAGAGAGTTTGCTGTAAAGTAGTATGATTTTTAAACACAGACCAGGAATCAAGCAAAAGCAAGTTATTTTGACCAGCTACTGGCCAAAAGCAGTGCTCATACCATATTTGTAGTTCTCTTAAGCCCATCATATTGCACCTCTTACAAGGAACTCCTTACGTGTGACGTTGCAAGTTCAATCTTTAGAAAGGCTCATCTGAAAGTGTTGTGTTGTTTTCTGGGACTATAATATTCCATACTGGCCTTGAAAGTCACACACACAAGATAGAATTGTGGGGACAGAGCACATCCAATTTCTCACAGCACATAAATAACTTTCCAGCCAATCGACCATCCCGATTAACAGTCAGTGTAATTTTATACAAATATGTTAAAGCACTGATGTTAGTTTATCTTGATACAACTCTCTTAGTACCCTAATATCCAAGATTCCTTTCAAATGCATTTCCTCTTCAAATCCCAGTTGGTCAGAGTTGAATACAAACTCCTAATGAACAATGGGATAAGTTTATTTATCTCAGCTACTACCAATTTTCAGGCCGATTCTGCAGTTTGCTGTATCGAAAAGTTGATGCTTTGTATGAAACTTCGTTATCCTACATCTTCCAATTCTGGAGCACTGTTTGAAATTATGTAACCTTCCAATGCTTCCCTTAAAATCAATGTAATCCATGTTACATACAGTATGATGCGCATCCTATAAAGCATCCGTGAAACACACAAACACTAGTTTTTATAACAAGTATGCCTTATCCTCCCTCAAATATCCATAATTTTTCTTATGCACTACATGATCATATTGCTGTGGGCTTATTTGAAATCTGTTCATCACTAATTTTTTACTATGCTGAGGATCATCTTCCACGTACGTAATTATGTTTAGTACCCGCTCCTCGGACAATTATACTTTACTACATTTCACTGGAGACCTGATTTGTGGATCCCTGTCCGACAAAGATGATGAACTCACTTTCACTCGTTAGGCATGTATTATCGTCACTGTACTCCTCGTGTACATTGTCCACAGAGTCGTGCATGACACCACCACACATTCCACTCACTCATCCCCCAGACAAGTTAATATTTCTTCTGCCAATTCTTTCTTAATCTGCAAAATTCCTTGGATTTCTTTCTGATGAAACGTCAACTTTGGCACTGTTGTTGTAGATGTAATACGTTTGCTCTGTTTATCTTTGCCATTGTTCTGCTTTGGATCAACATCAGTAACACTGTAATGAGTTACTTGTCAACTAAGCAGTTCAACTACGATCCATAGTCTCATGCTGTGCTCCTCATTGGATACTCCCAGTCCTTCCCCTGTTGTCATTAGCACCCAATATTGTGGGGCATTGAATGCCATAAACATCATTGGTCTTTTGCGACCTCGCACTCAAAGGGTTCTTTGCTACTGAGGCACAGTAAACTAACAAGGAGCAATTTCATGGTTATAGCTTTCATGACAGAGGCACTACAAACTGTGTGGCAACTAGTTGGAAGATAGTGATGGTGAATAACATCCAGGTACAGCAAAAAATTACCGAAATGAGACATTTTGGCAGTTCTGATGTAAGACATGGCACATAGGATTAAAAGGCATGAAAATTAGTATGGGGTCATTCCACATCAGAGGGGCCAATATTAAAAAGTGTCCCCACTCAACCGTCTCCAAATCTAATGAAATTTGGTGTGAAGGTTCTACATGGTCTTTGATGGTTATATACCAAATTTCAGACCAGTATCTTCAGCGGTTGAATTCTTAGGGGATTTTAAAGAGAGGCACTCACCTCCGCATCATGCACCAAGGTGCAAATGTGCCAAATTTGCAAGGCTTTTTTAAAAGTTCTAGCAAACATTTGGTCATTTTCTTAAATATCCATAGACAATTTCTTATGCTGAATCACACACCATGTCAAAAATTAGAGATTTAGCCATATCCAAATATAGAAACAAGCCTCTAAAGTGGCAAAAAAAATTTGTGGCACTATTCGGAGAGCCATGATTTGCCCAACCACTGCTACTTTTCGTATGAGCCAATCATGCCAAAACTTCAGATGGCTATTTCTACTTATGATGTCTATATATCAGTCAAATTTAACTGGCACTGGGTGCCCAGATGAAAAGATATGCATCTGCAAAGTTAGCCAAATTTTTCTAATTGCAAATTTTAGGGTATTTTTTTTGGGTGGAGGGGGTGGGGGTGGGGTGGCAATATCTCAACTGTGTCTTCTTCAATCCTTTTTTTCTTGCCACAGCTGGATAGAGCATACTTTAAGCTTTCAAAGCTATACTGTTTAATTTCTGTATCTTGTATATTGATGAGTAAAAATACCTATCAAAAGTAGGGAAAATGGATTACTAATAAATACAAAAATTAATGCGATCTGAAGTTGTAAATAAAAAAAAGGATAATTGTAATGTCTTTTAATAGTATAAGATTTTCCTGTGGCTTAGGGAAAGTAACTATGCTGATAAGAAGTGTTTTTACATTATTTTACAGTGTAAAACATAAATATAATAAAACCTCAGAAAGTGCTCTGAAGATTATAAAATCTAGAAGATCATAACGGAATGTTATGTTGCTTTAGAAGTTTTAACCCTACAGTGCATTGTCACTCTGTTTCCATTGGTATTCTAAAGCAGCAATAATTTTTTTAAGGCTCTACCTTCACAGCAGTGATATACATTGCTGAATCACCACTTTCAATTGCTGCTTCCATTATTGGCAATTTTCAGTGTCAATCTTTTGTACGGTGTAATCTTTGATGTTGACACTGTACAATCTTACTGTTGAGTACTGAGTGTTTGAATAATCAGTAATCATTGTTATAGCTGAAGGTAAGCACTAAAAAATATGTTTTAATAGCCTAATTTGTATATTTTATATAAAATGAATACTGACTATTGCCTGGAGATCACAATTCTATTATGGCAAAAGGGAACTACAATCAGTTAAGGACATGTCCCCAATTAACAAGGAGCTTCTTCAGTGTAGGTCTGGGCTTGATTTTACTGAAGATACCCAAATTTGTTCATACCAGAGTACCTTGTTGACAACAAAATTTCAATTCCAGAAGAATTTCTACAACCCATTTGGTAAAGATAAACAAATATCACTTGTAAACACTGCAATGTGTGATAGGTCAAAGTCACTGACTAATGAAGTTTTTAAACCTTGTCAGAAAATTTGTAGCAAATATAGACATCAAATGCCCAAAACAATCATCCCACCAGGATAAGCAAGAATCACCGTCCACAGAAGATGTGGGTGTCATCGATGCTTGGCTTTACTGCTAAAACTTCATTATCATCACTTGGAGAACCACTACAAAAGCTTCAACGGATCAGCAAAAGGGATTCAATGGGATACAGAAAGTGCAAATGTCAGAAAGCCAGAGGCAGCATTACAAAGATAATTGCCATGGCTGTTGGTGTGAGCCAAGTAGTTATTGCTCAGATACAAATGGAAGAGTGTCATAAATGTAAAGGTATGGACATCTTAATTGAACAACTGAAGATTAAACTTCGGACTTCACTTCGGACTTCAAGTAATAGCAGTAAAGTTCAAATTGTGACCCTGGCCCCAAATTAACTGCACTACTGAAAAAATGGCTAAAGAATTTGCTGTTTCAGCTAAGATGAAGAAGGTTTGGAAACTGAAGATGGAAAATGGGGAAAAAGCTCATTCATGAAATGAAACAAAATGTCCTCATTTTCTTTGAAGATGATGACTTCTTGTTTATGCCCGGGCAAAAAGAATTGTGTTGTAAGAATAAATGGGGAAAGATTCACAAGGAGAAATGCCTGCTCCTTTGTAACCTTAAAAAAATGTTCATTGCTTATTGTAAGCAATATGGAAATGAACTAAGCTTCTCAAAATTTTGTAAGCTCAGGCCGAAATGGTGTAGTACAGCTGGTGCTTCTGGATCACAATTCAATGTGTGTATGTGCAATTCATCAAAATGTCAAATTAATGTTGGCTTCAGCAACATTCATTCAAGATGGCTACATGGATTTGACGGGGGGGGGGGGGGGTGGGGGTGGGTGGGGGTGGGGGGTGGGGGGGGGGCTGTGAGCACTTTGGAATAAAAAAAAATGTGAGGAATGTCCAGGAAAAATGCAACTAGAGGCTTTTCTTGAAGACTCTTTTAAAAAAGACTATGATCCTGAAGAAACAATGGAATACAAGAGCAATGGGTCCATGCTGGCAGACACACATTGGAGACTTGCCAGAGAACTGTTGAAGATTTCATGGAAGCATTTATTTTGAAAATTACCAGTTTAAGAAGCCATCAGTTTGTGTCAGAACACCAAAGTTTATATCTTAAGCAGCTAGAAAGAAATCTTGCAGAAAATGAATTAATTATATTGATAGATTTTGCTGAGAATTATTCATTCATTGTTCGGGATACTGTGCAAGGATTCCATTGGGAGAATAGTCAGGCCACATTTCATCCATCTGATGTCTAATTTGGTGGCAAAGAATGTCAGAGTATTAGAATTCGTATGATCAGCGACTGTTCTGTCATACCATTGCTGTCCATGCCTATCAAATAAATCTGATAGCATATTTAAAGGCAAAGACTGAAAACATTAAGAACATTTATTGCTTTAGTGATGATTCAGCTGTTCAATATAAGAATTTCAAAAATTTCATCAATTTATGCCTGCTTGAAAAGGATTTTGGCATTACTGCCAAATATTCACTCCATATGATTTATTCAAATTCTGTGATGATAGTATTCCAGGCGTAAAGCTTTTTTATGTACCAAAAGAAGCAATTGAAAACATCCACCCAGATCAAGAAACAAGTTTTACCATGGGACATACAGTATCCGGAACAAGAGAAAATCAATTAATTGTAATCTTCTCAGAGTAAGCAGAGTTTCCAATGATTCTACAGCATTCACAGTTAATGCCTTCGAAGCAGATGAAGAAATCCCAAGTTTACAACCAGAATAGTATGTTACTTGTATGTATGGCAATTTTTGGTGTGTTGGAAACGTGAAGTTTCACATGAACAACAAGATGTCGTCATCAGTTTTATGCACCCACACAATCATGCTCGTTCCTTCCACTGGTCGACTGCTAAAGATACCTGCTGGATTCCTGGGCAACATAGCTTCATGACTTTGGAAGCCTCATCAGCATCATCACCAGGAAGACAATACAGTTATCCACAATCTGTCATTGACAAAATTGTAGAAGTGCTTAACCAAACATGGAACTGAATCTTTAGTATTTTTGTTCTGCAGTTTTGCTGTGTTTTGTACTATACTTGTTTTCATGTCATGTGGTAAATTACTGTTTGAAACTGGCTTATACACTTGAATAAAAATAATTAATTATGGGACTTCATGAGCAAAATATTTGACTTTTCAGTCTTCTCGAAGTGCTAAAATAATAAGTTTTGAAATGTGTTCTTACTCATCAAACTGAAAGATCCAAAAATTAAACAATATTTCTTTGAAAGCTTAAAACATGCTTTTTCCAGCTGTAGCAAGAAAAAGAGGATTGAAGAAGACACAGCTGAGATATTGCCCCCCAAAAATAGCCTAAAATTTGCAATTAGAAAATTTTGACCAACTTTGCAGATGCATATCTTTTCATCTGGGCATCCAACGTTAATTAAATTTGGTCGATACATAGACATCATAGATATGAAGAACCCTCTGAAGATTTGGTGTGATTGGTTCATATGAAAAGTAGCAATGGTCGGTCAAACCATGGCTCTCTGAATAGTGCGACAAATTTTTTAGCCACTTTAGAGGCTTGTATCTATATTTAGGTAAGGCTAAATCCTTAATTTTTGCCACGATGTGATTCAGAATGAAAACTTGTCTGTGTATATTAAAGCAAATGACCAAATGTTTGCTAGAACTTTTAAGAAAGCCTAGCAAAGTTGCCGCATTTCCGTCTTCGTACATGATGCGGAGGTGAGTAGCCTCTCTTTAAAATCCTCTAAGAATTCAACCACTGAAGATACTGAACTGAAATTTGGTATGTAGCCACCAAAGATAGATTTGGAGATG
The DNA here is from genome assembly GCF_021461385.2 of Schistocerca piceifrons. Classification (NCBI taxonomy): domain Eukaryota; kingdom Metazoa; phylum Arthropoda; class Insecta; order Orthoptera; family Acrididae; genus Schistocerca; species Schistocerca piceifrons. The sequence goes on along the minus strand of NC_060138.1, from coordinate 366,390,266 downwards.
GTCAAGTGGGGACCCCTGGTCCCCTTGACATGGAATGACCCTATGACCTACATGGTCACAGTTTAAAATTCTCTGCAGCACAAATTACAATGCACAATGGAAAGTCACAACTTGTAAAAGGAACAAAAATGGAGTGTCCCATGACCTAACAATACAGTATTAGATTCGGTCTCTTAAGAGGGAGAATGCATCACCCAGAATTCATCTGGAATTGCGTGGCTGAAATTACTTTTCTGTTTGTTGCTTCTATCCTGAAACTTTGATTTTTGTACTATCATTCATCATTCAGCAGTATATTCTGGTTATGAATAATGCAAAACTGAGATGAAAAGAAATGTGACAACAACAACTAGCAACAAAATTTGAAAGCATGTGTCCAGAGACTCTCAAATTAAAATATGCAATCATAGATGTAACATATAAATACTGACTACTAACTATAAAACTATGATTGTTATACATAACAAACATTTTAAAAATTTTCATGTTGGCAATGAGGAAAGATTGATATTTGTCATTTAATTCACTCAATGTATCCTAGTACAGTTAGCAATGGAGTACAATCTAAACAAATACAAATACTGCCAAACCTTCGTACCTGGTTCCATAGCACCCCTTTGTATACCAGCAGCTTGTTTTAGGAAAAATGTAGCAGGTGGCTTATGCATAATAAGCTGATAACTCCTATCAGCATTAACTGTAATTCTACATGGAAGAGGTATTCCCTCTTTTAAATCCTTTGTTCTTTCATTGAAATCCTTGCAAAAAGCTGCAATATTGATTCCATGCTGAAGACAAAAGAACAACAGAATATCAGTTTTGTAATGTAAAACACAAAATGAGCCATAATAGTCTCAAGAGGTCATTTCTCTTATGGTTGCAGATAAAAAAATTAGTTCTTTTCAGTACCAGAACATTTATAAACTTAATGTGCCTAAGAGGATCCAACCAATGAACATCTTAACCGCGCACAACACTGTTCATTAACCTGCAGTATTGGCAGTGGGTGTAGTGGTATTAATAATTATGAAGCAATCACTGGAATAAAACACTACTTAAGACTGACATGAAAGGATGGAGGAAAAGAATATTAGGGTTGTATGTACTGTTGACAACAAGGTGACTGCAAATTGATTTCAAGGTTGGATAGGAAAGGAAATCTGATGTATTCTTTTCAAAAGAACCACCCACAAATTGTTCTTTATCAGATTTTGAATGAGAATTCTGAGGGGGAGGGGGGAGGAAGCATGTGACAAAGAAATGTGGGTTATTTATTATTTCTTTACTTACACTCATACGTATGGTGAAATATTACATAGATTTAATTGTACATATCATAAATAACACTTCAGTGTTTTAATAAGAACTTCTAACCATCAAGCTTATTCAGTAAATAGCCTTATTATTAACTGTTTCTTTTTTATTTGTTAATTATTTCAACTTTACAAAAAACATCAGCAATAATGTTAGGCAGGAAAAAATTTAAGGTGTCAAACAAAGGAATTTCAGAGTGTGAGCAGCTTATGCTAAATAGTGCGCCACATGTATTACTCTGAGGAAGATTTTTAACCAATAATTTAAGGCAATCTTGGTAAAAGCTTAATAACAAACATCTGTAGTGTCCAAAGCTTAAAATAATGTTAGTTTACTTTAGCTTCCATCATCATCATCAGTCATTTGACATCCACTGTTAAATAGAGGCCTTGTTAGACTTTTCCACACTTTGCAGCCTTCAGCTATAAGTATCCATGTTGCTCCTGCATGGTTTTCATTTTAATTTGTGATCATTCCCTAGTGCCACATACAGGATGAGTCAGGAGGAAAGGTACTTGCTTTAAGAGGTGATAGTAATTCTGAACAAAAACTTCACCTGGACAAGTGCCCTATTCTGAATAGTTTCTGAGATGCAACACATTTAATATCACTTGTTTACGTTTTCCTCGAATAACTCGAAAAGCGCATCCTCCAGTGAAAACGGGTCGCAGTACAAAATTAAACTGCATAAGTTTCCTAAACAATATGCTGTCCATTTGTTCTCTAGGGGGTAATAGATTGCGCGAAGAGAGTGTGAGAAAGTTGACAATCTCGCACAATGCTCAGGCCTCTAACATAGATTGTTTATGTAGGCCAGGTTGAGGTAGTTGCACGACTTGATAGATACAAGTGCCCTGTATTAAATTGTTCGCCCCAACTTCCTGTACACTACTGTGGTATGCTGTAAAGAATGTAAATGTTTGAGTAATACCGAAAACAAACAACAGTGTACATTAAATGTGTTCTCTCTACGAAACCATCCGGGATAGTCCATATAAATTTTTTTGTTCCAAATCACTAATACTGTCACCACTCAAACCATGTACCTTTCCTCCTGGCTCACCCTGCATATTTCTTTTCTTGTCCTACAGCTAGACTCCATTCCTAATGGATCCTTGCTCCATGTAGCAACATTACTTCATGGTACCGCTTTGTATCGCAAAAATCCAGAAATGCTGCCTAATTCATGAAATCCTCCATAATAGCCAGACTACAAAAATCCCATATCTGGATGCCAACTCTCCTTTCACAAAGACATTGGATGTTCAGATTCTGCCATTTATTGTCAAGCACAAACACAGCACAATGAAAACAAATTTCCATGGCACAGGCATCCTTGAGCTACCTCTTCTCCCTTTGTAAGATATTTCTGTTATACATTTCCAATTTCCTATACATCTCCATAATCATCTTGCAACTTCCAACAGTAAGAGAAGACCTTGCCTTTGCTGGCCTGTCCTATCTACCATACCCCTCCTAATATTCCGTAAAGGGCAAACAAATCCAGAACACCATTATTAATCTATCCAGCAGATCCTTTATCCAACAGAAGTTTTACTGCATTCCAAGGGCTTCACCCCAAAACTCAAACATACTGGACTGATCAAAAACCTACTCTCCTTCCTACAGTGGAAACACACTTTTACCATCAACCCTTCTTCTCTCCCTTAAAACCCACATCCTTTCGCCTTTCCCTCTCCTTCCCTTTTTCCTGATGAGGCAACCGTGGGTTGCGAAAACTTGATATTTGTGTGTGTGTTTCTGTGTTTTTTATTGTGTCTATCTACCAGCGCTTCCCCGTTTGGTAAGTCACAGCAACTTATGGAAGAGATACTTGAAAGAAATATTTCATTTCTCAACAAATTATATCAAGATCACAATGGTACGCATTTCACACTTGAAAAGGACTTAATCTACAATTTTCTAAGAAGAGAATCAAAATGTCACATGATATGGCGATGAATACAGGACACGGGACACAAAGGACAGGAAATGTGTTACTGGTTTTCTATTTAAATCATAAACAGCTGTAATTTCCAGGAGCAGCAAGAAACAGCTCACAGTAGCTTTATCAATTACTGAACCACAATTAAATAAAAAAGAGCACTTCACATATATTAGAATGGTTCACAATGAACAACTTAATAATAAACACACATAAAACAAACACTATATATCCAAACAGTGCAGAATCAACAGCCTCTAACTGCAACCATAGGACTGTTAGGCAAAATACTTGAAACCATAAATAGCACCAGATTTCTAGAAGTTTGGTCCCAAGATGATCTAAAATGGCAGAACCACACACAACAAATAAATAAAAAACCACAATTGAAATTGATAGAAACATTGGTGACTCATCAATCAATAATTCTATGCCTACCTAAGTATGCCTTAAAACAAGATACATTAAAAGAAAGCATATGGATGCTCCCAGAAGCACATTACGACATAAAAAGATGTATGTTACATTTCTTCCTGATTCTTAAAATTTTACACAGTGGTTTAAAATATTTCTTTTTACGTATCTTTCATGTTTGTTTCTCTAGTTTATAAATACGGATATATCTAAGAGCACTTATTTCCATAAAAGGACTAACTATGTGTATACATCTAGAAATATAGATACATAGTTTATAAGTATGGGCACATATGAAAAGAACATATACCTCCATTAAAAGAGAACATAAGTGTACACATAGAACATAATGTAGAAAAAACAGAACTGCATTGAACTGAATTGAATTCCTTCGCCTGTAAACAACTGTTGTGTTGTATAAGGCATCATCATTTGTTACATAATTATACAGCTGGTTGCACAAATTATTCAAAAAATAGATAAATAGTTCTCAAGATGGTTATACAAATGATAATACAAAAGGTTAATGTATATAGATATTATTAAATAAATATTGCACATCTTGAACTCATCCATAATTAGTTTTGTTACACTGGTTGCACAGACAAATTATGTTGTACATCATAAGTTACAATTTTGTTAGTTCACAATCACATTTATAATAAAAGAGCATCATTTTTTGTTATAAAAAAGAGCATCATATTTTTCATTAAATAAAAGAGCATCATATTTTTTTCCATTATGTATGAATCCACTTGTACTATAGAATGCTTTCTCTTTCAGCCATGTCTCTATCACAGTTTTAAATTTATTTTCATGCAGTTCCCTTGTGCCATGTGATACAGTGTTCAAAAATGTTTCGCCAGCATGTACAAAATTAGTTTGGACTTCACTCAAACACATCCAAGGAATGTCTAATAAGTTCCTGTTTCTGGTTTCATATGAGTGCACATCTGACCTCACAAATGTAATATCTCCTACTTGCCTTCCTCATTTATAAAATCATCAGCACTGTAGTAACATTTGTGTTAAGAATATTTTTCAACGTTTGCACCTGTGGATTCTAGCTTGCAGTCCTTGAGCTCTGAATACATTTTATTGCTAAGCTTCAAAACCACATAAATTGGAGTATTTTCAAATAATGTTAGTCTGTGGCAAGGTAATAAGTAATCTTGTTTGTGCCTTGTTTCATAAGCATGTGTAAAGAAATTTCCTTCAAAAAGACGTGGGTTTTTTAGCTCAATGAGAAGTGTTTCATATATGTAAACATAGAAGGAATAGTCAATAAATCAAGGCTTGGAAATACAGGTTTACATGATTGTCTATTGTTTGTTCCAGTCATAACTCTGATATTTTTTTCCTGTAGCTTGGACATTCATAGGTGGCTTCCTTTTTCAACACCCCAAAAATTTATGCCATATCTTACAAATGATGTAAAATATGCATGATACAGAAATTTTCCAACAGCTAAGTCAGTTCCTTTATTTAGAATCATCATTGCATAAACAAAACTATTTAATCGATCAATAAGCAATCCACATGATCAATCCATGCCAAGTTTCTGTTTATGGTCACTCCATGAAATTTAACAGATTCTGCAGTGATTAGTTCTATGCTTGCATAACTTAACTGTGTTATATATACAACAGTTTGGTTCTGAAGTGTACAATTTGTGTTTTTGTTAGGTTTAGTTTCATAGCATTATTATTTATTGGCATGATCTGTATCACTTCAGGCAGGGGTTACCTCCAGTCTCAGTTGTTATTGAATTTAGCATATATTAAAATTCTGGAGTAAGTAAGAAAGATTTTTCCCCCCCAAAAAAATTACTGCCCCGAGATACAGGCCTCCAAAGACGACAGTGCGACAACATTTTGAAGATGTGAATTTTGGAAAAATTTTAAAATGCTGTATCTCTGTAACAGTTATAGATATTAGAGTTTTTTTTATTTGAAAGATAATTGCTTTATGATTACAATGGTATCCTCTGTTCGAACATATCTGTCAAAGTTCTTGTACGGTCTCCTTTTGAATTTTTTTTATAATTTACAGAAAAAAATTTTTTTTTCAAAAATGCCAATCCAGAAAAGTTAGATTTTTTTTCTGTTGATTAGTACCATGTAGTACTATATTCTCTATAAAGGAGAGCTTCCGCTTTCAAGTTGGACAGGTTTTATTAAAAAAAAAAAAATTTTCTTAACTCTCAAGGGTAATTTATGTCTTTAGTGAAGTTGTTTTTTACTAATTTCTTTGTTATAATGGTTATTTCTAATACCTTTGTTGCAGTTATTTCTTATACAGGGTGATTCAAAAAGAATACCACAACTTTAAAAATGTGTATTTAATGAAAGAAACATAATATAACCTTGTTATACATCATTACAAAGAGTATTTAAAAAGGTTTTTTTTTTCACTCAAAAACAAGTTCAGAGATGTTCAATATGGCCCCCTCCAGACACTCGAGCAATATCAACCCGATACTCCAACTCGTTCCACACTCTCTGTAGCATATCAGGCGTAACAGTTTGGATAGCTGCTGTTATTTCTCGTTTCAAATCATCAATGGTGGCTGGGAGAGGTGGCCGAAACACCATATCCTTAACATACCCCCATAAGAAAAAAATCGCAGGGGGTAAGATCAGGGCTTCTTGGAGGCCAGTGATGAAGTGCTCTGTCACGGGCTGCCTGGCGGCCGATCCATCGCCTCGTAGGACTCTCCATACAGTTGATTGTGGAATTTGCAGCTCTCTGCTAGCTCTGCCAGTCGATTTTCCTGGGCTGCGAACAAATGCTTGATGGATGCGTGCTACATTTTCATCACTCGTTCTCGGCCGTCCAGAACTTTTCCCTTTGCACAAACACCCATTCTCTGTAAACTGTTTATACCAACGTTTAATACACCACCTATCAGGAGGTTTAACACCATACTTCGTTCGAAATGCACACTGAACAACTGTCGTCGATTCACTTCTGCCGTACTCAATAACACAAAAAGCTTTCTGTTGAGCGGTCGCCATCTTAGCATCAACTGACGCTGATGCCTAGTCAACAGCGCCTCAAGCGAACAAATGTACAACTAAATGAAACTTTATAGCTCCCTTAATTCGCCGACAGATAGTGCTTAGCTCTGCCTTTTGTCGTTGCAGAGTTTTAAATTCCTAAAGTTGTGGCATTCTTTTTGAATCACCCTGTACTTTCTTTGTTGCATTTATTTCTTTCCACTTTCATTGTTGCAGATATTTCTTACACTTTATTGTAGTTTCTAGTCAGTTTCTTTGTCGTGGTTGTTCAATGCGGGTATTTGTACTGTAGCTATTCAGTGCTAAGTTGTTTACTGAAGAGGCTTCTAAGAAATCTGAGACCATCCACTGAGTGTGTATTCATGAGGAATTTGCCAGTTGACACAGTTGCAGTGTGTTTTGTGAAAAGGACTGTTTGAAATGTCTTCTGACTGGGGCCATAGGAGAGTTAAGTGTGCTGACTATCTGCATATCCATACAAGAGTCATATAAAAAAAAACAGACTTTGTTCAGGTTGGCAATAAGTGTTTGCATTTGGAGACTCTGTTTCAAAGTGAAGATGTTTCCACTGACGACTTCTTGTGTTCTAAATGTTTTGACAGAATAACAACAATGTTAGTATCTGAACAAGGTGAAGCTTCCCATGATGCAGGTGATGCAGATTTTGCATCAACAGAGGAAGAATTAAGTACCCTGTTACAGTCAACTACAGAGGTAGGTGTTAGTCCTGTTAAGAAACCGTGATCAGTGAAGTTGAGTCATAAGCTTTATGCATCAAGAAAGCACAGAGAGATTACTAAAGCTATGGGTGAATACACTACAGCAAAATTGACCACACTGTTCAAAGTAGAAATTCCATCTTCAGAAGAAAATGAACCAAAGCACTCTTGCCAGGAATTGTTGACAAATATCAATTCAGCTGTTGAATACTGTTCATACTACAGTGAAAATATGCAAGTTTGAACTATTATTCCACAGACATTTCCAAAGAAAACAATTTTTATCCACATTCCATCAGTATCAAAGTACACAGCAGACAAATCAAGAAATGCGAGGTCTGTAAAAGGGGTCTTGGAAGACCAGATCCCTATTATAGTCATCCTGTAGAAGCAACTCAAGTTCAAATTGTGCAGTCATTTTATCTGGAAGATAAATGGGGCTGTTCTCACCAGAGTGCCCACAGAAAAGACACTGTAACAATTGAAGATCAAAAAATTTTGAAAGTGAAGAGGCACATTACTTGCAGTATTAAAGAAAATTTTTGCAATTTATAAGAACAACTTCAAATACTGGAAGATCAAAATTTTATGCACTACGACCTAAGTGGGTGGTTCTATAAACACCTAGAGATGCCTGTTTACATATGTACTGCATGAAATTTGAACTTACTGGAGCTTGTTGCATATGACACCTTGGTTGGGTGTGTGAAGTCATTAGTAGTCTGTGACGTAAAGCGAGAGACTTGTGGTGACTGCCCTGGAAAGGGAGGACTGTCTTTACAGACACTTGGCCCGGAGGACGTAGCAGATATTTCTGCAGAAATTACATATGTGACATGGGAGGAAAATAAACTAATTAAGAAAACTGTTGCCTCTGACAGTTTCATTGATGAACTTCGTAAAGGGTCAGTGAAAGCAGTAACATACCAGCATCTGAAGAAATTGACACAACAACACATTGCAGAAGTGAAAGGGTGTGTACAGGCTGAAGAACTATGTTTAGTACTTCACAGTGATTTTGCTGATTAAACGAGATTGTGGTGAATTTTATGCTACCACATGGACCAGCTTCTGGACACGTTTCCAGCTGAAACACAGCAACAACGCTATCAGTGATCACTTCCTGTTCACAATGATTTGACGATTATAAGTGCTCCAGTTCCTATTGGTTCAACAGGAAGTGATCACTCTATATCAAAGGAAGATACTGAAGCAGTGGAACACATTTTTAGTTCATTGACTGGCTAATTTCAGTACAAAACTGAGTGCACAGTTGTTGTATAAATTGAAACCTTTAAGTATTTAGACCTTTCACATACATTTTTGAACCATTTAAAATGCTTGAAAAACGAGTATCTTAGTCATCTTTCAAAACTAAAATTATGTTACATAAGGATAGTTTTGATTTTTATGAGCTTGTTATGTGATAATAAAACATGTTTTATGCATGGAAAAAATTTCAATTGTTTATAAAACATACTCAGCCTGAAAGTGGAAGCTCTCCTTTCCAGGGAATGTAGAACTACATGGTTCTAATCAACAGAAAAAAAATCAAAGTTCAGAACACTATAGTAAAAGAACTTTGGAAGATAAGTCCAAATGGAGGATTTCTTTGTAATCATAAAGCAATTATCTTTCAAATAAAAAAAAAAACAATAAAATGTCTAGAACTGTTCCAGAGATACAGAATTTTAAATTTTTTCCCAAAATTTTGCATTTTCAAAATGGTATGCACAGTGTTATCTTCGGAGGGCTGTATCAGAGAGAAGAAATTTTTTGGAGGATATATATATATATATATATATATATATATATATATATATATATATATATATATATATATATATATATATATATATATATATATATATATATATATATATATATATATATATATATATATATATATATATATATATATATATATATATATATATATATATATATATATATATATATATATATATATATATATTCCTTACTTAGCCCTTAATTTTATCATATTCTGAATTCAATAACATCTGGCCGGCCTGAAATGATGTGGTCTATGCCTATCCAATTTCCGAGCCCTTGAAAGGTTTGTTTTGTTTTCTGTGCTAATTCTTCAGTGTTTTTACAGCACACTACTGCTGTTGAGTCGTCTGCATACAGGATCTTATCTGAAGTTACATTACCTGGCATGTCATTTATATAATACAGAAATAGTAACGAGCCTAGTACAGACCCCTGGGGTACAACTGCTTGAATTTCCTTCCAAACTGAGCAAGATTTCTCAGCCTTATGATGTTTAACTACCCTCTGTTTCCCTATTTTGAGATAAGATATGAATCAACTTAAAGATTTGTCATGGAAGCCACAGAAGCTAATATGAGGAACACCTGCTTATGGTTTACCATATTAAATGTCTTACTGACGTCACAGAAGATACTGGACACACTGTTCTTGTTACTGAGGCATTTGGTTATTTTAGTGATTAGTTCATTAATAGTGACATGCACAATGCTTTGGTCCTGCCTAAATCCATACTGAATATTTAAAAATATTTTTTTTTTTTTTTTTTTTTTCCCCCCCGAAATATGGAAGCATCCGATCCCGCCCGTCTGCTTTGACCCATGACGTCACAAATAGGCGGAAACGACCATAAACCACGATTCCAATAAGGCGCATATGAAGTCGTTACGTACACATTATGAGGAGGAACATACATCGAAAAACAAACACACACACGTTCCACAAAAAGCCTAATGACACTAACGGGACAAGCGCAGGAAATAGGGGGTTTTGGGTGGGGAAAAACTAAATATAAACAAATTCAGACACCCACCCCCATACAAAACCACCCAAAACGACGAAAAAAACCGACATCACAAAACTCTCCAAATACCACTAAACACAATATCATCTGGAATCGGACACTTCCCTTGACCTATATAGCTCAACAGCAGCTCCCGATCTCATAAATTGGGACCTAACACTTCCCTTGACCTATATAGCTCAAAAACATCTCCCGATACCACAGCCACCGAGCGAGGTGGCGCAGTGGTTAGCACACTGGACTCGCATTCGTGAGGACGACGGTTCAATCCCGTCTCCAGCCATCCTGATTTAGGTTTTCCGTGATTTCCCCAAAGCGTTTCAGGCAAATGCCGGGATGGTTCCTTTGAAAGGGCACGGCCGATTTACTTCCCCATCCTTCCCTAACCTGAGCTTGTGCTCCGTCTCTAATGACCTCGTTGTCAACGGGACGTTAAAAAACACTAACCTAATCTAACCAACACAGCCACACGTTGGGATCGAACATTTCCCTTGACCTGTTATCCTTACGACATCTCCACATACCAGCCGTCCCTGGTCCAAAACGCCGGAGCTCTAAGTAAGCCTCATTTCATCACGACATATTGAACACTTCACGACTTCATCCAAAAATCCGAATAGTTGAAGAAATTTTATTAGAGACAACACACTGTCCCCATCATAGCCGACAACCGAAAACTGTTGACCCTGTCTGTCATATCCATACCTACCAAAGACATAAAAAAAGCAATTTACCAAAATTCACACACGACGCCACACTCACAAACTAAACCAAAAGCATCACCTAACACACCACCAGAGAGCACCAACGATCACATCAAAACGACACCTACAAACACGCCACTCTCACAAACTAAATTCCGCGCCGTTGTGACGTCACGGGTCAAAGCCAACGGGTGGCATCGGACACTTCGGTCGACCCTATTTTCCTAATTGGTTACACACTACTGCTCAAATTTTATGGAAATAATTTGTGGTATTGATATTGGACATAAATTTCCTATCTTCTCTTGTCTGCCATTTTTATGGATAGGTAGAACTTACGAATACTTCAGCCTGTATGGAAAGCAGTCCTCATCGAACAATTTATTTATTTATTATGTGACAGAGTTGGGGTTGTGACAGAGTTGAGGATGCAATATAATCACATCCTGTCTATATTATTTTTCTTGGAATTTCATCCCCGTCAAAAGATTGAGATTTTTTAGGGATTTGATAATATTAGCCAAATCACAGCAGGATAAACGAATAAATTTGAATTCTCCTGATCTGTGTCACATTATTTTGGGATTTGGGTGTGAAGGAGGGAGATCATCAGGTTTGTTAGAATTTATAAAATACCTGTTGTATTCTTCGCATATATGTCTGAATTGTAATCACTTCCCTGTTATTTCTAATGTAGGGTTTAAACCTCTTGTTCTTCAGTGCTTATTCCAGTCTTGGCAATCTGCCAGACAGCTTCTGTTTCATTTGTGGCATCTGATGTGTATTTATTGTTTGCCATTTGTTTTGCCTGTTCAATTATTCTGCCAAACATTCTTTTGTATTTCCTTACATAGCTGACAAACACTGAATCGTGGTTGTTCTTTACTTCCACATGCAGTTTCCTCTTTCTAATACTAGAGATCCTGATGCCTTCTGTTACGTGCATGCATACGATTAACAACACATTCCTTGTGTGGCACTTCAAACCACGATCGCTTTGCTGTATATTACAGCAAAAAACAACAGTCCAGACGCTAATTGAGTCTGTGTTAGTAGTATTGTTCGCAAATATTTGTACTTACATGACCACAAATTAATTTGAACTTACGAAATTTAAGTATTGTATGTTTGTGTGTATGGATTTTTAATCACTTTTTCTCTTGGTATTAAGCTGACAGTCTCATGTAAAAGGAAACCAACTTAATTTAACTGACAAGATTAATATAGATGTTGATATTATGTTAACTTCCAGATTCAACTACCCAAAAATAAAAATTAATTAAAACCTTATAGAGCCAAATTATGTCCATATATCTTTAAAGAATATTTTGGAGCAAGGTACTGAACATTCACAAAATAAAAGTATTCCGTTCAAAATAACAGGCCTACACACACATTTTTGTGTGTGTCTGAGAACACCATTTATTTCGTTTTCAGTTTGAAAAACCTATGGAACAGATCTTCTGCTTTGGAGCACAAAGGGAGTAAAAAAAGAAAAAAGTGATGATGATGATAAAAGTAATTTGTGCGCTATTAGAGCACAACTGTACGAAAATGACATTTTCATACAAACCTATACTACACCGGTTATGAATTATAGATTATTACTAATACACTTTTTCATGGGCTAACAAGATTTTGTGTTTTTCGATTATTGGTATTAGTGCTTATCTGTCTAAAACTAGTACTTCTAACTTTCGGAAAATGATCTGTTTTGTGTGTGTGTGTGTGTGTGTTTTTTTTATTATTATCTGCAAAACCATTTTCATATTTTGGTTGAATCTGTGTGACTATGAGGTGTGTAGTATCATGGCAAAATACTATCGAAACATAGATGCTGCTACCGGCGGTACTACAATGAGCAATATCTAACAAAATTCAAGTTGATGGTGATATTGGTTTATGAGGCGCTCTACATCGTGGTCATCAGCGCCTGCACAAGTTCCCAATCTTTCTATTTCTCACCACTTCCCGAATGGTGAGAGATGATTTGGACAAACAAAAAATTCAAGTTGCTTCTGACATTAAACATTTTGATGAACGACGTATGCTATGCATCAAAGGCTGTTGTACGGAAAATGATTGCGGTCACAATATACAAATTCAAAATCGTTTTTACCTGCCCAAGCATTGGTCCTAACGGAGGACCGGCAACTGCCATTCCTGCTGGGATATTGGTTCGAATTTTATTTCCATGTTGCACCTTGTCAACGGCTTTGCGCAAGGTCTTCAGCCTACCCGCAGCTTTCGACATTTTGAACTGTTCAGTGTTCACTGAAGTCTACTGCTCTTCGTCTACATTATTTACAAACATTAGACATTTGTACGACGTTTCGATACCCTCGGCCAAAATCGAACGGAAATACTTTCGATAGTGAAAATGAAATTCACACACAAAATAATCTACAAGAACATTGGCACAAGAAGAAAATGATTACCTTATAATTAATTTCACTGCTCACCATACCCTCACTGTTGACATTCACTTACCACGGAATTTTTAAAAATATCTTCATTTCGACTTAAGCCAATTTCTCCCTTACAAAGCAATCCTACTCGTCTCAATTGTACGATATATTTATTTTCCATACGATTAAAGACATTCTAGACCTCTGTGCATACATTACAATTTGTGACAACACGATGCCAACATAAATTACCTCGTATCCAAAAGCATTTAGTCACCACGTCCTTTGCGACAAAATCACACTTTCCGTCAAGTTAAAACAATACGCAGTGCAATTATTTACTTAAGTATTACAAATGGCGGCATTCACACATGTAGAAAACGGACCACCAATCACAGTTTCTGCGATTGTTTCAGGTCATGTTCCTCGGAAAGACAGTTTTGCTGCTGTCGTCACCTGCTTATATCGGAAGCTGAGCTGTTCTCGCCGCGCTCACTCGAATGGTAATACTGGATCCTGTACTTTTATCCCTTCTTAGTCTTCATTACTGTGCTTAGTTTTCGCGATAAATCGTAAATCTGCCGTGATCACTTCTCCACTCTAATGAAGAAAAATAAGTTACGTTTGTTTACAATGTTATTAGTTAAATGAGGAAAAACGCAATAGATAATATGAAGAGACTCTACTTATTCTCTTATAAATATAGTTTGATGTGTTTATATTTGCGTGTTTTCGTCAGCAAGTATCAGTGACCAGAAACATTATCTCACTTCCTAGCACCTTACCACACAAAGCTGATCAAGGACATACTATATGAGCACTATAACTTGGCATGCATACTACCTAGTTCAGACTTGTAGCAGTCAGGAGACTTTGTTGCCAAATGTGCAACATATCGTTAGCCGCTGTTGACTGCATTTTCGCGTACCTTGTTGCTGAGCTATGCTGTCGCTGTCTGTGTTTTGTTGCGCTATTTTCATTGTAAATTTTTCGAATAGGTGTAAGAATCCGGTTGCTGGCCCATCATGGTGTTTATCTTCTGCTAGGTACAGTTCCGTAAAGGAAACTAGTTATCAGGAGCTTGTAGAAGAATCACAAGTTTCTGTTGCCTGCACAGCGTACTTACAGTACATGGAAGTGGAATCCCCCTACCATCTGCATCACACCTCACCCGGCAGCATACCCTAACCGCTCAACCCACTCTCCAGAATTCCTGGTAGACAGATGCCAAGTTATACTTTGTGATTAATGAAGTTCACTTTAGCCATTAATAAAATTTATCCAACTTTTTCTATCACAGTTCATAAAGAACAGTTCACAATGGCCGTCACGTCACAGCACATCCAAAAATTCTACAATTCATTTCAAATGGTGACATTCACAATGACCATTGATCATGTTATGGCATCCATTTATTACCAGGTCTTCGTCATTCACCAGCCATGGCTGGACAGACTGCATCAAAGTTACAATCAAGTGATTTACAATATAATGAATGACAGAATAACATCTAAACTTATGTTATGCCTCATGCTGTAGGTGTCTAGGTTTTCCCTTATGTATATGAGGCATAATAATACATACTGGCTATAAACAGTCATTATTCCTGATGTTCTGAACAATGTTCTGCAGCGTTCCTGGCTGCTGCTCAATGTAATAATTCTTATTGCCTTCTTTTGGAGTAGCAGCACATTCTTGCAGCCTGCCGAACAATCCCATAGCTGCAACCCATACAGAATGTGGCTGTGGAACAAAGCATAGTAGACAGTTATCAGAAATTGGTCTGTATTGACGTTTTTAAATCTCCGTAGGAGGCATATTACACGAGAGAGCTTCTTGCATACATGCACAGTGTGTCCATTCCATGAGAGTTAGTGGTCTATGGTAAAGCCTAACATTTTCACAGATTCTACATCGTCAGAGTATGTGTTTTTTTCAAGGCTGCATACCATACGCTGGGTTTTTTCTTCATTTACTTTCATCTTGATGGCGATGAACCATTTTTTAGCGTTTTCGAAATGTACATCACATTTTGACTGCCTGGGAAGAATTTTCCCCTTTGGCAATAAGAATGGTGTCATCCGTAAATTGCAGTGTCTCATCAACTTCACTTAGATGATTTACAAAAATGAGGAAGAGGAATGGGGGCTATGACTGAACCTTGTGGCATGCCGTGTTCTGCCTTCTGTTCCTGGGATGTTGCTCCTGGGATTGAAACAATTTGCCTTCTGTTCTCCAAGAAAGACTGAAGTGTAGCTAGGGCTTTACCTCCCCCACCATAGCAATTTAGTTTTTTGAGCAAAATCTTGTGGGGAATGAAGTCAAAAGCTTTGCTTAGATCGCACAGTGTGAGTGCCACAAACTCACTCTCCTCAAATGCCTGCATTACTTTTCTTAATAAGCCTAATGCTGCAGTGGTACAGATCTTTCCCTTCCAGAACCTGTGTTGTGCATTGTTTTCCTCAAAATAAGTTAGGATCTGATCTTTAATAATGGATTCCATCACTTTTGCTAGTGTAGGAATGATTGATATTGGCCTCAAAGTTCACTCATTACCTGGGTTTCCTTTTTTGTAAACTGGTGCCATCCTTGCAAGTTTCAAGAAATGTGGAAAAACTCCTGCAGATTGGCACTTGTTTATAGCTGTTGCTAATGGCTGAGCTATTTCTCCAATAATTTTCTTTAGGACAGTACAGGACATCCCATAGATATCTTGACTCTCCAAAGTTTTGTAGGATTTTACTATTTTCACTATGTCATTTGCATGTACTTTTTTTCCATGTTTCAAATTTATAGTGAGTTTTATTTTGTAAGTAAACAGCAGGATCTGTAACCGAGTCTGGGATTTCAGCAACAGTGTTTTCTATAACTTTGGTAAAGTAGTCATTGAAGTCATCAGGACTGAGGAAGTAGGCTTCTTCCTATGTTCATTTACTAGAGTTCAATCTGCTTTGCACAGATTATGGGCTTCTCTTATGAATCTATCATTCCCCCTCCTTTTAGTTTCTTCCACTTTTTTTCTGTAAAATCTCTTGGCCTCTAACTAATTGCTGTGTAACAATTGTTTACTGTTTGGATCTGTGGCTGCTTTGGCAGTCATTCCACATTAGAACAATGTTTTTTAGATTGGCTAGCTCAGATGTGTAGCATGTTTTTGCATTAACTATTTTCTGTTTTCCTTGTGCTTTACCTGTGTGGCTTTTCTTTGGTATCAGCGGGAAAATCTCATCAAATTTGGTTCTTAGTGTCCGGAAAAGAAGATTTAAGGCATCATTGGGTTTTGCTTTTGCAATTAATTGTTGCCAGTTTATACTGGACAGTGAGGCATTGAAAGTGTCTAGTTTTTCTTTTAGGATTATTCTTCTGTGAAACACGTAATTCGATTGCCATGTATTTGTCTGTTGGTTACCCAAGTCTTTGTTTGTAGTTTCATGACTAATGCACTGTTGTCTGCTACCATTGCATCAACTACTGTTATTTTGTAACTTCAGGTATCTATCTTTGTAATAATGGTGTTGAGGCAGGCATCACCTCAAGTTGGAAGTTGCTATAAAGACAACATAACTACTTACTAAATTCAAGAATGCCCTCTCTTTTGTGACGTAAACAACTTTCCCAGTTTTCGAAATTTCCATTTGGTGAACAGTACACTGAAACAATAATCATATTCATATCTACTAGTTCTAAGCCAGCCAGTTCTAAATCCATATCTGAGCAGTAATTTCTCAGGTTGAGAGTTTTTATTGGCATACACAGACACACCTCCATGAGTGGTAGTTTCTCGATACCATGAGCTCACCATTTCTAGGTTTTCAATGCATCTGTAATTTTCACTCTCTTCTTTGACAAGCCAGTGCTCACATATCACATCTGGCTTTGCATCTTCTATAAATACAGGTAACAGATCATATTTTGTTCATAGACATTGAACATTTACACTAGCTTAAACTATGAGTACATTATTTTGATTCCAGTTTTATTGACCTGCAGTTGCAATAGTAGACTCTATCGTACTGCTGCCTTGAACGTTCTCCGAAGAAGAAAGAGAGAAAAAAAATACACCGCAATACTACACTCTTAGGCCATATAGAAATTTCCATTACTTTTTCCTTTAGCTCGAAGTCAACACCAATTTTTGAAAATGCTCTTTAGACCTTTTGCAGCTATTTTTTCTACTTCAAACTTATTGAACTCAGGGAAGGTTTTGCATAGGAACTGATTACATTTTCAGTTGTTGTGCTGTTTCTAACTTTGCTCAGGTGAAACCAAGCCAGGCCCCCACAACCGCACGAGTGGTCCACTGTGAAGAGCGGACAAATTGAATAACTGGCCGGCGGCCATTAGAGTGGTAAACTGACGCGCGGATTTCGAATGTTTATACATCGCTTTTGGTTATAAAATGCCTTCCCTAGAGTTAGGTCACAAACATAATGCCTCATTTAAATACGTTACTACAATATAGTTTTTAATTTGTGAACAAACAACAACTAGTCACTGTTTATGAATTTATATTACATAGTACATGGAATCTGCCGTAGCTACAAGTTATGCACTGGACCCCTAGCATTTTTCGTAGTTCATTTACGATAGATATACGCAAAATGCATCAAAATACTCGAAGATTTGCCCACTATGTTAATAGACATTTTCTGACTCTACCTTGCTTTAGATTTTATGACGAAAAGTGCGCTATATATGGCGTAGTGCTTTGGCAACTCACGACCAAATTATCAAGTTTCAACCTAACCTAGACCATGAAAACACTACCGATCAGCCAGCTACAACAAACAAGACTTCAGGCAGGCATCCAGTATCGCATTAGTCACAATATTTACTTTCGAAGATGTACACTTCAGTTTATATGTGTGGTTTTTTCATATAATAAATAAAACTCAACAACTGTTCCATCGAGAGAAGTTGTGAAATCAGATTACACTTACGGACATTCAGTTGCATTTTATAACGATAAAAAGCCTGCTAACTCAAATTTCGTGTTGCTTGCAACTCAACTTTTATAGTTAAAATAAAATGTGGTTCACAAAGAAAAATTTATCTTCTGCTGTATATGGTCTGGAAAACGAAAGATGGATGGAACAGCATCATCTTTCAGCTTTCTGTGATTTACGTAATTTTCAAGGAAACAACTTTCTTCAAAATGATCGGAACATATAAAATGGTATTCTGTCGGTCGGAAATCTTGCCTCCTGACAGCGGGTAACCATTTTTGTAACAGCTGTGGTTTTGAGAAAGGAAACCTGCAAATATATGCACAGACATTATGCTAATACCGTGTTACAAAAACATTTACTAAGGAAGTGGACTGACATAAAAAACAACTTAAAACATCCACATACCTGTGAAATGTAATATTCGTTCCTTTCTCGAATTTATTTGTACAATTAATCGTTGCACAACTCTTCACCATTGTACTTCTTTTGATTGGAACGTACAGACAGTAGAATTACGAGTAACAAATACTGTATGTACGCCCCAACAAATATACAACGTTGAATCAGGGTCTTCATAAACAACAGTACTACACAACACATCAGACTACCACCACTATAAAGGCGTCCAGCCGAAGGTTCAAATTATCCCGCGACTGCAGCACCATCAGTGAGTCTAGTTATTTTTTACAAGGTCTTTGAACCAAGCCTTTGTTTCCTCCGTACAGTTCTTCTTGTTTTTCGCCAGTGCCTATTATGCTTGTCTGCCTGTTTCTAACATTGAAATTTCTAGCTGGTGGTGTAGAAGATATATGAAGAATGGGTATTTCGAGATTGTCATGGGTGGATTGTTTGGGTCATGTAAACGTACCAGGGTACTTTCTTTCCTTTTTTGTGACGAACTTATTGCCAATCAGTCTGGATATCACAAGAATGTTAGTTTACTGGATACTTCTCTGTGTTTCCCACAATGTTTTTATTATTTGCTTTTTCTTGCATTATTTCGCTGATGCTCCATGAGTTTCTAGGGTTCACTCAGTGTTTCCCGAGTAACTTCATTTTCCATAGGCAGTGTTTGTTTGTTGTGTAATTTTCGGCTGTGTATTGCAGTAGAGGCTAATAGCGATGTGTGCTTTTCTAAACTACAAATTACACCATTTGTCACTGGTTCACCGAGTCCCTCTGCAATTTGTTCCTTTTCTGAAGACATGGACTGCTTGTTTTGTTTATTTTCGTTGGATATTCCTGGGTTATAAGCAGAGATTGATTCATCTTTTCCCAACCCAGGATTTTTAGCATACTGCATTTTATCGAGTTTTTCTTTTACATCTGGATTGTCTTTTATGAGTATGTTCACTAGTTTTAATATTGTTCCCACTGATTCAATTAAATTTACACACTGTTCAGTCTTTTTTGCCTCAAGGATAGAACTTAATGTTGGCGTTTGGCTGGATTGCAGGATAGCTTCTGTGGAACGATCGATTTATCTGTATTTGCATATTTATAAATTGGTTTGGAATCGTCACATACCTCTGCAATTTTGGTTTCGCCATGTCCATTTGACCACTGTGTAGCTTCTAGATCCGTTGTAGGCAGTACTTCTTTTGTTGTTTCGATCTGTAGTGTGAGCTGACATGTTTCACAACAGAACATGATTCTGTCCTTTGAACTTTTCACAACGCGCACTTCTCTGCTACTAGGCCGACACAATCAATGTGAAATTGTTTTCGACACAACAGTCCATAAGTCACTATCATTTCGGTAGTTTTCAATAACGTTTTGCACTTTCGGCACGAATTACTTTCGTCAATTGCCGCCATCTTGCATTGTCAAAGTTTGTCAAGCACCAAGTTTTGGAGGTTGATGTCAACTATTGTTGAGCATGTAACCCCCAGAAGTTCATTTCCTTCTGATATACAGCCACTCTTTCATCCTCCAAACTTCATTTCACCAAGCTTTTGTTAGTTTGTGGTTTTCGTAGTTAACAACCGTTGTTATTCCATGTCTTCGTTATTTCTTGTCATTTGTTATAGTTTTAAAAGTGTTCAGAACATTCTTGCATGTTGAGATCAGACTTGACGTGACGGTGGTGTAATTGCCAGTGTGAACTGGCCTTTTTAACTCAACTTCTCTCTCACTGTTCGGTAGTGGGTTAAAAGAATTGAATTGGTGTGATGTGGCGGAGGGCACATTATGTGCCACTGCATTATCTCCCTTTCCTGTTCCAGTCGCGTATGGTTTGCGGGAAGAGCGACTGCCGGAACGCCTGCGTGCGCGCTCGAATCTCTCTAATTTTGCATTCGTGATCTCCTTGGGAGGTATAAGTTGGGGGAAGCAATATATTTGATACCTCATCCAGAAACCTGGACAGCAAGTTACACCGCAATGCTGAGCGCCTCTCTTGCAGAGTCTGCTAAACATCCCTGTAGTGCTATCACGCTTACCAAATAACCCTGTGACGAAACAAGCCGTTCTTCTTTGGATCTTCTCTATCTCCTCTGCCAACCCGACCTGGTACGCATCCCACACTGATGAGCGGACAGTATAAATACACTATGACTCACTGTTGTCATGATATGATGGCCAGTGTGTACTGACATTGGGTTGTGCCACTCATTGTGTGAAATAGTTTTGTATATGTCTTTAGATTCGACGCCACTTGAGTTTCGTGTTTTTGTGAATGGTTTGACTGTGCAAATGAAAGTTTTGGCAGCTGCACGACTTGTCTCTGAGTTAATGCTGTTTGTGCGAAATTTAGACACCAGAAAAATGGTAAAAAGAGTCGTGTTTTGCTTGGTGACTCGATAATGAAAAGATATCAGTTTGGTTTCTGAGCGACATTGCTGAAAGAAATTGTTGTTGAAGGAGGCCCTAGAAGCCTTTCAGAGCTTCACCAGATCAATTCATATTTCTTCCAAATACAGTTAATAATGCAGCAAGAAAGATACTGTAATATATGAATAATTGTAATCAAAACTGAAATTACGAATCACACTGCATTTCTTTGCAATTGCGTATTTATATTTGATTCTCTGGTATCTCTACCATGTCCCAGTTTTCACAATTGCCAGATTTGTTCCATCTGTTTGTGACACCCTGTGGACTGGACTTCCAGAACACATGTAGGTAAAGCATAACACCATTTAATTATGTATGGATTATTATTACTTAAGATAAAAAATATATCTGCAGTAAGGAACACCATTACAATCTAATTTCATTTACAGTCCTTCATTGTGGTGTCATAGTACATGGTGAGGGCTTAAGACATTGATAGCACTCCTACTCTACCCGGTATTTCCTCAGTAGCAACAAACTGCCCTGAGTGACCTGTACTTCCCTTTACCTTTTGGCCAATAAAAATTCCATTTATAGCCCTTTAGGAACTGCATTTCCTTAAATAATTTGATGTTATACTATTCTGGCAATTTTCTCATTTGCTTCGTAGTTCTCTTGCAAAAGCTGGCAATTTCATCCTCCTTCTCAGACTGATGTGTGATTGAGCTTAGGGCAGTGGTCATCCAGTTCTCAGCCATATTTTATAATGACATATGGCTGAGTACCATTAAACACACAAACACTTCATAAGTGGCATGAGTAACTTATTGTAAAAAAGTTGTAGGTGGGGAAGCACTCTCTTGAGCTAATCAGCATTCTAATGTAGCTATGACTTCTAGTTATTTTGGGAAAGCTTTTGAATAAATTTTGGTCAGAAACATAACAAACTAGGATTAAAAGCGACTTCTTAAATGGAGCTGCTTGTAGAGGCGGACAGGGCAATATGAAAGATTTATCTGAAAAGCATCAAAGAAAATTAATACATTTAGAGAAACTGGGTTATGAGCTTACTCAAACAACTGCATTAAGGAGGAGATTACCAGGAAAATAACTCGGACAAAGCATTTGAATGAAATGAAAGATACAACTTTCAATGAAATGGATTTAGTGATAATCATAACTACGAGGGGGGTGGGGGATCAAAATTATAACACCACTGGTAATTATGGGAGGATTTAAGCGGGAAATTTCAGAAAAAGTAATTTTCATGAAGCAGGGGAGAGAAGAGAATCACAGTGGAATAATAGAAATAGAAATGATAATATATTACATGACAGAAGAAACAAAGCTTGGGAAAGGGACAATAGACCATTTAGACACAATAGATGCGAAAATATAGATAATAATCTATTAAACTAAGGGTCGTCGTATTGAGAGTATGTCAGTTTGGGCCAAGTAGAAACAGATATCAGGATAATAATTATAACAGGGACATTGAAGGGAACTTTGAGGAGAGAAGAAATGTTGAACCACACTGGAAACAAAACAAAAGCAGGAATAGATATGGAATGAGTAGATTACATTTCAATTGCAAGTTTTGAAATGCTATGGGTACAGATATATGCGAAAATGATCAGAAGAAGCTTACTCATAGTGTGGAAATAGCACCACATGCAAATTTCTAGCAACTCTTTACATTGTATCAAGAATTGAAATTTTAGTGGGAGGGAAGAAAAGTGGCGATGAGTTTGCTTTATATTAGTTAATGACTAATGATATAGCAGATGCAGACAAAGATTTTCCTGTTTCCAATGTTAATGCTGTTGAACATTATAATGATGTACCTGGAGGGGAAGAATTTATTTTATATGTTAGTAGTAAAGTAGTGAGTTAAGAAGATGTATTACATGATTGTGATGAGATTAGGGACGAAGACAAAAATTACCAGTAATGAGGCCAGTGAAACGTTATAGATGGCATGGAGGAAAAAACAGGAAGTGAGAGAGATTTATATAGATAATTAAATGGTATGTTATATGTAGAAGTTAATAACAGTTAGCACAGGAAAGTAATAATAATTATTCCCAGACAGGCCAGAGCTGTGATAGAAAGGCACATGACAGTGATTTTTAAAAGTTGACTACAGTAGAGCAGTAAACTGTCGTCCGAATGAAGAGGACTGTGGAAACTGCATAAGTAACGAATTTGAAAAGTGACTTGAGATCATTATAGTCACGAAAGTCAAATGACAGAATAAAAGATACACTGGAAAGAGTATGTGAAAGTTTGCGTCCAGAAAGGTAGAAAGAGAAGAAAAACAATTCAGATAACTTAGAAGATACTAATACATCCTGAGTACCATGTAACCAAAAGTAGAAAACATGTACAGAAAGATGAAGTAAAGGAAATGGGGTTCAAACAAATTGAGAGGGATCTCATGTATGAGGAATAAAATAGAGATGATAGTGAGATACAGCGAAGTCCATATATTCATCTCGAAATGGTGGAGTGGGAAGGCAATTGTTTAACTGTTACTAGAAATCCAATTTTTGGTGTGTCTAAAAAGTAAAAAGAGAGAATAAAGCACAGTCCAGATTTTGTTGAATTGCCAGTGGTGGGGATTAAGAGTATATGAGCAATAAGGAGATATTGTAAAGTTGTGAATAAGCAAACACTACAGCATTTAGAATTAATAACATACCATTTATCCAGGGATGCTTTGTGCTACCTGATCTGAATGCCACAATTGTTTTGGGGATGAAATGAACAGTAAAGGCTAAAGTAGGGTTTTGTTGGACAACTAAAGAGAAAAGTTTCATTGAACCAGGAGGTGGTACTTCTTTTCAAACCAAATGAATCACTATAAGTGGGAATATCAGTAATGAAATCATAGGGGTAAAATATTTAGATTATGAAGGATACATTGAAAAAGAGAAAGATAGTTTAAAGGAGAGGGAAGATTTGGAATATCATCGTAATTTAGTTGAAAAAGACGAGAAACTTAATGAGAGTCAAAATGAGGGTTAGAGGAAATTTTTGTCGGGATAATGTGGTATTTTCAGTTAGAGGACAGGGAGAATAAAGAATTACCAATGTAAATTTAAGCTAAGACCTCATGAGCCATTTTTATTAAACCATACGGAATAACAATGTGAAGAAGGAAAGCAATAGAATAGGGATTACAAAAGATGGGAAGTTGGGAACTTATAGAGAGGAGTTGCTGTGAGTATAATAACCCATTCGCAATATGCAAACAAAATGGAGGGCTAAGGCTTGTGTTAGATTCCAGACATTTTAATAAAATTCTAGAGAGAGAAACTTACCATCCTGCTGTTGCATAATTGCAAAGATGTAAATTACATGACTAGTCTTCATGTAATTTCTAATGTTAACCAGATAATATTAGAATCCAACTCTAGCAACTACACTGCTTTTCTATATAGTGGCAGATCCTGTCAATAATCAAAAAATCGACAATCCAGGATGGGATGTAACAATAATATATAAAGGAAAGTTGCTACTCACCAGATAGCGGAGATGCTAAGTCACAGATAGGAACAACAAAACGAGTGTCACAACTAAGCTTTCAGCCAACAAGGCCTTTGTCGAAAATAAACACCCCCCCCCACACACACGGTGGGAGTGGCAACTGGGTGGGGGTAAGGAGGAGGCTGCAGCGAGGAGGAGGCGGAGGGGTGGAGGGCAGTGAAGTGCTGCTGGGGAGTGCACAGACACAAGGTGGGGAGAGGGTAGGTCAGCTAGGTGCAGTCCGAAGGTTAAACGGAGTGCAGGGGAGAAGTGGGGGGAGGGGGTGATAGTGGAAAAGGAGAGAAGTAAAAAGACCGGGTGCGATGGACGAATAAGGGCTGTGTAGTGCTGCCCATGGCCTTATTGCTGTTGAACACTACCTTTCCCAACACCCAACGGATTTCAAACCAACAACCTTCTTCCTAGTCACCATGTCCAACCATATCCTCAACACAATTACTTCTTCTTCGAAGGCATTACCTACAAACAAATCTGGGGTAGGGCAATGGGCACCTGCGTGGCACCATCCTATGCCAGCCTCTTCGTGGCCCATCTAGAGGAATCCTCCTTAAACATCCAGAATCCTAATACCCATACATGTTCAGAGTCATTGATGACATCTTTAAGGTCTGGATTGAGTATGAGGACACCCTACCCACATTCCTCCAGAACCTCAACAGCTTCTTCCCCATTTGCTTCACCTGGTCTCACTCAAATCAACAAGCAACCTTTCTAGATGTAGACCTCCACCTCAAAGATGGCTACATCACTATATCTGTCCATATCAAACCTACTAACCAACAACAATACCTCCACTTCAACAACTGCCACCCGTTCCATACCAAGAAGTGCCTCCCACATAGCCTAGCCACCCATGGTCATCACATCTGCAGTAACGTGTGTGCCCTCTCAAAGTATATCAAAGGTCTCACTGAAGCCTTCACAGACCGTAATTATTCTCCCAACCTTGGGCAAAAACAAATCTCCTGTGCTTTATTTTTCAAGTCTCCCACCACCTCCCAAAATCTCAAAGCCCAGACACAAAGTAGCATTCCCTCATAACTCAGTAGCACCCCGGACTCGAGCAACTGAATTAAATTCTCTACTTGCGTTTTGACTACCTCTTATTGTGCCCTGAAATGAGAAATGTGCTGCCCACTATCCTTCCTACCTTCCCACAGTGGTATTCCGCCATCCACTGACTTTACACAACATGCTATGTCTCGATTTCAACTTGTTGCAGAAAATGGTCGACAGCATATTGAACATGTTTTGTGCCAGTCACATGGAAATTAATAACCCAATTTGATTTTGAGTGATGCTTTATATGCAGTTTTTGGCCTCAGGCCAATTAACAACCGATATGAGCGATGCTTTTTATGCAGTTTTTGTCCTCAGGACAATTAAAAACCGATTTTGCCCATCCAGTGTGATATGACATTGCCATGGTGGATGGGCTTACGTAACTAATAGCATCACACCTGTACCCCCATGTACACTGAGTAGTACAGTTTGTTTAATATCAAATGTACACCTTAGTCATTGTTATACGATTCATTTGTCACTTGTAGTTGGCCACTATTAAATTATGATGCTTCCAGCTACTGCTACATTCTGTAACTAATGGTTCAAATGGCTCTGAGCACTATGGGACTTAACATCTATGGTCATCAGTCCCCTAGAACTTAGAACTACTTAAACCTAACTAACCTAAGTACATCACACAACACCCAGTCATCATGAGGCAGAGAAAATCCCTGACCCCGCCGGGAATTGTACCCAGGAACCCGGGAGCGGGAAGCGAGAATGCTACCGCACGACCACAAGCTGCGGACATTCTGTAACTATTTATTTTTCTTCTGCCATACGTTTTCCCCCTTCTCTGATAATATTCCGTCGCCCTTTGACATCATTCTGACCGGTGGTGTTATTTCTACAATGATTTGAAAGTTTAGTTGTAATCACCCTGTATATTGGAGCATTTGAGATGTTAGATTCCTCATCGAGATCCTTATGGGCTAGCTTATTCTAAGTATAGAAAATTATTTGGTTTATGAAATAATAATCAGCTGAAGCCATACCAACATGTAACTAAGACTTGTGAACAAAGTCAGTCATTATGAAAGAATGGTAACAAAATGCAAATGAGTATAAGCAATTTTGTATTTTCGTATAGAACTTAATGCCAACCTTCTTGGAGGTGCACTTCTTTATGCATCAAGTGTGTGGTTTGAACTAGATCCCTAGCTGTGTGATTCTTATCTCAAAATTTTCAATTTCCAGACTCATATTGCTGTTTATTTGTACTTCATTCTGTTCTAAAAATAGACATCTCTTACTATCTTCACATCTCAAAGATATTCTGCACCATGCTGAGTTTACTTTGTTTACTAAAAACCATGGATGAGATAAGGGAAGGGATGATACATGTTGATTTACATTTTCACAATACTAAGCATCATGTCAATTGTTTAATTTAGTGAAATGTCCACACGATCAGCATAACACTCACACATAAACACACACACATTCAAAATGAAAATAACTCTGCATAGTAAACCACTTATCACCATAATGGGATATGGAACAGTATTAGCATTATGGTAGAACAAACTTGCCTACTAGAAAGGTGAGGGATACAATAACTGCACTCACTCAATCAAATTGTGTGTTGTGAATTCAGACAGCTTGGAGACATGCCTATGTATAGAGCAATCACAGCTTATAATATTACTTATGTTTTGATGTACTCTGATATTTTAAACGACACTTACAATGATTGCCAGTACACAAATCTTGATGAAATATTATTCAGTTGTAATACTACGATAGACATGACTAGAGTTCTGCGTTTTGTTGGTGCAGATTTACTTTCCAACTCTTGTAGGCTTTACATCACTTATTTGTCATTTACCACATCTGTTACTACAATATATGTTTCACATTTATGACTGAAATGATCGTCATTTACCACATCTGTTACTACAATATATGTTTCACATTTATGAATGAAATATTCATACTTCAAGCTAATACTGTGTTCTCTGAATGAAATTTTATATTGAATTTACTGTGGCATCAAGCAACACGCATTATGAGAAGTTTGTAAGTGGCCATAAATTTTCATTTGATCAGACGCTATTCACGCAAAGGAAAATTGTGAAAATACTGAACAACTCGTCCGATCCTCTCTAAACATATATATTATCTAGCTAACATAAATATATTGTTTTATCCTCACAAAGAAATGGTCCAGTCCATATCAGAACCTACCCCAAAATTTTTCAAATAGAAAAAATACACCTAAAGAAATCCACTGTCAAAATTTTAGCTAGTAAGGCAAACTGCAAGTATTTAAAAAATTCAGTTACTAATTTTTTCCTCACGAAAAGCTGACTGCAACAGCAGTTCCTACAGTCTTTTCTGCTTAGTGTATGAATTGGCAAATAAGTAGATGCAACTATGACCAGAAAACGTAGTGCAGCATAGCGTTAAGTCTAAGGGCACACAATGAATTTTAAGCACTAAAATTATGACAAAAATGCCTCAAATGATACTTTTTTGATCGGTTTTGCACTTCATATTGAAACCTAAATTGTTGCAGATGCAAATGTTACGCAAGTGACTAACAGAGGAAAGATGGCGCCGGTAGGATGGATTGTGTGGTGATAGGACGCTCCACAATCGCGTGAAATTAAATGGTTCTTCGTACAGAAAGTGTAAAAATCATGTAGTCAAAGGATTTTGGTGCATTAAGTGCAACTTTTGGTTACATGAGAAGCGCGCAAACACTTATCTGAAATTTATAAATGACGATATTCAGTGGATTTGTATCGTCTGTGTGACAAAAATGCGCGATTGACACCCACACTAAATTCTAAAGACGAAATTATTCGTGTTCTTTAAAGTGCCATTGATGCTCTGAAAGCAGAACTGACATTGCTAAAGCAGGAAACTAGTGCATTGAAATATGAAAAACGCTGTGTATGTGAAAAAACTCCAGTATTAAATGGACCTACATCAGCAAATACACGGAATGATATGACTGACAAACCACGAAAAAATTCAGCCGCCATTACGAAAGAAAAAGAAACTGGAGATACGGATGAACCAAAGAAATGTAAATGGACCAGCGTAACATAAAAAAAGACAGAAAGAAGCATTATAATAAAGCAGAAAATGAATTCTTTATTAAAGGTGACTCATTGTTGATGTCTGTGTTCAGTGTGGGGAGGGGGATAGCAGTTTGCCTGCAGTTGCCTCCACATCACAGCAAGTACACCTACATCTACGTGATTACTCTGCTATTCACAATTAAGTGCCTGACAGAGGGTTCAATGAACCACCTTCAAAAAAATGGCTCTGAGCACTATGGGACTTAACAGCTGTGGTCATCAGTCCCCTAGAACTTAGAACTACTTAAACCTAACTAACCTAAGGACATCACACACATCCATGCCCGAGGCAGGATTCGAACCTGCGACTGTAGCAGTCGCGCAGTTCCGGACTGCGCGCCTAGAACCGCGAGACCACCGCGGCCGGCGAACCACCTTCAAGCTGTCTCTCTACCGTTCCACTTTCGAATGGCGCACGGGAAAAACTAGCACTTAAATTTTTCTGTGCGAGCCCTGTTTCTCTTATTTTATTGTGATGATCATATCTCACTATGTAGATGGGTGCCAACAGAATGTTTTCGCAATCAGAGGACAAAACTGGTGATTTCATGAGAAGATCCCGTCGCAACAAACAATGCCTTTCTTTTAATGATAGTCACTCCAACTCACATATCATGTCTGAGGCACTATCTCACCTATTTCGCGATAATACAAAACGAGCTGCCGTTTTTTGTACTTTTTCGATGTCATCCATCCCACCTGATATGGATCCCACACCGCACAGCAATACTCCAGAATAGGGCGAACAAGTGTAGTGTAAGCAATTTCTTTAGTAGATCTGTAGTACCTTCTAAGTGTTCTGCCAATGAATCACAGTCTTTGGTTTGCTCTACCCACAATACTATGTGATTGTTAAAATTTAGGTTGTTTGTAATTGTAATCCCTAAGTATTTGGTTGAATTTACAGCCTTCAGGGTCAATTGGTCATCTGGTGAATTTACAAGGCGGAAAATGACACCATCATCTGCAAATAATTTAAGAGGGCTATTCAGATTGCCTCCTATATCCTTAATATAGATCAGGCACAATATAGGGCCTATAACACTTCCTTGGAGAACGCTGGATATTACTTCTGTTTTAATTGATGACTTTCTATCACTACAAACTGTGAACTTTCTGACAGGAAATCACGAATACAGTCGCGCAACTAAGGTGATATTCCATAGGCACACAGTTTGGTCAGAAGATGTTTGTGAGGAACGGTGTCAAAAGCCTTCTGAATATCTAAAAATATAGAGACAATTTGACATCCCCTGTCGATAGCACTCATTACTTCATGAGGATAAAGAGCTAGTTGTGTTCCACAAGAATGATATTTTCTGAATCCGTGCTGACTATGTGTCAGTACATCTATTTCTTCGAGGTACTTCATAATGTTCAAATACAGTATATGTTCCAAAACCTTACTGCAAATCGACATTCGTGATATGGGCCTGTAATTCAGTGGATTTCCCCTATTTCCCTTTTTGGGTGTTGCTGTGACGTGAGCAGCTTTCCAGTATCTAGCTACGGAACTTTCTGTGAGGGAGCGGATGCATATAATTACTAAATGTGGAGCTATTGCATCTGCATACTCTGAAAGGAACCTCACTGGTATACCATCTGGACCGGAAGTCTTGCCTTTATTGATTTAAGCTGCTTTGCTACATCGAGGTTATCTACTTCAATGTTTCTCATCTACACAGCTGTACTTGATTCGAATTCGGGAATATTTACTTCGCCTTCTTTGGTGAAGGAGTTTCGGAAAACCGCGTTTAATAACTGTGCTTTGGTGGCACTGTCATCAGTGATTTAACCGGCTATCTCGCAGCGAAGTTATTGATTGCGTCTTGCCACTGGTGTGCTTTATATATGACCAGAATCTCTCTGGACTTTCTGCCAGATTCCGAGACAGTGTTTCGTTGTGGAAATTATTGAAAGCATCTCGCATTGAAGCAGGTGCTATATTCTGAATTTTGCAAAACTTTGCCAATCTTCGGGATTTTGCACTTTTAAATTTGGCAAGCTTTTTCGTTCAGGGTGTAAACGCGGACAAGGAAAAACAATTCCCGGATTTTCCGGTTAAAAATACACTTTCTCCCGCGTTTTCCGTGTTAAGTGACAGTATAGCTTCCCTTATCAATCCTTTGAATGGTTATGGTTCTATACACAGGCATAGAATTTCCTGGCACTTTAGAAAACGAAACTGAGGGAAAAAGACACGTTTTGGAAATATCTTTGATGTGCAGCAACATGTACTCTGCGTATTTTCGTATTACGAACGTATACATTGGAACTCCACCAAACACCGCATGTTACTTTCCGAATCATTGAAACTGAGATTGTGATGCGCGTTTTTTAGCCAGTCATAGCTCGTGCCACGTGATCTCGCCAGCCGATGGCAGCGGATATTGAGAGCCTAGGACACGTGATGTAGTCAGCCAACAGCAACATCATTGTTAAGTAGCACGAACACACAAACAGGGAAAGTTAATAGCTTAAATTAATATGCATGGTGTTGCTACAATAAAAGCAAAGCTTTCACATATAATATTGGGCTCTAAAGTTAATAAGCTGCAAGAGAAGCTATGGTTTTGCATATAATGTTGATATTTTTTGCGCGTGTTACACTTCAGATGTATAACACAAATGTGCCAGTAAAATTTTTAAAAATGGCATAAATATCTGATCTTCAGGGTTCGAAATTCTTCTAAATGGCTCGTCATCAAATAGTTGATTTTTTAATGAGAGTCAAACGCTCTGTGATTTAATAAATTCATGGTACATTCTCGCACATAGTTCAATTTATGTAAAAGGATATTTACTTTGAAAGTAACGCTTTTCAAACTACCATTCGCAATATTTTCCCGCGACCTGTTTAGAGATAGGTTCGTTTCAGCAGTCGCCACAGAGCGCAGTAACAGGCGACACCGCGCTTGCGCAGCTATTATGACGTAGGAAACCCGTATGTACGTATGTGTAAAATATTAAAAGATCATACATTATGTCATACAAGAAACAAGATATCAGAGGGTACTCCAAGAGCATCGGAATTTCGTGAACAATACTAAAATGTACACATTTAAAGTGCATACTTAAAGTGCACATTCGCATGTACAGATTCCCAATGTAGTAGACCTCGACCTGATATTAAGCTTTTCAGTGTGGTTTTCGGGATGTAAATTTTCTTGGAGCACCAGTACTGTATCATATCATGTTTGATTCTTTATTATGGTACATGTCATATGTGCTAGAAGATGAAAACGTACACTTGAAATGTAGCGAACAGTTGAAACCGACCCTACAACCTATCTTAGAAGAAAGATTAAGGAAAGGCAAACCTACGTTTCTAGCATTTGTAGACAATGTTGACGGGAATACTCTCTTTCAAATTATGAAGTTGGCAGGGATAAAATACAGGGAGCGAAAGGCTATTTACAATTTGTACAGAAACCAGATGGTAGTTATTAGAGTCAAAGGACATGAATGGGAAGGGAGTGAGACAGGGTTGTAGCCTCTCTCCGATGCTATTCCATCTGTATATTGAGCAAGCAGTAAAGGAAACAAAGGAAAAGTTCGGAGTAGGTATTAAAATCCATGGAGAAGAAATAAAAACTTCGAGGTTCACCGATGACATTGTAATTCTGTCAGAGACAGCAAAAGACTTCGAAGACCAGTTGAACGCAGTGGACAGTGTCTTGAAGGGAGGATATAAGATGAACATCAACAAAAGCAAAACGAGGATAATGGAATGTAGTCTAATTAAGTCGGGTGATGCTGATGGAATTAGATTAGGAAATGAGACACTTACAGTAGTAAAGGAGTTTTGCTATTTGGGGAGCAAAATAACTGATGATGGTCGAAATAGAGAGGATATAAAATGTAGACTGGCAATGGCTAGGAAAACGTTTCTGAAGAAGAGAAATTTGTTAACATCGAGTATTGATTTAAGAGTCAGGAAGTCGTTTCTGAAAGTATTTGTATGGAGTGTAGCCATGTATGGAAGTGAAACATGGATGATAAATAGTTTAGACAAGAGAATAGAAGCTTTAGAAATATGGTGCTACAGAAGAACGCTGAAGATTAGATGGTTAGATCACATAACTAATGAGGTGGTATTGAACAGAATTGGAGAGGAGTTTGTGGCACAACTTGACTAGAAGAAGGGATCGGTTGTTAGGACATGTTCTGAGGCATCAAGGGATCACCAATTTAGTACTGGAGGGCAGCGTGGAGGGTAAAAATCGTAGAGGCAGACCAAGAGATGAATACACTAAGCAGATTCAGAAGGATGTAGGCTGCAGTAGGTATTGGGAGATGAAGAGGCTTGCACAGGATAGAGTAGCATGAAGAGCTGTATCAAACCAGTCTCAGGACTGAAGACCACCACCACCACCACCACCACCACCACCACCACCACCACCACAACAACAACAACAACAACAACAACAACAACAACAAGTTGAAACTAGCCAGTACTGTGGAATTAAACATTTCGTTTCAAATACATTGACTGCCTGTGCGGAAAAAGTTTGTAAAAGTCAAATTTCTTTAGCAAACAGACAAAACAAAAATAACTTCATTGTTTCGCAAGACGATTAATGCTTGACTGTCAGATAAGTGGAAATAAAATAAAACCTGAAACTAATGACATATTTTAGCCTTATGTAATTATGTGAATGCATTTTAATTCACTTGATTGCTCATGGCCACAGATATCTGTTTCGTTTTCATTTGACGTGAAATTAATCGAGGGGGAAACAGCAAAATCACTAAATGTAAACACGGGTTACGTGGAGGCTACCCACTATAACTCAGACTGCTCTGTGCATCAGTCCTTTGCGAACCGCGTCAATATTTAAAAAATCGAATTTTGAAAAATATGTTCATCTTGTAGCGCATATCTTTCTGAAAACTCTGAAACATAAAACACATGTGTTAGAGGAAACGTTAAGACGTATTATTTGGTCATAAGTGTGACAAAGTGCAGTGCCACGACTCTTTATGAAGCATTCTTCTACCGCACGACCTCGTATTTCGCTCTGTGGAATTGAAACGTGTATATTTTATAATGGATGCCATCAAACTATAATCAGGAGAGTGGAAATTTAAATGTTCTGTGGTGCCTCTCCTGCTCCCAGTCGGCCAGTTTGACAGGCTGCACCTCTTTTAAAAAACTCGCAATTAATAGCGGATGGGCCGGCCGTTGGTGGCCGACCGGTTCTAGGCGCTACAGTCTGGAACCGCGCGACCGCTACGGTCGCAAGTTCGAATCCTACCTCGGGCATGGATGTGTGTGATGTCCTTAGGTTAGTTAGGTTTAAGTAGTTTAAGTTCTAGGGGACTGATGACCTCAGAAGTTGAGTCCCATAGTGCTCAGAGCCAATAGCGGATGGGATTATTTGTAATCGGAAGAACAAGAATTCTTCCGAAAATTTGCACTCTTTATTGCCTTTTAGCTTATAACTTGCTGTTTTGTGTGGTATAAAATTAAATATAGGATACATAAAACCAATAAAGACAGGAGATAAGCAAGATATTACACATTTCTTCAATCCTTAGGTTCCACCATTTTTTTTTCTCTCTAATCTTGCTAAAAATTTACATGGCGTGCTTTCCTTTCTGGGAAAGAATCTATTGCCTCATCAAAGTCCGTCAAACGTTTTGATACATGAAAAGTCGAAATGTTATCTAATACTGAAAGAGCTGTTAACACGAGTAATACCCAAGACTGGTGTGGTTTCTCCATCTGATTACGTCCATTTTGTCAAAATAGGCCTTTCTAATATTGCAGCAATTTTGTAACGCACACCAAATAAACGAGACTGTTTTGGCACAAATGGCCATTTTCATAACAAGACAGAATATAATTCACAAAGTACCAATATCGAATGCCTATTAGACCTACTACAAGCAAAAAGCTTTATGTTAGGAAATAGTTTCACATTTCATTCATACGCATCAGTTTCTCAAGCATGAGATCGAAAAGTACTATTAATAAATTTTTATATAAATTTGGAATCGTCTTATTATTCCATAATTTGTGTGATGTCCCCATTTCTTCTCCTTCCTCGTTCTAACAAACAGTCTTGTCATAATCAATTCTGTAGCTATTCCTGCCATTGTCAAAATGTGTTCGCCGATTAACTTCACTAACCCTGCCAGAATCACAGGTTTAGTTATCCCACGATTATTTTCCGGTTAGGCGCTATTGCGTTTTCGTACAACACGTTTACCGCGTTACTCCAAAATAGAACTGCTGGCCAATAATTTTCTGTCAAAATTTCATTTTCTTGGATACACCGAGAAGATAATACGTAATCTTTCTCATCTGTTATTCCTGTCAGTGGTTTATTTCCATTCTGGTAGTCTGAATCTATAGATTCCGCTAGTAATTATAACAACGCTGATCATTCGCAAACCTAATCAACGACATAATCAGACAGTGATTGGCATTCATCCGTTCAGCTTTACTCCGCTCAGCTCGTATAGCCCCGTCCCCTTTTATCTGCGGAAAGTTTATTTCTAGATGCGACGAGGATTCTCCTGATAGAGACATCACACAATCAAATATCAACTTATGATTCATTCAGAAAATCAACTTAAAATGTGTTAAAAATGTTCAAAAGCCAACATGGAAGCGTTTCAAACGCATGTGAATAATCGATAGACAAACGTGCGCTGGACGCTAGGCGCTTTGTGAAACAAGTTCTTTTCCTCAAGAATATGAATTTGGCGCCCCCTTTTCCCGGTAGCATCTAGCTGCTTCCTGCGTGTGCTTGCACAGCCAACAGCCACATTTCTGTAGCCAGAAGCGGGAGAATCTACAACTCAAACACGACTGAATTGCCCATGCGCACAAGCCCACTCGTAACTCTAAAACGAATCTAATGTAAACAGTTGTGACTTCACGCTCATCGGAGGCACTTTGTTGTTATGAAGCTTTGCATCGTCTTCCTAAACCCTTTAACACATTTTGATGTTGGTAGACACTTGCATGAGCACTGTGTGTCGTTGTTGTATATGGCGCATTTCCTTTGCAATATAAGTTATTTTCGTTTTTTTCTCTCGTTTATGTATTATTGTTGAACCATTATTCTACAGCAGCGGGATACAGTAATATCCTCTGTTAGAGTATCGGTTCTAACCAGTCGAAATTTCAAAAATTTAACTGAAAACTAAAACAATGAAAAATTCTCGGAATCCTAAAAAATTCCGGGTTTTCCCCAGATGAAAAAATTCCCGGGCTTTTCCCGAATCTCCTGGGGCGTATACACCCTGTTCGTTGCTTCTGCAACAGCGATCTGACCCGTCTTGTGAACCATGAGGGATCAGTACTATCACTTATTAATTTATGTGGTATATACAACTCGTTGGGTATATATCTGTCAATTGCCGTCGATACTATCTCTTTGAAATCATTCCACATCTTCTCTACGCTTACGTGATCAGATCGGAAGCAGTGGAGACTGTCTTAAAAAGGCCTTAAAAGAACTTTTATCAGATTTTTTTTTAATGTAGTTTGAGCAAATGCCTTGTGGTAGCTAATCCCAGTATTCGTCATGATACTCCCTATTTCTCCAGGATTATTGGTTGCTAAGAGGTCAAGTATGCTTTCACAACCATTCATGTAGGCTCATGAACTAACTGTTCCAAATAATTTTCTGAGAAAGCATTCAGTACAATTTCGGATGACGTTTCATGCCTGCCTCCAGCTTTGAACGTATAATTCTTCCAGCTTATCGAAGATAGATTAAAGTCACCAGCGACTATAAGTGGGGTACCTATTTGAAACGACACTCAAGTTTGCTTCAAACTGTTCAGCAAATATATCTTCTGAATCGAGGAGGGAGGGGTTGGTAAAGCGATCCAATTAATACTTTAGTCCGATTGTCAGGTACAACCTCTACCCATTCTACCGTATCTTCCTTCGCCGTCGACGTTGTCGTGGTTACCGTGAGACACCGTTATACCAAGAGGAAAGGCGCGTCGATCTTAGAGCATGAGATATGATGACCTTAATCCACAGACAACACACAACGGTCACGGTAGCACCTGATTCCAGAATAGCTGCAGTAGTTAAGATCTACGAACTATCCCCTGTTGACCAGGTCCCCAAAACTTAACTCGTAACGAGATCCCTTCAAAGCAAATTGTCATACGATCGTCTATAAAGGCTTCGTACAACGAGAGTACATGTTACGGTTTATGGAATAATAACAGATACGACCAAACTGTCTTGTCTCTTCTGCTTTATTTAACATAACTTCGTTCACAGTTTCATTTCGCATTCACCACTCATTCACCGAAACCCTTTGATGAACAGTTTTGGTTGCATAACACCAACAGTCAATGATAATGATACAGCTTTTCTCCTTTTTATAAATTGAAGCCCGCTCTCCGTGATATAATAAAAAAAACCGGCCTCAATACCGCGTGCCTCGTGAGACGCGAATAGACTTATTCGGGAATTGACCGCCCTGTAGGTGTACTCAATTTAATGACCACACTTCACTGTCCGCTATTTCGCGTAACTGAATGTCCATTTGTTAGTCTGATTAGACACTGTAGCTATTTAAAATTCGCCCCTATATTTTTCACAACGCACAATTAGCACTTCGTTACTGGTTTTCTTTTTTTTTTCTCAGAGTAAACGGAAAAAAAGACGCCGTATCATCGGCTTAGTCGATATAAAGCAAAACATCTTAATATGCCCAATTTTACCTCTTCTTATAGGATCGGCTACCTTAATCATTAATTTATTACATATTATTTCCAATAACGCTAAACAGGTATCGCCGTTATATTTTAATTGTATTTAAAAGTATGTTACTACTATTATGACCGACCAAATCATAACAAATCGCGCGGCGTGCGTTTTTAACGATAACTTTACGCTATTCAAGTTCCGTTACAGCTGTCTTGACTCGTAATGTTACACCATACTATTTCGCAGGAACTACTTCAATTTCACCACAAGGCAAACTACTTCTGACAGCAATAAACACTCCACCACCAACTGTATTTAATCTATACTTTCTAAACATTGTTCGATTGTTTGAAAAAATTTCGGCTGAACTTATTTCTGGCCTTAGCCAGATTCCTCTACCTATAACTGTTTGAGCTTCAGTGCTTTCTATTACGGCTTGGAGCTCTGGTTCTTTCCCAACACAGCTAAGACAATTTATAACTATAATACCGATCGTTTCTACAACTACCTTACTGTGTTTTACCTGCCTTCTTTTAGACAGACGCCATTTCTGTAGCTTCCTGAGACCCTCTAACTTAAAAAATCGCCCAGGCCCTTCCACACAGCCCCCGCTACCCGTGTAGCTGCTTCCTGTGTGTAGTGGACTCCTGACCTATTAAGCAGAATCCAGAAACCCACCACCTGATGGCGCGAGTCTAGGAATCTGCAGCCTACAAGGTCACAGAACCACCTGAGCCTCTGATTCAGACCCTCCACTTGGCTCTGCATCAAAGTACCACAGTCAGTTCTATCGATGATGCTGCAGATGGTATTCTCCGACTTAATCTCGGAAGCAATACTGGCAGTCTTTACCAATTCCGCTAACTACCCAAAACGAGAGAAAATCTCCTCCGATCCAAAGCGACACACGTCATTGGTACCGACATGGGCTACCACCTGCAGTTGGCTGCAACCTGTACTCTTCATGGCGTCTGGAAGCACCCTTTCCACATCCAGAATGACTCCCCCCAGTATGCACACGGAGTGCACACTGGCTTCCTTCCCCTCCTTGGCAGCCACGTTCCTAAGGGGCCCCATTACGCACCTAATGTTGGAGCTCCCAACTACCAGCAAACCTCTGTGAATGCCCAGACCTTGTGGCCCGAGAAGCTTCCTCTGGAACAGGGTCGACGACTGTATCTGGCTCAGAGACTTCATCAGCCACAGATAATGCCCAAAACCTGTTCATCAAACGAACCAGGGAGGCCCTATGATCGGCCTCACAAAAAGTCTTTCACTGCCTGCCAGACTTTGGAATGATCTCCCACTCGACCACAGGTGAGTGGTCAACCACAGTGCAGTCAGTACATGGGACGGCCACAGCAGTGGATCGATTGGGGGACACGTGGGTCATGTTTGACGACCCTCGCATCCCCATGTGCGACCCCCGACAGTGATGCCCCTTGACAGCAGCCTCAAGCTGCGTGACGGAAGCCAATACTGCCTGGAGCTGTGAGCGAAGGGTCACAAATTCAGCTCGCATCTTTACACAGCAATCACAGTGCCTATCCATTTCTGAACTCGCTCCTGTTTCAAACTCGTAAAGGTATGTAATAAACAAATGGTGTACTCACCTTATTAGCAGCAGGTACTCTCAGAGCTCTCTCACTGACGGTCTAACCGACACTGAGCTGTTCTAAGCAAAACAAATGAAAGCCTGTACGATACGAGGGTTGATAACAACAGACGATAGCAACGGTGGTACTGTACACTACACTGTTTTTAAAATGAAAGGTTGCTTGCAGTCAAACACGCAAGAAATTACAAAAAATATACTAGTAACTACAAAGTTAACTCAAAAGAAGTTGCTCCTGTTTGAAGCTCGTAAAAATATGTAATAAACACATGGTATATTCACCTTATTAGCAGTAGGAACTTGCGGTGTTCTCTCACTGACGGTCTAACCAACACTCAGTAGCTTCTAACACTGGACAGATACTGAAAGTGGGCGTTGGAGGAGACAACACTGAGCATCAATAATGTCTAGAAAAATGTTCTGGAATCCAGATCAGTTGCACTGATATATCCACCGATACATCATTTTGTATGAGTTCATGCAATAAATGTACACTGCAGGAGTCGTGTAAAGAATTTCAACAATGTACAGCATACAGCTCACTGTTGACAGCTGTCTAGATTATCAGTGTACTGACAACAACTGAAAATGGAGAAAACAGAGTTTCACGCTGCTATTAAACATTTTTATTTGAAGGGTTGGACTGAAGTTCATGCAGACGCAGCACCATCACAGAAGACTATTTACTTTTGGATTAATGATTTTAAACAAGGTCAGGCGAGCATAAGATAAGATGCACTCCAGGTGTCCAATTGAGGTCACCACAAAGGAAACAACTGACAAACTACGTGATATGGTAATGCAAGACTGCCAAATACAAAATTTTTAGGTCACTGACATTATAGGCATTTCAACTGAGTAAGTGCATAATATTGTGCATGGAGAATTGGCTACGAAGAAACTGTGTGCGAGATGGATGCTACAGTTGCTCACAGTCAACCAAAATCGCAAATGGCACAACATTTTAACACAATGTCCAGTGATGTTTAATTGCAATGTGCAAGACTTCTTGTTCTCATTTGTGACTGTTGATGAAACCTAGATCCATCGTTACACACGAGTGTCAAAATGGCAATCAAAACAATAGACACAGGCTGATGAAAGTGTGTTGAAGAAGGCAAAGACCATTTTGTCAGCTGGTAAGGCGATAGCCACTGTTTTTTCGGGATTCCCATTCCCAATAAATAATGAATAATCCTCATACATTACTTGGAGTATGGCAAAGTATGGACCCTGTTAAGCTTCATTGTTGGATTATTTGAAACTTGCATAGGCTGGGGAGGGGAATAAAAAGAGGGGGGGGGGGGAGGTTGGCATGCAAAAAAGTGTTCTTTAACCGAGATAATGCATCATCCCACACACCCGTGATAACAATGGTGACAGTGCATGAATTGGGCTTGCAATTGGCTCCTCATTCATCCTATTCACCACACTTCGCCCCAAGTGACTTCTTCCCATTCCCTTATGTGAAATTTTGGCTTTTCTGGGAAGAAATTTTCATCAAGTAAGGCAATGGTAGTTGCAGTCAATGAGTATTTTGGAGAGTTTGACAGAATCTATTTTTCCAACGAAATGAAAGAGCTGGAAGATCACTGGACCAAGTGTATATCCCTCAAGGAGACTATGTGAAGAAGTATGGTGAGTTTTTTATGAAACAAACACTTTTCTTTACCAGACTTATCAAACCATCCTCATAAACAGTCAGCTCAGAATTTTTGCAGGTGATGCAGTTGTCTGAAAAAGGCTGCACAAATATTCAGTCAGATTCAGCTGTGGATGCAAAAAAAACCTCAAGGAGGGGGCGCTAAAGATCTCTTGAGCTACCTTTACTTTACTGTAATAAAAAATAATCAAGTCACATACAAAGTTTAAGAAAGTTGTACTTGCTACAACTAGGACTTTTTACTTATTCCTTCTTCAGTCTTAATATTTCTGCTTCTGAATGTAAACTAGCTTCCTATGCGGTGAATGGTCCATATTTATAATGCTACGTATTGAAGAAGGTTGTTTGTACACGAAAACCATAGAATATTCGCGACTTTTCTCAAAGAAATGACAAACAGGATAATGTACCGAGATCACTAGAATAGCTGCGACTTTTCTTGTAGGTACATGTTAGCTATCTATGTGCCAGACAGAAACGTATAAAATACGATGACACGGATGCGCGTGCTACATAGGAAAGTACAACTACTTGGTAACTCTATTCAGTCAAGTCGACTGACCAAAAAATGAATGAGTAGCGTGCAGGTTGACTGGGGGAGCAGCGCAGGTGGCAATGCGGGTGGCCCCGCAAAGGGGGGGGGGGGGGGGGGGGGGGAAGGGGGGGGGGTGCATGTTCTGCACACCCTCCCTTATGTATTCACCACTGGTTAGATCTCTTAATAAGATTTCAAAGTGGTGCAAAGTATGACAACTTACTTTGAATGTTCAGAAATGTACTTCATAAAAATAAATGTAGTAGCCTATGTCTACAATATCATCTCTCAACTCATACAAATACTAGGGTGTAACAACTTGTAGGTATATGATCATCATCATCAGTGTTCTGCCTAAAGGCAGGTTTTCACTTGGTAGTTCTCCAGGCTGTCCGGTCTTCTGCCATCCTCTTCAGGTCGTCTATCATCTTGTATCTCCTTCTTCCTCTCAGTCTTCTCCCACAAACCAATCCTTCCAAAGCATCTACTAGCAAGCACTCCCTTCTCAATGAATGTCCCAACCAGTTCTTTTTCCTTTCTCTTACAACCTTCAGCAGACACCTTCTCTCACCAACCCTTTCCAATACTCTTTCATTACTCACTCTTTCCGCCCAGCTTATTCTCTCCATTCTCCTCCACATCCAAATCTCAAATGCATTTGAGCATTTTAGGTATATGAAATGGAACAATTATGTAGGCTAAGTTGCAGGTGAAACAGGTGACAAACAATGCGGTTCTTTAACACTCATGTGACACATCCTAAGGCATATGTTCACTAGCAAGTCAACTTCTACAAGTCACTTCCAGAAGCTGCTTCTGCAAGTTCTTTGACATGGCAACACTGCTAGCAAGTCTACTTCCACAAGTTTCGTCGACTTCCAGAAGTAGCTTCTGCAAATTAGTGGAAACGATTTTTTCATCCTGCTGCATGCACTTGCAGTTGCTGGAAGTTTTCTCAAACTTGCAGAAGATTTGTGTATTCAATACTGGTATGAAAATGCCAGTGTCAAAAAGGAAAATAGCACAAAGACAGATGGACCAAAAGATATGTACCTTAGTAAACCCTCAACATATACAACTGGCCACTTTCAGACAAGGAAGTGAAAGATGAATTTACCGAATAGGCTACTTGGTTTCTCCAGAAGGCGAAGTAGAATGGCAGTATATACATCTTTAAATTTTAGCTGAGTTTTTGCTGTTAGCATTACACTAAAATAAAATGTCAAATGCAGTTTGAAAAAAAAATCAAAGATTACAGTGCAGTAACAAATGTTACTCTGCATATCAAAATTAGCAAAGTGCTGACAGGTGCAGTCTACACTCAGAAAAATAGGTCATAAAATTCACCATGGAAAATTCATTACTTTCATGCAAAACATTTTATTCCAACATTCATTAAAAAATCTCTTTCAACACATCTTACAAAGTTCAACAGCTAATAACATTATCAGAACACTTTTAAAAAAGTGGACTGATTTTCATAAATTTCTAGTACGTTGATCTGTTAACATTTTACATTATTTTTATGGTACATCTTGAGAGCATCCCACTGTTTAGTGTGCAACAGAATATGAGGCCTTTTCCTCTTCATATGTTTCACTGCATCTTCTGGAGTCCATTTATTTTTCTTAAAGCAAGAAATTTCATCGATCAGTTTACAGATCATATAGGTTCCCTTATTGATAAGCACACATATTTGATTTGAGCTGACAGATTATTAAGCCTTAACATTGCATCTATATAGCTACAACATTTAAAAATTATGCCAGAGGTGACATAATTGTGTGAAACTGGAGGATACGTATTGTTTACTTCAACACATTTCTCACAATTAAAAGTACACTACAAAAGCATAAATACTAACAATGGAACACAGTGATTAAAGTTATGTAAAAGTACATGAATCATGCAAGCAACCTTCATGAGAGGTTTTCAGAGCTTCTAACAAATTAAAATGAAGTAACTTAATAAGCGAAACTCCCCATCCCATCCCCTTAGATTTAGTGGTAAGAGGGCCCAGTGGATAGCCTGTCAAAAACTGAACGCAGATCGAGCACAAAAACAGGAAGCAAAATAGAAACAGTGAATGGTCTAAGAACAAGAAGCGCATTACAGAACAGTCACAAAGTGCACTGGCATTGTGGTAAAGTGGTTACGGTGTTGGACTGCCAAATGGACAAGCTGTGTTCAAATCTTCCCAGTGCTCTTTTTTTCCCTTACTGCTCACTTTACTCAAATCTGTGTCTATGTCATGATGGTAGCAACCATTTGCAACAGCGAGGTGTATGGTAGGGACCTATAATAACAGTTAATTCTGCACAACTACTCTATTACCAGCCGAAAGGAAGTGGCTTTTGAATGGAACCGCAAAAGTTGATGACAAGACGGCAAGTCAACCGAAACCTCCACCAGAAAACACGTCTAGTGTGTCATACCCAGCATTAGTGGCACTACACATTTCATACAATAGTAATCTTCTATGTATGCACCTACTTTGTGCGACCGGTAAGTGATTAAGAGACATGCCTCCTTGCCCAATATAGGTATTCATATCAATGTGAATTTGATCATTCTCACGGAAATTATGAAAACACATAATAGTTTGTCATGTACACTGCAAGAAATGAACGCAACAGTTTCACAATCGTACAATTTCTGTGCTCGGTAAAAAAATATGATTTTTAACATTTTTGAAGTT
This sequence comes from Schistocerca piceifrons, assembly GCF_021461385.2. Lineage (NCBI taxonomy): Eukaryota > Metazoa > Arthropoda > Insecta > Orthoptera > Acrididae > Schistocerca > Schistocerca piceifrons. The sequence continues at coordinate 366,346,300 of NC_060138.1, read as the reverse complement.
GCATTCCATTATGGAAGTCTTGATTCTTGACCTTTGTTGTCACATAGTTCGTACCCGTTTATTTGTTGTTTTCATTTCTGTGAGACATCTACGTGGTATTTCGCCTGCTCTCACAATTCATCAGATTTACTTGCAACAGTAACATACTCTTACCAAATGACTCCTATTCTATAACCAACGTATAGTATGACGATAGCCAAGACTACAGAAAGAGAACAAACATTTCAATGACTGGACAGACATTCATAGTTTTGTGAAACAAAAATGTATACATGGCACGAAGGAGTTTTGAACCCAGCTTGCCCACATGGTAGTCCAATACCATGACACTTACCCACGATACTGCTGCTATTTCAGGCTGCTGTTTTTTCACTTCTGTTCACAGTTTCTATTTTGCTTTTTTTCACAGTTCAGTGCACCTTCTTCCTGTTGTCATGCTTGACGTGTGTTTAGTTTTTGACGGGCTATCCACTGTGCGATCTTACCACTAAATCTGAGAGGGTGCAATTGTGAATTTTCCTTGTAAGACTCAAAGACCAAGTAAAATGTGAAACAAGGCCAGCTCAGGTCATGTTCAGATTTTGTAAAAGAAACAGACTGAGCTAGACCTCTGTGGTCCATTAGCTACAAAGCTTTCAGCTACAGGAAGAGCCATAGCAGTTGTTTATGCCTGCATAATTTTACTAAATCACATTCTCAATTACATAACAGTTTTGTTAATACACACAGCTAGGCCAATTACTGCACACTGGTACAACAGTCTTGTTGCCCTGTCTCAAGTCATCGGCATCTCCCTGGGCCCTATAAAGTACTTGTTCACAGCTAATTACAGGCTGTGGTAAGAAATTGGCACAAATACACAAAATCCATGCACCCACGTGTTTTAATACAAATATAGTTTTACTGAGACTTGTGATAATTAAATTGTTTTCTGCTGCATATGAAACATGTATAAAATAATAACTTGTAGTTGGGTGTGAGAGGGGATGATGGAATTGGGCTAAACAGTTTCAAATAGATATTTTCATTCAAATCTAAAATATAATATTCTAGAGTAATTCTCATACAACACTGAGTACTTTAGATCTATTTGAATCATTACTGAAAAGAGTATTAGAGATTCACGCAAGTCTTTGTTTAACATATTAAACATACTGCTATTACCCTGCATGTAGATTTTGAAAATATTGCTGTTTTTCAGAAAACCTGAAATTTGTGGGGAATATAGGAACAAAATAATCCATTTACAATCACTGCACAAGAAAGCAAGATAACTTACACATTATACCTACAAACAATAGTAACTGTTAAAAAGGAACCTACCACATGAAGGTAAAACTGCACAACAAACTCCTAAAGACTCTAAAATCTACCACTCATGTAAAAAATATAACAATGAAAATAACCAATTATTCATGATGTCCATGCCTGTTTCACCACATGTGCCACCTGGATTCTTCCCCAGACACCAGTTTCTCAGAACTCCGCATGTGGGAACTCGCACTACAACATGTCCTTAGTTTTCACCACCCACCTGACCTTAATTTAATTCCTTCCATCTCAGCATTTATTCACATTAACTACTCCTATCTTCGCTCCATTTCAGTTTCTTACATCTTTTATTTTCTGACTCATCTATTTTTCACTGTCCCCCTCCCACGTCTGTTATGAACAATGCACTTAGCTTTCCTCTCTTGTTAAGTCATGTATGATGTTTGAGTAGTAATCTCTGTTTTGCACATTACCCTGTTTTCCACCTTTAAGCTCTCAGGTTTTCAAATCTCATCCGGTGCAGTCTCCAACAATCAGTCTATCCTTCTCATCATGTCCGGTAAGTCTCCCCTGACCCAGGGTTCTGGATGACTTTTCTGAACTGTACCCCTTTCCCTAAACCTCTCCAGTCTTTTCCTTCACCCCTCTTCCTCCCCCTTCAACTCCTCTGCCAGACAAAGGAGCCACTGGTTCTGAAAGCTTGTAATCGTTAAATCCTTTTGTAGGTGTGTTCCCCTGCTGCCACTTGGTGAGCAGATTTTTCATCAACCCATGTGATAAAGTTTGAGATGTGATTATGAATACATCTATAGTATCACTCCTATTGAACAGGAGAACATTTTATTAATATGGAATAGTATTGTTTTAATTTGCCATTTACGAACAAAATATGCAACCTGTGAATGTTTTATAACTGTATGAATAAATGACAAGTCATAATGTATAAAATAAAATGAGAAAATTTTAGTAAATACAGTATAAACCATATATTTGAGGTGATAGAAAACAAATTGTTTTAATGCTATTTTGTCAAAAATTGACATTTTGAACCCGTGGCTGTGTACAAAATATAGGTTGACTCTTACATAGAAGATAACAGCAACCATCCAATTTTTACATGCTATTTATTTATTTAAATATCGATATTTAAATAAATAGCATGGATGTTGTTATCTTCTATGCAAGCCTCAACCTATATACAAGGTCTGTCTAAAAAGTATCCAACCATTGATTTTTCCATGCAAAATGGAGACAACAGTGCGGCACCACTGTACACAGTGAAGGAAGGGACCTTTATGCATATGCGTGAATTTTGTCCCCGCCTTCCAGCGAGTCAGTTGCTGCCTGTCGGTTGCTGAGTGAGGTGCTACACAACGTGTTCATCGGATTACCAATTCTCCAATGATGACTGAATGTGTTGAGGAAAGATACTGCATCAAATTTTGTCAAAAGATTGGTGATTCTCAAAGCGAAACAAACAGGTGGAAGTGCTGCAGATGGCAGTGTGGTGATTAATTTGTATTACAACCTGACAGCACTCACGAGACACATCAGCCAACCAGTAGCTAAGTGGGCCACAAATTCAAGCCAAATTATTGAAATATGGCAATCAGAAGTTGATGTAAACACTACACATACAGAGGTGGCTCTGAGCACTATGGGACTTAACATCTATGGTCATCAGTCCCCTAGAACTTAGAACTACTTAAACCTAACTAACCTAAGGACATCACAACACCCAGTCATCACAAGGCACATACAGAGGTACGGAGTAAACTAAAATGAACTGACATGTTCAGTGTTGTTCACAGCAATGTCATTGATATCATCACAGAAAATCCTGCCACTCAAGCCAGCCTCTCATGGGCCATTAAAAAATGCGTGGATGAGGAGCTGGTGACGTCACAGCATGGATTCCACCTTCCACTACACTGCAACGTGTGAAATGAATTAGCTGACATGTCAGATTTTTGTCTCATGGAGAGGATCATGGCTGATGAGATGCAGTATCGGTTTTATGTCACAAACAGAGCTTAGGAGATGCCATATTGTATGGAGCTAAATTTCATATTTGGTGTTTTTTCATTATAGAATATGTGATATGAACATAAGCCGTTTCAGGACACCAGCATTTTGAGGATCTCCAAAACCATGTTGTTGAAGTACGACTAGTTGTAATAAAATAACACAAAATTACATACTGATCATTAAAGGCTTCCCATATTTGATGCTTTTAGTGTTATAATTTGTGCACTGCGAAAGTATACTGTTTCAATGCTATAGCACAATGATGATCTATCAAAAGTGCATCCCTTTTTGTATAATCTGTCATACTTAAACATCAAATAATTCCATTCGTAGAAACAGCATACACCGTGTAACTTGGCACTACTGCCGTGTTGAAGCCATAACTTAGTTGACAGTGTCGTATAAAGAGAAAACTAGCAGGTTTATGTCCAGCTACTTACAATTTCTTTGTTTCACTCTCCATTTTACAAAAATCATGGGCCTTTCTTATTAATTTAATAGACATATTATATGCAACAGCTGATGTCATCTATCATAAATAATGTATTTGCAACAATTCTTGTTGCATAGGAAACAACGGGAATGTTTTCCTTGTAGCCGGAAATCTTGACATGACCATCAGTTTATGTCAGAAAATAAACACAAGTTAAGCCCTAGGAGTTTTCCTCTTATGAAACTCTGTGTAAAATATTTATATCTGTGTCTCGATTTTATGGACTGTCTCATGTTTGTATCTTGCTGGTAAATATGAATATGTTTTTCAGTGATGGTGAGCAGCTACAAAAAATCTATTCTTCCATTCAAATGAATGAAATTACACAACAAATTCCAATATTGAAACCTAAGTGATAAAGTATGTTACTTCAGAGCGATTACAGTCAACAGTATGGATATTATGCAAACTGATTTTAGACACTGCATTTTAGCTGTATTCAATAGAAAAAAAGAGAGAGGGAGATTCAATTGAGTTAACAAATAACTTGTATAGCATGTTTCTCAAATCAGTGTAAAGAGTTTTTTTTTGGTGTTTCTCTACCAGCAATTTGCTGTTGAACCAAAGATGAATCCAGAATATTCTTCACGATTTTCTCTGCTATTCTTTGTCGACTTCTATAAGTGTTAACACAGCTAGTTTATATGTGTACATTTTCATAAAAAATTCTGTGATTTGCACACCATGTGCAGCTGAGAACTGCCACTGGAGGGAGCTGCCCACAAATCACAATGAGGAGCCTGTTCCACGAAATGTAGCAGGTCTATTCAGGATGTGCAGCAACCACAATGGACACCCATCTGGCATTCTTTGTCTCTTGTGAGGAAAGCTTAAGCAAGAAGTACGTTAAAGCACTGACAGATCCTATAACCCACTAGATCTGTTATTGGTATCCCTCAATGAAAATAATTTTCCTGAGAATTTAGTCAAGAGGAAGTGAATGGGACAAGCTCTTATCTCTGGATATAGGCAAATGCTCGGAAATCTGGGCATCAATTTTGCCATAATGTATGCACATACATATGCTCAATGGGCGGGTATTTCTGAAGACACTGACTTAGAAGTCAGTGACAAATCGACAAATCAGAAGAGGCCTATGGAGCAGTCCTTTATGTACAATGCATCACTTCCAACATGATAACAGTACATTTAGTTTGAAGCAAAAATGGATCAGATGGATAACTCTTCCATGGCTGGAACTTCTAGCAATACGTTTTGGTTCAAGCCCATTTTATTATTTCTGTAATGCCACAAACTACAATGCAAGTCGTATAACACTGTGGACTGATTCAACTGTAGCCTTAGGATGTATCGGCCATGACCTTTCCTGTGTCAAACAGTTCTATGGAATCATAAAGATTAATGAATCCATCACAGTGGAGACACTGCCATGGTGAGGAAAATCCAGCTGCTATACTTTCAAGAGGTACTATAGCAGATGAACTTCAGCATGGTAGTATATGGTTTCAAGGGCCTACTGGTTAACAAAGAACCAAACACAATGGCCATAATTTATATAGACAAAAGACCATTCGTTACCACAAAAGAAGAAATTAACAGACCACATGCTCATGGTAAAAACAACATTCTCTATTTTAACAGCTACTCAGCATAGGAACTACTACAAACTGCTGTGAACCACAGAATGGATACTTCGCTTCAAACAGAAGTTAACAAAAGAAAGGAGGACACAGAGACAACTGACAGCATCAGACCAACACAAAGCAAATCCATACTGGATTCAGATCGTTCAACAACAGTACTGCACAGCCGAACTGCACATTCTGTGCAACAACTTGCCTCTGACACAAAATTCTAAGATAGCTCATTTCAATCTGTTCTTGGATAATTGTTTTATTTGTCTCGCGGACATCTGCCTGTTCGCAGAATTATGCAGAGACCAACACCATTGAATTCTTCTTGATGGATAGCCCCATTTCACTCAATGGACAGCATCATTTCACCCATCTGCTAATCCAGCAGTCTCATTTGCCTGCACCACCTTTGAGTGTACACATGGTATTACTTGAACTGAGAATAGATTTATGGATTCCTATAGCTCGACAGGCAAAACTTATTCTACACCGCTGTCTGCCTTGCAAGATAGTGAAGGTTCACTTTGTTCGACAAACAAAGCAAGGCTTCATTACCAGCTGAACAGGTCTCATCACTGAAACCATTTCCTTGCTGGCCCGTTATCTACCAGACAACAGATATTAAGAACAAAGCATACATGCTCTATTCACACATGCAACAATATGCATCGAGTGACATTATACTGAGTGCACTATCCGAAAATTACCTCAAGCAATTAAACAGAGAACCGACTCGTGGAGATAACATCTTGGACCTACTGATAACAAACAGACCCGAACTTTTCGACTCTGTATGTGCAGAACAGGGAATCAGTGATCATAAGGCCGTTGCAGCATCCCTGAATATGGAAGTTAATAGGAATATAAAAAAGGGAGGAAGGTTTATCTGTTTAGCAAGAGTAATAGAAGGCAGATTTCAGACTGCCTAACAGATCAAAACGAAAATTTCTGTTCCGACACTGACAATGTTGAGTGTTTATGGAAAAAGTTCAAGGCAATCGTAAAATGCCTTTTAGACAGGTACGTGCCAAGTAAAACTGTGAGGGACGGGAAAAAACCCACCGTGGTACAACAACAAAGTTATGAAACTACTGCGAAAGCAAAGAGAGCTTCACTCCAAGTTTAAACGCAGCCAAAACCTCTCAGACGAACAGAAGCTAAACGATGTCAAAGTTAGCGTAAGGAGGGCTATGCGTGAAGCGTTCAGTGAATTCGAAAGTAAAATTCTATGTACCGACTTGACAGAAAATACTCGGAAGTTCTGGTCTTACGTTAAACCAGTAAGTGGCTCGAAACAGCATATCCAGACACTCCGGGATGATGATGGCATTGAAACAGAGGATGATACGCGTAAAGCTGAAATACTAAACACCTTTTTCCAAAGCTGTTTCACAGAGGAAGACCGCACTGCAGTTCCTTCTCTAAATCCTCGCACAAACGAAAAAATGGCTGACATCAAAATAAGTGACCAAGGAATAGAAAAGCAACTGGAATCACTCAACAGAGGAAAGTCCACTGGACCTGACGGGATACCAATTCGATTCTACACAGAGTACGCGAAAGAACTTGCCCCCCTTCTAACAGCCGTGTACCGCAAGTCTCTAGAGGAACGGAAGGTTCCAAATGATTGGAAAAGAGCACAGGTAGTCCCAGTCTTCAAGAAGGGTCGTCGAGCAGATGTGCAAAACTATAGACCTATATCTCTGACGTCGATCTGTTGTAGAATTTTAGAACATGTTTTTTGCTCGAGTATCATGTCGTTTTTGGAAACCCAGAATCTACTATGTAGGAATCAACGTGGATTCCGGAAACAGCGATCGTGTGAGACCCAACTCGCTTTATTTGTTCATGAGACCCAGAAAATATTAGATACAGGCTCCCAGGTAGATGCTATTTTTCTTGACTTCCGGAAGGCGTTCGATACAGTTCCGCACTGTCGCCTGATAAACAAAGTAAGAGCCTACGGAATATCAGACCAGCTGTGTGGCTGGATTGAAGAGTTTTTAGCAAACAGAACACAGCATGTTGTTATCAATGGAGAGATGTCTACAGACGTTAAAGTAACCTCTGGCGTGCCACAGGGGAGTGTTATGGGACCATTGCTTTTCACAATATATATAAATGACCTAGTAGATAGTGTCAGAAGTTCCATGCGGCCTTTCGCGGATGATGCTGTAGTATACAGAGAAGTTGCAGCATTAGAAAATTGTAGTGAAATGCAGGAAGATCTGCAGCGGATAGGCACTTTGTGCAGGGAGTGGCAACTATCCCTTAACATAGACAAATGTAATGTACTGCAAATACATAGAAAGAAGGATCCTTTATTGTATGATTATATGATAGCGGAACAAACACTGGTAGCAGTTACTTCTGTAAAATATCTGGGAGTATGCGTGCGGAACGATTTGAAGTGGAATGATCATATAAAATTAATTGTTGGTAAGGCGGGTACCAGGTTGAGATTCATTGGGAGAGTCCTTAAAAAATGTAGTCCATCAACAAAGGAGGTGGCTTACAAAACACTCGGTCGACCTATACTTGAGTATTGCTCATCAGTGTAACATAACTGGCCTGCAGTTGTGCACACCTAACATGCAATGGAGGGACTCCGGCCTCCACAAGGATGATGGTCACCGGACTCATCCTAAAAGCTCCTGTCGCTAGGTGACTGCCACAGTGGTACATTGGGTCGAGTAAATGCAATGCTGAGGGCACTGCCGAACAATAAAACAGGCTCCAATAGTCAAGGCAGGATTGGACAAGGGCTCTGTAGAGCTGCAGCAGTGTAGAGCAATCTGCATCCCAGTTGGTGTTGCTCAGGCGACTGAGGGCATTGAGGTGCTGCCAGCACTTCCGCTTAAGCTGACGAAGGTGAGGAAGCCAAGTCAATCGGGCATCGAAAACCAGTCCTAAGAATCGATATGTTTCCACTACAGTGAGTGGATCGTCATTAAGGTAGAGTTCTGGTTCTGGATAAATGGTACAACGCCAACAGAAGTGCATAACACACGACTATGCAGCCGAAAGCTGGAAATCGTGGGCTAGAGCCCATGACTGCGGCTTGTGGATGCCTCCCTCTAGGCGTCGCTCAGCAACACCAGTACTGGTGGAGCAGTACGAAATGCAGATGTCGTCTGCATACAGAGAAGGTGCGGCTGACGGCCCTACAGCTGCTGCTAGATTGTTAATAGCCACTAAAAATAGAGACACACTCAATACAGATCCCTGTGGAATGCCATTCTCCTGGATATGGGGCGTAACTATGGGAGGCACCAACTTGGACACGGAGAGTATGAAGCGACAGGAAATTTTGGATAAAAATCAGGAGCGGGCTTCAAAGACCCCACTCGTATAATGTGGCAAGGATATGATGTCAGGCCGTGTCATATGCTTTTCGTAAATCAAAAAAGATGGTAATCAGGTGTTGTCGTCTGGAAAAGGCTGTTCGGATGGCAGACTCGAGGGACACAAGACTATCAGTGGTCGAACGACCGTGGCGGAAGCCGCCCTGACATGGAGCCAGTAGGCCATGTGACTAGGACCCAACCCAGCCACCGAAACACCATACATTCCATCTGCTTACAAAGAATGTTAGTGAGGCTGATGGGCCGATAGCTATCCACATCAAGCGGGCTTTTACCGGGTTTGAGCACCGGAATGATGGTGCTCTCCCGGCATTGCGATGGAAAGATGTCATCACACCAGATCCGGTTGAAGATGACGAGGAGATGTTGCTTGTAGTCAGATGAGAGATGTTTAATCATCTGACTGTGGATCTGATCTGGCCCAGAAGCTGTGTCGAGGGAATGTGCAAGGGCACTGAGGAGTTCCCACTCTGTAAATGGGGCATTACAGGATTCACTGTGGCATCTAGTGAATGAGAGTACTTTCCCTTCCAGCCACTGTTTGAGAGTGCGAAACGCAGGGGAGTAATTCTCTGACACAGAGGCTCGAGCATAGTGCTCAGCAAAGTGCTTGGCAATCATGTTTGCTTTGGTAGATAACACGGCATTTATGCTAACACCGGGAATACCTGTTGGGGTGTTGTACCTGAAAACAAGTTTGATCTTTGCCCAGACTTGGAAAGGTGACATATGGCACCCAATGGCCGAGGCATCTACCAACACTTATTCTCCCCACGAGACATTCATGAATGGAAAAGGGAAGGAAAGATCAGATGGTCGAACCAGAAGTACCCTCAGCCACACACAATCAGGAGGTTTTGTGGAGTATAGATGCAGAAGTAGGATAGCAGAAAGTGACAGCACTACTAACATTAGTCCTGGTACAACAGTGTCATGGTAGGAATGAGGCATTAGGAGGCTGTTGCTGTGAATCAGTCTTATGCAGAGTCAGGATGCATCAATTATCAATAAAAACTCTTGTCTGGATTGATCACAGTTTTACACATCATGTTTCTTTTACTGCTTACATTATTCAAAGTTTGATTTCTATTGTATTCCCAACCACTTTTAATACAACTCATGAAACGTGCCTTACTGATGTTGGAAGGCCTGTGTAGCTCAACAATACAGATAATCATACTGAAAGTGCAAGAAAATGGAGGGGGGATTAGTGGAGAGGTCAAACGAATGTGTCGTTAAGGGCACCAGTTTGGATCACTGACTGATTGGCCTTCTAACATCAGCGAACATGGCCATGCTGATCTGGTACTGTGATAGTCTGAAAGCAAGGGGAAACTACACCCGTTCCTTTTCCCAATAAAAGCAGCAAGTCATTCTCATGCAAGGGAGGGTGGTGGTGGTGGTGGTGGTGGTGGTGGTGGTGGTGGTGGTGGTGGTGGTGGTGAGGGGGTGGGGAGCAAAGGCTGTCGCCGCATGTGGGGTAGGTTATAACATATTAAGAGTATGCCTCCTCTCACCAAAACGTTAGTGATAAGGCCCAACAGTTCAGAATATTTCAAAACCCATTTAACACTGATGTCAGTATCGGTGAGCAGATCTGCAGCCAAACTGAGGGCTGCCCTGATGTCAATATACAAAACAAACATCCAAAAAATGCTTAACTGAAAGTTGCACACTACAAACTTCACAGAGTGGTGGATCCTCCTGCTTGAGGAGAGAACCATGTGTTAAAGGGCTATGTTCTTTGCACATTCTGGTGAGCAGCACTTCCATGGCATGAAGTCTTTCAAGCCTGTGTGGTCAATTTGAATGACTGCGGTTTGTTTTCTGCCATCCCAAACCGTTTAGTTTCTCACTGACACATGATTCGTCTGTCAGATAATAAGATGACAGCATGCAAAGGTACAGCACATGGACCGACAACATGATCTCAACACAATTCTTTGGCTGCTTTGTCAGCTATGTTGTTTCCCTGTATTTCAATGTGTCCAGGTATCCAGCAAAAGATCACCTCCTTGCCACACTGTAAGAGCTGCAGTAAGGAGTCTGGATGAGCTGCATCAATTGGTCTATGGTATACATGTAGCGCACTGAGTAAATGGGAACAAATGAGAAACCTTGTGTTGTGATGCTTGTAAATTCACTCCAGTGCCATCATAATGCCATACAACTTTGCATCATAGTTTGTAAAGTGTTCTGGAAGATGCACTTTGGAAACCCTATCAGAGAAAACAGCTGAACAACTGAGAGCATTCACTTGCCAGATCTATCTCTATAAAGAGCAATAAAATGTAGTACGTATTTAAAATTGAAGAAAATAAGAGCTATAAAAACATAATGTGGAGTACAAGTTTTATTGTACTGTGTCAAGCTTAAAATAACTTTGGGCTTCTAAAGAAGTCAAGGTGGCAGACTGTTCCACTCCTGGCAAAGTATTCGGAGGTCTCATATGTGCAAGTCCTTGACACAGTCAGTGCACATGTAGCATACGGCCTGGCTGCATGGGGCTGATTCTTGAACAACTGCTCAAAGTTAGGGTGGACTGCTGCACATTAACCTATGACTGGGGCAACACAGTTTCAGGGGCTGTCGAGCCAAGAGGCGACGCCGCCAAATCCACTGTTGGTTCACCAGCATCTTTACACAGACTCCCAACTGGGCTAATTTGATATGCTTCAGTTGATATCTGAATATCTTATGGTGGACAGCATCTAACATCTTGAGGTAGGAAATACAGCTCAATCCGCAAACACAGCTGCTGCAATATAACCGTGATCTGATGAACGCCCCATACAACAGCAGGTGGTGGGACATGCTAGCTCCAAACACCTTTCCTTAAGGGATTTTTAAATATTGAATTATCTGAAGCCCTTTGTCTGCAGGTCTTTCAGGTGCAGTAACCAGGTTAATTTACAGTTGAATAGCAGGCCCAAATAGTGCACGGTGTCCTTAGAATATTAAATATTGTCCTCCACTGAGAGGTCCAGTTGGTTAAAACTTCAACGAGCACAGTTAAAAATTGACACATCTAGACTTCTCTGGTAAAAACCTAAAATCAGTTTTACTGGTCCAAGCTTCCAGCCTACTGATGACCAGCTGTAGTTGCCTCATTGTCACTATATGATTTGAGTAAGAGCAGAAGACTGCAATGTCACCCACAAACAAAGAGCATTTAATAGGGCTTCTGACTACAGAAGAGATTCACTGATAGTGACTGCAAACTATGTGATACTCAGTTCACAGTTCACTCCTTGGGGGGGACCACATTCTCCTGAACACAGCTATCAGACGAGACACCACCAACTTGATATTTCAAGCACCGGCCCTCAAGAAAGGATGGGATAAGAAGTGGGAGATGTCCATTTAGTCCCCATTCCTGAAGCTGGCAAAGTATGTTGCACTTCCCTGTGGTGTCACACACTTTTTTGTAGTAAAAAATTAGAAGAAACCCTCTATCATTGTTTACAGTAGAACTAAGTTGTCAAGTGCAGAATGGTAGTGTCTGAAACTGCGCTGGGAGCGGCGCAGGTGACCTCTGGATTCGAGATGCAATGTGAGGCAGTAGCTGACAATTCACTCAAGTAGTTTTATCCATACAAATGTTAACTGCTAGACTCTGATAACTGTTAGGGTCAATGTGATCTTTGGTTACCATAATGGAGTTAACATTGCCTCCTTCCACGTCATGGGATACTGTCCATCAAACCAGATCTGATTGAAACAATACAGGAGCATGCAATTGACTTCAGGATACAGATTACAGAGCATGGCATAATGAATTTGGTAAGGTACGCTGATAGAGCTGATTCCAATTCCACATGGAGAATGGAAGATTGTACACCTCCTCATTACATGAGAAGAAGTGGAGCCTCATCTCCACAGTCTTACAGCACACCTGGAAAGCAGATGATTGTCTCAATGGCACAGTGTTGGTAAAGAAATGTTTAGAGAAAACCTAGGCCACATCTTTCAGCATGTCCACCAACACCCTGCTTCTCAACAAGGCCATAAGGGGAGGTTTATTGCCCTCGCCTAAAATCTGCCTTATTGAGATCCAAACTTACGCAGTGTAAGTGGACCAATCAATGGAAGACATGTATTTCTTCCGGGAGGCCCTCTTCCATTCCATTATTACTTGTCTCACTTGTACTCTTGCAGATCTGAAGGCACAAATGTTTTCCGTAGTCGGGTAGTGTCTCAATTTTTGCAAAGCTGCGCACCTGACTGCTGAGTGACATTCAAAGACGGCCTGCTGATTGCATTGCAACCAATTTGCCTCTTGAAACATCCATTTACATGGTCTCTGGTCAACCACAACCTGAGTCAGCAGCCAAATTGTATTGAATCCTGTTACTTTTCTTTCTTTTCTTTTCTCATATATAAGCTATATGTAAACTGAAAGAGCTTAAACCAAAGACACCACCAAAAGTAAATTAACGAGTTGTTTTGTGGCCAGGATATTGTTTTGATACATCGCTAAATATCTGTATGAAACAAAGTAAGAAATACACTCTTCAATTTATTAATTCATGTATCTTTACCCTTTTGTTTCAGGAAGTGGTAGCTTATGGACGTATGCTTGGACCTGTCATACCAGCACTGTTAAAAATGTGGATTTTAACTGTTCATTAAAAGTATTATAAAAAGTTATTAGAAAAGGAATATTTATTCACACGGTTATAAGTTCAACTCCTATCTGTTCGTCACTTCACTCGCCGCTGAGATAAAACATTAAGAGGATCAGTGCACACTAGAATAATTAACACCCTATCTGGAGGAGCATTCCTGCACCGACACTGTCGCACTCAAGACTGAACACAATGGAATTCACGTGAAAGTAATGACTCAAGACTTAATATGCACCTACTGAACTTGGCTTACTTGTACTAAAAGTATTGCGTTTCGTGTTTTTCAGAACTTATAGACAGATCGACAGTTTTAATGGTTGCGGTGATTACTTGGTACCACACACTACTGAAAGCAACAGTATGTAATATAAACTATGTAATGATATTCAAAGTCTGCTGATACTGGCATCAGTTAAAGTTCACCCAAGATTGTGCATAGATTCATGAATTACCTTCAAAATCTTCAACTATTTTTTCCAATTATTCAAGCAATTTTTAATCCATTTCCACATCACTATTCAGAATCCACAAGGGTCAATGGCTGAAGACCCTCCAGCTACAGAAAAGTGTACCACCTGACCCGAGTACAAAAGACAAATATTCCCTGAAGTCACCCACAACAAGGAAAGGGTGAGGGGGTGTCTGGGAAAGTTCTGTCAGCGCATCTGCATCCAGTGGATCACAAGGAGGGAGATATGAATACATTGTGATTTTAACTGGCGAGAGAACTTGCACTGTAACTGCTTGTACAACCGTGGTAAAAGGGACTAGAGGGGAGTGGCATCTGACATTGATGAAAACAGCCACACCAACCTTAGCCATGTCTCCAGTAACATTGTCCTTCCTGCTGGGATGGTAGCCCCTTAGGGTAAGGTATCCGTGACTTTAAAATGACTTTCTTGTAAGCAGATGCATAACAGTCTGTCATGGGCCACAAGTTGTAATTCTTCCAAATTTGACCAGTAGCCAGTTAACATTTGAGTGGGCATGCATATGTATAAAATGCACCAACCTCAAATCATTATTATTATTATTATTATTATTATTATTATTATTATTTTGCACTGTTCCATTCTTGTTTCACAGTTGCAAGCCCATACCTGTTCCTTCATTATTGCTTCAGATGACACTTTCATTATTGCTTCAGCTGACAATTCTAAATTGTGTTGTCATACACCCAAGTGAGTAGCAGTAAAATAAAATAAACAGCGAGATAGGCAAGAAAAAATTTACAATTCACGCACAAAAATAACCCAGATAACAAGCCAGCAGCACAATCCTATAACGAGGCCATTGTCTACACGATAATTAACAATCAAATATCCAGTTGACTAGGATCTGAAGCAACTGTGCTGTTTAATGCTTTGAGTGGGTTGTTACTGTGGTGTCACATCTGCCTGTGGCAACAGAGTAAAATAATGAAAGTTTATTTCATTATTGTTTAATTAATTAAACAGTGTTTTAACTTATACTATGTAAGTGGTGCGATTAGGTGGGTAGATCACATAACTGATGAGCAGGCACTGAACAGAATTGGGGAGAAGAGGCATTTGTGGCACAACTTGACTAGAAGAAGAGATCGGTTGGTAGGACACATTCTGAGGCACCACAGGATCACCAATTTAATACTGGAGGGAAGCATTGGGGCTAAAAATCATAGAGGGAGATCAACAGATGAATACACTAAGCAGATTCAGAAGTATGTAGGTTGCAGTAGTTACACTGAGATGAAGAAGCTTGCACAGGATGGAGTAGTGTGGAGAGCTGCATCAGATCAGTCTCTGGACTGAAGACCACCACCACCACCACCACCACCACCACCACCACCACCACCACAACAACAACAACAACAACAACAACGACAACAACAAAAACATTTTACTGTTAATTAATTAAACTATGATTAAACTGTGATTTTGCTCATACATATTTACCTTGGTGACAAAGACAGCCATTCTCTATACACATACAAAGAGAGCGACGTGCCTGCTCGTGTTATGAAAAAAGATGTGCCTGCTCGAGGGTTAAGTTCTGCTGCAACACACAAGTCCCTTTGGGAGTTATTGATTAGTGATGGCTACCTTGTCCTTCCTCGGCAGACGTGATTTACCCAAGAGATTGAGGGGAACATTAGGTAGTGCCTCCATGTGGATATCAATATCCTCTAAAGTAAAATCACTGTCGGAAAGGGAGAGGGCTCACCAACCTGACAGTTTAGCTGCCACTTTCTTGGATTTTGAATGACTTTTTGCGTGATTTTTTTTAGAAGTTATGGGCATTATGTAACTCAGCCACCACAGGAGAGTCACTTAAGACTCAGTAGCCCAGATGATTAGGTACTTCATTCGACATGGCAGTTTCAACACTGTCAGGAGGAGATTGAAATTTAGGATGCTGCATAGAAATCTCACAAGCCACTAGGAAAACAAATGTCAACCCAGACAGAGCCCCAGAGGTTGCCCGCTAGAGACTGTTTTACTGCACTAGTACATAGCACACTTTGAGGTTAAGGTTTTTTTTTTGAGGTGTAGATCTTCCTAACGGTCCAGGAGGTGAAGCCAGGGGCCCTTGTTCTCCGAATCCACAATGTTCCACCGCTGCATCTAACAATGGTTTCTGAAGTATGCCCACAGTTTATGGTAAAAGAGGTCTAGCAGCACTGCCAGATCCAGCTCTGGACACACTGGGTTGCTGTACCCGCACCCAGCCATTGCTGGGAAAACAGTCCACCCCTCCCTTAAGTGTAGGGCACACTTTGTCAGGCCCCTCCACGGAGCCTTGTTTGGCTTGGGTGATCCTGCCAGTAGCTATACAGTATCTCAGTGTCACCGAGATACACAAAGCTTCCTGCCTGGCACCACTAAAGGGCCCAGCACCACTGAAGGTCCCTACGATAAGGCTGTGTACCATGGGAGAGTACCTTTCCCGAGGGCATGCAGCTCTACTCTATAGTTAAATGATGGTATCCTCTTGAGCAAAATATTTCAAAGGTAAAATAGTTCCTCATCTTGATATACAGGTGAGGATTACTCAGGAGAATGTCACCATTATGAAAAAAACGAATTCTATAGGTCAGAGCTTGGAGTGAATGAGTGTAGGTAGGTTAGATAATTTAAAAAGGGAAATGGGTAGGATGGAGTTAGTCACTGTGGGAAATGGTGTAGTTTGGGGGCAGGATGAACATGATTTCTGGTCAGGTGATTGCAGGATTATAAATACAAAACCACATAGGGATAATGAACAAGTAGGTCTATTAATGAATAAGAAAACAGGACTGTGGGTAAGCTACTACGAACACTGCAGTAAACCCACTGGAGCAGCCAAGATAAACATGAAGCCAACACCCATCACAATAGTAGAAGTTAATAAGTCAACTAGCTCTGCAGATGATAAAGAGATTGGAGAAATGTATAATGAGATAAAAGAAATTATTCAAACAGTCAAGGGAGAGGGAAACTAACTGTGATGGGGAGACTGGAATTTGGTAATAGGAAAAGGGAAGGGAAGAAAAAATAGTAGGCGAATGTGGACTGCGGGACAGAAACGAGGGAGGAAGTCACCTGATAGAATTTTGCACAGTGCATAAGTTAACCATTACTAATGCTGGGTTTAAGAGTGATGAAAGAAGATTGTTAACCTGGAAGAGACCTAGAGACACCGCAAGGTTTCAGATTGGTTATGTAACAGTAAGACAGAGATTCTGGAATAAGATTTTAAACTGTAATGCATTTCCAGGGGCAGACGTGGACTCAGACCACTGAGGCTGGTGAAATACCCCCAAACTTCAAAAAGAAAGAATAATTCCAATTCCAATGAGAGCAGATACTGATAGTGGTGACTATTACCGAACTATCAGTTTAATAATTCATGAATGCAAAATATTGACACGAATTGTTCACAAAAGAATTGGGAAACTGGTAGATGCCAACCTTGCAAAAAAAAAAAAAAATAAATAAATAAATAAATAAAAATAATAATAATAATAATTGCAACATGAAGTCACCCAAGCAATTAATTCTACTCACAATTGGAAAGCCCCTGGAAAAGATAAAATAGCAAATTTCTGGCTAAAGAAATTCACCTCAACACATTCACATCTAACTAAATTATTTAACACGCTGATCACCTGCCACCCTACCTAAAACCTCTTTCCTCATTACCTTAGCCAGCTTCATCCTGACCCACAACTTCTTCACTTTTGAAGACCAGACATACCAACAATTAAAGGGAACAGCCATGGGTACCAGGATGGCCCCTTCGTACGCCAACCTATTCATGGGTCGCTTAGAGGAAGCCTTCTTGGTTACCCAGACCTGCCAACCCAAAGTTTGGTACAGATTTATTGATGACATCTTCATGATCTGGACTCACAGTGAAGAAGAACTCCAGAATTTCCTCTCCAACCTCAACTCCTTTGGTTCCATCAGATTCACCTGGTCCTACTCCAAATCCCACGCCACTTTCCTTGATGTTGACCTCCACCTGTCCAATGGCCAGCTTCACACGTCCGTACACATCAAACCCACCAACAAACAACAGTACCTCCATTACGACAGCTGCCACCCATTCCACATCAAACGGTCCATTCCCTACAACCTAGGTCTTCGTGGCAAACGAATCTGCTCCAGTCTGGAATCCCTGAAGCATTACACCAACAACCTGACAACAGCTTTCGCATCCCACAACTACCCTCCCGACCTGGTACAGAAGCAAATAACCAGAGCCACTTCCTCATCCTCTCAAACCCAGAACCTCCCACAGAAGAACCACAAAAGTGCCCCACTTGTGACAGGATACTTTCCGGGACTGGATCAGATTCTGAATGTGGCTCTCCAGCAGGGATAAGACTTCCTCAAATCCTGCCCTGAAATGAGATCCATCCTTCATGAAATCCTCCCCACTCCACCAAGAGTGTCTTTCCGCCGTCCACCTAACCTTCGTAACCTCTTAGTTCATCCCTATGATATCCCCAAACCACCTTCCCTACCCTCTGGCTCCTAACCCTTGTAACCGCCCCCGGTGTAAAACCTGTCCCATGCACCCTCCCACCACCACCTACTCCAGTCCTGTAACCCGGAAGGTGTACACGATCAAAGGCAGAGCCACGTGTGAAAGCACCCACGTGATCTACCAACTGACTTGCCTACACTGTGATGCATTCTATGTGGGAATGACCAGCAACAAACTGTCCATTCGCATGAATGGACACAGGCAGACAGTGTTTGTTGGTAATGAGGATCATCCTGTGGCTAAACATGCCTTGGTGCACGACCAGCACATCTTGGCGCAGTGTTACACCGTCCGGGTTATCTGGATACTTCCCACTAACACCAACCTATCCGAACTCTGGAGATGGGAACTTGCTCTTCAGTATATCCTCTCTTCCCGTTATCCACCATGCCTCAATCTCCGCTAATTTCAAGTTGCTGCCACTCATACCTCACCTGTCATTCAACAACATCTTTGCCTCTGCACTTCCGCCTCGACTGACACATCTCTGCCCAAACTCTTTGTCTTTAAATATGTCTGCTTGTGTCTGTATATGTGTGGATGGGTGTGTGTGTGTGTGTGTGTGTGTGTGTGCGCGCGCGCGCGCGCGAGCGAGTGTATACCCGTCCCTTTTTCCCCCTAAGGTAAGTCTTTCCGCTCCCGGGATTGGAATGACTCCTTACCCTCTCCCTTAAAACCCACATCCTTTCGTCTTTCCCTCTCCTTCCCTCTTTCCTGATGAGGCAACAGTTTGTTGCGAAAGCTTGAATTTTGTGTGTATGTTTGTGTTTGTTTGAGTGTCTGTCGACCTGCCAGCACTTTCATTTGGTAAGTCACATCATCTTTGTTTTTAGATATAAATTATTTAACATATATCTAAAAACAAAGATGATGTGACTTACCAAATGAAAGTGCTGGCAGGTCGACAGACACACAAACAAACACAAACATACACACAAAATTCTAGCTTTCACAACAAAGTGTTGCCTCATCAGGAAAGAGGGAAGGAGAGCAGCTGCTTGTGTCTGTATATGTGTGGATGGATATGTGTGTGTGCGCGAATGTATACCCGTCCTTTTTTCCCCCTAAGGTAAGTCTTTCCACTCCCGGGATTGGAATGACTCCTTACCCTCTCCCTTAAAACCCGCATCCTTTCGTCTTAAATTATTTAACAGTTACATTGCAGACCCATACACATTCCCTGATACACTTACACATGGAATAACTTATCTGAAACCTAAAGATCCAGCAGACACAGCAAACCCAGCAAAATATCGCCCCATAACATGCCTACCAACAATATACAAAATATTAACTTCAATCATTACACAGAAATTAAAACACCACCACATAACAAACCTGACATCATACTCACCAATAAAAAGAAGAAATTAACACAACTAATCGAAATATCCATAGCCAATACAACAAATATACAAAAGAAAACAGGAGAAAAAATTGAAAAATACATCCAACTGGCTGAGGAAGTCAAAGACATGTGGCATCAGGATAAAGTTGACATCATACCAATTATACTATCAACTACAGGAGTCATACCACACAATATCCACCAGTACATCAATGCAATACAGCTACATCCAAACTTATATACACAACTACAGAAATCTGTAATTATTGACACTTGTTCAATTACCCGAAAGTTACTAAATGCAATGTAACATATACCATACAGTTAAAAGGGAGTCACGCTTGATCAAGGTCCGCGTCACCTTCCATTTTTAACCAGACATAACGTCTGAGACAAGAAAGAAATAGTAATAATAATAATAATAATAATAATAATAATAATAATAATAATAATAATAATAATTATGGGAGGGGGGGGGCGGGGTAGGAAATTAAGGTGGTAACGCTGAAAGAACCAAAAGTTGTTGAGATTTTCTAATGGAGCATTAGGTACTGACTGATTGAAAATGGCGAAAGAAATACAATAGAAGGAGCATGGGTAACTTTGGAAGATGAAATTGCCAAAACAGCAGAGGATGAAATAGAAAAAGAAAAGCCCTGTAGAAATCCTCTGATATCACAGAAAGTACTGAATTTAATTGATGAAATGATAAAATTTAAAAATGAAGCAGGTGAAAGGGAATAAAGATGACTAAAAAATGAGACTGACAAAATGCAAAATGGCTCAGCACAAATGGCTAGAAGACAAATGAAGTCTATAGAAGCATGTGCAACTAGGGGAAAAATGGATACCACCTATAAGGAAACTAAAGACACTTTTGCGGAAAAGAGAAGTATCTGCATGAATATCACCAGCTCAGATGGAAAAACCAGTACTAAGCAAAGAAAAGAATGCAAAAAAGTGGAAGAAATATACAGAAGGGCAATACAAGGAGAATGAACTCGAAGGTGATATTACAGAAAGGGAAGAGGAAGTAGATGAAGTTGAGTGAGATACATGATCCTGTGATAAGAATTTGACAGAGCAGTGAAAGACCTATGCCAAAGCAAGGCACCTGAAGTAGACAGCATTCCCTCAGGATTACTGATATCCTCGGGAGAACCAGTGATGACAAAACTATTCCATCTGGCGTGAAAGATATACGATACTGATGATTAGGACCCCAGTTTATTTTTTTAAAAAAGTAAAAGACAATTGCGAAATAGAAAAAAGAAGTATACATACGATTGCAATTATTTTATTGAAAAAACGAAATACATTTTATGTAGAAAACTTAAAATAATGCTACAACTTATTCTAAAAACATGGGATCCACAAGAAAGATGGGTTGACTCCTTTGAATGTTAGTGACTCATCTTTCTCTACACTTGTATTGGGGTCACCTCACATATATTGTCTATGTCCAGGAAAGCAAAGACAGTGTTCTTTTTCCAAACCCTTTTTCAAAGGCACTTAACAGTCACGGCTGACTCAGTTACAGTGACAATTGTGCCTATGAACCTCCTGTGTCCCTTTTTTGTGTCAAATCTAACAATGACAAAGTGACCAGGATAAAGTTCATAAGGTAAAAAGACTTCCGATCCACTGATTGCACTTGTGCCCTTGTCTGGGTTCTCATGTTCATTGGTGGAGAGAGTTTGTGAGTCTTTATCTCCAGAAACTTCGTCACTTTTGTCTGAGGCGTCACTCTTTTTATCATCAGGAAAATCATGTACTGACACACTTTTCCCAGCCTGCACTGGAACCCTGGTTTGCCATTGTCTTGCAGGCCTTTCATTGCTCCCCCGAAATTCTTGGAGCAATTCTATGAGGGCTCCATCAACATCCTGTGGAACTCTGTAATTACTCTCTCGGGATTGAATGGCAGTATCCCACATTTCTCGAAACCAGTCTGGATGTTTCTTTTGGCATTTACTTCCAGAGCCCTCACAAGCTGGTTTAGTAATTGGGGGAACATATCCTTTGGAATGGTGGTCTCCCCATGACAGGAACCCAACTTCCATTTTTGGAGAATGCTTTGCCAGCTGGTCTTCAATGGACAAAAATTGCCACGTCAAGAGGCTGAGTGAGATGTGTATAGTTTCTCGGCAGAAAAATCATTCTTACACCATGCTCTTCACAAGCCTTGACTGAAGCCACTGAAATATGAGTGGAAAGGTTGTTGCCAATGGAAATACGGAAGCGTCCGATCCCACCCGTCTGCTCTGACCCATGATGTCATGAATATGGCGGAAACAAAAACAAACACACACACTTTCCACAAGAAGCCTAATGACACTAACGGGACAAGCGCGGGAATGGGGTGTTTTGGGTGGGGGGAAACTAAATATAAACAAATTTAGACGCCTTGCGTAGCTACAACGTGTAAGTGAAGACAGCCATGCACGAATACCCACCCACCTCCCGAGGGGTCGTAACCCCTGCAACCCATAGAAGATAAAGATGCTTCAGTAGCTGATTAGTGTTTGTCTTTTTTTAAAAAAAAATCTCACGGGATAAAACGAACAGATCAGAAAGATAAATATAATAAACTAAAACAGAAATTCGAAGAAACATAATTAAAATAAGTAATAAGTGTCTTTAAATAATAAAAAAAAAATCTCACGAGATAGAATGAACAGATCAGAAAAGTAAATAAAATAAGATAAAACGGAACTGGAGACAGCCACACTCAAACCAAACTCCGCGCCGTCATGACGTCACACACGACAACACCCTTACGTCACGGGTCAAAGCCGACACATTGGATCAGACGCTTCTGTCGACCCTTGCCGATTAAAATTTTGGGGCCTTCTAGCTTCCTATAATAAGGGAAAATGATTGTGGTAATCCAGCCATCAAAACATTGAGCATCAAACCACCCACTTTCACTTCTATAAAATCTGGTGTCTTTGGGAGCACCATCCATTCATGAAGCACACAAGTGCTTTGAGTGATAAACAACATACAAAGGCAGCAGTTTTCCATTTGCTGCAGCAGCAAACATAATTGACATTGCTGCTTTGGAGGTATTCATGTCTCTCTCAGGATCTTTTGATCCTCTTTCCATAATCACTTTTGCACGGCCCGGATTATCTGCTAAGTTTGTTTCATCGAAACACACAATATAGCTTGGGGGAACATCTTTAATTTTCTTCTCTAAATTATCAAAATATTCCCGTAGTACGACCTCTCGACACAGAAGCACGTGCTCTTTTTATTTTCTGGCAAAGTCTTAGACTCAATTTTTATTTGTGCCTTTTCAAAAGCCTAACAGTGAATTCATGACCAGGCAAATTATTTTTGATTTTTCGAACTAATTTACCTTTCCGGCCCAAGAATCCTTTGACAAACAATCGCAGAGTCAACCGAGCCCCACTCGGCACAAATAGCAAGCCTGTCCACAATCAACGCCTCTTCATCTGCGGAGAGTGCAGTTTGTCCCTCTTTGGGACAAACATCCTTATTCCTCAAATGTCAGTGGAGAACTGTGTATGGAATGCTGACATTTCTAGCAGCTTGCCTAATGCTGCTCCCTCCTTTAACAGCAGCAATGGCTTGGGCTAATTCATCCTTGCTTCTCTTTGTGTAGGATTTCCCATGAGGATCAGGAATGTAATTTCTGGGCATTTTAATCAGTCTGCAAATTAAATAGAACGAAACATTCAAAACACAAGCAGGTAGTATCCCATAACCAAATGTAAGCTCGATAATAGTGTTATTTTATACTGATCCTGTTCACCCAATTTTTTTAAAAAAAGTGCGTTCGTTCGAGTGAAACAAAATGAAATCAAGAAATATATTTAATACCCACCAAAAACAAAGGAGGACCTGAATTCGAAACAATTCTTGGTAGAAACACTGATTTTGATAATACACAACTCCCAACCGCACACCACTGTATACCAAATTTTCGGAATATACATAATCATGGGAATCATTGCCCACATGTTTACAGTGCTCTAAAAGCCAGGGTAGCCACTATTGCAACACAAAATGTTCGTGAAAGTGTTCCTCAAGAGCAATAATGCTGATTGGCGCACTGGTTTCCATATTTTATTGCAATCCTGTGTAGTGGCTATTGTTTTAATGTTTTCCTGTCAGAATTGATCCTATTCACCCAATTTTACGGTATCCTCATACTTCAAAAAGAAAGGAATAATTCCAATTCCAAAGAAAAGAGGTACAGACAGATGTGACTATTACTGAACTATCAGTTTGATAAGTCATGACTGGAAAATATTGACATGAATTATTCAAAGAAGAATGGGAAGCCAACCTTGGCAATGATCAATTTGGGTTTCAGAGAAATGTAAGAAAGTGAGGAAATAGTAATGCTAAGACTTATCTCGGAAGGTAGGTTAAATAAAGCAAACCTACATTTACATCATTTGTAGACAAAGTAAGCTTTCCACAATGTTCACTGAAATACAATCTTTGAACTTCTGAAGGTATGAAGGGAGGGGGGGGGGGGGGGGGGGGAATACAGAGAGTAACAGGTTATGCAGAAGTTGTGCAGAAAGCAGCTATAAGAGGCTACAGGGATGAAATGCAAGAAGTGGTTGAGATGGGTATGAGACACAGCTGCAGCCTTTCACCGGTGTTATTTAATCTGTACAGTCTGCAAACAGTAAAGGAAACAAAAGAAAAATATAAATTAAAATACAGGAATCAGAAATAAAAAGTCGAAGTTTGCAATGACATTGTGACTGTCAGAGATGGCAAAGGATCTGAAGATCAGATGAATGGAATGGACAGTGTCTTGAAAGCATGATATAAAATGAGCATACAAAAGCAAAACTAGGGCAATGGAATATAGTTAAATTAAATGAAGACTTAGGATGGGAAATATGAGACACTAAAAGTTGATTTTTGCTATTTGGGCTGTAAAAATAACTGGCAATGGCCAAAGCATTGAAACCTTTAAACAGAAGAATTTGCCATGTGGTGCTATTACAGAAGGAGGAGGTTATCTGGCAGATCATGTACCTAATGAGTTTCCCCACATCTACCATTTACTTTGGTTCATCTTAAGGTTGTTTTCTGTTGTCATTTGCGTACCCTAATGTTAGTGCACGAGTATTATGGAAGCTATTGCAATACTACTATAGCAACTACAAAGAAAGTTTTCTGCATTACACACATACCATACATTGTACGAAAAGTATTAAGTTTACTTACCATCGTAAGGTAGCAACCAACAAGAGTGGCACTACGGGTACGTCCTGCTTTACAGTGTACGTAAACGCTGCCGCCACTTTGTTTCACTTCCTCAATAAATTCCACACCTCGTGAGAGTTTTCCTTGGCATGGTGCTTCAAATATGTCAGTAGTTGACAATTGAAGAAATCTTATTCCTAGCCTCTCCCAGTCCTGAAACGTAAGACGGAACTGTTCAATAAATTGTTTAGAAAATTCGAATTTCTTTTGGTAGACGACATCTACGTTCCAGATTTACCTTATTATTATTTGACAGTATCCTTAGTTCGTAATCCTCATTCATTGAGACTACTCCTTTGACGTTTTCTTCTTCGACCAACTACAAAACAAGTTAAAATATTGATTGAACAGTTCGTTTAGTTATTTGTACGTGTCATAAAATGAACTCAACATGGACTGCCCACCTTTGTCGTCAACCACTTAAACGGCAGTGCGCCTAAAATCACAGTTTCGTCAATTCTGTCATACCATCTCCGTTTCGTACATTTCTCCATGGCAACATTGTATAAAAGTGTAGGATAAAACGATAATCTGGCGAACATTGTAAGCGGCTTCTCTTTCGCATACGTTTATTTTCTCCCCAATCTTCCTTGCGCCACTTTCCCATATCGTATACATGTCACACTTTCACACAAGCCGTTGCTATTCAGAGGCGTACGTTCCTATGGAATGGAAGGCACTTGTACTTGTCTGAGAGAGCGAGCCAAATCAGCAAAGAATTATTAAAAACAATGTCTTTCAGCTGGCATCGTAGCAGCTTTCTTTTTCCATAAATAATGTTGTTCCGATTGTACTGCTTATAGACTTCAAATAACCACGGATAACAAAATAACTTCACTGTTGTTTGTAATCTGTCCATCTACTCTAGTACTATCTATGACATCCAGTCAAACTTAAGGCCCGTCCACACGCAACGATCTGTCTGCGCAAATGTCTGCGCACATCACATCTGCGCAGACAGATCGTTGCGTGTGAACAGAAGATTTGCACCAACCTGAGGTGTGTGCAAACCTGGAAGTTGGAGTTGGAGGTTTGAGCGATACCTCTCAAATCTGTCGGTTCAAACCACATCTGCGCAGACAAGTTGGAGCGTGTGGACAGGAGATCGTCGCAAATCTGGCGCGAAACAGCTGTTTGCTCAGTCTAGTGTTTGTATTTGTGTGCACAGGGCATTAAAATGGCTGATACTCGTCAGTGTTCTCGAGAGTTTGTAAGTGAATTCATTGAAATATACAGAAACCACCCATGTTTGTGGAAGATTAAAAGTAAAGGATATAGTGACCGAGACAAAAAGACAGCAGCATACAATGCTCTAATTGAAAAATTGCGGGCAGTTGGCGCCTCGGCAAAGAGAGAAACGGTAATAAAAAAATAATTTCGTTGCGAACTGGCGAAATTATTTGCGAATGGATGTCGAAACTTATAATTATCTCTTAAAGCATGTAACCCCTCATATTATGAGAAAAATACTTGTATGAGAAGGGAAATTTCTCCTCATGAACGCCTGGCAGTAACATTAAGATTTCTAGCAACAGGAAGGAGCTACAATGATTTGGAATTTTCATCTGCAATATCGAAACAAGCATTGAGTGAAATAATACCCAACACATCTGAAGCTATTTACGCTTTCCTGAAGGATGAGTTCATGAAGGCAAGTCAAGTAAATTAGTCTGTCAGCGAACTGTTCATGAAGGCAAGTCAAGTAAATTAGTCTGTCAGCGAACTGTTTACCGAAAAGAGTTATCCAAAGTTCAGAAATCTAGAAGATCTGGTGTAGGAGTAGATCAAGTATACCAGCCAACGTTATGGTATTTTGATCTACTTGGCTTTCTTCGTGATCAAGAAACGCCAAGACCAAGCAGGAGTACAATTGAAGATGAAATTGGAGTGCCAATGTGCGAGGAAATGGAACACGAGGTTATGTAAAACAAAACAGGTTCGCCCTGCAACTCTCGCAGTAAATTTACGTGACAAAACTGCTTTCGCTTTAGCAGCCACTGTCTGCACCATTTTGACCGCTTTCTCTGTTTCCTGCGGTTGGTCTGAATGTTTTTTGCAACTCAAGTTGCGAACACAGACCACAACAGAACTTCCTCCATTTCTATTTTTCAAAATAACTGAATTAAATTTTGACGTTTTCGGGGAGCGTAGTCGCTTGCCACTGATATTTCTTTTCTACACCGACAGATGGCAGGCGAGTAGTAGATTGGGGTTTGTGTCGTGTGAACACACCACATTTGCAGCGATCTTTTGCATGTACAGACATCTGCGCCGATGTCTGCGCAGACAGATCGTTGCGTGTGGACCGGGCTTTAACGGTGTTTATTATTATGTATCACAGTCTAACGTAAGACTATTGTGTATTATCAAGATTAATTTGTAAACTACAACACTTTAATAAAAGCAACAAGCTAACGGTATCAAAACAATTAATGGAACTACAGTTTCAAATACAAGAAATTACCGAGCGAAGTGGCGCAGCACACTGGACTCCCGTTCGGGAGGACGCATCCGGATATCCCGATTTAGGTTTTCCGTGATTTCCCTTAATCGCTTCAGGAAATGCCGGGATGGTTCCTTTCAAAGGGCACGGTGATTTCCTTTCCCATCCTTCCCTAATCCGATCGGACCCATGAACTAAGTGCTCGGCCCACTTCCCCGAACCAACCTACAAGTAAATAGCAGAAATGTACGTGGTGTTGCATTATATAGTTTTAAATGTATCTTTAACCCACAGTTAGAGATGTGACTGTATTGAATACAGATACACAGAAAGAGTAAAGTTATTAAGCGCTATTATGTAATACTCTATACTCCAGATGTAACAGCAAACTTTAGAGAAGACATCAGTTCAATACTATATATGTTTGCCAGTCATACTGTCATCATTGGAGGAGACTTATCATCCATCAATCAATTGAGATAATTACTGTTTTATAACTTGTGGGCATAACAAGACAGCTTACCAAACATTTCTCAGTGCCTTCTCTGAAAACTAGAACAGGCTGTTGAGAAACCAACTCATGATCGAAATATGTTAGACCTGATGGCAACAAATAGACCTGACCTCACTGGGATGCCCATCCTGAAACTGGTATCGGTGACAATGAAACAGTTGTAGCAACAATAATTATTGAAGTATGAAGGGCAGTTGAAACAAGTAGGAAGATTTACATCTTCATTAAGATGGATAAGGAGGCAGTCATGTAATATCCCAAAACGGAACAAAACATTTATCATGGGGTAGGAGCATGTAGAATAATTGTGTTCAAAATTTACAGGAGCAGTCACCCATGCGTTACACATAAGATACCTTGTAGAAAATTTAATGACAGGAGGGACTTGTGACGATACACATTCACTGTCAGTAAAAATATAAGAAAATGGAGAGTACTCTATAATAGGTACAAAACGAAGGGTTAAAGTGTGGTTCTGAATGTCCACCCTCCCTTGACCCCAACCCCTGAAATCTTGGTTGTGATGATGGACTGATCTGTAGCACAGCTCGAGGTCTGGGTTAGGTTGAAAGGTAACAGTCTGGTTGTCAGTTGATTTAGCCAACAAACCTGAAAACCAGATTTAAGGGTTGTGTTGACAAACTGACCAGCAGTGAAGCCTAATGTTTATTCCTGTCCCATATTAAAAAATGCAAGTTGTTTCCATAAGTAACCTTTACCAAACAATGTATAGGGTACTACAAAGAGAAATGCCAAATAAAATGTGTTTGCCTATAAACAGAGCAATGCATGAAGTCTTCAATGACTACCATAGGACAATATTATAAATGATGTTTCACAAAACCCGAAAAAATTGGGTCATATGTAAAGCCCATTAGTGGCACCAAATTAAGTGTGCAAGCCCTCATAGATGAGATGTAAAATGAAAATAAGGGTGGCAAAGGAAAAGCAGAAATGCTGAACTCCATTTTCAAATGTTGCTTTACAAAGGAAACCCATGGGGATTGCCCTAATTTGATACTTACACCACTGAAAAATTGAGTGAAACAGATATTTATTTATTTATTCTCCATGGACAAATACAAGGATTTGTTTTGGTTAGTTTACATATTGATCATTTCCCCTTATAACATTGTGGGAAACAATTATATAAATAGGCCCACAGATAAAAAATTATGTTGCTTTTTTTTGGTACATGTAAATACTATTTATACAAATGAAAGCATTCTACTCCTCTGAGAGGAATTCCTTAATACTATAAAAACACTTATTGCTGAGGAACTCGTTCAAGGCAATTTCAAAGCAGCTTCCACTTAAGCTTTTTAATTTTTTTGGAAGTTTGTTATAAAATTTGATCCCCATGTAATAGGGGATCTTGTCTACCCTTTTTGTCTTATTTCTTTCCAGGTGATAATCATCATCCCTCCTAGTATTGTACATGTGCACTTCTCTATTTAGATGATTGTACTGCTTGTATTTTAGCATCAACTGAACAGTTTTATAAATATATTGTGATGGGAGTGTTAGTAGCTTTTTAATTTTGAAAACTGCTTTGCAGGACTCATTATATCTAAGCTTACACATGATCCTAACTGCCTTTCTTTGAAGGATGAATACCCTATTTACATGCTTGGCAGCAGCACATCGCCATACTTCAATTCCGTATGTGAGGTATGGATACGCTAAAGCATAGTAGATTATACTCATTTGCTAATATTTAAGAAATTGTGACATTGTCCACATTGCATAAGTTGATTTCCTTAGTTTTTGGCATAAGAAATCGATATGATGCTCCCAAGAGAGACGCTGATGTAACATTACACCAGGGAAAGAAATTTTATCTTTCAATTTTATTTCTGAACAATCATCAGAAACAACACTCCATTGCATTTCATCTTGTCTGTGGTGTATTTGAAATTCCATTATATTTGTTTTATTGGTGTTTAAGCTTAAGTGATTGTTTTGGAAGTAATTCTTCAATCCAAACAAGACATCAGAACAATTTTGGGCCAAATCATTGTCGTTGGTTCCCCAGTTAACAATGGTTGTGTCATTCGCATAGTTAAGTATTTTGCTGTTGTGTTCTGTGGGCAGATCATTAACATATAGTATGAACAATAAAGAACCCAGGACTGACCCTTGGGACACACCATACTTTGCTATAGCTGGACTGGAGCTGGTCTTTGTAATAATGTTGCCCACTTTGTGTGTGACTTGTGTGACCTGATATCTGTCTTGTACGTATGACTGTAGGAGACTTTTGGCTATTCCTCTGATACCATAAGTTTCCAGTTTCTCAAGTAGCAGTTCATGAGATACTGTGTCGAATGCACGTGATAAATATAGGCACAAACGTGCCACCCTTTCTTTTTCATATAATTTCATAAGTATCATATCTACTACATCACATATGGCAGATGATGTTTAATAGCCTTTCCTAAAACCATGTTCGGTTTCTCATAGCACTTTTTCTTTGACAAGAAAGTTTTCTAACCATAGTGTAATAAATAATCCTTTCTAATACTTTGCTTAGGATTGGAATTAAGCAGATGGGTCGCTAGTTTTCGACCATGTCGATACTAACTGTTTTTTGTGCAATGGCTTGGCTATTGTATATTTTAATTCAAATGGAAACACACTTTTATTCAAACTTTCATTGAAGAGGTAGACCAGAACAAGTATGAGTGAATGTTTGCATTGTTTTAATATAATGGAGGAGATTTCATCCCGTCCCGTAGAGAATTTGTTTTGCATTTTATTTATGATTCCCTCTACTTCAGTTGTATCTGTTTCATACATAAGCACTGATTTTTGTACCTGGTAAGGAGTTTTGTAGTCATCAGTGTCAGAGGTCACACACATGTTACATGAATTTATAAAGTGGGTATTAAAGACATTGCTGGTCATATATGGATCTGAAACATTTACTTTACCAGTTGTTAGTTGGATATTATTGACACTAGGCTTTGGTTTTCTGCTGATTCTCTCATTTACACAGTTCCATACTGATTTGCGTATGTTATTTGAGGTAGCAATTTTTTGCTGTATAATTTCCTTTGTGCATACATTCAGTGCTTGTTTATATAGGCTTTTCCACATGTTTGGTAGTTATCTCTAGTTGATGTGTCCGGGAACTCTTTATATAATTTCCAAGTAGTAAACATTTTCTTCTTCAGCTGTTTTACTTCTGAAGGAAGTCTTAAAAGGTTTTGAGTATATTTGTTTTTGAAAGTAACTGGACATGTTACACTGAAATGGGCAAAGAAAGTGTTATAAAAGTTATTCCATTTGTATGCAACATTATCTGCACAATATATGTCATTCCATGTCTCAGACTGCAGTCCGGACTCCAAATTCTCTAAACATTTTTCATTTGTACATCTTATTTCCATCGTCTCATATTTCTTTGTGAATCGTACTTGTCTGACAAAGATGATCAGAGAGGTGTCAGTGGCATTGAGAAACAGATAAAATTGTCAAATTAAACTAGGTTCCAGGGCCCAATGGATTCTATATCAGATTCTATACAGAACTTGCTGTTGAGCTAGCTCCCATTTTTGCCATACTATACTGTAGATCCCTCGAAGAAAAACTGTGCATGGCATAATCTGTACCACTTCAGGCACCAGGGTTGCCTTCACAGTCTCTGATGTTATTGAATTTAGCATATGTTAAAATTCAGGAGTAAGTAAGAAACATGAACTTTTTTTGTTTTCTCCAAATAAATTCCTGCCCCGAGGTACAGGCCTCCAAAGATGACACTGTGAACCCCACTTTGAAGATGCGAATTTTGGAAATTTTTTTAAAATGCTGTATCTCCGTGACAGTTCTAGATATTTTTTTTATTTGAAAGATAACTGCCTTATGATTACAATTGTATCCTCCACTTGGACATATCAGTCAAAGTTCTTTTACTGTGCTCATTTCCTGTTCACAATGTTTTGAAGATTGTAATTGCTCCAGTTCCTATTGGTTCAATGGGAAGGCATCACTCTATATCAAAGGAAGAGTGCACAGAAGTTGAATAAACTTAAACCTCTAAGTCTTTGGACCTTTCACATGCATTTTGGA
This sequence comes from Schistocerca piceifrons, assembly GCF_021461385.2. NCBI lineage: Eukaryota > Metazoa > Arthropoda > Insecta > Orthoptera > Acrididae > Schistocerca > Schistocerca piceifrons. Next base: position 366,314,274 of record NC_060138.1, on the reverse strand, counting down.
AGCATTTAAAATGCTTGAAAAATGAGTCTGTTATACATCTTTCAAAACTAAAATTATGTTAAATAAGGTTAGGTTTTGATTTTTATGAGCCTGTTATGTGATAATGTGGTAATAAAACAGGTTTTATGTATGGCAAAAATTTCAATTGTTTATAAAACCTGCTCAACCTATAAGTGGAAGCTCTCCTTTTCACGGAATGGAATGTAGAACTATATGGTACAAATCAACAGAAAAAAATCAAAATTTTATCGATTAGCATATTGAGGAAAAAAGAGAGAGAGAGAGAAAATCCATCAATTATAAAAGAAAGTTCAGAATGCTACAGTAAAAGAACTTTGACAGATAAGTCCAAATGGAGGATTTCTTTGTAATATTGGGGCATCTACATGACTGCTGAAAAGAATCCATTAAACTTCCGTACATGAGAAATCACACAAATCTAAAGGCTTTCAATTTAACTATACACGTGGGGATAACAATTATGAGCAACTTAAACTGGAATGACCACAGAGATAATGTTGTGGGGATGGCAAACCAAAGACTGTGTTTTATTGTCAGAACCCTGAGAAGACACAACAAATCCACTAAAGTGACTACCTACACCAAAGTTGCGTGTTCTCTCCTAGAGTGCTGCTATTCAGTAAGGGATTCTTATCAGATAAGATGATAGAGGACATCAAAAAGATTCAAAGAAGAGCAGCTCATTTTGTATTACCATGAAATAGGGGAGAGAGTGTCATGGATATGACACACAAGTTAGAGTGGCAATCATTGAAACAAAGGCTTTCTTTGTTGCTGTGAGATATTTTCACAAAATTTCAATTTCCAACTTTCTTCACCAAATATGAAAATATTTTGTTGACATTCACCTCTGTAAGGAGAAATGATCTTTGTAATAAAATATGACAGTTCAGAGCTCACACAGAAAGATTTAACTGTTCATTTTTCCAGCACACTGTTCAATAGTGAAACAGTAGAGAAATGATATGAAAGTGGTTTGATGAACTCTATGCCCGACATTTAAATGTGAGTTGAAAAGTAGTCATGTAGATGCAGATGTAGACATCCATCACTTGCAGACCTCCTAATTTGTCAAAAGCAGAAACATTTTGAAAGTGTCATTCAAAACTCAAATAATATTTCCAAAACATCATGGTCACAAGCAAATAGAGAAATAGGTAAATCTGTGAAACACACAACTTGTTGCGTAAGTAGGTGTGTACCCACACAAACACAGTTAGAAATCGGAAACTAACGGAGTCTGAACTCAAGTTTCTTTTTTATTTCATCACATATAGCAGGTTGCCAAGTAAGAGAATACATAAAAGCAAATCAACAACAAAGAATAAAAAGGTAGGTATGAGAATCACAGTCGACGGCTCTCTTCTCTGTGACTCCCGTGCGAACTGTGGAGAATAATCTCTGTGGTTGGCACGAATTTTACGCATCGGCTGTGATCGACGTTGCGGTAGTCGCCACATGAGCCCCCTTGGTGAGAGCGGAGCTCGGATGTTCCTCTCTGTAGAGGGCAGGGAAGTGTACTTGTCTGCCAGAATGCATGGTGCATCGAGGCTGCTGCTTTATTGACTGCGGAAGAAGTGGAGTGGGGTTCTGCATCGTTGTCTTGTGCTGATCGCTGCGCAATGCTGACATCACAGGAGTGTCTCGAAGTATACCTGTGAGGGTGTGTGCATCTCCGCATATCATGCGATGAGGTCCAGTGTATGGCGGTTGTAGTGGTGGTTTGACACTATCTGTGCATAACAATACATGCGTGCAAGTTTTTAAATCGTGCATGAATGTTACCGGGGCTTCATGTCTGGACGCTTTCACAGGTTTGATTTTCTTGATCGTTTCTCTCAATCCTTGTAAATATTCTGGCTGGTCATCTACATTCGGTACCCCTGAGTCGTCAGCGAACTCTCCGGGCAGACGTATTGTTTTGCCGTTGACCAGCTCTTCTAGGGAGGCATCCATATCAGATTTAAAGATCGTCCTAAGACCTAACAGTACAATGGGTAATGCTTCCATCCATTTAGTACCGTGGCACATGAGGGCTGCTTTTAAGGTACGATGCCATCTTTCTACCATCCCGTTGCTTGCCAGATGGTAGGCGGTGGTGCGGTGATGGCGGTACCCACAGAATCTTGCTAACTGAGCGAACAATTCTGATTCGAACTGTCGTCCTCTATCAGTTGTTATATGGAGTGGCGGCAATCGCGGTCTATTCCTGGCCATACAAATCTTTTGGACACTAGTCTGGTAGTTGCTTGAACACCGGGGTGACATAGGCCGTGGAGACAATCAAACACTCTTCTGCGATGTGTGATTGAAACGTAAGGGCGTGATCGACCATGTTGTACATCACAATGTAGTCGTATGTCTTCCCCGGGCACGTCAACTAGCTGTAACTTAAACGCCATGTTGTCGTCACTCAACAGGGTATTTAGCTCATCATCTTCCTGCTGGGCTTGCGCTAGTTCTGCCATAGTTACAGGCTGTGTTATACTGGATACTCGTGACAAACAATCAGCTACCACATTATTTAAACCTGAGATGTGGCGTAAGTCTGTGGTGAAGTGGCTTATGAACTCCAATTGAGAATACTGCCTCGGAGAGCATTTGTCACTGTTCTTGTTGAGTGCAAAAGTCAAGGGCTTATGATCAGTAAAAATTGCGAAATCACAAGCTTCGACTTGTGGTCTGAAGTGTTTAATTGCTAAATGTATAGCCAAAAGTTCTCTATCGTAAGCACTCCAGTGTTGTTGTGCTGGTGACAACTTGTGCAAATAGTATGCCAGAGGTTGCCATGCTGCACCAACACCAAACCGGCTAGCGTCCACCACCAGTGCCAAAGGTGCTTCTAGTTTAGGGTGCACCAGCAGTGCGGCCTGAGCCAGGCTCTGATGTGCCACTTCGAATGCTGCATCAGATTCCTCATTCCATTGTATGGTTGCATTGCTGTGAACCTTTGAGCCGGCTAATAATGCGTTTAATGGTGCCTGCTGTTCAGCTGTCCGTGGTAGATGCCTTCTGTAACAATTTAACATGCCTAGGTATCTTCTTAATTCCTTGACTGTAGTAGGCTTGGGCATGTGTAGAATAGCCTCAACTTTTCCGGGTAAGGGTGCCAAACCTGTAGCAGATATGCGATGACCTAGAAATTCCACTTCAGGTTGGCCAAACAGGCATTTCGCTGTATTTAACACTATTCCAAACTTCTCTAAGTGTTGGAGTACTTCTTTTAAATGCTGCTTGTGCTGTTCATTGTTTGCAGAATATATGAGAATGTCATCCAAGTAGGCAAAACAGAAGGGCAATCCTCGTAATACAGAATCCAGAAAACGTTGCCATGTCTGTGCGGCATTTCGTAGACCAAACGTCATGAAATTACTTTCAAACAATCCAAAGGGTGTTATTATGGCGGTCTTTGGTATGCCTTCTGGCGCTACAGGAATTTGTGTAGGCCTTTGTGCGATCCGGAATAGTTCTGGCGTTCAGTGCTCTGTAGTCGCCACATGGATGCCAGGCTCCACCTTTTTTTGGTACGAGGTGTAAGGCCAACGCCCATAGGTAAATCTGTGAAACATACAACTTGTTGTGTAAGTAGGTGTGTACCCATGCAAACACAGTTAGAAATTGGAAACTAACAGAGTCTGAACTCAAGTTTCTTTTTTATTTCATAACATATAGCAGGTTGCCAAGTAATGGAATACATAAAAGCAAATCAACAACAAAGAGTAAAAAGGTAGGTATGAGAATCACAGTCGATGGCTCTCTTCTCTGTGACTCCCGTGCGAACTGTGGAGAATAATCTCTGTGGTTGGCGCGAATTTTACGCGTCGGCTGCGATCGACGTGTGCGGTAGTCACCACAAACTGAAAATCAGTTGCTGATAAATGGCACAAAAGAAACTGATCATAATAAGATAGAAGATTTATTTAGCAATTACTTTGTCTCTGTTGGCCCCATCATCTTAAAAAATCACAAATGCAAAGTATATTTTTGACACCAACAAGTGGAGAAGAAAAAATTAAAATAGTGAGGAGCTTGAAGCAGTTGGATAAGATGGTGTTATTCTGGAAACTCTTAAGAAATGTATTCATAAAATTGTGTCACTTTTATCACAATTATCAACTTTCATATGGAAGATGGTATATTTCCAGATCAGTTGAAAACTGCTCGAGCTGTGTCTATTTTTAAAAAAGGAAGCAGAAATCTAGTAGAAACTTTTGACCCATCTGCGTTCTTCCAAGAATATCCAAAATCTTTGAGAAAAGTGATATACATAATAATCTGGAACTTCCTGTTAACCAAAGAAAAGTGATTTCTAAGGGGCAGTATGGGTTTGTCAAGGGTAATCTACCATTACAGCAGCATCCAACTTAATCGAAGATGTCACTCAAACAATAGACAATAAAGAACATGTATTTGGCCTCTTTATACTTACAAAAAGCTTTTAACTCTGTGGATATGACCATAGTGCTGGACAAACTGTGGAGCTATGGCATTTGAGGCACATCCCATAATCTGATTAGATGCTACTTGACAAATAGGAAGCAGTTTGTGTCTATTAGCACTACAGAGGGAGCATACAAATCAAACATCACTGACATTAATTTTGGTATTCCACAGGGGGTCAATATCAGGATCACTTCTTTTTATTATTTATGTTAGTGATATTCACTCTATAACAAACCATGCTACAGCTATCTTATATGCAGCTGATACCATGTTAATATAATAGAAGCTATTCGCAACTTGAAGTGGAATTCAATACTGCAGGAGACATCACTCAGCAGTATTTTAATGAAAACAAACTGAAATTGCAAACAAATAAATCAGCCTATATTGAATTTGATCTTGGGAGGCATAAAACTCATGAGAACCAAATTTCAATGGATGATGAATACATTAAAAAAGAATAATTGACCAAATTTCTTGGCCTGACACTTGATGCAGAGTCAAACTGGTCTGATCATGTAAATGGTATTTGGAAAAAGCTATCTACTACCATATGTGCCCTAAGAAAACTGACACTTTTTTGTAACCTGAAGCAGATGTATTTTGCACTATTTGAATTCCATCTAAGCTATGTGATAGTGGTATGGGGATCCAGCAGTAAAGGTAATAGGATTGGTTAAAATGGCTCTGAACACTATGGGACTTAACATCTGAGGTCATCAGCCCCTAGAACTTAGAACTACTTAAACGTAACTAACCTAAGGACATCACACACATCCATGTCCGAGGCCAGATTCAAACCTGTGAGCATATCGGTCACACGGTTCCAGACTGAAGCGCATAGAACCGCTCGGCCACACCGGCTGGCAGGTAATAGGAAAAGTGTACTTTTCCTACAGAAGAAGGCACTTAGAAATATGGGTAAGAAATGTGCCTGGAAATCCTGCAGAAATTTGTTTAAAGAATTTAAAATACTAGCTGTTCATAGCCTGTATGTACTTAAGATAATCATTATGGCAATTAACAGTAACAAAATGCTTAATAAAGAAATACATGATCATAACAACAGAGAGAGACCCTGCAATATCTCTCATATAACAACACTTTATGAGAAAAGCCCTCACTATGCAGGCATAAAACTACTGAATTGCTTCCATCATAAAATCTCCAAATTGCCCATTACAGAACTAAAAAATAAATTAAAATTATGCCTCTTAAACATTCCTGTGTATTCAATAGATGAGTTTCTAGATTTAGCACACTCGTATGATGGAAGACCCTCTTTCTAAAAATATATGAATCACAGATCGTAGAATGGGTCACAAACTGTAAATATTTGAAACTCAGATCATGAAGACTGTGTCACAAACTGTAAATTTCTTAATCTGTGTATTGCAATAACAATTTCTTTTTTATATATAGCCCATATATGCAACATTGTTCTCTCAACTAAACTTGCTGCTCATATCAGATGCAGTTACAGTCAGGCCTTAGTCCCCAGAGACGACTGTGGCCATGTTTGTGTGTGATTTGTGCTAGTGTGAATGTGTATGAGTTTTCAAATATCGTCCAGTGCAGTCACAAACAATCAGACTTTCCTTCTCATCCTGTATGTTAAGTCTCCCCTGACCCGTGGTTCAGAGTGACTTTCCCAAAATCTACCCGTTTTCCTAGACTTCTCGAGTCCTTTTTCTGTACCCTTTTTCCTTCCCCTTCAACCCCTCTGCCTGAAGAAGGAGCTACTGACTCCAAAAGCTTGCCAATCACAACAGCCTTTATGTGTGAGTAAATTTATTTATCTATCCAATTAAATAATTTGATCAACAGTTGATGGTTTTATATGTCTGCTGAATATTTCTAGGATTCTTTTTCATTGCGCCTGTCCATGACTCAATGCCTTGTCTGTGCAATCTATCCTTTCTACCTTGTTAACAATGTAGGAAAAGACAGACTGCTACTTACCATAAAGGTGACACGTTAAGCTACAGACAGGCATGATTATAAGACACTTACACAAAGTTTTTGGCTACACACTTCATCAGAAAAAGAGAAACACACTCCATTCATTCACACAAGATAATATGCTCGTGCACACATGACCCCCAACTCTGGCATTTCTGCACTGTAGTTATTCCATCCTGGATTTTCCATTGATTGTATATTTTCTTTGATACATATTAAGCAGTTATATACACAAAGACTTTAGGATGCCATTGTATTGAGTTACAGAAACTTTTTTTACAGGATTCTCTAAGACCCAATCCTTAAATATATCTGATTGTTTTTTTCTGCCATTTGACTAGATCTGTGGCAGAACACCATATTGCAGCTGTGACTGAAAGAATGCATGGTGAAAAAGAACTAGTTATTTCTTTTTGATAGAATACCTTAGTTTATATTATAGTGAATCAAGTTTTAAATGTAACCTAAAATCACTTCATCTGTTCAAATCTTGGTACCCTACAAAGAAAAATAAAAAAATTAAAAAATCATTTTTTAAGTGCAGAAGCACTGAATTTTGTATATGTTCACCAGTTTTAAAACTAATCATGTATACATATCCTGTAAACTGACTCATTCTACTTAATTTCAACAAAAATCATTCAAATGATACTGACTGACACAATAATGGAGTACTATCCCAAAAATGCTGTGTGAATATCAAGATACATCTTGATAAGATTACAAAGAGGTACAAAGATTGGCAACTCATTTTTTAAACGCTCAGAAATATGACACTGTGTGCTTTGCAAAACACAGAAAAGTAGAATCCAATAACATCAGTGACTCACAACCGAAATCAGTTAACTCAGGCAAGTACATGGATATAACAATGTGAAGGGACATGAAATGGAATGATAACATAGTCTCAGATGGAGGTGAGGAAAGTGGTAGACTTCAATTTATTGGTAGGATAGTGGGAAAACACAGTCAGCCTACAAGGGATCCTTAGAAAATGGCTCTGAGCACTATGCGACTTAACTTCTGAGGTCATCAGTCGCCTAGAACTTAGGACTAATTAAACCTAACTAACCTAAGGACATCACACACATCCATGCCCGAGGCAGGATTCGAACCTGCGACCATAGCGGTCGCTCGGCTCCAGACTGTAGCGCCTAGAACCAGGATCCTTAGAATCAGAGTATACTAGAGGTTGTGATAACATACAAATGAAGTTAATCAAAGAGTGTAGAATGAAGGCTTTCACGACCGGATGACATAGCTGTTGATATACTTTTCGGGATGTGAGGTCGTGGTCCAAGAACTTTTCTGCTCCTTACGTTTCGTCCAGGCTGTGCTGGATATGTGCGTGTGTGCGAGTGTATACCTGTCCTTTTTTCCCCCTAAGGTAAGTCTTTCCGCTCCCGGGATTGGAATGACTCCTTACCCTCTCCCTTAAAACCCACTTCCTTTCGTCTTCCCCTCTCCTTCCCTCTTTCCTGATGAGGCAACAGTTTGTTGCGAAAGCTTGAATTTTGTGTGTATGTTTGTGTTTGTTTGTGTGTCTATCAACCTGCCAGCGCTTTTGTTCGGTAAGTCACCTCATCTTTGTTTTTATATATAATTTTTCCCACGTGGAATGTTTCCTTCCATTATACAAAATCTATAATGGATACATACCTGGTACCACACCCAGATGAACTCTTGGTGAAGTTACTAGGTTGGCAATATTTGTCAAAAACTGACCTGTCTGATGCCTATTTACAACTCCCTTTAGATACAGAGTCACAACGTATGTTAATTGTCAATACCCCTTTTGGATTGCACCAATACTTGCAGCTGCCTTTTGCAGTCCCCACTGCTCCTGCTATTGGTCAAAATTTTTTTGAACAACTTACAGCATCTGCGCTGGGTTGTGCAAGCTATTTGGATGATGTTGCTGTTTCTAGTGCCTCCACTGAGGAACATTTACAAAATATCCATACTCGTTTTTTTTCCGTCCTCCAAGCAGCCAGGTTGAAGTGTAATTTAGAAAAATGTCAACCTTCTATCATTTATCTTGGGTTTGAGTTTCTCGTGAAGGTCTCAGACCACTGTATCAATATGTTTCTGCTACTGTGTAGCTTCCATGCCCTACGTCAGTCAAAGAACTTCACGTTTTTCTAGGCTAAGTCACCTGCTACCATAAATTTTTGCCTGGGGCAGTGACAATCGCACAGCTGTTACATGCACTGCTGTGCAAAGGAATTCAGTTTCACTGGTCACCAGCTTGTGAAACTATGTTTTCCACCCTTCAGACCATGATGTAGTCTGCACTCTGCTTAGTGACATATCAACAAGTTTCCACTTGGTCCTTGCAATGGATGCTTCACATTATGGGTTGGGGATGGTACTGACTCACAGAGATCCCAATGGCTCCAGGCAGCCTATTGCTTATGCCTAAAAAATGGTAACTCATGCTCACACTATTTACTTTCAGGTAGAAAAGGAAGCTTTGGTCACTGTACATGCTGTGAAGAAATTCCAAGTTCTTTCCCTAAAATACCAAATTCTACCTGGTCACTAATCACAAACCATTCAAATCACATTTACCATTGGGCTCCTTTCCTTTTGCATTACAACTATGGGATCCATTCCCATCCTACAAATCAACACACAAATGCCAATGCTTTGTCCTATCTGCTAGCCAGCCCGGACCAAGAATTGATCAAGAGGAATTCTTTTGTTTCTACATTGACGTCACCAAACAGCAGGCAGTTGCTGTTTTCCTGTAACTACCACATGGATTGCAAAGGCTGTAGCTTCAGATCCCATTTTGCGGAAGGTCATAGCAATTGTACAACATGGTTGGCCCTATTCACCACCTACTCATGCATCTGACCCCCTCCATAATTATTACTTCTTTCAACAATGATTCTCTGTTGTAGATGGCGTTCTGCTTTTAGACATGGATCACAAGGCCCCTTGGGTAGTGATCCCCTCAGTACTTCATTTGGAGGTTCTCCATTTGTTTCACACAGATCATTGGGGTGTATCACGCACAAAAGTGTTGGGCCATCGACACGTTTTGGCCCATTCTGGATGGGGCATTACCTGCCTGGTTGCCTCCTGCTCCCAGTATGAGATGCATCAGCTCCCTGGGCATTGTTGTCTCCTAGGACAATGCCACCACATGCATGGCATCATATACATATGGATTTTACTGGCCCCTTTCTCAATGTTTTTTGGCTGTAGGTCACTGATGAATATTCTCATTTTCTGTATATCGTTCATTGTGTTTCCACATTCACAACTGACACTGTTGCAACCTTGTCTAAATTTTTTTCATTCAAAGGCTTGCCCATGATGTTAAAGTGTCTGATAATGCTCCACAATTTTCACCACAAGAGGTTGTGGTATTTTGTTATTACTGTAGTATCTGTCATGTCCTCACCCCATCGTTCCATCCAAACTAACAGTGAGGGAGAACACCGAGTGCAAATATCCAAAACTCACATGAAAAAGTATGTTGCCAACTCTTCATCCAATATCGCCTTAGATCAGTTTCTCTCTGTGTAAGTACGTGGTGAAAGACCCCCAGGATATCATAAAATTAAGTTTTATTAAAAAAACAAAAAACTGGAACACAGTCAATCATAAGCATTCGCAAAGGCATTAATTATGAATGTGCGGTAAGGTGCAGACAAATGAAAAAATATTCATTCAATTTTTTCTATATGGTTTTGTTTTTTACACACTCTCTTGTATGTAGAAGGTCTGTTAAGTAGTGCTGTGCGGTGGATGATGGACTACGAGTATTTGGTATCACACACATTTGAAAAAAGAAAAAAAAATTGATACCAGTATTAAGTATTTCTTATTAAAGTGAATTTAAGCCAAATAAGGAGGATTTTCTTAATTATGACAAGTGTCGGTGTAATTGGAGTCTGCCATCTGCAGCTACAAATGAAGAAGTAGGAGACGAAGCCCGATATCGTACAGAACATTTTTAATAACACAATCATGTTATATCAATTTAAAAAAAAATTTTTCACATGAATATTCAATAATATTTAGTAATATTTATTTATTTATTCTTTTTTATTATTACAACACAACTGGCAACCTGTGTGCCAGGACTTCAGGGCACCGGTTGTGAGTAAGGTTAGTTAGTTATTGTTATAGTAAGAAATTTCTAAGACATTGTTATTGGTCATAAAACTAATTGTATTTTCTGTTTGCATGAATCACAACAGGGAGCAAGTAATGCAAAAAGGCAAAATTGAGGAGAAAATTTTTGAAAGGAATAAGAATTGGACCCAGGTCACATAAAATTTTCCATAGTAAGCTGTTTTGTACGTCGCAGCATAGGTAGGATGACTACGCAAGTTGCTTTCATGGTTATGCTTGGTAGTGCCTCTTTTGATGTAGGTAGAAACCTTTTGCTCATTATTCCCTCCCTTGAATTTTATTCGTGAGAAGTTTACAGGAATTTTTCAGTGTGAGACATATTATCAGAAAGAAACATAAAGAATAGCAATACAATAGTTTGCACATCATAATAGACATAAAAAGGGCTTTGACATTACACAAATTACATTTATCAAGTGTAATAATTAGCCTATGAAATTTTAACATTTTTGTGAACATTTTATTTTTCGCATATTCATGGCCGAAAAATATATGGCCATTGTTGATAGTGATATCGAAAATGCAATCAGCCAAGATGGCGTAGAAGTGCGTGATTGAACAATTAAAGTTCAGGTGCCATGCATGTCTACTTCAGAAAGTTTAAGTACCGGTACATCAGAGATGAGTGTCACAGGTGTGACAAATGACAGTGACGCTCCACAGCAGAATAACCTTGACAATACAATGTTTACAATTGATGAGACAATATCATGCATCTCCCAGAGTGACATACCACTCATGAATGAGCGATTTCAATACGAATTTTGACAACAAGTTATGAACACCACTTGTTCACAACACAAATATTAACTTAGAAAGTACAGCTGATGGCAATCATAGTAGTACAACTGAAGCACTACTATGGCAGTTACTATCTAAAATAAAAATGAAATTTGACAATATGAACACAAATCTCGGTGATATGAAACACAATTAACGCCAATTTCAGTGTTGTGAAACAAAATATGAATACCAAAATTGATAATTTGACACACAATATGAACACCATCAGACCAGATCTAAATGTTATCAAACAAGAACAAAAACAAGTATTCAAGGATTTGCAAGGCACGGTCTCACAGGAAGTCAATGACTTAGCCAAAGATTTTTGCACTGAAATTCACAAAAAATTGAATATTATGAAAAACAGGTAAAGCATGAAGTACTTTATGAAGTAACACCAACATTACGAGGTTAAAACAGAAGATAGAGTCTTTTAATGACAATGATGATCAAGTAGAGCAACAGATAAGGAAAATCACAGACACAAACAAAAACATTGAAGGCACACAAAACCAGATGGTTTTGCCAGTAAAAAAGGTAACCAGCATCATTAACAAAATAAACAGAGACTATGATGGTGTACCTCTAACTGTAGAAGAGCTTAATTAAAGGATAGCAACATTAGAAGTTGACTCAGCATGTGCTAAGAAGGGGCGAGAGAGAGAGAAGATCAATGAAAACCTGAGTAATGTTATTAGTCAAGCTGAAGCATGTATTAAATAAGGGTAATACCATTGCAGAGAAGTTAGTAACTGATTGCAAGTTATACACAGATGTAGTAGAAAAGGCTGTTCAGAAAATGTATTAAATAAGGGTAATACCATTGCAGAGAAGTTAGTAACTGATTGCAAGTTATACACAGATGTAGTAGAAAAGGCTATTCAGAAAAAAGAAGATGAAATAGTGAACAAGGTAAACATTAATCTACAAGCCACGGTAAATAGGATCCGCAAAATAGGATCCACAATGTTTTAAAGAAAATATTACCAGATCTCAAAATATGCATGTAAATAATACACCGGCCACAGTGAACAAACCACAACATGTTGGTATTCATCCACAAATTGTCATGAGTTCCATAGCAGGTACCCATGACAGTTGTAGAGTGCAAAATGTAAACATACCCACAACTACAATACCTGAGCAATTACCAACCAGAATTAAAGGTAACTACAGTAACCACATAAATGCGACAGAAAATGTGCCTATCAATTATTTTTGCAGATAAAGGTTTGCTGGGACATCAATAGTTTCCTACATTCACTACTGAAGGTAAAAGAATGAATCCCATAGTATTTATCAGTGATTTTCGTCATGTATTTCCACACAACTGGATGGAAGCACAGAAAATAAGATATATGCAAGGTGACGTTCCTTTATGGGCAACTGAAGTGGCCAAACTTTGCAGCACTTATATCCAATTTGAATGAACTTTCCTCGACAAGCACTGGTCTGGCGGTGCAAGAAAGACTCAGACATTAGGTTTTTAACCCCGCACCATTCAATAGCAAATGCGGTAACCTATGTGGATACTTTGAAAAATACCTGAACAAGACACGCTACTGGACAAACCCAGTATCACAGGTAGACGTGTTAAAGATTTTGAAAAGTTGTTTACCATCGCACATTAGAGAAAAATTAGTCACAATGCCAGAGCATGGCACACAGTGCTTGAGTCTATCGACTTAATCTATGAGGAAAGACCTGTACCCAACACAGCAACAAAAAGAACAACATAGTTATTTAAACCAGGTAGTGAAATGTGATCTAAACACACTGCAAGGATGGTACACAAAACAGCAAAGTTACATATCCAGAGGTAACGAGTACAGTAATGGCAACAAAAAAGCATACAATTTAAAAGAAATTTTCAAAACAATAGGGGTGATTTCAATGCACAAGCGAATTACAATTCACCAACACAAGGCTCTATGCTGAACATGAATAAAAACAGTCAGCTGCAGCAGTGGCCGACGCACGGCAACAATGCCAGACCTTATGCTGTACTGCAGCCGACCTTTGGGCAGCAAAATAACTGAACAGCAGCTAACAACACAAATTGGTGAAGTACACACACAGTAAAATTAATTGAAATTACTTCAAGTGAGGAATTAAGTCACACTACGCCATCGGAAAATACCAACCAGTCATAGTTAAGCCTCAGACTACTGACCTCACAGGGAGTGGGAGCAAAACAAAACTACAAACATGTTTCGTAAGTAGACAGGGCGTGAGTCGTGCTTGGGTAGCTCAGTCGGTAGAGCACTTGCCCGCGAAAGGCAGAGGTCCCGAGTTCGAGTCTTGGTCCGGCACACTGTTTTAATCTGCCAGGAAGTTTCATATCAGCACACACTCTGCTGTAGAGTGAAAATTTCATTCTAGAAACATCCCCGAGGCTGTGGCTAAGACATGTCTCTGCAATATCCTTTCTTTCAGGAGTGCTAGTTCTGCAAGCTTCGCAGGAGAGCTTCTGTAAAGTTTGGAAGGTAGGAGACGAGGTACTGGCAGAAGTAAAGCTGTGAGGACGGGGCGTGAGTCGTGCTTGGGTAGCTCAGTTGGTAGAGCACTTGCCCGCGAAAGGCAAAGGTCCCGAGTTCGAGTCTCGGTGCGGCACACAGTTTTAATCTGCCAGGAAGTTTCATATCAGCGCACACTCCACTGTAGAGTGAAAATTTCTTTCTCGAAACATCCCCCAGGCTGTGGATAAGCCATGTCTCCGCAATATCCTTTCTTTCAGGAGTGCTAGTTCTGCAAGCTTAGCAGGAGAGCTTCTGTAAAGTTTGGAAGGTAGGAGATGAGTTACTGGCAGAAGTAAAGCTGTGAGGATGGGGCTTGAGTCGTGCTTGGGTAGCTCAGTCGGTAGAGCACTTGCCCATGAAAGGCAAAGGTCCCAAGTTCAAGTCTCGGTGCGGTACACAGTTTTAATCTGCCAGGAAGTTTCATGTTTCGTAAGGTTTGACAAACAAGGTGACATCAGGGGTGATTTGTATCAGCATAAGTTAGATCTAGTAGATAAAGTCGAGGAAGAACAAATACAAGCAATCGTTAAGGTGAAAAGATTTAATATTGACACACAGTTAATTTTAGATACAGGTTCAACTACTAACCTAATGTCAAATGCTTCTTTTGTGAATTGAAGAAGAGAGTGAAATTCCCAACATTTCCTGTACAAAATTTCAAGGTGCAAACTGCTACAGGCAGCAAGACTAAGTTGGTTAAGCATCAAGCACTTATTACATTACAAACTGAACACTTTACAGTGAAGTGCAATTTTCTTATAATAGACAAACTTATAGTTAATTGTCTTATTGGTATGGACACGTTTAGAACATACAAAACACAGATTGACATAGGTAATTGTAAATGCCACTTTTATGTAAGGAATCTGATTTTTTTCTATCAGTTTACTCAAAACACATGATGATGAGGGAAAAAAAAAAAAAAAAAAAAAAAAAAAAAAAAACGGAGCCAAAAGTAATAGTACAATATTCCTTTCCAGCTGTTTATTTCACAAACAAATCTGATACTGAACAAGAGGCAAACTCTGAGGTAGTTATGAAATGGTAGAGCAAACAAAGTGAATCACAGATACTAAATGATATGCAACGACAAGTACTTTCTAACTTGTTATTTAAGTATGGAAATGTTTTCAGTAAGGAGCCAGGAATAATCAAACGCAATGAATACATATCTGAAGTCTATCCAAACGAGGCATTTTGTGTAATGTCAGATCCTATTCCATGGGCAAAATGAGAAGCAGTAAGGGACGAGATCAATCATATGATTAAATGGGGAATTATACAACCTTCATTTCCACCCTACTGTAGTCCAATATTACCAGTAAGTAAACCAGATGGTTCTATAAGATTAGTTCTCAATGCTAGTGGTATTAATAAGATTACAGTGCCAGTACGTATAAGATCACACAACTTGGACAAACAGCTTTTAAAGATTTACAATACAAAATATTTCAGTATTCTCAACCTCAAGATGTCCTGCTGGCAAATAAAGCTCCATGAAGAAAGTCGAAAATATACAGCAATTGTTTGTGGTGGTAGAAGTTCTAGATTCCGTGCTCTACCTTTCGGACTAAACATTAGCGCAGAAGTGTTTATATCTGCATTGAACAAGGTTTTGGGACAAGAATTGCTTCGCAAAGTCACTGTTTATGTAGATGATATACTAATAGCCACTTGGTTAGAACATATCAGGCTCATTGCACAGGTGCTTCAATGATTTACAGATTATGGAGTAACAGCCAATTTAAAAAAGTCTAGTTTTGGAAAGCATCAAGTCAAATTTTTACGACATGCTGTGTCAGGACAAGGTATATTACTTGATCTGAAAAAACTTGATGTGATTCGCAATTGTTCAGCTCCAAGGAATAAAAAACAACTAAAAGCTTTTTAGGACTAGCATCCATTTTTCGTAAATTTGTACCACAGCAACTGATGAATAGTGATGCATTGCTCAGCTTGTTACAAAAAAATATACTTTGGTTATGGGATGATACATGTCAATAGCACTTTAATAACATTAAGTAGGCATTATTCAATGCAAACATTCTTAGCCATGCTGACATGTGCAAGGATTTTTGTCTATGCAGAGATGCCTCATCTCAAGGGCTGGGGCATGCTTGTTTCAGATGAAAGAGGAAGAAGGTAAGGAAGTATCCAAGATCATCAGTTTTGCTAGTCATACATTGTCAAAAGCAGAAAGATCTTACTCTGTGTCAGAATTGGAAAGTTTAGTGGTTATATGTGCATTTAAGAAGTTTGAATACTTTTTGTGGGGCAAGAATACCAAAGTTTGCTGTGAGCATCAGTCACTATCATTTCTTTAACATGTAAACTATTGCACAGTAGATTAGCTAGGTCGTGTCTATAGTTACAAGAATTCAATTTCGAAAGCATTTATGTTAAAGGAAGTCAAAATGTTATTGCAGATGCCTTGTCTAGGTTACCACAAGGTTTAGAGGAATTTGGTGAATTAACAAAGCAAGATTCAGAAATCAAAATGTTATTAATGCAAGGTATAACACAACAGTCTGATTACTATAAGTTTTGTACGCAAATGAAAATTATACAACAGCAAGATCGTAGATGCAGGAAAGTCATGCAATACCTTAAGCAGGATGAAGATGGAAAGATAAGTAAATGCTATCAGGAGTACAAGGGCATTTTGTTTCACAGGAAACATGAAAAATCTGATCTATGGTGTGTGTGCATTCCTGAAGATTATATCGATTAATTTATAAGACACGCACATGATGTATGGGGACATTATGGAGTACGCAAACATACTGCAAAAATTGCAACACTTTGTTATTTTCCAAATTTGAGAAGATGAGTCCTACAGGTATTAAGAAAGTGTGCAAAAGACAAAACAGTCCAATGTGTCAAAATATACTGAGCTATACCCAATATTCACAAAATACCCTCTAGATATAGTATCCCTGGACATAGCTGGTCCATATCCAATAAGTAAAGGAGGAGTAAAATACGTAGTAGCACTATACGATATTTTCTAGAAACATATCAAAATGTATGCCATTAAAAATGCAACAGACAGAAATATCAGAAAAAGAATTGAGGGAGACTATTGGAGAAGAGTAGGTAAACCAAAGGTACTATTAACTGATAATGCTTCGTATTTCGTAGGGCAAAAGTGGAAACAATTTATGATCTCACAGGGCATAAAGCATATACTGTTGTTGTTGTTGTTACTGTTATTGTTGTGGTCTTCAGTCCTGAGACTGGTTTGATGCAGCTCTCCATGCTACTCTATCCTGTGCAAGTTTCTTCATCTCCCAGTACCTACTGCAACCTACATCCTTCTTAATCTGCTTAGTGTATTCATCTCTTGGTCTCCCTCTACGATTTTTACCCTCCACGCTGCCCTCCAATACTAAATTGGTGATCCTTTGATGCCTCAGAATATGTCCTACCAACCAATCCCTTCTTCTAGTAAAGTGGTGCCACAAATTTCTTTTCTCCCCAATTCTATTCAGTACCTCCTCATTAGTTGTGTGACCTATCCATCTAATCTTCAGCATTCTTCAGTTTCATGACATTTCAAAAACATCTATTCTCTTCTTTTCTAAGCTATTTATCATCCATGTTTCACTTCCATACATGGCTACAATCCATACGAATACTTTCAGAAACGACTTCCTGACACTTAAATCTATACTCGATTTTAACAAATTTCTCTTCTTCAGAAATGCTTTCCTTGCCACTGCCAGTCTACATTTTATATCCTTGCTACTTTGACCATCATCAGTTATTTTGCTCCCCAAATAGCAAAACTCATTTACTACTTTAAGTGTCTCATTTCCTAATCTAATTCCCTCAGCATCACCCGATTTAATTCGACTGCATTCCATTATCCTTTATTTGCTTTTGTTGATGTTTATCTTATATCCTCTTTTCAAGACACTGTCTATTCTGTTCAACTGTTCTTCCAGGCCCTTTGCTGTCTCAGACAGAATTACAATGTCATCGGTGAACCTCAAAGTTTTTATTTCTTCTCCATGTATTTTAATTCCTACTCCAAAATTTTCTTTTGTTTCCTTTACTGCTTGCTCAATATACAGATTGAATAACATTGGGGATAGGCTACAACCCTGTCTCACTCCCTTCACAACCACTGCTTCCCTTTCATGCCCCTCAACTCTTATAACTGCCATCTGGTTTCTGTAAACATTGTAAATAGCCTTTCTCTGCCTATGTTTTATCCGTGCCACCTTCAGAATTTGAAAGAGAGTATTCCAGTCAACATTGTCAAAAGCTTTCTCTAAGTCTACAAATGCTAGAAATGTAGGTTTGCCTTTCCTGAATCTATCTTCTAAGATAAGTTGTAGGGTTTGTATTGCCTCAGGTGTTCCAACATTTCTACAGAATCCAAACTGATCTTCCCCAAGGTTGGCATCTACCAGTTTTTCCATTCATCTGTAAAGAATTTTTTTAGTATTTCGCAGCCGTGACTAATTAAACTGATAGTTCGGTAATTTTCACATCTGTCAACACCTGCTTTCTTTGGGATTGGAATTATTGTATTCTTCTTGATGTTTGAGGGTATTTCACCTGTCTCATACATCTTGCTCACCAGATGGTAGAGATTTGTCAGGAGTGGCTCTCCCAAGGCTATCAGTAGTTCTAATGGAATGCTGCCTACTCCCGGGGCCTTGTTTCAACTTGGGTCTTTCAGTGCTGTCAAACTCTTCATGCAGTATCATGTCTCCCATTTCATCTACACCTACGTCCTCTTCCATTTCCATAATATTGTCCTCATGTACATCACCCTTGTAAAGACCCTCTACATCCTCCTTCCACCTTTCTGCTTTTCCTTCTTTTCTTAGAACTGGGTTTCCATCTCAACTCTTGATATTCATACAAGTGGTTCTCTTTTCCCCAAAGGTCTCTTTAATTTTCCTGTAGACAGTATCTATCTTACCCCTAGTGATATATGCCTCTACAGCCTTACGTTTGTCCTCTAGCCATCCCTGCTTAGCCATTTTGCACTTCCTGTCGATCTCATTTTTGAGACGTTTGTATTCCTTTTTGCCTGCTTCATTCACTGCGTTTTTGTATTTTCTCCTTTCATCAGTTAAATTCAATATTTCTTCTGTTACCAAAGGATTTCTACTAGTCCTTGTCTTTTTACCTACTTGATCCTCTGCTGCCTTCACAATTTCATCTCTCAAAGCTACCCATTCTTCTTCTACTGTATTTATTTCCCCCTTTCTTGTCAATCATTCCCTAATGCTCTCCCTGAAACTCTCTAAAACCTCTGGTTCTGTCAATTTATCCATGTCCCATCTCCTTAAATTCCCATCTTTTTGCAGTTTCTTCAGTTTTAACCTACAGTTCATAACCAATAGATTGTGGTCAGAGTCCACATCTGCCCCTGGAAATGTCTTACAATTTAAAACCTGGTCCCGAAATCTCTGTCTTACCATTATGTTTGTTTTTGGTCATCAGTCCATTGACTGGTTTGATGCGGCCCACCACGAATTCCTTTCCTGTGCTAAGCTCTTCATCTCAGAGTAGCACTTGCAATCTACGTCCTCAATTATTTGCTTGACGTATTCCAATCTCTGTCTTCCTCTACAGTTCAGTTTTTGCCCTCTACAGCTCCCTCTAGTACCATGGAAGTCATTCCCTCATGTCTTAGCAGATGTCCTATCATCCTGTCCCTTCTCCTTATCAGTGTTTTCCACATATTCCTTTCCTCTCCGATTCTGCGTAGAACCTCCTCATTCCTTACCTTATCAGTCCACCTAATTTTCAACATTCGTCTATAGCACCACATCTCAAATGCTTCGATTCTCTTCTGTTCCAGTTTTCCCACAGTCCATGTTTCACTACCATACAATGCTGTACTCCAGACGTACACCCTCAGAAATTTCTTCCTCAAATTAAGGCCGGTATTTGATATTAGTAGACTTCTCTTGGCCAGAAATGCCTTTTTAGCCATAGCGAGTCTGCTTTTGATGTCCTCCTTGCTCCGTCCGTCATTGGTTATTTTACTGCCTAGGTAGCTGAATTCCTTAACTTCATTGACTTCGTGACCATCAATCCTGATGTTAAGTTTCTCGCTGTTCTCATTTCTACTACTTCTCATTACCTTCGTCTTTCTCCGATTTACTCTCAAACCATACTGTGTACTCATTAGACTGTTCATTCCGTTCAGCAGATCATTTAATTCTTCTTCACTTTCACTCAGGATAGCAATGTCATCAGCGAATCGTATCATTGATATCCTTTCACCTTGTATTTTAATTCCACTCCTGAACCTTTCTTTTATTTCCATCATTGCTTCCTCGATGTACAGATTGAAGAGTAGGGGCGAAAGGCTACAGCCTTGTCTTACACCCTTCTTAATACGAGCGCTTCGTTCTTGATTGTCCACTCTTATTATTCCCTCTTGGTTGTTGTACATATTGTATATGACCCGTCTCTCGCTATAGCTTACCCCTACTTTTTTTAGAATATTGAACAGCTTGCACCATTTTATATTGTCGAACGCTTTTTTCAGGTCGACAAATCCTATGAAAGTGTCTTGATTTTTCTTTAGCCTTGCTTCCATTATTAGCCATATCGTCAGAATTGCCTCGCTCATCCCTTTACTTTTCCTAAAGCCAAACTGATCGTCACCTAGCGCATTCTCAATTTTCTTTTCCATTCTTCTGTATATTATTCTTGTAAGCAGCTTCGATGCATGAGCTGTTAAGCTGATTGTGCGATAATTCTCGCACTTGTCAGCTCTTGCCATCTTCGGAATTGTGTGGATGATGCTTTTCCGAAAGTCAGATGGTATATCGCCAGACTCATATATTCTACACACCAATGTGAATAGTCGTTTTGTTGCCACTTCCCCCAATGATTTTAGAAATTCTGATGGAATGTTATCTATCCCTTCTGCCTTATTTGACCGTAAGTCCTCCAAAGCTCTTTTAAATTCTGATTCTAATACTGGAGCCCCTCTCTCTTCGAAATCGACTCCTGTTTCTTCTTCTATCATATCAGACAAATCTTCACCCTCATAGAGGCTTTCAATGTATTCTTTCCACCTATCTGCTCTCTCCTCTTCATTTAACAGTGGAATTCCCGTTGCACTCTTAATGTTACCACCGTTGCTTTTTATGTCACCAAAGGTTGTTTTGACTTACCTGTATGCTGAGTCTATCCTTCCGACAATCATATCTTTTTCGATGTCTTCACATTTTTCCTGCAGCCATTTTGTCTTAGCTTCCCTGCACTTCCTATTTATTTCATTCCTCAGTGACTTGTATTTCTGATTTTCCCGGAACATGTTTGTACTTCCTCCTTTCATCAATCAACTGAAGTATTTCTTCTGTTACCCATGGTTTCTTTGCAGCTACCTTCTTTGTACCTATGTTTTCCTTCCCAACTTCTGTGATGGCCCTTTTTAGAGATGTCCCTTCCTCTTCAACTGTACTGCCTACTGCGCTATTCCTTATTGCTGTATCTATAGCGTTAGAGAACTTCAAACGTATCTCGTCATTCCTTAGTACTTCCATATCCCACTTCTTTGCGTATTGATTCTTCCTGAATAATGTCTTGAACTTCAGCCTACTCTTCATCACTACTATATTGTGATCTGAGTCTATATCTGCTCCTGGGTACGCCTTACAATCCAGTATCTGATTTTGGAATCTCTGTCTGACCATGATGTAATCTAATTGAAATCTTCCTGTATCTCCCACCTTTTCCAAGTATACCTCCTCCTCTTGTGATTCTTGAACAGGGTATTCGCTATTACTAGCTGAAACTTGTTACAGAACTCAATTAGTCTTTCTCCTCTTTCATTCCTTGTCCCAAGCCCATAGTCTCCTGTAACCTTTTCTTCTACTCCTTCCCCTACAACTGCATTCCAGCCGCCCAGACTATTAGATTTTCATTCCCCTTTACATACTGCATTACCCTTTCAATATCCTGATACACTTTCTCTATCTGTTCATCTTCAGCTTGCGACGTCAGCATGTATACCTGAATTATCGTTGTCGGTGTTGGTCTGCTGTCGATTCTGATTAGAACAACCCGGTCACTGAACTGTTCACAGTAACACACCCTCTGCCCTACCTTCCTATTCATAATGAATCCTACACCCGTTATACTATTTTCTGCTGGTGTTGATATTACCCGATACTCATCTGACCAGAAATCCTTGTCTTCCTTCCACTTCACTGACCCCTACTATATCTAGATTGAGCCTTTGCATTTCCCTTTTCAGATTTTCTAGTTTCCCTACCACGTTCAAGCTTCTGACATTCCACGCCCCAACTCGTAGAATGTTATCCTTTCGTTGATTATTCAATCTTTTTCTCATGGTAACCTCCCCCTTGGCAGTCCCCTCCCGGAGATCTGAATGGGGGACTATTCCGGAATCTTTTGCCAATGGAGAGATCATCATGACACTTCTTCAATTACAGGCCACATGTCCTGTGGATACCCGTTACGTGTCTTTAATGCAGTGGTTTCCATTGCCTTCTGCATCCTCATGTCGTTGATCATTGCTGACTCTTCCGCCTTTAGGGTCAATTTCCCACCCCTAGCACCTCTATCCACTCCTCCGCCCTCTTTGACAAGGCCGTTGGCAGAATGAGGCTGACTTCTTATGCCGGAAGTCTTCAGCCGCCAATGCTGATTATTTATCAAAATTTAGGCAGTGGTGGGGATCGAACCCGGGACCGAAGACGTTTTTGATTGTGAATCAAAGACGCTACCCCTCTACCACGGGTCACCATTATGTAATCTGTCTGAAACCTTCCAGTATCTCCAGACCTCTTCCATGTCTACAACCTTCTTTCATGGTTCTTGAAGCAAGTGTTAGCTATGATTTAGTTATGCTCTGTGCAAAATTCTACCACGGGCTTCCTCTTTCATTCGTTACCCCATTCCATATTCATCTACCCTTTTGCTTCTCTTCCTTTTCCTGTTATCGAATTCCAGTCCCTCATGACTATTAAATTTTTGTCTCTCTTCAGGATCTGAATAATTTCTTTTATCCCATCACACATTTCATCAGTCTCTTTGTCATCTGCGGACCTAGTTGGCATAAAACTTGTACTGCTGTGGTAGGCATGGGCTTCATGTCTATCTAGGCCACAATAATGCATTCACTATGCTGTTTGTAGTAGCTTACCTGCACTCCTATTTTTTCATTCATTATTAAACCTACTCCTGCATTAGCCCTATTTGGTTTTGTATTTATAACCCTGTATTCACCTGACCAGAAACCTTGTTACTCCTGCCACTGAAATTCACTAATTCCCACTATATCTAACTTTAACCTATCCATTTCCCTTTTTAAAGTTTCTAACCTACCTGCGCGATTAAGGGATCTGACATTCCATGCTCCGATCCGTAGAACGCCAGTTTTCTATCTCCTGACAATGACATCCTACTGAGTAGTCCACGCTTGGAGATCTGAATGGGGGACTATTTTACCTCTGGAATATTTTACCCAAGAGGACACCATCATCATTTAACAATACAGTAAAGCTGCATGCCCTCGGGAAAAATTATGGCTGTAGTTTCCCCTTGCTTTAAGCCGTTTGCAGTACCAGCACAGCAAGGCCGTTTTGGTTATACTTCCCGACAGCGTTGATGGCCTCTCGGCCGACGGTGCGCAGTAGACAGCTGCGCAGCTGGGCAATGAGCGCTAATTTGGTTTTTGCGCCTCGCGCTGTCTGAAGCTCCATCATATTTCAGAGTTCTACCATGTTTTATGTGTGGAAAATAAGCTGTAAGAGACAAAATAATGGATTCGTTGATCATCAGTCTAGCTCTCACATCCAGCAACTCCAGTTCCAAAGGCAGCGACAATGAAAGCTCCGAGTAAAAAGGTATGTGAATGGAATGTAAACTTACTCTCTAATTATCATGAATATTTACTTTCTTCTCAAGCTGTCTGCCATAGAAAGTAGTTCAATGGAATATCTATTCTGTAATGACAATTTTATTTTACTTCGTTTTTTCTTTAAATTAAACGCTTTTTCATGCTGCAATCTGTTTTATTAATCCAGACGTGTTTAGAATTTTATTTTAAGGTATCATCATTGGATATCATCTGATGTAGTACAATGTAGCTATTATATGCTGTCATGTAGATTTGAAAACAGTTTACACCCTTATCTTTGCATAAGTAAATTATTACTTACAATTATATGCAAAAATAAGGGCATGAACTGCTCTTAAATCTACAATGACAGCATATAGCCACAGTGTACTATTTCAGATAATATCCACCGATAATGCCTTAAAATAAAATGTGGAACGCATCTGGATTAATAAAACAGATTGCAGCTAGAAAAGGCATTTACTTCAAAAAACGATTATTTATATACTTGCTGTTCGCCATGGGGACTGGGGTGGGTATTTTAGGTTTGATTCTTTCATCTTTTTATTTATAAAGCAAGAGGAACAGAAGGTGTAATCTTTCTGTAATGTGCAATTTATTATAGAATCCATTCTGCAGTGAGAGAGTATGTATCACTATTTCGTAATGTAGTTATGACTGGGAAAGATTGAATAGACACTCCATTCTGTTATGTATATGTCGCAGTTATTAGGTACATTTAATAAATTTATCACAGAATGGGGAGTAGAACACCATGAACCTGACAGTAGCGAGACAGGTGAAACATCAGCTAAAGCAGCTGTCCGTAGCATAGGTGCCGTCAATTCGCCCAGTGCCCAGTTGACAATGCAGCACTCCACTCCTTGGAAGCTGCACGGCACGACGACAGGCCATTAATGCTGTCGTGGACTATAGTGTTACAAGGCCAGATCTGTCAATCATCCAGACTTTTTCCTCTGCAACTACTGAAGAGGCTGCTGCCCCTCTTCAGGAACAACATATTTGTCTCGCCTCTAAACAGATACCCCTCCATTGTCATTACAACTATGGTACGGCTATGTGTATTTCTGAGGCACGCTTGCCACCCCACCAATCACAAGGGCCATGGTTCATGGGGGGGAGAAAATACTAGTAAGCCTTTTTCGCCCAGAAGCAAGCCCAGTTGAATCAGTCTTTAAAGAATTTAACTGGTTTATTACGACGTATACCCCTCACAAACACGCACGATGGGTAGAGTATCTAACTCTCTTCATGCAACTTGTCAATATAATTCCACATTCTTCAACAGGTTTCACACCTAATGAATTGATGTCCCGGGCAAAACAAATGAATGAGTGGGAGTCACCAATACCAAAGGTACCCACTACAGAAATGACACTACAAGACAAAATGAAACAAGCCATGCTTAGGGTAGAAAACAGGGCTGAGTATAGGCAGAAACTTTATAATAAGAAACTTAAACATGTTACACAAGTTTCTGAAGGGCAACGACTCCTCTTACGGACACACCCTAAATCCACAAAAATTGGCAAACTGAATAAGAAGTGGCAATTACTCTATTCAGGATCATATGTAATTTCCAAAATACCATACCCTGGGATGTACAGGTTAGTTTATGAGAAAATAGGAAGAGACAAGGGTCTCCACCCCCACAAAGGCATAAAAGCTTTAATAGAATGATGAAGCTAGGTAGCATTTTTTCTTTCTGTCACTAGATAATTGTACATAGTGTACATAACTCTAAGTCTAATTTTTCTTCTGGAGAGTATTTTAAGATAAAGTAATGTGTATAGGCATATATAATTCTTCTGATTTGTACATGTAGGCATAAAATTAACAGCAATGAGAAGTAACACACCATGAAAGTATAAATGAAATTAGCTTATGGCTCATCTGTATGTGCTCAACAATACGCGCTGACATCAGTAGTACGAGAGGGGGCATTGACCTGAGAACATGCGCGACAGGCTGACAGAAGGCACAACCAAATAGGAATGTGATATATACAAGTATCTACCTTAAATACAAAGCAAACGGAAATACTATGCAATTACATATACTACCTAAGGACTAAGGAACCTATTGGTATATGTACACAGAGATTTAATTAAATACTAAGATATATACAACATATTCACAGGCAAAAGGAAGCATTATGAAAAACTATGCGAGAACATGTAAGCTGAGGACTAAAGACAAAATACTGTGAGAAATGTCAAATAATTTTCTTTGCACAGTAAATGACCATAACGGGTAACAGAATAGATGAATGTCTATGAATTTACACAAGGTATGGAAATATCTGCGGATGTATGCAATGAACTACTGTATCAGTGGCCACCAAGCTACAAAATGCAATTAGTTTTAAGTTTTTTTCTTTCAGTTGCCTGTGCATTATCATGGTGCAGAAGAAGAGTAGCGGGTACCAAATGAAGAAATGAGCCACACCTCGAGTAAACCATTTAGTTGTAAGGATATTTACACAAAGGTCTTAAGGCAAATGAAAAATGAAATACGCATCATCACAGCGTATCTCCATGATAAATATCAGTATCACTGCAGAGTACACACAAAAATTGAAGAGTGCGATTTTACAAAAACCAATTAATTTTATCGTGTCACATGGAAGCATGAATAATGACATTTCTAGGTATTCGAGAAAATACATCTACGATGGTTGAAATGTCATGTTTTGCACTAAGCTACACGTGAATTGAAGTAAACAGCACTAGCCTTGAAGAAACAACATGATACTACCTGAGTGATTAGTCAGTACACATTATTTCAATGAAACAAAAGTTCCTTGGCAACTAGTCTATCATTGTATGAGTAACATTTCCTCATAAATCCTTGAACCAGTAGATGAATATTTCCTTTCTTCCCCCCCAAACAAGGAGGCAGTGCCAAGCCTAGTTAGGACAGCAATGCATGATGTTTTGGTCCAATTTCAAAGGTTTTTCTCCCTCCTCAACCTAAATAAGAAATGATCTCCAATAAGTGATCAAAGCCTATCTTTAAAATGAAGCATATCTGTATCATATGCTTGTACTGTGTCATAATAATGTGATATGTAATTAATTTGTACATGTGATGTGAACGAAGAGAAGTTGAAACTAACAAACAAACTGTAGTAACAGAACGCAGTTAATGAAAATTTTATGACATTTTAAAACTTAAAAATTTAAGTTCTTAGTATAAGTAATGGATGGAATGTTAGCCATAGGTATAAGCTATCATGTTATGTATATTGTTGTACCTCAATACTTGTATGAATTTTCATTGGAAACCAAAATCCATATTAAAAAACAAATTAACTTTAAGGACAAGCAATTTCTACTATGTTTTGGATGGCTATATGTGTCTTTCAACAAGTGGGTGGTTGAGTGTGGTGACAATAACACGTGTGTGCAAAATAATTTCTGAGTATTGTGGCTCACAATGCTCGACACTTTTACAAGTGAACTACAGTTGTTCGAGCAGGTACTCACCTCATCGACGGATGCTGTTGGTCAGGGTTCTCTCTGTAAATCAAGGCATTTTTCCAGAGATGTGAAGTGAAGTACACACAGCATAAGGAAATTTCTTATTCAAATCTTGGCATTAGTTACTTTCCAACTGCATAGTACTTATGCAGCATATATTCTAAGAAGAATTGGGATTGTTGCCATGAAAGTATTTTCTTGTTTGAAGTCAGTTTCTTTGTTGATAAATTATGCTTAAATACCTGACATTTTGGGGAAAACTATGTGATGAGACTGATTGATGTTTTCGTTTATTGAAAACAGCTCATGTTAAAAGCTGGCATTTCTAATACCCAACATACTCTCTGACAAGTGCTTTAATGTGTTTCTAAATGAACAAGCTATCAGATAAAGAACTCTTAATAATGGCCTACCTCAGAGATTGGTTCTGTCCCCAATCTCTTTAACCTGTATATCCATGACATGCCAGCCATGGACTCCACAAAAATCCAGTATGCATGTGCTCAAGGATTAGTTTTGCAGGGTAAAGATCTTATGCAATGTGAGAACATGCTGGCAAGTGATCTAACAAAATTGAGTGATTACTTCCTCAAATGGAGATTTCAGCCTAACCCAAATAAAACTGAGGTAACTGCATTACAAGTGAATAAAGAAGAAACTCAAAGGAAGTTACAAGTGACTCTTGATGAAATCAAAATAACTCATAACTATAATAAAGTATATCTAGGAATCACTTTGGATCAGTCCTTGACTTTCAAATGGCTGTGCTTCAGAATATCTCAGAAACTTGGATCAAGAGTGAATCTGCCAGAATCAGTTTTGGTGCAGAAGTGAGTACTCTATATGCTGTTGCACTCACTTTTGTGCATCCTGGAGAACATTGTTCTCCTTTCTGGGGAAAACAATACAAACACAACAAAACTGATGCACAGCTTAATGAAGTCTTGAGAGTTATCACCGGTACTATTAGATGTGCTCCCATTCACTTGTTACCTGCCCTAGTCAATATTGCTCCACAGTTTCTAAGGAGGAGTTCAACTATGCTGGTGCTCATCTGCTTTATTTAGTTCTTCATTTCTTGTCCTCGGTGTTGACATACAGGCTGAAAAATGGGTTGTGGATGTGCAGTACTGCCTACTGTAAATGATGCAGCTGACAGAGGCACCGTTTCATGTTGCATTTCACAGTCTTTCACTTTCACTTTTCACAACGCCCCCCCCCCCCTTCCCCCCATATACACGTTTATACATGGCCAGTGCACTATTGTTTACCCTTTGGTAAGCCTCATTAATAGTTTGCAGTCGAACATACAATAGTTTACTGTTGTACACCTACTAGCAGTAAAAATCTAACCACAAAGTTCACAGTTATTGAAGAATAATTAGGTACATATGGAGCAGACACTGTCATTGGTTTACCACATGGCCTATTAGTGTAACATTTATTTCACTGTTAAGTTAATGCATTGTTGTCGTTCTAACCAACACAGGTTCCTCGTTGAAACTCGGCCATGGACTGACTGTCTTGGGACCAAAAACAGGACCTTTATATATCCCCCACAATAATAGGTACTGAAACTTCACATTGTTCGATGTTTAATGTACAGAAATTACAATTAAAACTTAGCTCATTAAATTAACTGAATTCAAAGAAAAATTGGTTCTCTTTAACAGTTTCTTCTACTACAAGAGTTAGGCTGAATTATTTGTTTAAATCATGAAAGTAACAAATATAAGTATGCAAACAATACTTTTGACAAAACTGTTAATTACTTTGGAATTAATGAAGGGCTGGTTTGTTAACATGTGTCTGAATAGAGCCAAATAGATACTTTAAGATTACTAGTATTTCGTCTTCCAAATGTTTATAATTAGTACAGAATTTATATTTGTTTATATGTCAACAATAGAATTCAAGTTACAAAACAATTACTGATTTCACCCTATAATGATACTAACTAGTAGTAGTCAAAATAAATTAGAAAATCAGTTACATGCATAAAATTAAGCACAAAATTAGACCTGGTATTAAATTCTTTAAAACTGAGGGCCAACCTTTCTCTTACATGAAAATGTAGATTATACTCATGTATGCTAATGGTAAATAATTAAAAGTAACAAAACAAATTTAAGGAGGCAGATGGCTAAACAAGAGGGGAAGTAAAATTATCCCAGCTTGCTTCGCCACACAACTAAGGTAACCTTGCTCAAGAAGATCACTTCTTATACAAAATCTCCATTGTAACTGAGTGGGGTAGCGCAGTGGATAACACACTGGACTTGCATTCAGGAGAATGACATTTCAAACCCATGCCTGGCCATCCTGATTTAGGTTTTCCATGATTTCCCTAAACTGCTTAAGGCAAATGCCTGTATGGTTCCTTCAAAAGGGCACAGCCGATTTCTTTCTCCATCCTTCCCTATTCCAAGCTTGTGCTCCATCCCTAATTACCTCATTGTTGATGGGACTTTAAATACCAATCTCCCTTTCCTCCTTCTCCTCATCTCCATTGTATCATGCCCTACAAGGACTACCAACAACTCACCTGAATTCAGGCAAATAGCCCTGGGTTGATCCAGAATGTATCAGTTCTTTCAACTTGATGTCAAAGTAGTGACAATGCTAGAGCAAACATCCTCTCAACAATGCTCATTTGGTTCAGGATCAACTATGAATACATATTTATTTATTTGTTGTTAGGCAACAAATGTTAAAACAGATGATTTTATGTTTCAAGTTCAACACGACATTAAATATTTTCCTAACTTCAAACAAATCTGAAGTTTTTGTGTACACTTTAACAGTTTGAGGAAAACACACTATTGAATTTTTATTTCCTTCTTAGCTTAATTTTTACAGTAAGTGGTGGGTCTGAACACTACCTGAGGATAAGGAAATTTACTATGTATATTCAAATGCTGTAACACTATAAACACTCTTATCAACCAACAATTTAAGAAGGTGATTCTTGAAAGTCTCATTAGGTAAGTCTCTAATTGATGGTGGTAGCTTGTTATACAGCTTCATTCCTGTGTGTAAAAAGTATTTTGGATCTTGCACAGTCTTGTAAATTCTACATATGGGTTATTTCTATCTCTAGTTTCACGGGAATGGATAGTTATTTGGCAAGGTAATGTTTTTTTTTTCATTTTTTTTGTAGAAAGAAGACAAGTATTAATATAAAAAGAAGTTACAGGCAAAATGTTTGTACCTTTAAAGCACTTTTGACATGAATCTCAGCCTGTAATTCCTCTAACTGCCCTTATAATTTTCTTCTGCCACATGAACACTGGTTGAACACTAGGAGAATTTCCCCATAGTTTTTTGCATATTGCTGTGTCATCTGCAACCCATGACTCCACCAGGAGGAGGAAATTGAGTAACTAAAGCAATGATTTTTTATGGACAAGCGTGAAAAAAATCAGTCCTCCCAAAAAACTAGTAATCTCACATCAAAATATTCAGTCATTATGAAATAAATTGTTAAGTGTAGAGGTATTATTAAGCACTGGGCACAATCCTTCTATCTTATGTTTTACAGAATATTGGCTTAAAGAACAGGAAATATCTCTTTTCAATCTGGAAGACTATACAGTAGTTTCACATTTTAGTAAAACAATCCATAAAAATGAAAGAACCTCCATCTATGTGCAAAATGGGCATCGAAATTGTACATGCTGATCTACAATATGTAATCATTAATGTCTATAGATTGCCTGTCAGTAAACTGATAATATTTCTCAATAGCTTAGATAAAGTATTAAACAAGGCTATTAAATCTAAATGCAAATTATTGCTCTGTGGGGACTTCAGTGTTGATTACTTCAAGGATTGTGCAGAAAAACAACAACTTCAAGCAATATTCATCTCTTTCAATGTGCGCAATACAATCACAGTCCCTACAAGAGTTTCTGTAAACAGTGCCACTGCCACTGATTATATGTCACAAATATTCAGTCAGAGAATTATACAGTAAAAACGGCTGAAATCAATTTATCTGACCATACAGAACAAATAATTACTGTAAACCAAAACCTAAAGGAAAGAAAGTTAATATTAGGTACCAACCACTACACAAAGAAAACATAAATAAGTTCGCTAACAATCTTGCTACGGAAAGATGGATCAAACTACCAGATAAAAGCAATGGAAAAACTTCTAGTATCTTTATAACTAAGTACTGTGAATACATCAATGAGGCTTTCCCCTGCAAAAACAAATGTGTGTCTACTAAAACAAATAAAAATAACTAGATAAGTACGGGCATTATGATATCCAGTAGTAAGCTCAAACAGCTGATAGATTAGTTAAGTACAGAACAGAGTGCTGGAAGACATATTATACTAGGTATAAGAAAATATATCACAAAGTCATAAAATGTGCTGAGAAAAAGGCTACCGAGAAGGCTATGAACCTTTCAGGAAACAAGGCATGGACAGCACGGCAAATCATAAATGAAGACACAGGTCATAAAAGGAATAAAAAGTACTGTTGCAAAGAAATTATAAGGAATAACACCTCAATAAAAAGACCTTCAACATCCACTTTATTAATATCTGCAAACATATGACAGACAATATCACTGATGCTTTAAATGGTTTACAGCTGAAGAAACAACCATTAAGTAATTCAATTTACTTGTTTCCTACTAGTGAAGTAGAAGTAATTAGAGTTATAAACAATGTGGAAAACACTAAGACCAAAAACGCTAAGACACAGGATGTTCATGGGATATCAAATATGCTGTCTTCTGCCTTGATAGCTAAGGCACTGGGCAAAGTATTTAACGAGTCATTGGCAGAGGGAGTGGTTCCAGAAAGCCTAAAAATTACAAGATTAATATCTTTATTCAAAAAAAGGGTTATGCAAGAGAACCGGAAAATTACAGCCCTTTAAGTATTTTACCAACAATAGGAAAAATCTCTGGACATGTTCTGTACAACAGGTTGATAAAGTTTTTCACAACACACAAAATATTATCCAGAAGTCAACATGATTACCAGAAAAATAAGTCCACCACTACTGCTGCACAAGATCTAACTCAGTATGTGCTAGATGTTTCTTCCAAGGAAGGGCTATTTTGCAACCTATAAAAAGCATTTGACTTCATAAATCATGAATTACTTTTTGAGAAATTAGAATTCTATGGGTTCATAGGTACTGCGCTTGACTTGTTGACATCCTATTTGACAAACAGGTATCAGAAAGTGGAAATATTAGATGAAAAATGAAATAAATTTTATTCAGATGCAAAGAAAATTATACGTGATGTACCGCAAGGAAGCGTGCTTGGCCTATTACTCTACTTGATTTATGTAAATGATCTTCCCAATTGCATCCAAAATAAGACTATCCTTTATGCTGATGATACCAATATTGTGACAAAGGGTGCAAATTTGGAGAATGTGCTCTAAACACTGAAGGGGTTCTTTGTTACCTTGATAAATTATTTTGCAATAATAGATTAGTACCAAATTACTAGAAAACCAATCTTTTCTGTTTTAAAAATAGCAAGACCAATGTAAAAAGGTCAACCTGTTTTTTTTGTGTGTGTGTGAATAGTGGCATATGGGGGGGGGGGGGGGGGGCAGGGGAGGGGTAAATAATGGAAACTGTGTAAAAACTGCTGCTTGAATAATTGACAAAAAACTGACTGGAAAGAATAGTTGAAAGAAATTGGAAGGTAATTTATAAATCTGTACACATATCCTGGGTGGACTTTAACTAGTATCAATATCAACAGACCTTCAGTGTCAATATATTTAAATCAATATTCATAATTTGAGTTATGCACTGCTTCACATCAATTCCATTGTGAGTAGTCCTGATTATAAGAATGCCAATGCACGATTGCTCTTCTGTTGCTCGCGCAAATTCCTCTTGTCTGCTCTGTACCTCCTGGTGCAGGATATCGATGCGGGCGAAATGATGAACAGACAGGTGTGGTTGTTTTGAATGTAGAAATAAATTTTGGTTTCCTAATAACTTTTTATAACACTTTTTAACGTATGGATGAAATACACATTTACAAACAATACTGGTACGATGGATATAATCATACGTCCGCCCACTACCACTTGTAGAAACAAACAGTTGAAGATACGGGAATTAACCAATTGAAGAGCATATTTCTTCTTCCTTTTTTTCATGCAGATGTATCAAAACATTATCCTTCCCACAAAACAACTCATTAATTTATCTGTGTCATGGTCTGTATGTCATTCCGTTTAGATATAGCTTACATGAAACAAAGAAAAGGAGGAAAAAAAGAAAAAAATAATATGATTCAACATAATTGTCCCCCCCCTCCCACTGTGCATTGACATCATATGGAGGTGCACAGTGTTTGAGTTTATCTCCATTTTTGAGGGTTGATAATTCTGCTTCGTATGGGCATAGCCTTTATTTTTGATCATTGGAGCTATCCTGAATGGTTATCAATTTATATGGGCATGTCAGCTTCTTTTAACACATACATACATAAGTTTTCTTTCTTACCAGAGTGCTTGCTGTGACTGCATGGTCCCATTGTAGTCAGTCAGCATCTGCACAGTGTTTAGCTTGCGAAGCATGTGCGCACAGCGCATCATCTGTTATCGTCCCAGTTCGTGTTCACATGTTTAGTACAAGGCCACAGTGTCTGTGTACTGCGTTTACATTAGCTTCCATTGAACGAATTCTTGAAGCTTGTGTTCAGTGGCGTGATCCTTTGTGAACTCTTCCTGCAGTGACAACTGGTTTCCATATCAGCGACCCGAGGAACTTATTTCACTTCATTGCTCTCGCTTATTAGTGGGGACACCAGCTGTACATCTGACATGAATCGACAAGGTAAGTTCCTTGCCTCGTTTATGGCATTGTCGAGCACAGAAAATTCATGTTACACGAAGTTTTGTCATATTTAGTTTATCATGCACATGCCAACATGTATCACATGCACACTCAACACTTTGCAGACAGGTTTCATACGTTTTTGTGCTTTGTTTTTGAGCGTCTTTCATACAGTTGCATTACATGAAGTTTCTGTAGTGTCCTTTCCACATACTATTCATTTGCCGACATGCCATTATCATCACTTATATACATTATAGTCTTTTATATATATTTTCATTGTTTGTCATTTTGTTTTAGCACATTTTGTTAAATTGCAATTTTGTTACATTATTCGGTTCCAATTATATGAGTACACTTTGTATGTTTATACATTCGTTATATAACATTCATACAATAATAGATTCTGTTTTCACTTAAGGCATAAATTGATATACATTTCATTTCAGTTTACAGTGACTTCTTGTTGAAGTCTATCTATCAATTCCAAAGAATTAAAGAAGTAACCACAGGTGCTTAAATAGATACTACGCGCCACTTAGATAACTATGCATGGCCTCTCCCCTCTAGCATTCTCTAGAAAGGATCTACACCCTACAGTGTGCTCAGTTAATAGATTTAACTGTTATCTCAAGAACAAAATAGTTTGTTGTTTATAAACACAACTTAATTCTGACAATACCAATTGTATCAAAAATTTATTCAGTGTTTAAAAGTACAGCTCAATATTTATTTGTTATGTTCATTGCATAAAGGACAACAATTTCATGTACTGAGGTATACAGAGTTGTATCACCAATGCAATATGTTATGTAATATGCATAAAACAATGTTTACATACGTAACAAACATGCACAAAAATGCCAATGTAAACCAGGTGTTTGACGCTTTCATGGGAAATCAACACTCACAGTTGTTACGTTTCAACCCCTTGATTATTTGGTAGTATTCAGCCTTAGTTCAGCATCATGATATGTGATGTACTGCAACTGTTTTCTTCTTCACATACTTTCACACTGTAACTGTCATAAGTATCATAAACTTATATCTACATTTATCTTGCGGTGGGGTCCTTTCTTATGTTTATATGGTACCTAGCACTCTACAAGCATTTATCGTTCTTCACTTTAGGACATGTTGATGCATCGTTCCCTGGTGGAAAAAAAAAACTTAATACGAACTTAAAACTAAATCTTCTTAGGTAAGTGTAGAGTGGCTCAATGGCCATGATGGCCTCTTTCATATATTCCACCTTGTATTCATTCACTTCAGTGTGAAGTCATGCTATCACAAAACTTATTTAATATTATGTGTGCGTCTCCACTTACTTTATCTGTCTGAAAGATAATGTGTATTAAAGACATAGTGCAACCTCTTATTTAGGTTCATTATTGTACTTGCATGGTTACCTGCAGCAAGACATTTCTGGTTCATCAAGTATAATTAGTACATGGACTTTCAATACTTAAATTTGTAAATATTGTACATATATAGATATATGTACATAGTAGCACAGCTTAATTAAATATCTCATAGTTTAGCATCCCTTTCCTGTGCATATAATCCCTCAGCTTATCTTTGTATGTGTATACAGTGTGTAAAGAGTCTTAGTTGTAGTATAGTCTCTCCCTCAATTTTTTATGTCCTTGTTTAGTCAATAGCCTTTACAAATGCTGGTGCATGCTGCAGCTCATCAGGTTCATTTGTTTTGGGCCCTCCAACACTCCCAGCTGTGCCTGTCTGGCATGCATGTGCTTGCAATTTGTTGACTAGCTTGCTCCCCAATGCGCACGCACTGCATCACTCTGATGCCTCTTACACCACAGCGAGTTGTGTATTGCATTGCATGCTACAATGTGTTTCACAAGTTCATTAATTTGTTTACAACTGGGATATGTGCCAGGTGTAGCATTGTATTTCGAGTATCATCGTCTCTAGACACATAAAAGTAAAATTTTTCCTTGTTACAACCACTCATCGTTTACACATTTTACTTATAGGAAAAAAAAAAATTCCTCATCAACTAACAACATAAATTCTGGAATGTGACTTTCCAGCATCCTAAATCTAACATTCTTATACACTTATACAACTTGGAGGGTATACAGCCCTTCTTCAATATATAAACATTCTCAAGTCTTTGTGTGGGAAAAGGACCTTGTCTTTACCCATGTTCATGTGTACCAATCTGTATGCTCCCGGGTAGGGGATTTTAGTAATTATGTATGGTCCGGTATATAGTAATTGCCACTTATGGCTCAGTTTTCCAATTTTTGTGGATTTGGGATGTGTTCTAAGTAACACCTTTTGTCCTATATAAAATTGTGTTTTATGTTTCAGCATTCTGTCACAAATTCATTTCCTGTATTTAGTCCAGGTTTCAAGGTTGATTACTGCCTGTCATATTGTATTATCCAGTGATAATTCTGGTATTGGTATCTTGGGCAAAGGTTTCTCCCACTTGTCTACTTGTTTGCAATTGAAGATCAGCTCATTTGGTGTAAATCCAGTTGATATATGGGGAAGATTGTTAACAACTTGTAAGAAGGAAATGATAATCTTGAAATTCAAAGTTCCTGCCTTCACATACATGCCGCGCTGTCAGTGAAAGGTGTGCTTGTGTCCACATGTGGCATAGTGCATGGCAACTGCACTTGCTTGACAGATACAGCTGCCAGCAAGTGTTGCTGCATTCTGCAACCTTCGCTATTTTCCTTTGATGGGCTAGCCATGTATTGTGGATAACCAGTGAAAGTATCTAACTTCTCTAAAAGCCTGGGTTGGTTTTCTCTCAAATGTTGTTTTGGAATATCAGTAGTTTTAGCAGTACTGCATTGTAACCTTTCATCTGCTTCCTTTAAACTTGAATCTATTTTAGTTAGAAATTGACTTTCTTTCTCTTTTAGAGCTTCTTCTACTGCATCTACTGACACTACCTTTTCAGCAAGGGTGTTGCCCTTATCCAGCATCCCAGCTTCAGCTTTTTCAGTTATTTCCTTTAGATCTGCACATATCTTATCTCTCTGTTTTTTGGCAAATTTTGACTCTTAACTCAACTGGTTTGCTCTTAGACTTAACATTTGTACTTCTGTAGATATGTTTCTGCACACATCTTGCAGCTCGCTGACTGCATCTGTCACAATTTTTGCCAATGCACTCACTTTGGATTGTCCCTCCTGAATATGAGAATATGCTTCACTAAGGTTTTGCAACTCACCTCAAAGTTGTTCCTACTTCTCGACTACAGATGATACTTTTTCCATTAATATATTTATATTGTGGGACATATTGGTAATTACTTATTGTTTTAGTTGTTTACCTAGCTTTGTCAACTTCCTGGATTTCAACAGATAATTCAGTGCATATGGCTTTGCTCACCTCACTGAACTGTTGACTAATACTATTCTTGAAGTCGTTAAATGCCTAATTTTGCTGTCTAAACTGTTGTCCTACATTATACTGATGTTTTGTGAACTGCTGTGTCATACCTTTAAATTGCTGTGTTACACATTCCTGAAATTCCTGTTGTTTTGTAAACTGTTTTATTGTTTGTTGCAAGAGTTGTATCAAACTGTGTGTCTCACTTGTATTTACATTGTTTTTACAAACTGTTTCCTGTTATTGCATTTGGAACATCATGAGCAAGTAATGTAAGGACTTTTCACTGTAGCACCCTTCAGTTTCACTATTTGAAAAAATGTTTCTCAGTGAGAACTGAAAAATTGTCTCCCTGAGTGTCAAAGTGACATCATGATTAGTTATATTACCAGTGTTATCATTTTTTGGTAGTGGGATGTCAACCTCATTGTTTTGGTCACCATTGGCCGATTCACAAGTTGGCACATTACCTTCAACTGTTGCCAAGCTTGGATTTCTGACATCTTGAATTTTCGACAATGGCCTTTTCCTTTGACTCCACTGTGAATAGTTTTTAACAAAATTATGATTTTTCTTTTTCAAAAATGATATTTTGTCTGTATTAGTATTTTTCAATTGAAGTAGATTTAGCTGCGTATTCACTAATGAACCTGATTTTTATCTGACACCATCTTATAGAATTTGAATGACTTTAATGATGACTATGTACAAATTTTTGTCTTTTCTGTAAAAGTGCACTTTCTGCAAAAGATATTAATTGGAAGGTAAAGAGAGATGGCGCAAAGCACAGCCATATAAGCATACAGGATAGTAGCTTCCTACCTTTACCACTGAAATCAGCATTCCCGGCACATTTATTTATTTATTTTCTGTCCATATAACAAAAAGTTTTCGGACATTGTCAGGAAAATTTAGATTACATTACATACATACAGTAAAATATTTACATTCTTTCATAACAAAATATGGATCAGACACGTCTATGCACATAATTTTTAAAAAGGGCACTGCAAGAAGATTCATCTATAGTGTAACACAATTTAGCTTATATTTACAATAGTACTGTACACATAATACAGAGTATAATTACATTCTTTTATACCACTGATAGATCAGAGACATTGTCTATATACACTGTTTTCCAAGATGGCACTACAACTTAAAGTCCTCTATAGAGTAACAGCACTTCTCTATTAATAATTGCTTCAGTCTACTCTTTAGCATATTTAGATTTACTTTCTTGAGTTCACAGGGTAGTGCATTGTAGAAAATTGCTCCAATTCTGTGTGGGCTATGGTCCGTTGCCTTTTTATTGGTCACAATTCTATGGAAATTTTCCCTTCCCTGTGTATCATAGTTGTGTAAATTACTGTTTCTCATATTAAATTCAGGATTTTGTTTCACGAACATGACTGTCTGCAGTATATACATGGAGTACACCATAAGAATTTTATATTTTCTAAAGATGTCTCTACAAGGCTCTTTCTTCTTTACCTTGGCTACTATTCTTAACTGCCTTTTTTTGTAATCTAAAAAGTCTATCTATATGAACTGCTGATGCCCCACCCCATATCTCAATACCATACTGAAGGTAGGCAAAATATAATTTTAATTTGCTTCTTCAATGTTTTTCTTATTCCCAATCTCACGGACATGTAACAATTACATCAAAAGTTTCATTAGTTTCTTGTAACTATAAAATGAATCATTTGTCTCAAAATTTTTTTATATCAATAATTGAAAGGTCTGTTCATATTTCGCTCACCGCTGTCCTTTAAACAGTCACCATTGGATAGTGGCATGTGTGGGCGGGCAAATAATGGAAACTGATTAATAATTGCTGCTTGAATAGCTGAAAAAGAGTTGATAGGAAAGAGTAATTGAAACAAATTGGAAGGTAATTTATAAATCTGATTTTAACTGGTATCAATATCAACAGACCTTCAATGTCAATACATTTAAGATCAATATTCATAATTTGAGTTATGTACTGCTTCACATCAATTCCATTGTGTGTAGTCCCAATTATAAAAATGCCCATGTAGGATTGCTCTTCCACTGCTTGCAGAAATTCCTCTTGTCTGCTCTGTACCTTCTGGTGCAGGATCTCGGTGCGGTGAAATGGTGTGGTCATCATGAATGTACGAATAATCTTTGTTTTCCTAATAACTTTTTATAACACTTTTTAATGTATGGTTGAAATACACATTTTTAAACATTACTGGTATGACAGATCTAATCAATGTCTGCCCACTACCACTTATAGAAACAAAGAGGTGAAGATAAAGGAATTAATCAATTGAAGAGCGTACTTCTTCTTCCTTTTTTTATGCAGATATATCAAAACATTATCCTTACTACAAAACAACTAGTTAATTTATCTTTGTCATGGTCTATATGTAATTAATTTTACACATAGCTTACATGAATAAAAAGAAAAGACCGAAAAAAAAGAAAAAAATAATATGATTCAAAATATTTGCTATCAAGAAGTTAAGTGAAACTGTCAACATGGAAATCCTGATAAAATATTACTATGCACAATTTTATTCCATTATGTCCTATGGGATTGAACCTTGGGGGAGTTCATTAAATAATAATAAGATTATCATTATACAGAAAAAGGCCACCCACACAATGACAAGGCCAAAGAAGTGTACCACTTGTAGACCAAAATTCAAGGAACTGAACATCCTAACAGCAGTAAATGTCTACATCCACAGAATCCTAACAAAAAAAAACCACCCACAGTAATCTTTACCAAAAAAATTAACAGGTGCACCAATACAAAACAAGGGATTGCTGGAAACTAAGGGCATTTCAGCATCAAACCAACCGATATGAGAAAGGGATTACATACATAAAAATGGGCCACTATAACTGTCTTCAGAAATGTCATTATGCAAATAGAGAACATAAATGAATTTTAAAAAAGTATTAGACAAATATTGACAGAAAATTCATTTTATTCAATGAAGGAATTTATGAATAAATGAATTGATCATTGTAAACTTTTACGATCATAGACTAATGTGATTATAAACCTGGGTGATTTTAGCATGTATGATTCTTAATCTGTATAAGAGTAGTATAAAAGTATTAATTTGTAACTATATATTAATTTTAATATAATAGAGGGAAACATTCCACGTGGGAAAAATTATATATAAAAACAAAGATGAGGTGACTTACCGAACGAAAGCGCTGGCAGGTCGATAGACACACAAACAAACACAAACAATTCAAGCTTTCGCAACAAACTGTTGCCTCATCAGGAAAGAGGGAAGGAGAGGGGAAGACGAAAGGAAGTGGGTTTTAAGGGAGAGGGTAAGGAGTCATTCCAATCCCGGGAGCGGAAAGACTTACCTTAGGGGGAAAAAAGGACAGGTATACACTCGCACTCACGCACATATCCATCCACACATGGATATGTGCGTGAGTGCGAGTTTGGTGCACTACCCATTTTCACCTTTTTCGTTACTAGTGGGCTATGGCTTGGGACTAAGCTCATTGGTATTTTAATAAATAAATGTCGGATTCAGACTCTTTATTAGTCATTGACCACATGTAGTGAAATGGCCTTTATAGTAATGTACAATAGCAATCACTATACTAATTACTGTTCAAATTGCATGTTCAAATAACTTATCCTACATTTACCAATTGTACAGTTGTACGTTATATGCCATTTAAAGTGGATTCATACTTTTTAGAATATGACCAGCATATGTAAACAGTTGTGCTATTGCCTACCATGGTCATATAATGCAATGAGCAACAGTGAGCAATATGTATATTGATGTAGTCTGTTGCACAAGTTGCTTTATGTTTTTTAAAATATTTTAGTGATGGCAAACCTATTATAATGTGCTATTTTTATCTAATTGACATCCTGTGTGTGAGGTCAGCATAAAATGAACAAGTTTTACAACAAGATATTTTAAGACCTGAAGATGACAGCATAGTTTGTTGAAATTGGTTGTCTCAAATAAAAAAATATTTTATGCAGTTTTAGTTGTTGAATGGTTTTTAACAATTAAACAGATTGCTCTTCAGTTCTCTCAAAATGAGAAAATTCAAGATACACCAGCTATTTTCTAATTAGTTAGTTGCTTAGTCATTCACAGATATTTACAAAATGATATAATGTAAGATGATATTCTAATAGAAAAACTTCACCACAGTGAATGAGACAATGTAAACAAAAAATGGAAAAAGGTTAGAATGTACATCACAGATCCTGAGCATAGCATTTTACTGTAAGAAGTAGCAGTCTAATGTAAATGACAGTTGGCTATTGTTAAATAATGTTCATTTTTTATTGTATCTAAATAATCCTTGACTTTGTAATATGAATTATTTAAAATGTATGCTTTAATTGGTTGTTTTTTTATGTCCTTGGGCAATTTATTGAACAATGTTATTCCCTTGTACAAAATGCTGTTTTGTGTTTGTTTACTTTTGGTAATTATAATTTTAGTCTGGCTCTTGTTCCATGACCATGTACGCTGCTGTTTGTGAGATAACTGCTGACGTTCTTCTTTATATGCAAAACACATTGGTATACATACTTACTTGGTACAGTTAAGAGCTCCCGGCTGTTTGAACAGATTGTTCATGCCAAACCAGAGCTACAGCTGTGCTGTGAGTTGAGTGACTGTGTGGTGACATATGAATGGCATCTCCACCAAGTTTGTCACCTGCACAGAGACAAACACATAATGGTCATAATAGTGAATGGAAAACAGGCCACCATGTCTCTTAGCAGAGTGAAGGCCACTTACATTTTCCATTTTCGAGGAGGTATCACCCCCCCCCCCCCTTCCCCCAACCCAACAGTCAAGAGCTGCCACCAAAACAAGTCGATGCACACCACCTGCTCTGGACGACATGTCCACTTCCCAGCCTGGTTCAGAGAAGGCATTCCATGTTCCACTTTCACAAAGAGAGCTCCTGTAGCAACTGCTACACATGTTGACTACTGTGACTGTGTGTTTTAGCTCTATTTGTGTCATCCAAAGAAGCATTTGTGGTGCAAGTTGAGTGACTGTGCAGTGACAAATGAATGGTATCAACCACGAAGTTTGTATGTGCATCTTGGCATGCTGTGTTAATGTCTATTACTAACTCCTTGGAGGAGTAACACTTTTGCTTTATAATGAAATAAATCTCGGGTGAACAACCTGGTATGAGTGTGCATAGGACACAATATTTCGGCAATTGTCCACATTGCCATCATCGGGGGGGGGGGGGGGGGGGGGGACAGCATTTTCTATAAGGGAATAACATTATACGGTAAATTATCCAAAAAGAGACTACTACAATCCAAATATGTGCACCTCCTGATAAATGCACATTTAGTTTGTATGTTGTTCCATGATCATGAATGCTACTGTTTCATAATTTATATAAATGATTTGTCCAACATGATGCCATGTAAGTCCATACTGGATGCTACCTTTGTTACAGTGATAGTGACTTGGACACACTCAAGCACAGAATTGTAGAACAATTCGGAATATCCAGTACATGGTTCAGAGTAAATGAATTGCAAATTAATCACTCTACAACTGTAAATATTCTTTTCAGCCCACATCACAACAAGGACTGTGGTGCCTTAGTTAATCATCTTGGCATTCATCTTGATACTAAATTAACTTGGGAAACTAACACTAACTATTTATGCATAAAGTTAGCCCGAGCCACCTACCTGCTAACTAAACTTAAGATTTGTGCGATGAACAAGCAACTACTGAACTCCTATTATGTCATTTTTCACAGCCACCTGACATATGCAATGATGTTGTGGGGCAGCTCCTCTGGAGCAAAATGAATTTTTATTTGGCAGAAAAAGACCATTAGGTAAGTTGCTGGAGCAAGAAAGAAGAAATCATGCAGAATACTTTACAAAGATCAAAATACTGACAGTTGCATCACTGCTTATTCTCAGTTGCTTGGTGCATATCAAGGAGAACTAAGACAGTCATAAACTATGAAAATTTTTATATAACCATAACACACCTCAAAGGCAAATGATGGACATCCAAGTTACTAGACTTAAAAAATAATAGTTAAACCTAGATAGAGATACAATTATTTAATATGTTACCACCTACAGCACACAGTGTATCACTGAATGTCTTCAGAAATATTACAAAAAGGTGGCTTGAACAAAAATCCTTCTATATGATAGAAGGATTTAAGATACATAATAAAAATGATCTAACCTACTAAAGATGCTGCATGATATGACCACTTTATTTCTTGAGCTCTTATGAAAATGATACTGTATCACACTGTTGTGTTTTATTTTCATAATACATTTACACTTAATGATTAATATTAATAAGCATGTCCCATTTATATTTGTTAAAATATTTTTCTCAGCATGTGTATTGTGTTACACTTACTGTTTCTCCTTTTGTCATTCTGCACAACACATTTATATTTAATGATAACTGAATGTTTCCAATATAAACCATATATATTCCTTCAACTTTTTAAAAATGTATGGTTTATTATGTAGCTATACAATATATGTAAAATGACAATATCAATTGCATAGAAAATGCTTCAAGATTGATGAGTAAATTAAACCAAATCAATATTCATGATGTGCACATACATATAGGTATATATACTCATATGGGGTAGTTAGAATCCCCAGCTGTTTAAAGAGATCTCTGTATGGAGCTTGGTTATTATTTTTAGTTATTATTCAAAAGGCTCTTTTCTGTTGTATGAAGACTGTGTCCCTGTTGTGCATATGGGACCTCCAAACATGATACCTGCTAGTCTGTTTGTGTGTTTATTCCAATTCAGCTGACAATCAATATTAAACTCCTGAAAATTTGGTGTTTGCTACACAGTCAATGAAATTTGTATCCACACTGAATTTTACAGATTTATTTTCTCTTTAAAAAGAAATTAATACTATTTGTTTTTTTAGGAACAGTGCAAGTTTACTGCATTATGATCAAATATGAATATTCATTATGGTTTCATTTTCTTTCTCAAATATGAGTTTTAGTGTTTTATCTGTCACTAGTGTTACTGTCATCAGCAAAAAGAATTTTTCCCTATGATTAACATTGTCTGCAAGATCATTGATGAATGCTGAAAATAATATTGGTACTAAGATCCAGCCCCCATGCACTCCTACAGTAATATTCTTGGGACATGATAACAGATTCACTAAAAATTTTGCTTCATTTGACATCTGTGATACCTCTACTGTTTTATTCTGTTTTTAAGATGTAATCAGAGCCAGTCATTGGCAATTCCTCTTATTCCCAACTACATTAGCTTTTTTAGTAGAGTTTTAGAGTTGACAGTGTCAAAAGCCCTGTTATAGATATAAAATATACATGGTACGCATTTATCCT
Organism: Schistocerca piceifrons; assembly: GCF_021461385.2. NCBI lineage: Eukaryota > Metazoa > Arthropoda > Insecta > Orthoptera > Acrididae > Schistocerca > Schistocerca piceifrons. The sequence continues at coordinate 366,269,453 of NC_060138.1, read as the reverse complement.
TGTCTGGTGCATCACATGATTGATTCTGCACTTCTGTTACTCCACAAACTTAACTTTGTTTCACTGAGGAGACTATACGAGGGTTGGAACTTTAATAGTGGCAACTATTTATTTACAGCTCAAACAAAATAGATACTTGTTTCAATGTTTTACAGACCTTCAAAGTAGTCACCAGCATTGTGTATAACCCATTGCCAGTGATGTGGAAGTCTTAGGATACTCTTAGCAGTGCCAGTTGGGTTGACAGTTCAAATGGCGTGGTCATTTGCCTGACGAATTTGTAGCAGTTCTGAAGCAAATGCCATGAAGTGTTTCCTTCAGTTTAAAAATCGAGTTGACCTCACGAGGGCTTACGTCAGGGCAGTGCAGTAGGTGGTATAGCACTTAGCAGCCCCATCAGTCAAGCAAATCAGTAACAGCTTGCACTGTATGTGTTTGAGCACTGTCCTGCAAAATGATGGTCAGGTCCTGCAGAAAGTTTCATCACTTCTGTCTCAAAGCTGGTCATAGGTTATGTTTCAAAAATGAACAGCTTCGAGACAGAAGTGATGACACTTCCTGCAGGACCTGACCACCATTTTGCAGGACAATTTTCAAGCACGTACAGTGCAAGCTGTTACTGATTTGTTTGACTGATGGGGCTGCTAAGTGCTATACCACCTATTGCACTCCCCTGACCTAAGCCCTCGAAAGAGCAACTCAGTTTTTTGAAAGACAATCTATGACTCTGTTTAAACTGTGATTTATCTGTAACCAAGTTTTTAATGGTTGCTGGCAGTTTATTGAAAATGTGTGTTCCTGAAAACTGGACTCCTTTTTTTGATCAAGGTAAGTGATTTTAGAACTATATGTAGATTGTTCTTATTCCTAGTATTGAAACTATGTAGTGAGCTATTGGTTGGAAATAAAGATATCTTACTTGGAATAAATTTCATTAAGGAATAAATATACTGAGAAGCAGTGGTTAGAATACAAAGTTCCTTGAACAGGTTTCTACATGATGTTCTTCAATTTACACCACAAATGATTCTTATAACACGCTTTTGCATGCTACAAACTTTTGCTTGGTTTGATGAGTTACCCCAGAATATTATCCCTTACAACATAATAGAATGAAAGTAAGCAAAGTATCCAAGGTCTTTTTTATGTCTTCTCACATCTGACATCATTCTCTCTGCAAATAGAGTCTTGTTTATGTGCTTAAGCAATTATGTGGTGTGACCCTTCCAACTTAAGTTATTATCGAGTTGTAGCCCCATAAATTTAACACTGTCAACCTCTTTGATCTGCATGTTTTCATATGTTATACAAATGCTGGAAGGAAATCTCTTACAGGTTCTGAACTGCATATAATGGGTCTTTTCAAAGTTTAATGACAGTGAATTAGACTTAAACCATTTATTAATGTCAGTGAAAATTTGATTAGCAGGTATTTCTAAATCTGTACTTGACTTGTTACTTATTGGAATGTTTGTATCATCTGCAAATAAAACAACTTAGCATCTGGCAATGTAACAGACAAGAGGTCATTAATGTGCGCAAGAAAAAGCAATTGACCAAGATGGAACCTTGAGAAACACCACATGTAATTAATTGTCAATCAGATGAAGACTGACTGCTTACTGCACAGGTACTTCACAGTGATACCCTTTGTTTTCTGTTAGTTAGATAAGACTCAAACCATTTGCAGCACTGCTGGTGACACCCTAATATTCTAATTTACTTAAGAGAATCTTGTGTGGATCAGTCTTGATAGTGCTTGTGGGAGTTTGGCTGTCCAATCATTCACATTCCTGTTCTTATATTGGTTATGAAGGATTAGGTATCTACCACTACAATGCTAGGTAACAGATTTATACGTTCCTCTTATTTAAGATTTCAAAGGGAGTGTGAGTTAAATGGTTTTTCAAGGCAAGAAACACTGCACCTGTCTGGCTGCCTCAATCCAAGGTTTTCAGGATGTCATGCAAGAAATGTTCAAGTTGAGTATCATATGGTCAATTTTTCTGAAAACCATGATGCAACGGCAATCATTCATTTCGGGGTACCTCATATGTTTGAGCTTGAAATATGTTCTAAGATTCTACAAAAAATTGATGTCAAGGATATTGGTTGGTAACTTAGTGGATAGCTTCTGCTGCCCTTCTTATAGAAATATGTGACATGTGCTTTCTTCCAATCACTTGGCATGGTTTTTTGTTTGAGGAATTTATGTGTACTGTGGTTAAAAAAAAGGCTAATTCTTCCACAAATTCAGTATAATATCTGATAGGGATTCCATCAACTTATGGAGCTTTGTTGACTTTTAGTGATTTCAATTGTTTCTATATGCCACTGACATTAATATCTATATAATAGAGGGAAACATTCCACGCGGGAAAAATATATTTAAAAACAAAGATGATGTGACTTACCATAGGAAAGTGCTGGCAGGTCGATAGAAACACAAACAGACACATACATACACACAAAATTCAAGCTTTCGCAACAAACTGTTGCCTCATCAGGAAAGAGGGAAGGAGAGGGAAAGATGAAAGGAAGTGGGTTTTAAGGGAGAGGGTAAGGAGTCATTCCAATCCCGGGAGCGGAAAGACTTACCTTAGAGGGAAAAAAGGACGGGTATACACTCTTTAAATATGTCTGCTTGTGTCTGTATATGTGTGGATGGATATGTGGTGTGTGCGAGTGTATACACTCTTTAAATATGTCTGCTTGTGTCTGTATATGTGTGGATGGATATGTGGTGTGTGCGAGTGTATACCCGTCCTTTTTTCCCCCCTGAGGTAAGTCTTTCCGCTCCCGGGATTGGAATGACTCCTTACCCTCTCCCTTAAAACCCACTTCCTTTCGTCTTTCCCTCTCCTTCCCTCTTTCCTGATGAGGCAACAGTTTGTTGCGAAAGCTTGAATTTTGTGTGTATGTATGTGACATTAATATCTGTTTGAATTGTTTCTACAGTGGTGCAAGAATTAAACTGGGGCAATACTGCTGGATTTTCTTTGAGAATGGACAGCAGAATTTCTGCTTTGCTGCCCACAGTTTTTGTTCCTGATTGGTCTATGAGTGTCTGGATACTAACTTTGGTTACCACTAAACAGCCTTTACACACAATCAGAATTCCATTGCGTTTTGCAAGAAATATTTTGGCTGTGGTAGTCACTGAAGGCTTCACACATTGCCCTCTTGACAACCAAACATATTTCATTCATTGTAAGTAAGGACCCAGTATCACTGCTTGAAACAATTATTGATTATTACAATAGCTGTTTTGGAAGATTTCCATTTTCAAGAACGTCTACATTGTCCTGACGTACATATAGCGTCTGGTGTGACTGTATCTGGTGACTGTTCTCATTATATTTCACGTGAAATTTTAAAATACTGATTTCATGTCAATTTTGCGCTGTTTTATACAGGTGGCATAATGTTTTGATATAATGTTGTAGATATCTCCTGTCATTTTCGACAGTTCACATCATAGATGCTTTATATTTACATTCACGATTACGTAAATATAAAACATCTATGGTGTTTTACAACTATGTAAAGTAAAACATCTATGGTGTGAACTGTCAAAAAATTGCAGGAAATATTTACAATATTATATCAAAATATTATAAAACAGTACAAAATTGACATGAAATCAATATTTCAGAATTTCACATGAAATATAATGAGAACAGTCACCAGATACAGACACACCAAATGTTATGTATATGTCAGGACAATGTAGATGTATTTGAAAATGGAAATCTTCCAAAACAGCTGTTGTAATAATCAATACATGTGTTAAGAAGTAATACTGGGCCCTTACTTACAATGGCCTTTTGAGACATATGGTTCACTGCAGGCCCCATCATAAAGAAAAAAAATATTTGATTCACCTTCTCTCTGTTTATAGCCATATGCTTCATTTTACACCTATTATGCAGTAGTCTCTGGTTCTTAGAAATTTCTTTACAGTGACTGTATGCCATGGAGGTCCCTCCTTCATGAGTTGCTCTACTAGATACAATATATCCAAAAATTTTTAAAACTTGAGCCACAGGTCTTCTACATGCTCCTATCCCAAGCTAAATGTTTCAAGTTCCTCTTTGAGATATGACACTATTGCCACTTTATTTAGTTTGCTGAACTTTGTTTTGGTAGCCCTTTGTACTTTATTAATCCTTATTGTTACAACCACCTCATTATCACTGATACCAACTTCAGTGTGGACCACCACAAAAATAGGTAAGTTCAATTTGTTCCCATAAAATCAACATATTTCCATCATTAATGGGCTTTTGAACTATCTGTTGCTAGTAGTTTTCAGAGAAGGCATCATGCTAGACATCTTGACACATCCATCACTAACACTGTAATTAAAAATATTTATTGTTGGATGCTTAAAGTATCCTCCAACAATTATAGTATCATTGAGGTACTTGCATTCTAGACAGGCATTGAGATGGATGCAGATGAGCTGGTGTCTTTGTCATGGAGGGTACATATGAAGATAGGTATGGGCAGAGACACAGATCCCATGTTTACTTGCTGGTGGCAATAGGCCTGCCCTGGCAGTTCTTACAAAGACATCACGTACCTTGGACCTGGCCTTTGCCTTACTCTGTGCTGTTTTCTCTGTTCTTACTTAATTGCTCGCCACAGTCAAACAACTGTCACCTACTCCAGTTACATTTTCTGCCAAAAGTTACAGTTTTGTGGCACTGCCATCCATTCGCAGACACAAAAATTGTGATGTGGGGTGTTCTTAAGTATGAGATGGTATTTTTTATAGTGTTAAATTGCACCCGACATGGCCCTGGAAATTTTACAATGTCAGGAGGAGCAGCTGCACCTGCAGGAGCAGCAACAAAAGCTGCAGCAGGAGCAGATGAAAGAACTGCTCAAACAGAATCCAGCATTTCTCTCTAATCATGCTATGCTGGTGGTGACCAGACACCCACAGAGAAGCCTTCTCCCATGATGCTGGCTTCAATGAGTCTGCACAAAGGTGGGAGAATTACCTGGACTGGTTCTTGCTACACTGCGAGATGAGGCATATCGTCGATCCACTAAATGAGACTGCCTTGTTTTTGTCCTGCAGCATGGGATTGCATGAAATTGCGCAGAATTTGCATCCCTCTACCAAGACTGAGATACTTAACTCTGAGGAACTTTGTCAGTTGCTCAATTAGTATTTTGTCATCAAACCCATTTGGTGGCAACATGGTTACAGATTAACAAGCACTCCAAGCAGTCATATGCAGTGTGGATCTCCAACCTGCAAGGTCTCCCACACAAATGTAGATTTGAGTGTCCCCCAAAGTGCTATATGATATGCAGAGCCACTAATTATCCAGTTAACAGCTGATCTAGATGTCCAAACTAGGGTATTGGCTTTGTACAACTCCTCTTTAGCCAAAGTTGTTAAGACTGTTGAGTTGCATGAACCTATAGCAGTGGCAAAGCACATCCCATCTGACAGTTGGGAGCTAGTGAAGTTAGATGTGCATGGTAACCAGCCCTTGGTGCCCTTTGGCATCAGCCAAGCAGCTTTACCTTCCATTGAGCCACTGTGTGTTGACACCATTGACAACTTGTGTGCAGTGGCATGATGGTGCTGCCTGTCTTCACCCACATGGGCTCAGTGGATATGAGTCAGTTGAAGTATCATAATCCTCGCTTGCATCATTTTTTGTGTTCTCCACATTGCTACCCTTCTGCACTTGTCTCCACTCAATGGGCAAGCTGGCAGTCCTGCCCCAGTTGTCTTTCGGTGTATAACTGACAGGACTATCTGCACATGGATGCCTCGTACAGGTCATGTCACAAAGTAGGCCATTTGGCAACAGGTTGTGAAAGTTGGGGGTCATGGGACAGTCATTAGAGACCCCACTGTATTCTCTGGACCTGGAGGCTGTCTCAGATGCCTCACAAGCATAACCCCAGTATATTCTGTTAGCATTGGTACTGGGTGGGAAAATGATTGAATTTCAGGTAGACATGGCAGAAACTGTCGGCCTAATTAACTTAGAAACATACAGGCTCATGGGCTGCCCTGTGTTGCAATGGCACTACATCAAGTTTTGTCTTTTAATAAAGAGTGTATTCCTTTGAGGAACTAATTTCTATCTCTGCAGATTATAAGAATGTGGAATTGTAAATTAGGTTGTCAGTGCTTAATTCCCTGTTGGTGGAAAATATTTTTGGGTTATATTGCTTTCCTGTTTTTGGTTTCCACACAGTTGACAAAGTACATTTAGTGTCTCAGTTGGTCCCCTCTCAAGATTTGGACTCTACTGTAGTCATATGACCAGCGTTTGAGAATACTTTGTGTCAGGCAGAAACTTGTGATGCACATGGCTCCCTTAAACCATTAGCGACACCAAAATTTTGACGCCCCCACCCCATTCTCTTTGTGGTGCATGTCAAGGCCAAGTTGCATCATTGGTAGCACCTCGGCAGTAATTCAGAAGCCAGGAAGCAACTATAAAGAGGTGGTCAATGCACAAGTGTTGTGGACTTGTATCCAACTCTTCAGCTGGAGGCGTTGTTGGCAAAATTTTCAGAGGAGTCAATACTTTTCATGGACTGACTTGCTCAAAGCAATGCTACAGTTGGCATTGGACACCACTTCTCATAGTTTCTTAGTTGCCAACACCCTGTTTCCTCCTCACCAGTTTAATTATTTGCCTTTGGGAATTTTGTCTGTGGCAGAAATTTATCAATGATATTTAGAATAGTTGATTTAGCACATTACCTGTTGCATCAGCTCCATCTAAGAGAGCTAGGTCACAGAATTCATGTGAGAGGAGCCTTTTTCAAATATGCGCGCAGTTTTTCTACACATTCTAGGGAACAGCTTCATTGGAAACTGGAAAAATGTAACTTTTTCCCCCAAAGGTGCATTTTTTGGGACATGAGCTTCATCCTTAAGGATGAACACACCAAAGCCACCATCAATCTGTGAAAGGCCTAGAACTTGAAGGAGCTCCAGTCCTTTTTGGGCAAGATTTCTTATTATGCTAAGTTCATTTCTCAGGCCCTGCACAATGCCATTCTCTTAACCTTCACCAACAGAGCATCAAATTTGTGTAGTCTGTCAATGGACTTTTCAGTCCCTCAAGCAATGTTGATGTTCTGCTCAATGTTTGGGTTTCTTTATGGAGGGTAATCTATTAACTCTGGTCACTGATGTGTACCAGTATGGGATTGTTGCAGTCCTGTCACACTGAAACTCGGATGATGCTGAACAGTCCACCACTTATGCATCAAAGACACTTACTGTGGCGCAATGTAACTACCAGCATGTGGAAAAGTTACATGTTTGTTGTGTGAAGTTCCTATTTATTACTAACCACAAGTCCATAATTTCTTATTATGCCCTCAGTCTAAGCTACCAGGTAGAACTGCTCATCAATGGGCACTCTTTCCAATGAGTACTGGTATGAGATTCATTAATGGCCCACTGCCAAGCATGCATGATTGTGGTTGCCAGCAGGAACCAAACTGGAGTTGAATTGACAGGAGGCTTCATTTTCGCAGTGGACAATACCTTGCATCAGATGTAGCTGGATTTTCCTTTGACAGTGTGGGAGGTCACAGCCACCATGGGCACCGACTAGCTTTTCCAGAAAATTGTTTCAGCAATCCAGACAGGATAGAAGAAGTGCCCTCCTTTGGAGCAGTTTCAGTGTGGTGTGTTTGTTTTTCTGCTGCAGAATCAGCTCAAAGTTGTTCACGAGATCTTCACGCTTGACACGGTGGAGGACAGATGTTCAGTGGTTGGCTCTCCAAGTTGCATCCTCGTGTACACACATGTGCATTGCACTGGGGTATGACTCAAATGAAGACTTTGGTTTGATGGCCAGCAGTCGATCACAATACTGAACATCTCATGCGAGCTTGCATTGTCTGTGCACAGAACCAGGCTGCACCACCATGTCAAACGTCCACTTCGCCAGTTCTGGAGCATCCTTGGGACAGAATGCATATAGACTTTGTAGGTCAATTTTTGGAAACACTTGATTGTGGTGGTTCATATGTTGTCAGATTTCCTGTATGCTGCCTGACTATCATCCATGATGCAGACAGCAACTATTTGTATGTTGTCAGTTATTTTTGTTATTGAGTGCACTCCCCAGTAATGGTCAACCAGATTGTGTCATGAGAGTTTGCACATATTTGCATTCACAGTGGTATCCACCATCTGTTTTCTTGCCATTCATCGGACAACATCAGTTAACGGGTGTAGTCTGGTGGAATGATTGCCATGGGTGCCAACCCAAGACACATGCCCCAGACTGTTGCAGCCCACAGTGTCGAGGTGTCACATACCACTTCAATAAATGATGTGCTGCACAATGTTTATAACACTGATGTATGATGATCAGCAAACATGCAATTAATTTCCATTAGTTGGACACATGAATTGTGTGGAGATTTCAGATAATCTGTGCATGACACTAAATGTAGATAGACACAGAATTTCTGCAAGATGGCATGACACTGGCAGTTTTGTCACACTCTGCAGACTCTGCTAACCACGTCAACTCATCTCAGTCCATCTCAGCATCCGATGTTAGGGATACTAAGTCCCTCCTCCCTGAAAAGGTCACTTAGGGCTGAAAATGGTCTGGCTTCTGCCACGGCCTAACTCGCAGAACCGAACCCCAGCACCAGATTGTCCAGTGAAGGAGACAATGCTGATGCAGCTGGCTCTGCAGGAGGGTAGAAGATTGCAGAGGCCAGAGTAACGATTGGTCCACCAGCATCACTTGGGACAAGAACTCGTCCACTGGCAAGTGGGCAAAGGAGAACTCCAGTGGGATTGGCAGCAAGTGAATGTGCTGTCTCATTTGGGGGCCTTCCACTGAAACAAATCCATGAATGACCCTGTCATCCGGATGGCTTGGAGGCAGTGGCATTGAGGGTCCAAAAGGTTGTGATGCATCTGATTGGAATGAGGATTCACCAGCTACTGACCGATATCCACCACAAACAAATGCAGGTGTTTGCGGCTTACCACTATGCCCAGCAGCCCCTCCCCCTTCAACTGGTCAGTGGAATAGCACCTAATGCTGTCATGGAGGTCACTTGCAGAGTACTGTATGACCCGAGCCATTGACACAGGTGTTTACATGCCAGCAGCAATAGGCATGTCCCAGCAGTTCATATGCAGATATCAATTACCTTGGACCTGGCCTTTGCCTCATGTTGTGCTCTGTTATCCGTGTGTTTAGTTTATTCAGTCACCCTTACTAGTCATATTGCCATTTTGCTCTTTGCTCATCTATACATGGTGTATGTGCTCTGTTCCTCCTTCATAGACTGACTCACACATCAAGTTTCATTCCCTCTTCCTGGGTTTTGTTTGTTGCCAAGCCATCATTGCCTAGTGTAGTCATATTTTGTGCTGACAGTGATGGTTTCACCATGGTGCCACACTTGTGCAGATACAAGACAAGTGAAATGAAGTTTTTTCTAAAGTTTTTGGTTACATATGGGGGTGAACTTGTGGTCCATAGAAAGAACCAATTTTAAGTTTATGACCAACCAGATACTGAGTCCTGAAAAAAAAATGTTAGATGCAGCTTCAAGTTACATCTCAATGGATTTGAGTTTCTTGTCTGCTGTGACAGATATATCACCTCCATAACCCATCAGCCTATCCTTTCCACATACAGTTAAATTTCCCAGAACCTCATCACTAAATTAATTTTGAGCCTTAATCAGCTTTCCATACTGTGTATTAAGTGAGCTCCACTGCCTTTTCTTAGTTGAAATTCAAACTCAGGCGCTTTGTTGTGAGTATTTTGACAGTGAATCACTGGCATTTTACACCATTCACCTCTAAATTATATTTGCTTGGTTCTTATACTGAGACTACTGGTTGTCTTACAGCTATCATCATTTCAACTGGCTGGAGAGTTGCCTAATCTAAGAAACACTTCTCTGCACCCCGCAAACAGTCAGCTAACCAGGTAACAGCCTCTGATACGTAGTGCACACCTGACCCACTTAGGATCAGAAACCTTTCTTTTGTTGACAAAAATGAGAGATGCTTTTAATAGCAGACACTTGTAACGGTCATTTCTTAGAAGAAGTAACTCAAAAGATTCATGCAATCACTTCACGAGATAAGCCAATTTAGAATGTAAATAAATCAGTGCCTTATCTTCACAACCAAAACACAGTTTATACTGTCTATTATTATTTCAACTTTTGCCAACTTTCTCAAAAATTTTAGAAAAAGTAATGTACAGGCAGCTTCTCAACCATCTGACCACAAATAACATATTATCAAGAACACAGTTTGGATTTCTGAATGTTTCTGATATCGAGAAGGCTATTTACACCTACAGTGAAAATGTACTTAATTCATTAAATAACAAATTACAAGCAGCAGGTATTTTCTGTGATTTGTCAAAGGCATTTGACTGTGTGAACCACAACATCCTTTTAAATAAATTAGAATTTTATGGTGTTACGGGCAGTGCTGCAAAATGGTTCAAGTCATACCTTGCTAAAAGGAAACAAAGGGTGTCAGTGCAAGGGACTAGTTAACTAAGTCATCAGTCATCATCAGAATTGGAAGAAATTACATGTGGTGTCCCACAAGGATTCATCTCAGGGCCATATTTTTTCTTGTGTACATAATGATCTCTCATCAGTTACACTGCCAGAAGCAGAGTTCGTTTTGTTTTCAGATGACACAAGTATTGCAATAAATAGTATGTCGAGTGTAGTTATAGAAAGATCTGCTAATGATATTTTCATGGATATTAATAAATGGTTTAAAGCCAACTCACTGACATTAAACTTCGAAAAGACTCACTATATGCAATTCAGAACCTCTAAGAGGTTTCCACCCAGCATATGTATAAAGTAAGAAGAAGAGCAGATAGAAGAGGTTGACAATCTTAAATTCCTGGGATTACAACTTGATAATAAATTCAGTTGGGAGGAGCACACCACAGAACTGCAGAAACACCTTAACAAATCTGTATTTTCAATTCGAGTGTTAGCTGACATAGGCGACATAAAAATGAAAAAGCTTGCATACTTTGCCTACTTTCATTCCATAATGTCATATGGTATAATATTTTGGGGTAACTCTTCAAGTCAAACAAACGTTTTCAGAGTCCAAAAGCATGTAACACGTATTATTTGTGGAATAAATTCATGGACGTCCTGTAGAAACCTCTTCAAAGAACTGGGTATACTAACTACTGTTTCTCAGTATATTTACTCCTTAATGAAATTTGTCCTAAATAATATATCTCTTTTTCCAACAAACAGCTCAGTTCATACATACAATACCAGGAACAGAAATGATCTGCACAAGGACTTAAAAGCACTTACTTTAGATCAAAAAGGGGTCCCCTACTCAGGAACAATCATCTTCAATAATTTGCCAGCAAACACAAAAAATTTAGTTACAAATAAAGATCAGTTTAAAAGGAGCCTGAAAGACTTCTACTCCAGTGATGAATTTTTTAACAGAAACAAATGATGTATTGTATATATTCATACTATTAGTATTGTTATTTCAGCTTTTTTTTTTTTTTTTTTTTTTTTTTTTTTTTATCCATGAAGATCTCCTCAGCACAGACCTATGGAATGAAAAACCATTCTAATCTATCTAATCTCTAATCATTAAATATTAAATTGGAATGAAACTCACAGGCTTCTAGGGGAATATAAAAATTTAGTTGCACAGATTATACTTAAACAAACTGTCACTCACTGTCATTTAATGCCTCAGTACACCCAGTTTCAGCCTTATCATGAAACACTGTCGTGTCTTAGGCCACAGATTTAAGACCTCACTCAATAAATTGTACCATTTTCTTTCCCTTTTACCTACGAAAGAAAATCTACTGACAGACTTATTGTAGTGTAGCACATTTATTTTATGGGGATGGTCTTGCATCTGGCTTCTCCTCTATTCCTTCATATTCAGATTTTTTAATGCTACTTCCTGTAAGGTAACTCACAACAGCCTATACATGTTGACTAATTAGTGAATTTTTCTCCAGATATCCAATCAATTCCACTTCAGTTCCTTTATCATGACAGTGATACTACCGAACTGTTAAATATTTTCCTGGACAAATTCTTTTGTGCCTTCCAGGCCTAAGATCAGAAATGATTGGTGTGGGTTCCATACGGAACTGAAACAATGCAGATGGGGCCTTACCAAGTAGTAGTTTGGCTCTTGCTTCCCCATCCTGGAACAGCCCTTAAGATTCTCATTACTTACGGGAACATCCTGTTTACCTTGTGAAGTACCCCTCTCACATGAAGAGCCCAATGCAACTTGCAGCCGAATGTCACTCCTCGATACATAAAATTAATTGATACAGAGAGTATATCTCCTCCCAGTTTACCCCATCAGTCCAAAAAGTTCTGAGACTAGATTAATAAAAAACAGAGACAAGTTAAGAACACAGTTTTTAATGTTTCAGGTGTTCTACATACACTCTCCCCAATCAAGTAAAATGCACAGAATATTCGTACAAACATATGAAACTGTCAGGCAAGTCCTTCTGTGAGATGTTGTTCAACTTGTGTAACACAATGGCCAGAGACAGTAGTCATGTTTGTACAAGTTGTGCTTGCATGAATGTGCATGTTTTTTATTTCAAAAGGCTTTTTACCAAAAGCTTAAATGTATAGCACTGTTGTTGCGCCTTTCTTCAACTCAGCATCACCTCTATATGGTGAGTAGCAATTTATCCTTTTCATTATCCCATCCTGGATGTTCCATTGTTTGACATTGGCTTGAATGTCAGTTATGTCATCAAAGCATTGAGCATTAATGTGAATGTCTGTGCAATGTCATTTCGAGGTAAATTTTTATAGATAATACCAAGTCTCATCACCTGTGGTCATTTTTTTCCAGAAAAGAATTGTCCCTCTTTTGCATTTTAGTCGAGTTGCAGTAGGCATCCACATGTCATCATTTTTGTTTGGGAGTTGTGTCATGCTGGACAAACTTTGCGCATTCTTATCCCTTCTTCAAAACATTCTGGAGAATTTCTTGAAAACTCCATTTAGAGATCGATTTGTGACACAACAATGTTTACACATTATGGATGCATGTCCACTAATTAACACTGCCTGATCACAACTGACTTGATGAATGTACATCTGTTGTTTATAGTTGGTAGTTCAAGTTTCCCCCATAATTACTGGGCTGATTTTGCTTATAAACCAAAAATAAAATCAGTCTTGGAACTTTTTTTGACGGACAGTGTATACTCTAATGTTGACCTTGATTTTCTGTAGCAGAGACTGACCAACTTGCTGTTGCTTACTACATTGACACTCATCCCATTTGTGTTTGCCCATCTCTATTGTTGCAAGATCATCCTGCAAAATCTCACAATCTCATAAATGCCTAATTCTCTAACATATTACCAGGTCATCTTGTAAAAAACTCTTTAGACAAAAGCTTGACCTACTGACAGTGGCTTTATAGTACATTTATTTCTTCCTTAAGCTTGTGATCACCACTTTTGAGTTCAAAAACAAAAGTACTTTTTAGTAATAATGGACAAAATGTATCAGAAATAACAAATGATGCTAATTATCCTTTACTCAAATTTAACATGGCGAGTAAAGGAACAAAGCATGCATATGTAAATATTTTGGTCCATTTACCCACTAAATATATTTTTTCTGGAATTAAATTCATTTATCAGGTCCTCAGGAATAGGATTCTAAAGGAAAACTACGTATATGGCCAGCATGTAGCTATAGATGCACTTGGAAAATGTAATGTATATGATTTATTGGTTAAGTAATCTTCATCACACACTGAGATAGTCCACAGAGTCTACATAATAATGAACTGTCATGCACATGATCCATGGAATGAACAACAAACCAAACTAATCTACCAACTTGGGATGTGACAATGTCTTGAATACTTGCAGAGTTAAGCATTTCTATGTCTTGATCTAATGCAACAAACTGAGTATGTTATCTGCAACTTCCATTTTCTCATGTGAAAGAAATGTAACTCATCTGTCAGACTATCCTTTACAATGAATGTCTGTTATTTTGTGGCAGTTACCTATGTAAAAGCAGCTGTCGAAAACCCAGTAACACTTTCAATTGCTTTGGCTTCCTCTGCACTTGTCATTGGTTTATAAGAGAAAAACTCCATACTGAAGGTTGCTGTCCCAGAAGTAATTGTTCTGAGATCTGTTGCATAGCCAAGCAGTTCGGAAAGTGGTACACAGCTAACCACCACCTTAAAATAAAAATACAAAATTACATAACGCAGTTGTATTCTATTAAAACCCTTAAAATACCTTATTATTTTCTGAACAAAAACGCTGGCAGGTCGATAGACACACAAACAAACACAAACATACACACAAAATTCAAGCTTTCGCAACAAATTGTTGCCTCATCAGGAAAGAGGGAAGGAGAGGGGAAGACGAAAGGAAGTGGGTTTTAAAGGAGAGGGTAAGGAGTCATTCCAATCCCGGGAGCGGAAAGACTTACCTTAGGGGGAAAAAAGGACAGGTATACACTCGCACACACGCACATATCCATCCACACATACAGACACAAGCAGGTCTGCTTGTGTCTGTATGTGTGGATGGATATGTGCGTGTGTGCGAGTGTATACCTGTCCTTTTTTCCCCCTAAGGTAAGTCTTTCCGCTCCCGGGATTGGAATGACTCCTTACCCTCTCCTTTAAAACCCACTTCCTTTCGTCTTCCCATCTCCTTCCCTCTTTCCTGATGAGGCAACAATTTGTTGCGAAAGCTTGAATTTTGTGTGTATGTTTGTGTTTGTTTGTGTGTCTATCGACCTGCCAGCGTTTTTGTTCGGTAAGTCACCTCATCTTTGTATTTATATATAATTTTTCCCACGTGGAATGTTTCCTTCCATTATATTATTATTTTCTGAGTATGACTTCAAACTTGCACGACTCCACGCACACGTGTGCGCTCTCTCTCTCTCTCTCTCTCTCTCTCTCTCTCTCTCACACACACACACACACACACACACACACACACACACACAGCTAACAGTATGCACATGTTGCACTTGGGGATACAGGACAGGTGTATTTTTGGGAGTGGGAGAGGGATAGAGGGACAATGAAATGATTGGAATGATTGTATGGCATTGCTGGCCATACGACCATTTCATTTTCACTTTGTCCATCTCCCACTCCCAGAAATACACCAACTGCTGATAACAGTGTGGAATGAGGTCCAATTAAATACACAGAAAGATGAAGCATGAGGTAGCTGGTGTAGGAAAACACTGGGAAAATGGCAAAGATTGGTCTTAAAGATTGCACTGTTTACAGAATGGGAGTATTGTCTTATCTACATAAAAAGTGGACTTTATCAAAATTATTGTGAACAAGTGAAAGCAGCACATATGCCATTGAAAAATGTTTGCAATTGAATTCATTTCCTTGGTTTCATAGTGACATCAGTGTGAGGAAAGAATAACTCTAGAAGACACCTAACTTGATGTTGACCAATCCATAACTATAGCTATCATCAAACAGTTTGTCTTCCAGTGGTCCATTATATTTTTTGTGAAATTCCTGTCTTTTTGCTGACACTGATGTCTTCCCAGACACTCTGAGACACAAGTGTGGGGCAGTGAAGGAATGGCATTTTTTGTAGTTGAGTCATGTCACATGTAGTTTGGTTTCTCAGCTTTCACAAGTCTCCAGACTTATTTTGTCAATCAGAAGCTGGTCCTTCATTCACCTCCATGTATTTTTGAATTCTGTCAACAATTATATTTAAGCGAGCTTGGCTTTTGAATTATTTCTACAACAGAGTGATCGCTCCACTACGCACTGTGTGTTCACTGCAATTATACTTCCCCACAACTTGAACATAGTATTGCCCATTTTGCTGTTTTGCTGCATCTTGTATTGGGACTTAAGTTGGTTTACCTATATGGGTATATGATTTATTTTTCTCTGTTTATTTTTATCCATTACTCGCTTTTGTAGTTTACAGCAAAGATTAAAAAGCAATATACACACAGCAATTAAGCCTGTGTAGATAGCAAGAAAAATGAAGAGCATTAATTTTCTTATGTTTTGTAAAAGCTCTCATCGGATATTCCATTGATCTTGTACTGTCTGTCTTTATCTATCTATGATAGTGAGATGGCGTGGATTTCTGTTCAGTTCACTAATAGTGTGAAATATTTTAATTGTTATAGTTCAAAGTCAATGTCACTTATTGGTTCCTTATTTCACCTGATCTGTCTAACTCTGTCACTGGTACCTGTAAAACTTCAGGGAAGCAATAAATTTAAGCAGAGCAAACTGGGCACCATAATATTGTCTTTTAAGAATTGGAGGAGTTAAATGACTTCAAGGCTTGCACAACAATCAACTAATAATACAATATTATATGTCACAGATTTTACATGTATACTAAAAATCATGAGCCTGACTGTCTGGAGTGTGTGTTGCTGTGTGTAAATTAGCTGAGACACTCACTCCCAAGTGGACTCACTATTGTTGTGCCACTTGTGCGACGCCAGAAAGTTTCCATCGTATTTACTGTTTTTAAAATTATTAATTAGTCAGAGAACTAGTGACCATTCCCTGGTCAGTCCAGATAGATTAAACAGGTGCAACAATTAAGTGATGTAAAACATATTGTGTAACATTCTATTGCCTTTTCATTTACTTTGTTTCATGATTGGAATAACAATGTGAAGAGAAAACCAAGGGAAAACACCACACGATATGCATAAGTTACAACTGATTAGCCAGAGGAATTGTACCAGCAACATTTAAGAAGATTGTCCATAAGATAGGAAAGAACTCCAACTTACAGCTTGCATGGCTGCACTAGGTAAAGCCTTGATCAAAAGTAATACGAGTTCCTTAACCTACCCAATCAAATTTCTGAAGCATTTTTTTAAAAAGCATTAGAGATTTGAGTTAAAATTATTCTGATTTTTGGAATGTTGATACATAAACTGTAATCAGCATCAATTAGCTGCAATAATGGTGTAGAGTACCTCATGTACTGATCAGGAAAATTCTCACAATCAATTTTAAGATTAAAATTCAGTTTCATTTCACATTTATTATTTTAAAAAAAGATTTGCAAAATGGAACCAGTTAAAAAGGTTGTGCCAACTATGAAAATAGTGTAGAGATTCAAAATGACACCACAGTCGGTGTGACGACAAATGATAGTGGCACCAAAAATATCAATCATATTGATGAGATCCGAGAATATTACTCAAATTCAATTTATGCTGCTGACAATAATGTCTTACCTTATGATGCTACCAGGCTCACTATAGACAAGACTAATCCACAAATCTCACAAAGAACCATTTTGTCGTACAAAGCCTGCGAAAGACACACTAGTGCAGAATCAATTAATTTCAATTTCTCCATGTCACGAAAATTTGTTTCAAATTTGATGAAACAAGACACAATAGGTACACAAGGTGCTAATGTGTCATCAAGGCTTTCAATGCAGGACATATATAAAGGCCTCACTGACCTGATGAAGAATGTATTTAACAATTTTTCTACACAACAAACTAAAAAACTTGACAAAAAATTTTGTGATTTTAAAAATGAACAAAAGCAAACATTTATGGTTTTCCTAACATAGAGGTTCAATAATTCAAATCAAAATCCACACAATGGCTTTTCTAATGATTCAACAAGCAAACTTGCAGATATGGGGAAGAAATCAAAGGTGGAATTATTCATTGATTTGTCTAAGGAGATAAACAACATAGATCAAAAAGTGTCATCTATAGATGAAGTGCAAGAGAAAATGGCTTGTAAACTAAAGATTGTGAGTGATGTGCAGACTCAGATGCAACAGGCTCAGTAAGAAATTTGCTAAACTTTAGAGTTAGGTTAATGAGTTGCAATCTTTATATAAAGATTTATTGCAAGAAGTACAGGAGCTGTCAGTAAAATAGAGCAATTTAGATTAAGGCACTATGTTCATAAAGAAAGCACATGAAAAAATCGAAAAGGAGGTAAAGAATTTAAAGGACAGAGCCAAAGTGCAAATGCCTAGATAAGGGTACAAACCTTGCACAGAAGGCCATACAACAGCATAAGATTTATGTTGAAGCAGTTGAAGAGGTAGTCAAGAAAACAGAAAACAAATTGTCTGCTAGGACTGAGCTAACCTTAAAGGCAGCAGAAGAGAAGTTGCAGAGCGGTCTAACTAATGTTGCAAATGTCACAAGACAGATTCCAATAGCAGGCACCCAGGTGCAGTTGGACAGGACAGATAGCAGTAACACTTATCAACCATTTGTTACCAACACTTTAAATGGAGAAGAAAGGAATTATAAAATGTAACAGGCATTGCAAATGTCAATATCAGTTGCACAAATATATCCAAGAGTCTAATCAGAGGCATTTGAGCAGTGCCACACAAGCAACATGACAATACTGCACGTTTGCCTACTTTATTAGCAGACGAGGGTCTGCTCTGTCATTGTCAATTTCCGATTTTTTCAACAGGGAGTAAGAGAATGAACCCCACAATGTTTATCAGAGCTTTTTGCAATGTGTTACGCTGCAACTGGAAAGAAGCACAGAAG
This sequence comes from Schistocerca piceifrons, assembly GCF_021461385.2. Lineage (NCBI taxonomy): Eukaryota > Metazoa > Arthropoda > Insecta > Orthoptera > Acrididae > Schistocerca > Schistocerca piceifrons. The sequence continues at coordinate 366,250,868 of NC_060138.1, read as the reverse complement.
ATCTAATTTGTTGTGGGGTATACACATGGTGATGTTTTATTGTGAGCAAAAGATATGGCTGGGAGAAGCCATACCTATGAGCAATTTGAACCAGCTTTCTTGTGCAAATATTGGTCCACAGCCATCCAATAGAGGCTGCATCGAGAGGTTTTCAGCCCATCACCATTCAGTAGTAAACATGAGGGACTGAGGGAGTATTTTTAAAAATACTTGTACAAAACCAGGTATTGGACAAACCCAGTTTTCCATGTGGACATAATGAAAATACTGAAAAGTCACCTGTACCTGCCAATATCAGGGATAAGCTGATCACTATATTTGAAAATGATACCGAGTATTTCTTATCTGTACTTGACTTGATCGAACTAATATATGACAAGGAGCTGTCGCAACCACAAAACATTAATAAGCAGTGTGTGCCTCTGAAAAATATTCAACAGGAAAATAGCAACAGTGACAACATGCAGCATGGTTGGCACTTATATGTCCCATACAACAACAACAACAATAATATGGTAACAGAGGAAACAAAAAGTCCAAATGAGGTTTCAAAGGAAATCACAAACAGAATTACAACAGACTGGTTTATACTAAACAGAGGGGCTGCTGATGACAGCCAGAGACTGCAGTAATATTTGTGAGGTGTGTGTGTGTGTGTGTGTGTGTGTGTGTGTGTGTGTGTTTTCGATCTTTGATGAAGGCCTTGTTGGCTGAAAGCTCATTTCCTGACAGTTTTTTCTTGTTGTGCCTACCTGTGAATCAGTATCTCTGCTATAGGGTGCGTAGCAACTACTCTTTTCATAATATTCCATCCTGGATTTTCAATTGTTTAAAAGGAGAGAAGTTGACAAATGAGAAAAACCATTGCCCTAGATACCTACAGGAGAGAAAAAAAAGTAAACCAGCCTTTGATTAATCTGGAGGAAAAAGCCGAATAGAGGAAAAAGTCATATGAGAAAAGATTAGGCACACTGTACAGTTTCAAGCAGGATAAGATGTATTACTACAGACGCACCCTACATCTACAAAATGTGGGAAGCTCAATCGTAAATGGCAGCTTTTGAACACTGGGCCATTTGTAGTTACTGAAATTTCACATCCAGTTGCATACAGATCACCCTGCCCTAATAGTGGAAAGGACAAGGGATTTGATCCACACAAAGATTGAAGAGAATTTGTACACTAAAAGGATTGGACAAAGATCAAACTTCACTTGAAGCACTGTACAACAACAACTGAAATATTTCAATATAATAGGTATATAACAATTGTTTGCTTAGTTTTAAGAGAAAATTTTCATTTTATTTATTTATATGTTCTAATGGAAGCTAGGTAAGTGAAAGTAATTCAAGACTCTGTTTAATGTTGAAAGGCTATAAGAAGTCTGAAAATCAAGCACAATCACAATGGTGCCAATTCATTCCACAATACGTACATTTTCCAAAGACAACATGACAATGCACTTGAGATGTAAATGTGTGAAATAACATTACGAGAGAGAGAGAATGCACAGGTGTAGTAGGAGCTAACACATAGGCCAACAACCTCAGTGCATATGCAGAAATAGTTCAGTCCAACACACCATTTAGCATGCCGAATGCAATGCAAACTTGGCATCAAATAAGCTATATTCTGGAGGTATTATATAAGTTAATTACTATAAAAATGAAGGAGTCTACACTATAAGGATCAAACTAATACAGTAAGCAGGTTTAAGATAAAAGAAAATTTACAGAAGAAGAAAGAATGACTTACTACAGAAAGCAATCTACACACTGCACTGCTATTTATGGTGTGCACAAATTTACATGGTAGTTATATACACAATGAATAAAATATTATAAGGAAAGTATCTATAAACAATGAAAGAAAGAATAATTGAAGGACTATGGTCACATTACGAACAAAGTAAGAAAGATAATGAGGTTGTGTCCATCTACAACACCACTTATTAATTGCAGGTGTAATCATAGAATGAATATGGAAGGACTGGAAAAGTGGAAATGACAGGAACACTCTGAATATCTGTGCTTTTATAAAAGGAGGATTGGTTTTGAGAATTAAAAAGCTGTTGATGAATTTACACATACATGTACATAAACTAAAATGATATGTGTAAGAGGAGAAAAATGATACATTAGTTAGCCACAGAGCAACTACGTTCTTAGCTTATAAGTTATTATTAAGATGTGTGTATGAATGTGACAATGGCAATGAGTGATTACACTACATAGAATGTTGTTAAATGAAATTTAGGTCTAGCACTACCAAGGCAAAAAGGCATCAGGTCACAGATTATAAGGCACAAGCTATTGAGATGAATGCCAAATATGACTATTTATGATGTAGTTACATGGGATCATGACTTGACTGAACATTCTTCTACAACATTTTCTTGACACAAACTTCATAGTGACATATTTAAGTATATTATATGCACAAGGGTGCTATCCTGAAGATATTGAATTACACTCAGTACAGATACTTTCAAACAAGTAATACTGATAACTTATATGACACTTCAGTGTCAGAATTCTGCAATTAGTTCAGCAAACACTAAGTAAGTAGTTTCACAAAGATATGAAGAAGTGTGCACAAAGAGTCTACTCAATTATTCTATGGAGTGTAGATGATGGATTTTGGTAGCAGAGAAAAAAAATGCTTCTTTCAATTCCGTGTCACTTTCCCTTTTAGATTTTTAGATCAGTAGAGGCTTTTCTAGTAGACTTGAGAGAGGCAAGGCTAAGCTTAGTTATGTTTGCTTGTGTTGGTTAATGTGTAATGAAGATTTCTTCTCTTTTGTTAGCAATCTCGGTTTACGGGAGCGTGAGTCAGACAAAATGTGAGGACAGTGGTTTATGCATATCATAAAACTGTAAAAATGTATATTGTCCTTTCAACCTTACACTTGGGGGGGGGGATTTAATTGTTATTTTATGTAAGTTAATACTATTCACTGAACTCAAAAATTAAAAGAGTTACCTGCTCATGACACACCTGTAAGAGACAAACAGCCTTTGAATGGGCAAAGAAAATATCAAGTATTGTGTATTTAAAGTGTCATAAGATGTTGTTATATGGTTCCTAATGGTGAAAGTAAAATCTTAAAGGACATATGGTGGTACTGCAATGTTGTTCCTGCACAAGTTATAAATATTTAATGAACCTAGATGAGAATACGCATAAATTGTACCATATATGTACTCGATATGATAGTAACATGTAGATATATGCATATGTATGCTTAGATTAAATCATATCATATTAAACTGGAATGCATATTTTGAATATGTTATGTGAAACCATTTATGTATTGACAAATCAGACATCAAGAGTTACTTTTCATTTATCAAATGCTTGGCACATGCCATAAAAAAAGGTTACATTTATATATGTTTGCAATAGTGAGTGAAGGTGCAGCTGCTTACAATAACCCAAACACTTTCAGTTCATTTCTAGCAGCAAGGGATGCTAGACTTTGCTATGAGTGACCATATAAGGTGACAAAATTTGTGGACTTCTCTCAAGTTTGATGAGATCTTTGACGTGATGCTGAATGTATGGGTTCACCTTGGACATCGACATATGTGATGCACAATGTGGTTTCAGTACCATAGGTTGGAAATGATGAGCCTTTCTCTTGCAGCACTGGAAACTCTCAGTCATGCACTCACCTATGCATACTATCCTATGGAGCAGCTCTATGGACAGTTTGATGGCATGAAATTCATTATTATCTAAAAACTGTGAAAACAAACTGTGCTGTCCAGCTATGTTACACCAATGAGGTATGCATGAAATAAACATTGCTTAACGTATGTGAATTTAGACCTGCAAGAGGCATGTAGTGGTTACTCCACAATACTAGAGCCACAGAGTCTAACTTTAAACATGCCCTTTGTCGTGGTATGGACTTGGAAAATTAAACTTTCAGAATACGTAAATAAATCTGTCAAATAAGAGAAAGTTGACACATCTAGGGCATACATTAAAATAAGTTTGGCCATCAATAAAGGTATTTTAAATCCCTGTCATGCCAAAGATACAATATAAGTTATAACTGAAAATAAATTTTAATATGTTATGATTGTATGTAGAAAGGGCACCACTACTGCATAATGTTGTCTGGCAATCATAGACCATGCCAGTATAGAGCAGGGGGACAGTTATATTCGGACTTATGCTGGTCTACCTATATGGGTATATGTTTTATTTTTCTCTGTTTATTGTTATCCATTAATCAGCCTATGTAGGTTATGGCAAAGATTACAATGCAGTATGCCCACATCAATCAAGTCTATGGAGATAGCAAGAAAAATGAAGAACATTAATTTTCTTATGTTTTGTAAAAACTCCTATTGATTGTTTCATTAATGTTGTACTGTCTGTCTTTACCCGTCCATGATAGAGGATGTGGATTTCTGTTTAGTTCACTAATAGAGTGAAATATATTAATTCATATGGTACACAGTCAATGTCACTTGTTAGTTCCTTATTTCACCTGACCTATCTATCTGTGTCACCGGTACCCGTAATCCTTTGGAGAAGTAGGAAATTTAAGCAGAGCAAGCTGGACACTGTAACATTGCCTTTAAAGAAGAAGAGGAGGTGAATGACTTCAAGATTCACACAACTTCCAATAAATAATACGTTATTATATGTTACAAATTTTTAATGTATACAAAAAAATCATAAGCCTGACTGCCTTGAGTGTGCATCACTATGCTAAACTAGTTGAGACGCACACTCCCAAGTGATTTCACTATTGCTGCATCTTTTATGCAACACCAGAAAATTTTTATTATAATTATTATTTTTAAAATTGTTAATTAATTAGTGGAACCCACTTGTATTAATAAAGTTCTCACAGTTGCTGTTTATTACACATCAATGATGAGCAGCCTAGCTAGAATATCAATAAAAAATCTACTCACCAAGCGGCAACAGAATACACACATAAAAGGAGATTATAATTAGGCGAGCTTTCAGAGTCAGTGGCTCCTTTTTCAGGCAGAAAGAGAAGGAAGAGGGGTGAAGTTAAATACTGGAGAGGTCTAGGGAAAGGGGTAGATTTTGGGAAAGTCACCCAGAACCCTGGGTCAGGGGAGACTTCCTGCACAGGATGAGAAGGAAAGACTCTGTGTCTAGGAGTCTTTCCCGAAATCTACCCCTTTTCGTAGGCCTCTCCAGTCCTTTCCTTTCACCTTTATTCCTTCTCAATAACTCTTCTGCCTGAAGTCTTGCCTAATTATAACCTCCTGTTTGTGAATTGCCTTTACTCCTCACTGTTGATGACTCAGACAGCTTATACTTTATGCATATACTCCACTCTGTGACAATTTTGGGTAAACAGTACTTGTACGTGTGTGTGAGAGCCCAAATAAAATGTAGTTCTGTGCAACCACGTCATCATTTTCTAGCAAATCATTGATGTTTCCTGTTTACAGTTTACTGAACAGATTTTCCATTTCCACTTGAGGCTGGTCAGGTATTTGAGCATAATCCATACTGTTGATCACTGCCAGGAGATATCCAATTCTTAACTTTTTTGTAATCAGTTCAGGTGTTACCTTCAGCTGTTAATTTCATTCTTACAAAATTTCTTCTCCAAATTTTTACTCAATCTATCAGATTTGTTATAAACCTTTTCATTTTTCCAGATATCTCTCCAGAATTTGGTTGCTGTCTTTTTTCTGGTTTTCCAACTTTCGTGTTTATTTGCTGCTTCAAGTTATTACACTACATCCACACCCTGATGTCTTGCAGCATCTGCTAATGGTGTTGATTGAACATCTCCATGATGCTCTCATCTACACCTACGTCTATACTCTGCCGACTACAATGAGGTGCATGGCAGAGGGTACATCCCATTGTACCAGTTATTAATGTTTCTTCCTGTTCCATTCACTTATGGAGCATGGGAGGAATGATTGTTTGAATGTCTCTGTGCATGCAGTAATTATTCTTATCTTATCCTCACAATCTTTGTGTGAACAATAGGTAGGAGGTTGTAGTATATTCCTAGAGTTATCATTAAAAGCCGATTCTTGAAACTTTGTTAATAGACTTTCTTGGGATAGTTTACATCTGTTTTCAAGAGTCTGCCATTTCAGTATTCCTGTGACACTGTACTACAGATTAGACAAGCCTGTGACTATTCATGATGCCCTTCTCTGTATAGTTCAATATCCCTATCTGGTACGGGTCCCACACACTTGAGCAACATTCTAGGATGTGTCTCACAAGTGATCTGTAAGCAATCTCTTTAGTAGACTGATTGCACTTCCCCAGTGTTCTACCAATAAACTGAAGTTTACCTCCTGCTTTACCCACAACTGAATCTATGTGATCATTCCATTCCATATCCTCACAATGTGTTACACCCAGGTATTTGTAAGAGTTGGCCTATTCCACCAGTGACTCACTGAAATTATAGACATAAGATACTATATTTTTTTCATTTTGTGAACTACTACTACTACTACTACTACTACTACTAATACTACTGCTACAACTATTAGGAAATAGTTAACTCACAAAGCTATATAATCATGACAAATTTGCACATGTGACAAGTACATCACTAATCGCAATATTTATGTACTACAGTTCCTCATAGAACTTTACATGAAATAAATGTCTTGTTATGGAAATCTTCAAGCTGCTGATATCATAACTGCATCCTGTATTTGTCCATTGGTGCTGTTCAAAGAAGGAGAAAGAGTGAACAAAAGGAGTAGGAGCAGACAAAGGAGCAGCACTATGAACAACAGAAACAGTTGGTATGTTTAAAGAAACACAAATTTTGAGTAATTTTAACAAAATTAATATAACTAACGTATACATCAGACAACCGAAGTGAGTTTAACATGAAATCAGCACCTCAACTTAACTAAAAGAAGGGACCAGTTGATAGAATATGTTTTGAGGCATCAGTGAGATGTCAGTTTGGTAACAGAAGGAGGGGTGTGTGTGTGTGTGTGTGTGTGTGTGTGTGTGTGTGTGTGTGTGTGTGTGTGTGTGTGTGTGTGTGTGTGTTTTTGAGGGAGGGAGGGAGGGAGGGAGGGTGGTGGAGAGAGAGAGAGAGAGAGAGAGAGAGAGAGAGAGAGAGAGAGAGAGAGAGAGAGAGAGAGAGAGAGATTTATTGCTGAGAAAGTGAACTCTAGTATGATCGTAACAGCAGGAGAGAAGTTTGAGCACCCAGTCATCAGATGAAACCTACCAATTCATAATCATAAACTGGCAGTGAAGATAAAACAGATGTGGCAATTCCTTAACAACAACTCAGCAGGATTTTTAAGATCCAAGAAGATATTAACAATACAAATTTAATGAAATCATCTCATAATAAAGTATTTGCATCTGTTCAAAACTCTCATTTAATTTCTGAAAAGAACATTAGCAAATTCAAAGGTCTACCAAGTCACATATATTAATTCACTGTCCATGGTTTCATCTGATATGTTACTGAAACATTTCTCTCCTGCAGCTGAACTGTCCTATTATCGATTTGTAATTACTCTATTCAAACCCCTGTCTTCAATTTCTTGCGTTAATGGCCTCCTCCGTGAAAGATCAGCTAGAATTACTGACATAAATTCATTTGTTGTTACAACTTCCACCTTCATAACAGGTTCAAGTAAAATAGTACCAGATTCTGTCAACATCTGAAACACAAGAAAAAGAAACAAAATAATGAACAGAAAATGTGATATAAATATTTAGTCAATATAACATATAAATTTTGTGTGCATCAGGATGGAATAAATTCTTCTAACCTTTTTGATGCACTGAGTCATGGCTGCAGACACAAAAGTTTCAGATGTCCCTTTTCCAATTTCAATCCAGTGCAATATGATATGGATATTGATGACCTAAATAAAAATTGCAGAATGTATTAAACTATATCAGAACAATGGGAAAGTAAACATATAAGCTTGGATACACATTTCAGCTTTCATGACACAAACTCTAACACACACACACACACACACACACACACACACACACACACACACACACAAACACAGTGTTTAAAAAACTAAAAACAGTGAAGATAAGAGATGAATTAGTTGTTGATTTATAGCAACAGGAAGTGTGGCTAGAAGAAAAAATATAAGGGTTATTCGCAATTAGTTCCTCAATAATATCTCCACTGAAATACAATCAACTATCAGAGTTCTTGAACTTGCATCTTATTTTTGGATTAAGATGTCTATCTTAGACTATTTTTATTGTTTATTCAGACAGATGATCCAGTGTGGGAGCTGACACACTATTGTTACCAGACTATGCTAGCAGACAGAGCATAAACACTTAGGGTTTATAAAACCAAGGAATTCATCATCTGATGCAGAATATGCCATCAGCTGCCAGATAAGATCTCACAGACAAAGACGAAACCAGAATTAAAATAGCTGGGATACATATAAATAAACTTAGACAAGCAGGTGATACCTTACTGATGGCAGAAGGTGAAGAAGAGTTAGAGATCCTCTTACAGAAAATGAAAGAAGGAAGTGTAAAGGCTGGTATAATGTTGAATGCCAAGAAATTGAAAAATATGGCAACTACACCTATCACCTCGTGGCAAAAAGGAGGCGCAAAAATGAAGGTAATTTCTGTGTTCAATTTCTTGGCTCTTAGAGTTCTGCTGATGGTAACTGTAGTTGCAAAATCAAGAGCTCCTTGTTACTTGGTAGAAAGGCAATGTCCAACTTTGACAATGTTTTAAGGAGTAGAAGCACAACAACAAAGAGCTGTATAATAAGGGTCATGGTACACAGATGAGACCTGGACCATAAGAAAGGCTAAATGGGTAGAATAGACAACTTCAAACTGTCTTATTGGAGGGAACTCTTTGGAGTTCCATGGACCACAAAGAGAATGAATAGGTTGGTACTGCAGCAAATAGAACCTTATTATCCTTAGAAGGTCTCATACCAAAACAAAAACTGACCTCCTTTAGATGCATTATGAGAAGATATGATTCACTGGAAAAGACGTCAATGCTGGGGAAGATCAAAGGCATGAGGAGGAGAGGGCAGCAAAGGTTGAGATGGATCAACAGTGTCACAGAAGTGATGGATTCCAACCTGGAAAGCTTGCGAGAACAGGACACAATAAATTGGCGCGCTTTAGTTCATGGCATCATGGAGAGTCAGAATCAACTAAATGAATACACACACACACACACACACACACACACACACACACACACACACACACACACACACAGAGAGAGAGAGAGAGAGAGAGAGAGAGAGAGAGAGAGAGAGAGAGAATGTTTTTCTATTCACTTTCCCACATTTTAAAAGTTCTAGCTACATGCTGCATTTTTTGTAATATCATAATATCATGCATGTACATTTCTTTAGATTGGTGTTTCAATCTTTTCTTATTAATTGGAATCTAATTCCTTAATTCATCTACCAGCCATTTACCTGTTTACATGTCCCACACGCACCCCTTTCATTTTCATGACCATTAGAATTATGTCTATAACTGCAGTCTTGTTTCATGATCCATTTATTTGTTTTCCCATCTCTCCTAGTTATTCCCAACATTCATCTCTCAATTGCATCCTGATCAATCTTCAGTTTTTGAATAAGTTTTTGCTTTTAAAATCCATGTCTCACTGCCATAAGCCAAAACTGGTAATACATATTGCTTATAAACTTTCCTTTCTGAGCAAATGATAACTGTACTTTAGAAAACACTAATTAATTTACAATAAGCACTCAAGGACAATGATATTGTTCTTGAATACTCAGTATAAGATGTGGCAATCATTACACTCAATAGGAGTTACCCCTTTATTATAAGAGTGAAGTCACTTGAAGAATCACTTGTACAATGCACAGTATTAGAAAATTTTAAAAGAAATTCTGTTGTGACACATGATACAGAAGTAGGTAATACAAAGTTCATATGAATAGAAGGGCATACAATATTACGTGAAACCAAAGCTGCTTATTATGAGAAAGATCACTGTGTCATGCTTTTATATAAGTTTAGAACACTCTTCAGCACCAATAACTAGATTGATACTGTTAGCCTGGTCATGACAAGACAGCTGGTTGGCCCATCCTACAGCAAGATAAAATTAAGCATACTACCATGTATGTGAGGCAATGCAAGCAGAAGTGAATATATGTAGTAGATAATATGTATTAATGATACTGATCTCATCCAATACACTACATAAGGAATATTGTCATATTTGCAACTTGCAAATGCAGGCAACAGGCATGCTGGACTATGTGAGAGCTGTCATTACATCTGCAGTTCTCAGAAAAAAATTATCCACCACAGCCTGAACCAACGTGAACTTCATTTGCTTACAGTTTCATACCGCCATTCATCGGATCAAGAAGTTATATCATACATGCATGTAGGAGAGTGATGCAGTGTTTTTCTTTTTTGCTGAGAAACACTTCACCTGAAATTTAAATGATGGTCAGAGAGCAGAGGATAGTACATTGATCTTCAATTTGTGAATGTGTATACGCTGTATGTATCAAGTGCCAAGTGTTATTGGTGTGGTTTTCAGTCTCAAGACGGTTTTATGCATCCTTTCAGGCTAGGCTACCATGTGCAAGCTTCTTCATCTCCAAATAAATAATACAACCTACACCCAGTTTAATGTCTGTACTGTATTCAAACCTTGGTCTCCCAGCATTTTTTTTGCCTCCCGCACTTCGCTCTAACACTAAACTGACAATTCGTTGATGCCTCAGAATGTGTCCTGTTAACCCAGCCCTTATGTTAGTCAAGTTGTGCCATAAATTTCCTTTCTCGAAAATTTAATTGAGTACTTCCCCATATTTTACCTGATCTATCAATCTAACCTTTAAAATGATTCTTTAGCATCACTTTTCAAAAAATTCTATTCTCTTCTTGTCTGAACTGCTTATCATCCTTGTTTCTGTACTCCAGAACATCCGAAAAAACCTCATAACATTTAAATTTATATATGATGTTAACAAATTCCTCTTTTTCAGAAATGCTTTCCTTGCTATAGCCAGTCTGCACTGTATGTCCTTCCTACGTCAGCCATCATCAGCTACTTTGCTGCCCAAATAGCAAAACTTATCTACCACTTTTAGTGTCTCATTTCCTAATGTCATTCCCTCAGTATTGCCTGACTTACTGCAAATACATTCTATTACCATAGTTTTACTTCTATTGATTTGCATCTTATAATCTCTTTTCAAGACATTTTCCATTCCATTCGCCTGCTCATCCAAGTCCTTAGACATCTGTGACAGACTTACACCATCAGCTAACAACAAAGTTTTTATTTCTTCTTCCTGAACTCTAGTCCCTTTTCCAAATTTCTCCTTTGACTCCTTCACAGCCTGCTTAGTGTATAGACAGAATGACTCCAAAGTAGACTGCAACCCTAGCTCTCTCCGTTTTCAACTACTGCTTGCCTTTCATGTTCTTTGACTCTTAGAAGTGCAGTCTGGTTTCTGTACAAGCTGTATGTAACTTTTTGTTCCCTGAATTTTATCCTTGTTATTTTCAGAGTTTCCTCAAGTACATCCCAGTCAACATTGTGAAACGTTTTGTCTAAATCTACAAATGCTATAAATGTATGTGTGACTTTCTTTTTCTAAGATAAATCACAGAGTCTGTGTTCTTGTGTTCCTGAATTTCTCCTGCACCCAAAATGATCTTCCCTGCTGTTGGCTTCCACAAGCTTTTCCATATTTCTGTAAATAATTTGTGTCAGTATATTGCATCATGGTTTATTAAGCTCATCTTAACATGGTGATATTCACACCTGTCAGCATCTGATTTCTTTGGAAAGGAAACTACTACACTCTTCCTAAAGCCTGAGAGTATTTTTTCTGTCTCGTATCGTGCACAACAGGTCAAATGGTTTTGTCATAGCTGGCTCTCCCAAGAATCTCAATAATTCTGAGGGAATACTGTCTATTCCAGAGGCCTTGTTTAAACTTAGACCTTTCAGTGCTCTGTCAAATTATTACAGCTCCTGTCTTGTCTTCAACTATGTGGTATGTCCGGAAAGTAAGTACTATTTTGAAAAAAAAACTCAAAACATTTTTTCAAACCAAAATTTATTTTTATAAGAAAGAGTATCTAACTATTTTTCCACATAGTTGCCACCATTCTTCGAACAATTATCAATGCAAGAAACCAATTTTTCTATGCCCTCTTCACAGAAAGACGCTGCCAGTGAAGACAGCCACTTCTGAACACCATTTTTTGCATTGTTTTCTGCTTGTTGAGTTTCTTGCCCGAGGTGAAACCATCAATGCAGTAAAATATTGTGAAACATTGAGAAAACTTTGGTGCATGGCGTGTAGTGCTCAGTCAGGGCACTGTGGTGCTTCATGACAAGTGCAAATACCCATTCTGCTGGTGTCACTCAAAAGCTTATTTAACAATTCCAATTAGTTGGGGCAGACTGATTTCCCAACATAAGGCCCCAACATTGCGCTAATAATCTCTGGTTATTTCAATTTGCCTGGATCCCATCTCATTAACTTCCAACCATTTCGCAATTTCTTGAACTTTAATATACAATTCATAACTAACAAATCAAATAACGGAAAATCCAGGATGGAATGTAACAATTACGAGAAAGAAAGTTGCTACTCATCATATAGTGGAGGTGCTGGGCCGCAGATAGGCACAACAAAAAGACTGTCACAAATGAAGTGTGGTTTCAGTTGCCCCAGTCTGCAGTCGTGTGTGTGTGTGTGTGTGTGTGTGTGTGTGTGTGTGTGTGTGTGTGTGTGTGTGTGTCTATTGTTGATGAAGGCCACTGGCCGAAAGCTTTAATTGTGAGAGTCTTTTCGTTCTACCTATCTGCGATTCAGCATCTCTATTATATGGTGAGTAGCAACTTTCCTTCTCATTATTCATAACTAACAAATTGGCATCAGAGTCCACAGTTGCCCCTAGAAATGACTTTCAGCTTAAAATCTGGTTTTGTAATTGCTGCCTTACCGTTCTCCTGTTCATGTTCTCCCACTGGTTTCACTTCTTGTCTTTCTCCTACAGCCAAATTCCAGTCACCCAATGCAATTAAGCCCAATGCAACTAAGTTTTCCACTCTGTTAATTATCTGAATAATTCCCTTTACTGCATCATACATTCTTTCAGTTTTTTCATCATTTGTGGAGCTGGTTGGCATATAAACTTGTACTATTGTGGTGGATGTTGGCTTCATGTATCTTGGCTGCAATAATGCATTCACTTTACTCTTCATAACAGCTTAGCCATATTTCTATTTTCTCATTCATTATTACATCTTCTTCTGTATTACCATTATTTGACTTTTAATTTATCACCCTTTACTCAGCTGATTAGAAGTCCTGGTTTTCTCACACTGAACTTCACTAATTCCCACTACATCTAACTTAAACCAAATCATTTCACTTTTTAAATCCTCTACCTCCTTACCAAATTAAGGGATCTAACATTTGCCACTCCATCCTGTAGAATGTCAGTATTGGCTTTGGTTGGTTGATTCATGGGAGGGGGCCAAAAACCAAGGTTATCGGTTCCACTGGCTTAGGGAAGGATGGGGAAAGAAGTCGGCCATGCCCTTTCAAAGGAACCATCTTGGCATTTGTCTGAAGCAATTTAGGAAAATCATGCAAAAACCTAAATCATGATGGCTGGATGCGGGTTTAAACTGTCGTCCTCCTGAATGTGAGTCCAGTGTGTTAACTACATCACCATCTCACTTGGGAGTTTTGGTTTTCTTTATGGCTTTGTTCAAATGAGTAGTTCCTGCTTGGAGATCCCAATAGGGGACTATTTTATCTCCAGAATATTTTACCCATGAGGATACCATCAACATTTAACATACAGAAGAGTTGCACACCCTCTGGAGAAATGATGATCATAGTTTCTCCTTCCTTTCAGCTGTTCACAGTAATAAGCTCAGCAAGACCATGTTGGCTAATGTTACAAGACCAGATCAGTCAGTCATCCAGACTGTTGCCCCTGCAGCTAATAAAAAGGCTGCTGCTCCCTCTTCAGGAACCACATGTTTGTCTCATCACAGATACCCCTCCATTGTGGTTGCACCTGTAGCATGGTTATCTGTATTGTCAGGCCACTCAAGACCTAATGTGACAAGGCCAATGATTCATGGAGGTGTCAAGTGCTATAAAGTTAAAATCATATGTTATGAGCAAGCAAAGTAAAACACTGGTAAGACAATTGACTCACATTCAGGATGACGTAAGTTCAGACTCCCCTCTGGCCATACAGATTTACATTTTTTGTGGTTTCTCTAAATAATTTATGGCATATTATGAAATGGACACATCTGCATTCCATCCTCATCCTTCCCAAAACCAAATTGCCTGTAATGACTTTATTTCATCACAAGGTGTTGAAGCTTCTTTCATTTCCTTTACATATATTATGATACCCAAGGTTACTAAATAAGAAGGTTGGGCAGTAAGCGCTCTGCTCTGCCATTGGCTGGCCTAGTGACGTCAGCATGGAAGCAAGCGCTCACAAGCAGACGACACGGCATGTGCGTTTACGTCAAGTTTTTGGCAGAAGATTTTGTTTATACCAGAAATGAGATGTCTAAACTGCTTTTCTGCTGCTAAAATATTATAGTTAAAACTGATGGTGACAGCTTTTCCAGAGTTTCCAGAGATTTCTTATGTAGTTCTCGTTTCTTATACCGTTTGGTTCTGTCTTCTGTTGTGGGTGACACATTACCAGTCGCACTACTGCACTACTTTCGCAGCTTATGCCTCACACATCGGTAAAATGTCAGATCACAACCACACTGACACACACTTGAAATTCGAAACCTCGGCTCAAATAAATCAGAAACTATTCATTTAATCGCATTGAAATGAATTTACTTAAGAGCTCGAAGTTGCACACACTTGTTTGTAAGAACAGCATTCCTTCTTTCTAAAGCCACTATAGTATTCATCAAAGTAACTTTATCTGTGTCTCAAAACAAAAAAACTGCCATCTGTACATGTGCTCTTATTATGATGTTTCTTATTTGATGACAGCTTTTCCAGAGTTTCCAGAGATTTCTTATGTAGTTCTCGTTTCTTATACCGTTTGGTTCTGTCTTCTGTTGCGGGTGACACATTAACAGTCGCACTACTGCACGGCAAATTGCGCGAAGGAACTGCATCTGGCTTGAGCATTCTTTTTCAGGGCAAATTAAGCAATTCAGACTGTAAATCCCTTAAGTAATCTGTTTCTGCGAAATGGCGAGAACATACTCGTGCATGCGCCACATTTACACTGTCTTTCCTATAACATTTCGACAACCACAGTTTTTGTAATGTTTCATTACGCGGGAAACTGTGATACATTACGTCAGTTCCCTTTGTGCTCCGGTTGTAAGAAAAACAGCCTGTAACAGCACAGCCTGGCATTGTAAATATTAATTTTCTCACTCACTTGTAGATTCTTCAATACGAATTTCACAGGACGAACCATAAACTATAGAGCTGGCGAACACAATGTTGATCCCGCTGTCCACTATCGCTAACTATTTCAGTTCCGAATCAAATATCAATTACAGCAAAAACCGTTAACACTCCCGAATTCCGACTGTTTCCGCTGTTGACTGAGTACCTCAGAAGAAAGAACTCATTCAAAATACTCCTTCAAACACAAAACAACACAAGAAAAACAATCACACACAATTCGAACTGTGTACTGCTTGGCACAGCTGCTTCCACCGTGACGTCATGCACACAACTGAGAAAACACGTTGCTTTCTGCGCATAGCTTTCTGCACCCCCCTGATGATACCCAGGCACTATCAGTGTCAATTCAAAACACACAAATATGCTACACACACACACACACACACACACACACACACACACACACACACGAGAGAGAGAGAGAGAGAGAGAGAGAGAGAGAGTACACAGATAATCAGTTATCTTCAACTATCCGAATCTCCCTACACTCCGCAGAGGATGACATGGCCTCATGAAACGCAGAAGCGTGTATGAACTCCTTTTAGCCTGGAAGGCTACTGTCTACTTTGGTTATAGTATTTTTGGTAATGCTAAGATTGGAGAACTTGGGGTCTGCATGTTCAGTCATTGGTAATTGTCTTTTACAGGTTGACTTAATGTTCTTTCACTGACCTTTCTGGAGGAATCATATTTTTTTACTGAAATACATAGAAAGCATTTCATGATGACTAATGTATTTTCTCTAATTGCCCTTCCCAATGCATGTGACCAACAGCTCTGACAACTGACATCATTGTTTACCAAATTCTGAGGGGTCACACTGATCATGATGACAAAAAACTCACTACAAATGATCTAAGTATTAGTAAGCACCTGACTGAGTCTCACTGGAAAGTATTTTGGACAGTAAATAAGACAACTACTGAGGAGTTTAAATATAAATATGTCCAAGAAGTAGATTGGAGACCTGTGTTTGATGAAGGCAATGCAAATTCCAAGTTCCAAGTATAATTTGTTCACTAGTGAAGTGGGACAAATAACTGAAAGTACTTTTCCAAAATTAATTTCCAGGGCTACAAGTAAGGAAGCCACTATTAAGCCACAAATAACCATTGGTGTAAATACTTCCTGCAAATGAAGGCAAGTATTATATATCAGATCAAAAATTCCAACCCAGCCCAGCTAAATCAGTACAAAAACATTGCAAAATATTAAGTACAGTTATTAAGAAATCTTAAATTTTACATTCCAGCTCCAAAAGACTAACTCTAGTAACAAAGCCAAAATTGTTTGGGGTAATAAGCAATGAGACTGTTGTTGCCCTTTCAGGTAGGACCCAAGGCAGTTTTATAAACACTGAAAACAACAATACACAGTATGTAATAAAAATACGGAGGCAGAAATCTTTAATGAGCATTTTTCAATTTTTGCTGAGAAAATAGGGTAAAATGGCTCTTTATAAAAGGTCACTAAAATACTGAAAAAAAAAACAAAATATTTCTCTGATCCATTAGAACAGATAAGTACAATTCTCACAACAGTGTATTACAAGTTTGTTTGTTTGGGCATTTACAAAACAAATATAACAGTGTATGAAATAAGAAAGACAAAAACAAAATATCAATATATGTACACAATTAGTCAAGTACTCAGTTAAAAGTGTTCTGTAATCAGTTACCGAAAATTCTTGTTCATGTCTCCCTGAATTAAGCTCTCTCCCTCACTGATTGAAATTTGCAATCATGAAGCTCGTTTACAAAGGCAATGCTGCAGATGTTTCAAATTATTATCCTGCCTCCCTTCTGACAGCAATGTCTAAAGTACTTGAAAAAGTAACATATGGCAGGAATGTGAAGCATCTTGACAGCTTCACATTATGAGTAAAAACTAATTTGTATTTCGAAATGAAATCATATTTTCAATCACAAATGACACATAGGAACACCTAGACAAAAGACATTGCTGGTTTGTGTATCCTGTCGTCTTTCGAAACCTTTCAACTGTGTCAATCACATGATACCTCTGGAGAAAGCAGGAGACAACTGAGTGACTGGCTATAATCTTCTCTACAGGACAGCCAGCCAAACATACTTATAAACGTAAACAACAAATAGGTAGAAGGAGTAGAGAGCGACTGGGAAAGGTATGATATGGGGTCTCAAAAGGATCTGTCCTCAGTCCCCAACTATTTCTCATATACACTAATGACCTACCTTTGTACTACAACAAGGCAATGTTTGCTGACAATATGGGCAATGTGACTAAAACTAAATATCCACCTCTCTGTAGATTAATGCCAGCCAGTTGCAAGCAGATACTCAAAACTGAATCACAGTTAATGCAAAAGCAATAAACCCCATAAAAATTATTTCCATTTCCATCCTGACCACTTACACTCACAGTACATTGTTATTGCACACAAAGGTTGGCAGATACTGAGAGCATACTGCTCAAAATTCTTAAATGTTCAAATGGATAGCGGGCTTAGCTGGGAACATAATATCCTCCAAATCTCAAAAAGACTGTGCTGGTAACCTTAAAGTCTGATTATTTTAGTTATTTGTGGACTCCTTTCTTGGTCAATTCTACAGCATAAAAAAGTATTTACCCAAGATAAAAACATTGTCTGAATTGGGCATGAAGTGGCTCTAAGAAGATCTTGCCATAGTATATTTTGGACAATTGTTTATACCGATGTCCACCTCACAAAGCATGTATTCAATTATGACAGTCATAACTGACAATCCTCCTCACTACGAAGGACACAATACATACCACAGTCATAACACAAGAAGGAAATTCCACATGAAGAATTTGTTTGTACTTCAGACACGTGCAAATACTGTTTCAACACAAATTTTAACTTGCTTCCAAATGATTTTAAGTCCCTATGAGGTCATAAATTATAAAAAATATGTTAAAACAATTTTTTCCAACTGCAATGTACATCCACGTACAAGCCCTACCACAGCGACCCCATTCCAGAAATCTAGCAGGATCTCCAGTTGTTCCTCAAATCCTTATATTCACCCCAGAACCATATATATATATATCCCCCTCTCCCCAGCCCAGGATACCCTATTTTGGCAAGTTACAGTGTTCCCACAGAGAAGGTCCCTGCTCTTGTGAATAAACACCTTCGGCCTATTACTCAAACCTACCCAACTATATACAAGACATCAGCCATTTCCTTCACTGACTCTCCATAGTTTCTGTTTCTTTACCATGCAGTGCTCTTCTCGTCACTGCTGGTGCCAGCCCCTCTACACTAACATACTAACATCCCCAGTGCCCATGGCCTTGAGCTATTGAATACTATCTTTCCCAACACCTGACTGACTCCAAACTTACAACCTCCCTCCTGGTCACTATGATCAACTATATCCTCACCTACAATTACTTCTCCTTTGAAGATATCACCTACAAACAAATCTATGGTACAGCAATGGGCACCTGCGTGGTACCAGCATATGTTAACCTATTTATAGATCATCGAGAAGTATCTTTCATAAATATCCAGAATCCCAAACATTTCACTTGAAAATTGGAAATTTGTGGTAAGTCCTATGGGACCAAAGTGCTGAGGTCATTGGTTCCTAAGTTTACACACTACTTGCTTCAACTTATGCTAAAGACAACATGCCCGAGGGAGGACTCGAACCTTCGATGGGGGCAGCCGCATGAACCGTGACAAGATGTCTCAGACGGCATGGCTACCCCATGGACATTTCACTTGGTTCAGTTTCATTGCAGACCTCGTCATGATCTGGACTGACAGTGAGAACACCCTATCCACATTCCTCCAGAACCTCAAATCATTCTCGCCCCTTTGTCATCTAGATCAATGTCGCCCTCCACCTCAAGGTCAACTACATCAGAAACTCCATCCAAAATCAAACGTACCAACCACCAACAATATCTCTACTTCAAAGGCTGCCACCCATTCCACACCAAAAAGTCTCTGCCATAAAGCCTAGTTACTCATAGCTGTTGCATCTGTAATTATGAGGAGTCCCTTTCCAACTATGCCAACGGCCTCACTGAGGCCTTCACAGACTGAAATTACCTTTCCAGTCTTGTCCAGAACCAGATCTCCCATGCCTTGCCTCCCCAGTCACCTACTATGGTGTATATAGGGCTGTCTTCTGCATAGTTTCACCACGACACTTCCCTCTATCTTTAGTGGCCCAGGTTTCATTCCTGACACACCTACAAGGTTGTTAGCAAATAGATGAGGCAAGATACTGTGTATGTGATACCAGCAGCTGCTACAGCATCTGGGAGTGCCAGTTTCGCCACTACATGACATGTGAGTCACAGCATGCAGTGCTGTTATAAGCAGGTAGTATTTTACATCCACATGGTTACATGCTCACATGGTACCATGCTGCATCCTTCTGTACATGGGTACATAGGTCTGCACTCGATGCAGAGGAGGCTAGACATGTCCTGGACTCTGAATGATCAATAACCGCTTCAAGTCCTTGCAACGAACTGCGCCTGCCTTGGCTGCTGCAACTCCCACTGCCCACTGAGTTGTTGTGCCATCTTCAGTGTGTGTCATATCTGCCACTGCACTTTCAATAGCCACTCATGAGGCATCACTTCATCACAGTAGCCACTGACTGCCTATGAGCTCCTTGTCTCATAGGATCATTCCGAACTTTCTTCCCTGCTCCTCAAAATACTGTTCAAGATAGACAGTTTTGTTATCAAGTTGTGAAGATATTCTCCCTCGGAAGTGTACTTTGCTTAGTTACTGTAATAAACTGTTGTGTTGTAAAAGTGTGTTTTGTCACACCTCAGTAGGGGATAGAACACCCATCAGCCCCATAGCCGATACCTGTGCCGCCACAAAGGACACTCCTCTCATAAGAAGGTAAAGTTGTATGGCATGGCACATGACCTACTCTTGAAGTGCACCACAGCACAAATGTCCCCATTTGATACAGAAATAATAATCAACAATATTGCAAGCACTCATTTCATGAGACACTACACTGAGGTTTGTAATTTAACCCAGAACATTGGCACAAAGAATGGTGATCATGGACTTTATGCACCCACACTCTTGTCCCCTCTGGCATAAAGGCAAAGAGAAAATTACCAACAGTGCATGGTGTATTAGGACAGTCATCCATCGAAGTACTAGCCATTCCCAATGCCATATCCTTCTCCAAACATACTCCACCTCTGCTCTCATATCCTTGAAATAGATCTAGATGCAAGACCTATCTCATACATCCTCTCTCTATCACTTATTCCAGTCGTGCCACAGACATCTAATATAGGCAAAGCCACCGGTGAAAGCAGCAGTGAGATTTAAAAACTTCACTGCAACCACCTGGACCTGACTACTAACAAACTACCGAGCGAGGTGGCGCAGTGGTTAGACACTGGACTCGCATTCGGGGGGAGGACGACGGTTCAATCTCGCGTCCGGCCATCCTGATTTAGGTTTTCCGTGATTTCCCTAAATCGCTCCAGGCAAATGCCGGGATGGTTCCTTTCAAAGGGCACGGCCGACTTCCTTCCCCGTCCTTCCCTAATCCGATGAGACCGATGACCTCGCTGTCTGGTCTCCATCCCCAAAAACAACCAACAACCAACTAACAAACTGACTGACTGTACAAATGGACACTGCCTAACTGTAGTCAAGGGACATATTGATTACCCAGTTGCTGAGCATTTTGCCCAACATGGTGTGTTTCACAGTAATGACTGCATCACAGCCTGTGCTATATGCATTCTTCCCACCAACACCAGTTTTTCAGAATTACACATGTGGAAACTCTCCCTATAACATAGCTTTTGTTACTGTAACCCTCACCCCCAGAATCCACTTTTGATAGTCCTTGTGCTCCAACTGCATATTCCCTTCTCTGCTCCCATTCCAGTACTACACACATCTCCTGTCCTGCCAGTACTTAGTTCTTTCCCCTTCTCTACTTCACTCCTCCCCTCCTCTCCCTACATACAAAGAGCACAGCCTGATGCTGCATGTAGCAGCCCAGTCCTGTCCCCACATTGTCCCTGCATACTCCCAAAGCAGCACTGGCATCTTGCCCTGCCATACCCTGCTATACCTCCACCTACCCACCCGACACCTCTTTAGTAT
Source organism: Schistocerca piceifrons (assembly GCF_021461385.2). Lineage (NCBI taxonomy): Eukaryota > Metazoa > Arthropoda > Insecta > Orthoptera > Acrididae > Schistocerca > Schistocerca piceifrons. The sequence goes on along the minus strand of NC_060138.1, from coordinate 366,229,289 downwards.
TGCCACTACCCACCCCAGATAAATTGCTGCTCACTTCAGATGCAGTTGCAGTTGGGCCTTACTGCCCGGAAATGACAGTGGCCATGTATGTTAATTGTGCTTGTGTGAATGCATGGGTTTTCCACTTCTTATGAAGGACACAGCTTGAAAAAATTTCTGTGTGTTTGTGTGTGTGGAAAATGGAAATTTGTGGTAAGGACTATGGGGCCAAACTACTGAGGTTGTCAGTTCCTAGGTTTACACACTAATTAAACTAACTTATGCTAAGGGCAACACACACACCTATGCCCGAGGGAGGACTCGAACCTGCGATGGGGGGAGTCGTATGAACCGTGACAAGATGCCTCAGACTGCACAGCTAACCTATATGTGTGTGTGTGTGTGTGTGTGTGTGTGTGTGTGTGTGTGTGTGTGTGTGTGTGTGTGTGTGCGCACGCGCGCACACGCGTGCGTCTCAGTACGTCCTCTGTGTGATGAGTAGCTTTTTTAAAATCATATACGAGTTTGTTCTCTAACTTTTTAAGTCGAGTTTGTGATGAAGCCTCTGTTGGCAAACAATTTAAATTTATTTATTTATGCATTTATTTTACCTGGCAAGATTAGGGCCTTCAGGCCCTCTCTTACACCTAAGCAGGCATACTCAGATTGAACGAATTTCAGTTTCTACAGAACATTAAGGACATATAACGTGTTATACAGTATTAATGTTAAAGAAAAAAAAGAGATTATAACAGTAGTACAATGATAATTATAACAATCAAAAAAATAATTATAACAATCAAGAATAATAATAATAATAATAATAATAGTAATGACATATTTTTCTTTTATGAATGTCAGTCCTATTGCTAGTTGGGAATTTTCTCTTTATGTTCTTGCAGCTTGTGAGTTATCCTCATCGAGCAGAGACATAAGACAATAGAATGGGGGTGAAAGAGATATTGAAGAGGTATAAAGGTTAGAGGAAGAGAAATAGAATGGTAAAATTCGAAGCTATGATGGAGAGGAGAAAGAAAGAGATGAGAGGGGCACAACAATGGTGGCTATACCGTCCCTAATATGTAAAATATGAGAGGGGCGCATATGAGAGGGTCATAACAATGGTGGCTATACCATCCCTAATATGTAAGTTTTGAGTTTCATCTTGAATGTTGAGTGGTTCTGGATAAGATGCAGATCACAGGGGAGCGCGTTCCATAGTCGTATGGCTGAGATGGAGAATGACATGGAGAAAGATTTTGTGTTATGTAAAGGTACAGCCAAGATTCTAGACGTATCCGATCTGGTATTGCGGTTGTGGAATGATGATAGGTGTTTAATGTGAGAAGATAAGTATTGGGGGCACCAGTGGCTAAGAAATCGATGAAGTTAGCACATCGTGTGGAGATCGCGTGTCTTATGTGAGCGTACCCAACCTAGCTGGGAGTATGAAGGACTGATATGATCATACAACCATATATTGCACACGTATCTAACACAAGCATTCATCACTAGCTCGAGACATCTCGAATTTTCACTATTTGTGCCGTGTTGAACTACATCACAGTAGTAAAAATTAGGCAAGACTAGTGTTTGGACTAATTTTCGTTTAACATGGGTTGGAAATATTTTTCTAAATTTTTTAATTGCATGTAGGGAGGGGAGTGATTTCTGGCAAGCTGTGACTGTTTGTTCTTCCCAGTTTAGGTGTTCATCCAAGATTATTCCAAGGTCTTTTACTGTTTTTTGGTATGGTAGTTGGATGTACAGTTGGATTTCGTTGGCATATAGATGGTAGTTGCAGGAGTGAATCACTGAAGAAATATCATTAATGTACAGTGAGAAGAGTAATGGACGAAGGACGGAGCCTTGGGGAACTCCAGAGTGCACGTTTTTCCATGATGACTTTTCCGACCCACAAATGACTTGTTGACTTCTGTTTTTGAGGTAGCTGTCGAACCAGTGTATTGTGCTGTTTGAGAAATTAGTAATATATGAAAGTCAACTGTATCAAAAGCCTTGCTAAAATCAAGCAGTGTTAGGATGGTAGCTTCACGTCTGTCCATAGCATGTTTAATGTCATCAGTTACTTTGATTAATGCAGTTGCTGTACTAAGGTGCTTTCGAAAGCCTGGGTACCATTGAGGAGTATTTGAGGGACTGTTTCGCGAAAGTACTGGCTGATTAACTTTGGATGAGATATAAGTATGACCTGGGATTTCTTGGGGTTTAGTTTAAGACCTAGGTTCTGTGCCCATCAAGAAACAGAGCAAAGATCTGCGTTCATACTCGCTACTGCGTCAGTAATGTTCTTGGGGCTTGCACTTATGTACAGTTGGATTTTGTTGGCATATAGATGGTAGTTGCAGGAGTGAATCACTGAAGAAATATCATTAATGTACAGTGAGAAGAGTAATGGACCAAGGACAGAGCCTTGGGGAACTCCAGAGTGCACGTTTTTCCATGATGACTTTTCCGACCCACAAATGACTTGTTGACTTCTGTTTTTGAGGTAGCTGTCGAACCAGTGTATTGTGCTGTTTGAGAAATTAGTAATATATGAAAGTCAACAGTATCAAAAGCCTTGCTAAAGTCAAGCAGTGTTAGGATGGTAGCTTCACGTCTGTCCATAGCATGTTTAATGTCATCAGTTACTTTGATTAATGCAGTTGCTGTACTAAGGTGCTTTCGAAAGCCTGACTGATATTTGTCATGGATGTTATGAGTTTTCAGGTAATCCGTCAGCTGTTCATGGACGATGTATTCTAGGGCTTTAGATATTGCAGGTAGTATGCTGGTCGGCCTGTAGTCACCTGGCGACTTAGGGTTGTCAGTCTTGGGTACAGGTTGAATTAAACTTTGCTTCCACTCAGTAGGATATGTACTACTGACAAGAGACAGGTTGAAGATGTCTGTGATAACTGGAATAATAGTGTCTACGAAGTTCTTAATCATGCCAATGCTCACTCCATCACCTCCTACTGCCTCGGAAGAGATTCTCATAATCGCCTTGTGTACTGTGCCGGTAGTGACATGTTTTAGGAAAACCTTGTCTCTCGGGAGATTGATATGTTGGGGCTGGTAATTTGTCACTGCGTGGCAGTTTACAGCTGTTGAGAAGAAATCGTTTAATTCTTCTGCAGACGCTTGATAAACAGTGTCAGATCTTCGCTTCCCTATACCGAGAGTGCGCAGCTTTTTCCACAGTGCAGCAGGTTTTGATATGCCGCATACGACAGAGCGGGCATGTCTGATTTTGGCATTCCTCACACTTTGCTTGGTGCTGTTTTGGAGTTTCCTATAAGCTTCGTACGCCTCGGGAGTTGGGTTACGTTTGAAGGCCCTATGTGCAGCATCACATCTATTTGTTAACTGGCGTAATGCAGTGGTGAGCCACGGAGTGGGAGCTCTCTTTACCTTGACAGTGCATTGAGGAGCATGTTTGTCATACAGTGCAATAATTTTGCGGCATAATTCCTGATTTTTTTTTTTTACTCACCTGTGCTCCACATATAATCAAGTTGTCTATATGGAATTACTCAACATAGTTTTTTTTGTGAGCAATCCTACACTTAACTTATACATGGACAGCTGTTCAATCTAGAATATTCAGTAAAAATATGCGAAAATCAATAAAATAAAATCTGAATTGACAGTTTGAAGTCTCACATGCTGTAGCATATCAGTCAGTCCACAAGAATGTGTTGTATTACTCAGATAAATATAAGCGATAAACTTACCTACAACAACCAAACGAATCTATGACAGAAAGTCACCATCACTTGCAGTATATCTCAACATAGAGGATTTCATCATTTCTTTATGATTTGGCCATTATTTCAAATGAGTACATTTTTTAGAAGTAGCAGATAAGAGAAAAGAAGTAAATAAATTTCTAAAGAGACTTACAGGTTCCCCTTAGTCCTGCCTGTCACTGATTTGGTAAAATTTCCAGAGAGCTATAACAGTCAGGGAAACTCTCCCTACACTGGAAATATTACTGTGATAAAGACCATTACAAGGATCAACATCAGTTTTAAGTCTGTAACATTCACGTCTGTGGATGAAATTTACACATAAAGCGTATATCTTGCAGATGCTACTGAGAATGGCAGGCGACTTGGCTGCAGAAATATTGGTTGGTTGTGGATTACATCACAACCTGGTTACATTCCAGTGCTCTTTGTAACCTTATCATGTACCAGGAAAAGCTATGTTTGTATAGTAACTATTATGTTGTTACATTTTATAGTTTATTTGATGCTGTTCTCATTAGTTTCCTCCCTTCCAATCTGCTTTTAAATTAATATTTCTGGTTTATTTTCCATTTATTAATTTTTTACCTTTGATATGGCAACTGCCTGAAGCTCAGTAACACTTCAGGATCTGAATTTCATCAGTCACAATTCACTGTTATTTTCAGTTCCTTTGTTATGCCTTCTACATCTCTTGTGATCTGACATTCTGAGTCACTTTGGCTTCTCAATGCCATTTTTATATCTTTCCTTAGCTCATCCCATCAAGAAAGTGAATGACAGCTTTGTGATAGGATAATTATAGGAACAAAATGCCAGATGGGAACTTTCTCTACAATATCTGCCTGTTCTCAATTTAAGGTAATTTTTGTCTTCTATTTCATTCTTCTTTCGCCAAAGCTTTTCCTTGTCTTTTCTGTTGATTTCCCTAATTTTTGTCCCTATTATCCAATTCCTCTAATATCTAGCTTTGTTCTCTTCTTTTATCTCATTTGATTCATATTAACATTCATATTGAGCTTGGCTAATACCCTCTTTGCCATTTCAGTACTCAGGTTTTCAAATTTCATCCATTGTCAATAATCCATTTTTGTTCTTGTGCAGCCTGGTAACTCTTCCTTGAAACAAAGTCCTGAGTGATGTATTCTGTAACTCTTCCTGTATTTTTAAGCCTTGCCAACCTATTTTCCTATAATCTTTACCTGATGGAAGAGAGAGCTATAGGTTCTAAAAGACAGTAATTTTATGTCTTTGCATGTGTTTGTCTTTTAGTTAGGTAGACGTTGGGACATTTTACAGACATGCATTCAATTATTTTCCAAACATTAGAAAACAGGTAGAGAGACAAAGGAAGGACTTACTGGACAGTTTAACCTGGGTCCATGTGCCAATCCAGAAACTGCTCCTTGTTTGAGTGGCTGTATATACTTCAAAGGAATTGAATCTATATTTGCTGCACTATCAGGACTCCGGTCAAAAATCAATAAATCTTGGCTGTTTCCTTTTCTTTCAGCATCAGGGGTCAATGACAATGTAATTGTGACATTCTGCAGTTTGTTTCCTGAAATTATTAATTTTATGTAATTAGAAAATATAAATATGAACACATAACAAAATTTCTAGTTTCAAACAATGGAATATCCAGGATGGAAAGTAACAATATTATGAGATGGGAAGTTGTAACTCGCCATATAGGGGAGATGCTGAATCACAGATAGGTACAACAAAAAGACTCTCACAATTAAAGTTTTCAGTCATTGACCTTCGTCAACAATAGACACACATACACACACACAGTGTGGTTTCAGCTGCCTGAGACAGCCGTCATGTGTGTGAGCTGCGTTTGTGTGTGTGTGTGTGTGTGTCTTTATTGTTGACAAAGGCCAATGGCCAAAAGCTTTAATTATGAGAGTCTTTTTGTTGTGCCTACCTGCGACTCAGCATCTCCACTATATGGTGAGTAGCAACTTTCCTTCTTATAAAAACTCCAGTTTGGAATATAAAACCTAGTATGAGAAAAGTGAATCAGTTACTGTGTAGGGGAAGCAGTGAGCATTAGACAGAATTATAAACAAACATTATAGCTCAGATTTTAAACATGTATTGTCTTTGAGAGAACATACAAGCACATGAACACATGCTTGCACACACAAATTAAGTTTTGCTGGGTAAGCGCTGCCAGCTGCTGTCTTTCTTTCACAAGATTGTAATTCAGCACAGTACCTGAAGGCAGTGTGAAGGTACTTAGTGAACTGGTCTGTTTGTATTTTTGTTGAGTGAGATGCAAAAGCTGCAGGGCAAAACCCAGTGTTAAATAGAGAGCTCATTAATTGTATGGTGTTGCTAATAACTCCCCACCATGAAAAATTAATTAACCCCTTCACCCCATATCCTTACAACAGCCTCTTGTTCACAAACAGATCTCCCTTATTGTATCCTGTCATGATAATAATAATTCAACCAGACCTCACTGAACTGCCACAAAGGAACACTCTCTCACTTCAAATCATCATTCCTGATTAGAGCAACTTCATTGCATCCTTCATCATGATTCTGACTATCTCTTCTTGTGTCCTGAAATGAGGAATAGGTTCCCAAAAATGAAACTTCCTGGCAGATTAAAATTGTGTGCCGGACCGAGACTCAAACTCGGGACCTTTGCCTTTTGCGGGCAAGTGCTCTACCATCTGAGCTACCCAAGCATCACTCACACTCCGTCCTCACAGCTTTACTTCTGCCAGTACCTCGTCTCCTACTTTCCAAACTTTACAGAAGCCCTCCTGTGAACCTTGCAGAACTAGCAGTTCTGAAAGAAAGGATATTGCAGACACATGGCTTAGCCAAAGACTGGGGGATGTTTCCAGAATGAGATTTTCACTCTGCAGCGGAGTGTGCGCTGATATGAAAAGAAGACAAAGGTCCGGAGTTCGAGTCTCAGTCCGGCACACAGTTTTAATCTGCCAGGAAGTTTCATACCAGTGCAGACTCCGCTGCACAGTGAAAATCTCATTCAGGTTTCCAAAACTCCTCTTCCTAAATGGTAGTCTACCTCCCAATCAACTTACAAAATATCTTAGTTTATTCTTATATATCTCTCTGGGTCAGACTGTCACTATACGGGTTACATTTTTGTTTACAACCCCCATTTTATTTATTTATTTGTATTTCTTTTTGATATAGTTATCAAATTACGGGTTTTACAAATGTCATACTGTGACAAAGGTATATAGTACACATCATATTTGTGTACAAAGGTTTAATACATAACATACAGTGTATTCCCAATTATTTGTGTGTGGATTATCCTGTTTGAAGTTTATTTGGGAGTGGGGGAGATGTGCAATATTTTTCTCTACCAAACAATAAAAAACAACCCATCATATAACAATAAGGGCCATCTCTGTGGCTTAAACAACTGTCGCATGACAACAGAGTACCATTTATATTGTTACTGGCCAGCATATTCCATGTACAATGAAAACAAACTCAGTTTTCTGATGTTAATTGGCATTTAAGAGTCAAGAAAGCAAGTTAAAAGAAATTTGTAAAACATATGATGGAGAGCAAAAGGAACATGTGTTGACATTAAAACAGAAATTACTATAAACTGAAAGATTTGAGAAGGGGAAAATTGTTGCAAAAACTAAGTGCTGATTTGTGGTACTGGAATGCAGACTATTTGAGAAATTAGAAAGAATCTGCAGAAAATACAGCATTTTGTCAGGGAATTCAATTCTTGTTCTGGACCGTCTGCATGATAAAGCAACAAGAGATCTACACCTGATGAATTAGATGCTGGGCTCTTGCAATGGTTTAGCCATGGTGTGTGCCAAAAAAAAGTCAAGTTTTTCATGAAGCTCTATGGTTACAGAGAGATTTAATGGATGGCTAACCAATTTCAAACATCATGGGATTTATGAACTTACACTGCAAGGAGAGTGGCTTAATTCAAATCTTGTGACAACTAATTACTTCCAGGAAGAGTACCAGAAATTTGAGGAAGAAGACAATTTCACAACAGACAAAATTTATAATGCAGACAAAAATGGTCCATATAGGAAATATCTACCAACCAGAACCCTTGCTTTTAAGAGCAAAGTTCATGTTCCTATATACAAGTGTTCTAAAGGACGCATTACAAATTTGTGAACCACTAATTCTTCTGGAAACAACAAAGTGAAACTATTTGAGATTAGAAAATCAACAAGCCCTCAGAGTTCAAGGACGTCACACCTACAGATCTCACTGTACATTATTACAGTCAAAAAGAAGTATGGATGGATAGTGAAAGTTACAAAAACTTGTTTCACACACATTTTGTACCAGAGGTTTGACAGTTTCTAAAGGGAGGTGAAAGGATTGCCACAGAAGACTGTTCTATTGCTTGTTAACATCACAATGAAAGGATTCTATTATATGATGATGGTCTCATCATAACTACGTTTTTACCTCCTAACATGACTGCCATCATACAGCCAATGGATCAAAGCATAATTGCAACAATTAAACTGGGCTGATCGACTGTGAATGCTAATAGATGATGATTTGGTGGTATTATACAAGAAGCTGACAATTCCAGATTCCATACATGGGATTTCTGATGCCTGGTAGGAAGTCAAGCCACATACACTGGTTTGATCATGGAGGAAAATTCTTCTGGATATAGAAGAAAGTGATTTTCATGGTTTCAGTAATGAAGAAATATCAACTGCACAAATAATGAGCTGTTGACTGGTTTAAATGGTTTTGAGGATGTCGATGAAGAAAACTTGAATGACTGGCTGAGGACTGACACATCTAAATCTGGCTTCGAGCACACAAGTGTCACCAAAATTGTAACTGCTGTTTCACAACAAAACAAAGAAGGGGACAGCGAATATAAAAATGGTGATGAAGAGAATGGCCCTGTCAGTCATTGTACCCCACTGTAATGTGTTAATACTCTTCTAGATTATATGGGGCAGATGGGGTTTCAGTATAATGACATTATTGCTTAAAAAAAAAAAAAAAAAAAAAAAAAAAATTGAAATTACATGCAAAAAATGTCACCTACTCTCAGAAGCAAAGCAATATCATAGACTATTTTAAGAAATAAACAGGCCAACAGTACCTATGCACAGAACTTGGAGAAACTTTCAAACACAGAATACATGTTCGAAAATATCTCTATTACTATTGTTTTTTAATTATTTGTGCATCACAATAGGATTTCCTGTATCCCAGACCATGTATCAGCCTAACAGCTCTTTTTTCTAGTACCAGTATTCTGTTCAGCAGCACATACCCACAGTTCTATTCCATAATTTATAAATGGGAAAATTATCCCAAAGTAAACTGTTATTAGTGTTTTATTATATACAAGTGCAATGCACTGCTTATTTTCCTGCATATCCAGTTAACATGGTTTTCCCATGGAAGATTGCCATATGAGTCCAGACCAAGGACTTTAGAATCTGTTGATTTCTCTTGCCCCATTTTGATAATTTATTTTTTTGCACTGCTAAAGTTTTTTAGGTAAACAGATAAGATTTTCCTCACCCCATGAACCATAGACCTTGCCATTGGTAGGGAGGCTTGCATGCCACAGCGATACAGATAGCCATACCAATGGTGCAAGCCCAATGGAGGGGTATCTGTTGATAGGTCAGACAAACTCATGGTTCCTGAAGAAGGGCAGCAGCCTTTTCAGTAGTTGCAGGGGCAACAGTCTGGATTATTGACTGATCTGGCCATGTAACATTAACCAATATGGCCTTGCTGTGCAGATACTGTGAAAGGCTGAAAGCAAGGGGAAACTACAGCCGTAATTTTTCCTGAGGGCATATAGCTTTGCTGTATGGTTAAATGATGATGGTGTCCTCTTGGGTAAAATATTCTGGAGGTAAAAGAGTCCCCCATTCAGATCTCCAGGTGGAGACTACTCAGAAGGATGTCATTATCAGGAGAAAGAAAACTGGCATTCTATGGATCAGAGCATGGAATGTCAGTTCCTTAATCAGGCAAGTAGGTCATAAAATTTAAAGGGAAGTGGTTATGTTAAAGTTAGATACAGTGGGAATTAGTGAAGTTCGGTGGCAGGAGAAACAAAACTTCTGGTCAGGTGAATACAGGGTTATACATGCAAAATCAAATAGGGGTAATGCAGGAGTAGCTTTAATAATGAATAAAAAAAAAAAAAAAAAAAAAAAAATAAGAGCATGGGTCAGCTACTACAAACATCATAGTGAACACATTATTGTAGCCAAGATAAACATGCAGCCCATGCCTACCACAGTAGAACAAGTTTATATGCCAACTCACACCACAGATGACGAAGAGACTGATGAAATGTATCATGGGATAAAAGGAATAAAGATGGTATTAAGTGAATATGGAATGGGGTAATGAATGAAAGAGGAAGCCCTTGGTAGAATTTTGCACAGAGCATAACTTAATCATAGCAAACACTTGGTTTAGGAATTATAAAAGAAGGTTGTATGCATGGAAGAGGCCTGGAGACATTAGAAGGTTTTTGATAGATTATATAATGGTAAAACAGAGATTTAGGAACCAGGTTTTAAATTCTACGACATTTCTAGGTGCAGACGTGGATTCTAGCCACAGTATATTGGTAATGAACTGTAGATTAAAACTGAAGAAACTGCAAAAAGGTTGGAATTTAAGGAGATGGGACCTGGATAAACTGAAAGAACCAGAGGTTGTAGAGAGTTTCAGGGACAGCATTAGGGAACGACTGACAGGAACAGGAAAAAGAAACACAGTAGAAGAAGAATGGGTAGCTTTGAGAGATGAAATAGTGAAGGCAGCAGAGGATCAAGTACGTAAAAAGACAAGGACTAGTAGAAACCCTTGGGTAACAGAATAGATATTGAATTTAAATGATGAAAGGAGAAAATACAAAAATGCAGTAAATGAAGCAGGCAGAAAGGAATACAAATGTATCAAAAATGAGATCAACAGGAAGTGAAAAATGGATAAGCAGGGATGGCTATAGGACAAATGTAAGGATGCAGAAGCATGTATCACTAGAGGTTAGATAGATACTGTCTACAGGAAAATTAAAGAGACTTTTGGAGAAAAGAGAATATCAAGAGGTCAGATGGAAACCCAGTTCTAAGCAAAGAAAGGGTATATAGAGCGTCTACACAAGGGTGGTGTGCTTGGTTCAAATGGCTCTGAGCACTATGGGACTCAACTGCTGCGGTCATAAGTCCCCTAGAACTTAGAACTACTTAAACCGAACTAACCTAAGGACATCACACATGTCCATGGCCAAGGCAGGATTCGAACCTGTGACCATAGTGGTCGCGCGGTTCCAGACTGTAGCGCCTAGAACCGCTCGGCCACTCCGGCCGGTGGTGGGTGGTGTACTTGACGACAATATTATGGAAATGGAAGAGGATGTAGATGAAGATGAAATGGGAGATATGATAATGCATGAAGAATTTGACAGAGCAGTGAAAGACCTAAGTTGGAAAAATTCCCCAGGAGTAGACAACATTCCATTAGAACTATTGATAGCCTTGGGAGAGCCAGCCCTGACAAAACTCTACCGTCTGGTGAGCAAGACGTATGAGACAGGTAAAATACCCCCAGACTTCAAGAAGAATATAACAACTCCAATCCCAAAGAAAGCAGGTGTTGACAGATGTGAAAATTACTGAACTATCAGATTAATAAGTCACGGTTGCAAAATACTGACACGAATTCTTTACAGATGAATGGAAAAACTGGTAGAAGCCAACCTCGGCGAAGATCAGTTTGGATTCTGTAAAAGTGTTGAAACACCTGAGGCAATACTGACCCTACAACTTATCTTAGAAGATAGATTAAGGAAAGGCAAACCTATGTTTCTAGCATTTGAAGACTTAGTGAAAGCTTTGACAATGTTGACTGGAATACTTTCTTTCCAATTCTGAAGGTGACTGGTGTAAAATAAAGGGAGTGAAAGGCTCTCTACAATTTGTACAGAAACCAGATGGCAGTTATGAGAGTTGAGGGGCATGAAAGGGAAGCAGTGGTTGGAAATGGAGTAAGACAGGGCTGTATTCTATCCCCAAGGTTATTCAATCTGTATACTGAGCAAGCAGTAAAGGAAACAGAAGAAAAATTTGGAGTGGGAATTAAAATCCGTGGAGAAGAAGTAAAAACTTTGAAGTTGGACGATGACAATGTAATTCTGTCAGAGACAGCAAAGGACCTGGAAGAGCAGTTGGATACAATGGACAGTGTCTTGAAAGGAGGATATAAGATGAGCATTAGCAAAAGCAAAGGATACTGGAATGCAGTCTAATTAAATCAGATAGTGCTGAGGGAATTAGTTTAGGAAATGAGCCACTTAAAGTAGTAGATGAGTTTTGCTATTTGGAGAGCAAAATAACTGATGATGGTCGAAGTAGAGAGGATATAAAATGTAGACTGGCAATGGCAAGAGAAGCATTTATAAAGAGGAGAAATTTGTTGAAATCGAGTATAGATTTTAGTGCCAGGAAGTCTTATCTAAAAGTATTTGTGTGGAATGTAGCCATGCATGGGTATGAAACATGGACAATAAATAGTATAGAAAAGAAGAGAATAGAAGCTTTTAGAATGTGGTGCTACAGAAGAATGCTGAAGACTAGATGGGTAGATCACATAACTAATGAGGAGGTACTGGAAAGAATTGGAGAGAAGAGGAATTTGTGGCACAACTTGACTAGAAGAAGCAATCAGTCAGTAGGACACGTTCTGAGGCATCAAGGGATTACCCAATTTAGTATTGGAGGGCAATGTGGAGGGTAAAATCTTAGAGGGAGACCAAGAGGCGAATACACTAAGCACACTCAGAGGGATGTAGGTTGCAGTACTTACTTGGAGATGAAGAAGCTTGCACAGGATAGAGTAGGATGGAGAGCTGCATCTAACCAGTCTCTGGATTGAAAACCACAACATCAGGTAAGAATTTAACAAATATGTGCATGATATTGCATGCCCTCAGTTTCTGCAAGAGAACTGCATGCTTCACCAGGTCAAAGACGTTTTGAGAGCAAAAAATATGCCTACAGTATGCTTTCTTTCATCCAGATAGCTATAAATTTAATGCAGAAATTCTGTGACAGCTGTTACTGTGTTGCGATCTTTTGAAATTCATGTTGGTTTTCTGTGAGGAGACAATTTTTAGTGAAAAAGGCACTATGCTGTGCCAGCATCATTGATTCAAAAATCTTACTAAATGTAGGAATCAGTGATACTGATGTGTAGTTTGAGGCTTCATCCTCTGTTCCTTTTTTTATGTATTGCACTGACAATGCTCCTTTTCAGGACCTTAGGACACATGCCTTCTTTCATGCTACAAGGGATGAGACATGTAACTGGTTTAACTACAATATTTGTGAATTTTTAATTTCTGAGCTGGAGAGACTGTACCAATCACTTGTATGTGTGTTTTTAGCTGCAGAATTATTTTACAACTTCTTGTTCTTTTACTTCCTCAAATTCAAAGCCCTTGTTGTTGTGTAGCAGAGTATTGGGATGTTAAGTGGATATGTGTCTGGAATTATGGTGCCAGTTAGGAAGATAAAATATTTGTTAACGATATTATAAACAGTTTTTTAGTCTTGTATCAGTTGACCTACAAATCTGATATTTATTGCTTTCCCAGGTGTGTTTCTAAATGTTTTACAGTCTTTGTTCATGAGATTCCAGGACAATGGCTTACGTTTGCTACTGATTCACTGTGGACTTGTTACCCGAGATTTGGGAGTTCTGATTTGAAACTTTACTTAGCACTGATAATTTTTCATTGAAAATGAACAGCCCATATGATTTGCACATCGTACAGAGGTCATGGATATTCTCTCTAAGCATGACTAATCTAGCTGGTTGTTTTAATTTAACTTCTTTATCAGTGAGATAACTGATTGAGAAATGTTTTTGTTTTAACTGGACAAAAAGAGTTAAAATGACTCTCATTTCATTTATTATTATGTCTTTCTAACTGACAGGCACTGTCACAACTGTCTCTAGCTAGTGTATTTTTGAATCTGATTATGTTGCAATATTCCAACACATGTATCAATTACCACCTCAGTTCCGAATGCTTTAACCGCCATTACTTCAAACATTCTGTGTTGTAATTAAAAAAAAGTATATAAATATCACTAAACATTATTAAATATGAAAACACTTTTTAAAGTGATATAACATGATTGCATTATAAAATATGTTCTCTGCTTACATGAATTTTTAGGCTATCGGACTTCATTTCTACTTCTTCAATTGTAACTGCAGGAAGCGGCCTTCAAGTACACCAGCACTTGTCAGACTTAAGAAAATCCTCCTTACTTGGTTTCATGTCACTTGAATAAGAAATACTTAATACTGTTATCAAATTTCCTTCTTATTTCAAACATGTGATACAAAATACTCATAGCCCATCATCCTCCGCACAGCACTACTTAATAATAAATTTTAATTTTAGGTTATCCTAGGGGTCTTTAACCATGTACTTATACAATTGCCCCCACACTGAACATTGACATGTTATGGAGACGTACAGTGTTTTTTTTAATTATATATTTACATTTGCTGATAGGGTTGATGCACTTTGTCGGCTTCCCTTTAATTTAATGGAATGGATATGTCAGCTTATCCTACGTATGTAAAATTTCTGCTAGAAATTAAAAGGTTATGTACATAATATGACAGTCCATTACATATTTGAATTCAGTGCACTAACAATAATGTTCAGTTTGCTTCATTCTCGCTGCCGGGTTTCATGCCAATTTGGCGTCTTAGAGCTAGACGCCAACAGTCAACATGCTAGATGCTACTGTTGCACATGCATGCACTCGCTTTCTTAGTGTTGATTTCACATTGAGTGTCACACTTTCCCCTGAGTGTCACATATCAAAGAATTGCCGTGGCATTTGTCTTCACGTTCTGGGTGCAGTGGGTTTGCGCTTATTGTTCAAAATCTGATGCTGTGGCAGAAGATCTCAATTTTTATGGCCCAGGCATCATTATTACCCATTGTACTCACATTTTCAGCGGAGAGAACCCTAACCAACAGCATCTGGCAATGAGGTAAGTACCTGCTCGAACAACTCTAGTTCACTTGTTAAAGTGTCAAGCATTGTGAGCCACAACACTCGTAAATTATTCCGTTGCCCACACATGGTAATGTCACGACACTCAACCATCCATTTGTTGAAAGACACATAAGCTGTCCAAAAGATAGTATAAATTGTTTGTCCTTAAAGTTCATTTCCTCATATGGAGTTTGGTTTCCAATGAAAATTCATACAAGTATTGAGTTACAACAGAATATAACTTGATAGATTATACCTATGGCTGACATTCCATCCATTGCTTATACTACAAACATGAATTTTTCAAGTTTTAAAATGTCACAAATTTTTCATTAACTGGGTTCTGTTACTGTAGTTTGTTTGTTAGTTTCAATTTCTCTTCATTTACATCACATGTACAAATTAATTACATATCACATTATTATGACACAATACAAGCATATGATACATTTATGCTTCATTTTATATATAGGCTTTGATCACTTATGGGAGATCATTTCTTACTTAGGTAGAGGAGGGAGAAAAACCTTTGAAATAGGACCAAAACATGGCGCATTGCTGGCCTAACTACACTTGGCGCTGCCTCCTTGTTTGGGAGGGAATAAAGGAAATACTCATCTACTGGTTCAAGGATTTATGGGGAAATGTTACTCATACAATGATAGACTAGTTGCCAAGGAACTTTTGTTTCATTGAAATAATGTGTACTGACTAATCATTCATGTAGTATCAAGTTGTTTCTTCATGTGTTAGTGCTGTTTACTTCATTTCATGTGTAGCTTAGTGCAAAACATGATGTTTTAACCACTGAAGACTTATTTTTCTTGAATACCTAGAAATGTTATTCAAGCTTTCATGTGACATGATAAGATTAACTGGTTTTTGTAAAATCACACTCTTCAATGTTTGTGTGCACTCTGCAGTGATACTGATAACTGTCATGGAGATACACTGCGATGATGTATATTTCATTTTTCATTTGCCTTAAGACCTTTGTATAATTATCCTTATAACTAAATTGTTTGCTCAAGGTGTAACCCATTTCTTCATTTGGTACATGCTACTCTCGACATAATTCTCTTCTTCTGCGTCATGACAATGCACTGGTCGCTCAAAGAGAAAAACTTAAAACGAACATGAAACTAATTGCATTTCATAGCTCAGTGGCCACTGATACATTTGGTCACTGTATACGTCCACAGATATTTCCATACTTTGTTTAAATTCATAGACATTCATTTATTCTGCTACCCATTATGATCATTTATGCTACAAAGAAAATTATTTGACGCTGCTCACAGTATTTTGCCATCAGTCCTTAGCTTACACATCTCATATAGTTTTTCATAATGCTTCCTTTTGCCTGTGAATATGTTGTATATAGCTTAGCATTTAATTAAATCTCAGTGTACATATATCAACAGGTTCCTTAGTTCTTAGATAGAAGCTGTAATTGTGTAGTATTTCCATTTACTTTGTGTTTAAGTTAAGTACTCGTATATATCACATTCCTATTTGGTTGTGCCTTCTGTCAGCTGTCGCACACGTGCACAGGTCAATGACTCCTCTCCTACTACTGATGTCAGTGCATATTGTTGAGCATAGACAGCTGAGCTGTAAGCTAACTTCGTTTATACTTTCACTTCGCATGAAGTGGAGTGTTACTTCCCATTGCTGTTAATTTTATGCCTACGTGTACACATCAGAAGAATTACTTAGGCCAATACAAATTACTTTATCTTAAAATACTCTCCAGAAGAAATATTTGACTCAGAGTTATGTACACTATGTGCAATTATCTAGTGATGGAAAGGAAAAATACTACCTAGCTTCAACATTCTATTAAAGCTTTTATGTCTTTGTGGGGGTAGACACCCTTGTCTCTTCCTATTTGCTCATAAACTAACCTGTACGTCCTGGGGTATGGTATTTTGGAAATTACATATGGTCCGGAATAGAGTAATTGCCACTTCTTATTCAGTTTGCCAATTTTTGTGGATTTAGGGTGTGTCCGTAAGAGGACTCACTGTCTTCAAAAAATTGTGTAACATGTTTCAGTTTCTTGTTATAAATTTTCTTTCTATACTTGGCCCTGTTTTCTAGTGTGACAATGGCTTGCTTCATTTTGTCTTTAAGAGTCATTTCTGTAGTGGGTATCTTTGGTATTGGTAACTCCCAATCATTCGTTTGTTTTGTCTGGAACATCAATTCATTTCACAAAACCTGTTGAAAAATGTGGAACATTATTGACAACTTGCATGAAGGAAGTTACATACTCTACCTGTCGGGTGTGTTTGTGAGGGATGTACATCCTAATAAACCAGTTACATTCTTTATAAAGACTCATTCAATTGGGCTTGCTTCTGGGTGAAAAAGGCATACTAATATATGCTTTACGCCCTGTGGGATCATATACTCCATCTGCGATCTTGCTGTTGTATAATTTTCTTTTGCTTACAAAACTTACAGTAATCAGGCTGTTGTGTTATACCTTGCATTAATAACATTTTGATTTCTGCATCTTGCTCTGTTAATTCATAATAGTTTACATGTTAAAAGATATGGCAGTGACTGATGGTCACAGTAAACTTTGGTATTTGTGCCCCACAAAAAATAATTCCCGTATCACAGCTAAACTCTCCAATTCTAACATGCAGTAAGATCTTTCTGCTTCTGATAATGTACGACTAGCAAAACTGATGATCCTGGGTACTTCTTTATCTTCTTCTTCTCGCATATGGAATAAGCATGCCCGCCCCTGAGATGAGGCTCCTGTGCACAGACAAAAATCCTTGGACATATCAGGGTGGCTAAGAATGATTGCATTGACTAATAGCTGCTTAGTATTATTAAAGTCCTCTTGACACTTATCATCCATAACCAAAGCCTATTTTTTCATAACAAGTTGAACAATGCATCACTGTTCATCAGTTGCTGTGGTACAAATTTATGACAAAAGGGTGCTAGTCCTAAAAAAGCTTTTAGTTGTTTTTTATTCCTTGGGGCTAGACAAGTTCACAAGGCATCAACTTTTTTCAGATCAGGTAATATACTTTGTTCTGATACAACATGTCCTAAAAATTTGACTTGCTCCTTTCCAAAAATAGATTTTTTTTAAACTGGCTGTAACTCCATAATCTGAAACTGTTGAAGCACCTGTGCAATGAGTCTGATATGTTCGAACCAAGTGGGTGTGGCTATTAGCATGTTGTTTACATAAACAGTGACTTTACTAAGCAACTCTGGTCCCAAAACCTTGTCCGATGCAGATATAAACACTCCAGCACTAATGTTCAGTCCAAAAGGTAGAACACGGAATTTGTAACTTCTGCCTCCACCATCAAATGCTGTTTATTTTTGGCATTCTTTGTGGAGCTTTATCTTGAAATCGAGTATACTGAAATATTTTCTACTGCAAAACTTTAGAAGCTGTTCGACCAAGTTGTCTGGTCTTATGCATACTGGTACTATAATCTAGCATCGAGAACTAATCTTACAGAACCATCTGGTTTACCTACTGGTAATATAGGACTACAATTGGGTGGAAATGAAGGTTGTATAATTCCCCATTTAATCATGTGATTGACCTCTTCCCTTACTGCCTCTCGTTTTGCCCATGGAACAGGACATGTCTTACACAAAATATTTCATGTGGATAGACTTCACATTTATATTCATAGTCTTTGATTACTCCTGGCTCCTTACTGAAAACATCTGCATACTTAAATAACATGTTAGAAAGTTCTTGTTGTTACATGTCATTTAGTACTTGTGATTCACTTAGTTTCTGCTCTACCATTTGGTAACTAACCTCAGTATTTGCTTCTTGTTCAGTATCAGATTTCTTTGTGAAATATACAGCTGGAAAGGAATATTATACTACTACATTTGACTCTGGTTTGTTTTTGTTAATTTCATTAGGTGTTTTGACTAAATCAATAGAAAAAATCTGATTCTTTACATAAAAGTGGCATTTACCATTACCTTTGTCAATCTGTGTTTTGTATGTTCTAAATGTATTCATGCCAATAAGACAATTAACTATAAGTTTGTAAATTATAAGAAAGTTGCACTTCACTGTAAGTTGTTCAATTTGTAATGGAATAAATGACTGATTCTTAACCAATTTAGTCTTACTGCCTGTAGTACTTTGCACCTTGCAATTTTGTACAGAGAATGTTGAAATTTGCCTCCCTTCTTCAATTCACAAAGAAATGTATTTGACACTAGATTCGTAGTTGAACCTGTATCTAAAATTAACTTTGTGTCAATATTAAATATTTTCACCTTAATGATTGCTTATATTTTTTGTTCTTGGATTCTACTGTATCTAACTCATACTGATACAAATCATCCTTGATGTCACCTTGTTTGTCAAACCTTATGAAACATGTTTGTAGTTTTGCTTTGCCCCCATTCCCTGAGAGGTCAATAGCCTGGGGCTTAACTATGACCGGTTGGTCTTTTCCAATGGCATAGTGTGACTTAATTCATTACTTGGAGTAATTTCAGTTAGTTGCACTGTGTATGTACTGTGCCAATTTGCGTCATCAGCTGCTGTGCAGTTATTTTGCTACCCAAAGGTTGGCTACAGTACAGCGTAACACATGGAGGCATTGTTGCCGTGCATCAGCCACTGCAGTGGCTGACTGTTCCTGCTTATGTTCGGCATAGGACCATGTGATGATGAATTGTAATTTGCTTGTGTGTTGAAATTACCCCTGTTGTTCTGAAAATTTCTTTTAAATAATTTGTTTTTTCCGTTCCTGTTACCGTACTCATTACATCTGGGTATGTGATTTCGCTCTTGTGTGTACCATCCTAGCTGTGTGTTTACATCACGTTTTACTTACTGATTTACGTAACTATGTTGTTGTTGTGCCTGATTTTCTGTTGCTCTAATGCATACAGGTCTTTCCTCATAGAAGTTGATAAAATCAAGCACTGACAAAAAATATTCAGTGTTATGCTCTGTCATTGTGACTAGTTTTATCTAATGTGCAATGGTAAACAACTTTTCAAAATTTTTAACACATCTACCTGTGATATTGGGTTTGGCAGTAGTGTGTCTTGTTCAGGTATTTTTCAAAGAATCCACGTAGGCTACCATATTTGCCATTAAATGGTGTGGGCTTGAAAACCTTGTGTCCGAGTCTTTCTTGCACCACTTCAGACCAATATTTGTTGAGGA
Organism: Schistocerca piceifrons; assembly: GCF_021461385.2. NCBI lineage: Eukaryota > Metazoa > Arthropoda > Insecta > Orthoptera > Acrididae > Schistocerca > Schistocerca piceifrons. The sequence continues at coordinate 366,209,295 of NC_060138.1, read as the reverse complement.
AAGCTTCTTCAAATTCGATATAAGTGCTGCAATGTTCAGCCACTTCAATTGTCCATAAAAGAATATTACCTTGCATATATCCCATGATAAATCTGATTTCTTTGCTTCTGTCCAGTTGCATGGAAATACAGGATGAAAAGCACTGATAAATACTACGAGATTCATTTTTTTACCTTCGGTAGCGAATGTAGGAAAATGTCAATGTGCCAACAAACCTTTGTCTGGCATTTTTGGTCATATTTATGTGGTTATTGTAGTTACCAGTAATTCCGTTTGGTAATTGCTCAGGTATTGGAGTTGTGGGTATGTTTACATTTTGCACTCTACAACTGTCACTAGTACCTGCTGTGGGACTCATGATGATTTGTGGATAAATAACAACAGGTTGTGCTTTGTTCACTGTAGCCTGTGTATTATTTATGTGCATATTTTGAGATCCGGTAACATCTTCTAAAAGATTGCGGGTCCTATTTTCCACAGCTTGTAGATCAAGGTTTACCTTGTTCACTATTTCATCTTTTTTCTGAATAACCTTTCCCATCACATCTGTGTATATCGTGCAATCGGTTACTAACTTCACTGCAATGGTATTACCCTTATCTAACATACCTGCTTCAGCCTGACTAATGTCACTCAGGTTTTCATTGATCTTCTCTCTCTCCTTTTTAGCACATACTGAGTCAACTTCTAATGTTGCTACCCTTAAAGCAAGCTCTTCTGGAGTTAGAGGTACACCTTCGTAGTCTTGATATAGTCTGGTAACGACAGTGGTTAGCTTTTTTACTGTTGAAACCAACTGGTTTTAAATGGTTTCAATGTTTGTGTGTGTGTCTGTGATTTTCTTTATCTGTTGCTGTATTTGATTATGATGTCCATTAAAAGAATCTACTTTCTGTTTTAACTCTGTAATGTTAATGTTAACTCCAGAAAGTACTTCATGATTTACTCGTTTTTCATCTCATTCAATTTTTCGTCGATTTCAGTGCGAAAATTTTTGGCTAAGTTATCGAATTTCTGTGAGACCATGTCTTGCAAATCCTTGAATACTTGGTTTTGTTCTTGCTTCATTGTATTTAGATCTTGTGTAACAGTGTTTTGTTGCTGTTTTACTGTGTTTATATATTGTGTGACTGTTTTCAGATTCTGTGTCAAACTATCAATTTTGGTACTTATATCTTGTTTCATATCACTGAAATTGGTGTTCATATTGTGTTTCATATTATCAAATTTCATGTTTATATTATCATATTTCAAGTTTATGTAAGATAATAGCTGCCACACAGGCTGACAGTTGTAATAAAAAATAATAATAAATATTACTAAGTATTATTAAATATACATATGAAAACACTTTTTAAATTGATATAACATGATTGTGTTATTAAGTATTCTGTGCTTATATGAATTTTTAGGCTATCGGACTTCGTTTCTCACTTCGTCAATCGTAGCTGCAGGCAGAGGACTCTCAGTACACCGGCATTTGTTTGGTTAAGAAAATCCTACTTACTTGGTTTCACTTCACTTGAATAACAAATACTTAATACTAGTATCAAATTTCTTTCTTATTTCAAACATGTGTGATACAAAATACTCGTAGCCATTCATTCTCCACACGGCACTACTTAACAGAACTTCTACATACAAGAGAGTGTGTAAAAATAAAATCATGTACAAAAAATTGAATGAATGTTTTGTTTCATTTGTCTGCGCCTTCTGTGCATTCATAATTAATGTCTTTGCCAATGCTTGTGATTGATCAGTGTTTCATTTTGTGGTTTTTAATAAATCTTAATTTTACGATATCCTGGGGGACTTTCACAATGTACTTAAACAATTCACTGAACATCTGTATGTGAGAGGTGTGTAGGACATTGCGGAGTGTTGTCGTACACATCTATATCGACATCTACATCTACACTACATACTCTGCAAATCACTGTGTGGCAGAGGGTACCCTGTATCATTACTAGTCATTTCCTTTCCTATTCCACTCACAGATAAGAGTGAGGGAAAAACAACTGTCTGTATACCTCCTTATGTCCCCTAATTTCTTGTATCCTATCTCTGTGGTCCTTAAGCAAAATGTATGCAGGCAGCACTAGGATTGTTCTGCAGTCAATTTCAAGTGCCAGTTCCTCAAAAAGAATATCACCTTCCCTCCAGTGCTTCCCATTTGAGTTCCCGAAGCATTTCCATAACACTTGCGTGTTGTTCAAACCTACTGGTAACAAACTAGCAGCCCACCTCTGTATTGCTCTGACATCTTCCTTCAATATGATATGGTGCAGATCACATACAACTGAGCAATATTCAAGAACAAATAGCACTACCATTCCCAAAACATATATATTTCCAAAATTCTTACAATAAACTGAAGTTGACCATTCACCTACCCTATCACAGTCCTCACCTGCTCGTTCCATTTCATTTTGCTTTGCAACATTATGCCCATATATTTAAAAGATGTGACTGTGTCATGCAGGACATTACTAACACTGCATCCAAACATTTTCCTACTCATCTGCATTAACTTACATTTTCTACATTTAATGCCAGCTGCCATTCATCACACCAACTATAAATTTTGTCTAAATCATCTTGTATCATCCTAGAGCCAATCATCTTTGACACCTTAATACACCACACAGTATCATCAGCAAACAACTGCAGACTGCTGCCCACCCTTTCTGTCAGTTCTTTTATGCATATAGAAAATAATATCACACTTCCCTGGGCCACTCCTGATGATATCTTTGTCTCTGATGAACTCTTGCCATTAAGGACAACATGATGGATCCTATAACTTGAGAAGTCTTTGATTCATCATATACAGGTATCTGGGAACCTATTCTGTATGTTCATAACTTCTTTAACTGTCTGCAGTGGGGTAAGATGTCAAACGCTTTTTGGAAATCTAGAAATATGGAATCTAGCTTGTACCCCTTCACCCATAGTTCACAGTATATCATACGAAGAAAGGGCAAGCTGAGTTTGACATTAGCAATGCTTTTTAAACCCATGCTGAATCATGACATAAGATTTTTAGTCTCTGTGAAATTTATTATATTCAAATTCAAAACATGTTCTACAATTCTGCAGCAAACTAATGTTACAAATATTGGTCTGTAATTTTGGGGACCTGTTCTTTTACCCTTCTTATATACAAGAGTCACCTGCATTTTTTTCCAGTCACTTGGGACTTTGTGCTGGGTAAGAGATTTGCCATAAATGCAAACTAAATAAGGGGACAATACTGTAAAGTACTCTTTGTAAAACCAAATTGGGATTCCATCCGGACCTGGTGACCTATTTATTTTCAACTGTTTTAGTTGTTTCTCTACACCAGTGATGCTTCTATAACATTCCTGCATTAATGATTGCTTAAATGCAGAATTTAAAATGTTGGCTTTCATTTTGCAATCTTAAAATGCCACAGCAGACTGGTCAAGGAGTGATTGGATGGAAGCCTTAGACCTGCGTTCACAGTTTTAGATAGGATCAGAATTTTCTTGGGTTCTTGGTCATATCATTGGCTAATAGTTTGATAATAGTTTCAGTTTTTTATGTACTAAGGCATTCACCAAGGTCCTAGGCACCTTTCACTTGAGGCTGTTCAATGAATGTACCTGATAAATTAAGCACTTCTTAACAGTGGCTGATGTGGTGTTCTACACATACCTTAAAACATCAGTCAGATCTCAACTGCCTTAAAAATTCACCACTGAACTGTGGTCAAGGCCAAGTTTGACCACCCAATGGTCAAAGTATGCTGTACTGTGCAACATGGTTGATTCTAAGGAATAATTTGCATGTTAATAGCCTTATTCATAAAAAGTGATGGTGAAAGGAAAAGCTTAATCCACTGAGATTCTTTTGAATGCATTATGGGAACAGCAGTGATCAATGTCTTATAAATAATTACTATTAAAAACAGTCTTGACCACGTGGTCAAGACTGTTTTTAATAGTAATTATCACTGAGATTCTACTCAGGAATTTCCATTGTTACATTGTTGTTTACAATTCATATGATGATATTGGTAACTGCCAATTATCTAAGTACTCCAAGAACAGGTGGCTGTCTACAACAAACATTCTTACTTGTGTTCAAGCTAACAGGCATTACTAATAATTTTTATAGTTTTTTACTTTCTTACTAATGTTTGTCTGAAGAACTTATTTTGCACCAGAGTCACAACCTACACTTTAAACCCTAGAAAAGAACAGAAAATCTCATGGAAGTTATATCTGTTTATTTTATTTTGCTTGCGAATCCAGTTATTTTCTCCATACCTGCACATTTTAATCTCTGTTCTACTGATGTGTGTCAGATAATTTAAGTATCAAACCTGTAAGTCCATATAACTATGATGCATTAGCATATTTAGGTAACTATACTTCAACATTCAGCATATATGTAAAGAAAATCTTTCGCACATTTATTCTGGAAAGATCCAAGTTTAGAAACAATTTCATTATTTAAACATTTGATTTGGCTCTGTGCCCTTCAGGATGGAAAAAATGATATTACACTTAACATAACATTAATTAATCGAGAAGAAAAGCTCTTACTAATATTAGGATAATAAAACCCAATAAATGAAGCAAAATCCGAATACTGTACCAAGTTTGTGCTGTATTGTGTGAGAATCTTGAATTCTGTTTGTTATTGTTTCTTTATAAGCAATTTGTAGTGGACCAAGTTCAACTGGTATTCTATAGTGGGTAATTATGCGATTTTTTATTACATCAAGATGAAGCTCTCCCATTCCTGAAACCAAAGTGCAGGTTATAATAACAATAACAATACAGTAGTAAAAAGAAATCATAGAAGTTATCAGTGAAGTTCATCAATCTGATAGCTGAAACATGTTTTGCTTCTATCACTATCTCCAAGTCCTTTCCATATTGTTCACCTAACTTTGAATCATGAAGTTATAATAAGTCATAATTACTATCCAGATGTGAAAGTGACATCAAGGCCTTTGGAAAAATACGAGGGCTGAATCTTTAATAACAGCAACTATTTATTTACAGCTTGTACAAAATAGATACGTGTTTCAAAGTTTTACTGACTTTCAAAGTAGTCACCAGCATTGTGAATAACATGTTGCCACTGATGTGGAAGTTGTTGGGTACTCTTAGCAGTGCCACTTGTGTTGACAATGTGAGCGGTGCGGTCTATTGCCAGAAAAATTTGTAGCAGTTCTGAAGCGAATGCTGTGAAGCGTTTCCTTCAGTTTAGAAATTGAGTTGAACTCACGAGGGCTGAAGTCAAGGCAGTGCTGTAGGTGGTACAATACTTAGCAGCCCCATCAGTCAAACAAATCAGTAACAGCTTGCACTGTACATGCTTGAGCATCGTCCTGCAAAATGATGGTCAGGTCCTGCAGAAAGTGTCATCACTTCTGTCTCTAAGCTGGTCATAGGTTGTGTTCCAAAAATGAACAGCATAGAGACAGAAGTGATGACATTTTATGCAGGTGCTGACCATCATTTTGCAGGACAATTCTCAAGCACGTACAGTGCAAGCTGTTACTGATTTGTTTGACTGATGGGGCTGATAAGTGCTATACCACCTATTGCACTCCCCTGACGTAAGCCCTTGTAAGTTCAACTCAGTTTCTAAGCTGAAGGAAACACTTCATGGAATCTGCTTCAGAGTTGCTACAAATTCGTCGGGCAATAGCCCACGCTGCTTGGACTGTCAACACAACTTGCACTAATAAGATTATCCTACGACTTCCACATCACTGACAATGGGTTATACACAATGCTGGTGACTACTTTGAAGGTCAGTAAAACTTTGAAACACCTATCTATTTTGTACGAGCTGTAAATAAATAATTGCCACTATTAAAGTTCCAACCCTCATAATACTCTGCAACAGCAGAGATAAGGTTGCAAATGATGAACACAAAAGAAAATCGCGACCAATTTTCTGAAAATTCTTAGAATATATGCATGTTCTTTCTAACAAAAGGCCCACTGGCTTAATGAATGGAACAGTCAGAAACCAATATGTATTATCATCTCCTCCTGAGCATTACTTTGAATTTTAAGCTTATAAGCAACTTTTTTTTATGAATTTACTACATCTAGATTTCTTTGTATCATAAGAACCTGCTAATACTGTTTGCCCAGTTTCTTCATTGACTGAAACCCTTAAGCTGGGATCTTCTTTTTGCAGTTCCACAAGTGCAGTTTCAAGTTGCTGCTGGTAGGCCTATTTGTATTAAAAAGAAAGTAACAATTAACATATTAAAATGTAATAAATAAACTGTCAATGAATAAAAAGACATGCAGATATATAAAATACATATTCACAGATTTTGTTTAAACTCTGTGTGGTTGTGCAGGACTGACATGATCGTGAAAAGATGAAGTTGGTCATATATGATTTCAGAACAGTAGAGTACTTTGTTTCAATTTAAAAGTAAAGCTAAGAGTATTTTTTGCAAGAAAGTAAAACAAAAACCAGCTATTTTTAATAATATTAAGATCAAATAGTGTCTTTATTGGTTTAAAACTGACAGGTTCATAGTCAAGATAGCTGCTTACATTTAAAACTAGATTTAGATTATGTATGTTTCAGAAATATGTGGTAATTCACTCCAAGTTAAAAGTATGGCTAAAAGTACTTCTTACAAGAAGTAAGAAAGTAAACCAGCCACTAATAACAAAGCTATTTATTAAGATCAGATAGTGTCTTTACTGCTTTCAAACTGACAGGTCCATAATCAGATGGCTGTTCAAATTTAATATTACATTTGTCTTAGGCTTTACATGTGGTGTTGGCTGTTTTTCACTGCGGCAAAAGTTCCATGGGCCATGGTGCCCTACAGAAAACACCATAAATGGACTTTCCAATGAACTAATTTTGTAAGATAAGGGCTATCCTGGCAGAAGCACAAAGCACTACTTTTATATCTACATCCATATTCTACAAATACTGCTAAGTGCATGGTGGAGTTTACTTCCAATAATGCCATGTATCAGGGCTTCTTTCCATTCCATTCAGAGTAGAACTGAGGGAAGAATAACTGTTAAAATGACTCTGTGTGTAATGTAATTAGTCTAATATTGTATTTGTGCCCTCTATGGCAGTTCCATACAGCTTGCTGAAGTATATTCATGGATACCTCACTTTATCTTACTACTTAAAATTTTTAAGTAGGCTTTCATGAGATAATTGGTGCTTACCTTCAAGCTTCAGCCAGTTAAGGTTTCTCAGCAATTCTACTACATTCTCATATGGGCAAACATACCTGTGGCTATTCATGCTGCCCTTCTTGGTATATATTCAATATTTTCTGTTGATTGTACTTAGTATAGATCCCGCCCACTTGAGCAGTATTCTAGGAAGGGTCAGGTGACCTTTTCAGTCTCCTCTGTAGACTGATAGTACTTTCTCTGTAGCATACTTATGAAGCAAAGTCTCTGCCACCAACTTTACTTATGACTGAACATGTGTGATCATTAAACAACAGAAATGCTAGGTTGGAATACCAGCAACATTAAGAAACATTATTACAGACAGCAACTTTCCTCAAAGCCTTCTTCAGCACATAAAACACAAACACATTTACACAGGCAAGCACACCTCACACTCATATGACTGCTACCATTGGCAGCTCCAATCAGAATTTGATTGTTACACGAATAGCAATCAGGAGTAGAGCACATAAGGGTGAAGGATAGCAGGGCATTGGGGGAGGGGTGGAGAAGTGCAGTTTCTGGCAGGGCATGCAGGGACTAGAGACTGCCAGGTGCAGCAACAGGAGGTGGGGCATGGGAGGAGTGGTGGGTCGGGTGGGGAGGAAGGGGGGGGGGGAGGGGGGGGAAGGGGAGTGGAAAAGGAGAGGAACAGGAAAGGAAAGGAGAGGAAAAGGAAAGGAGCAAAGAAGGAGAGGAGTTAAAAAGCATAGGAGCAGGGAAACGGAAAGGCCAGGTGCATTGGCAGAGGGCAGTGCACAAAGAGGGCGATAGATCGTGAAAAGAGATGAGATGATAGGATGAGGGAGCTGAAACAGTTGAGTATAAGGTGTGTGGGCAATAGGTGATCATACTTTAAGGCCAAGATTATTTTTGGGAGAGGAGAATGTGTAGTAAGGATAACTCCCATATGCACAGTTTAGAAAAGCTGGTGGTGAAGGGGAGGATCCAGATGGCCTGGGTTCTGAAGCAGCCAGTGAAATCAAGTATGTAGTGTTCAGCATCACGTTGTGCAGCAGGGTGGTCTACTTTGCTCTTGGCAACAGTTTAGTGGTGGCCATTCATCCTGGTGGACAGCTGGTTGGTAGTCATACCAATATTAAAGCTGTGCAACAGCTGCTGCAGAGCTTTTATACTTGAACAACATGGCTGCTATCATATGTGACATTAACTCTGATGGGGTAAGATAAGCTTGTGACAGAACTGGAATAGGAAGTGCTGGGTGGGTGGATTGGGCAGGTCTTGCACCTGTGTCTTCCACAGGGATACGATACCTTGGCAAAGGATTGGGATTGGTAGTGGCATAGGGATGGGCTAGGATCATGTAGACATTAGGTGGGTGAAAAACCATCACTTTAGGAAGAGTGGGTAGGATCTTGGATAGGACATCCATCATTTCAGGGCACAATGATAGGTAATCAAAGCCCTGATGAAAGATGTGGTTCAGTTGTTCCAATCTGGAGTGGTATAGGGTGATTTTTGGGGGGGGGGGGGGGGGATTTTGTAGCTTGTACTTGGGGTTGGTGGGAGACTAGAGGATGTGTGGGGAAATGGCACGGGAAATCTGTTTGCAGACCAGGTCTGAGGGATAGTGCCTGTTCATGAAGGCCTTGGTAAGACCTGCATACTGAGAAAGGGGGGTCCTTGTCACAGTAGTTATGATGTCCCTGGGTAGCAAGACTGTATGGCAGGAATTTTTTGATGTGGAAGGGATGGCAGTTGTCAAAATGTTTGTACTGTTCGTGGTTGGAGGGTTTGATGTGGGCAGAGGTGTAGATGGAGCCTACCCTCTCCCCTCCCCTCTGCTTTCCCCCTCACCCCACCACACACACACCACACCTCCTCTAGTCCCTGCATGTCCTGCCAAACAGTGCTCTTCTCTCCCCTCATCCATACCTTGCTATCTATCCCTCCCCCTTTCCTGCCCCACTCTAAATTACTATTCACATGACAGTCGCATTCTCGCCAGAGCTACTGATAGTGAGGATGATTTTAGGTGAGGGTGCTGTAATGTAACGGACTACTGAAACTACCAATACCACCAGCTGGTGAGGTGTGCAGTGCCATCAATCAACTTGAAGGAGCAAGTGAACTTTAACTACGTAAAGATAAACATATTATTATTTTGTTACAAAACAGTTAATATAAGGACAATCATGAGGTATATTGCCACAGAACTATATTATAAACACTTTTCATTTTTCATACTATGTTTTTCATATATGTAAACATGCAATGTGTAAAATATCGATATACAACCAAGGTTGGCAGTACTGCACAGTTGGAAAAGCTGTTACATTGAAAATTATTGAATATCATCACGATCAGCATTTATAAAATAAAAGTTGGAAGTTTAAATATGTGTCAGTTCTTACGCAGCAGAATACACACCCTGGACCTCAAATTGATTTAACAAACACCTGATGGTGAGATTCATCACTGGACCACGAGCGTGCAACTATGACCAATAAATGTAAGAAAGTTATATTACTCTAAATTCAAATTGTGATGATACCTTTCTTTCTCCATGTCTTCAACCCTGTATGTACTCTGTTGTTAGAGTGAACAGCGTGATGGGGACTTGTGGTTGACTAGGCACACCAGGGAGACCACACAGGTTTAAAATGATAATTTTTAGCTTAATATACTACTACTGATAATAATTAATATTTGTTCCCTGGAGAAAGAGGTGCATTACAGTGCTCGTGCTCAACATCATGGTCATCAGTGGCTAGCTGCCGATAGTAACAGTCATGCGTGCAAGAAGTGTACTTGCTTTTTTTTGTGTGTGTGTGTGTGTGTGTGTGTGTGTGTGTGTGTGTTTTCTTTGCTGAAGGAGGCTTTGACTGAAAGGTATAATGTGTGCCGTCTTTTCATGATGTCTGCCTGCAACTGAACAGGTCATATTTAGAGTGAGTAACAATCTATCCTTCTCCTTATTAATCATAAGTGACATCTCATCTCATATCCCCCACCAGATACTACACCTAGATAGTTGTACATCTTGACTAATTCCAATGGAAGGCATTGCTGCAATAACCAGGTAAGTCACATTTACGTATTTTCAAGTAAAACATAAGAAACTGGGCACAACTTGTAAAAATATTTTTATCAGTCTTGTCTTTGCCCAATGGGTCACCAGTACACTGTAATAGTTTATTTCATAACTAAACCAAGCTTCATTATCATATTTACTCACTTGGACTTGTCATTCTCTTTGCATTAAACAACCCTGTTCTGTGAAAATTATTTCAAATAAACAAGTAAATGAGGGAATAACTACTAGCACTTTACTAGTTACTGAATATTATGAGGAGTCTACAGAATTGCAATAAAATGGTTGCCCTGATATAAGTCATAGCTTTGGAAAATGAATAAGAAGTTCATTGTGTTTCTCCTTCTAATGTACTGGCTGTAGGATCCACAACAGTTCTGTCAAAGACCACCATATTATAAAATTCCATGTCTGAGGCTGGTACATACATCTTGGCAAGCTTCATGACATCTTAATATTTTTCAGGAATAGCTGGTAAAGGTTTATAAAGTTTATTCTCAGAAAAAGTCAATGTAGTTTACGCTTTCTGAATGACAAAATCATGATAGATAAGTTGTCATAATTATGAATTACAGTGAACTATGTGCTTGTGTTCAGTGAAGTATTCAAAGAAACTCTACTATGAAAAAGTAAATTTCTCATTATCAGCAGTCTTAACGTTGGACCAAGACAACTTTTTTAGGTGGAATGAGAAATGTGTATATTACATACAAGAGATACCACTGCAGATATATTTTGCACAAAGTTTTATTTCTTTTATATTCCAGAATATGACTACTGTTGGTGCAATGACAAGTGTGATGCCCCAAGGACAGAAAACCCCAATTAACAAACTTTGTGAAAACTTAAAAAGTAGGGCATAGCATACAAAAAGGAGAGATAAAAGGAAAGGATTTTTGTAGATTCTTTATCAAACATCTACAGAATAAATTCACAATCATATGAATGAAGGTTAAATCCAAGAAAGTAGTTCAGTCAAAGATAACATTTACCATGGAAGAGAGTTTTAGCCGCATTGGAAAGGAAATTCAATGCACCTACAACGCAACACGGATATGTAAATGTTCAGTTAATTAGTTGCTCTTGAGTGACTCTAGAGCACTTTTGCAATAGTTGTCTGGACACAAACGCTATTAGATTGTTTCAGTTTTGGAAGTTTGATAATTCGTGAGGTAGAGACTGAAGTATTGCTCAGTCATTCAATTGATGAAAGTTAATCTTTACTGTTCTCAACACGACGATATAGTAAGACGAGTGTTAGACTTCAATTGAGTGATATTGGTTTATCGGACTTAGCCTTCATACTGATGAACAGTTACAAACCTTGAGAGCAATGGATCAATGACAGAAAAACAATACATAGTCTTGGGGAGGACACAATAAAACGAAGACATGAAGAAATAAAAGTCTGCCGATTAGTCAAAAGTTGTCATCAGTGTCACGATTACTGAACTGAGCATAAGTTAATCTTGAATTATATTTCGGTGTGCATGTGTTGTAGGGACAAACAATTAATTACAGAAAGAACAATAGAATCTGTGTCAAACGGACAATACAATGTGTATTAATGCAAGCTGATTGACTCTTTAAGCATTTTAAGTGACTAAGTGAATACATGAATAATGGACAGTGAAAAGTTACATCAGTTACATCAGACCATTGTTAATAACTTGGCATAGCAACGGAATAGTAGGCAGCAAAATTTCATTCTCACTATGTATGATGTGAAAAATAACCGTAATGATGAAATCAAGAATCAAGATTTTATTTCATCACGGATCTAACCAGGCATAAAAATAAACAATTGCACTTTACCAGTTTGCACAAGTTGAGAAGACCATTGTGGTCAGACAACAGAATATTTCTAAACCACGCAAGGAGTTGTGTTCTTACGAGAGTTACAGTACTGTTCCACATCATACGATGAAGATGAACATTGTTATGAGACCCGTCTCCTCCCAGTGAGTGAAGAAGCAGGGAAGGTATGTCACACAAGGCAACTCAAGAGAATGTACAATTCTTACCAGAAACAGCCAACATCAACAATTCCTCTGCTGGTGTTATTCTGAATTGGCCCCATGGACAAGTTTCATTCTTCCTCCATACGTTGACTGATTTTCAAACTATTCAATAACTGTAAGATTAATTTTCAACCAAAGTGAACATATCCAGTTACTGCAACACTGCCTTCAATTGTGACTCACTGATGTTGTCACCAGAAGATACTACGTTTTTTCCATTTTATAAAGTTCACATATTCACATTTCTGAACAATGAAAGCAAGTTGCTATTATTTGCAACTTTTTGAAATCCTATCAAGGTCTGACTGTTTATTTGCATAGCCTTTTTTGGACAGTGCTTCATCACAGATAACAGCATCATCTGCAAGAAGTCTGAGGTTACTATTAATGTTGTCTGCCTGATTATTAATACACAGCCAGAAAAAAAATTAGTACAATCTTTTAGAGGTTTGACATTACCCTGTTGGAACAAAACATCAGCTTCCTGTTGTAATAATGGCAAAAGAATGTGACTAACAACATTCTACACATACTGAGTGCTGGTTACCATCCCTTCCAGAAACACCAAATGAGAGTTGTAGCTGATCAAACCCCACACTATAAGGCCTGGGATGGGGCTAGTGTGTCTTGGGTGAATGCACTCTATAAGATAGTGCTCACCAGGTCTACATCATATGCACAGACATCCATCACTTGCATGCTGCAGAATCTGCTTTCATCACTGAAGACCACAGCACACCGTTCCACCTTCCAAGTGATCCTCTGATGGCACCAGTTGAGCAATAAATATTGATGTTGTGGCATGAGTGGAAGACAAGCTAGTGGTGTGTGTGCCCCTAGTCCCACTGCTAATAACCAGTTTTCAACAGTTCGTATTGCCATGTCTGAGCTCACAAGCCCTTTTATCTGTTCTGTAGTAGCTGTACGATCTGCCACTGTTGCCCTTATGATACGACAATCCTAGTGGTATTGCATAACTGACACAGCACTTGCAATTTCTGTGGCAATTCTCCAGAAGGACCATCCACCACTCACAAGGTTACAACTTAACCCTTTCATACTTACTCAGCTGGCCACAGGAAGCACGAGTGCATCTCCATTGCATGGTGTCTGCTTGCTTCACAAGTTTACACCACCCTAAACCTTCTGTCTGTGAGCATTCCCTATTAAAGGGTGGATGCAGACGGTGCCCTGGTAGCTATGCCTAGTGGTGTGAAATGCCTGGGCTTTTAAAATTGGTGCAAATGACCAGGTAAACGCCTGAACAAATGCAAAAAATTCATAAATGTCTGGGAATTTATGCATTTTAAAGATTAAGTGATAAGCGGCACTTATAAAAAAATTAAATCTAGTATTTTGTAGTGGAAAAGATGTTTTGCAGCACTGTTTCTGTACTGCTTGGGTAAGCATGTTGAATGTTGGAATGTAACTGTTTGTACTCCAAGATCCAGTTAGATTCTTTTTCCTTAACCATCTCGCAATTGTTCAATATCCTATTGTCTATAACACTTTAAATAACATAAAGATGAGGTTATGTTGCTTCTCACTCAACCACAAAAACTTGAATGGCTGTTAGACACTCAGACCAATGTTGCCAATTCCATTTAACTAAATAACCCACAGAATTGCAAGAATCACCTGAAATTATCGGCCACTCATGCAAAATTTCATCTACTATTTGGAATAATGGCACAGCATTAATATTTACTTAGAGTAACTGGAATTAGAGTAAAAACAATTATCCATAATGATTTTAATTGGCAGTGTTGCATGTGCCAATTCCAATTCCATGATTCTGAGAATCGCTGAGGCTCTAGGAATCAAACAATTCCACTGTCTTGGGAATCAATTCTTTGTTATTAAATCTTTTTATGTTAGTTTTCTCATTTTATGACAACAATGAAGTCATACCAAAGTAAATAAAAAAAATAAAAAAATAGAGCGGAATAGAATTTTTTCCACTGAAAATAGTTTAACATTTAACATTTATCATAAAGAAATACATGCAAGCTGTTTAAACATTCAGTAATAATTTTATTATTAATAACCATTCTTCAATAATACTCAGAGATCTGATATGGATTATAAAGTGCACTACAGTACAAAGATCAATGGTGCGTGCGTGCGTGTGTGTGTGTGTGTGTGAGAGAGAGAGAGAGAGAGAGAGAGAGAGAGAGAGAGAGAGAGAGAGAGAGAGAGAGAGACCAACACTGGCAAAAAAAAAAGATAAGCAGCTATCAGCAACATGTGCCATTGCTTTGTACAGCAAGTTGGAATGCTAATTAAAAAAAAAGAAGGAAGAATTATATACATAGGTTTAAGTGTAAGCATTTATTAACTTTTAGTATCGGGAGTATCATCCCATCCCTTATTTTAATTGCTAAATTATACATTCTAGTAGTAAATACTCTAAAAATTCCTTTTCTCCTCCATAAATACCCAGAGTGTGGGCACTTAAAACTGCTTTGGGCAAATTCCCAGGGAAACGTTCATTTATAAATGTCCTGCGCACTCGGCATTTTCCCGACCTAAATCACTAGCTATACCACTATGATATCTCAAAGTCTTTTGCAGTGGCATGACTGAATAAAATCATCTTGGATCTTGTGTACTTTTTTGAGGCAGCCATTACAAGAGGTGCTGGGTCTCTTGGCCCAACAGTTCCCACCTGGAACTGTCAAGTTGTTCTGCATGTAATGATGACAATATATATTGTATATTAATGACCTTGCAGACCACATTAATAGTAATAAATATTTAGTCAGATATTGATAAGATTTCAACATGGTGTAGATATCGGCAACTTAGTAATAAATATTCAGTCAGATATTGATAAGATTTCAACATTGTGCAGATATTGCCAACTTGGTCTAAATGTTCAGAAATGTAAAATTGTGCACTTCACAAAATGAAAAAACATAGTATCCTATGAATATAACATTAATCAGTCACTGCTATATGAAATGGAATGACCACACAGCACATAGGTTTAGCTGTGGGTAGAGCAGGTGGTAGACTTTGGTTTATTGGTGGAATACTGGGGAAGTGCAATCAATCTACAAAGGAGATTTCATACAGATCACTCATGCGACTTGTTCTAGAATATTGCTCTAGTATGTGTGGGACTGTACCAGATAGGACTAACAACAGAAATTGAATCTATATGGAGAAGGAAAGAACAAATGGTCACCAGTTTGTTTAATCCATGGGAGAGTGCCACAGAGATACTGAACGAACTGAACTGCAACACACTTGGGATAGACAGAAACTATCCCAAGAAATATCTGTAAACAAATTTCAAGACCCAGCTTTAAATGATTGCTCTTTGAATATACTACAGCTCCCTGTGTATTGCTAACATACGGACTGTGAAGATAATATTAGAATAATTACTGCATGCACAGAGGCAGTCAAGCAATCATTCTTCCCACACTCCGTATGTGAATGGAACAGGAACAAACTCTAATAACTGTTACAATGGAATGTATCCTCCCCCATGCACCTCATGGTGGTTTGCAGAGAATAGATGTAGATGTAGATGTAGATACTTCTTGTACTGCAATGAATATTATGAGATGATGGATGGCATAGTGATTGAGTCACCACTGTCACTAGCAGTTGAGAATTTCTTCATAGAGCACTTTGAGGAGCAGGCACTGAACTCTGCAACATTGTGTCCATCTTGCTTCCTATGGTACTTCAATGACACATTCCTGGTATTGCCTCACACTGAAAATGCATTGCAGTAGTTTGTCAATCGCATGAATGGTGTCCATTGCAACATTAGTTTCACTACTGAAAAGGAAAAAGATTGCAAGCCACCATTCTTACACTTTTTTCGTTGAGCGGAAACCAAGAGACTGGCTTGGTCATTCAGTGTACAGGATACCAATGCACACTATTTGATATTTCAATAGTTTTCACCACCCTGTACACCACAAAGTGATCCTGAATATTTTAGTACACACAGCGAAGATTATTTCTTATGATGGCGGACAATGTTGAAACCATTAGCAGCACATCTACCCCAACTAGCACATGCAGTTATCATATCAAAATCAACATTGACTTTCTAGGTGCGCTAATTTTTTTTTCCAGTAATATATATATCATGAACCACGGAACTTGCAGTTGGTGGGGAGGCTTGTGTGCCTCAGCGATACATATAGCCACACCGTAGGTGCAAGCACAACGGTGTTGAGAGGACAGACAAATGTGTGGTTCCTGAAGAGGGGCAGCAGCCTTTTCAGTAGTTGCAGGGGCAACAGTCTGGATGATTGACTGATCTGGCCATTTAACACTAACCGTAACACTAGCTGTAATTTTCCCTGAGGGCATGCAGCTTTACTGTATGGTTAAATGATGATGGAATCCTCTTGGGTAAAATATTCCGGAGGTAAAATAGTCCCCCATTTGAATCTCTGGGCAGGGACTACTCAGGAGAACATCAGTTCTCCACGGACCTGTCTTGCTAAGTGGCGTCTTCAGTGATGTCTTGATTGTCTTTACTCCTGGAGCTTCAACAATGGCTATCACTTTTCCACTTACAAAACCGTCTGTGTGAATTTCTCGCTGGACAAATGGTTTCTCGCACCATCTTCACATCTTGGGCCTGTTGCCCTTGGATTCATTTAAACTACAAAATTCATGGAGCTCATGCTTGATGGGAAACTCTCTTGGTCCTCCCTATCTCTTACCTGGCAGCCCGCTGTACTCGGTTCCTCAGTGTCCTACGTGTCCTCAACAGTACTTCCTGTGGTGCTGATCAAACCACCCTCCTCCTTTTTTTGTTCGAAACTTGACTATGGGTGCTTTATTTATGCATCTGCACGTTCATCCCTCTTACGTTGTCTCAACACCATCGTGGCATCCGTTTGACCACAGGCACATTTTACACTAGCCCAGTTGAGAGTCTGTATGCTGTAGCTGCTGAACACCATCACAGTCCTACCACCGTGACTTTCTCCTCAGCAGGTATTCATGCTGTTTATCTGCCATGTGTTGTCACCCATCCTATGCCTCCTTGTTCGATAATACCTTTGATCGCCAGTATGGGTCGTGTCTTTCTTCTTTGTTACCTCCTGGAGACCACTTTCGGCTCCTGCTACAGCGGCTTAACTTCTTATTATCTGCAACTTTCCCAGTGGGTGTGAACCCTTCACCATCCTGGCCTTGTGAAGTTGCTCTTGTTAACATTGGCCTTCACTCTCTTCCTAAGAACACTACTCCAACCTCGGTGTATCACCTTCAGTTCCATGACCTTTGCACGGAGCTTTGCAACAGTACCTTTGTATGCACTGATGGCTCTTGGACTGAACGTGGGGTCGCATGTGCCTTCATCATTGGCACACGTGTCTTTTGATATTGGCTTCTGGCAAAGTGCTCAGTATTTACAGCCAAGCTGTTCGGCCTGTGCCAGGCCACAGAGTAATCTGGCAACACAGCCTTTTCAATTGTGTCCTCTGCTCAGACTCACTCAGTGCCCTTCAAAGTCTATGTGCGCTGTACATCTCCCATCCCTTAGTGCAGCGGGTCCAGGAAAACTGTCACTTGTTCACTCTTGGTGGAGCCAGTGTGATGCTTCTGTGGGTTCCTGGTCGCGTCAGGCTGCCACGAATGACGCTGCAGACGCTGCTGCCAAGGCTGCAGTCCTCATACCTCAGCCAGAAAGTTCCTGTGTTCCCTCTGACGATCTCTGTGTTGCTGTCCATCAGGAGGTGGTGTCCCTTTGGCATCACCAATGGTCCTCCCTTTACAGGAAATAAGCTCCGGCTTATTAAGTCTCTCCCATTGGCTTGGATAGCCTCCTCTCAGCCCTCCCGCCGGGAGGAGGTCATTTTAACTAGTCTGTGCTTTGGGCACTGCCTTTTTAGTCATTGTCATTTGCTAAGTGGTGCTACCCCACCACTTTGTACACATTGCGCCCAAATTTTAACTGTCTGCCACTCCCTGATGGAATGCCCATTTTTTAACCATTTACGTTCCTGTTTGAGTTTGCCGTCTGAGTTGTTGTCCATTCTAGCAAATGATTTATGGGCTGTTGACCATGTTTTACTTTTTATTTGCCAAAGAAATATGGTGAATGCCATTTAATTTTTAGTTTTGGACCTCTGTTTCAGTTTGGTGTCTTTTTTTAGCCCTTTTTCCACATGCCTGTTTTTAATGGTCTTCTATTATGTCAATAGCAACTGACGTATAATCATTTTTTAACTTCTCTCTGTCTTTGTGTTCTATAGTTTTGACTTGAGTGCGTACAGCCCTAGCTGTTTTTTGCGCCCCAAAGCAAAACAAAATCAAAATATTTCTCTCTCTCTCTCTCTCTCTCTCTCTCTCTCTCTCTCTCTGTGTGTGTGTGTGTGTGTGTGTGTGTGTGTGTGTTTACATACATTTAAACTGCCTTTTTGTGTCTTTATATGCAGGAAATTACTGCATGGATTTTGATCTAGTTTGTAACAATAGATTAATTACCATTAACATATGTGAATATAATCTGTAATTTCATAAAAGAGAAAGGTTGGCCCTCAGTTTTAAACAATATAACACCAGATCTAATTTTGCGCTTAGTTTATGTATGTAACTGATTTTCTAATTTATTTTAACTATTCCTAGATAGTATCCTTTGTTATAGGGCGAAATCAGTAATTGTTTTGTAACTTAAATTCTATTGTTGACATATGAACAAATATAAATTCTGTACTAATTATAAATGTTAGTAATCTTAAAGTATTTATTTGGCTCTATTCAAAAACAAGTTAGCAAACCCAGCCCTTAATTAATTCCACAGTAATTAACAGTTTTGTCAAAAGTATTGCTTGCTTAACTATATTTGTTAATTTCACAATTTAAACAAATAATTCAGCCTAATTCTTGCAGTAGAAGAAACTGTTAAAAAGAACCAATTTTTCGATGTATTCAGTTAATTTAACGACTTAAGTTTTATTGCAATGTCTGTAAATTTAACTTCAAACAATGTGTAGTTTCAGTATCTATTATTGTGAGGATATATAAGGGCCCAATTTCTGGTCACAAGACAGTCAGTCCACGGCCGAGTTTCGAACGAGGAACCTGTGTTGGTTAGAACAACAACAACATTTCATCTTAACTGTGAAATAAGTGTTACACAATTAGGCTGTGTGTTAAAACAATGACAGTGGCTGCTCCATACATACCTTTCTATTCTTCAAGAACTGTGAACTTTGTGGTTATGTTTTTTCACTGCTCGTAGATGTTCAACAGTAAGCTATAGTAGCAACCCATTATGAGGCTTATTGAAAGTTAAACAATAGTGCACTGGCCTATAAATGTGTATGGGGGGGGGGGGGGGGGGGGGTTGAAAACTGAAAGTAAAAGACAGTGAAACACAAATGTGCATCTGTCGGATATATAATTTATAGTAGACAGTACTGCACGTCCACTCCCTATTTTTTCAGCCAGTACATCGACTCTGAGGACAACAAACAAAGAAACAAAGTAGGTGAACCACTACACCGTGTAAAGCCAGGCTAGGTCACTAGTTACAAGTATTTTAAGTGAAGTTCTGGCAGAATGTAAATAATTAAGGAGTAAAGGAGACCACTCTCTAAATAGCAGAAGCACTGAGTCACTGACAGGCACACAAAAAAGGATGAAAACTTCCCTAACTTTCAGACAAACCCTTTGACAAGCTATAGTAAACATACATATGTATACCTCCCTGTGCACCTTCTCCACCCCTCCCCCTCCTACACACACACACACACACACACACACACACACACCACTATGTAACTACATTGTGCCAGCTGAGCACACAATAGCAGGTGTGTGAGGTAAGAATGCATGAGGGAGAGGCAGTAGGTGCACACACAGGCCCCAGAGTCAGTTCACCCATCTAGCACATTCAACTGCAGTCATGCGACACACGACAATGATGATGAGCAGTCATGGATTGGAAGGAAGTAACATGCAAGAAGAAGGGGAAACTGTTGGGTGGGGTTGCGTGTGCAATGGTTCAGTGGAAATTGAGGCCAGGAGGAGAATGTGTTTTAAGGATAACTCTCATCTCATCTGTGCAGTTAAGAAAAGCTGGTGGTGAAGGGCAGGACCTAGATATCCCAGGTTGTGAAGCAGCCATTGAAATCAAGCACGTTACACTCAGCAGCGTGTTGTGCCATTGATCCTGTTGGACAGCTGGTTGGCAGTCATGCCCACATAAAAAACTGTGCAGAAATTGCAGAAAAGCTGGTACACGACATGGCTGCTTTCACATATGGCCTGCCCTCTGATGGGGTAGGGTTAGCATGTGATATGACTGCAGTTGAATGTGCTGGATGGGTGAACCGAGTTGGTCTTGCACCTTGCTCTGCCACAGGAATATGGACCCGATCACAAGGAGATGGGAGTGGCATAGAGATTAACCATGAAGTTGTGTAGGTTGTGTGGGCAGCAGAATACCACTTCAAAGAGGGGTGAAAAGGATCATAAGTAGGACATCCTAATTTCTGGGCATGATGATCAATAGTTGAAGCCCTGGTGAAGGACACAGTTGAGTTATCCTAGTCAAGGATGATATTGGTTGATGAGGGGTGGGGGTCGGGTGGTTGGGCACTCCTTTATACCTGCTTCTTGGGGATGGTGGGGCCATTAGAAGTGTGTGAAAATATGGCACAGGAAATCCATCTATGGGCTTGGGAAATAGTGCCTGTGAGACCTTCAGCATAGTGAGCAAGGGAATTCTTGCCACTGTAGATATTCCATCAATGGCTAGCCAGGCTGAATGGGAGTGATTTTTTGGTGTGGAAGAGATGACAGCTGCTGAAATGTAGTGGTGGTTAGTGTGCCTGATATGGACAGATGTATTGATAGACCCATCTCAAACACAAAATCTGAGACATTATTACTAACATGTATTGAAAAGTAAATCTGAAAATCCTTGCAATGTTCTAATAGGTTTTTTGGGGACAAATGAGTTATCAAGTTATTTCCATATTAATGGGGGGGGGGGGGGGGGGGGAAGGGGGGGGGCAGGCAGCTTTGTAATAGCATGGATTTTATTAGACTATGTAAATAAATATTTTGGGGCAAAATATTCATTGTTTATGAATTTGTAAACAGACTGTGATACTTTGATATGATTTGTAACAATAAATGGACCAATTTCATATACAGTATGAGAAATTGTCAATTTATGTGCATACAATGTCTCAGAGTGAATGCCCTAGTCAATATAAGTTAAACACAATTTTATGCTGAATGTATATTTGTAACTGTCAAACACACACACACACACACACACACACACACACACACACACACACACACACACACACACACAGCTGTACAGCTACACTTTGCAGGCTGAATACACTGTATTTGACTGTGGGTTGAATGGGGCTAGGGATTGTGTTTGATGGAGTGAAGATGGAGAAACGACACAGGGTATTGGAGGGAGAATTATAGAATGGTGGCTGACAGGTCAGAGGGAGGTGACAGGTGCACAGGATAGCAATTTGGAGGAGGAGGAGGCAGCAGGTGAATGGGATAGAATGTGACACAGTAAACTACAAAACCACAACAAAGGATGAAAAACATGGCATTTTGGGTAGGAGGGATCCAGGTAACAATATAAATATGGTGTCACAGTCCAGTTAACTAAAAATATTGAAACAATATTCCAGATGAGGTATAGAGTTGCTGGTATCCAGCCCAGAGAGTCGGAAAGACCACCAGAGGGCATGTAACTTGAGGATGGCAGCTAGACGGCACTGCTATGTCTGTGAGTGCTGACACTTGCCAGCTTATCAATACTTGTGGCCACCCTTTCATCCTCGAGCAGGTGTGCTATTTCTCATACCATAAGCAGGCGTGTAGCATTCATTGTACACGTGAAATGAATAGCTGTCTTTTTCTTACCAAGATAAACATGTATGAGAAGAGTCAAGTTTAGTCTTAGTTTAATTACACAGTGATAAAATAAACTCACATTATACAGCTAGATCACTGTTTAATTGAACAATAATGAAATAAACTTTCATTATATCAGTCTGTTGCCCCATACTTTTCTCACTTAGTCCACTGTTTATTTTATATTACTGCTACTCACTTAAACATATGACAATACAACTTCTCATTGTGTTAGCTGAAGTTGTAATGGAGGAATAGGTAGGGGCTTGCAATTGTAAAATAACAAACAAATAATTTTTTTTTTTTTTTTTTTTTTTTTTGCGCACTTAGTAGATAGGTGTGCCTGCTCGAGGCTTAAATTTATCATTGCAGTGCCTCAGTCTTCACTCATGATTCTGCTGTGCTCTTGAATGATTTTCACTGTGCTACACTGTTTTGGTCACAGGATTCATTATGCCTTAGATTTTCATTCTTGGATTATGCTTTAAAGTTTTGATTCTGCCATGTCATCTCCATTATCTAGCTTTCTTTTGTTATTGTCCTTCTATTTACTCTTGGTGAATAACTGTTGATTGCTTCCACTGCTAAGCTAGGTCCATCAGGTTTCCCAGTTATTCCCAGTCTTGCCACATACTGGTCACTATAAATGGCAATGAGGAAAAATGTTAGTAGCCTCCCATGGCTGCAAAACTAGTGCAGCTCACAGAACAGTAACAGCTGCTCCTGCAGCAGCAATTGCAACAGCAGTTCCAAAAACAGCAGCAGCATACTGAATTGCTCCATCATGAAACTCAACTTCTGAGGGCTCGACTATGGGTTTGGGTACCTATCCTGTACAGGCAGTCATCATTCCCCAGACGGACAGCTGTCCACTGTTCTCCTGTTAACAATACCAAAGAGTATTGGGACATATATCCGCAGCACTTCACCATCTTTTGGGTCTCTGATGGTGCTTTCCTATGGTCGCTCTTCAATTCTTGGGCTCCCCTGAAGACTTTCTCTTATCAAAGAAATTCAGTCACACTCACTTTCAAGGAGATGTGACCACTGCTTTCAAATTATTATCCACAATGATTCCATGTAGCCGCATGGTGATTTGAGTTCCATCAATACCACAAGCAACCTGGTCAGTCGTATTGCTCATGGGCGACTGATTTGGAAGGTTTGAGTCCACCACCATGTGATTTCACTTGTGTGAGCTCAGTTTGCAAAATCTTATGTTTACACTTCTTGATATGAGATGTGGTGGTCCAAGTGGCTCCCAATCCAGAAGTAACCACTGTAGCTATCAAGCAGTACAACCCATCCTTGGCCAATATTTTGAAAACTGCACAATCATTCAAAATTGTACAGGAGGCAAATATCTCATGGCCCACTGACAATTAGCAGTGATCCAGCTGCCGCAATGGGAATTCTTGTAAGTCTTCTCCCTGTTGGCTGTGTTGTGATTCATCAATTTCAGATGTATCAATGGCCTTTGAACAGCCAGTAACACCCTGTCATTGGTGGCAGTGGGGTATTCTGTTATGTCCTAAGCGCTTCACAGCACACCTGCATGCAGACTGTCCAGAGCTCTGGATCCACTGCACCCATTGTGGGAAAGACAGACATCTCCAAACTGACTGTCATAAACCATCAAGACAATCAGACTCCTCTCCCCACATGCGTTAAGAGTGCATGTACTTCAGGCAGTTGTTCCCCTACAAAGTTGTTTATCAACCTCATAATTGTGAATAAAGACACTGGTTTGCAGGTGGACACAGTACCTACCATTTTCTTGGCAGACCTCCAAACATATGCTCATCAAGGTTCCCCAGAGTTGTTCCCACCATCCTGTACATTGATCACAATGGTGATGGTTTGATTCTGCTCTGGGGTCAATTCAAACTCACATCTGGCAACAAAATGGTCATGTGGATCATAACGCTATTTTTGGTCAATAGTCACTCATTCAGCAATATTTTTGGTCGGGATGCCTTGTTTGGACTCTCCACCACTGATGAGGTTCTGGTTGTCTCTGACATGGTTCCCTTCCAAGAACTTGATGAACTTCGTGCTGCTTTTGCACCTACATTCAATCTCGGCCTGCGGTACACCTCAGATTTCCAGGCACATATTTTCTTACATCCAGATGCAGAGACCAGTTTTTCCTGGCAAGGTCCATTCCCGTATCCCTCTGGATGGCTGTTAAGCAGAAACTCGATCACCTTCATGAGGCTGGGGTGACTGACACTATTAAAACCAGCACTTGTACCATACCTCTGGTGTTGGCAAAGAAACCCTTTAGTTCCCTCAGCTCTGTGGAGTCTTTAAATCTACAGTCAGTGCCCAGGCACAAGTGGAAACATATCCCATACTATGTACAGAGGCCCTCCACACAAAGCTTGTGGGGCACGAATATTTTTTTTCATTGTTGATGCAAATTTCCAAAGTCCGCTGGATAAACAGTCACAATGCATAACAGTTATAAACACTCCCTTCAACTTAGACAAATACAAGGACTTGCTTCTGGGATCTCCTCCACTTCAGCAATCTCCCACAGATACCTAGAACAGTTAACCATGTCCATCCCTGCTTGCACTAACTATCTCAACAACTTAATTTTCATGGGCACTATGTGTCAGGACCACCTAGCGACCTTTGCACCTTCTTCACTACATTGTGTGATGCAGTTCTCAAGTGCTGGTTACACAAACACCAGTTTGTTTTCTGGAGCAGGTGGAATACCTTGAACACCTGTTCAACAAAGAAGAGCTCCAGCCCAATGATTGGAGAGCTATTGACTCTCCACCCCACCTCAAAAACTTACAGGAGCTGCAGGCATTTTTGAGAAAGGGGTATTATTATTCCAAGTTACACCCACAGGTGGTCCATATTATGTATCCATCAAACCAATTGCAAAATAAAGGTATTCAAAATAGACGCTGCCTGCAAGCGTGTTTTCACACAGGTGAAGCATCTGGTGCACTTGGCACTTTACTTGACACACTTTTCTGCATCATGTCCACTGGTTGTGGCCGTGATGCCTCTCCATATGGCACAGGTGCAGTGCCAGTAGATGGGAATAAGGGCTGTACTGAGCAACCAACTGCCTATGCATAAAAGACAATGAGACCCACTCAAAAGAATTACTTGGAGATAGAGAAAGAACCTTTCCCAATTATCTTTGCAGTTAAGAAGTTCCATGTTTATCTAGGGGTGGGACCAACTTTATACTCATTACAGATCACAAACCACTGTTAGCACTCTTCAGTCCATGTTCTCAGCTTCCAGAGTGGACAGCACAATGGATTCAGTGTTGGGCACTTTTCCACAGCTCCTACAATTATACCTCTAAGTACAAGTCCACAGCACAATATGCAAAAGTGGGTGCTCTAGCTTGCCTACCCATGGGGCCAGATCTAGCCTTTGGCCAACAGAAAATCTCCTATTTGCACACTGATGTGTAAGAGTGGCACATGTCGGATGGGTTTGCCATTATGAGTTCTCAAATCACTGCTGACACACACTGTAACCCTATCTGACAGTGCACCATACATTATATGCGCTCCATGAGTGGCCCACTTATTTTTCAAAGAAATCCAATCCAGAGCTCTAGGCCTGGGCTTGTCTCTCCAGCCATTTGTCAATCACCACTGATGTTCATCATCCCAACTACCTGGTGGCCTCAAGTTTTGTAACTCTTATGTCATAATGAAAGCCCTCATGAGACAATATGTTACTGTCCAGGCCTGAACAAGGATTTGGAGGCCACAGTGCCAAGTTTTTCTGCTTGCACCTAGCATCACGCTGCCCTGCCTCAATCTTTCACACCCTGGGCCACCCCACATCACCCCTGGCTCTGCAAGCATCTGGACTTTGCTGACCCCTTTCTTTGCTCTATGGAATTCATTGTCATGGATGGTCATTCTAACTACCCATATGTGAACGGCACAGTGTCCACCATCACTGATGCCACACTTAATGCACTGGTCCAGATTCTAGCCATTGAAGGGCTTCCCTGAAACATCATGTGGGACAATGAGCCCCAGTTCACGGCCATGGCTCTCAAATAATTTTTCGCCTGAAACAGCATCAAACGCCATTTTAGTCTTCCATTTCAACTGTCTACCAATGACAAACCACAGCATATCATGCAGTCATTTAAACAGTAAATATTACAAGTTGTGGGAACCACCATCAACACAGCTGTATTCACAATGTTTCTAAGTAGACACAGGATTATTCCTGTCACAACCATAGCCTAGCACAGCATCTCCATGGATGACAGCCATGTACCCTCCTCCATCTCTTGACCCCACATCCCCAGGGACCCCCAAACCAGGCATGCCAGGCATTATCTGCCAGTCAGAACAGCGTAGACATGGTCATATGGGGAAAAGGATGCATGGATGCTGGCTAAGGGCATTTGCCACTCACAGGTAGCATCTTACAGAAGTTGACACTTTTAAGGGTTTGGAGCACCACCTCCATCCACACCTAATGACTGCACCAACTTTGGTGGCTCAGTTGAACCTGGACTATCCACCCTTGTCGACCCCAGACCAGCAGAGGCATAGCTTATGCTCCAGGCCACCAGTGGCAGTTCTTGTGAATATGGGCATGAAGGAGGAGAGCCCACTGCAGCCTCCACACCCTTGGCCATTATCATCCAAACCGCTGCTCCTCAGCATGTTGCCAGAAACAGAGGACGCCTCCCACCAACCAGCAGGCTTCAGTGCCGGGGCACCAACTGTGTCACCAGTTTACTTTCCAAGGACCCATTCCAGCACCAGGTGCCAATTTCAGGTGGATGGGATCTGATATCTCCCACCTGAGAGTTTCACAGCCCATCAGAAAGCACTGAACTCAAGGACAATGGCTAGATGGTACTGCTAAATTTGCAACTGTTAGCATCACCACTGCAGCACTGGCTGTGGAGAAATGCTCATTTTGCCAGCCTATTAGTGCCTGCAGCCACCCTTTAAAGCCAGCAGCACAGCAATTAAGTCTTCAGTCATGATTCCACTGCACTCTTGTATTGTCATCATTATGCATCACTGTTTTGGCCACAGCATTCACTATGTTAGAGGATTACTTTTTGGATCTATTATTCTACCATCCCATCTACATTGTTGACCTCTTATTTATTCTTGGCAACTTTGTGTTCACAGCCGTGGTTGGTCAACTAGGTTCTGTGGGTTCTTGAGTTGTTCCTGGTCTTGTCAAATTCCGGTCACTGTACAATTCATGAAACTTCCTAATATATATTAAAACTGTGTTCAAGATTCAGACACAAAGATCTTTGCTTCCCAAATAACTTAGCCACCAGAATTCACCTCATAGTGAGACTCACAACTCCAGTTTTATTTGGATCTGATACAGTCCAGGGACTACATTGTCACCAAAAGTATCTGGACTCACAGTGAATATACTCTGTGTTATATCAAGCTATGCTTGGAGAGTACATAAAAGATAATGTAAGCATTGAATTTATAAACATGTTTCCTGTCAGAACAAATTAAAAGGTAGAATTTAGTCTAAACAGGAAATGACTACAGTGGCCCAAAATTAATATATGAGAGGCTAAAAAAAAAAACCTAGAATTACGCTGCCATGGGTGCAGCTGCGTAGTATGCATTTCTGCCACTAAGTGTTATAGAGCAACACACTGCCAGTTCAGTGCAGCCTGTGTTGTCAACCTAGCTTGTTCTGTTCATTTGGAGTGACTGTGTTTGCTACCTCTGTTTTGTTCTTGTCCATTTTTTTTTTTTGGCAAGTTTAAGTGAACAATGTGCAGTAATGGAATTTTGTTTTATACACAGTAAAAATGTTGCTGAAACTGTTTTAATGTTGCAAACAGCTTACCAAGATGACGCTATGGGAAAAACTCAAGTGTATGAGTCGTTTGCTTGATTTAAAAATGGTGACATGTCGACATGACAAACCTTGTTCTTGACTTGCATCAGCTGCCCAAATCAATGACAATATTGAAAAAAATTGAGAGCTTGTTCTCACAGACTGTCGACAGAGAATTGATAAACTGTCAGAGATTAGTGGGAGATCTTGAAGCTCGGATCAGTGAATTTTAATGGAAGATTTGGGAATGAAAAGGGTTACTGACAAGTTTGTTTCTTGGGTTCTGACTGACAGATCCAGATTTCCTGTCAAAGGTCATTTCTGGTGATGCGTCATGGTGCTATGGTTATGACCCAGAAACAAACCAACAATCAAGCCAATTGAAGACATCATTATCACCCCATTCAAAAAATGTCACAAGTCAAATCAAACATCAAAACAATGCTGATTTGCTTTTTTGATGCCAAGGGCTTAGTTTATTCCGAGTTTGTTCCCCCAGGTCGGATCATCAGTCAAACATTTTATTTGGACTTTTTAAGAAGACTGCACAACAGTGTTTGTCAAAAAAGACCCAATATGTGGCAGACAGGAGACTTGTTCTTCCACAATAACAATATACACACAGCCATCTCTGTTCGAGATTTGGCTAAAAATGGCATTATTACACTGTCCCATGCACCTTACTAACCTGACCTCACTCTGTGCAACTTTTCCTTATTTCCATGCATGAAAATGGGCATGAGAGGACACTGATTAAACAACACGAAAGAAGTCAAGACAAAAACAAGGGAGGAGCTGTCAGCCATTTCTAAAGATGACTACAAAAAATGTTTCGAACAGTGGAAGCACCAGCAGAAAAAATGTATTAGTTGTAATGGAGAGTATTTTGAAGTGAATAAGGTTGTTTTGTCAACAATTTGAAAACAGATAGCTTTTAAAAATTAGTTCCTTTTTTTGGGAGGGGAGGGAGGACCCCCTCATATTGTGTTACCAGAGATTTTGCAGTAGTTCCATGTGCCTTAATCCAGCATTAGTTATATTACTGTGAAGCAGAAATATAAAGGAGGCAAAAACACAATAATTGTTCTGGTATACCTAAGAAAGCAGGTGATATGGCCTATCAAACTATAAAATGTATTATGGGAGGCATCTGTGTGCTCTGTAAGCGGAGGACTTCTGTTTTAGTTCAGGTATGTAAATCAGTAAAATAAGCATCCATTGAGAAGTGATAGCATTCGTGTTTTATGATCATGCTGGAGCACAGAAGTCACTGATAATAAGAACACATGTACAATGTCACTTAGAGTGGTGCAGTCTATCCTATCACTGCCTTGTGAAGGATGTTTTATGGAATGACATGTGAGAACCTGAGAAAGTATTTTTTTTTTTTTTACTGTGTTATAAAACAAAACAAGCAAACTCCATCTGAACAGGCGATGAAGGCCCAACAGTACTGACCAGTTGCAGTGTCATCCGCTGCCCTTAAATGTGACTGTATGCAGACATGGAAGGGCATGTGGTCATCATGCTGCTCTCCTAGACATAGTCAGTTTTTGTGACATGACTAGTGCTGCTTCTTCTCAATGAAGTAGCACCTCAATTGGCCTCACACTTGTCAACAACACTCAGCAGACACGGGTGGTGACCCATTCAAGTGCTAGCCAAGCACGACAGTGCTTAACCTTCAGTGTGCTATTGTGACATGAAAATTGATAGAGGTAGTATGATGATTTGGGAACATTTAAAATAGTTTGATAAAGAAGGAATGAAGATTAAGGTTTAACATCCAGTCGATGGTGATGTCATTACAGACAGAGCAAAAACTCAGATTCTTTCAAGGCTAGGAAATGCCATGCCCTTAGAAAGGAACCATCCCAGCAATTGCTTGGAGTGAATTATGGAAATCACATAAAATCTAAATCACGATGGGTGGAAGTGGATTCAAACTGTCATCCTCCTGAATATGAGTCCAGAGTGCTAACCACTGCACCATGTCGCTCTGTCTTAGTCTGGGCTCACAGCATTATATTAGGCATGCCCTACAGCTGAAAAGGACTGGCAAGGGAAGGTTGGTGACACTATAGTAGGTGGACTTGAGCTTACTCATGGTCAAGTCCAGTGATAACATGGAGAAGGGCTACACCTTTCTTAAGATGAAGTCGGTAAGAGGTATCCCTGCTTGAGGACAGTTGCTTTACTGATGAAAATTGATTCAATAAATGAGGAATGCAGATCACAGGTAGAGTACGCTTATTTCATCAAAATATTAAAGCAATTAAAAGTAAAGTAGATGAACCGCTGATAGTATTTGACACATTATTTGTACCTCAGAGTGTCATTCACTTAGCAAAAAAATACTAACGCTTCCTTCAGAGGAATATGTCTCATCTGATTTCTCTGCAAGGAATTCATTGAAACAAGTAACAGAGGCAATTCATGCCAAAAGTAACGCTTCATTCGGAAGAGTGTACATATCAAAACATTGCAAAGCTCAAATATTTGAAGGTTGCACAGGAAAGTTAGAATTTTCAAGGGAAAAACTCTTCATTATGGGTCACTACAGATCCCCTTATTCAGACTACAGGGTTTTACTCTCCAGACTTGGTGTTGGGCTACGCCTAGTTCCTACGAACAATGTTGTTGTTGTTGTTGTTGTTGTTGTTGTTGTTGTTGTTGTTGTGGTCTTCAGTCCCGAGACTGGTTTGATGCAGCTCTCCATGCTACTCTATCCTGTGCAAGCTTCTTCATCTCCCAGTACCTACTGCAACCTACATCCTTCTGAATCAGTTTAGTGTATTCATCTCTTGGTCTCCCCCTACGATTTTTACCCTCCACGCTGCCCTCTAATACTAAATTGGTGATCCCTTGATGCCTCAGAACATGTCCTACCAACCGATCCCTTCTTCTCGTCAAGTTGTGCCACAAACTTCTCTTCTCCCCAATCCTATTCAATACTTCCTCATTAGTTATGTGATCTACCCATCTAATCTTCAGCATTCTTCTGTAGCACCACATTTCGAAAGCTTCTATTCTCTTCTTGTCCAAACTATTAACCGTCCATGTTTCACTTCCATACATGGCTACACTCCATACAAATACTTTCAGAAATGACTTCCTAACACTTAAATCTATACTCGATGTTAACAAATTTCTCTTCTTCAGAAACGCTTTCCTTGCCATTGCCAGTCTACATTTTATATCTTCTCTACTTCGACCATCATCAGTTATTTTGCTCCCCAAATAGCAAAACTCATTTACTACTTTAAGTGTCTCATTTCCTAATCTAATACCCTCAACATCACCCGACTTAATTCGACTACATTCCATTATCCTCGTTTTGCTTTTGTTGATGTTCATCTTATATCCTCCCTTCAAGACACCATCCATTCTGTTCAATTGCTCTTCCAAGTCCTTTGCTGTCTCTGACAGAATTACAATGCCATCGGCGAACCTCAAAGTTTTTATTTCTTCTCCATGGATTTTAATACCTACTCTGAATTTTTCTTTTGTTTCCTTTACTGCTTGCTCAATATACAGATTGAATAACATCGGGGAGAGGCTACAACCCTGTCTTACTCCCTTCCCAACCACTGCTTCCCTTTCATGTCCCTCGACTCTTATAACTGCCATCTGGTTTCTGTACAAATTGTAAATAGCCTTTCGCTCCCTGTATTTTATCCCTGCCACCTTTAGAATTTGAAAGAGAGTATTCCAGTCAACATTGTCAAAAGCTTTCTCTAAGTCTACAAATGCTAGAAATGTAGGTTTGCCTTTCCTTAATCTTTCTTCTAAGATAGAAGAATATGAAGTTAATTTTGTGCTGGGATTTCAGCACAAACTTTCTGAATATTTCTCCACATGAAATAATGTTAATGGAATTACTTTAATCTGATGACCTGTTGCAGACAGAATACTTTCCAGCTAGAAGGAAGGAAGTTAAGGTTTAACGTCCCATCACCACTGAGGTGAACGTTTCAAGGAAGGTGAAGGAAAATGGCCATGCTCTTTCAAAGAAATCATTTCAGCATTTGCTTGGAGAAATTTAGAAAAACCTTGGAAAACCTAAATCTGGATGGCCAGATGTGTATTTGAACCAACATCCTCCTGAATGCATGTAGAGTGTGCTAAAAACTGTGCCACCTTGCTTGGTTTCCATCTACAGTTCACAGAAACACTAGAATGATCATAGAGAGCATCTTCATAGATTGTTCTCTACATGACAGGCACAGTGGGAGAAAAATTAGTTATGGTCCCTCAGATCTTGATACACAGAGAGTAATGCTGAAAGGAATCAACTCCGAGTCAAATCCCAAAGTACCACATAGAAGATTTAGAGATAAGAGTCCACCCCAATCTCAAAGCAAAAACTTTGCAAGAAATACACAATGCAGATGCCTTGAACAATAAATATATTACATTGCTTCAAACCTTTATCACTTTATTGGATAGCTCCCTCTCAGTAAAAATTTCATGTAGATATGCAGAATTAATAATCAATCTATACTAACTAACCCTACATCATCTTCTCTACTCATAATTATGTCATTCTCTTATTGTGTTTTCTTATGAGAATGAACCATGGACCTTGCCGTTGGTGGGGAGGCTTGCGTGCCTCAGCGATACAGATAGCCGTTCCGTAGGTGCAACCACAACGGAGGGGTATCTGTTGAGAGGCCAGACAAACGTGTGGTTCCTGAAGAGGGGCAGCAGTCTTTTCAGTAGTTGCAAGGGCAACAGTCTGGATGATTGACTGATCTGGCCTTGTAACAATAACCAAAACGGCCTTGCTGTGCTGGTACTGCGAACGGCTGAAAGCAAGGGGAAACTACAGCCGTAATTTTCCCCGAGGGCATGCAGCTTTACTGTATGATTACATGATGATGGCGTCCTCTTGGGTAAAATATTCCGGAGGTAAAATAGTCCCCCATTCGGATCTCCGGGCAGGGACTACTCAAGAGGATGTCGTTATCAGGAGAAAGAAAACTGGCGTTCTACGGATCGGACCGTGGAATGTCAGATCCCTTAATCGGGCAGGTAGGTTAGAAAATTTAAAAAGGGAAATGGATAGGTTGAAGTTAGATATAGTGGGAATTAGTGAAGTTCGGTGGCAGGAGGAACAAGACTTCTGGTCAGGTGACTACAGGGTTATAAACACAAAATCAAATAGGGGTAATGCAGGAGTAGGTTTAATAATGAATAGGAAAATAGGAATGCGGGTAAGTTACTACAAACAGCATAGTGAACGCATTATTGTGGCCAAGATAGATACGAAGCCCACGCCTACTACAGTACTACAAGTTTATATGCCAACTAGCTCTGCAGATGACGAAGAAATTGAAGAAATGTATGATGAAATAAAAGAAATTATTCAGATTGTGAAGGGAGACGAAAATTTAATAGTCATGGGTGACTGGAATTCGAGTGTAGGAAAAGGGAGAGACGGAAACATAGTAGGTGAATATTGATTGGGGGACAGAAATGAAAGAGGAAGCCGCCTGGTCGAATTTTGCACAGAGCACAACATAATCATAACTAACACTTGGTTTAAGAATCATGAAAGAAGGTTGTATACATGGAAGAACCCTGGAGATACTAAAAGGTATCAGATAGATTATATAATGGTAAGACAGAGATTTAGGAACCAGGTTTTAAATTGTAAGACATTTCCAGGGGCAGATGTGGACTCTGACCACAATCTATTGGTTATGACCTGTAGATTAAAACTGAAGAAACTGCAAAAAGGTGGGAATTTAAGGAGATGGGACCTGGATAAACTAAAAGAACCAGAGGTTGTACAGAGATTCAGGGAGAGCATAAGGGAGCAATTGACAGGAATGGGAGAAATAGATACAGTAGAAGAAGAATGGGTAGCTTTGAGGGATGAAGTAGTGAAGGCAGCAGAGCATCAAGTAGGTAAAAAGACGAGGGCTAGTAGAAATCCTTGGGTAACAGAAGAAATATTGAATTTAATTGATGAAAGGAGAAAATATAAAAATGCAGTAAGTGAAACAGGCAAAAAGGAATACAAACGTCTCAAAAATGAGATCGACAGGAAGTGCAAAATGGCTAAGCAGGGATGGCTAGAGGACAAATGTAAGGATGTAGAGGCCTATCTCACTAGGGGTAAGATAGATACCGCCTACAGGAAAATTAAAGAGACCTTTGGAGATAAGAGAACCACTTGTATGAATAGCAAGAGCTCAGATGAAAACCCAGTTCTAAGCAAAGAAGGGAAAGCAGAAAGGTGGAAGGAGTGTATAGAGGGTCTATACAAGGGTGATGTACTTGAGGACAATATTATGGAAATGGAAGAGGATGTAGATGAAGATGAAATGGGAGATATGATACTGCGTGAAGAGTTTGACAGAGCACTGAAAGACCTGAGTCGAAACAAGGCCCCCGGAGTAGACAATATTCCATTGGAACTACTGACGGCCGTGGGAGAGCCAGTGCTGACAAAACTCTACCATCTGGTGAGCAAGATGTATGAAACAGGCGAAATACCCTCAGACTTCAAGAAGAATATAATAATTCCAATCCCAAAGAAAGCAGGTGTTGACAGATGTGAAAATTAACGAACTATCAGCTTAATAAGTCACAGCTGCAAAATACTAACACGAATTATTTACAGACGAATGGAAAAACTAGTAAAAGCCAACCTCGGGGAAGATCAGTTTGGATTCCGTAGAAACACTGGAACACGTGAGGCAATACTGACCTTACGACTTATCTTAGAAGAAAGATTAAGGAAAGGCAAACCTACGTTTCTAGCATTTGTGGACTTAGAGAAAGCTTTTGACAATGTTGACTGGAATACTCTCTTTCAAATTCTAAAGGTGGCAGGGGTAAAATACATGGAGCGAAAGGCTATTTACAATTTGTACAGAAACCAGATGGCAGTTATAAGAGTTGAGGGACATGAAAGGGAAGCAGTGGTTGGGAAGGGAGTAAGACAGGGTTGTAGCCTCTCCCCGATGTTGTTCAATCTGTATATTGAGCAAGCAGTAAAGGAAACAAAAGAAAAATTCGGAGCACGTATTAAAATTCATGGAGAAGAAATAAAAACTTTGAGGTTCGCCGATGACGTTGTAATTCTGTCAGAGACAGCAAAGGACTTGGAAGAGCAGTTGAATGGAATGGACAGTGTCTTGAAAGGAGGATATAAGATGAACATCAACAAAAGCAAAACGAGGATAATGGAATGTAGTCTAATTAAGTCGGGTGATGCTGAGGGAATTAGATTAGGAAATGAGGCACTTAAAGTAGTAAAGGAGTTTTGCTATTTGGGGAGCAAAATAACTGATGACGGTCGAAGTAGAGAGGATATAAAATGTAGGCTGGCAATGGCAAGGAAAGCGTTTCTGAAGAAGAGAAATTTGTTAGCATCCAGTATTGATTTAAGTGTCAGGAAGTCATTTGTGAAAGTATTCGTATGGAGTGTAGCCATGTATGGAAGTGAAACATGGACGGTTAATAGTTTGGACAAGAAGAGAATAGAAGCTTTTGAAATGTGGTGCTACAGAAGAATGCTGAAGATTAGATGGGTAGATCACATAACTAATGAGGAAGTATTGAATAGGATTGGGGAGAAGAGAAGTTTGTGGCACAACCTGACCAGAAGAAGGGAGCGGTTGGTAGGACATGTTCTGAGGCATCAAGGGATCACCAATTTAGTATTGGAGGGCAGCGTGGAGGGTAAAAATCGTAGGGGGAGACCAAGAGATGAATACACTAAGCAGATTCAGAAGGATGTAGGTTGCAGTAGGTACTGGGAGATGAAAAAGCTTGCACAGGATAGAGTAGCATGGACAGCTGCATCAAACCAGTCTCAGGACTGAAGACCACAACAACAACATATGAGAATCTGGTCATGGCTGTTGAGTCGTGTAAATCTTGCTAGAACCTTGGCTGTCTGCCCTAACATATCACTTCAGACTCACTACTAAAAACAATAATATTAACATTTTGAACACTATTTTAGAATAAACTGAACTCTGTTACTAATTTTAACTCCTTTTATTCCTGTCTGAACATTAATTAAGCTACTGTACTTCTTCCTGGGCATTTAGTGGGCAGACAAGAGGCTCGTTATTTCCAGAAACAAAGTATGCACTTCACTTCACTATTACCTTTAATTACAAAGGGCGTTCAAAAAGTTTTGCATAGTAGTCTGTAACTTTTTTATTTTTTGTAGGAGGAGAATGAAATTTTTTGTGAACATACTTGGAACATTTAGCTATAAGTTGGTGTATAAAAGTATTTTCTTTTATTTACAGGTGAGCCATAATGGACCATGAAATAGATGTCAGCTTGCGACAACGGTCTGTGATGGAGTTCCTCTTCAATACCGGTGATGACTCTGTCACATCGATTCACATGAAGTTGCTCCTGTTTACGAGGAGGACACTGTTGGAGTGCTGCAGTATCCAGCGGTGGTTGCAAAGGTTTAAAGAAGGTGATTTCTCTCTACTGGACAATCCACGTAGTGATATGGGGAGGACACAGTTGGATTGCTGCAGTGTCCAGTGGTGGTTGCAAAGGTTTAAAGAAGGTGATTTCTCTCTACTGGACAATCCACTTTGCGGTAGACCATTGATGGCAGTGAGTGATGTGAATAAGGAGACCATTGATCAAATAATCCAAAATGACAGATGTGTGATGACATGACAGCTTGCTGAAATGACTTGTTTGTCATTGGATAGTGTGGTATCACTGGTACAGTCACTAGGGTACAGAAAAATCTGTGCACGTTGGGTACCTAGATTACTGACATGAGAAATTAAAATGCTGAGGAAGAATGTGTGCAAGGGTATCATGAAGACCTTTACTGAAGAATGGAAACAGTGTTTTGATGGTGTCATTACACAGGATGAAACATGGTTGTTTTTGTCCAAACCTGAGAGCAAAACCCAATCCATGGAGTGGCGTCATCCGGGTTCCCCTCGGAAGAAGAAACGAAGACTTTCACAAACAGCAGGCTGAAAGGTAATGGCCTCCTTCTTCTGGAATCAGTGTGGTGCCATTTTCATTGACTTTTTGGAACCTGGCTACACAAATAACCAGGACCATCTCTGTTTGTCATTGGACAAGCTGTGACATAACATCAAGACCCACAGACAACAGCTTCAGGGTCAGCTCATAAGACTACACCATGACAATGCCAAACTCCATATAACCCTTATGACGCAGGAGAAAATCAGGAAAATGTGTTGGAAAATTGTTCCTCATCCTCCCTACAGTCTGGACTTGGCTCTATCTGATTTTTACCTCTTTGGTCATTGAAGGCCCACCTGCGCGGTAAAACATTTGATAGTGAGAAAGACCTTATTGCCTGTGTCAAGCGATGGTGTAAAAGTCAATCCCCAGAATTTTACCAAAGTGCATTTACATCATGGAAAGAATGTTGGGTCAGATGTGTTACAGCTGATGGAGACTGCATTGAGTAGGCTCAATGTATAGCTAAATGTTCCAAGTATCCAGTTTCATGTTCCAAGTATGTTCACAAAAAAATTCATTCTCCTCCTGCAAAAAATAATAAAAATTAGAGATGAATGTGCAAAACTTTCTGAATGTAATTTGTGTAATTCTGATAGTTACTGTTTCCCACTAAAGTGCAGTCACAGCATTCATCTCTAGACCAGATACCAATACTATCTCAGCTTCAGAGTCTTCCTCCTGAAAATCAATTATCCTACTTGTTATACTGGTTGCTACATCCTGAAGGGATGAATTTTGAAAGTAGTGTTAGAACAGATATATTTAGTTGGAGATCACTGATAAGTACCAAGAAACATAACACACATGAAATGTAACCCTGTGGCTACTCACCTGTTTACATGACACCCGTCACATTCAAAATTATGAAATTTTAGCAAGTACTGAAACAAAACGACTCAATAATGTTGTGTGTCCTTCAGTTTCTTAGTTTAATAAGCCGTATAACCATAGCATTCACTATTGTAAATTTTCCATGCAGTAGATTGTAATTTTAAGGTAGGATTTAATTGAATTAATCATAGGTACTCGAAATAACATGGTGACACTGGTTTGAAATAAGATGGTGATACTGGTTAGCATTAACTGTCACTACATTGGACCAAAAGGATTTTTCAACACAACTTATGTTTAAAAATTCTGCTTTCATGTACATGAATAATGAAATCAGTTGTATGTAGCTTGCCTTGTCCTTGTGAGAAACAGTGAAGTTGAGAATGTGGTGCAAAAATACTGCTACAAATTCTCCATGTTTTTTTATTAATTAGAAAGAACAAACTACAAAATGTCTACCTTTGAGAAGCATTCTTGAAGCAAGGTGGTGTAGTTCTTTCAACATCATGTTTAGCCTGAAGAAGTATTGGATCCACAACTGCAATTTGCAGGAGACAACTTAATGCAGAAGTGCTAATTACTAACTCCTTCCATAGATTGGATCATTGCTAGCACAAATATTTAATGTCTTGCAGAGCACATCAGTACATGACCTCATTCAAACACTGCTGGCAGGCTTCTTCCCTCTGTTCAGTCTGTCTGCGGTACACTTTGTTAGACATAAAAAGGTGTTCACAAAATGGAAACAACAAGGTACACCTGCCAACCCTATCTCAATGATGCACACTGGTTCAACTAACTATGCACATTTCCTTGTAGAAAAGACATTCACAAAACAGAACAAAAAGGAAAAAAAAAAACTTGGTCATACTCAGGTCTGTTCGCTTCTTAATTTCTTTAGCAGTAATCTTTTCATAATAATAAATATAACATACTTAGCAAGTGCTCAGATTTCACAATAGTTGTATTAAATCCGCATATAACACAGAAATCAAAAGTTATTTCTCA
This sequence comes from Schistocerca piceifrons, assembly GCF_021461385.2. Classification (NCBI taxonomy): domain Eukaryota; kingdom Metazoa; phylum Arthropoda; class Insecta; order Orthoptera; family Acrididae; genus Schistocerca; species Schistocerca piceifrons. The sequence continues at coordinate 366,170,449 of NC_060138.1, read as the reverse complement.
CAAATTCTTTTACAGTGGTTTAGTAATATGTCTTTCCCCTATATGTATTTATAACTACCATCACAACCACAAATGAGTGGTCATGGAGAAAAATGTGTCAGTGACGGACAGGGATGTATTCACAATTTTCTAGAAACTAGCTACTGAGCTGGATTTTCCCAGAAAGTTCCAAAATCTTTGAAGATAAATGTAGCAGATAATTATAATAACTTTATAGCACCATTCTAATAATGTGGTGTTAACTTAAATGAATCTTGATTTTCAAGTGCAAAGTTGTATGTCACATGCTAACAAGTTGGATCACCTCGAAATTTGCTCATATATAATCTGAACAATAAAACATTGTAACACAATATACAATAAAAATTAAATTTATTACTAAACTAAGTAACTTTTGGTTCTGAAATGTTCTATTTAAATAATACTATTTTATCACATCACTGATTAATTAATTTAGTATACACTACAATACACATTTAATGGAATATACATCTGTATATATCTGACAGGGAGAGTAGTCCTCATGCCACAACATGCGATATGTTCCAACCCAGGTAATGCCAGGTATTGCAGCTAGTTACCATGAAATAACCATCACTGTCTGAGATTGACAGCATACCACATGAATGTAACAGTAACACTGTTCCATTGAAAACCTACCTACATAACAAATGACATTTTAATATCATGTAGGAGGAAACATGACAATTACCTTCCAATTTCTTTACTGCCAGTGTTTCCAAAGGTTTCTGAGAAAGCAATGTATAGGGAAGTAGTAGAACATCTCAATGGACATTTGCTCTGAAACTCACAATGTGGTTTCAATAAAGGAGTATCCATAGAAAAAACAATTTATTTCTTTATGTGTGAGGCACTATCATGGCTAAATGACAGACTGTGGACAGTAGATATTTTCTTGGATTTAACAAAAACTTTTGTATATAGGGACCATGCAATACTTTTGGATGATTTGAAGTATTATTGGATTAGGGGAAAATCTGAACAATGGCTCACTTCATATCTGGAAAGTAGGAAGTGTAAACAAACAGAGAAGTAGTTTGAACATGACTGGGACATAAAGTGGGGGTTTCCACAGAGTTATGTTCTGCATGTGTTGTGTTTCTTATACATATCAATGCTCTGCAACTAAACATGATGGATGCCTTAAATTTTTTTTTCTTTGAAGATGATAAAAGTATTATTGTGAGATATATAAAATGTAAAATGAATGACGGGCTAATAGAATCGTCAGTAACATTAGCACATAGCATTTGCAGAGCTGATCAACACTTAATGACAACCAATTACAATGTGTACAGTTCCTGGCATGGAACTCTTGTAAAAGCAAAATTTTATTGGTCTCAGGTCAAACTTCAGTGAAGTCAACCATTTCTAGTTCTTAGAACTGAGGGTTGATGGAAGGCTGTCTTGGAAGTATCACATTAAAGCTATTGTGCAGAGACTGAAGGCTGCTATCTTCACTATCGACATCCATGTCTATACTCGCAAGCCACCTTATGGCATGTTGTGGAGGGTACTTTGTGTCCCTCTTTCCCTGTTCCAGTCACATAAGCATCAAGGAAAGAATGATTGCAGGTAAGTCTCGGTATGGACTCGTATCTGTCTAATTCTGTCTTCGTGGTCTTTTTGCAAGATATATGTACGAGGAAGCATTATAAGGTTGACTCTTCTAGGAATGTACGTTCTTGGAACTATAACAGTAGACCATAACGTAATGCAGAATGCTTCTCTTGCAACATCTGCCAATGGAGTTGGCTGAGCATTCCCATGACAATTTTGCACATACTAAATGGTAATGAAAAATGTTTGGATCTTCTCTATTTCCTCTATCAGTCCTATCTGGTACGGACTCCACAGTGAGGAGCAATATTCAAATATTGGTCAAATGAGTGTTTTGAATGTTACTTCTATTGTTGATGAACTACATATCCTGAGGATTCTTCCAATGAATCTCAGCTCAGCATCTGACTTGCTTGTGATTGATTTTAAGTGTTTGTTCCACTTCAAATCGCTCCATATGCATATTCCTAGATATTTATGGAAATAACTGCTTCCAGTGATTGTCCTGTAAGTTTATAATCATACAATAAAAGGTCTTGCTGTGTATGTACTCACAATATATTACATTTGTTTATGTTGAGGGTCAATTGCCACTCCCTGCACCAAGTGACTTCCTGCAATTCGATACAAGTTTATAGTGTCACAATTTTTCTGTATAGAACAGAATGATCTCCACTGTCTCTGACACTTGAAGGCTTGTTTATTTTGCTTACTTTCACACTGTTGTCTCATATAGAGAGAATCTGAGGAAACTATGTGCACTTACCCAGGATGTTCTTGGTTGAGAAAAGGGCAATCAGACAGATCTGTGATGTCAGTTTCTGAGTTTCATGTAGGCCATTGTTCAGGTTTCTTGAAGTTATACTTCTTCCATCCCTATACATATATCGCACCATGGGAATTGTTATTCGAAATATTCACTCATTTACAAGAAACTGCAAGTTTCATTCAATGAACAATAGATGTAAAAATGATAAACACTTTGATAACACTTCCTTCAGCATTATACAGAAAGGTGTGCACTTTTCAGCAGCTTTCATTGTCATTAGGCTTCCAGCAGAACAGAAAAGATTGTGTGATAAATCACAATCACTCAAGCCCAAGCTGAAAGGTTTCCTTGACGCACACTCATTTTATTCTGTACAGGAATTTCTCACAATAATCAAGAACCTTTCTCCCGCAGTGTGTTATCTGTTTGTATGCGCTCTCACAATTTCTATTCATTTTTATTAATTCTGCTGTTTTTAAATTTTCTAGCCAGCATTCTGTAAACTATGTACTAACTCATATTATGACCAAGTAGCTGTCACTTGCTTGGTCTTACAGAATCTGATAGATAAATGAAATAAATAAACAAAATATATTTTAAAAAAAGAAAACAGATGGATTTGGTGGACTGACAAACACAAAGTCCCAATATGAAAAGTAACAAAAATCAGTGTGATGGACTAGTCTGTTAGTCTCGTATTGGTCAATGATCCAAAACACATTTCTTTAAAAGGTGAAATTCTGGAAGCAGTACATTCTCAAAGAAATAAAGATAATCAATTTCTCTCATTACAGATCTGCCCCATTGCTTTCAGTGTTTTTCTCTTTTTTTTCTCTCTTTTTTTCTGAGCAGGTATTCTGTTTCTCAATAGACACACACTTTTCCAGTAAAACTATGTGGAAAACTTCTCAGTTTTACTTCTGTAAGGGCTCCTCTATAAGGAAGGCCATATAATTGCTTAAAAATGAAGTCCACACAGAACTAAAAATGAACAGAGATGTCCGATCATTACTTTCCTTGATCTAGCAAAACCATTTAGTTCGTGCTATTCATATAATCTATATGGGGGTGGGAATACTGGTATTTGTGCCACACTTCTTGAAAAACAGAAAATCCCCAATAAAACAACTATGACAATGTGAATTAGAATAGATCGCTGAGTAACAGACAGATACTTTACAGCCTACTTTTAAATGTGTTTGTCTTCCACTCAGTGCCTTCTCTATGTGGTGTGTAACAATCCATCTTAATTCACATGTTCAATTATGAAAAGGATAGATTGCTACTCACTGTAAAGGTGACACACTTAGTTGCACATAGGTACAATGGAAAGAAGTTATACACAAAGCTTTTGGTCAAAACCTTGTTTAGAACAGAAAGAAAAACACACACACATCCACATTTCATCCATACATGACCATTACTTCCATCTGCTTTAGCTGGACTGAAACTGTTGCATTGAATGAATGCAACAATCATGAGTGGGACAGGGAAAGGTGATAGATAGCAGAATATGGTGGAGGGAGAGAAGAGTGCTGTCTACAGACAGCATGCAGGGACTACCAGACTCAGGCAGCATCTGGAGGTTGTGGGGTTGGGTCGTGGGGATGAGGGGGTGGGTGATGAGAACGGGAAGTGGAAAAGAAGAGGAGCAGAGAAGGGTGCATTGCCAGACAGTGAGTACAATAAGCCTGAAGGGACCTGAACTGGGGGGAAGTTAAAGGGCAGGGGAGGCAGAAACTGTTGGGTGGAGGGTGTGGGAATGGCAGGTTATTGTAGTCGAAGCTGGGATAACTTTTGGAGCGGAGAATGTGTTGTAAGGATAACTCCCATCTGTGCAGCTCATACAAGGTAGCAGTGGAGGGGAGGACCAGATGGTCCAGGTTGTGAATCAGCCATTGAAATCAAGCAGGTTATATTCAGCTGCATGATGTGCCACTGGGGAGGGGGTCCACTTTGCTCTTGGTCAAAGTTTGATTGTGGTCATTCATCCTATTAGACAACTGTTTGATATTCAACCAATATAAAAAGTTGTGCAATGATTACCAGGATTGAGCAGGCCTTGCACTTGGGTCTTCCACAAGGAAATTTCTGAAATTGAATCCTTTGCTCTCCAGGATCTGGAAGAGCATTCCAGACACCACCTCCATAAGTTATTCAACTTGTTACCTTGGTGATGATGATGTTTGGTTTGAGACCTGACAGCCTTTGTTGGCAGGAGTAATTGGAGAACTATCTACCACCAAAGTATTATATCTTAGATTTAATGCAAACAATGTCCCGCAGGTTATACATTATATGTCTGGCACAGTTGTGGTAAACAGCAGTAGATGTCCAGAGGCCCCTAGGTTTATACCGGGTGATTCCGTGGTTATGTTACAAACTTTCAGGGATGCTGGAGGAGGAGAAATGTGTCAAATTGAGGTAAGAGACTCTGGTCTGGAAACAACTGCATCAAAAGTTATAAGCCAAAATTGTTCTGACAGGGGACCTCTTCTACTGCAAACTCTTTGCTTCCCATATTTTAAGGGCAGTACTATGAATCAAAACAACAAAAAAACTTCCAGGAAATATGAGCTCTAAAGTGCATACCTTAAGAGCTATGAGCACTTGTTCATCTTTGCTACTGTGAAACACATCTCTTCCACTAAACAAGGTTCATAGTTCTTAAGATACGCACTTAAGAGCCCACATTTAATGGACACTTTTTCTTGTTTTAGTTCATATTAACTCCTCCAAAAATAAGGAAAGCAAAGAGCTAGCAGTAGGAGAGGTTCACTATCAAGGCATTAGAACAATTTTTCCTTATAACTTTCGACTCTGTCGTTTCTGGACCAAAGTCCTTTACCTCGAATTGAAATATTTACCCGTCTCTAGCATTCCTGAGAGTTTATAACATCTTTATGGATCCACTCTATAGTGCAAAACAGCATAGTGTTGGTGGAAGTCATAGTTTCACAGTATTCTTTTAGTTGTATATTTCCTCGTCGAGTGTGAATTCTGACTCGGAAATATGAGAACATTTCAGGTAGCCAAATGTATCATGCAGTGTCATTCACCATCAAGGATATTATCTTCCAGTACAATAACTACAATTCAAAGCAGTACTAAAATGACAACAAGTTAAACAAAATCAACCAGAGAGGGAAAAGGTTAAGCTACTGTCAAGATATACTCATAAAGCAGAAATTGCTATCTGCATTAGACTCTTCATAACTCAATCATGTTTGCTCTCTCGTAATGAAGTAAGTGTAGTGTCTTGAAGAAATTTATAATACAATGACACAAAAACAGCATTTTCACTATGTTTTGCTAAGTAGAACCCCAAGGCATCTTAAATTAGATCACATACAGAATGCAGTCACAGCACCTACTAAATATCATTTCAAAGCTTTGGCTATAGTTCCAAGACACAGATAGTCATAGGTCAGTATAATATTGGCTAAGATCATGATTAATATTGTCACATAGAAGAAGGTGTAATTAGATGAATGACGAATACTAATTTCACTTAACGAAAATTTATTCAGCACTTGCGCATACAAGAGTGCGGAGCGAACTGACTCCAGCCAGAACACTTACAGTATATATACAGTTACAGAACATTCAGTACAATGATTCTTCACATCTGTGGATACTTCTAGAATGTACTCGAACCGAATACAGTTCAGGTGAGTTTTGAACTCACAACCCTCCATGCAACTGTCTAGTATCATAACCACTACACCACGGTGACTGTGCAACTCAGATTCTTCTGCGACATTGCTCCCTCCTTAAGAGAACAGCCTCTCAGTGTTATGCCCTCCTAGTCCGGGATCAAGTCATCAGTCCTGCATATTCCAATTCCCTATGACTGATGTTCGCTCTGGCGGTGATCATCTTAGAACTTCCTTTGCCGCTATGCTCTTCATCACCTTTCTGCTTGTTGGCTGCCACTGGAGCTTCAAATTTACCCTGGTTTGCAGGATCCTTATAGGCCTTCAATTGAAGGATGTGGACCGTATCTCTGATCTTTCGTCATCTTGTGTCAGGGTCGAAATCTTCAACTTCATAAGTACCACCAAACAACTGTTTTACAACCTCATAAGGTCCAAAGTAGCGCCTGAGGAGATTCTCAGAGAGACCAACCTTCCAAACAGAAGTGAAGATTCAAACGAGGTCACAAGGCTGGTAGACAACAGGGCGGTGGCTCGCGTCATACCTTTGGTGATCGTTTTCTTGAGCCTGCAGTGTGCAGAGTCAAGCTAATTGCCAAGCTTCCTCACCTCTGGTTAATACCTGGCCGATGTAGTTATCATCCACATCATCAGGATATAACAGAAACACAGTGTCCATTGTTGTAGCCGCCTCACGACCAGGCACCAGGAAAAATGGCATAAATGCTGTGGTGTCTTGTTTGGTGGTGTTGTAGGCAAATGTCATGAAAGGTAGCACCTCATCCCAGTTGCTCCCAGCACATCAGCCAAGGTCTTATTAAGGCATTCAGTAAGCCCGTTAGTTTGTGGATGGTAGGCAGTTGCCACGTGATGAATAATGTTGCACCGAAAGTTTATCTCTGTCACAAGATTCGACTGAAAAACTTTCCCTCGATTCGTAATCAACAACCTTGGGGCACCGTGTTTTTAATACGATGTCTTTCATGATGAATTTGGCTAGCTAGTCGGTGTAAACAATAATCCATCTATTGCCACTAGCAGACATTCGAAATCATCTAAGGAGGTCAATCCCAACACGCTGGAAAGGTGTTTTGGCTTGTGGAATTGGTATGAGTCAGCCAGGTGGTTTCTGAGGAACTGCCTTTATCCTCTGGCACTCTCGACAGTGCGACAGATATTGATGGACACTCCTAAATAAACCTGGCCAGAAAAATCTCTTGCATATCCTATCGTACGTCTCAATAAATCCTAAATGTTCAGCCTCAGGTGTGTCATGGAATTTCTGTAGAACATCTAAGCGCATGTGTTTAGGAATCACTGGTAGCCACCTCTTTCCAAATGGATCAAAGTTTTTCTTGCAAAGTAATCCATTAACTACCTCAAATTGTCCTTTCACATCCTCTGCCCGATTTAAGGCAAGCATAATTTGAGATATCTTGGCATCCTTTTTCTGCTCAGCAGAGAGATCGTAGAGTGCAGTGAGACAGTCACTATCTTCATCAAAGTCTTGATGTTCTTGCACAGGGTTTCTTTAGTGACAGGCGGCATCTTGGTGTTTTCTTCCATTTTTGTACATTATGGTAATGTCATACTCTTGAAGATGTAGTGCTCACCTGGTGAGTCATCCTGTTGGATCCTTAAGACCTGTCAACCAACAAAATGAATTATGGTCTGTAACAACTGTGAATGTCCTTCCATAGAGATACTGTCAACAGCTGCACATGGCCCAGACCACAGCAAGACATTCTCTTTCTGTAGTTGAGTAGTTTCTCCCAGCTTTTGTAAGTGTCCTTCTCTTTTTCATCCGAAATTTGCACCACAACAGCACTGATCCCATACTCACTGGCATCTGTGTGTTGTTCTGTAGGTGCTCTCTCATCATACAGACCAAGTACAGGGTTAGTCGTCAGAGCTTTACACAGCACATCGAAAGAATCTTCTGGAGCACCACCCCAGATAAATTTAGCATCAGCTTTTAACAACTCTTGGAGTGGTCTGGCTTTGATATAAAAGTCATTGATAAAACGACAGTAATAAGAACATAATCCAAGGAAGCTTCTCACACCTCTAATACCTTTAGGAATAGGAAATTCCATTATAGATCTCACCTTTTCTGGTTCTGGCCGCACACCTTCATTTGACACAAGGTGTCCAAGTATTTTGATTTCTTTTGCTCCAAAAAGACACTTTCTTGGATTAAATTTCAGTCGGCCTGGTTGGAGACACTTAAGTATGGCCCTCAATCTTTTTACGTGCTCATCAAATGTCTCTGACAACACTATAATGTCATCTAAATAAAAAAGACACATCATCTATTTCAGGTGCCTCAGAAGATTATCCCTCATCCATTCAAAAGCTGCTGGTGCATTACACAAACCAAACAGCATTACCTTAAACTCATACAGGCCCGCAGGGGTGACGAATGCAGTTTCCTCACAATCAGCCTCATCTACTTCGGTTTGCCAGTATCCCAGGTATATGTACATGGTTGAGAAAAACTTAGCCCCCTTCAGACAATCTAGTGTATCGTAAATTTGTGGAAGGGGGTAAACATCCTTTTCAGTTATCTTATTAGGCTTCCTGTAATCAACGCAAAAGTGCCAACTGCCATCCTTCTTCCTGACCAGAACCACTGGTGATGACCACGGGATCTGTGAAGGCTGAATGATGACATTCTTCATCATTTTCTCTACCTCGTCACAAATTATTCAACGTTTGGTTGCTGACACACGGTATGCTCTCTGGCTTATTGGTTGATGATCTCCAGTGCTTCACCATCAATTTGTTTAATTTGCTCTTCACCTGTGGATTGAAACATTCAGAGAACTCTTGAAGAATGGCAAGTAGCTTCTTCTGTCATTCCTTAGTGAGATATGGTGATAGTCAAGCTAGAAGATCTTGTCTCATAGTGGTAGTGCAAATTTCGCCCACAGACTTGGCATGGGAGGTTTCTATGACGCTAAGCTGTTCGGCAATTAACGGCTCAGCGTGTGCTATGCACATGCATCTTAGAAGGCTCTGTGGTTCTCAGCGACAGTTAACTATCCACAATTCTTAAACAAGATGACAGAGGCTGGAATGACCAAATTATTTTTCAGTGGTATGCTTCTCTTACATTCCACTACAAGATCCATGGGTTGATGCATTGCATGACACATGACAGTTACCTTTCTACTGCTGACTGCAGGAATGATCACTTCATGCAGTACACATAGTCTCCACACACACACACACATCTCCTGTCCACAGTATGTCATCTTGTCTAGCACAATCATCGAGTGACCACAATCTATAATCACCTGAGAAGCTTTCAAACAGTCCCATCCCAGAATGATGTCATGGCTACACTCTTGTAAGATGATGAATTTTAAGGGCTGTGTATGGCCACTTATATCCACACAAATTACACATCTTCCTGTAGGTTTTACATATTTCCCATTAGCCACCTTCAGCAGAGATGTTTTGTTGTCGACGAATACAGTTTTCTGCAACTGGTGATGCTACTTCTCCGAAATGACTGAATATGATGCTCCAGAGTGCACAAGAGCTTGGGCTGGTCAGCCACCCATGAGGATATCGACATAGTTTCCTATCATTTTTGTAGTGATCAACTGTGGAGGATTTTTCTCTTCGGTGGCCTCATCTCCGAGGAAGGTCACACCCTTTAGTTTTCCAGGTTGCGGCGGCTATGTGATCGGCTGGGGCTTCTAAACGGTGATGGAGACTTTGATCGGCGTCATGGGGAGTCTCCTCTCCAGGGCTAGCTTGTGGCAGTGGTGACCTACATCATCCTGCACCCACAAATTCTTGTTCATCTTCATCGTCCTGGAGTTGGCGTCGGCTAAGATCGATCTGCTGTCTTCTGGTGCGGGCATCATCAAATACCTGCCACCTTTCTCAACAATAGTGAGCCACATGTCCCAGTTGTCCGCAATGGAAACATACTAGTTGGTTATCCTTGGTCCTCCAGACGTCAGTCTTCCTTTGTGCCCAAACAGGTTCTTCATGCGGCGATGTAGGAACACAATTTCGCCTGGGTCTCGACTTTTTCACCATTTTAAAGGGAAATGTAGGACAAGAGATTGGGTTCAATGTCTGTTCCACTTACTCCCTTATGACCTCTTGAAGCATCTCGGTTTTTTGCTCGCCATGCAATCTAAATGCCTTCTGAACTTCCTCTCTCACTATCTGATGATGAACACTTTTGAAATCAGTTCCTTCCTCCAACACAGACAATGATACGATGTTTGGAAGCCATTCAAACTTCTTGCATGTAATTATTTTTTGATGCATTGTCTCAATATGTTGTCACCTTTTTTGAAGTCATCTGTTGTCGAAACCTCCTTCAGGAGTAGGGCTTGATACATGTCCTCAGCAACACCCTTCATGAGATGTGCAACCTTGTCTTCCTCCTTCATCCTAGGATCCACTATTTTACACAGCTCCACGACGTCTTGAATGTAGGATGCTGTAGTTTCTCATGGACACTGTGCCCTACACTTTAATTTATCTTGCACTTCTGTCGTCGTGTGTCACTGAAATACTTGCGCATTTCCACCTGCAATACTTCCGAGCTTGTGAACTTCTCCTTGTTATTCTCATACGATTGCTTGGCAGTGCCCTCCAAGTAGAAAAAATATGTTAGCCAAACACATAGTGTCATCCCATTTGTTAAATTTGGCTATACACTCATATACCTTCAGCCACTTGTTTGGACCCTGGCCATCATCACCAGAGAACTTGGGAGGCTGTCTCATATGGTGGCACACAGTTGCTGTCATTGTAATGGCCTCTTCTTCTTCTGTCTCCATTAGATTGCAATCTGTTGAATATGGCTCAAACTTGGGTTTCTCGCTACGTAAACGGCAACTCTGCCGTGGCCTGATGGATGCCACTGTGTTGTCGATAATGTGCACTATCACAAGTTCCAATACCCAGCGCCTCCACCACAATAATGTCACATAGAAGGAGGTGTAATTAGATGAATGATGAACACTAACTTCACTTAACAAAGGTTTATTCAGCACTTGCACATACAAGAGCGCGGAGCGAACTGCCTCTGGCCAGAACACATATGATATATACACAGTTACAGAACATTGCAGTACAACGATTCTTGACATTTGTCAATACTTCTAGAAAGTACTCGAATCAAGTACAGAAATTAAAATTTTACAGTTTAGGTGAGTTTTGAACTCACGACCCTCTATGCAACAGTGTAGTATCATAACCATTAAACCACAGTGACTGTGTTACTCAGCTTCATCTGCAACAATCTATGATCTTAAACACATGAGAAAGTCAACAATGTCTGCAAGACATTTGTCTGCAGAGGTTGTAGCTTACAAAGGAGTTGCAGTTTCCCAGCAAACCACGTATCAAAGATTCAGAGCGCTTGGTTTCTCTCACTCAACACAGAGCAGAAATTAGCCCATTTATTTTGAAGTCAGAATAGTAAAGCTGACTCAAGCATAAGTGAATGAAGAAATGTGGTCTTCATAGACAAATTCTACTTCAAGTTGCAATAATATTCACATCACACACCTGTCTGGGTCTTCATTTGTTGTTAGGTGTATTTTAGCACCCACATGTACAAAGATGAAGCACTGCAACCACTTGTGTGACATTTCATTTGTGCAGTTAGTTGGCAGTTCCTCCACATGGAAGACAATGCCCATTACCATTAAGCGGCTCTCATATATGAATTCTCAATAGTCAATGATGTGCAAAAAGATAGTGTAAAGATGACACATTAAGTTCCAGACAGGCACAATTAAACATAACATAAGCTTTCAGCCACACCCTTCATTCACACAAGCAAACACACCTCACTCACACATGATCGCCAACTCTGGAAGCTCAGACCACAATGCAGCTATCATATGGAATCGAAGTAGCATTCTGGAGGGGCAGGGAAGGGGAAGGGATAGCAGTGTAAGGGTGGGGGGCAGGGGTGGGGGTGGGGGGGAAGAGGACCACTGTCTGACGGAGTTTGCAGGGGTTAGACTGCCAACAGATACAGCGTCAGGAGGTGGTGCGGCAGGCAGGTGGGGAAAACAGAGCAAAAAAGGAGAGGAGCAAGGAAAGATGGGTGGGTGCATTGGCAGGGGGTAGCAAACAAACAATGTGGGAGACAAGAATGGGTAGGAAGTGACAGGACGTAAGGGATGGAAACAGTTGGATGGGGGTATGGGGACAGTATGTTACCATAGGTTGAGGCTGGAATAATTCGGGAGCAGAGAATTTGTTGTAAGGATAATGCCCATCTGCACGGTAACATGTCTAAATCTTAATTCTATAGGATACTAGTGGGTTGCTTTCAGGAGCTGAACAACAGCCGAGTAGCCACAATTAAGACCTTTTCCAGATATTTACACAGCTTTTTCTCATGAATGGCATTCTCAACATAACTCTTGAACCACTCCAGAACACATATCACATCAATACAAACCACGAGTGTTCTTTCTTTCTCTCTTATTTAAATTAGTGTTTTCTCATAGAGAAACAAATAGCAATGTTTTTAATACTTTGGCATGTCAAATGCCTGTTTCTTGTTTTGCAACCCTTCAAAAATATGCTTGAATCTCTCAGTTATGCTTAAATTTGGACACTGTAGCTTCACCAAATCGAAAGACATAAATACTGACTTCAGTGAGTCTAGTATTCTCACAGTCACTTGTCTTGCATATTAGCCAATTATTTTTATCAGTTTTAAAATTGTTTTTCTGACTGGATTATTCATTGTATACTTTCTATCCTAAGCTATGACAAACTGCTTTCTGAACAGATTATCCATTGTATACTTTCTATCCCTAAGCAATGACATAACTAAGTGCTGTTTTATGATGAATATTACAAAACTCCTTCATAAACCATTCAAAAATAGTATACACAGTCATTTACAATGAACAAAAGCTCTACAGTTGGTTAAATGACACAGTCTTTCAGGTGATCTTTTACAGCCATCTGTGTACTTCCAATCACCAGTATTCATATTGTGGACTTTAAATAAAATTGGTGTTCTTTTGAGAGACATTAGTATTAGTATTGAGAAAACACAGAAAAACAGCATATTTTGAAGATGTTTTCTATGTTTGAGGTTCATTCAAAAATAAGAATCATATGAAACTAAACCAATGAAACAAACAGTAGAAAGTAATCAAATGATGCCAAGACAAGGTGTATACGCGGACAAGGAAAAAAAATTCCTGGATTTCCCGATTAAAAAAATACACTTTTTTCCACGTAAAGTGACAGTATTCTCTCCCACGGCAAATTAACAACTCATCAATCCTTTGAATGGTTAACATTTCATACACTGGCATAGACCCTCCAGCCGCCGCTTTAGAAAACGAAACCCAGCAAAAAAGAAAAGGTCCTGGAAAGATCTCTGATGTGCAGCAACATGTACACTTAATATTTTCATAATTACAAAAGTATAAATTCGAATTTCACCAAATACAGCACGATAGTTTCCAAAGCACTGAAATAGAGATTGCGATGCCCTTTTGTAAGCGAATCATTGCTCATGTCATGTCATCTCGCCTGCCATGACAGCAGATATTCAGAGGATAGGAAACATGATGTTGTCAGCCACTAGCAACATCACTTACGAAGAGTGGACCCACAAATGAGAAAAGTTAAGGGTTTAAATTAATAAATATAGTGTGGCTACAAGAAAAGCTAAGCTTTCACATATAACTTTGATCTCAAATATTAATGCGCTACAACAGAAGCTACGCTTTCAGATGTGATATTGGTCTTTTTTTTGCGTTTGTTACACTTTAAAATACTTCACACAAATGTGCCAGTAAAATATAAATATCTAGTCTTCTGGGCTCCCTACCCCTCAAAGTGTTAAGTTTCAAATGAGATACAAACGATCTGTAATTTAAAAAATTCATTGCACATTCTCACACGTAACATAATTCATCTTGCATAAAAGGAAATTTACTTTGAAAGTAATGCTATTCAAATCACCATTCACCATATTTTCCCAACATCTGTCACAGATAGGTTCATTTCGGTTGTTGCCAGATAAAGCCAGAAAACAAGCCTTATTGCACATGCGCAGCTACGATGGCGTAGGAAACCCGTATGTTCATACGTATAAAGCATTAAATGATCTTACATTACGTCATAAAAGAAACAGAACATCAGAGGATATTCCAAGAGCTTTGGAATTTTGTAAACCATACTAAAATGTATAATTCAGCTTGAAGTGCACATTCGTATGTCCACATTCACAATGAAGTAGGTCCAAACCTCATATTAAGCTTTTCAGTGTGGTTTTCGGGATGTAAATGTCTTGAAGCACCAGAACTGTACTATCTCATGTTTGGTTCTTTATTATGGTAAAATTCCAAACATGCCAGAAGATGAAAACGTGGAAATTCAGCGAACAATGGGAAATTTCTTTAGCAAACTGACGAAAGTAACTTCATTGTTCTGGAAGGCGATTATTGCTTGACTGCCCAAAACGTGAAAATAAAATAAAATCAGGAAACTGAAACTGACAATATATTTCAGCCTTCCATAACTATGTGAATGTATTTTAACTCACTTGATAGCTCCAGAAAATTTTTTCCGGTTAGCATCTGGGTTCAAGTAGCCAGAAGCAAGAGAAGGTACTGCTCACATGTGACTGAACTGTGCATGCGCATAAGCCCACTGGCATCTGCTCAAATGAATCTAATGTAAACAGATGTGACATCACGCTCAGCAGAAGCAGTTTGCTGTTACAAAGTATAGCGCAGTCTTTGCCCTAAGACCATTGACGTATTTTGCTATCGGCAGATGCTTGTGTGTGCATAGTACTTTGTTGTTGTAAAGGGCGTATTTCTTTTGCAATTAAAGTTTTATATATTTTTTTTCTAGTTTACATTTTATTGCTCCAGTATTATTTTGCAGCAGTGGGATACAATATTGTTCTTTATTAGAGTATCAGTTTTTACCAGTCAAAATTACAAAAATTTAACTGAAAATTAAAACCATGAAAAATTCGCAGGTTTTTCCCAGTTTTCTCCCAGATAAAAAATTTCCCAATTTTTCCCAGATTTCCCAGTTGTCCCAGGGCGTATACACCCTGCAAGACCACAAATGATAAGAGACACTATGTACAGAGCTACTTCCAGGAGTATAATTATGACAGCGAAACACAGAACAGGAAAGGAGTTAAAAGTAAAACAAACAAATGAGCAAAATCTAGGACAAGCAGATGCAACCTGTAGATGGACACTGAAGAAAGAAAAAGGAAGAACAGAGAAAGATCAAGGAGAATCAATAGCAAAAGATGATATAATGAAAAGTGATGAATAACGTACACTTCTCCCATCATGTTTTAAACTATCATATTTCCACATTTTCTTATTACAGTCAAAAGGCAAAACTCATTTTCCAAACGAATAAATATCGGCTCCTAATATACTATCAATGTTAGGTACCTGTGATGGAGGCTCTATTGAGCAAAAAAAGACAGGGTCCGGCACAATGGTGTCTATTCCAAAGCTTTCATTCACAGTGACTTTATTCCTTAAAGACAGAGCCTTTCTAGCTCTTTCAGCAATGGCATGTGATGATGTCAGAAAATCTCCTGTTGCTGTACTCTGAAGAAACAGAAAAATTAATGTTAAACTAAATAAATAAGACCTAAACATGTCACACAGCATATTCCAACACTATTAAAACTTTAATCTCACCTTCAGACCTGAAACAGCAGCAATATTTCCATTTGTTACTTCATTAACTTCAGTAGTTTCATCTGCATAGACAACCATTAGTTTCCCAGTATTCTCCGTCAGTTTTTGCTGAATATTATAAATCTTTTGATTCTGAAGAGACAAGAATAATTGTGGTCATCAATGTGAACAGAAATTCACTCACCTCTAGAACAACTAAAATTGTTTCTTATGCATTTCAGGAGGAAGGAGAAATATTTAAACCACTCCCTGTGCTTACTGCACTTAATTGTGTAGCCAAAGGTCTCTTGTGGGAAAAAAAAAGAAAACAGTGGCATCTGAGATTTGGGAGGTCAATGGTCAATGTCACTGATTAGCTGTATCTTTGCCATCACACATTATATAAAACTAGCTATTATCCATAGCTGCACTCGCAAGTCAGTAGTTTTGTTATGATGAATAAATTGTGAGTAAGTAAGCTACTGTATGAGAAATAACGTCAGCTGCCCTCATGTGTGTACCCGTTTGGCAAAGTACAGCTCATGGTGTGTTGACCACCCCTCTCCCCCAAAATGCATGATGACATAGTATGCACAGTGTCACAACTGAGCAATGCATGCAGAAGGGTAGTGTACATTATGCAACAAATTTACATGGTTTATATTTCCTAATGAATATTTTTAATCTCCACATCAAATTTCATCAGAATTGGTTCAGCAACTAAGTCATGAATACATAGCTGACAGTTAGTTTCCAGTTAATAATATTAATATGGAAGTATGGATTAAACATGTTGAGGATTGTATAACCATTGTAACCACAACATCGAATTTTTTTGCATGGAACATATAAACCAATAAAAGCATTTGCACAAATATGATAAAGTTCGAAAGTCACAGAGTAAATATTTGTAACCTAATTCACATCACATTCTTCCAGTCAGCAAATGCCTTGTACTACACACTTTCATAAGTAGCCTATACTCTTCTTCATTTATCAACCTATCTCCAAATCAAATTTCATCTAAAACAGTTCAGTGGATTTGTCAAGAGAAGGTAACAGGCAAACACATTTTCGCACTTACAATACAGTATTAGTATGGATATGGATTTTTATCCCAAAATTGTTGATATAACTGCTTACTGACATTTATCAGTTCTGAAATGCCTCACATGAAAATTCTGGAGGACTGCCGATCAATGTAGCTGATATGGCATACTGTATGAATAAAATGCCTGATACGTGAATATAATTACATATTTAAAACCTACCAGGTAAAACTGGCCTATATACCTCTGAATGCAAAAACAGTTACACAATTACAAATTCACTGTCCAGTACTAAGATTCAGGCAGCAATCGATTCTCTTATTTTAGATACTAAATAAAGATGGCAAGAAAAAAGCTTACTAAAATCATTTACAACAAATGTATTCTTTTCAGCAAGTATCAGGGGCAGTAACCCATCAGAAAGCAACATTACACCAGCATGCCACATTCATAGGCTACATTTTTTCTCCTGATCATGTCCACTAGGACCCCAGTGGTGATAAATAAACTCCTGCAGAACCAGTACTTCAATGTCCAGTTTTCATTTCAACCTGGTACCATTGACTTACTGGACAGATCATCTACTGATAAATATCATGCTGCCTTTCCACAACTGGTCTCACTTCAGACTGTCTGTGCATATGCTGTTTACCATCCTCTGCTGTGGATTGGATTTTATATATTACTTGAATTGCACAGACTTGTACATTGCTGCCTGCTATCAGATGATGCACTGTTACTGCTTGTATTTGCATTTTGTGTGACATCAAGCAGATCATTAAACAGTAGCAGAGTATTAACACAGCAGTCAGATAACTCTGGACACAAATATCATTGCAGCAAGTTATTGACATGTAACAGCCCTCCCAAAATTTTATGGCGCTATTTCTATCCTTCTTGATTATGTCCCTGCAATTACTCAATAGGACTGTAGTTATGTGACCACCAGAGCCAGGTGAACATCTTCACACGCAGTAACTGTGCCTAAAACCAGTCTTACGCATTCAGGAAATAATGAGCTTGTGTACTGTCTAATCAAATATACTGATTTGCAACTTGTATTGTGTGTGAAAGAAATGAGTGCACATGACATGCTGGTAGGTTTCAGAATCACATGAAGAATGGTGGCATGAACACCAATCCCCAGCTGATCTCAAATAAACTTTCCCCACTCTTGGTCTGAAGTGCATCTGGGGTTATGATGCCGCCATCAACTTGCAACAACACTAAACACAGCTCACCAGTCCAGGTACAGTTTCTCACAACTCAAAATTCCAATGGTTAAGTTTCTTCATTGATGGTAATGTCGACTTCACTAACCCACAGTGAAACAGTGGCTCTAGAAAGTGAAATTGCTTGTACGTTGTTGTCTTGGACACATTTGATGTATTTTGGACTGTCTGATGGGACTGAAGCTCCTGCCAGTGACTTATCCTATGATATTCCACCAGAGACAGGACTAACCAGCTGTCCACACAAATGAATGTTCACTTCCAGACTGTGGTCAAGACTGCCCAGTGGAAGTACACATTACATTTCATTTCACTCAGTTCAACGGCTGCTTCACAACGAGTGCCATCTTGCTGGCCCCTCCTCTCTTTGAATTATGTAGATGGGGGTTTTCCTTGCAATGCATCCTTAGGTCCCATAATCTCTCTGGCCTCATCTTCCAATAGCCACTTCCCCACACCAACTTCCACCTCTGCCCATCACCCCTAACTTCACCATCCACAACACCATGTGCTGTTTACAGCTACCCTCTCCCCCCAAACTGTGTGTGTGTGTTGTGTGTGTTGTGTGTGTGTGTGTGTGTGTGTGTGTGTGTGTGTGTGTGTGAGAGAGAGAGAGAGAGAGAGAGAGAGAGAGAGAGAGAGAGAGTGGGGGGGAGGGAGGGAGGGAGAGAGTTTTGTTCATCTTATGTTATGTTTACTGCAGAAGAGCTTACAGCATGATCAACAACAAAGCTATTATAATCAAGATGGCATAAGAAGATCCCCAACAGCTTGCAGCACCGTTGACAGCTTTGAACTACAAAGCACTAGCAACTGCAGATGAAAACAGTAGCCATCTACAGAGCTATGACAACTCTGAAGCATTGCCACAGAGACGTTTACAGAATAGTATCATTTATCTGGTTGAGATACCCATACGAAGCAACCGTACCCAGCATACTGCAACTGTCAAGGATCAACTTTGCTGACTCAACTATAGTGATATGGCACAGGAAATTGTCTCAGGTTTCATTGCAAAAGCAGTTCTGCCAAGCAACAGCAATTATTCATGAAACTGTTTCCTAAAATTCATAATCCAGTCTTAGACTAAGAAGCTGTTTGTCATTATTGGTACTAGAGATAACAATACAGAAAACCTGAAATCCAGAAGATGTAAGTTTATAATTTTGTAACTGAAAGTGGTTTATCTTTACACCACATACCTTGGACATTTTTCCTGAATATATTCGAGCAAAGGTTAATGTCTTTTTTTGATCATTGTGGACAATTTTGAATACTCTTGCACATAAATTGTCTTGGAAAGCTTTGGCTAAATGAGTATTTCGTTTCTCAGGTGATGGAAGAAAATTAATAACTGCATTCATCAGAGGCTGAACACCCATGTTTTTGTATGCACTTCCACATAAAATGGGTACTCCTTTCTGCAACAATAATTCAAAGTTGAAATAGTTGTGAAATAAAGAGAAAAACAAAAATGTTTATTTAATAAATAAAAATTAACGTGTGTGACTACATTACTGTATTTGCTGTGGCTCTAGGAGGGGAAGGGTGGTGGGCCCATCATGCTGGCTGCCTTTTACCTCTGCAAAAGATCCCCTGTACTTACTTGATAGCAGGCCAAGGAGACGTATGGCCATATTGGAGGGACAGTAAGGAGGAAAATTACCCACCCCATCTAGCACTGAATTAGGAATCCCCCTGGGTGAAGATTAGTGCTCTACCCACTAGACCACCAGGGCCACAAAAGTCTACTTACCATATATCACTGGACTATTTAAACACAGAAAAATAAGAGTGAGTACGTACTTTTGGAATATTGGATTCCTGACATTTCACCAAAGAGAGAGGAAACGTATACAGTAAATGGAATTGTGGAAGGATAATGCAGAAAAATCAATTAGTGAGTTTGAAGATGACTCAGCAGAAGAAGAGGAGAAAGAAATTCATAATGAAACACAAAATACAAGAAGACTTCTGAAAATGTAAGAAGTCAGATGTAGGAGACAGACCAATCAACAAGTAAGAGGTTATGCAAATGGAGATTCACAATACAAATGTTTGCAAGGTAAAAAAGTAAGAAAAGGATACCTAAAAGCCCATATTGTTGGCACACACATAAATTATTATGTTGCAGAGCACGGTGAGTGGAAAGTTACTGTGTGTTGCCAGCATAGACACTTGTATATATTCATTAACCCCTCCTGCTAAAATAGTACTCATCATGCTGGCACATAAATCTGAGCAAACTGGTTGAGAAGCGAAACCATATTCACTTGCTGCAGAACATGTACAAAACAACAGATGTAGTGTCTGCTGTTACTGCTTTGGGCCCTGGCTATCCCCTACACCACAGCCACCAACCATACAGTCATGTACCACAGGCTGCCACAACTCCTGCCTGCTTATAACTCTTTCTCTGGAGATCACACAAACACAATCTCCATTAAATATGTTGGGTTGTTTACAATTGAACCTCTAGCAGCTGCTATAGTACCCAGTGGCACCAACCTCACTGCCAGATGTGCAAGCTTTGCCGCAGACGACGTCACGGCTCTGCACTTAATCGCATCCACGAGTCATAGGCCTCCGCTGACATCCCTCTGCTGGGAGAGTATTTCTGCCCAACTGCTCTGCAGCCAGTCTTAGCTCATGACGTGCCTAGTAGTTCCTCGATTCAAGTTACCTCACTGAGCAGTCTTCACTTCCGGCTTACATCAACCACATCTAGAGGCTCCTCATTTGGAGTTCTCATCACCGAGCCAATGAGGAGTCTCTCACTGCAGTATCCACAGACTATGGCCCCCACAGACCAAACCACCCGTGAGCACCATACACTCAGTGTCACCAACAGCTTCACAGGATTTGGCTCACCATAGCCAACAGCCTCACAGAGTTTGGCTCTGCATCACCAATAGTTTCCCAGATTTTGGACTTCGCCATCCTAGAGCACTCTATGCTTGCCACCTCAATCAAGGACTCTCAGCCCACATAAAGCAGTGCAACTCATGTCTCTAGAAATTGTGCTGTAATAGTCTGACCATTGGAGTTTGAATCAGTTAATACAATTCATGTCTCTAGAAACCATGCAATTATATTCTTTTTGTTGAACTTAATAAACATACAACTATTCCTTGTAACCTGGGCACTTCAATTGTAGCATATTCCTTCCTCTCAGTCATGAACACTAAAATGGCAGTGTGCATAACTGGCTTCAGGATTACGTCCAATAAGTGACTGGTGTCCAAATCATCAAATCCTTTGTGCTTGCCCAGAGTAGTCGTCCAAAGGTACGCACTGATAAGGAGTTTTGCTGAGTTCTGCTGTATACGTGTGCTCTTCTTAATGCCTGCTGTCATCTTTCAGTATGGCACTACAACCCTTAGACATACCAATGCAGCTCCTGCTTCACTTCCGGCATTTACAAAATGGCACTGAGCTATGAGGGATGCAAACCCACCCAGATGTTGCCCTCAGCCCAGCAGTGATGGCGTAGCCCCTGCTACCTTGGGAATCCAACAAGATTTGGAATCACAGCCTGTCTTCTTCATATGGGTGAAACTGTATTTCAGTGCCTCTATAATTCACAATGATGCTCAGCAACAAGCTTTGCTTCTCACTTACTCTGTCGTCCTACCTATACCTATAATGCTCTTTAGTTCCTCAATCCTGGTAAGGACCTTGTTACACTGTTCCACGGGTATTTAAGGTACGAATTCACTGTCAATTATGATACTTTTCATGCTCCTGCATTACACTCTCCTTTCTGAGGCACCTCCCTTGACGCCACTGGACTTGTTCCTCATCATGCCTGTGTGTTCACTTTTCTGTGCCCAGGTGCACACTTCATAAAGCACATCACCTGCAGCACCATTTCCTGGCTTCCTGTCAAGTCTGACTTCTTAGCCATATGCCACCAGCACATCCACCACTAAAGCATCTGTCACCAGCCTACTTCCACCCGCCCTTCCATCACCAGCACCAGTGATGCCAGCAGCAGCACTATTGGCACGAGTGCCACTAACACCACTGCCACTGTCTCCAGTACCTGCAACTCCAGCAATTCTGGCTCCATTGCCTCCAGACCTATTGCTGATACCCTGTTCACATCTCTAGCGCCTTCATCACTCTCCCAGGGATCTTCCCTTCTGAATGTGGGTCATGAACCACCTGAGTATAGCACATTCGGCACTCCTGGTCTCTTTGTGCTGGATACTTCTCCAGGGCCTCGTGGTATGGATAGTGAGGATGACGGTTCTGTGATAGTAGTCTCCAACCATCCCACCACATTCCAGAAATGGCACCATGTACCTTCTCTCACTCCTTCAGCTGCTGTCTCCAGTATCTCATGGCACACTTTGCTCCTTTCCACATTGCGGAACCCACATGCTTCTGGTCTGGCTTCCACAAGCCTTCAGCCTCTGGTTACATCTGCCTGTGACTCGTCCCACCAATGGCACTGGGTGCAGCCACAGGAACCTCTTGTTCTGTGCAGTGCTCTGCAAGCCCTCCTCAGGCCCCCAGCTGGACTTTCCTCACCCTTCAGTTGTGCAGTCTTGGAAATTTTAATGCAGACCCAGGTCACAGCAGGTCCTGCCTCCATTGCTGCCTTCAATGGTCAAAACAGTCTTCCACAACAATGAAATATCACGTTTATCACTGCTCCAGCAGCCAGGTCAAAATACCCAGATGAGAACACTGTACGTCACTCTTTTCCAGGTTCAGTCTTCCCAGTTCTTATCTGAGCCAGAATCATCAGTCATGGCCGCAACCAAGCTTCCTGCCTTTAACCAATGCTCCCCGGGTCCAGGCCTCCACCATCACCAGCAGCCATCCCAGGGACTGCCTTCCCAACCCTCGGGCACCTCTGAAGTCAAGTCTTCTTCAACATGGTTACACCATCTCTCTCTTAGGGGAGCAGGGGTGCTGTGGCCCCTTGTTATTGCCTATAACACAGCCACCAACCATACAGACATGTTCTGTGGGCTGCCACAACTCCAGCCCGCTTATATCTCTTCCCCTAGAGATCGCGTGAAAGCTCTTGAGATTACATGAAAACAATATGCACCAACAGACACACACTGGGTCGCTCACAATCAAACCCCCAGCAGCTGCCACAATACCCAGTGATGCCAACATCATCCACAGACCCAAGCATTGCTGCCATCTCGTCCATCCTCAAGCACCCTACCCTCACCAATGTCTAGGGCCTTCATGGACTATATCCATACTCAAGCGCCCTATCCTCACTGATGCCTATGGTCTTCATGGCTACATCCATCCTCTAGTACCCTACACTCACCCAGTGTATGGCCACCATGGACTGTATCCATCCTCAGCCACACCATACTCCCTGTTGCTGACGACTTCACAGGCTTTGGTTTACTGACGCCGATGGCTCCAAGGGTTTCAGACTTTGTCATTCCCAAGCACACTATTCTCACCATTGTCAGACTGAACCAAGTAGCACATCTCACATCTGTACAAATCATGTTATTGTATTCTGTTAACTGGACTTAATAGACATATAACTGTTCTTTGCTAGCTGGGAATTTCCGCTGTAATGTGTCTGTCCTTCTCACTCAAAAACCTAAAGTTATGACACTACATAATATCACTATATACAAGATGGTCCAGTGTAGTAAACCGATCCTTAAACATTCCATATTCACACAGACTCCTTTTTATTGCACAGTTTATACAATAAGCATTTTTAAAAAGTGTTAAGTGTGATTTGAAACAATGGAAAATCTGGCATGGAATTACAACAGTATGAATTTATAGAGGAGGTGCTGAACAGCAGACAGGCACATTTCCAGACAGTTAGATATTATTTAGCTTTCAAACTCAGTAAGTCATTTGTCAGACACACACACACACACACACACACACACACACACACACACACACACACAAAGGCGCACGCACACACTCACGTCTCTGGGCACAGTGGCCCAACAGATGAGTAGCAATCTTGGCTGTGGTGTGTAGTACGGGTACGAAAGAGGTGTGGGTAAGGAGGGGGAGGCATACAATGGTAGGGGTTGGGGAAGGTGCTGTAGTGCTGCCTGTAGAAGTGTGCAGTTATAAGGCAGGACAGGATGGTAGGCCGCTAGGTTCAGCACAGCCCCCCCCCCCCCCCAACCCTACCTCACTATCTATCCCTCTCTCAACCTCACACCTCTTCTGCACCCCCACTACCTGCCCCAGCCATGATCATCACATCACTCAGTCAGGCCGCAGTGCCTAGAGTGTTGTGCGTGTGTGTGTGTAGTGGGGGGAGGGGGGGATGTTACATCTGACGAAGGACTTAGTCCAACAGTTTAATAACATCCAAAAGGCTGCTTTCAAGTGTGCCCATCTGCCATTTAACACTGTTTTTAAGTCTGACTTCATAGAAATGACTGTGCACAACAAACAGCATACATATTTCATGAGTTGCTCTTGAGTTCTTTCTGAGATACAATGTTTGGATGTTGTATTTAGTGGCAAGTCGATAGACACACAAACAAACACAAACATACACACAAAATTCAAGCTTTCGCAACAAACGGTTGCTTCATCAGGAAAGAGGGAAGGAGAGGGAAAGACGAAATTTTCTAACTATAATAGTTTCTAACTATAATGGATAATATATAGTCTGTGTAAGTGCGGATGGATATGTGTGTGTGTGTGTGTGTGTGTGTGTGTGTGTGTGTGTGTGTGTGTGTGTATACCTGACCTTTTTTTCCCCCTAAGGTAAGTCTTTCCGCATAGACACAAAAAAATACTGTACCATTGTTAATTTGAAGCAGTAGTGAGGTAAGGGATTTTCTTTTGGGGAAATGCTAGTAACTTGAAAAGAACATTAACTTTGGAAAAAAAAAGAAACATACAGTGCAAAACCAAGAGCCACTGTTAAGAGACCTAAACATAAGAGGTGTTCCCTCATTGTATTTATACAGAATAATTCTTTTCACAAATAGTAATTCTGGACTATTTTTTCCAGTAACTTCTGGCACAGGAATGAAACTAGAAACAAAGAAAGTTTCATGTTTGATAAACACAGGCGCAATCTTTTTGCACATATCTGACAATATAAGGGAATGAAAATATGCAAGAAGCTGAAAAACACAAATTTTTGAAAGATTGAAACTCAGTCAATAAAAATAAATTAATGTAGCAATCTGGTACAGAAATGCTATTACTCTGTTGGTGAATATTTTAATGCGGTCTGACTATATGAGCAGGATAAACAAGATATATATCTTCACATATTTTGTAGGTATAATAAATGTTGTATTCTATATATTATCCATTATAGTTAGAAACTATTATAGTTAGAAACTAAGAAGTCTCCTATACACTGATTCAATGATATAACATCTATGTTATGAGAAAATAAAATTCTGATTCTGATCCTAGTTAACAAACTAAATGATGTGAAAACTGGACATTATGCGATAAAAAAAATTGTATATCTAAAAACAAAGATGATGAGACTTACCAAACAAAAGCGCTGGCAGGTCGATACACACACAAACAAACACAAAAACACACACAAAATTCAAGCTTTCGCAACAAACGGTTGCTTCGTCAGGAAAGAGGGAAGGAGAGGGAAAGACGAAAGGATGTGGGTTTTAAGGGAGAGGGTAAGGAGTCATTGCAATCCCGGGAGCGGAAAGACTTACCTTAGGGGGAAAAAAGGACAGGTATACACTCGCACACACACACATATCCATCCGCACATACACAGACACAAGCAGACATTTCTGGCCTTTACAAATGTCTGCTTGTGTCTGTGTATGTGCGGATGGATATGTGTGTGTGTGCGAGTGTATACCTGTCCTTTTCTCCCCCTAAGGTAAATCTTTCTGCTCCCGGGATTGGAATGACTCCTTACCCTCTCCCTTAAAACCCACATCCCTTCGTTTTTCCCTCTCCTTCCCTCTTTCCTGACAAAGCAACCGTTTGTTGCGAAAGCTTGAATTTTGTGGGTATGTTTGTGTTTGTGTGTGTGTGTCTATCGACCTGCCAGCGCTTTTGTTTGGTAAGTCTCATCATCCTTGTTTTTAGATATATTTTTCCCACGTGGAATGTTTCCCTCTATTATATTCAAAATGAATGAAAAGTTTTACATTATTTTACACACATTATTGCAACAGCCCCCTATTTTTGTGGTCAGAACTCATATTTACACAACCGATTAACTCCCTTTCCCAACCACATTTCACCTACTTCTTCTCTGAACCCCAAGCAGTTTTCTCCTATACTAATTTCCATCTTACGGCGGCATTAAACTTTGAGCAAAAACTGTGGCATTTAACTCTGGGCAACATCCAACCAACCATCCCCATCTCCACTTCCACAATTGTCACACCTTTCATGTATTATGGAGCCATCCCTACAGCTGAGGTATCAGCAATAATTGTGATTGCTCTCAAATCAAATCCCTCAACACCTATACCAGTACCCCCCCCCCCCCCCCCCCAGTTTCTCTTCTCCTGCAATTACTCTATTGACTTGGTCCACAAACAAATTTCCCTGGCAGTCTCCATGTTTCTGACCATCATAGCTGCTACTTCCAAACAAGTTAGAAGCACCTCTATTAATATCCACTACCACTCAGCATCTGAAAGCTTTAGTAGATTACTCGGATGGGGCTGCAACATCCTCAAACCAAGCCCTTAAATGAGACAATCTCTCCCTGACATCTTGTCTATAGCAACTATCATTGCCTTCAGTTGACCTTCTAACCTTATCGACATCCTTATCAAACTGAATGACATTCCCAGACCACCATCTCTACTCCACAACCCATCACCACTTTTTCAATGTGGAGTGGCTAACATTTAAGATAATTCAATATTTAATCACCTTTTCTACACTTCCCCCTCCTCCCACTCCTTTTGCATAATCTTCTTCTCTTCTTTTTCTCTCCCACTCTCTATCGCTTCCTTATTCTCTTTCTGTGCATTCTTTAATTGCATTCTTCTTTTCATTTTCTTTCATTTTCTCTTCAACTTTTAACCCACAGTTGACACAGTGTGTACTAAAATACAATCTGTAACCTCCTACTCCCTCTGAGAGCTTCTTTTCTCCTCATGTTATGTATCTCACCCCTCCACACTGCCTATCTTGCAATCTCTCCCAACCATTTCCTATTCCCTTCATGAGAAAGAAACTTAGGGCACAGAAATTGAGGAATACCAGCAGTATTTACTAGGAGCGGCACAACACGAAGTCAAGTACCGGACAGCCTTAACGTCATTTTTAGCAATGTAATATGCATGAGATATACCATATCCATATTAAAGAACTAATACTTGTTACAAAAGAAATAAACGGTGAAGTTTTACACATATTACTTAATTATAGTTTAAGGTACAGAAAAATGTACAATGTGGAAAAAAACTGGGCTAAAATAATTAAAGGACTGACACAAAATGAAGTATTCCAAATTTAATGAACAAGTGAACTGTTCTTAATAGAAAAAGCTGTGAATGGAAACTGTTCATGTGATCAACAAATCTCCATGCTCTTTGGAATCTACTCTCACAGAATGCCAAAAAAATGCTTTTTGGATTAGTTCTATATTGGTTATTTTGTACATGTATCCTTTTCAGATTATAAAATGGCCTCAGTGGTTTATTTCATGAAGTAGTAGCACTTCTTGCCTTAAAATGTTGTGGATAGAACATGTGTGAACATATGACACTAAGAGAAATGTTGCACTATTTCAAAACTGGCATCTAACTGGAAAAGTGAAAGCTTGCTTTTTTTCCTCAGATCAAGCTCCATGTTAAACATGTTCCTATCCTTTAAATTATTATACGTTTTTAATCCCACATAACAATGTGTCTAAGCACAAAGCTGTAATGGTGTGTAGTAACACTGAAACTTTCTATTTGAGGATGCTATAATGTTGCTTGAAATTTAAGTTTTCAAGTTTATAGCAGCTATCTTGTCAAAAAACAAAACTTTTCAAAACTTTACAGTGAAGTAACGGTTACTTTCACGCAGTATTATGGCTGCAAATGTCCAAACTTAGGCCCCAGCTAGTTTAAGGATTTTTTTTTTTCTGATACAGTACTTGACACGGATATCAAGCTATTTACATCTGTTGTTGATGTGTTTTTCAATCTGAAAACTGGTTTGATGCAGATCTCCATGCTACTCTATCCTGTGCAAGTCTCTTCATCTCCGAGTAACTGCTGCAAACCACAAGCCACATCCTTCTGAATCTGCTTACTGTATTCATCTCTCAGTCTCCCTTCATGAATCTCCTGCCTCCCCCCCCCCCCCCCCCCCCCAAATTACTAAACTGGTGATCCCTTTATGTCTCAGAATGCGTTCTACCAACCGATCCCTTCTTCTAGTCAGGTTACACCACAAATTTCTCTTCTCCTCAATTCTGTTCAGTACCTCTTCATTAGGTATGTGATCTACACATCTAATCTTCAGCATTATTCTGTAGCATCAAATTTCAAAAGCATTTACATCTACTCATTCCAAATCATGCTAAAGACCATGACATGATGTGCCCAGAGAAACTATTGTTTTCTGTTTTCTATGTAGTTCTCCTAAAATATCCTTTGTGCAGGGTGTAGTAAACATTTAAAGAGATGATTCAATAAAATATATCCGACATTTGCAAACTATTTCAAAAGATGCTTCTTGATATACCAGGAATGTTCAGAAAGTAAGTGTACTGTGACCTTAAAGGGCTACGTTTTTTTGAGTGTTGGCAACAATGAGTGGTTGAGGGGCGAGATCCCTGACCAGAGTGTGCACCATTGGAACACAGTAGTACGTAAAAGCACATTTAGCGTCCAGTTATATGAAAGGTGACAGTAAGAAATCATGTCAAGTGTGGGCCATTTATTGTGATCCACTTCCTGCTCATGGAAGGAATCTACATCTACATCTACTTGATTACTCTACTGTTCACAATAAAGTGCCTGGCAGAAGGCTCAATGAACCACCTTCAAACTGTCTCTCTATCGTTCCACTCTCGAACAGCGTGCGGGAAAAACAAGCATTTAAATTTTTCTGTGTGAGCCCTGATTTCTCGTATTTTATCGTGAGCATCATTTCTCCCTATGTAGGTGGATGCCAACAGAAGGTTTTCGCAATCGGAGGAGAAAACTGGTGATTGAAATTTCATGAGAAGATCCCATCGCAACAAACAATGCCTTTCTTTTAATGATTGTCACCCCGACTCACCTGTCATGCCTGTGGCACTATCTCCTCTATTTCACGATACTACAAAACGAGCTGCCCTTCTTTGAACTTTTTCGATGTCATTCGTCAGTCCCACCTGATGCGGATCCCACACCGCACAGCGATACTCCAGAATAGGGCATACAAGCATGATGTAAGCAGTCTCTTTAGTTGACCCGTTGCACCTTCTAGGTGTTCTAACAATGAACTGCGGTTTTTGGTTTGCTTTACACACAATATTATTTATGTGATCATTCCAATTTAGGTTATTTGTAATTTTTATCCCTCAGTATTTAGTTGAATTTACAGCCTTAAGATTTGTGTGACTTATTGTGTAATTGAAATTTAGCAGATTTCTTTTAGTACTAATGTGGATAACTTCAACTTCACACTTTTCTTTATTCAGGGTCAATTGCCACTATTCGCACCATACAGATATCTTATCTAAATCATTTTGCAAGTTGTTTTGATCATCTGATGACTTTAAAAGATAGTAAGTGATAGCATCATTTGCAAACAAGCTAATAGGGCTACTCAGATTGTCTTCTATGTCGTTAATAGAGATCAGGAGCAATAGATGGCCTATAAAACTTCCTTGGGGAACACATGATATTACTTCTGTGTTACTCGATGACTTTCTGTCTATTACTATGAACTGTGACCTTTCTGACAGGAAATCACGAATCCATTCGCGCAACTGAGGTGATATTCCATAGGCACGCAGTTCAGTTAGAAGATGCTTGTGAGGAACGGTGTTGAAAGCCTTCTGGAAATCTAAAAATATGGAATCAATTTGACATTCCCTGTAAATAGCACTCATTACTTCATGAGTATAAAGAGCTATTTGTGTTTCACAATAATGATGTTTTCTGAATCTGTGCTGACTATGTGTCAATAAATCATTTTCTTCAAAGTAACTCATAATGTTCAAACACAGTAAATGTTCTAAAACCCTAAAGCAAAACGATGTTAGTGATATGGGGCTGTAATTCAGTGGATCACTCCAATTCCCTTTTTAGGAATTGGCGTTACTTCTATTTTCCATTCTTTAGGTACAGAACTGTCTGTGAGCGATCGGTTGTATACAATTGCTAAATATGCAGCATTTGTATCAGCATAACACATACTGAAATTTTTTCACCAAAAATAGTTTACAGTGAAGGTGTTATTACCGGAATGAGATGTGTTTAAGTGGTGTACAGAGTTTAGGGGAGCCAGAACAAATGTTCGTGGTAAACAGAGTAGTGGCAGACTTTTGATTTTGACTCATGAGTAGAGGCACTTGTTTCTCATGAAGCACAAAATCAAGAAATTTTTATGAAATTTTACTAATTTTTCTCAAAACACCAAACTATTTACCTTTAAGCAAAATCATGAAGTAATCGATGAAATTGTGTGCAATCACACCATTTGAAGTTAACAGCAGAAATTCAATTCAAGTTTTGGCAATGAAATCAAAATATCAGTGACAATCAATTCTACACCACTTTGACATATATCAATTTCTTGTATTACATCAAGTATTGCTAACTTAATTTCCTGTGCAGGGAAATATGACATTCAACCATGTCCGGCGCATTCTTTGATCTGCTGGTGTACTGCATGTTGAAAATTTTTGCTGATCGCCTGTGCAGCCAGTCTTACATTTTCTAATTTGTTTCTGTGCTGCAATTTGTTAAAATGATAGTGATAGTTATTGTTCAAGAAAAATAATTTCCATGAGAAGGACTTCATGTGTTTGAGAAAACTTATGTGCAAATACCACAATGAGTGAAATGAGTGCCAGAGAAAGGACACATGCCTAAAACATACAACAATTCTTCCCATAAGAAGAAAAAGGAGGAGGCACTAAAGATGACAGGTGTCAAAAGACAAGTTACTCTCACAGATATCATTGCAGTGGCAAAACGAGTGAAAACCAACCAAAGAGATCATTTTAAAAAACAACTCGAGCTTTCATCGAGATCAATATTTCACTGGAAATGTTGATTATCCAAAGCTGAGAGTGTGGATGAAGCAATACATATTACATTTGTGTAATATGGAGGGGAGTAAATAAGAGTTTGATTTATAATGGTGACAGTTTGATTGTGAGGCTTCAGAGCATCAATTTCCCTAGTGTTATTAAAAATAGACACACATGGTTTTATGTAAAGAAATATTACTGGGAAGGAAGATAATTCCATCATACTTGCTATAATCCACAATTCTGCCCCAAAAACTATTCTTACCTTCACAGCAAGAACGAGACACAGAAGTGGTGAATCATCAAAATTCAGGCTTTTCTGTGTTACCAACTGTCATGTGTCAAGATTTTTAAAATGTGGAAACAGAATGATCTACACAACCTAACCAAACTGCCATGCACCAGGGTTTTATAATGTTCACAGCATGAAGTTTTGGGATGATGTATCGATGATGAGAACCCTCTATTTACATGTCGATGAGTCAGCTGCAATGAAGCACAAATGCTGCACAGTCACTGTGTTGGCTGTCAAAAGCCCCACAATTGAACAATTATCCATATTACTTCATTGTATCCCTTAATACATTTACATGGTTTTTGGAATCTAACTGAATATACTTCGCATACACAGTATGTTAATTATTACTCTGCTATTAGACATGGCAAAATATGAAGACTGGTGAGCTGAAACCATTGAACACAAATGTAATCGCAAGCACAATACATGCAGCACAAATGATGACTGAACATCCACAGGAGCATTTTAAGATCTGATTTCAGTATTCCATGGAAAATTAGGAACTATATGGTCATGCTACTTTTCTCGTCCACTGACAATTAGGCTTCGGTAATGCATACTAGCCCCCTCATTCATTTCAAAGACAAGGAAATTAATAATTTAAATCCTTAAACAGTGTTACATAGTTCTTTAATATCAGATCTATTGGAATTTGAAGGTGCTGGAGACTTGCCCTCAGCTGGAAGACTGCAGGAAGTTTCTGCACCTCACATCATCAAAGAGGAGGAGGAAAGATAAAAAGAAGCTGTGAAAGATGACAGAGTTTCAGTTCTTTGTGGTGACATGACAGGCAGAAAAGGGCAGTGTATGTTCACAGTACAATTTAGAATTAGTTTGGTGGGGGAGTGAAAGTTATTGCAAATGCTACAGAAGGTTCACAAGCAATTATGGGTGCAATTCAGAAACTTGAAATTCACTACCAAACTGTAGTTTCTATAACTTCAGATTCAGCTTGTTATATGGGCAAGTCTATAAACACAATTAGGGTTTTAGTTTCAGAAGGGTTAGTACATACATGGTATTAGGCTCATATAAACATCTCCCATAATACCCAGAAGAGAAAGCACGCATACATTCAATTCTCATATCAGAAATATGTAGGTGAATCCACAGGAACTAAATTTTTCCCTATTCCTTCCATACGCAGATGAGATTCATGGTTTTAAAGTGTTGAGTATCTTGGAAAATTTCTCAATGACATACAGTATAACCCTGCTTTTAAATTCCCAGAATTAATGTTTCCCGCCATTTACGACATTTTTTATCATTACCATCAAACTTCCTGTGCCCACAATGTTAATTTGCACCCAATTTTGTGTCAACATACTTATGATTTTCCCGCAATTTATGCATTACGAAAAAATGTTTATGGAGAAAAACTGACATTGGCATGATGTTGACCGTCCAGTAGTGTTTACAAATATCACATGGTTAAGTTTCTTTACACCAGGACACTCTACTCAGTGGATTTCAACCAATAAACATGTAAAAGTTGGAACAACTCATGCCATATTTCCCACCACTGCCAAGTTCTACTTGGTGTGATGGCTGATGGGAGTAATTAGGTTCGTTCAAATGAAGATATCATGACCAATAACAACCATTTCCAAACTGTCTGTACCGTGCAAATGCAATTTCGTGATTGTTGTGATCATAGTGACACTTTTGTTGAATCATAATTAGCATGTTTCGATATTTGGCCACTTGGAGCATTAGTTGATACTGTCATTCACTTTACATTACTCAAATGTTTTTAGCTGAAACACAGCTCTGATTATGTATCTTTTTCATGCTGAGCAAAATATGTTTCGAGAATTTATTCTCATTGGCACAAGCAGCATTTACATGTGTATTTTAGTGATATAACACAAACAAACAATATTAGTAATAGTTTGCATGTGTGTGAATTGCTACATAACTTAGAAGGCACAGTACCTGATAACCTCAAAAAGACAATTACAGTGCAAAAGATGCAGAATAACACATATTCAAGCACCACACACAATACTTATGTACACATTTACAATTGACATCAAGAAAAAACTTCTCAAAATGCGTCATGTTAAGCATGAAAAAATATGCAACTAGTGCAGCATTTCAAACAATGGAAAATCCAGGATGGAATGTAACAATACGAGAGAAGGAAAGTAGCTACTCACCATATAGCGGAGATGCTGACCCGCGATAGGCACAATAAAAAGATTCACACAAACATAGCTTTCGGCCATTAAGGCCTTTGTCAGCAGTAGACACACACACACACACACACACACACACACACACACACAAGCGCAACTTGCACACACATCTGCAGTCTCAGAGAGCTGAAACTACACTGCAAGCAGCAGCACCAGTGGATGATGGGAGTGGCGACTGGGCGGGGGTAACGAGGAGGCTGGGGCAAGGGGGGGGGGGGGGGGGGGGGGGGGGGGGGAAGTATGGTGGGAGTGGCGGATAGTGAAGTGTTGCAGTTCAAACGGAGGGTAGGAGAGAAGGTGTGGAGGGGGGAGGGGGTAAGTGGTGTAAAGGAGAGGAATAAAAATAAAAGAAATTAAAAGACTGGTTGTGGTGGTCGAAATGACAGCTTTGTAGTACTGGAATGGGAACAGGGGAACAGGGAGGGGGCTGGATGGGTGAGGACAGTGACTAACGAAGGTTGAGGCCAGGAGGGTTACGGGAACGTAGGATGTATTGCAGGGAAAGTTCCCACCTGCGCAACTCAGAAAAGTTGTTGGTGGTGGGAAGGATCTGTATGGCACAGGCTGTGAAGCAGTCATTGAGATGAGGGGTATCATGTTTGGCAGCGTGTTCAGCTACAAGGTGGTTCACTTGTTTTTTGGCCACAGTTTGTCGGTGTCCATTCATGTGGACAGACAGCTTGTTGGTTGTCATGCCTACATAGAATGCAGCACAGTGGATCCAGATTAGCTTGTAGATCACATGATTGGTTTCACAGGTAGCCCTGTCTTTGATGTGATAGGTAATGTTTGTGACCGGATTGGAGTAGGTGGTGGTAGGAGGATGTGTGGGACAGGTCTTCAATGTAGGTATATTACAGAGGTATGAGCCATGAGGTATGGGATTCGGAGCAGGGGTTGTGTAAAGATGGACGAGTATATTGTGTAGGTTCGGTGGACTGTGGAATACCATGGTAGGAGGGGTGGGAAAGATAGTGGGTAGGATATTTCTCATTTCAGGGCATGACGAGAGGTAATCGAAACCCTGGAGGAGAATGTAATTCAGTTGCTGTAGTCCCATATGGTACTGAGTTATGAGGGGAATGCTCCTCTGTGGTCGGACTGTGGGACTTTGGGAAGGGGTGGGAGACAGGAAAGATGAGGCACGGGAGATTTGTTTTTGTACAAGGATGGGAGGATAACTACGGTCAGTGAAGGCTTCAGTGAGACCCTCGGTATATTTAGAAAGGGACTGCTCATCACTGCATATGCGACGACCATGGGTGGCTTGGCTGTACGGAAGGGACTTCTTGGTATGAAATGGGTGGCAGCTGTCGAAGTGGAAGTATTGCTGGTGGTTAGTAGGTTTGATATGGACGGAGGTACTGATGTAGCCATCTCTGAGGTGGAGGTGAACATCTAGGAAGGTGGCTTGTTGGGTTGAGTAGGACCAGGTGAAGCAAATGGGGGAGAAGTTGTTGAGGTTCTGGAGGAATGTGAATAAGGTGTCCTCACCTTCAATCCAGATAGCAAAGATGTCATCAATGAATCTGAACCAGGTGAACAGTTTAGGATTCTGGGTTTTTAGGAAGGATTCCTCTAGATGGCCCATGGAAAGGTTAGCATAGGATGGTGCCATGCGGGTACCCATAGCCATACTGTGGATTTATTTGTAAGTAATGCCTTCAAAGGAGAAGTAATTGTGGGTGAGGATATAGTTGGTCATGGAGACTAGGAAAGAGGTTGTTGGTTTGGAATCCATAGGGCATCTGGAAAGGTAGTGTTTGATAGCAATAAGGTCATGGGTATTAGGAATGTTAGTGTACAGGGAGGTGGCATCAATAGTGACGAGCAGGGCACTGTGTGGTAAAGGGAGAGGAACTGCGGAGAGTCAGTCGAGGAAATGGTTGGTATCTTTTATATAGGAGGATAGGTTCTGGGTAATAGGTATGTATGTGTGTCTACTGCTGACAAAGCCCTTAATGGCTGAAAGCTATGTTTGTGTGAATCTTTTTATTGTGCTTATCGTGGCTCAGCATCTCCGCTATATGGTGAGTAGCATCTTTCCTTCTCTCTTAGTGTTACATTCCATCCTGGATTTTCCATTGTTTGATTTTTCCCTGATGGCTTTTCTTCGATCCTAACCCTGTGCTGTTTCCCTTTGTAACTACTTTGTTTTGTGTCGCTATACTCAATGTCCATCCTTCTTTCTTTTCTTTCCTGTGTTTCCGTTATTGCCTTACGAACCGCACTGGACACACTACTTATGAGCCACACTGTATCAACGGACTCGGTTGCGCCCAACAGTCAGCATCAAGAACACGCTGATTGTTGGTCCAGCATCTTATGTCCCACATTACCCTCCCCAATATAATTAAGCTTATATCTTCAAACTGATCATGCTCCCTGTGTCAGTTCCAGTATTTTTGCGTGTTATCTCCCACACTTTTCCCCTGCCACATGATTTTACATTTCTAACTACGAATCCCTCCCCACACCCCTGCACTTTCTCCATTCTATCCCTGATCGCACCCGCTAAATCCACCTCATCCAGTCACATCTGCCATCTCCATTCTCTACGCTTATCAACCCTGAAACCTGCTACCCACAGTAATATACTTATATTTATTAATGATTAGTTATTCTCTACTTTAACCTTTGTGACTTCTCACCAATTTTAGTGCGTTTTTGCCTTCCACTATCGTTGTCTTCCTCAGATTTTCTCTCTTTTTTTCCCCCTGTGCATCCATTTTGTACTTTTCACACGTATTTGGGTGTATTTTTGCATAATTTTTCAGACGTAATTCTACTTTCTTACGTATTTTTTCACATTTTTGCACCAGCATGGATCCTTGCTCCTTCCATCTGCGTCAATACAGTAAAGTTTCCTTATCCCTAGCCAGATCCCAGTCCCACATTCTTTTCCTGCGTGGTTGCTTGGCTCATGAAATCCCCCCTAATGGCCTTACCATCAAAATATCCATCTCTGGTTGCCACCCCTCCTTCCACAATGACCTCCACCTGTTCAGATTCCGCCAATCCTTAACCCTCACCAACTTAGTCCTGCAAAACTATATAAACCAAGCCCAATCCTCCTTGCAGTACCTTCTCTCCATCCGCAAAATTCTCCTGCTATGTAATCCCAGATTCCTGGAACCCATAACACACATTGAAACTCTTGCCCTGCAGGAACTTGAGCAACATGCACAATGCCACCTCAAAAAGCTCTCCATCCTGCTCACTTCCTACTCCCACCTCGGAGTACCACTGTACACCACTTCTACAACAACATCCAAACCTCCCCCACGCCCCCTCATAGCTGACAAACCTTGTCTCGCAGACCTACTACACTTACCCCACCCTCTGAAACTCCGTCCTACCACCACACAGAACTCAAATCCCAAACAGACCTGCAACACAGTCATGAACCTTTCCTCCAGAAGCCTTAGTCCCACAGAAATATCAATCCTTTCCAAAGGCCTCACCTTTTGCCCCACTCCCAAATTCAACCATGCAGGACCAGTTACACACCTTCTTACCTTCTCCTGGTCCCTACAGTGGAAACACTTTTTTGCCACCAACACGACCAATCAGACTCAACCAAGGACCAACATTGAACCTTGCCTAACTCAGTTCACTCCTCCATCCAACCACGATCTACCCCCACCGCCTCCAAACCACCCCCTGTTAACTTTCCAGAATTACTTATCCTTGAACCTTGCCTCACCATCATTCCCCAAATCCCTTAACATGCATACCAACCTTACATCCGCAGAAAGAACCGCAGTCCACCATCTAAAAACTGATCCCAATCTTATAATCCTTCCTAGAGACAAAGGCTCCACCACCGTAGTTTTGAACCACAGGGATTACAGGGCAGAAGGACTCCATCAGCTGTCAGGTACATCCACCTACGAACCATGCCACAGTGATCCCATTCCAGCAATCCAGTACGATCTCCAGTCACTACTCAAATCCTTAGGCCCATCCCAGAACCTCCCCCCAGAGTCCATCTCTCTACTTACCCCTACCACTCCCCGCACTCCCACCTTCTACATGCTTCCTAAAGTCCATAAACCCAACCACCCAGGACGCCCCATTGTGGCCGGTTACTGTGCCCCCACTGAGACATCTCTGCTTTTGTAGACCAACACCTCCAACCTATTACCCGGAACCTATCCTCCTGTATAAAAGATACCAACCATTTCCTCGACTGACTCTGCGCAGTTCCTCTCCCTTTACCACACAGTGCCCTGCTCGTCACTATTGATGCCACCTCCCTGTACACTAACATTCCTAATACCCATGGCCTTATTGCTATCAAATGCTACCTTTCCAGATGCCCTATGGATTCCAAACCAACAACCTCTTTCCTAGTCTTCATGACCAACTATATCCTCACCCACAATTACTTCTCCTTTGAAGGCATTACCTAAAAATAAAACTGCGGTACGACTATGGGCATCCACAAGGCACCATCCTATGCTAACCTTCCATGGGCCATCTAGAGGAAACCTTCCTAAAAACCCAGAATCCTAAACTGCTCACCTGGTTCAGATTCATTGATCAAATCTTTGCTACCTGGATTGAAGGTGAGAACACCTTATTCACATTCCTCCAGGACCTCAGCAACTTCTCCCCCATT
Organism: Schistocerca piceifrons; assembly: GCF_021461385.2. Lineage (NCBI taxonomy): Eukaryota > Metazoa > Arthropoda > Insecta > Orthoptera > Acrididae > Schistocerca > Schistocerca piceifrons. The sequence goes on along the minus strand of NC_060138.1, from coordinate 366,132,200 downwards.
TGCTTCACCTGGTCCTACTCAACACAACAAGCCACCTTCCTAGATGTTGACCTCCACCTCAGAGATGGCTACATCAGTACCTCCGTCCATATCAAACCTACTAACCACCAGCAATACTTCCATATCGACAGCTGCCACCCGTTTCATAACAAGAAGTCCCTTCCATACAGCCTAGCCACCCGTGGTCATCGCATATGCAGTGACGAGCAGTCCCTCTCTAAATATACTGAGGGTCTCACTGAATCCTTCACTGACTGTAATTATCCTCCCATCCTTGTACGAAAACAAATCTCCCGTGCCTTATCTTTCCAGTCTCCCACCACCTCCCAAAGTCCCACAGTCCAGCCACAGAGGAGCATTCCCCTCATAACTCAGTACCATCCGGGACTGCAGCAACTGAATTACATTCTCCGCCAGGATTTTGATTCGCTCTCGTCGTGCCCTGAAATGAGAAATGTCCTACCCACTATCCTTCCCACCCCTCCTACCGTGGTATTCCACAGTCCACCAAACCTACACGATATACTCATCCATCTTTACACAACCCCTCCTCCGGATCCCTTACCGCATGGCTCATACCCCTGTAATTGACCTAGATGCAAGACCTGTCCCATACATCCACCACCTACTCCAGTCCGGTCACTAACATTACCTATCACATCCAAGGCAGGGCTACCTGTGAAACCAGTCATGTGATCTACACGCTAAGCTGCAACCACTGTGCTGCATTCTATGTAGGCATGACAACCAACAAGCTGTCCTCATTTCAATGACTGCTTCACAGCCTGTGCCATATGGATCCTTCCCACCAACACCAGATTTTCTGAATTGCGCAGGTGGGAACTTTCCCTGCAATACATCCTACGTTCCCGTAACCCTCATGGCCTCAACCTTCGTTAGTCACTGTCCTCACCCATCCAGCCCCCTCCCTGTTCCCATTCCAGTACTACACAGCCATCATTTCGACCACCACAACCAGTCTTTTAATTTCTTTTATTTTTATTTTTATTATTATTTCTCTCCTTTACGCCACTTACCCCCTCCCCCCTCCGCACCTTCTCTCCTAACCTACATCTAAACTGCAACACTTCACTGTCCACCACTCCCACCATACTATCCCTCCCCCTCCCCGCCCCAGCCTCCTCCTTACCCCCACCCAGTCGCCACTCCCATCATCCACTGGTGCTGCTGCTTGCAGTGTAGTTTCAGCTCTCTGAGACTGCAGATGTGTGTGCAAGTTGCGCTTGCATGTGTGTGTGTGTGTGTGTGTGTGTGTGTGTGTGTGTGTGTGTGTGTGTGTGTGTGTGCGTGTGCCCACTGCTGACAAAGGCCTTAATGGCCGAAAGCTATGTATGTGTGAATTTTTTTACTGTGCCTATCGCAGTTCAGCATCTCCTTTTCTATATGGTGAGTAGCAACTTTCCTTCTCTTGTATTAGTGCATTATTTCATTATTTATGTAATGAATGACAGTTGCAGGCTTTCAAAAACATCGATTATGTTATATGAGTTGAGATAAATGTTACTACTTCCCAGAAAGTTATTAATTCCGATTACATCAGTGGTTTTTATTAGATAATAAACCATCATTAGATAATAAACAAACCCTGACAAGTCTTTGATGACTATTATGTACATATATCATACATTAAGAGGGAAAACGCAAGGAGGTATCCTATACATAACTTTTACAGTTTTCCCACATTTTACATTTTCCTGCATCTTACACCATCTTTTTAGAAGTCCCTTGAAAAGTGTAAAAGTGGGGTTTCACCATAATAGAATTTGTCAAACTGTTGAAGATTAGAGTGTTGCCGTGAACTAATTTAAAGCCTCAACCTCTAATGAAGTAAAAACAGTGCCTAGCTATTTTCTTGCTGGCCATTGCTCAGAATTTTTCAATTTGATGCTGACATTATAGAGCTCCAGGGTACCATTAATTTATGTTCCACAATATAAGCTTAGTCACCTTCCAAAGAGCTTTAAATGAACAGAGGATGCAACTAACTACCTCCTCCTCCATGATACGTCCTCAGATAAACTTCATAAACTGCCAAAGCAAATGCAAGCACATTTAACATCTCTGTTTCAAGCTGTAGGTAGAGCAAATCTGATAAAATTAAACCACTTAATGGAGTGTGACATAGAAAAGATTGTTATTTCTTCTATCATATTGTCCCTGATCCTAGAAACATAATGGAAGGTGATCCAGATAGTGTTAAAGTCTCTCAGCTAAAGAAGCAAATGCCCATTCTACAAGAACTTTAGGGATTTAGTTGCTAGCTCTTGTAGGGAAAATAAGATGTAGATGTCTCTGCATCAGAGTACGAGCATCTTGTGGAAGCTGCAGTGATGGCTTAGCAGATTGCAGGGAGTAATGTCGATAGAAGACATTTTCAACATATTGTACTACAATGTCTGACAGGAGAACAGCTCTGACCCCCAGTAACATGGAAGTCATGGTATCAATGTCTTTTTCAGACTGATTTGTGGATTATGTACATAGGCTAGGCCCTACTAACTTAAGTGACAAGATACATGTTTTCCAAACATTCATGCTTGATTTATGTTTTCATCAGGTGTATAATTTTCATGCTTCTTGAATTTATGTAAAAATAAAAGATGCTGCAAATATGCTAACAATGATTTTTGCTTCAGCTTTTATTGCTGAAAAGTGGAAATAAAATTTAGGGAAATTATTGACAAAAAGATATAAAAATAGCAAAAAACATACTGAAATAGCTTTTTAGAAATGGAGAAATCAGGCAAAAATTTTCTCTGCAAATGGATGCCTTCACTGATGAGTGGGTGCACAAAATTGAGGAAGTGACTGCCAATCATCAGTGGATGAAATTCCTGCTATGTTTCCACAACTCTAAGGAAATCTCTTCTGCAAGACACACAAACAAACCATATGCAAGATGAGTCCCAAAACAACTAACTAAGCAGCACAAGAAAAATCAGGTCATTGGCACCCGCAAGTTTCTTGAGCAACTTCACTTAGAAGATAAGGATTTTCTGAGCTCTATTGTGACCAGAGATGAAGCATGGGTGGTTTGCTACATGCCTGAGACAAAAACACAGTGGTTTCACATGAATTCCCCATCTGCCAAAAAATTCAGAACCACCATGTCAGGCAAAACAATCATGACCTCAGTGTCTTTTGACCAAAAAGGCATTATTTTGGTTGAATTTTTGCCTCAGGGGGGGGGGACCATCAATGCACAATGATATTATGAGACCCTTATCTTGTATTTTTTCAAAAATACTTGTTTCAAAAAATAAAAATATAATACACTTAATTTCTGAACATGCCTCATACTTATATGTCCCAGTGGAACATGCCAAAAGATATGACAATGATAATATAGAAAATAAATAATACTAAATTGTTTTTACTATAGTTTCTGTTTTATCTTTAACCACACTGTGCATGTATGTATCAAGTGTGAATCAAAGAAGGAATATGACTGAAATCCAGTAATGACATTTCTTTCCCTCTGCTAATAGACAATCACAATATTTCATAAGATGACATTTTAAATCAACTTTATTCTCCTTATCGCTTGTAATTGTTAATATCTCAGTCTGGAATAGGAATGATGATAATGTAATAAGGCTTAAAATACAAAGGAATCACATTCTCAAATGAATACATTATGTGAATCATACTTCATGGATCTAATAACAGATTACAATAAAGAAAATGTTCAGTTTTGTCTCACCTGAGATGATGAAACATTTCTCAGTGATTTTAAAAGTAGCTCTGATGAAATGCTCTCCATACTGTCATGCTGAATAACAAGGTCTGCTAACTCATCATCTAAGGTGGTCAGCTGGTCAATAAGTGAATTTCTTGATTCAGTTGCTCTTTCCCAAAGCTTACCATGTCGTTTCTGACAAACTGGCGTTTGGGTGTAAGTCTTCCCTTGGTCTTTTTCACTCCATGATAGAATATTTAGTGAAACAAGATCAATAATGCCTGAAAACCTTTTCTCCTCATCATAGACGGGCAGTTGAATGAGCAATGGATTTAAATCCAGCTTGTATTTTAAAGATTCTACAGATAAGTTCAGACTTGCATCTCTACGATCCATTTTATTAACAAAAATAATACGTGGAATACCATAGCGGTCTGCCTGTCTCCATACCGTCAGTGTCTGAGCCTCAACACCTGTAGTGATAAAAAAATAAAAGAATATAAATTATAAGAAGTCTAAATTATTCACTGTATGATTACAGGAAGTAAAATCTTAATTTTGATCCATAAACACTAAGAACAATGAGAACAAATAAAAAAATAAAATTAACACAAGACTGAATATAGAAAGTGTGGTGCAGGTTGGGAATGGTATTTGATTAGAATTTTAATAAGTGTGGGCTTCTGGCCAAATGCTTTGGTTTACTAACAACACTTTACAATGCCAGAACAAATACATAAATAAACAAGGAAAACACTCACACTTAATCATCAAATCAGTTCACTTCAAATGTAACAATAATAAAAAATTAACAAAGAGAATAAGATACTCATCTCTCAGTAATAAAATAATAAAAGCTTAAAAGATGGCACAAAGAATTTCACCTAAGATAAATGTAAATATCATTTTTAAGAAATATGACTTTGGCCCACAAAAAACTAACCCTACAAGAGAAACAAAAATAATACTGCACAACTCTGCTCACATATCAGAAAATGTGAAGAACATCTGACCCACACACAGTGGATAGTCGAGGATGGAATAACAACAATCCTTTGAAAAAGATAGATTGCTACTCACCACATAGAGGAGATGTTGAGTCGCGGACAGGCACAATGGAAAGACTTCTGTATATTTTAGCTTTTGGCCCAAAGGACTACTTCTGCAGTAAGGAGGCATGGGGCAGTGAAAGGGTTCGGGGGGAGGGGCGTTGCAGGGTGGGGTAGGGGAAGACACAGTGCTGCTTGAGGAGTGTGCAGGGGTGCGTTCGGGACAGGGTAAGGGCTAATAGGTCCAATCAGGAAGTTGAGGGGGGTGGGGGTGGGAAAATGAGAGAAGTAAAGAAGAAAAGCACTAGTATATGAATTGGTGGAATAGAAGGCAGTGGAATAAAAGGCAGTGGAATAAAAGGCAGTGGTAAAAAAGGCAGTGGAATAAAAGGCAGTGTTGTGCTGTAGTGGGTGCAACAAGGGGATAGGTAAGAGGAGGACAGGGACTAGTAAAAGTTGAGGTCAGAGGGGTTGTGGGAATGTAGCATATACTGCAGGTAGAGTTCCCACCTGCACAGTTCACAAAATATGGAGTTGGTAGGAAGGATACAGATGGTACAGGCTGTGAAGCAGTCATTGGGCAGCATGTTCAGCAATTGGATGGTCCAGGTGTCTCTTGGCCACAGTTTGTTGGTGGCCATTCACGCAGTCAGACAACTTGTTAGTCATCATTCCCATGTACAAAGCAGCACAGTGATTGCAGCTTAATTTGTAGATGACACAACTGCTTTAACAGATAGCTCTGCCTTTGTCCCTTTGATAGGACAGGAAATGGCTGTGTCAGGGCTGGAGGATCAGATTCAGTTGCTCTGGTCCTGAGTGGTACTGAGTCATGAGGGGATTGCTCCTTTGTGGCTGCACAATGGGTACATGGGAGGTGATAGGTGACTGGAGAGACAATGTCTGGGAGATCTGTTTTTGTACAAAGTTGGGTGGCTAATTTTGGCCTTTGAAGGCCTCACTGAGACCTTTGGTATATTTGGAGAGGGGTTGCCCGTCACTGCAGATATGACAACCACAAGTGGTTAGGCTGTTAAGAAGGGACTTCTTGCTATGGAATGAGTGGCAGCTATCGAAGAAGATGATTTGCCCATGGTTGGTAGGTTTGATACGGATAGAGGTACCAATGTAGCCACCCTTGAAGTGGGTGTCAACATTGAGGAAGGTGGCTTTTTGGGTTGAGGAGGACCAGGTGAAGCAAATGGTGGAGAAGATGTTGAGGTTCTGGAGGAATGTGGTTGGGGTGTCCACACCCTGAATCCAGATCACGAAGATGTCATCAATGAATCAGAAATAGGTGAGGGGTTTGGGATTCTGGGTGATTAGGAAGGATTCCTCTAGATGGTGTATGAATACGATGGTGTAGGATGGTGCCATCCAGGTGCTCTCTGCTGCGCCACAGATTTCTTTACAGGTGATGCCTTCAAAGGACAAGTAGCCGTGGATGAGGATATAGTTGAAAATGGTGACCAAGAAGGAGGTTACATTTTTGGAGTCAGTTGGGCACTGGTAAAGATAGTGTTCAATAGTGGCAAAGCCATGGACCTTAGGTATCTTAGTGAAGAGGGAGGTAGCTGCAACAGTGATGAACAGGACAAAATGTGGTAAAGGAATAGGATCTGTGAAGAGTCATCAGATGAAACAGTTGGTGTCTTTTATGTATGAAGGTAGGTCACATGTAACAGGCTACAGGTGTTGGTCCATCAGAGCAACAATGGTGTGTTCTAAGTGGTTGGGTTTATGGGCTTTCTAGACATGTAGAAAGTAGGAGTTAGGAGTGATACAGCTGAGGAGAGGGATAGACTCATGGGAGAGGTTCTAGGATGGGTCTAAGGATTTAAGCAGGGACTGGATATCTTGTTGGATTTCTCAAATGGGTCACTGTGGAAAATCCAACACCTTGCAGAATCCCTCTGCCAGGTAATCTAAGTGGTTCAAAACTCCAATGGTGGAGCCTTTATTGGCAGGTAGGATTATAAGGGCAACATCAAAATGTATGTCATGGACTGCAATTCTTTCTGCAGACGAAAGGTTGGTTCCAATGTTGAGGAATTTAGGAATTAATTGTGAGGCAAGGACTGAAGCTAAGAAATTCTGGAATGTTAATAACAAGGGATGATTAGGGGGCAGTAGGGGTGGATCATGGTTGGATGGAGGAGTAAACTGAGTCAGGCAGGGTTCAGTATTGCTTTTGCATTGAGTCTGATTTGTAGGGTTGGTGGCAAAAAATTGTTTCCACTGTAGGGAGTGGAAAAAGGAAAGAAGGTCTTTAAGAAGCCCAGAATTACTGAATTTGGAGTGGGACAAAAGATATGGTGTTGGAAAGAACTGATAATTTTGTGGGACTAAGCTTTTGGAAGATAGGTTCATGATTATGTTTTGGGTCTGTTAGGTGCTGAGTTCTATATAGTGGGAGGGAGCTTTTGAAGGTGCAGTAAATGTAGTAGATGTGCAAGGCACCATTTGTTGGCTATGATGGAGTGTGGAGCAGATTAGGAGGCTCTTGTAGAGGTGGCAGGGATAGTTGTGAACAGTTTGGAGGTTTTTTTTGAGGTGATGCTGTGAATGCTGCTCTAGTTCCTGCAGGGCAAGGGCTTCAGTGTGAAAGATGGGATGAAGGAATTTGGCACTGCAGAGTTGATGAAGTTTATGGATAGAGAGGTAGTGTTTGGGCCTGATTTACTTGGTTTTACAGTACTAGGTTGGTGAGGGCTATGGACTGACAGAATGTGAATGGAGGTAGCAGCCAGAAATGGATAATTTGATGGTCAGGCTATTTGGGGGAGGGATTTCAAGAGCTTGGAAACAACTCAGGAACAGCATATGGGACTCACTTCTCAAAAGGAACTGGAAAATTTTTCTGTATTGGTGTGGATGGAAGGAGCAAGGATACGTAGTGGAAGATAAAAAAATGCACAAAAATATGAAAAAGCTCATAAAAATATGTAAAATATGCTAAATTACCCAGAAAAATCTCACAAAAAGGACAGTACAGATGAAGTATGGGCACGAGAGGTGAAACCTGAAGGAGTAGGGCCAAAAGTGAAAGGTAAAAACAAATGATAAATGATGTAAAAAATAAAATTAATTAATAAAGTAAAAAATAAATTAAAAAATGATAATAGTAGGATGCAGGTTGGTGGGTGTACATGCCTAAAGAATGGGGACAGTAGGTGTAAATGGATTTGGTAAGATTGGTATGTGCATGATGGAGTAAGGGAAGAGAGGGGGAGGGGCAGGAGGAGTAGACTGGTAAGATCGAAGCTCAACAAGTTTGTGCAGCACAGGAAGGTATGGAAAATAAATGCAAAAGTCTGTCAAGGGACCATCTCATTCTGGTAATTTAAACTTATTGCCCACTGCAGCACCCTCAGTTGATGACAGCAGTCAACCCCTTGGGCAGCCACACCAATAAGGAAGTGCCACAGCACACCTGGCATCGAACCCAAGGCTTGTCTGCCACTGCCCACACCAGCTCCTGGCACTGCCTCATGTTTATGCAGCCAACTTGGCTTCATATTTCTGATACCAAGTTCCACACCCCAGCTCCAATGTCTGGTGACAGTCTCTCAGAGCCAGAGACTCTGAGACAAAAATGAGACCTTGGCCTAGTCCCATACTCAAAGTATTGCATGTGCTGTTGCTCACTTGACCCAAAGTTGGCTTCAGATTGATGCTGCTTTCAAATTGCACCCCCAGGCTCTCAAATGCTGTGTTGCACCACTGCAGCAAGGCTCAGCATGGTGTCATCTCCACCAAACACTGGCACCAGAACTCATAAAACCCGAACCACGCTAGCATGACCAGCTGGGGGGGAAGGTGGGGGGAATATGAATGTGCCACAATATTTCAATTTCAAGGCAAAAAGTGGAATTATTGGTAACAAAATATTTGAAATAACAGCTCAGTGATTTTGCGCAACTTTCAAAAGTCTTATTGGCTTTGCAGAAAATACCTTGAAGTGATTCTCTTGAATGAGTGTTTATTATTATTATAACCATCAATTGTAGCAACAAACTCAAAACAAATACAAAAATTACACGTACAGCTATTTACACTATACAGACATTAAATGGGCCACACTAAACCCAAATGCCACAAGACTCAACATAGTGGAGCACCTAATTTTCTGATTCATGTAGACTCTAGATACCACCAGGAAAACATCTATTTAGGCACTCACTCACAACGTGGTTCAATGTCCGAATATCACCACAGTCACACTAGTGTCAGTGCAACAACTCCACTTGTGTATGTTGTACTTGCACTTACCTTCCATAGTTCAGTATTTGTTAAGCTATACCCAAACATCCCCAGAACTATTAGAACCTGAAACTCCAACAATTGGATTGTGTGGCACTGTGCCTTTGATCCAAAGAACTGTATTTAGTCTGGCGACTATTAGCCAATCAATTCATCTACACTCAGACTTCATGTAACCAGGGTATAAGCCACATTCATGTCTTGCAGTACAATGGTGAAATATTTCTTTGTTAAACTTGTAGATCCTTTGTATCAGAATGATGCTTGACTAGGAAAACAAACCTGTTCACTTGTTCTTTAGAACCTGCAGTTTAGTTGACAACATGTCAAAGATGCTGTATATTGGTGAAATTCACATCAAAATTTAATTATCTCAGACTGTGATCATAATCTTAAACTATTAGTATGTCTTAAAAACTTCTTCTATTGCTTCAGTATACAAAAAAGCATATAAACTGTTAATTAATCTTTCTTTGCAAAGAAAATAACTTTTCCTCTTTTATGTCATTTGTTATGGTCAACACAATAATTTTTATATTTCCAAAAGTCTATAATATTTGCACGCATAAATAGTAATTTATCTAAATTCATAAACAATTTTAGTTTTCATTAAAGAGCCAAACTTTATGTAAATTTTGCGAATATATACATAAACAATGAAGTACACCATATTTCCAGATTTTTAATCTGAAATTTATATTTACAAAAAATAATTTTAGAGAAAAGCAGAACATCATAACAGCATCCAGAAATGTTAGCTTTCTACTCAAAATCATATGACAATGCCAAAAACCCAAACAGATAAGCATTAATTGAGAAATATGCATGTATTTGGTGCTTCACTAAATCTTCATAACAAATACTACAATATTTTCCAGCATAGGTAGTTACATTTACCCCAGTATATGGCATTCTCCTTCTAGAAGTTTGATTTTCTTTTATTTTCATTCTTTTTTCCCTTACACATCACTCCAGCTCCTAACTCATATACCCTCATTATGCATCCACACTCACCCTCTCCCTCTCACTTCTGGCTTTTCTACAGTTTAGACTATTCTCGGATTTCCAGGCAGCTCTTAAGCTACATCTGCTACAAAGAGAGAGAGAGAGAGAGAGAGAGAGAGAGAGTGTGTGTGTGTGTGTGTGTGTGTGTGTGTGTGTGTGTGTGTGTGTGTGTGTGTGTGTGTGCGTGCTGGGGGGGGGGGGGAGGGATGGGAGGGCACACATGTGTATATGCTACAAAACAGAGAGAGAGAGAGAAAGTGGCTTTCTCATATATTTTAAGCTATATATTTGGGCAAATTTTAATATTATTTTACTTGGGAGTAAATTAGATATTACTTACCAGCAGAGCCATCCAAAATAACAATAGCGCCATCCAGCACATTTAGAGTGTGCTCCACTTCAATAGTAAAGTCAATATGACCAGGGGTATCAATTAGGTTGAATTTGTGTTCATCCCAATAAAAGGTAACAGCAGCAGAAGTAATAGTGATACCTACAAAACAATAATTCACAAATTATTCTTCAAACATTTAAAACTGCTATGTTCAATAAATTGACTAGAAGTGGAATTTGGATGTTTGCAAACACTTCCATTTTTCCTCATCAAAACCAAATTTGTTGTTTTTAGACACCCTTCCTCACAAACTCACAGACAAGTAAACAAACAAAAAGACATAATTAAATGCAATATTGCTCAGTGAATCACATCTAAATCAATTTATGATGCTTGATACACATTTGTTTTGTAGAAGTGCACCATATTGTCAGAAGTTCATCTTCATATCGTAAAGGTAGTATTGTTTACGTTATTGTTATTTATTATGATGCAATTGTAATTACACAGTCGGTCACTACCACACTTGTTTCATTTCATTAGGTCTTGGCAACTTTTACCAAGTTTTTGCGGAATGAAATCATTCAGGTTTTCATTCAAGAGTCATGTCGTCATGTATGGCAGGTATGATATTAATTATGGTACAAAAAATGCAGTAAGCATAATAAAGATGAAGCTTCCAGTTTTGTAGTGATAACCATGTCTCTTTTAGGTGGCATTAAAATTACAAGTAACTTTCATCTTTCCCATTATCCTCACAATGGTTTTTAATTTTGTATCACATACACTAAACTCACAGCAGGAAAATATCAGAGGCATGGCCACTGAAAGCAGCAGAACTTGTCTGTGTAGAGGACATCAATATAAACTGAAATTAGAAAAGAACACTGACCTACAATAGGTACAAACTGTGAATTAAAAGAGTGTTAATGGACGTTCTGTTATCTCAAAATCAGCTGAGGTAATCCATTTTCATTTTTTGTTTAAAAAGATCCCATAGGGATGATTTTAGGTACATATTAATTAATTCACGTAGCTGTTAGAAACTGCATTAAAAATTACTGTTTTTTTGTTACAAAAACTGAAATAAATAGTATAAGAGCAATGAAGTCACTACCTCAAAAAAAACTGCTGCTTCTTCATTTACATTAAACAGTTGTAGTTTTACCATGCACTTACAGTGGTTTGCAGAGTACAGATGTAGATGTACATGTATATATAAAATGCCTGATCCTATCTGTTAATGTGTAACTTGGCATGTTAGATGTCCTTGATGGTTCTCCTTTACAATGAGATTTATAGGAAACAATTTGTGAATGACTGAGCTGTTAATTATTTCAAAGCCTGTAAAACCATGAGAAGTTGGCACACTGGGTTGATATGCAGCTTGATAGCCACCTAGGTAAAACTTATTTCCAAGAGAAATGATAGCACAAGAAATCATAGCATTTTAGGTCCCTTATTGTGTTTCAAAGTCACTCCATCTCAGTGCCAGATTACAGCCTCAATTGCTATACAAACATCCCTTCTGATGATCTAATTCTATACAGTGCAATATGATATACGAAGAAAAAGGGTATCCTGTATGTGTTCACTATAGTCAAGTAGGAAATTTTTGTTTGACACATTTCACTCACACCTTGCTCTACAAAGAAATGATATTTAAATGGAGATACATTCGTAAACAATCAATACATTGATTTACAAGAAACAGATATTAGAAAACATTGGGAATGTTACCTCGATTTCTTTCCTCGACCATATAATCTGTAACTGTGTTGCCGCGATGAACTTCACCCATACTGTGAATTGTTCCAGAATAGTAAAGCATTCTCTCTGTTGTTGTTGTCTTGCCTTAATAACACCAAAAGAATGAAGAAGGTAATTCATTATAAATAAATAGGTAAGGGAAAAATTAATAATAATTAACAATATTAAATGCTTTCTATACTCTGAACTAGTACAAAAGTATCTACATACCAGCATCAATGTGGGCCAAAATGCCAACGTTCCTTATGCGAGATATTTCCGAAGAAACATGTGTGCTCTGTTTTCCTACTTCCCTGCTAAAATACCTGAGAAACCTCAGACCACCAAGGGCTTTTATATGGCTGTAGTGCTTTGACATAGCAACAACATATCCTACAACATTAATAAAAAAACATGTATCAGTAATTTTTTCTACTGAAGAACAACATCAAGCAACTCCAACATCTTTAATACAGGGCTACAATGAAGTCTTGTATTATGCCAATTGTTATAAGAACACCTTTAGCATGAGAGGAAATTAGTAATGTTACGACTCAGTTCTACAGATGTAATTTAAATGTGTCAAACAAAACTCACTGACTCACATACAGCTGTTATCTTGAATCTATTCCCTGTTTACTTGTATCTGAAGAACACACAGCAACATTCAGCAATTGGTGGAATTGTAATGACAACAAAAACTACATGTAATTGATTTGGAGCTTTGAGCTTAACAGAATTCATGGTTCTTGTACGAGATAAAAAAAGGAATGGGCAGGGAGGTCATCCAAAACCCAGAACCACTGGAGAAATACAGAATATATAAATGCAGGGAAATGACAAAAGATGGGGTGTGAAGATATGAGAAGTAGCAGAGGAGTGAATGTGATCAACAAGTAAAGGATGAGAGTAAGAGAAGCTGAGGATGTGACCATACATGAGGCAAAGATGGATGACATGAGGGATAGATGAAAATGTTGCAAAAGGAGAAAGTAGATCAAACAATACAACTGCACTTGCGAGAGGACAGCATAATCTCAGTACATACTTATAATATGCAGAAAGCTCTCCCTCCTGTGATGAAAAGAGAGGGGAATTCCATTTCACCCCACTTCAACTTAGTGAGAAGTAATGAAGTAAAAACAGCACCTCTATATGACTGTAAAATAGTTCTGTGAAACCTGTGTTCAAGCAACATGAGCAGATATTGAACGTTCACTTACATTACAAAAAGACATGAGCTATTATTTCAGTCAAAAAATCAACGGCTCAACATTATCAGCATGCTCCCTCATATTTTCAATTATAAATGAAGTTTCTTATATTCAGTATTACACTTCTCTCAAAGTATCATATCAAAAATAATATCAACAACTCAAAACTTTTTCAGTAAATACTTACTCAGAATGTCAGTTGTTGCACAGTCCAGTTTTTTTATTGTAGTATATTATTGCAACTGTTTTATAACAATTTATAGTTTAGTTCAAATTTACACATCTTACTATAAGATAAAACAAATAAAAGAGAATTTACTTATTTTAGTTCCAGGGCAACCCTTCAGTTATATGTGCTGTGCTAGTCCTCCATACGCCACTGATGAACATACTGCAATATTGTGCCCTGCCCACGAAGTAATAACATACTATTTTCCTTTCCCATTGCAATATCAAGAGTTAAAGATATAATTTAACCACTGAGTCAATGAATTGCACTGCAACTCAGCAAATATGTACGCCTAGGATAATGAAAGCGCCATAGCATTATCATCTGTATTGTGTTCTATATAAGAATACGTGCTCATTTTTTCTTTCTCTTTTTTTAGTCGCATGCCTTTCCAACAGCATCTTACTCTATCAGACACTTATTTCCTTCCATTTTGTTCAAATGAACTGAAATTGTGTTCCTGTTAGGAATTTGTTTAATTGTGCTTTTATTATCGCCAATTGCGATTACTGATATGACTTTACTATGAATACTTTTCCCATTTGCTCCGGAGTCAGGCTAAGAATATTGTAATTTTTTATGCAGATGATATGACTGTACTAAATGTTTTCAACAATTTGGAGACACTTGAGCAAAATACATTCATATCAGTCAGTAGTACAGCACAATGGCTCTCTGAAAATGAGTTAATTATTAATCTGGGGAAAAAAAACTATGTACAGTGTTAGACATAAAAACTGACCGCCGGCCGGCCGTCACAGAGACTAAGTCCGAGTCGTTCACTTAAGGTGGCCAATAAAACTGGCCGCCCCTGACAACTCTAAGTCCGGCCATCTGCACAATCTGGCAACACCATAAGATGCGGAAGTGTTAGGAGGAAGTGTTGTCTACTTCCGATGTGTGCTCGCACTGTGTGAGCCCGTGGCCTAGCGGTAATAGTCGCGCATTCTAAACTGATAGTCGCCTGTTCGCGTCCACCTATATGTATTTTTTTTACTACATTTCGGCCCTCGTATAAAGTTATGAGTCTGATTGAACATCGAAGATATTTCGCTTGACATTCTACCCACCAGCAATAACAAGTATTCCAGAAACAATTCCGCAGGACACCTCGTGGCTGCGTCGCGATCATAACAGTTTACGCTCGAGCGTTTCCTCGCGCTGCAGCGGCTAACGGCCACCGGCCAGACGCCACCCGCCGCCTGAAATCCGGCGCCGCTCATGTGAACGTGGCGCGACGCTGTCAGTATATGTTTTAACTGTCATTTTCGAATTTGAAGTTCTAGTTATCATCTTGCAGTTAAGCATTGCATTTTGCATACTTGAAAATCATGAACTACGGTTAAGCATTGTAAAATTGAGTCGCAAGTGGAAGAAGGTGTAACATCTGCAACACAAAGTTTACTTTTGGTATAACAGAGGGGTGAATGCAGAGGAGGCAACTATAAAGATTTGAACTGTGTGTGGAGCGAGTGCTTTTGGGAAAAATACGCCAGAAAAAGATATTCTTGTTTCAACAAAGATCGTTCTGGCATGAATGATTTTCCTCATTAAGTAAGTCTCGACTACTGATACATGTGATAGATTACCATTTCACCATCATGCGACATTTGCAATCAACAGGCAAAGTTCAGAAGTCTGGCGTAGGAGTACTGCATGCTCTAATTCGAAACAACAAAAATCATGGAGTGACTATTATTGAACGTTATCAGGTCGCTCATTGAGCATTCGTATGCAGTACTGTTGTTGGTGACGGGTTATGATGCCTTTATCGTTAACTTCCTAAGAAGAAATGAAAGGCTGAGCCCCACCAAAAGACGTAAACTCGAGCAAAGAGTAGTGTGAACATAATATTTTACATCTGATAGCTCCAAAAGTGTGTTTTGGGCTACGAATTCTGCCCCACGGGGTGTGTGCAACACAGCTGGAATTTGTTGCCAACAACTAAGACACCTTTTGGTGGCAGTGTAAGGAAATCGAGCAACAAAACTACATCACCTGTGCTACTCTGTTGATTTGAGAAACAAAACTGTCCAGGAGATTGATAGTAAAGTCGTCTCTCAGGCATTTGTATTGATAGGGAAGTCCTCTCTCAAGCACACGTCCCTCTCGTCATATATTCGTAAAAATTTACCTTTCCCGCTCTTGATCGATCAACCGTCAAGGCAATTCATTTCTAGACAAAATACTCTTAAAACTACACTGGTTTAATGACATCGTTAGAACTAGTGGGTTTCTACGGGCGTAGAATTTGTAAACAACATTAGCATTGTCAGATTGTTTTAGATATCGTGAAAGAAAATTGTGCTCCTGATTAATTTCTCTTTGGCGGTTACTGATGCGTTTAGTAAACTAATGGGAAATGTAATTAAAATATTCACTGAACTAATACAAATTAAATTCAGCTTAGTACAGTAACAACACGACGGCAGTCTATCTTAATAAAACATTAAGTGTCTATAAGACGATTGATCCTATTTTAACGCGAAGTAGTAGGACATTACCGACTTTTGACATCGAAAAGATCTGTATTTACTTCATTTCGTGTATCATTCGCAAGTATTATGAAAATGTGTCATTTCATAGATAAAATTATGTATTCACAACAACAAAAAATATGTAGGTAGAAAACAAAAGTGGCATTATGAATTTGGCAGTACCGTAAGGTTTTCGTTCTGACACTAACAAGGGGAGGCCGCCAATTGTGAAATTCAGATTCGATTCATACTGCGCATAATAAAAGCTCATGGCCAGAGGTGTAATGTGGCAAAGCACCAAGATGCGCTTCTCAGCCGTTGTCGAGAAAATCGACAGTTAATAGAAACCGTTGCGGTGAAATACTCTCTACGACTTAAGACTTTCTATAGCGTCGTGGCGCAGCGGTAAGTGCTTGGGTTCGTAAGTCAAAGGTCGCCGGATCGAATCTCGCGCCATGCAATTTTTTTTAGTTTTTGTTTTTTGTAATTCAAATAAATATAAATATATATATATTATGGGGTCTCTAATTCGAACGTTTGACTTACACTATACGTATTCGTTTCGGAATATCGTTTCTACGTCTTCCGTTAACTACACGTGTAAACATTATGAAGACAATAACATTTGTGAAATACAACTTTGTTTGCAGAAAACATAATCATGTTCGAAGTCGCCAGTTTTTCCACGACAAACGACTTTCAACGACTTATTATATGCATAATTGTTGCAACTGATTGCCGGGAATTTTATATATATATATATATATATTTTAATTACAAATAACAAATACTAAAAAAGAAAAGTTGCATGGCGCGAGATTCGATCCGGGACCTTCGGATTACGAACCCGAGCGCTTACCGCTGCGCCACGACGCTGTAGGTAGTTACACATCGTAGAGAGTATTTCACCTCAACGGTTTCTTTTAACTGTCGATTTTCTCGACAACGGCTGAGAAGTGCATCTTGGTGCTTTGCCACATTACATCTCTGGCTATGAGCTTTTATTATGCGCAATATGAATCGAATCTAAATTTCACAATTGGTGGCCTCCCCTTGTAAGGGTTCCTGAAGGTAGCAAGACCAATTTTGCTCGAGCGTTGTCTTACGATTCCCTTATTGAGTTTGTATCTGCCTGCTTGTAGCTCTGCTACAAAAGAATTAAAAATCTGGCTTTCAGCGAGTCTCGAAGGGCGAACGAAAGCAGCTTGCACCGGGTAGCCAAGCATGTTACCTCAGAACTGGTTTTTTCCTAAAGTGGGAAGACATCCTTTTGAGGTTCAATTGTTGGCAAATGTCAGTCAGACATGTGCCGTTGGTCTAAACGTTTCGGTGTGTTGAATTTGTACCAATGATTTTTCTACAGGTTTTTTCTGTCCCAAATAGAGAGTTGAAGTCTCCCATTAGTATTTTCACGTCATCTTGGTGAATTTTGCTCATAGTATTTTGAGTGTGTTCCAGAATTTTTCGACATTTTCGGTGTTTTTCTTATTTTCGATGGTGGTGGGGACATGTGCATTGATGAGTTTATATTTTTTACTGGGGCTCTTAATGGGCATAGTCATAAGTCGGTTGTTGATGGGCAGGCCGCGGTGGGCGAGCGGTTCTAGGCGCTTCTTTCTGGAACCGCGCGACTGCTACGGTCGCAGGTTCGAATCCTGCTTCGGGCATGGATGTGTGTGATGTCCTTAGGTTAGTTAGGTTTAAGTTCTAGGGGACTGATGACCTCCACTGTTAAGTCCCATAGTGCTCAGAGCCATTTGAACCATTTCATTGTTGATGGGTGTGATTTCTTTGACAGAGTTGATGATAGATCTGTGTTCGAGAAATTCAATGCCAAAGATTGGTACGCCTTTCGCTACCTTTTGTTGTATTTTGCTCTTGAAGATTCAATGGTTTCCGTAATGCAAGGATTCATTGTCAGTTAGTCGTGGTTCTTGAAGAGCAAGGGTGAGAATTTTTTGTCGGTCGATTTCTTATGTGAGATTATTTAGTTTTCGTGTTTTGATCAATGTATCGATGTTTAGTTTTCAAGTGCATGTTTTCTGCTAGTAGGGAAATTTACCAGAGATCTTCGATATTCTCTGCCGTGCTAACCTGGACTCCCCAGAATCCGAAAATCCGACTGCCGCCTGTCGACAGGCGGGTTGTGTACCACCTGGGGTAATGTTGACTTTGCTTGCATAGTTCATGTTTGTTTGTGTCTCATTGGTTTGGCCTGGGTGATTCCAGGGCCGGACAGGACCATAGGGTGTTGAAGCCTGTGCAACCAAATATTTTCAGCTGAGCTCATTGAGCTGACAGACGGTGACCAGAGTAGCGGTGATTTTCACTCAGACGTGTCTGGATTTTGGGTTCAACGGATTGAGTAGCCGTTCAGGATTGTGTTAGTATTTGGTTCACCCCAAGTATTTGATTTCCTCGGTACCACCCATATGGGGGAGGGTTTCCCCTATCCGCCACACTGGATTATTATTATTATTATTGTCATTATGTAATCAGCAAATCCGATATGGTGTATCTTCGAAGCACTGAAATAGATGTGTATTGTTCGATTCAGTATTTCCATCACATAAATATGGGTTATAATTACGTTACATTGCTGCTAGTAGACATATTTCTCACTTTATCTTAGACAGTTGCTACCTGTTACTCCATCATAGGAATTTATGTGCGCAGCATTGTTGCAATACAGTCGTTTCTGTAGTTTCATTTCGATACCAGATCGTTCTAATCGGATTTAGTCAGTCAGTCTTAATGTGGATATTCGACTACGACCCTCATCATATGATAGGCTGGGTAAACCACATTCTTAATCGGACTGTTGAATCTAGATCACTTATTTATGACAGGGTCTGAATTCTTAAACACTGTGGAAAATAATAATCCAATGTGCTTATTACAAACACGTTATTTAAATATAAATATATGAACTAACGAGATAACAGTTTATTTACAGGAGCAGAGCCCCATCCATCATAGCACAGTAGTGCGAGATTGGTTTCAGGGCCAAGAGAGGATAAAGCTGTTGCCGTTTGTTGCACGATCGCCGAACATCAGCCAGATAGAGAATATGTGGGTAGAAGTAATAAGGTCATTGCCATGTGGACCTACAAATGCAAGCGACCTTTGGACGAATATAGAAATCGTATGGTGGGAAGTAAACCATCACGCTACACTGTCGACAACTTAATGAAATCAATGCCCCTACGCCTGCGAGAAATCTTACGTAATGGCCGTTGGTCGGTTGGTTACTAAAAGTATAGTCCACAAAACCCATGTGGACAATTTTCTGATAGTCGGTCAAGCTTTGCTTTGACGCAGCTCTTTAACATAAAAGTCCATTTACTTTCAGTCTCCTCCTTACAATTCTTGCAATGCAAGGTAATTGAAAAATCTCATCCACTCGACGCCAACTGAGGAATTGACTGGTGCATGTGTTGTTCAACACACAGTAGTTGTCACCCTCACTGGAATCAATGACTGCTTGTGCGTGTGCGTGTGCGTGTGCGTGTGTGTGTGTGTGTGTGTGCTTTCGTGTTCACGCACAATCTGAATCAATACTACTAACATTAGAGAGACAACCAACAGTAAATATTGCATCAAATATGACTGTAAAGTATTTTAATGCGATGAAAGTGAATTTTTACCCAACCCACGTCCTGCGTATTACGTTAAGTAAGATGTATTAACTCCATAGTATCGATAGCAGAGACAGTGCGCTCTTGTTGTCGAGGCTCGCGACAAGTACAGCGATTAGCAGTGCCCAATGCCGCCGCGCTTTGTTTATGCTGGCTGAGCGTGGACACTGCAGCAGACGCTTCGCCATAAACACAAGGAAATCACCTTGGCTCTGACAGCAGTGAGCGGATATCACTGCCTGCGTGTTCTTATAGTAACCAACGTGAGACTCTACTCACAGGTACCATGGAGCAATTGCAACGGGTATCATGTCATTAGTCATCAGAATATCAACCAGTGATGAAATGTCCACTCTATTTGAATCCCACGAAAACAGGAACCTTATCAGAAAGGAATGTGAGGTGGTATTAAAGTTTATCCAACATACAAACTTAACTGCAGGGTCTTCATGTATGCAGTAGTAGCACACAAGGAAATATTATGTCTTGGAAGCGTATATTTCATTTCCTCTTCTCATATTAACGCCCTTGTTTTAGTATGAAGTGAGAAAATAAACACGAAAAACTAAAGTTCCTGAGAAGTATTTAAGTCATTATCTTTTCTCATATCACAACGTTTGTTTTAGTATGAAGTAAAAAAATAAATAGCTTAGGGTTCTGAAGCATAGTATGACACCAGATTCTTATCGTAGGCGCTATCGGAAACGCAAAAACAGGGAGCTGTCCATCCTTTTGTCCAACAGGCTGTTTCCTTTCATGCCTTACTCTCGCTAGGAGATTCTTATTTAAGGACTTGTGGGCATCAAGTTCTTCAGCAGAATAAGCCTTATCTTATTGTGCTAATTACGGTACGGAAAAAATGCAACAAAGACGAGTTCCCCTGAAGCAGTGAGGATATTTGCACATGTCTGTATTCAGCAATGACTGCCAGCTGCCGGCCGCGGTGGTCTCGCGGTTCTAGGCGCGCAGTCCGGAACCGTGCGACTGCTACGGTCGCAGGTTCGAATCCTGCCTCGGGCATGGATGTGTGTGATGTCCTTAGGTTAGTTAGGTTTAAGTAGTTCTAAGTTCTAGGGGACTGATAACCACAGCAGTTGAGTCCCATAGTGCTCAGAGCCATTTGAACCATTTTGACTGCCAGCTGCCACAACACTTCACAGAAACCATGCGGCAGGCAACACAACTGTGCGTGCGCTTCAGACTTCATTCAGTAAGCCGTCAGGAGATGGATGGAAACGTCAAATTAACGTCGCTTTCCGAGTCGTACTCACTCCAGAATGAGGTGTTATTAAGGTAGTTGAACGTTCTAGCAATTACACTTTCATAATTCCAATATGAGTATCCCGACAGCCAAAAGAACCCGTTAGTGTGAAACCATCGGGAACTGCATTAATAGCAAACTTCAAGAACTTGAGGCAATACGTCGACTCTTTCCTTCGCTGGGTGACCTATTACTGTTTTTTAGGATTCTCTGTGTCCTAGTCGTAATGCAAATGGAACTTCAGAGGCGCTTTCCGCTATTCCTGACAAACATCAGCAACTTGTAATCACTGCGAGTTACAACTGCGTGATGATAATGGTTCAGGTTGTCAATAGTTGTGGTGGTGTTATGCTGTCAAGCTGCTTACACTAACGTTAATGTTGGCGCACATAATTTAGCGCTGACTATCTACTTGAGTAAAGATAGTGTTGCAGCGTCGTCGCTTCTCTTTATTTATCCTCAGCTTGAGTAATACAATTTTACGAACATACTACACCATTCGCGAGCTGCTAATGATACAGTATGACTACAGAGGTCATCGTGCGGGTATTACATTAATTCTGCAATGAATTGCTATGCAGCTGGAATGACTCATTACACAGGTACTCTATGTTGCATTTGGTTAAGTGACCGGTTCGCTGCAATCCTGCTTCTACTGTTCGTAAATACTACCATATACTTAAAAATTGGTTCAAATGGCTCTGAGCACTATGGGACTTAACTTCTGAGGTTATCAGTCCGCTAGAACTTAGAACTACTTAAACCTAACTAACCTAAAGACATCAGACACACCCATGCCCGAGACAGGATTCGAACCAGCGACCGTAGCGGTCACGCGGTTCCAGACTGTAGCGCCTAGAAACACTCGGCCACCCCGGCCGGCATACTTGTATGCTGACCATCCGTTATTTGACTAAATATGAACTACAATCTGATTCGCATATATATGACATGGGTTATCGCCGGCACAAAGTAATGACTAAGGGTTGGATGCCGTTGAAGTCCCGTTACATTGATGGCAAGACAAATGTTCGCAAATCTCCTGTGCTGCCTCAAAAAGCAATTGCATCTTAAGTATCGAAGGACCGACGTCCACACTGTCACAGCGCGTTCAAATACAGCAACGATGGCAGATGAAAATTTGTGACCGATTGGGCTTCGAACCTGGACCTCCTAGTAACTAGACAGACGTGCCGATCACTGCACTATTATTAATTTTTTTTTTTTATAGTTTGAGAAGAGTTTCAGCACCAGGTAGGCGGAGGCAAAGAAGGCAGGTGTCGCAGATCCGAGGCCTCGCCGCAATGCTTCCCCCGTACCTGTCACTGAGCAGCTGCATTAATCCCATGTATTCCATGTTTGCGCCCATATATTCCTTTAAATTGTAGAACAAAATTGAAGTAGTAATTAAGGTAAAATAAATTACAGTTGCCGCCTCCAATGGCGTGCATTTCTTGTAGAAAATAACTTATAACAGTGAAAAAGGTGACGGAAAAATACATAACAAACATTCATTCTGAAATATATTCACAATTTAGGTTATTATGCACTGGATGCATATGAGGTCTGTAATCAAGACATATATTTATCAACAAATGAAAAACGTTTCGGAGCCGGAGGGGTTTTGCCAAATTAGAACAGTTCTAATTTTAGGACTAACGTAAAAGAATATTCCGGGAATAAAAAAGTGAAAGAATAGTATTCTGCTTCTAATAAAAAACTGTCCCCCTTTTTGTAGCTCACATAAAGCAATAGATAAAAAAATGATAGCATTCCTTATATTTATTATTATTCTTTAGCTTAAAATGTTCTTCTGCAATATAAAGCATGTACTCTTCTTAGATCTAAGTTTTGCTTGTTACGACATAAAATCCAAACGATCCCAGATGTCACGAATAACTGTTATTCTTTGCGGACGGGCAACATTTCCAGTCGGATTGTAAAGCTTCAGTTATCGGTATCTGACTTGTTGCTGTTCTGTGCTAATTTCTTCTCAGTCCAGTTCCAAATTCTGATTCTATTTTCACATAAGAACATGAGCGCTACAGTTTCTACCAGCCGACATTTGTGGCAGTATGGAGATGGTCTCAATTTGATTTTTCATAATCGTTCCGCTGTGGGTATGGTTTCGTTTACAACGTCGCACCATACGGCATTGGCTCTAGTTGGTAGAATTTTATTGTTGATATTTTTCCTGACGTTCCTCCAGTCTTTTGTAGGTTAATTTACCGTAATTAGTTTGTGAAGACGGTGTCTGGTAATATAATAATCATAGACGGTTCTAGTGTTGGTTTGTGCTGGCGGAAGTCTTATACAGCTCCAATCGCCATAGTACTTTCGGACGTAATCTAGGTTGGCATGCTACATTAACAGGAGCGTTCCTATCCCCAGGATCTAACGAGAGGAACAGAAGTTTCGTGACGCCTGTCTTAGTAGCATGTATTAGTTTAAAAGCACGTCTTCAATTCCAAGTCCTCTGCCTCTGCAAGTCATTGCCTCTGCAATGTCGCCGTGTGGAAGGACACTTTGAAGATATTTTGTTTCCACACATACCAAGAGGCTACAGCTAATATTTTATGTGCAGTGACCTGCGGTATCGGTAAGACAACTGCGACATGATACATTTTTCTAAGTATGTATGTATTTATAAACTGAACTTTCTGCAGTCGGTCTAACGATCGCATGTCGTTGTCTTTCAACAAGGTTCCGATGACATTTAGTTTCCGCTCCCAATTGTTCGTGGCCATGCGCTTGGGAATCGCCTTTAACCACAATCCGAGTTGGCGTCTCTCTTCAGTTACATCTAACCAGGGCGCACCTAATGCAATATTGTAAGAACCGAGATGCAGTATTTTGGATTTACAGTTTTGCAAATTTGTGGTAAGAACTTATGAGACCAAGCTGCTTTAATTCATCGGTCCCTAAGCTTACTCACTACTTAATCTAACTTAAACTATCTTACTCTATGGACAACACACACACCCATGCCAGAGGGAGCACTCGAACCCCCGACGGTGGACACTGTCGGGACACAGCAGCCAACCTCACTGCAACACCTATCTACACGCGCTCCTCGTCAGACGCAAATTATTGAGTACAGAAATACAGCTGTTAGTACGTAACCCTAAAAAACTTAAAGCAAAGGCAAATGAGGACGTCCAGAGTTGATTTTCAAAACTTCCCCCACCAACTTCAATGCACATTTGAGTTCTCTTGATAACACCACGTGTAGTTCTTCTGAGGTCGTCTTTGCGTTCTTTTATGAGGACTGCACTATTCATAATCCGAACGATCAAATCGGCTCTTGGGTTTACTTTTTCTTTGTAGACTTCGCATTTAACCATCCCCGCAGGCAAAAATCCAAAGAGATAAGGCCCAGCGACCTTGAAGGCCAAGAAAAGTGCCCATATCTACTGATCCATCTTACAGGAAATATTATGTTTGGATACTGTGTCACCTGACGACTAGAATGTGCAGGAGCCCCGTCATGTTGAAGGAACATACGCATCCTTGTAGCCAAATGAAACTCTTCCAATAACGCTGGAAGCTCATTTTCAGGAAAGTGTAGACAACAGGGTGCCGTAAGGACCAACATACGAAACGAAAATGCGCTGAACCCAGCTATATGTACGCAATAAAAATTGGACACGTGCTATATGGCTTTTTCTGCAATTTGTCTATACTACCACCTCCTACAATATTTACTATTCCTCCTGAAACATCCTGTATGATTATCTGGGTCTCGACGGGTAATCGAAAGTTTTCAGTGCTAGACGCCCGTCATCGTCCGAACCATCGCGGGAATACAATGTATCCGCGAGAGAGTGGAGACTCGGATTGTGGTTAAGGGCGAATCCCAAGCGCATGGTTACGAACAATTGGAAGCGCAAACTTAATGTCATCGGAACCTTGTTGAAGGACAACGACATGCGATCGTTAGACCGACTGCAGAAAGTTCAGTTTATAAATACATACATACTTAGCACAATATATCATGTCGCAGCAGTCTTACCGATACCGCAGGTCACTGCACATAAATTATTAGCTGTAGCCTCTTGGTATGCGTGGAAACAAAATATCTTCAAAGTATCCTTCCACACGGCGACATTGCAGAGGCAAACCGGAGGACTTGGAATTGAAGACGTGCTTTTAAACTAATACATCCCACTAAGACAGGCATCACGAAACTTATGTTCCTCTCGTTAGATCCTGGGGATAGGAACGCTCCTGTTAATGTAGCATGCCAACCTAGATTACGTCCGAAAGTACTATGGCGATTGGAGCTGTATAAGACTTCCACCAGCACAAACCAGCACTGGAACCGTCTATGATTATTATATTACCAGACATCGTCTTCACAAAACCAATTCCGGTATAATAACCTACAAGAAACTGGAGGAACGTCAGGAAAAATATCAACAATAAAATTCTGCCAACTAGAGTCAGTGCGGTATGGTGCGAGGTTGTAAACGAAACCATACCCACAGCTGAACGATTACCGAAATTCAAATTAGACTATCTCCACACTGCCACAAATGTCGGCTGGTAGAAACTGTAGCGCACATCTTCTTATGCAGAAATAGAATCAGAATTTGGAACTGGACTAGGAAGAAATTAGCACTATCAACAGAACCGCAGAATGTCATATACCGGTAACGGAAGCTTTACAACCCGACTAGAAATGTTACGAATAGCAGTTATTCGTGGTATCTGGGATCGTTTGGGTTTTACGTCGTAACAAGCAAAACTTAGAACTTAGAAGAGTACATGTTTTATGTCGAAGAAGAACATTTTGAGCTGAAGAAGAATATCAAACATAAGGAATGGTATCAAATTTTTTATCTATTGCTTTATGTGGGCTACAAAAAGGACAGTTTTTTAATTTATTTTTTTATTTTTTATTTTTTTATTTTATTTTATTTTTTTTTATTTATTTTTTTTTTATTTCTGGAATATTCTTTTACGTTGGTTCTAAGATCAGAACTGTTCTAATTTGGCAAAACCCATACGGCGCCGATATTTCTTTTATTTGTTGACAATTATATGGCTTCCTTACAGACCTCATATACATCCAGTGCATAATAACCTAAATCGTGAATATATTGCTGAATGACACGTTTGTTACGTGTTTTTCCGTCACCCTTTTCACTGTGATAGTTATGTTCTACAAGGAACGCACGCCATTGGAGGCGGCAACTGTAATTTATTTTACCTTAAGTACTACTTCAATTTAAAGGAATATATGGGTGCAAACATGGAATACATGGGATTAATGCAGCTGCTCAGTGACAGGTACGGGGAAAGCATTGCGGCGAGGCCTCGGATCTGCGACACCTGCCTTCTTTGCCTCCGCCTACCTGGTGCTGAAACTCTTCTCAAACTATAAAAAAAAAAATTAATAATAGTGCAGTGATCGGCACGTCTGTCTAGTTACTAGGAGGTCCAGGTTCGAAGCCCAATCGGTCACAAATTTTCATCTGCCATCGTTGCTGTATTTGAACGCGCTGTGACAGTGTGGACGTCGGTCCTTCGATACTTAAGATGCAATTGCTTTTTGAGGCAGCACAGGAGATTTGCGAACATTTGTCTTGCCATCAATGTAACGGGAGTTCAATGGCATCCAACCCTTAGTCATTACTTTGTGCCGGCGATAACCCATGTCATATACAGGGCGTTTCAAAAAGAAAGAGCAGATTTCAAACATTTATTTCTCAAAAACTACAAATGATAGAAACACAATTCCAACGGTCCTTCACTCAATATGAGTACCAAATGTTACACAACAAATATCAAAACTGTACCTCAATATGAGCACCATTTGTTACACGACAAATATCAAACCGGTATCTCATTTCTTGCCACACACGACGCAACTGGTCTTTAGTTACCGAATTCACGGCCGCAACAATTCGATGTCGTACCTCTTGAAGAGTAGCGGGCATAGGTGGGACATAAACACAGTCCTTTATGTACCCCCACAAATAAAAATCGCAGGGAGTAAGGTCTGGTGACCTGGGAGGCCACAGACGATGACATTGATCTTGTGCTCCTGCTCTTCCAATCCACCGTCCTGGAATGGTGTTATTTAGGTACCGTCGTACAGGTTCAGAGAAGTGTGGTGGGGCGCCATCTTGCATGAAGATGAAGTGATTTGAATCTTCCTGAAGTTGAGGAAATAGCCAGTTTTCTAACATGTCCAGGTAAATGGTTCCTGTGATAGTTTTCTCCATGAAAAAGAAAGGTCCATAAACTTTGTTTACCAAAATTGCACAAAAGACGTTAACCTTTGGTGAGTCTCTTTCATGTTGAATAACGTCCCTCGGAGTTTCACTCGCCCAAATTCGTACGTTATGCCGATTAACTTTACCAGAAATGTGAAACGTTGATTCATCTGAAAAAATTAATCGTTCGGCAAAATTGTCCTCTTCCATGTCCTGTAGAATTGCAGTTGAAAATTCGAACCTTTTGTTGTGGTCGTCAGGACGCAATGCTTGCAATAACTGCAGTTTGTACGGCTTCATGTGCAGACGGTTACTCAGAACGCGCCATACCGTTGTTTTAGACATGTTTAGTTCGTGACTTGCCCGTGCCGTGGATTTTCTAGGGCTCCTTTCGTAAGCTGCACGGACACGCTCGACATTTTCATCCGATGTGCGTGGACGACCCGTGCTTTTTCGCTTGCAGATGCAACCATCTTCTACGAATCTGTGATGCCACTCATAAATTTGCTTATGACGAGGCGGCTGTTTGTTGAATTGACGGCGGAATGCACGTTGCACACCAACAATGGACTCTAACTTTGCAAATTGCAGCACACAAAATGATCGTTCCTGTGGTGTCGTCGCCATTTTCCTACAAACAAACGCCAGCGCCACTGCGGATTTGCATGGAACTTCTGCGCGGACCATTGAAAAACTTTGAACCTTTCTCTGACAAGAAACGTTTGAATTGTGTTTCTATCATTTGTAGTTTTTGAGAAATAAATGTTTGAAATCTGCTCTTTCTTTTTGAAACGCCCTGTATATGCGAATCAGATTGTAGTTCATATTTAGTCAAATAACGGATGGTCAGCATACAAGTATGCCGGCCGGGGTGGCCGAGTGTTTCTAGGCGCTACAGTTTGGAACCGCGTGACCGCTACGGTCGCTGGTTCGAATCCTGTCTCGGGCATGGGTGTGTCTGATGTCTTTAGGTTAGTTAGGTTTAAGTAGTTCTAAGTTCTAGCGGACTGATAACCTCAGAAGTTAAGTCCCATAGTGCTCAGAGCCATTTGAACCATTTTTTAAGTATATAGTAGTATTTACGAACAGTAGAATCAGGATTGCAGCGAACTGGTCACTTAACCAAATGCAACATAGAGTACCTGTGTAATGAGTCATTCCAGCTGCATAGCTGAGGGTAATATTTGCTAAGCAATTCATTGCAGAATTAATGTAATACCCGCACGATGACCTCTGTAGTCATACTGTATCATTAGCAGCTCGCGAATGGTGTAGTATGTTCGTAAAATTGTATTACTCAAGCTGAGGATAAATAAAGAGAAGCGACGACGCTACAACACTATCTTTACTCAAGTAGATAGTCAGCGCTAAATTATGTGCGCCAACATTAACGTTACTGTAAACAGTTTGACAGCATAACACCACCACAACTATTGACAACCTGAACCATTATCATCACGCAGTTGTAACTCGCAGTGATTACAAGTTGCTGATGTTTGTCAGGAATAGCGGAAAGCGCCTCTGAAGTTCCATTTGCATTACGACTAGGACACAGAGAATCCTAAAAAACAGTAATAGGTCACCCAGTGAAGGAAAGAGTCGACGTATTGCCTCAAGTTCTTGAAGTTTGCTATTAATGCAGTTCCCGATGGTTTCACACTAACGGGTTCTTTTGGCTGTCGGGATACTCATATTGGAATTATGAAAGTGTAATTGCTAGAACGTTCCACTACCTTAATAACACCTCATTCCGGATTGAGTACGACTCGGAAAGCGACGTTAATTTGACGTTACCATCCATCTCCTGACGGCTTACTGAATGAAGTCTGAAGCGCACGCACAGTTGTGTTGCCTGCCGCATGGTTTCTGTGAAGTGTTGTGGCAGCTGGCAGTCATTGCTGAATACAGACATGTGCAAATATCCTCACTGCTTCAGGGGAACTCGTCTTTGTTGCATTTTTTTCCGTACCGTAATTAGCACAATAAGATAAGGCTTATTCTGCTGAAGAACTTGATGCCCACAAGTCCTTAAATAAGAATCTCCTAGCGAGAGTAAGGCATGAAAGGAAACAGCCTGTTGGACAAAAGGATGGACAGCTCCCTGTTTTTGCGTTTCCGATAGCGCCTACGATAAGAATCTGGTGTCATACTATGCTTCAGAACCCTAAACTATTTATTTTTTTACTTCATACTAAAACAAACGTTGTGATATGAGAAAAGATAATGACTTAAATACTTCTCAGGAACTTTAGTTTTTCGTGTTTATTTTCTCACTTCATACTAAAACAAGGGCGTTAATATGAGAAGAGGAAATGAAATATACGCTTCCAAGACATAATATTTCCTTGTGTGCTACTACTGCATACATGAAGACCCTGCAGTTAAGTTTGTATGTTGGATAAATTTTAATACCACCTCACATTCCTTTCTGATAAGGTTCCTGTTTTCGTGGGATTCAAATAGAGTGGACATTTCATCACTGGTTGATATTCTGATGACTAATGACATGATACCCGTTGCAATTGCTCCATGGTACCTGTGAGTAGAGTCTCACGTTGGTTACTATAAGAACACGCAGGCAGTGATATCCGCTCACTGCTGTCAGAGCCAAGGTGATTTCCTTGTGTTTATGGCGAAGCGTCTGCTGCAGTGTCCACGCTCAGCCAGCATAAACAAAGCGCGGCGGCATTGGGCACTGCTAATCGCTGTACTTGTCGCGAGCCTCGACAACAAGAGCGCACTGTCTCTGCTAACGATACTATGGAGTTAATACATCTTACTTAACGTAATACGCAGGACGTGGGTTGGGTAAAAATTCACTTTCATCGCATTAAAATACTTTACAGTCATATTTGATGCAATATTTTCTGTTGGTTGTCTCTCTAATGTTAGTAGTATTGATTCAGATTGTGCGTGAACACGAAAACACACACACACACACACACACACACACACACACACACACACACACACACGCGCGCGCGCGCGCGCGCGCGCGCGCGCGCACACGCACACGCACACGCACAAGCAGTCATTGATTCCAGTGAGGGTGACAACTACTGTGTGTTGAACGACACATGCACCAGTCAATTCCTCAGTTGGCGTCGAGTGGATGAGATTTTTCAATTACCTTGCATTGCAAGAATTGTATGGAGGAGACTGAAAGTAAATGGACTTTTATGCTAAAGAGCTGCGTCAAAGCAAAGCTTGACCGACTATCAGAAAATTGTCCACATGGGTTTTGTGGACTATACTTTTAGTAACCAACCGACCAACGGCCATTACGTAAGATTTCTCGCAGGCGTAGGGGCATTGATTTCATTAAGTTGTCGACAGTGTAGCGTGATGGTTTACTTCCCACCATACGATTTCTATATTCGTCCAAAGGTGGCTTGCATTTGTAGGTCCACATGGCAATGACCTTGTTACTTCTATCCCACATATTCTCTATCTGGCTGATGTTCGGCGATCGTGCAACAAACGGCAACAGCTTTATCCTCTCTTGGCCCTGAAACCAATCTCGCACTACTCTGCTATGATGGATGGGGCTCTGCTCCTGTAAATAAACTGTTATCTCGTTAGTTCATATATTTATATTTAAATAACGTGTTTGTAATAAGCACATTGGATTATTATTTTCCACAGTGTTTAAGAATTCAGACCCTGTCATAGATAAAGTGATCTAGATTCAACAGTCCGATTAAGAATGTGGTTTACCCTGCATATCATATGATGAGGGTCGTAGTCGAATATCCACATTAAGACTGACTGACTAAATCCGATTAGAACGATCTGGTATCGAAATGAAACTACAGAAATCGTATAATTTGAACGACTGTATTGCAACAATGCTGCGCACATAAATTCCTATGATGGAGTAACAGGTAGCAACTGTCTAAGATAAAGTGAGAAATATGTCTACTAGCAGCAATGTAACGTAATTATAACCCATATTTATGTGATGGAAATACTGAATCGAACAATACACATCTATTTCAGTGCTTCGAAGATACACCATATCGGATTTGCTGATTACATAATGACAATAATAATAATAATAATCCAGTGTGGCGGATAGGGGAAACCCTCCCCCATATGGGTGGTACCGAGGAAATCAAATACTTGGGGTGAACCAAATACTAACACAATCCTGAACGGCTACTCAATCCGTTGAACCCAAAATCCAGACACGTCTGAGTGAAAATCACCGCTACTCTGGTCACCGTCTGTCAGCTCAATGAGCTCAGCTGAAAATATTTGGTTGCACAGGCTTCAACACCCTATGGTCCTGTCCGGCCCTGGAATCACCCAGGCCAAACCAATGAGACACAAACAAACATGAACTATGCAAGCAAAGTCAACATTACCCCAGGTGGTACACAACCCGCCTGTCGACAGGCGGCAGTCGGATTTTCGGATTCTGGGGAGTCCAGGTTAGCACGGCAGAGAATATCGAAGATCTCTGGTAAATTTCCCTACTAGCAGAAAACATGCACTTGAAAACTAAACATCGATACATTGATCAAAACACGAAAACTAAATAATCTCACATAAGAAATCGACCGACAAAAAATTCTCACCCTTGCTCTTCAAGAACCACGACTAACTGACAATGAATCCTTGCATTACGGAAACCATTGAATCTTCAAGAGCAAAATACAACAAAAGGTAGCGAAAGGCGTACCAATCTTTGGCATTGAATTTCTCGAACACAGATCTATCATCAACTCTGTCAAAGAAATCACACCCATCAACAATGAAATGGTTCAAATGGCTCTGAGCACTATGGGACTTAACAGTGGAGGTCATCAGTCCCCTAGAACTTAAACCTAACTAACCTAAGGACATCACACACATCCATGCCCGAAGCAGGATTCGAACCTGCGACCGTAGCAGTCGCGCGGTTCCAGAAAGAAGCGCCTAGAACCGCTCGCCCACCGCGGCCTGCCCATCAACAACCGACTTATGACTATGCCCATTAAGAGCCCCAGTAAAAAATATAAACTCATCAATGCACATGTCCCCACCAACTTCGAAAATAAGAAAAACACCGAAAATGTCGAAAAATTCTGAAACACACTCAAAATACTATGAGCAAAATTCATCAAGATGACGTGAAAATACTAATGGGAGACTTCAACTCTCTATTTGGGACAGAAAAAACCTGTAGAAAAATCATTGGTACAAATTCAACACACCGAAACGTTTAGACCAACGGCACATGTCTGACTGACATTTGCCAACAATTGAACCTCAAAAGGATGTCTTCCCACTTTAGGAAAAAACCAGTTCTGAGGTAACATGCTTGGTTACCCGGTGCAAGCTGCTTTCGTTCGCCTTTCGAGACTCGCTGAAAGCCAGATTTTTAATTCTTTTGTAGCAGAGCTACAAGCAGGCAGATACAAACTCAATAAGGGAATCGTAAGACAACGCTCGAGCAAAATTGGTCTTGCTACCTTCAGGAACCCTTACAAGGGGAGGCCACCAATTGTGAAATTTAGATTCGATTCATATTGCGCATAATAAAAGCTCATAGCCAGAGATGTAATGTGGCAAAGCACCAAGATGCACTTCTCAGCCGTTGTCGAGAAAATCGACAGTTAAAAGAAACCGTTGAGGTGAAATACTCTCTACGATGTGTAACTACCTACAGCGTCGTGGCGCAGCGGCAAGCGCTCGGGTTCGTAGTCCGAAGGTCGCCGCATCGAATCTCGCGCCATGCAACTTTTCTTTTTTAGTATTTGTTATTTGTAATTAATATATATATATATATATATATATATATATATATATTTTTTTTAATTACAAAAATATATATATATATATATATACTCCTGGAAATGGAAAAAAGAACACATTGACACCGGTGTGTCAGACCCACCATACTTGCTCCGGACACTGCGAGAGGGCTGTACAAGCAATGATCACACGCACGGCACAGCGGACACACCAGGAACCGCGGTGTTGGCCGTCGAATGGCGCTAGCTGCGCAGCATTTGTGCACCGCCGCCGTCAGTGTCAGCCAGTTTGCCGTGGCATACGGAGCTCCATCGCAGTCTTTAACACTGGTAGCATGCCGCGACAGCGTGGACGTGAACCGTATGTGCAGTTGACGGACTTTGAGCGAGGGCGTATAGTGGGCATGCGGGAGGCCGGGTGGACGTACCGCCGAATTGCTCAACACGTGGGGCGTGAGGTCTCCACAGTACATCGATGTTGTCGCCAGTGGTCGGCGGAAGGTACACGTGCCCGTCGACCTGGGACCGGACCGCAGCGACGCACGGATGCACGCCAAGACCGTAGGATCCTACGCAGTGCCGTAGGGGACCGCACCGCCACTTCCCAGCAAATTAGGGACACTGTTGCTCCTGGGGTATCGGCGAGGACCATTCGCAACCGTCTCCATGAAGCTGGGCTACGGTCCCGCACACCGTTAGGCAGTCTTCCGCTCACGCCCCAACATCGTGCAGCCCGCCTCCAGTGGTGTCGCGACAGGCGTGAATGGAGGGACGAATGGAGACGTGTCATCTTCAGCGATGAGAGTCGCTTCTGCCTTGGTGTCAATGATGGTCGTATGCGTGTTTGGCGCCGTGCAGGTGAGCGCCACAATCAGGACTGCATACGACCGAGGCACACAGGGCCAACACCCGGCATCATGGTGTGGAGAGCGATCTCCTACACTGGCCGTACACCACTGGTGATCGTCGAGGGGACACTGAATAGTGCACGGTACATCCAAACCGTCATCGAACCCATCGTTCTACCATTCCTAGACCGGCAAGGGAACTTGCTGATCCAACAGGACAATGCACGTCCGCATGTATCCCGTGCCACCCAACGTGCTCTAGAAGGTGTAAGTCAACTACCCTGGCCAGCAAGATCTCCGGATCTGTCCCCCATTGAGCATGTTTGGGACTGGATGAAGCGTCGTCTCACGCGGTCTGCAAGTCCAGCACGAACGCTGGTCCAACTGAGGCGCCAGGTGAAAATGGCATGGCAAGCCGTTCCACAGGACTACATCCAGCATCTCTACGATCGTCTCCATGGGAGAATAGCAGCCTGCATTGCTGCGAAAGGTGGATATACACTGTACTAGTGCCGACATTGTGCATGCTCTGTTGCCTGTGTCTATGTGCCTGTGGTTCTGTCAGTGTGACATGTGATGTATCTGACCCCAGGAATGTGTCAATAAAGTTTCCCCTTCCTGGGACAATGAATTCACGGTGTTCTTATTTCAATTTCCAGTAGTGTATATATATAATTCCCGGCAATCAGTTGCAACAATTATGCATATAATAAGTCGTTGAAAGTCGTTTGTCGTGGAAAAACTGGCGACTTCGAACATGATTATGTTTTCTGCAAACAAAGTTGTATTTCACAAATGTTATTGTCTTCATAATGTTTACACGTGTAGTTAACGGAAGACGTAGAAACGATATTCCGAAACGAATACGTATAGTGTAAGTAAAACGTTCGAATTAGAAACCCCATAATATATATATATTTATATTTATTTGAATTACAAAAAACAAATACTAAAAAAAATTGCATGGCGCGAGATTCGATCCGGCGACCTTTGACTTACGAACCCAAGCACTTACCGCTGCGCCACGACGCTATAGAAAGTCTTAAGTCGTAGAGAGTATTTCACCGCAACGGTTTCTATTAACTGTCGATTTTCTCGACAACGGCTGAGAAGCGCATCTTGGTGCTTTGCCACATTACACCTCTGGCCATGAGCTTTTATTATGCGCAGTATGAATCGAATCTGAATTTCACAATTGGCGGCCTCCCCTTGTTAGTGTCAGAACGAAAACCTTACGGTACTGCCAAATTCATAATGCCACTTTTGTTTTCTACCTACATATTTTTTGTTGTTGTGAATACATAATTTTATCTATGAAATGACATTTTCATAATACTTGCGAATGATACACGAAATGAAGTAAATACAGATCTTTTCGATGTCAAAAGTCGGTAATATCCTACTAATTCGCGTTAAAATAGGATCAATCGTCTTATAGACACTTAATGTTTTATTAAGATAGACTGCCGTCGTGTTGTTACTGTACTAAGCTGAATTTAATTTGTATTAGTTCAGTGAATATTTTAATTACATTTTCCATTAGTTTACTAAACGCATCAGTAACCGCCAAAGAGAAATTATTCAGGAGCACAATTTTCTTTCACGATATCTAAAACAATCTGACAATGCTAATGTTGTTTACAAATTCTACGCCCGTAGAAACCCACTAGTTCTAACGATGTCATTAAACCAGTGTAGTTTTAAGAGTATTTTGTCTAGAAATGAATTGCCTTGACGGTTGATCGATCAAGAGCGGGAAAGGTAAATTTTTACGAATATATGACGAGAGGGACGTGTGCTTGAGAGAGGACTTCCCTATCAATACAAACGCCTGAGAGACGACTTTACTATCAATCTCCTGGACAGTTTTGTTTCTCAAATCAACAGAGTAGCACAGGTGATGTAGTTTTGTTGCTCGATTTCCTTACACTGCCACCAAAAGGTGTCTTAGTTGTTGGCAACAAATTCCAGCTGTGTTGCACACACCCCGTGGGGCAGAATTCGTAGCCCAAAACACACTTTTGGAGCTATCAGATGTAAAATATTATGTTCACACTACTCTTTGCTCGAGTTTACGTCTTTTGGTGGGGCTCAGCCTTTCATTTCTTCTTAGGAAGTTAACGATAAAGGCATCATAACCCGTCACCAACAACAGTACTGCATACGAATGCTCAATGAGCGACCTGATAACGTTCAATAATAGTCACTCCATTATTTTTGTTGTTTCGAATTAGAGCATGCAGTACTCCTACGCCAGACTTCTAAACTTTGCCTGTTGATTGCAAATGTTGCACGATGGTGAAATGGTAATCTATCACATGTATCAGTAGTCGAGACTTCCTTAATGTGGAAAATCATTCATGCCAGAACGATCTTTGTTGAAACAAGAATATCTTTTTCTGGCGTATTTTTCCCAAAAGCACTCGCTCCACACACAGTTCAAATCTTAATAGTTGCCTCCTCTGCATTCACCCCTCTGTTATACCAAAAGTAAACTTTGTGTTGCAGATGTTACACCTTCTTCCACTTGCGACTCAATTTTACAATGCTTAACCGTAGTTCATGATTTTCAAGTATGCAAAATGCAATGCTTAACTGCAAGATGATAACTAGAACTTCAAATTCGAAAATGACAGTTAAAACATATACTGACAGCGTCGCGCCACGTTCACATGGGCGGCGCCGGATTTCAGGCGGCGGGTGGCGTCTGGCCGGTGGCCGGTAGCCGCTGCAGCGCGAGGAAACGCTCGAGCGTAAACTGTTATGATCGCGACGCAGCCACGAGGTGTCCTGCGGAATTGTTTCTGGAATACTTGTTATTGCTGGTGGGTAGAATGTCAAGCGAATTATCTTCGATGTTCAATCAGACTCATAACTTTATACGAGGGCCGAAATGTAGTAAAAAAAAAAAAAAATACATGTAGGTGGACGCGAACAGGCGACTATCAGTTTAGAATGCGCGACTATTACCGCTAGACCACGGGCTCACACAGTGCGAACACACATCGGAAGTAGACAACACTTCCACCTAACACTTCCGCATCTTATGGTGTTGCCAGATTGTGCAGATGGCCGGACTTAGAGTTGTCAGGGGCGGCCAGTTTTATTGGCCACCTTAAGTGAACGACTTGGACTTAGTCTCTGTGGCGGCCGGCCGGCGGCCAGTTTTTATGTCTAAGACTGTACATGGTCTTCAAAAATAAACAAAAAGAAGAAGAGATGGATGTTTTTTTAGATGAAAATGGACTGGAAGAAGTAGCCTCAGTTAAGTTTTTGGGCATTACAATAGACAGTGAGCTAAATTGGAAACAGAAGATAAATACTGTTTCCAGTAAGCTAAGCTCAGTGATATTTATAATGAAACAACTGGCTCAGTATACTTACCAGACCTCTTGTACACTGTCTATCATGGACTTTTTGAACCATACATGTAATATGGGATCACAGTATGGGGGAACTCAACTACCACAGGAATGAAGAGAATATTCATATTACAGAAGCAAGCCATTCAAATTATATAGAAAAAGAAGCAAAAAGAATAGTGTAAAAGTTGTTTCAAAGAACTAAACATTCTAATATTTCCATCATTGTATATATTCAAGAGCATTGTGAGTGCATTACGTGATCACACAAAACTGGAGACTAATGAGATTGTTCATACGCACAACACAAGGAACAGGAAACAACTGTGCTGCATTCAACATAGACTTAAGATTTTTGAAAAAGGACCCAAATACTCTGGCATTAAGTTAATACAAGCAATGCCAACGGAATTACAAGACCTCAAAACTGAGAAAGTGTTCCCCACAACTCTAAAAAAAGTTTCTGATGCAAGGTGTATATTATAGTGTAGCTGACTAGACTAGCAAACAGTGATCAAAAGTTCATCCTGTGAGCGATAAATCTCATGCATCATAAAAAGACCTAGCAACAGAAATCAGTGTTAAAGAAATTAACTATAATTAGGAACCACTGATGTATAATATAAGCTAACTACATCTCACAAAATTATTATTATTTTTGTATGTATCATAATAAATCATTTTGTACTGTGTAATATTATGAATGTACTGCATCATAAGTCATTGTGTACGATGTAATAATATATGCACTCATGTTCACAAATTAAGGATAATGCTGATACATGGTGAAACAATGCTCTGATGGGCGGTTTGCAGGTTTAAATCACCTCAGGGTATGACGATGCAGTGCATTTGACCTGCGGTCGTCACATAGTGGCTCTGGTAGCAGTCCACATACATAGAGGTGTGTTGGTGCATGTCAGAGTACAGTGCAGCAAGTAAATGTGCAGATGTTTTCAGACGTGCTAATGGTGACTGTGTGTTGAAAATGGCTCAAAGAATACATATTGATGACGTTATGAGGGGTAGAATACTAGGGCAACAGGAAGCTGGTCAAACACAGCAGGTCATAGCACGGGCCCTCTGTGTGCCACAAAGTGTGATCTCAAGATGATGGCAACAATTCCAGCAAACAGGAAACATGTCCAGGCGCTACAGTAAGGGACGTCCACGGTGTACAACACCACAAGTAGACCGATATCTCACCATTAGTGCCCGCAGATGGCCACGGAGTACTGCAGGTAGCCTTGCTTCGGACCTTGTCACAGCCACTGGAACAGGTGTCTCCAGACACACAACCTACAGACGACTGAACAGACATGGTTTATTCGCCCGGAGACCTGCCAGGTGCATTCCATTGACCCCTGGTCAGAAGACAGCCCATAAAGCCTGGTGTCAAGAACACAGTACATGGTCACTGGAACAGTGGTCCCAGGTTATGTTCACAGACGAGTCCAGGTATAGTCTGAGCAGTGATTCTCACCGGGTTTTCATCTGGTGTGAACCACGAACCAAATACCAACCCCTTAATGTCCTTGAAAGGGACCTGTATGGAGGTCGTGTTTGATGGTGTAGGGTGGGATTATGATTGAGGCACGTACACCTCTGCATGTCTTTGACAGAGGAACTGTAACAGGTCAGGTGTATCGGGACATCATTTGGCACCAGTATGTCTGCCTTTTCAGGGGTGCAGTGGGTCCCACATTCCTCCTGATGGATGATAACACATGACCCCACTGAGCTGCCATCTTAGAGTACCACCTTAAAACAAGATATCAGGCGAATGGAGTGGCCTGCCTGTTCTCCAGACCTAAACCCCATCAAGCACATCTGGGATGCTCTTGGTTGACATATGTCTTCAAACACCTAGGACACTTCAGTAGCTCCAATGGGCACTGGTGCAAGAATGGGAAGCTATGCCCCAGCAGCTGCTTGACCACCTGATCCAGAGAATGCCAACCCGTTGTGCGGCCTGTGTACATGTGCATGGTGATCATATGCCATATTGATGTCGGTGTACATGCTCAGGAAACAGTGGCGTTTTGTAGCACATGTGTTTTGGGTTGGTTTTCTCAACTTTTCACCAATACCATGGACTTACAGATCTGTGTCATGTGTGTTCCCTATGTGCCTATGCTATTAGCACCAGTTTTATGTAGTGCCACATTGTGTGGCACCACATTCTGCAATTACCTTTAATTTATGAGCATGAGTGTAAATACTGTGAAAGCTCCTACACATTTTTAATGTGTAGGCTATTTTATATACTTTTATCTTTCATATTATCTAGATTGTAAGCCTAATGACATGTCCTATGTTACAAGTACATATCTGTACAAAAGGTAATTTACGGGACCAATAAAAATCACAATCATAATCACATATTTCGCTGGAATATGGCAAAAATTCTTTGTTATTTATTTATTTAGTCATCCGTGGACATTTTAAAATGTATGGATTTTATCAGTTTGTGTACATTCATATACTTATACAGTTTGTTGTTACATGTAGTTAAACATTGTGACATATAAGTTATTGTCCAAAACTGTGAGATTAATGAATGAGATGCCAGATGTCTGTATAAAAAGCTTCTTTTGTTAAATAATAATTGTTTAGTTTGGCATTTCTGCTTTCATTTCATAGTAACGATCACAAATCCCCAACTTATAAATGTTACAGATTTTGCTTTACTACATTTTTTTTTCCCTTACGTTGCCAAAGCGATACCCACGAAATTAAATTAAACTATTCTGAATTTTCTCACGAGGTGAGAAGACAGTTAGTAATTTCCCTGAGATTATAGAAACCCAAATTAAATGTTTTTCAGCACACCACAAGTCTACTGACCTTCACTTCAAACAATAAAAAAGGTAAAAAAGAGTGGAATTTACTAAGGAGTGAAGTGATTTTTTTTATGTAGTCGATAATATCATGTGCATTTTCAGACAAAAAATAATATTCATTACAGAGCCTAAGAAAGTGGTGTGTGTGTGTGTGTGTGTGTGTGTGTGTGTGTGTGTGTGTGTGTGTGTGTGTGTGAAATATTTAGGTTCATTTTACTTTTCAGTTAGTAGATTTCCTTTTAACAGTCGCACAATGTCCAATGCAATAATAGAAAACTTCCACATTCTTTACATTTAGAAGAATCCTTCTGGTTGACTCCCTAGTACAACTCTGATCTAACTCCAAGATAATTACCATATATCAACTCTCCCACTTTCTCTCCTGTTTCTACCTTCATTTCCCTCTTCTCCACAGTATGGTACTTCCTGCATTGCTTAATTTATCATTCTTTTTGCATAAATTTACAATCTTGTTCTTACATCTTCTAAAACACTAAAATTATTATAAACATTCTTGCCCTCATCAACACCTTGACTACAATAATGACAAAAGTTTATCTCTTTTTTTACACATACTCATATAAAACAAACAAGAAAATCTGATCGTTACAATATTTTATTTGTACTGTTTCCAGTTTAATGGAAGAGAGGAGCAGAAGTCTATTACCTAAACAATAAAATATATTAGAAAAATATTGTTCTGATGTCACACACTGTGGTCCTGCTTCTTACTGTAATGACCTTACACCACCCTTTTTTTCTTTCTTTCTTTTTTTCATTCTTTTTGTGTGTTATATGGAAGCAGTGCAGAGGTGCAGATTAATACAAACAATTCGTAGTTGTAGACAAAATTTTATTCTTACTCACTGGCATTCACTTGGAAGCATCAATGACTTCATTATCAAAAGAATTATTGAATGCACTTCCAGATACGACTATTTATTCTAGGTCATGTTACTAGAGTTTCCATTGGCCCAAGGCCTCCAAACAGATTTTTTTTCCATGGTGGAGAAAAATGATATTGCAGGCAATAGAACAACGTGCTGTGTTACGCACAGTCGTAGTGAAACATGTTCCATGAACACCAAAATAATTCTCATTCAAGTCTCTTTGCAATGAGCGAGAGCTGATGGTAAAATGACTGGTAACTATGGCTTGCATATAAATAATAAATATTAAAATCTTTTTACATATAAATTATGTAGAACATATTCAAGCAATAATGAAATCAAACAATGGAAAATCCAGGATAGAATAATGACAATATTATGAAAAGGATAGATTACTGCTCACCATATAGTGGAGATGTTAGTTTGCAGACAGGCACAACAAAAAGGCTGCTAAACGAGTAAGCTTTTAGCTGAAAGCCCTTCTTCTGAAATACTGAAAACACACACATTTCACACAAATGCAATTCACACACACACATGACCACTGTCTCTGGTCATTGAGGCCAGACTGTAAACAACAGTATATGATGGGAGAGACAATCTGGGTGGTGGGGGTCAGGAAGAGACTGTGGCAGGGAGGGGAAGGGCCAGCAAGGTAGGGGTGGGGTATGATGAATTGTGTTGGGGGATGATGAAGTGTTGCCTGTGGGAGCATACAGGGACATAGTGGGGACAGCATAGAGCAGCTAGCTGCAGATGGGAGGTTAGACAGAGAGTGGTGGGGGAGGGGGGCAAGAGAAGTAAAAACACTGTGAGTTTATTGCTGAGAAAGAAGGTTGTGTAGTGCTGGATTTGAAACAGGGAAGGGGACAGGTGGGTGAAGGACAGTGACTAATGAAGGATGAGGGCAGGAGGGTTATGAGGATGTATGATATATTGCAGGGAGTGTTCCCACCTGTGCAAGTCAGAAAAGCTGGTGCTGGCAGGAAGAATCCAGATGGTGCAGGCTGTGAAACAGTAATTGAAATGAAGAATGTTGTGTGGCAGCATGCTCAGCAACTGGGTCGCCCAGCTGTTTCTTGGTCATAGTTTGTCGGTGGTCATTCATATGGACAGACAGCTTGTTGGTTGTCATGCCCATGTAGAATGCAGCACAGTGGCTGCAGCGTAGCTTGTAGATCACTTGACAGATTTCACAGGTAGCCCTGCCTTTGGTGGGACAGGTGATTTTGTAGGTGGTGGTGGGACAGGTCTTGCATCTAGGTTTCTGTACAAGGTTGGGAGAGTAATTTTGGTCTGTGGAGGCTTCAGTGAGACCCTTGGTATATTTTGAGAGGGACTGCTTGTCATTATATATGCAACAACCAAGGGTGGCTAGGCTATACAGAAGTGACTTCTTGGTATGGAATGGGTGGCATCTATTCAGGTGGAGGTATTGCTGGTGTCGATAGGTTTGACATGGATAGAGGTGGAGGTCAACATTAAGGACGGTGGCCTGTTACATTGAGGGCCAGGTGAAGTGAATGGGAGAGTAAGTGTTGAAGTTCTGGAGGACTGTGAATAGGGTGGCCGCATCCTCAATCCAGATTATGAAGAGATCATCAATAAATATGAAACAGGTCAGGGGTTTGAGGTTCTGGTTGGTTAGGAAGGATTCCCTCTAGATGGCCCATGAATAGTTTGGCATAGATTGGAGCTATGCAGGTGCCCATTGCCATACCACAGATTTGTTTGTAGGTGATGCCTTCGAAGGTGAAATATTTGTGATTGAGGATATTGTTGGTGATAGTAACCAGGAAGGAGTTTGTAGGTTTGGATTCCATTGGGCATTGAGAACGATAGCATTCATAAGTGGAAAGGAGAGTGGCATTAAAGATCTTAGTATAAAGTGATGTGGCATCAAAAGTGGTGAGAAGGGTGTGACTGTGGACAGTCAGTGGAGGAAATAGTTGGTGTCTTTCATAAAGGAGAGTAGGCTATGGATAATAGGCTGAAGATGTGGTCTACAAGTGCAGAGATTCTCTCAGTGGGGGTACAGAAACTGGCCACAATGGGACATCCTGGATGGTTGGATTTATGGACTTTGGGAAACATGGATAAGGTAGAAGTGCGGGGAGTGGTACGGTTGATGAGAGAGATAGACTCAAGGGAGAGGTTCTGGGATGGGTATAAGGATTTGAGGAGAGACTGGAGATCCTACTGGATTTCCAGAATGGGATCAATGTGACAAGGTTTGTAGGTGAACGAATCTGAGATTCCTTTGATGAGGTAATCTTTACGGATCAAAATCAGCGGTTGAGCCTTTGACAGTACGCAGGACTATAAGGTCAGGATCAGGTTTTCCGGTTTTAGGTTGCAGATTGTGGTTCTTTCTATGGATGTAATGTTCACTCACATGTTGAGGAATTTGGGGAGTGATTGTGAGACAAGGTTCAAGGTTAAGAAATACTAGAACTGTAACAGAGGGTTATCTGGAGCAGTGGGGTTGGATCACGGTTGAATGTAGGAGTGAACTGGGGAAGGCAGGGTTTAGTATTGCTTTTGCATTGCCAGCATGATTGAATTTGGGAGCAGGGTGAAAGGTAAGGCCTTTGGAAAGGGCCGATACTTCTGTGGTACTAGGGTTTTTGGAGAAAAGGTTCATGGCTGTGTTTCAGATCTATTAAGGTTCAGAGTGCTGTATGGTGGTGGGAGGGAGGTTTTGAGAGTGTGGTAAATATAGCAGGTATGCAAGGCAGGGTTTGTCAGCTATGAGGGTATGTGGGGGAGGGATGGAGGCTGTTGGATGAGGTAGTGTATAATGGTACTCCAAGGTGGTAGTAGTAGGTGAATAGGTCGGAGAGCTTTTTGAGATGGCATTATGCATGCTGCTTTAGTTCCTGGAGGACAAGAGTCTCACTGTGAGAGATGGGATACAGGAATTTGGAATTGCAGAGCAGAAAAATTTTTCCAGCAGGAAGGAGGTATTGTAAGAAGATTTGGGCCTGATTTATAAGGTTTTGCAAAACTAGTTTGGTGAGGGCTAATGACTGATGGAATTTAAACAGATGGAGGTCATTGTGGAAGGAGGGGTTCCAACTGGTGATGGGTAACTTGATGGTAAGGCCCTCTGGAGGGATTCCATGAGGCAGGCAAAAATGCAGCAACAGTATGTGGGACTGGGTACTGGTTAGGGATAAGGAAACTTTTCTGTATTAGCACCTACAGAAGGTGCAAGGATCCATAGAGGAGGATAAAAACAAGTAAAGTGTGTAAATAACTTAGAAATACTTGTGAAAAAATTCGCAAAAATATATGGCAAAAATCACAAAATGGGCAGGATGCATGAAGTGTGGGGAAACTAGATGAAACATGAGGAAGTTGAGCTGATAGTGAAAGCTGAAAACAAATTGAAATCGATATGACAACACAAAGAGATCCAAGATAAAAGTAAATAAAAAGTTTATAATGTGGGTTGCAGGTTGGTGGGTGGATATGTATGACGAAAGGGGACATCAAATGCGACTAGATTAGGTGAGGTTAATAAGTGCGCACTGGAACAATGTGTGTTTGTGTTCCTTTGCTGCATAGCAACTGACGAGTTCTCAAGAGTCAGGATGACCAACAATCAGAGAGTCTCCAGCCAAAATTGCCATCAATTTGTCCAGTGGCATTTATAGCATGAAGACCAATCAGATGAAGACGATGTATCAGGTCATCAGGCATACCACACTACTGCTCTGGATACTGATAGTGAAATGGAGGAGCAGCCTGTGGTGTGCTTGTAGTTCTAGAGAGTGGTGCTGCACCATCAGTGCCAAAGCCAATGGGGCTACCTCTCACAGTTTACTTCCCATCAAAGATGCAGCACAAAGCAATCACAGTCACTGGTATCACCTAAGCTGTATTCACTAGTCTGCCGTCTGCCACCCAGAACT
Organism: Schistocerca piceifrons; assembly: GCF_021461385.2. Taxonomy (NCBI): domain Eukaryota; kingdom Metazoa; phylum Arthropoda; class Insecta; order Orthoptera; family Acrididae; genus Schistocerca; species Schistocerca piceifrons. The sequence continues at coordinate 366,087,462 of NC_060138.1, read as the reverse complement.
CTACATGAAGAACTGCACTGTTTGCAGCCTTTGTGTGAGAGTAGTCCACAGATTTGTATTTGTCTCACTGGTGATGTATTTCTGTGATCTACTTAGTCTCTCACTTGGTTCCACATCAACTAGTGACTGTGACATTGTGCAATCATCATGTGCATAGATCACTTTCTGTGCTATCGTTTGTGTGTAAAAAATAGATATTGCCGATAAAAATACAAAATACTGTATACTACTACAATAATACGAGATCATAACAATGTAGGGTGAGCTAATGGAAGTTTACCCTATAACATTACATGTCTCAAAGCATGACTTGATGGATCATTTGTGGTTTGATGGGAAAGAGAGCAGCCCAATAAATATATAACGTCACAGGAAAGGGAAAAAAATACACTGATGAACAAAAAAGTTTTTGTTAGAGGTATGAAAAGAGTAATGGATTTAGTGGATAATGTACCAAGATAATTCATTTGGAGCTTGTGGATTCCAAGGTCAACAACAATTGCCAAGACATCGTATAAGAAGAGATATAAGAGGAGATGATATTACTGTTACAGCATTGCCCAAACTGAGGTCCATGTTCAATGTCGATAATGGCAATCATGTAACAGTAGTACCACATATTCTTATATCTCTTCTTATATGATGCCTTGGGAATTGAGAGTACACCATTTCTTTTTATTACTAGAATTTGTGTACATATGGCATACTAAATGCAGTTTAGGAGTAGCATCTTTAACTACTATTGCAAAATTCATAGATCATGTGTTCCTGCTTATGTTGTGGTAAAAGTGATCAGTAACTGTACCCGAAGACTCTCTGTATATGGGTCAGCCTCAATTTTTGCTAACGGCCTTAGTAAAAAGGCAGAAAAGTGAATAGAGCTTCCCCTTTGGATCTCTAGGAAGGAACTGCCAATGAGGAGGCACCATGAAATAACATTTAAGAAAGTAAAGAAAGGGTAACATTTTGTAAGACAGAGCACATATCAGAAGTTTATGTAAGAGAGATGAAAACTCAACAGTCATGGGAGATTGCAACACTGTGTTACTGGAGAATACATACTCAGCAATAGGAATGAGAGAGGAAAAAGGCTCCTCGAGTTCAGGGATAAATTTCAGTTAATAACAGCAAATACATTGTTCAAAAAGGACCTGAGACAGGAGATTCTGAAATGAAGTATTGGATTGTAAGGCATATCCCACAACAGGTACAGTCCCAGATAACAATTTAGTGATGATCATCTGTACACTGCAGTTTAAGAGGTTTGTCAGGCAGAATCAAATGTGTCAGGAGGCAGAATATTGAAGTATTGATAAATGATGAGCTGAATTTACACTCTCTTAGTCTGTAGATACTGTGATAATGATATGGTTCAGTTGAAGAATAAAGCATATCCATAAGAAATGCTATCATAGAAGCTGGAGGGACAAATATGCATATAATAAAGATGACTACAAAGAAATTCTGAATAACAGAGCAAATGCTTCAACTGTACAATTCAACTGAGAGAAGAAAATACAGAAATATTCAGGAAAAAGTAAATACAGCAATATAGTTACTACCAATGAAATCAGGATGAACTGCAAAAAAAGCTAGAATGAAAATCAAAAGCATCAAAGGATGCAAAAGAAATTTCACTTTTAAATACAGAGGAGAAAGGAGATAGGTGTAAATTATGCACTGAGGAACTTGATTGGAGGAACAATCTGCTGGTGTGATATGGAATAAGTGTGTGCTGATTTGGCAGACAGGGATCTAGTGGAAGAATCATAATTTCACAGAGCTTTGGAAGAATTGTGATCAAACAGGGCAGAAAGGGTAGATAACACTGATTCAGCATTTCTAAAAAACATTAGGGGAAGTGGGACCCAAATGATTATTCATGTTAGTGAGTAGACTCAACATGACCAGAGGAAAACCACCAGGATTTTGGGAGAATATCATCTATCATATCACAGAATGCATAAATGTGAGAACTTCTGCACACTCAGCTTGAATTGGAGACTACGAAAATTATTTCGAATACAAAAGTATATCAGATTAAATTAAGAAACAAGTTCTGCACCCTACAGAATGAAGGCTACATAAGCATATGTGAAACAGGCAATTATTTAACAAATTTACTTCTGCAAATATGAAAAGATGTCACAAGAACAAAGGAAACCATCTGAAATGGAAAGAGGCAGTTATTAATGATAGGATAAGAGTTTTTAGTAAACGATAAGGGGAACATGATAGAATATGCTGATTTTAAAAAAAATCAAAAAGATCTTTGGGAGAATGTGAGAAGAAACAACTGAAAACAATAAAAGTATAAAAAAGAGAAAACTGATTTATGTTGCATAGACACCACATCAAAATACACATTGCACAATTATCAACAACAGAGAAAACTGTACAGGCATTCCAAGATTTCTTTAAATAGTTGCGTAGTTTAGCAGATTAATTACAAACAGTGATAGTTAGTAATTAAAATCATACTCTAGAAGTAATGCCAGACAAGACACACTAAGACAAGTGTCATATTACACTGTCCTCTGTTGTGACCTAAATTAATCCTTTTAGCTATGCAATTCATTATAACATTTGTGTTGTTTGTTTTTGCAGTTGATTACCTGCTCACTTAGGTGTTTATATCTTTGTTGCTGCCTCAGCTTGAATTATTATTCAAGATGGAAAAGAAAACACAAGAAAGCTATCAGAAACAGGATCAATAATAAAGAGACTACTGTCACCTGAATAATAATGCAACTGGCACTTTCATTCAGTAATAAAATCAGCACCAGGAGAGTTGTAGACTTTGAGAGTTTTTGACTGATTAGGTGTAATTACACAATGCTTTTCAGTTAATAGCAGCAGCTGTACTGTGCTTGTTCCAAGTTAGTGCACTATGCTATGGCATACATGAAAAATTAATTTGTGTGGTTATGTTGTAACTGTGTCTAGTGAAATAAATTATTTCTTGTTGTGAATTGAGCAATAATGTGCAAATTGGGATCCAGTTGAGCAAATAAATGAAGTCACAGAAAAATTTAATAGTCCAACTGCAACTATGACCACTATGGTAGTCACAAAGGAATTGCCACAGAGAGAAGTTAGTACGAGAGTCTCGAGAGCAATGGTAACAAAAGTAGGTGCTATACCTAACCAAGCTGAGGCTATTTCAGACCATAACATACAAACAGACCAATAAAATCAATTCTTGTGACAAACATAAGCAAGATTTGAGCAAAAAAATTCAGAAGCAGGACCAACAATTAAGGAAGAAGTTTCTTGTGATGGAAATTGCATTATGGAAGGAATTTGATTAGGAGTTCAAATGAAATTACAAGAACTTTAGGCAAAAGTTCAACATAAAATTCAGGAAATGGCGTGAAGTACAGGTTAGAAAGTTCTCAGAATGGAGAGGGGTACAGGCAAAGAAGGTACACAGTTTTAGCAGGCCTTTGAAGCCCTATGGTGAAAATGAATTTGCATGTTGCTGAAGGCACTCAAATGCAGGCAGACTCACTCAAAACTGAGAAAGAAGAGCAGATGCATGAAACATCTGAAAAAAGAAGTAAGAGTCAAAAAGCCATTGGCAGAGTTAAAAACTGTCAATCACATGCAGTCAGAAGCTAACATAGACAACATAAAACAAGATGCCAATGAAATTAGCACCTTAACTTAAGACTCTGAGTTTTGATGGAGAAATAACATAGCCATTCAGTTGCAAGTAATTATTTAATACTGATCTAAGTTTTGACACCTCTAAGGATGTCTTCATCACAGTTCTGTGGTACATGATAAAAACATCCACTGTGCTGCAGCCAGCTCCTCGAAGATTTATGTTCACAGGAAACCATTGTGAAACATATGATTAGACTTTGTAGCTTTAAGTTTCAGGATAACTTAGTCGAAGTCCAGTGCATGAGTATACTCGGGATTTTATTATTGGTAACTTTCAAAATTTTGTAGCTCACTAAAAGCTATCTTTGTATGTCTGTTTGTAATGTCATTTATAAGAGGATATTTCCATTAATAAATGAATAATTAATTATTTTTGCAACACAATTTGAAAAAAATTGTGAAGTTAATGGGTTAAAGCTCACATTAAGAAACAGGGGCCATACCCACAAACTTTGAGTATTCAATAACACAGAATACGGATAGTAGGAAGAAAGTAAACTACTCATGCATTAATTATGTATTGCATGTGCCCCACATTTTTTGTTTCAAATCTTACAAGTATTAGCTATCAAAAATTCACAGTCATACATTTTCAGTACTTTCTGTGTGGGGTACGGAGAAATTATTTTATGCTTTTCACGCTGATTTAAAATGTGGTAAGTTGAAATTTTTATTTTTATTTAAATATTCATTTTCTGCTCTTTAGTCTTGTGCTTGTGTAATTTTTCAATGCATTTTAAACATACTGATGAGACTATAAGAGTCATGTCTTAAATTTCAGGTTATTTCAGTGCCTTTTCATGTGAAAATATAAGGAACAGAATGGTGTTATATCTACTTACTAATAATATATCAATTCGTTTGTTACCTTCCAACAAAATAAAATAAAGAAGCAAGCAAAATAAACTGAATATGACTTTTTACAAGATTTTTATTTCAATCCTAGCTTCGTAGCTGTAGCTTCACCCTTGTACACATATGTTAATATACTGCACACATCTTCTCCTCCTCCTCTCTCTGTCCATTTCCTCCTCCCCCTAACTCTGGATATCTGCTGCTCATGCCTCTCTCTGTCCACCTCTTCATATCCCCTGTCTCTGTCCATTTTCTTCTCTATCTTCCCTCCATCCATCTCCTTCTCACCCCTCTCTCTCTGTCCACCACCTCCTTCCCTTTCTCTCTCTGTCCACCTCCTCCTTCCCTTTCTCTCTCTGTCCACCTCCTCCTTCCCTTTCTCTCTCTGTCCATCTCCTTCCCCCCACATCCATCTGTCCATCTCCTCTTCCCTCCTGTCTGTGTCCATCTCATACCTCATACTATCCACTATTGTTATCCATCTCCTCCTCACCCCTCTCTGTGCTCAGCAGTACCCATCTGCCATATAAGTCCTGAAACATTCAGATACTACCCACACAACACACCACTCATGAAGGGCACCCTAGATGTCAGGCATTACCAGTCTTTTTCAGCCAGCCCCCCCTCCCCTACCAAACACACCAACAGAAAGTGTGTTAATATTGCACTGACATCCAGTTCTGAGGTATAGTTAAAATGTCAAGTCTCTAGTTTACTGTGAAGTTATATTAAAATCAGCTGAAAAATTTGTACCAAAAAGACATACAGGCAAGGAAATAAGTTAATAAAAATGTGGTAATATACAGCAAATAGAGTACATGTTGCAGGTTCATGATAAGCTAGAGTCCAGAACCATTTAGAACGACATATGTACTGAATAGCAGTACATTATAGCTTCATCAATTTTGATTGTTCTTATCTGGAAAGCATAATGTTCACCCAATGATTTTCATCAAATCTTTCCGTGTTATATTGCTGCAGTACTGATGCAAGAATCAAAGGAATGGATTTGTCAGAGGGTATATATAGGGAGATGCCACACAGTGCAGTGACAGAAATCACTAACACATGCCAAAATTTTGCTGAATTTGAGTGCACAATTTCTATCAAAGTATTGGTCACACAGAGTGCAGGTGAAACTCTGCCCAAACGTTTTACACATGATAGAGGAGGACCACATACAAGCATGTGGACAGAATTTGTGAGTGACACAAAATGACATCAGGAATGACAAAAACAGTAGAGGCTTAGGAACTCTGATGACAAATGGCAGAGGAACACAGAACAATAAAAGTGAAAATCAAAGAAACAGATGTGAGTCAAATGGCCATACCCACAGGGTAAAGCCCCTGTTGCGCAATGGACTTAAAATATGCACCTCTAAAGCAGCACCCCATGCGTACATGTTTGGATCTGCAGAGTGGTTCGTATCGTCTGATTACACAATAAATGTGGGATAATCCTGGCACAAATTTACATGCATGCAGACTAGACCTCAATAATGCACCTTCATTCAAATTGAATATTTCTGGAAGTCAAAGTCTCTTATTTATTAAGTAATTGTTTCATTTTCTATTGTTATTACTATTTACTAGTGGGCAATGTTTCACAACTGCTAAATATGCATGGGGATTGGGTATATATCCTCATCTGCTTCTCCCTACCCTCTCTGTTCATCTCATCCTCACTTGCTCTTTGTCTGTTCCCTCTCCCTCTCTCCATCTCCTCCTCTCTCCAGCCAATAAGACATAAACACAACCATGCTGTTTTCTCAGAAAACAGACCAAATAGATGAAAATAAAACAACACATATGATTGTTCCATATAATTATTTTTGGGTATTCAGCTGCGTAAATTTCACTTCCTCTGATATTTCAGCTGTATACCATCCAGCTATCTACTGAGTGAGCAAGGCAACTGATGGTCCAGCACTTGCTCCATCTTTTCAAATGCGTGGACCACACCACTGCGCATAAAGCCACAGGTACACAAGGTGCCAGAGATGCTGACTGACGACAAAGAGGTACAACACATGCATGAAATTAGATCTATGGCAGCAAGTTAAATCCACACAGTGATAGCAATATATCTCTGTGAGCTGCAAATATTGTGACATCTTTGTAAGTTTATTAAAGAAACTGCTGGATACCATGATTTGTCCAAGCTGATGCCACTATCTCTGTTAATTAAATTTGTCACCAAACAAATTTCAATTGTGTCTTTCACACTGAGTTGGTTGGTTGGTTGGTTGTTTTTGGGGATGGAGACCAGACAGCGAGGTCATTGGTCTCATCGGATTAGGGAAGGACGGGGAAGGAAGTCGGCCGTGCCCTTTGAAAGGAACCATCCCGGCATTTGCCTGGAGCGATTTAGGGAAATCACGGAAAACCTAAATCAGGATGGCCGGACGCGGGATTGAACCATCGTCCTCCCGAATGTGAGTCCAGTGTCTAACCACTGCGCCACCTCACTCGGTTTCACACTGAGTCCCAGAAAGATGAAGCAGAGGCTAAAATTTCAGCATCATCATACACTATAGTGTGCCCAGCATCAATAATGCAAATTTATTAGGTTGTAAGGGCCGGGTGTACCTGCAATGCTCTGTATGCCTATCATGGACTGTATGCGTTGGTTGCCCAATGTTTGAACAGCCACACCCACAGGGGATCTTGTAAACACCAGGCTTCTGAAGTACCAAATTGTTTTCAATGGAACACAGGAGTGCTGCTGTCTTTGGTGGAGGATGAAACATCATTTTCTCTTTGTGTTTGCTAAGGATCCATCATATTTTTGATAACAGGCTCCCCACATATGGCAGAAAAGCCATGCATTTAAAACTTGCTGGGTCTTCTTCTACGTTCCTTATGCTCACTGTTGGTTTCATTCATAGAGCCTTATGTAACTACTATGGAGAATACCATTGTTTTAAAAAACTCTTCTCAAGTGTAGAAGCTTGTCCTCCAGACTGCTCTCATCAGCAATGACATGTGCTCTGTGTACCAGAGTTTTGAGAACATTCATTGTCTGTTTAGGATTGTGGCAGCTATTTGCATGTAAATATAAACCCATATGGGTCAGTTTCTTATATACTTCATGTTCCTAAGTGGCATCATCTTTGTGTCATACCAGAACTTTCAAAATTGAAGGCATCCATGTTTCTCAATTTCCATTGTGAACTGCATTTGTCTATGGGTGGAATTCAGGTGATTTAAAAATTCTTTTTGTGGTGTCACCGCCAGACACCACACTTGCTAGGTGGTAGCCTTTAAATCGGCCGCGGTCCGGTAGTATATGTCAGACCAGTGTGTCGCCACTATCAGTGTTTGCAGACCGAGTGCCGCCATACGGCAGGTCTAGAGAGACGTCCTAGCACTCACCCCAGTTGTACAGCCGACTTGCTAGCGATGGTTCACTGACAAATTACGCTCTCATTTGCCGAGACGATAGTTAGCATAGCCTTCAGCTACGTCATTTGCTACGACCTAGCAAGGCGCCATTATCATTTGTTAATTATCTTGTGATGCATGTACCGTCAGACCAATGTTCACCAATTATGGATTAAAGTTAAGTATTCCAGAAGCTATGTACCTTTTTTGCTAGTCTCTATTCCTTTAACTGTTCCAGACCTCACGCCAGCCTGCATGAGCTTAAACGCGTGCCTTTCGGCTTCCTCTCATAGTGGCTTGGCTGTCTTGCCAAGTCACAACACTTTTACTTTATCTTCCCCATGGGGCCATACTACAAACATGTCATCAACATACCTTCAAAATATTGTGGGCTTCAAGCTATCAGATTCCAGCTCCTTTTCCTTGAAGTCCTCCATAAAGAAGTTGGCCACCAATGGTGATGAAGGACTACCAATGGTGACACCGTCAGTCGGTTCATAAAATCTGTTACTGAATAAAAAATATGGCAAGGTAAAGACATGTTTAAACAATTATGAAATCTCTTTATCAAAGGTTTTGACAATGAGAAATAATTATTCCGGAAGAGGAACCTTTCTGAATGAAGACACTACATCAAAACTGACTAATATATCAGAAAAGTTCAATTTGAGTGATTTTAGTTTGCCATGGAAGTCTGCCTAGTTATGCATGCAATGAGTGCATTTTTCCATAAGAGGCCTTAATAATGGCGCTAAGTGTTTGGCACAGTCACAGGTTGGAGAGCCAATGCTACTCACTATCAGATGTAGAGGAATATATTTCTTGTGGATCTCTGGAAGTCCATAAAGCGTCAGAGGAACTGTACCACTTAATTTCAATCTTCGCACAACTTATGGTGCAAAGGTGGAGGCATTCAGAAGTGAAGTAGCTTCCTTACCACCTGGTTGGTGGGTCTTTAGTGGTCTTCTGGTATCTGCTATCACTCAACAAACAATTCATTTTATTCTGCTAGTTGTCATGAGACTTTAAAACAGTGGCATTACCTTTATTAGCCAGAACAACCACCATCTCAGTATCCTGGTGAAGCTTACATAGTGCATCACTCTCTGCCACAGAAATGTTTCTCCTTTGTGGGTGAGCCTTCATAGCTACTCAATGAGTTTCGTGCCTTATTTCTCTTGCTGAATCTGTGGAAAAATGTTGAACAGCTTCTACAATAGCACTGATAAATGCAGGTATTGGTAAAATTTTTAGTGTGGATGCAAACTTCAGTCCTTTCATAAAACCATCATTGTAGTGTCATCAAAACCTTTATCCATCATATCAATTGAAGCATTGAATAACAGTTTCTTGCTGCGAAGATATCACAAGCTGGCTGAACTTTACTGCTGTCTGTCTCGATGTGGCTACCTCACAAATTCACTCTCACTTGATCCACATTATACCATCTATCCAGTTCCATGAATAGATACCTACAGATGCAAGCAATAAAGTTTTTCAGAAACCAGGTACAATTCTCAACAGGTAAAGTAGCGCCACTCCTTAATGATAGCAGCACCAGTTTTCTTAAAATCTTATTCATTGCAGTTGATTTTATAAAATATACTAAGATGGCAAACTTTGAAATTATGCCATGGTCAAGGCACTTTAATAAAAAAAACTTAAAGAGCTCAGTAACATCACTCTCAAATGTTGTACCTTATCTAGCCATTGAACACTTAAAACTAGCTCCTCCCTGAAGAGGTATTTGATGTGCATCTTCTTATTTTTGTGGCACAATAGTTGTTCCATAATACTTCAGACATGCAGCTCCATAAATTTCACTTCTTCTTCTGATATTGTGGCTGTATATTGTCCAGCCATCTTCAGAGTGAGCTGGGTGACTGATGCTCCAAGTCTGCAGATTGTGTCACTGGACATTCAGCCACAAACACACAAAGTGCTAAAGACACTGACTGGCAGCAGAAAGCTAAAACATATGCACGAAATTAGATCTACGGCAGCACGGTCATATCGATGCATCACCGTGAGCTGCACCATTGCAACACCTTTGTGAGTTTATTAAAGAAAGTGACAGATTTCATGATTTTTCCAAGCTGAAGCCGCTATCTCTATTAATTTCATTCATCACCAACTGAATTTCAGTAGCTTGTTTCACTACTGAGTCCCATAAAAATGAAATTGAGGTTAAAATTTCAGCATTATCATGCAACATAGAGTGCCCAGTGTCAATACCGCCACTTTATTAGTTTGTAAGATCTGATTGTACCTGCAGTGCACTGAGCATCTTTCATGGACTGTACGTATTGTCTGTTTGATGTATGAACAGGCATACTCACAGGGGATCTTGTAAACACCATGCTTCCAAAGCACCAAATCATCTTTAATGAAACCCAGGAGTGCTGCTTTCTTTGATGGAGGGTGAAAAATCACTTTCACTTTGTGTTTCCTGAAAATCTGTCCTATTTTTGAGACTAGGCTTCCCACATACGGCAGAAAAGCAATTCATTTAAAACTTCCCATATCTTCTTCTGAATTCTTTATACCCAGTGTTGGTTTCATTTGTAGTGCCTTACATATCTGCTGAGGAGAATACCTGTTGGCTTCAAAAGCCCTTCTCAAATGTAGAAGCTCCTCCTCCAGATTGCTCTCATCAGCAACAACGTGTGCTCTGTGTACTACAGTTCTGAGAACACTCGCTGTCTGTGTAGGATGGTGGCAGCTTTTTGCAAGTATATATAAATCCATATGGGTCAGTTTCCCATATACTGCATGTTGCAAAGTGCCATCATCTTTTTGTCACACCAAAACTTTCGAAATGGAAGGCATCCATCAAGCCGTGGTGCGCCTTTTCTGGCACACCAGCTCTTTGGCACATCACTATCGATTACCCGGCTGTACTACGATCTTTGCCCCTGTTGTGATCTGGGGGCTGTTTTGCAGTCACGGCAGTTGGGGTCAGACTAGCTATGAGGAGGAAGGATGTGCTCGTGGGGTCAAAGGAGGAAAACACGCAGGCTCGGCCAGCAGGAGTGCAGCTGGACTACCTTGCAACATAGTTGCAAGTTTGTGGTGGACCTGCCCGATGTCAACTCCGGGCCCTGTTCGTCGCATTGCCTTGGTGCCTGTTCTCTCAGAGAGACCCATCCCTCGAGACCATCTCAAACAACACTCTCCATCAAAGGTGTAAGTGATTTTGGTGTCTCCGTTTTGTTGAACGATTTGCGTTGCAGCGATTGTTCTTGTTGGTTGGTTGCCCTAACGTACATGTTGCTGAGGTAAGAGCAGCTGGCAAGGTGTGTGACCACATGGAGAGCAGCAGTCACTACTTCCTTTAAAAAATCAGTGTTCCCAAATGAGGTAGTAACTGTAAGGTATTGAAGATATTAGGTCATAGTCTAGTTGTAATTTTATGCATACCAAGCTTACACAACTGGCAGCTACACTGCAGACCTATGCAACCAAATTAGAGTGCACAAAACCTAGTATCATTGTGAAGTTGTGCATTTGAATAATGTGATATTATCTTGAATTTTTTTCCATTTCATCTTTGTACACATCGTCGGCCTTAATCATATGTGGAAATATTGTTGTTCGGCAAACTATGAGAGTGTAAAAGTCTGACACTGTATTTTCAGCATTGGATTTATGTACAGTTCTTAGTTTAAATGTTTTACAGCATTGATATTGCTGTAAAACTTGTCACTTCTATTGAAAGCATTTATTGGTTCTTCATTTATATTGTTGTTTATTGACCTCTTAACTTTTATTAATTGATGTTTGCTTGGCATTTGCCGTGTTTTCTGTGGTCTGTATGTGTTCAAGTTTTCTGCGTGTTGCGGTGTGTGGGAGCGGCACTATGTACTGCTTCGGTGCACAGAAGCTGTGACATGTCATCTAATGGGAAGTGACTCCCGGTTGGGTCCCGGTGTTTAGGTGTTGCTTTGGAAGGCTGGTCTGCTGCTTCTGGCATTTTAAGTTAAGTCACCTTTTGCCCAGGGCAGCCTGGCATCAGTGCCCATTTGGTAGACATTTAACCTTATCTGTTTTATAAAAGCTTGTTTTGAATAAACTGTCAATTATTGATTTGCTAGTTGTTGTGTTACGGGGTCACATAGTAGGGGCCTTGACCTTCCTTGCTAAGTGTACCTCTCATCCCAGCTTTTCCATTGTGAACTGCATTTGTCTCTGGATGGAATTCAGATGATTTAAAAATTCTTTTAATTTATCTTCACCATAGGGCCACACTAAAAACGTATCATCAGTGTATCTCCAAACTGCTGTTGGCTTCAAGCTGGCAGATTCCAGTGTCTTTTCCTTAAAGTCCTCACGTAATTCATCAGACTTCAATGGCAAGCTAAAATCACTCAAACTGAACATTTCTAATATATTAGTTTGAATGTCGTGTTGCTGTTCACAAAGGTTCCTCTTTCAGAATCATTATTCATAATTGGAAAAACTTTGATAAAGAGATTTCAGCATTGTTTAAACATGTCTTGACCTCACCATATTTTTTATTCAATAACAAAATTTATTAACTGACTGATGGTGTCATTATTGGTAGTCCTTTGTCACCATTGGTAGCCATCTTCTTTATGGAGGACTTCAAGGAAAAGGAGCTGGAATCTGCTAGCTTGAAGCTCACAGTAGTTTGAAGTTATGTTGATGATATGTTTGTAGTACGGCCCTATGGGGAAGATAAAGTAAAAAAAATTAATTCCACCCACAGACAAATGCAGTATGCAGTTCACAATGGAAATCAAGAAATGTGGATGCCTTCAATTTTGAAAGTTTTGGTATGACACAAAGATGATGCCACTTAGGAACATGCAGTGTATCAGAAACTGACCCATATGGGTTTATATTTACAAGCAAATAGCTGCCACAATCCTACACAGACAATGAGTGTTCTCAGAACTCTGGTACACAGAGCACATGTCATTGCTGATGAGAGCAGTCTGAAGGACGAGCTTCTACACTTGAGAAGGGTTTTAGCAAACAATGGGTATTCTCCACAGTAATTACATAAGGCACTATGAATGAAACCAACAGTGGGCATAAGAAATGTAGAAGAAGACACAGCAAGTTTTAAATGCATGGCTGTTCTGTCGTATGTGGGAACACTGTTGTCAAAATTAGGATGGACCCTCAGCAAACACAAAGTGAAAGTGAATTTTCACTCTCAACCAAAGACAGCAGCACTTCTGGGATCTGTTACATATGATTTGGTGCCAGTGTGAGGGGTTGTTTCCAACCTGAACAGACAACACATACAGTCCTAGAGAGACGCACAGAGCACCACTTGTATAACCAGTTCTTACACCTTAATAAATAAGTGGTATTGACACTGGGCGCTCTACAGTGCACAATAACATCAAAATTTTAGCCTCAACTTCATCTTTCTGAGACTTAGTAGTGAAAGAAGCAACTGAAATTCGTTTGGCAACAAATGTTATTGTCAGAAATAGTGGCCTCAGCTTGCACTAATCATGGAATCCAGCACTTTCTTTAACAAACTGACAAAGACATCATCACAACAGTGCAGCTTACAGTGATACATCAATATCATCTTGTGGGTCAGTCGTGCAGACATAGATCTAACTTCATGAGTATGTTGTACCTCTTTGCCACCAATGAACATATATAATGAGAAAGGACATATTTGGGGGCAACAATCTGTCTGACTGTGAGAAAGAAAATAAAGCTATGCATTTTCACAGGAGAGCACAGCATTTTCTTTCTCATAGTTTGTTTTAACAAGAAACCTGTACATTGCTGGTTTAAGAAATTGCAGCTTATGCCCATCTGAATGTCTATTAGTGTGTCATGTGAAAATCTGAATTAATTGGTAAAAAAAAATTTGAAATTTTTGCTAACAACAATTACCTTTATATTACAGGTATATTCACATATTAAAAAAAATATATAGCTTATGTCTGTTCATTAGAGTATCATCTAAAAATTTGAAATAAATTAGTCAAGCACTTATTGAGATTTTTAGTAACAGCTTTTCCCCTTTGTATATTACATATATACTTATATATTGTATATATTAACAATTATATAATCTGTGTCCATCCAAGCATTCATTAGATTATCATCTAAAAATTTGAAGTAAATTGGCCAACAATATTGGATATTTCCCCTTTATATATTATATATACATTCATATATTTAAAAAAAAAAAAACATGTAACCTATGTCCATCCAACTGACCATTAGAATATTGTGTAAAAATTTGAAGTAAATCTGTCAGCTACTATTCAAGAATTTTGGAAACAACTTTAAACAATGACTTGTCTTCATACTGTTGCACAGATTATATATATAAATTTTGAAACAATACTCTATTAAATGTCTGGATGGACATAGTTGCTATATATATTACCACATTTACGAAAATTTACAATATGTTGGCTATGTTCGTTTGAATGTTTATTAGAGCATCATGTTAAAATTTGAAGTAAATCGGTCACGTACTTTTTGGTATTTGTGGTGAAAACTTTAAACAGTGACTCCTCTTTATATAGTAGTATATATTACGTAATTGTTGATCTCTTATGTAGTTATCCCGGATTTATGTTATTACTGTTCTTAATTGTGGACTCAACTGTTCATTTTATACAATGAAACTTGTCTGCACAACACTATATTTATCTAAATTTCTGTTTATACAGCATTTTGCACATGGAGGACACAGTACCCCCCCCCCCCCCCCCCCCCCCCCCCGGAGTTATTGCCCTGGCAGTGTCTGTAACCTTTAGGATTAGGGTAGGATGATGACATGAACGAAAAGCCAGATGCTGCTGAATTTGATGCTGGCTGGGAAGAAGGGTTGAAGGGAGGGGTGTATGTTCCCTATAAAAGAAGGCCTGCTGGAAAAACTATTGCTTTTGTTTGATTACTGCATTTATGAAAATTTACCAATTGAAAATTGCACAGAACATCCAGTATGGAACCATGTGGAGCTGTTGAAAAGATGCCTTTGGATTGGAACCTTCAAGGAGTTAGAAAACGTGGTCATCCCAAACAAACATGGAAAAGGACAATTGAGAGAGAAGCTGCAGAGGATGGGAAAACCTGGAGTGAAGTGAAGAGACTCGTACCAGGTGGAGAAATTTCGTCATGGTACTATGTTCCAGAGGGAATGACAGGAACTAAGCATAAGCATCCAATATGAAAACCTGAAACCAGCTAGCCACATATGTCACTGCACCTGTGCTGTTCATGTGGATCTTTGTCTAATGCCCCCTTAAGTTAAAATAACAAGTACTGATAGTAACACCATGAGAACATACTGAAATGGAAATCACTGGAGGGGTTGATAGAGGAGACAGACATGGAAAAACAATAATAACCACGAGTTGGAATTTAAAAAATGCCAACAGAAACATGAATGGATGAATACAGTTGGAACTGGACAAGTAGCTTGTCAGTCTTCATATCAAAACACAGGCTGGAAATAAGAGAAGAGGAAAACGAAGCACAATACAAGTACTGCATTACAACACTGTAGGGGAGTTGGAAGGTGTACTTAGAAAGGATACAAAATTATGTAATCAGGCAAAAATGGTTGCATAAATGGAATAATAGTCAATAGTTGTGATTCACACAAGAGCTGTACTGAGGTGTATTTTGTAAAATACAGAAGGAGGAGGAAGTATCAACATCAGCAGCATGTGATGTGAAATTAATAGTAGTTAGTGGAAATAGGACAAAGTTAGTCAAGCTGCAAGCTTTTGTAGAATTGGAACTGAATAGCAAAATAATGGGACATTACTTTTTGGTAGTTGGCGAATTACTGGTAGACTGTTTTGGGATTTGATTTTTTATGGGAGAAAGACATATGAATCAACTTCTTGATGTAAATTTAAAGATATGTGTCTGGGAGGAAGTAAATAAATCAAAGAATGCAATACCACACTTAGAAGATAAAGTGAACAGATTAAGAGTGCATAGTTGCTACTGAACATAGTTCATTATAAGAATTACTTACAGAAGAAAGTGTCAAACTGAATGTGATTCAAGGTAAAGCAGACAAATCATGCTATTTAAATGTGAGATTGAAGCAAGAGTTAGAAGATACACTAGTCTGATGTGTTTGAGAAATGAGCAGACACAGTCAAAGAATCACCTTGATGTGGAATCCCAAAAACCCTTTTGTCTCCTCACTTGCACTACACCCTTTGCTAAGAGATCAGATTTAAATTTTGAAACTGATTGGCAGATAGTTGATGATTTGAAAAACCCGTATTGTAGTCCTCTTCTAATTTTGTTAAAATCAAGAGGGGGAGCCGGTCTAGTCGGGCTGCTAAAACCATTTACAAAATTTTGGTACCAGTCATGATACAGCCAATACATTTGGGAGAGCAGTTTCGAAAGTTCCATGGAGTTCAGTATCTGTCAGGTTTGAGTTGAAATAATTATACTGCAAAATTCTCTTGACAAAAGAACTGCACAGATATATGACTAGATTTGTCAGGAAAAGTTACCATTTCAGAGTACTACACTTCGGAATAATTTGAGTGTTGGTGTACTTACAGTAGCCTTAGACAAAGAGTTAGGACTGATATTGTTGGACACAGAGATTTGCATGTACAGTCTTTGACATAAAACACGGCCACTGCTGAGCCTAAGTTCAATCGGATTGCAAGCCGAGACAAATAACCTGGCCATGCTGATAAATATTTGAAGTCCCGCCCTCTGTACAATCTGGAAACACTGTATGCTGCAGCACTTCCTGGAGGAAGTCTTGGCTCCAGTTCAAGTGAGTTTGGTCTGGCTGTGGCCGTGGTCTAGCGGTAAAATGCTTGACGTCTGAATGTGAGGTCTCACAATTGAGACTCTTCTTTGGCTAAATTTTTGTAGCATCTTTTGTCTGAATGTTGAAGTCATGAGTGAAGTGATAGCAGAGCTACAATTTGTTTCACTTTCTGACACACACTGGTAATAATAGTTTCACCCAGTAACAGTAACCAATTGCTTGGCAGACTGTTTGCTTCCAATTCAATTTTGATTTCAGGCGAGACGGCTGACCTGTGACGTACTGCGCGTGGAGGTCCACATCGAAATTTTGTTTCATTCTTATGGCACTTCTGCCTTTGTTCTACGACATTTCCGGCCGAAAAAATTCCAGTTTGTAGAGGAAATATCAATAAGTATTTCAACCAAATTTGACATTGATATCTATAACACATCCTCAGAAAAAAATTCTCAAAGAACATGCTTTTTCTGGCCAAAGATAGTAAACATCCCCTTAATGCCAGGCATTCTGGCTTCACTACTGTGTTGTAATGACTTATTTTTGCTTTTTCGAAAGGCAGATTTTATTGTAGAAGTCTATGGTGATACCATATGTTCTCCCCATTTTATGCAACTTTTCCTCTATTGCAGATTTTTCCAAAGCATTTTCTTGGATTATCTCCCCTAGATATTTGAATTTTTTTTTTACCCTCTCTATTTGGCCAACATCTGTTTTCAGGAATATTGTAGTGCCCTCAATGTTTGTACAAATTTTGTTTTTTTTCTGCAGAAGTTCTTAAGCCAGTTATGCTGGCTGTTTCTTCCAGGAGATTTATTTGTTACAGGAGACACTACATTTTCGCAAAGTATAGAAAAATTGTCTGCAAATGCAAGACAGTTGACTTTGATCAATTTTCCTCCTCTTCATAACCATATAGGTGAGGTGTCGAGTTCAATAAATTTTTCATCCCATATTCTTGGCGTTTTTCTCAACACACTATTAAAAAGAATTGGAGGCCTGTCACCTTGCCGTACACCTGTTTTCATTGTGAAAGGCTGTGAAATCTCTCCCATCAATTTTACTTTATAGAATGTATAGGTAAGTGTTTTGCAGATTAGGTTTGCCAGTTTCAATTTTATGCCAAATTCTCAAGTTATTTTACTTACAGCTTCTCTATCAACAGAATCAAAAGGCTTTTTGAAAACCACAAACATAACTACAACATCCTTTGAATTAAGTAATCTGTGGTGATTTACTGATGTGAGATTAAATATTTGTTCTGAACATGACCTTCCTTTCCTAAAACCACCTTGATATTCACCTAAATGATTGTTTAGTGTTGTTTCTATTCTTGGAAAATACTTCATATGCTGTTGGCAGTAAAGAGATTCCTCTGTAGTTGTTTACATCCTGTTTATTACCTTTTTTGTGGAGTGGCTGTATCAAGGCAACTTTCTATTCCTCTGTTTTTTTTCAGATTTATTGAAGAGTAAATTTAGCTCCTTTGCTATATTTGGCAAAGATCACTTTAAAAGTTCAGCTTTAATAGAACCGTCTCCACTAACTCTGTTGTTTTTGAGGGTTTTAATTACTTCTTCAATTTCTTCTATAGTTGGTGAATATTCTTCAATTAATAACTGAGAATTTCAAATTATGACTTGGCTCAGAACAATTCAGAAGATGATTGAAAAAAGACAAGTATTATATTTTACAAAATTTTTGTCTATTTTGAAAAGTTTCTTCTTTTCAAAGGCTGATTTGGTATTTCTGATTAATCTGGCTGTTTCCTTTCTTTGCAGTTTAAATTGATGATAATCTTCAATTTTCTTTGAGTATTTCCATTTTTCCCACTTTTTAGCCCTCTCCACTATGGCTCCTTTGCATCTTTCACTCCATCATATTTTCCTTTTATTTTTTATTGACCCAAATGTTTCCCGTGCTGCATTATTAATTGTTTTGGATATTTCTTGCCAGTGATATGTTTAGCCACTTTAATTTTGTATTGATAGTTTTTAATTGATTCTTTTGTTACAGTAAGTCTGTCTGCATTATATTTTATTAACCTTAGTGACTTTATTTGTTTTTTATTAGGTAGGAGTTTGACTTTAATTTTATTTAGGTAATGATTCACTACTTCTTACAACTTTCACATTCGTAATTTCCATTGCATTTTTTTTGCAAAACAGCTATATGACCTAACTGAAATTCTCCTAACGTTGGGTTGGGAGATATCCGCATTTTAGCTTCTCTTGGGAGTTTCCCGAAGAACGTTGACATTAGCTTCAGGTGAGAGCTCAGAGACAAATTCATTAGCCTCATACTATCTCCGTTGGTTCTTCTATGAGCAAGGTGTTGTCCTACTACATTTCTAAATTTCTTTTCTCTGCCCATTTGTGCACTGAAGTCACCTAATAGTAATACAGTGATCATCTTTGGAATTTCAGATAGTTCAGTTTCTAAAAGAGCGTATAATTCTTATGTTTTTCTGAATTTTTCCCATTTTCATTTATTGGTGCATGGCAATTAACAAATGTGTACAATATATCTTGTTCTTGCATTTAACTGATAGGTAAAATATTCTCTCTGAGAGGGATTTAAATTATGTTACATTTCCTATTATACTTTTATGAACATAGAAAGCTATACCCAATAATGGCACTTAATTCAAAATTTTGATTGCTGGTTTGCCTTTGAATATTCTGTAGTTACAAGTATCAACTACATTTTCATCTAGGAACCACTAAAATTGTATTTCTCTAAAAGTATTTCTAGTCTTTCTGTATTTAATTCAAAAAATTGCGTTTAACAAGAATTCCTCATTTTCTAACCTTTCTGACATGGAAGAAGACTGTTAAGTACAGTGTTATATAGTAACAATGTAGGGATATCAAAGCTAGTGATATTAGTTTCGTTCATGCAGGATATGACTGAAGTATTGAGATACATAATTTTCCATCACTGATAAAATTCCCCCAAAATATAAAGGAATAATTTGCAACAAAAGCTTATTTCAGTGGAGTAAAAAAATATTTGAATTCAACCTTGTCCCACACATCACAAAACAGTAACAAACCAAACACTTTATACCTCACAATCGACTATCTGTGTGCACTCTTGTGTATATCGGCAGGATGGAAGCAAGAAAAAAAACAGTTAACTAATTATTCAATGTCATGCAGTAATCAGTTCATTTGAGGATGTAAAAGAGAAGAAACTGGCAAATATGTTGATTAAAATGGAAACTAATCTGTAAATGTGGGCAAAATGAGATTCAGTGCCTTCACATATTTTTCATCTCTGTGTGTGTGTGTGTGTGTGTGTGTGTGTGTGTGTGTGTGAGAGAGAGAGAGAGAGAGAGAGAAGAGAGAGAGAGAGACGGTCTGCTGACTGATTTCTTAATGAGAGAGATGCCAGTTTATACTGTCAGAGAGCAGCTATCAAACAACCTTTGACCAACCATCAGAAAACTGACTTCTTCACTTTTAGGGCACAATACACCAACTTTGATTGGATCAAAGTAATCTTCTCCTATGAAAAAGTATTTTCTTCTTGTAGTGATGCCCCTGCTTGGGTGAGATATGAGAATTAATGTATAAAATTATTTCAGAAGCAACTGTTTCATGCCTAAATGGCTTTAGTTTTGTAGTAGGTTAAAAATAATCGAAATAAGCAGTTTCCTATATGTTGACTTCATTAGTCTCATCCATTATCTGTTAAGTAAATGTAATCACTGAATGTGTGCATAACCATTTTAACAAGCAAAAATTTGGGAGCTTTAAGTGTACCATCCACAGGAACAACCCTTCCAACCAGGCAATGTTCACGAAAGACAAAGAAGTGGATGGCTCTCTGTTGCAATATGGAGCTATATCTCGGTTCATGGAGCAGGCCCTCTGTGAAGAATAGATATAATTCTCAATGGAAACACGCATACTAATTTGTTCGATTGAGGCCAATTGAGAAGTAGCAGCTCCTGTCACAAAAACTGACAATGGCTGGGAAAGCGATATGCTGACCATATGACCCTCCATATCCGCATCCAGAGATGCCGGTTGGCTGAAGATGAGATGGCAATCAGCTGGTACCATTGGGCCCTCTGAGGCCTGTTCAAACAGAATTTAGTTTAGTTTTCCATCATGAAACCAGGCGTAGAAATGTTGCACCCACGGGATGAAATATATTTTCTGCAGGTATTAACAATGGAAACTGTAGAGTTATGAATACTTCCAGTTTTCCTGAAAATTTATTCATTACTTTCATGAACTATACTCCTTGCTGAAGCAACTGTTCGACTCTCATTTCTACTCTTTCGATCTCTCCGTAATAACTGGATTTCTTGGACATCATCTTAGTTTCTTTCTTAGTAATACATTTCATAATTATATTTGGAAGAAAGAATTCATATGTAAGACTATGACCTACAAATTGATTCTCGACCTTTCTTTTTCTCTTCTTAATCTTTTATCCTAGCCTCATACAGATTCCCACCCCCATACGAACAGGCTTGAAAATTTGTGTTTCTCAGTTTCTAAAAGCTGTTGTTGTTGTTGTGGTCTTCAGTCCTGAGACTGGTTTGATGCAGCTCTCCATGCTACTCTATCCTGTGCAAGCTTTTTCATCTCCCAGTACCTACTGCAACCTACATCCTTCTGAATCTGCTTAGTGTATTCATCTCTTGGTCTCCCTCTACAATTTTTACCCTCCACGCTGCCCTCCAATACTAAATTGGTGATCCCTTGATGCCTCAGAACATGTCCTACCAACCGATCCCTTCTTCTGGTCAAGTTGTGCCACAAACTTCTCTTCTCCCCAATCCTATTCAATACTTCCTCATTAGTTATGTGATCTACCCATCTAATCTTCAGCATTCTTCTGTAGCACCACATTTCGAAAGCTTCTATTCTCTTCTAAAAGCCATGACAACACTTATAAAATTTAAAACCAAAATATTGTTGTGCATCGAACAGATAATAGTAAGGAGTGTAAAGAGTAACTGTCATTGAGTAAAATCATATAGCAGTTCATATCATATGCAGTGTAATAAAACTGTTAGTGACTTAGGAGAACTAATTATGCACCAATAATTGATTGCATGTGCCCAACATTTTTCATTTTTAATTTTGGCAAGTATTGTCATAGGTACTGAAAATTCATAAGCTCAAAGTTTCTGAACTACCTGTACTGGGTAAGGATTTTGTATGGGACTAGGAGTAATTATTTTATATGTTTATATATTACTCTAAAAAGTATTACATTAAAAACTGTTTTGTTTAAATAATTATTTACCATGTTCGTATGTTTCTTCTAGCCATGGAAGCCTGGGTAGTGGCCTGAATTGTGTACTGTTAACAACCTTATCAGATTTTGATATAGCCTATCTCAGGTCATTCGTACTCACTACTGCCCGCCTGCCTGACAAGGGAAGTGTGCAAGGTTGTGGATAAGGACCAGAGTGGAGTGAATGGTGATCAAGTTTCAGTTGCCAGAAATCTTGCCACAAAGCTGTTTACCCAGGTGGGCCTTTCATAAGCGGATATTGCTTTCGGAAAGAGCTGAGATAGCAGTAGCAGTAGCGTCTTACATTAGCACACTGTGGTGTGTGGGTTCGATTCTAATCCTATGGGACATTTGTTTTTCATTTATCTCTCTCTTTACTCTTCTTCTATTTTCACTTTTGATACCAGGTGCCAACTACTTTCGTTATGTTGATTACAAAACAGATGACGAAGTGATCAAACAAAACCAATTTCAGATTTAATATTCTGTAGTTGCATGCAGATGTATTTACTATGATACAGTTTACACATTTCATTTCATGCTGTTTGTCATCATATCAACACTGGAAACATCAGTTGTTTCATGGGTAAGCCTCACCATGGCATTTAGTTGTCACTAATTGGAAGGGGAAACTTATTTCATTAACATTCTGAAATCAGTTATTTACCTAAACTTTAGGCACTTGTTCCAAGCCCTGAGCAGTGAGTAACAATGTTGAAATGAGACACGAAGAGTCAATGGTGGCAACCACCATCATCTTTGGTAAATACTGCACATTGTGCGAGCAGCCACTTGTAATGTCCACAGGGCATAGCTCCCAATAAAAATGGATCTGTATCATTAATTGTATAATTATGAGTGGAAAGAGAGAGAAAAGGATACTAAAGTAGAGGGTAGCTGTCATTTTGAACAGACAAAGCCATGAAACAGAGTCTAAGAAAAGGTCAGCTGACTACTCCACTATTTGCAGTAACATACACTAACACATTTCTACTCTAACAAAAATAAAAAAGTAAACTTTTACATGACTTGTATCGAATCCGTAATTTCAAATCGTCTAGCCTAGCAACAGGCATTCTAATCTACCTGTTACTATTGCATATGCCATTTTAATGGAGGATGATACATTTTGAATGATTCTGTGTTCTGATCTCCATCACTGCACCCTCCCCTTATAAGTCCCCCCCCCCCCCCCCCAATTACTCTCATCCAAGTTTCATGGAATATGAAACCCTTTCTCTTACTGTGACTTTAAAATCTCTAGCTTAAGATGCCACAGCTATTGCACGGTTGAATTTGTTCACAGCATTAAAATTAAAAATTCTCACTATTAATCAGGAATGTACTTCAAACCTAATAGGTGATAATTTTTTTACAGGGCCACAGCCCCTTTCACAACAGCAGAGTCATCTAGAACTGGTTCGAACAACAGAGAAGGATAAAACTTCTTCCTTTCGTGCCGAGACCACCAGACCTCAAACCAATAGAAAATATGTGGGTGGAAGCTGAGAGGTTGCTACCACTTCAAGTAATGCATGCAGAATGCCTAAGATCCAACACAGAGACTACGTGGTGACAGATTAATAGTCAGGAAAATCTCTGTACACATTTAGCATTGTCAGTGTTTGGACACCTTCGAGCTATCGTAGAAAATGACGGAGGATGGGTAGGGCACTAAAATCAAAATAAAGGCTAAATAAGCCAGTCAGTATAGGCTTAATCTCCCACGGGATTGACATCCTTCAGCCGCCTTTTGCAAAAAGTTTTTTATTTACAGGACACTGACAAAGCTCTCTAAGTGAGCAGCAACTGACGGTTGGATTGGTGCACATATTGTCCAAGAACCGTAGATAATCTGTTTCACTGGATACATGAGGACAGACACATCAACACATCTATATGATATAGCGGGCAGACTCTACACATAGCCCAAACATTCTCCTCACCCAAAAGAGAGCTATAAGAATATAGAACAAGGCAAAGCCGACTGATAGCTGCAGACCTCTCTTCCAAAAGTTGCTCATCCTACCCCTTGGCAGCCTGTATATACTAGAACTATGCAAATTTGTAAAAAGTAATATTACAAAATTTAATAAAAATGTAAATGTCCATGACTATGGTACTAGACAGAAAATGAAACTCCATGTTAAAGAAATGAGCACCTCTGCCTTTAAAAACTCTCCCTTCAACAAAGGCATTAAAATATACAATAGCCTACCATCAGAAATAAAAACAGTAAGTCTCTGACTGTATTTAATAAAAAAATTAAAATCATTCCTACTTGATCATTGTTTCTACAGTGCAAGTGAATTTCTGCTTCACATGGGTGCAAAGAAACATGAAACAAATTGCAGCAAAGAACTTTGTAAAGAGTAAAACATTAATGCAAGTATGTGCAAAAATCTTGCATCTATATCATCTGCTACTAAGCAAATTAAGTGCAGAAAGAATATCCAACCAGGTACTGTTGTGTATGTGTGTGAGACGAATACAGCACTAAAATACAAATGTGTAACTGAGTATTTAATTTGTGTGTTCATAACTTCTCAGAAAATATGTATGTAAGCTCATGTTTGTGTAAACTTTTGGCATATTACTTCATGCCAGCAAATTATCATAATGTCCAACATCAAACGTATGTCTGTCCATCACCATGTGCATGTCATGTACAGTATTGATTCAGAGGACAATAAATAAAATAAATGGTGGGGACACTAGCCACCTTTTCATAAAGGCTCATTTTTTGACATTGCGACTGAAATGAGTAAATGAACAACTTTGTTTTACCATTTTTCAGGATCTAAGAGAATTCCTGGTGACTACTTTGAAGGACAGTAACAGGTGCAAACATGTAACTCTTTCGTATCAGTTGCAAGTAAATAGTTGCCATTATTTAAGTTCCAACCCTCATATTCAGTCTTCTCGCACTCTTGTCTACGTAAGCTGTTTTAATGGCCACAGATGTCCCTTTTGTTAATATCTGGTTCCATCAGTACATAAACATCTCTAAATAGCTGCAAGTCAACTGTCAGCGGTCCTTATTTGAGGTTTGTTCATGATGTAGAACCCACATGCCAAGGGGAATAGTTATAAAGTGAACGTACTGATTAACATAGTTACTCTGTGCTAAGTTTCTATAGTAGCAGTTAGGCACCCTCTGTAGACATTTTCTGACATTGGCATTAGCAACATTCTTCCATTCAGGGTGGCTCTGAATGCGGGCAGATTTGTTCGTTTAAATCTAACTGAATAGCTTAAATATAATTTTCGATTAGCATCAAGTTCTCCACGAGTCCATATGTGGTCCTCAAAATGTGCAGTGTACCT
Organism: Schistocerca piceifrons; assembly: GCF_021461385.2. Taxonomy (NCBI): domain Eukaryota; kingdom Metazoa; phylum Arthropoda; class Insecta; order Orthoptera; family Acrididae; genus Schistocerca; species Schistocerca piceifrons. The sequence goes on along the minus strand of NC_060138.1, from coordinate 366,062,205 downwards.
GTGTTGCTATAAATCATGCACTGCAAAGCTTTAGCAGAGTTTATCACAGACATTTACTGGAATCAAACAATGACAGTAAAATGCCTTGCATCACCATCAATCTCGATGGCTTGACAGAAATAGACAAATTCCTGAAGAAATAATCACATGAAGGATCACTTCTAAAAGAAAAAATGTGACTTGTAAAGCATTAATAGCGTTAAACAACATAGAGCGATATTTTAATTGAATCACTAACTATAAAAATGATTCTGCGCCAAAGTTATGTCTTGCATATTAGTGTAATAGAAAAGTCATCATATTAAAATGGGTCATCTGCCTACATTGGTATTGAGTATCAAATGCTAATTGTAGACTTTTATGTGGAGCATCATTCAACAACAATAAAGTATTTTATACTCTCCAAAGCAATGAACGATAGCACATGCCTTGGACAACGGGTGAGGCAGTACAGTACTGCTGCTGCAATCAGTGGTGGTAGCTAACAAATGGGTCCCAGATGGTACTGGCGCATGTAATGTTCAGAGACTAACAGTCCACAAAGCAATCTGGCACAAAACTGTTATTACTGATGTGTGAGGAGGTGCAATACATTGTAGCTGCATTATGCTTTCATTCATGACATCAACGTTCAGACAAAAACTGCTATAAAATTTTAAGCAGCAAGTGGTCTTGATCACAAGACCTGACATTCAGACATCATGTGTTTTACCGCTAGACCACAGCTACAACTAGAACAAACTTACATGAATTGGAGGCAAGACTTAAATTGGAAAGACCACACAGATAATATTGTGGGGAGGGTGAAACAAAGACTGTGCTTTGTTGGTGGAACACTTAGAAGATGTGACAAACACACTAAAGAGACAACCTACATTACACTTGTCCATCCTCTGATGGAGTATTGCTGTGCGGTATGGGATCCTTACCAGGTGGGATTGACGGAGGACATCGAAAAAGTGCAAAGGAGGGCATCTCGTTTTGTGTTATCGTGCAATAGGGGTGAGAGTGTCACTGATATGATACAGCAGTTGGGGTGTCAGTCAATGAAACAAAGGCGGTTTTCTTTGCGATGAGATCTATTTACGAAATTTCAATCACCAACTTTCTCTTCCGAATGCGAAAATATTTTGTTCACACCCACCTATGTAGGGAGAAGTGATGATCACAATAAAATAAGAGAAATCAGAGCTCGAATGGTAAGATTTAGGTGTTCTTTTCTCCCACACGCCATTCAATAGTGGAATGGTAGAGAAGTAGTATGAAAATGATTCGATGAACCCTCTGCCAGGCACTTAAGTGTGAATTGCAAAGTAACCACATAGATGTAGATGTAGACTTCCTCCAGAAAGTGCCACAGCATACTGTGTCACCTAATTGTTAAGATGGCTGGACTTGGAATATTTATCAGTGTGGCCACGTGATTTGTCCCATCTCACGATTGGTGCAAACTTACACTTTGCGGCGGCCATCTGCTAGCCATGTTTTGTGTCAAAGAATATATGTGGCATATTAATAGCTATTCCAACCTGGGGCTGGGACATACTGAACTGATATGGGAAGTTCAGTAAGCATTTTGGAAGGCTGCACTTACAGCAAATCTGCAAAAGTCCAAATCTGGTAGAAGAGAAATAAAATTTTTTGGTCACATGTTATCCAAACGATTAGCACCACAGAGAGTAAGAAAGCTACCACAGAAAATTATCCAACACCACATAATAAGAAGCAAATAATATTATTCATGGGGTTATGTAGCTTCCACTGAAGATTTTTTGTAAAAAAAGGTACTAAATAGTGAAGTGCTCCACAGACTGTTGAAAAAATATGCAACATGAGTGTGGTCATTTTTCAAATTTGGCCATGTCATTATGAAACACTAAAACAACTAAAGTAGTGACATTTCAATCAACTCTCCCATGGTCCTCTTCAGGACAATTAACTGCTGGACTCTATCTATTTCAGTTGTTTGATAATACACAGCCTAATACCCAAAATAATTTTATTCAAATTGACAGTGCCTGTGGTAGTAATGAACTTAACATTTCCTTAACTGTTCATTTAATTGATCATGGAAAATAGTCTTCCTTGAGTACAACATTTCATTCTTGTTTTCACTGCTCAATTACATGTAACGTTAGAGGTTATTTGGCATCCAAGTTACCTGAAGTTATAAACATGTTCCATTCTACTCATCACAAATTTTCACTTTTATATTCCTTGATTACCCTGTAAAATGCATTGCTTTAGTTTCCTTCGCATTTGTCTTGATTCCATTTTCCACAAAGCTGGTGGTCATTTCTTTAATTTTCATTTTGTCTTAGCAATACCATGTCCTCAGCCAATATTACACATATGATTATCACTCCTCTATTGTCACACCCCAGTTTGGTGGAAGCAATTTTTAAGTAAATCATCTAAACACATATTAAACTGATAAGTGAAGCATGCAACTTTACTGTATGGTTAATGATGATGACGTCCTCTTGGGTAAAATATTCCGGAGGTAAAATAGTCCCCCATTTGGATCTCCGGGCAGAGACTACTCAAGAGGACATCGTTATCAGGAGGAAGAAAACTGGCGTTCTACGGATCGGAGTGTGGAATGTCAGATCCCTTAATCGGGCAGGTAGGTTAGAAAATTTAAAAAGGGAAATGGATAGGTTAAAGTTAGATCCAGTGGCAATTAGTGAAGTTCGGTGGCAGGAGAAACAAGACTTTTGGTCAGGTGAATACAGGGTTATAAATACAAAGTCAAATAGGGGTAATGCAGGAGTAGGTTTAATAATGAATCAAAAATAGGAATGCGGGTAAGCTACTACAAACAGCATAGTGAACGCATTATTGTGGCCAAGATAGACATGAAGCCCACGCCTACTACAGTAGTACAAGTTTATACGCCAACTAGCTCTGCAGATGACGAAGAAATCGAAGAAATGTATGACAAAATAAAAGAAATTATTCAGATAGTGAAGGGAGACGAAAATTTAATAGTCATGGGTGACTGGAATTTGGTAGTAGGAAAAGGGAGAGAAGGAAACGTAGTAGGTGACTATGGATTGGGGCTAAGAAATGAAAGAGGAAGCTGCCTGGTAGAATTTTGCACAGAGCACAACTTAATCATAGCTAACAATTGGTTCAAGAATCATAAAAGAAGGTTGTATACATGGAGGAAGCCTGGAGATACTGACAGATTTCAGATCGATTATATAATGGTAAGACAGAGATTTAGGAACCAGGTTTTAAATTGTAAGACATTTCCAGGGGCAGATGTGGACTCTGACCACAATCTATTGGTTATGAACTGTAGATTAAAACTGAAGAAACTGCTAAAAGGTGGGAATTTAAGGAGATGGGATCTGGATACACTGACTAAACCAGAGGCTGTACAGAGTTTCAGGGAGAGCGTAAGGGAACAAATGGCAGGACTGGGGGAAAGAAATACAGTAGAAGAAGAATGGGTAGCTTTGAGGGATGAAGTAGTGAAAGCAGCAGAGGATCAAGTAGGTAAAAAGATGAGGGCTAGTAGAAATCCTTGGGTAACAGAAGAAATATTGAATTTAATTGATGAAAGGAGAAAATATAAAACTGCAAAAAGGTGGGAATTTAAGGAGATGGGATCTGGATACACTGACTAAACCAGAGGCTGTACAGAGTTTCAGGGAGAGCGTAAGGGAACAAATGGCAGGACTGGGGGAAAGAAATACAGTAGAAGAAGAATGGGTAGCTTTGAGGGATGAAGTAGTGAAAGCAGCAGAGGATCAAGTAGGTAAAAAGATGAGGGCTAGTAGAAATCCTTGGGTAACAGAAGAAATATTGAATTTAATTGATGAAAGGAGAAAATATAAAAATGCAGTAAATGAAGCAGGCAAAAAGGAATACAGACGTCTCAAAAATGAGATCGACAGGAAGTGCAAAATGGCTAAGCAGGGATGGCTAGAGGATAAATGTAAGGATGTAGAGGCTTACCTGACTAGGGGTAAGATAGATACTGCCTATAGGAAAATTAAAGAAACCTTTGGAGAAAAGAGAACCACTTGTATGAATATTAAGAGCTCATAAAGAAGGGAAACCAGAAAGGTGGAAGGAGTATACAGAGGGTCTATACAAGGGCGATGTACTTGAGGACAATATTATGGAAATGGAAGAGGATGTAGATGGAGATGAAATGGGAGATATGATACTGCGTGAAGAGTTTGACAGAGCACTGAAAGACCTGAGTCGAAACAAGGCCCCAGGAGTTGACAACATTCCATTAGAACTACTCACGGCCTTGGGAGAGCCAGTCCTGACAAAACTCTACCATCTGGTGAGCAAGATGTATGAGACGGGCAAAACACCCTCAGACTTCAAGAAGAATATAATAATTCCAATCCCAAAGAAAGCAGGTGTTGACAGATGTGAAAATTACCGAACTATCACTTTAATAAGTCACTGCTGCAAAATACTAACGCGAATTCTTTACAGACGAATGGAAAAACTAGTAGAAGCCGACCTCGGGGAAGATGAGTTTGGATTCCGTATAAATATTGGAACACGTGAGGCAATACTGACCCTGCGACTTATCTTAGAAGCTAGATTAAGGAAAGGCAAGACTACATTTCTAGCATTTGTAGACTTCGAGAAAGCTTTTGACAATGTTGACGGGAATACTCTCTTTCAAATTCTGAAGGTGGTAGGGGTAAAATATAGGAAGCGAAAGGCTATTTACAATTTGTATAGAAACCAAATGGCAGTTATAAGAGTTGAGGGGCATGAAAGGGAAGCAGTGGTTTGGAAGAGTGAGATAGGGTTGTAGGCTCTCCCCAATGTTATTCAATCTGTATATTGAGCAAGCAGTGAAGGAAACAAAAGAAAAATTTGGAGTAGGTATTAAAATCCATGGAGAAGAAATAAAAACTTTGAGGTTCGCCAATGACATTGTAATTCTGTCAGAGACAGCAAAGGACTTGGAAGAGCAGTTGAATGGAATGGATAGTGTCTTGAAAGGAAGATATAAGATGAACATCAACAAAATCAAAACAAGGATAATGGAATGTAGTCGAATTAAGTCGGGTGATGCTGAGGGAATTAGATTAGGAAATGAGACACTTAAAGTAGTAAAAGAGTTTTGCTATTTAGGGAGTAAAATAACCGATGATGGTCGAGGTAGAGAGGATATAAAATGTAGACTGGCAATGGCAAGGAAAGCATTTCTGAAGAAGAGAAATTTGTTAACATCGAGTATAGATTTAAGTGTCAGGAAGTCATTTCTGAAAGTATTTGTATGGAGTGTAGCCATGTATGGAAGTGAAACATGGGCAATAAATAGTTTAGACAAGAAGAGAATAGAAGCTTTCGAAATGTGGTGCTACAGAAGATTGCTGAAGATTAGATGGGTAGATCACATAACTAATGAGGAGGTGTTGAATAGGATTGGGGAGAAGAGAAGTTTGTGGCACAACTTGACTAGAAGAGCTTAGGAATGGTACCAGGGAGGAGTGGGATCATGTGCTCTTCTCAGACAAGAGTACACATTCATCTGAGTAGTGATTCTGTATGTACCCTCATATGGTGAAAGGAGGGAACATGCACTGGACCCAGGAACATTGCCGAACATGATAGTTTTGGTGGTTCAGGTGTTATGGTGTGGGGAGGCACAATTTTACATGGATGTACTGATCACCAAATCTTTGAACATGGTACACTCAACAGTCAGTGTTACTGTGACACTGTACTTCTTCCCCATGTCTGTCATTTCTGGGGCACATTTGGCCCCGACTTCATTTTTATGGATGACAATGTGCAGTCACACCAAAGAGTGTAGGTCTCCCCCCTTCTCCATCCTAAATCCTACTTAGGTTGTGTGGGATGCATTGGGGACATGTACTGGAGCGTGTCCACATGTACCAATGACCATCCAGCAGACATCAACTGTGCTGGTGAAGAAATGGGATACCCTATTGCAAGATCTCCTAACTAGCCAGCACAGGAGTACATTGCAGAGCATGCCTTTCTGTCTGTGGTGATCACATACTCTATTAATAACCATGTCAAGCCTTTTGTAATGTCCAAAGAACCACCATAAATCACCATGATTTCAGTGTAATTATTACCTTTGAATAATAGGATCATTTCTGTTCATCTCAACATATATGCCTTTCAGTTATCTTATGCACTACACCATTGCATTTCTTTCTATGTACTGTCAAACTTTCATTGAGCTATGTTACTTAGCAATCGCACATCAAGCTAAAGTTACTTTGTTTCTTAAGTTTTGCATACCAATTTACTACTCCTGAGTGTGTTATAATTTGTATATGTTTACTTCTTGAAATATCTTGTGTTTAGAAGAGGAACATACAAGTATGTCTACAGAGAGAATTTTCAGTGATTTGTGGTTGTTGAAGTCATCAGTCCAGAGGCTGGTTTGAAGCAGCTCTCCAGACTAGTCTATCTTGTGCAAGCCTCTTTGTCTTAGCTGGACTACTGTGACTTATATCCATCTGAACTTGCTCACTACAGTCAAACCTTGGTCTGCCTATACAATTTTTGTCCTTCACATTTAATTCCATTTTTAAAAAATCAACTATTCTTTGATACCTCAGGATGTGTAACATCAACATATTCCTTTGTTTAGTCAAATTGTGCCACAAAGCTCCATTGCCATTTTTAAAAGTTTTGTTCATTCTGCTCAATTGATGTTCCAGGTCCTTTGATGCCTCCGAGAATGACACAAGCAAATCTCAGAAGTTTCTACTGCTTCTGCCAGAAAAATTCTCTTTCCAAATGTATTCTTACAGGTTGCTCAATATACAGATTGCATAAAATCTGAGATATGCTACACCTCTGTCTCAGTCCCCTCTCAACAACTGCTTCCCTTACACAGATGCAGTCTAGTTTCTGTAAAAGTTACATTTAACATTTCACTCCCTGCACTTTATTGCTACTACCTTCAGAATTTCAAAATGTGTATTCTAGTGAACACTGCCAGAGCCTTTCCTAGCACTACAAATGCTACCAAAATAGGTTTGTCTTTCTCCAGCTAATCTTGTAAGTCAAGTCATAGGGACAGTATTCCCTCTAGTGTTCCTACAGCTCCCCATAGCCCAAAGTGATCTTCTCCAAGGTTGGATTTTACCAGTTTTTCTATTCTTCTGTATATAATTTATGTCAGTATTCTGCATCTGTGACCTGCTAAAATCATATTTCGAATATGTATTCAGAGGCGTCAGCACTTGCCTGCTTTGAAATTGGAATTTCTGCATTATTATCAAAGTATGAGTATATTTCACTTGTGTCATAGACCAATATCTTGCATACCATATGGGATGTTTTTGTCATGACAAGTTCCCACAAGAATCTCAATAATTCTAAGGGACTGATTTCTACTGCAGCTCCATTTTTTTCGACTTAGGTCTTTCACTGCTCTATCAAACTCTTCCCACAATATCATATATCCCACCTTATCACCATCTACTTTCTTTTCCTTTTTCATAACAATGTCTTCAAGTTCCAGGTTTTATGTATACCACCTATTTATTTCTACCATTCACTTTTCCCTGTTTTGCTTTGCTTGGTGCTGGCTTGACCATCAGTGTATTCCTTCCAGCTTCCCATCTCTACAGTTACTTCTCTTTGTTTGAAAGTTCTCCCCTGACTCTACAGTCTGCATCTCACTTTCCGATAGTCGTGCTTGCTCGAACAGCTCTGCCATTTTGCATTTTCTATCACTCTCTGTCTGTATTTCCTTTTGGGTATTTAATTCTTTTGTTTTCTCCTTTCACAATGTGTTATCCAAATTTCCTATAGGGTGGGGCAACTAAAGGTAGCTTGGCCAAGTGGATATGATTGGACATGAATGTATGCATATAACTACACCCCATGACGCACAAACCACATTATCCATACTGGTTACACAGCCTTCATGTCTGACAGAGTTGTCAGCAGAGGTCAGTCTGCTCATAGGCCTAGGTGGATCACCCAGATCCCTTGATCTGTCAGTGTGCAATTACTTTATGTGGGGAGGGCCCAAAAGTGCCAAGAGATGAATGATTGTCAGTTCCAACATCTGCCATAATCTGGTTGGTACTGAATTTCCTGTCCTCTGCTGTGTTTATTTGTACCCTGGAACTTTGTTCTCCAGGCCACATTTATTTGCCCCTCTCTGTACTGGACTTTTTGATCATCTGCTTCCTTCACTAATTCACCTCTCAAAGCTACCCATTTATCTTCTGTTGTATTCTGTCCCCTGTCTCAGTTAACTGTCCCCCAATGCTGCCTTTGAAACTTTCAACAACCAGTGATTCTTTCAATTTACTTACATCCATTTCCTTTTTATCCCGCCTTTTTGCATTTTTAACACTAGAATAGTGGAGTTTCTAACATTCCTAAAACAGCAGAAAAGGGTCATTTTGATCCCACATAAAATATTTTCATATTTGACTTAAAACAAGTACTTTTTTTAGTGTTTGTTAATCCATATTTTATTTCTTGTAATCACAATTATTATTTACAATTATAAATAATGATTACTAATTTATTTGATCAATAATATCACATACAAATTTATTGTTGCCACTGTTAACAAGTTTCTTAACTATAGATTTTAATTTATTAACTATTCACACAAACTTCTACACACATTTTAATATATTTGGTCCATTTTACTCTAATGCCTGATGTTCTTGCTCTTTCGTTTAACTGAGTTCATTTGCCAGTTGAAGTATGCACTACTTCCTTTACATTTTCTTGTTCGATACTATGTTATAGATGACCCATGCATTTATTGCCGCCATGTCTACTAATATGTTGTAGAAGACATGCATTGGCCATCTCCTACATGCAACCTTCATAGTATATTTATGGGTAATTTGATCAACAACATCCACCCCATAGTTTGTTGCATTGTAGAACATTATGGTTTCAGGTTTTTTCTTTCCTTCCTTGCTTATTGCTACTTCAACATGCAGAGTACTTAGAGGAATGACATTTTTATTCTTCTTTCCTTGGTATACAGTCAAGGTGCAGTCTGTATTGCCACTATTGTGCAATATTGTGGTGGAGCGTATTTCAGCAGTCGGCTTCCTTACTTCACCGGGATTTCATGGTGGATCCTGCTCATTGTATAAACTACTGAAGTTCTCTTTTATTTGAATTTTTTAGCAAGTTGAAGAGCCTTAAAGAAATTGTCTATGGTCACATTTCTTCCTTGATTTATAACTGGCTCCATTAGACACAGAACGACATACTCTCCAAATGGTTGTTTCCCTCTATGCGTGTCCTCTTTGCCGAGGTATGGGAAAGCATTACATATATACTTTGTTGTTACATCAATACCCAATCAGAATTTGAGACCATATTTGTCTGGTGTGTTGGACATGAACTGAGTAAACCTGGATCTTGCTTTGCTTGGTAACAGTTGCTCATCAATGGTTATATTTTCTCCAGGGCGGTAAGCATGAATACTAATTTGTTGGCTGCCAGGCATTCAGCCCGGGTTGATTTTTCATCAAAACAGAGAAATCTGAGAATCTCCTGAAATATGTCCCTTGGCATAATGTCCTTGATAAAAACTGGCCCCCAAGAGTGTGACTAGAGATCATCCACACACATACCTTTTGTGCACAATACATCCAGAACATACAAGATGGCTATCGGTTTCTCCAGTTCCTCAAGCGACACAGTCCAGTCATTGTTTTTTAGTATTTTTTGAGCATTTGATTCTGTGTAGTTCTTCATGAGACGCAGCATTGCATCGTCAAAAATACAACAGAAGGTGCTGATGACAGACCTGTCTACTTGTTGGCAAGTGTAAGCAGTGGGCTCTCCTCTCTCCTTCAAAACATTAACAGCTGACTGCCTTCCAGAAGATGAATAATTTCCAATCTCCCACTTGGTTCCATCCCTTGCAACCATCTTTGTAGACGCTTCCAACTGCACCTGCTAAGGTGAAAGAGGTGATGATTGACGTATATCAGCATCTGAATCCTCTTCTACTAATCGCCCTTCATTCACAATGCTTTCATCTTCACTTGTGTCAGGTACATAATCGTCATCTTCATCAGTGAAGTGAATTTCCGATTCAACTTCAGAAATCTCTTCTTTATCAGAAAGTCCACACTGATGATACATGTTTGAAAACAAGGGCTGCCTGAGTGTCACAACATAAGCTGTGGCAGACTGGAATATACATATGCCAAGTTGCAACAATGAGGAGCAACTGCTCTGCATTACTGCTTTTTGTTGCCACTGTACTGTCAGATAACTTACTTATATTCAGAAGAGAAATTACAGTGGGGTCAAACTGACCCCTTCGCCGTTCTAGGTATATGATTGATATGGTGAAGAAAATTAAAATATTTTATAAATACTAAAACATCTTCGGAAAGAGGAGAAGAAATTAGAAAAAGTCATATAATTTCATTAATGGAGTAAATAAACTGGGCATGACAATGAACAAAAAAGTATGACAATGGTAATTTTAACCCCTTCCACTGTTCTAGCATTAATCTACATTTCACGACCAGTAAATTATGATCAGTGTCCACATATGTCTCTGAAAATGGTTTGCAGTTTAAAATTTCTGTCTAACATTACATAATTTACATGAAATCTGATATATTTAGGTCTTTTCCACATACAATCTTGTTTCAAGATTCCTTAACCAAGTGTGTTAGCAATGATTAAATTTTGCTATGTGCAAAATTCTACCAGGTAGGTTACCTTTCAGCCCTTTCCCCCAGTTAATGTCCCAATTTTCCTTTTCTATTACTGAATTTCAAGTCCCCCTCCACAGTACATTTTTGTCTACCTTAACTGTCTGAATAATTTCTTTTATCTTTTCATACATTGTTTTAGTACCTTCATCATCAGCGGAACTAATAACTTTGGTGGGTGTTGGCTTCATATCTGTCTTGGCTATGATAATATTTGCTCTATATTGTTCATAGTAGCTCACCCGCATTCATATTTTCTTATTATTAGACACACTACTGCATTACTCATTTCTTTTTATCTTGTAATCATAATGCTATACTCACCTGCACAGAATTCTTGCTACTGCTCTTCACCAATCTCAATATACTTAACATGAATCTAGGCATTTCTTTTTTTAAACTCTTTAACTTATCTACCTAATTAAGGGTGTAATATTTCTTGTTTCGTCCCACAGAATGCCTGATAAGTTTTTGCTGGCAACATTCTCCTGATTAGTTCCAGTTCAGAAATTCAAATGAGGAACTATTTTACATTGTAATAGAACTGCTCAACATATCCCTTCATTTTGCAAAGTATAGAACAAGATACACAATAAGTTTGATTTGGTTTTGTAATCACACTTTTGTTTCGCATAATCTTTCAAAAAAATTAAAATTGATAAAAAATGTTTTAGTTTATGAAATATTAGTTGACTGTATCCCTTTGATTAAGAAACATTGATTATTGTATTTGAATTTTGAATATTGTTGGAACAGTAAACAAGTATTTGTATCGAGTGTAGCCATGACTAGAAATGAAACATGGACGATAAGTAGTTTAAACAAGAAAGGAATAGAAGCTTTTGAAATGTGGTGCCACAGAAGAATTCTGAAGATTAGATGGGTAGATCACATAACTAATGAGGAGGTACTGAACAGAATTGGGCTGAAGAGGAATTTGTGGCACAACTTGACTAGAAGAAGGGATCGGTTGGTAGGACATGTTCTGAGGGGTCAAGGGATCACCAATGTAGTATTGGAGGGCAGTGTGGAGGGTAAAAATCATAGGAGGAGACCAAGAGATGAATACACTAAGCAGATTCAGAAGGATGTAGCTTGCAGTAGTTACTTGGAGATGAAGAAGCTCGCTCAGGATAGAGTAGCATGGAGAGCTGCATGAAACCAGCCTCTGGACTGAAGACAACAACGACAACAGTAAACAAGTTGTTGGACTCTGTTGGTGGTGCATTGGCCAGTTACAGAGTAACATTTAATACATAGCTGTAATTGGTCTGATACCAAGCAGCAAGTGGGCATGAGGTGCTAGATTGTAAATTTGTTTTGCAAATGATTTTCTCAAATTATAGACAAATACTCTGTGTGAGGGATTTGACATTAATTAAAAAGTTGACATGAAGAAAGAAACCTGCATCATTATACTATATCAATGTACATATTTCCAAAGAAACAACCCAACCGTCTTGCAGCAAGCAGAATCTACCATCAAGATGAACAGCCAGACATGAATTTTAACATCAACAAGCACAAAGTCACATAGAAAAAATACACGTTATTCACTCAATATTCATTTGCTCTTACAAATATGTACTAACTTTTGCAAATGCTTGCAAAATGAGAAAAGTGTGAAACATGTTAATTTCTTTAGTACTTTAATTATTGAACTCAGTCTGTGCCAAGCGGATGCCATCATCATTAAACCATATAGGAGAGTTGCATATGCTCACAAAATAAAATGGCTGTAGTTTCCCCTTGCTTCCATCCATTCTTAAAATCAACACAGCATGTCCATGTTGGTTAATGTTACAAGCCCAGATAAGCCAATCATCCAAACTAATGAACCCGCATTTATTGAAAAATCTGCAGCCCCTCTTCAGGAATCGTATGTCAGTCTGAGCCTTTCAAAAGATACCTGTTCCATGTGGTTGCATCTATGCGGTACGCTCTTTGTGTCACTGAGGTACACAAGCTAACCCTACACTGATAAGATCTGTGATTCATGGAGTGCAATTATTTGCAATGTTTATGAAGCTGACGTGTGTGACTGAATTTTGATTAGGGTTTTATAAAGGCAGGAAAGCAGTGGGATTAGGGTCACGCAGGAAATGTTATATTTGTGGATTGTGCGTGGTTCGATACATTCTGGTAGCTGATTTTATTCATTTTCTGAGACAGACTGAAACTGCCCCGAATAATCATTGACCGTAATTGGGATGCTTATGCGAAATTAGCAACACAATAATCAGTGAGAACATGAATCTAAACTTCATTGAAATTGTAACATGCAGCAGGAAGTGCAATTATGTCAGAAAGTTATTACTTTAGTAATGTATTATTTTAATTTATTATTGTATGTCTAGTGTTCATTAAGAAGTACATTATCAAACATTTTGCAAGCCCAGAAAACTTACACAATACAAAGTACATAGCTAAATAAACAGCAGTGGTACAGAAGTGATGAAAGACATTTGAGGCAAGGTGCTGTGGAGCTCCACGAGCTTTAGTAGTGAGAGGCACTAGTGTAGTTTTAACACTGAAAATAGTAATGTTCGAAACTAGATGACAACAATTACTGTGTATGACACAATGAGTGAACCAGTTATCAGTTGAACTGTAGTAAACCAACTGTTGTGGACTGAGACAATGTGCACAGCCAGCCCTATGGACATGCTGCATGTACTGCTAGTGCAATGTAAGATTAAATTACCATATGACAGGGGTCTGTACTAATGGAAACAAATTACTGTTGGTCAGACAATGTGCCTGACATGCAAATGAATGATGCTTTTCTAGTTTCACATTATGTGGGACAGACTTTTATTTATGTTGTGGAAGTGCATTTGTTTACATCCTGACAAACTGAGATACACTGCATGATGTGAGCATACCAGTCTACGACAGAATTTCTTCATTGTTTCATTTACTTCTTTTATTTAACTATTGCTGTGCACACTTTATAGTTGCTCAGCCAAAATATTAGAACAGCAGTGTGCCAGCAAAACTCACTGTTGACTACTTCAGCTTTTTATTTATTTATTTATTTATTTTAATACTAAAAATGCTGGCTGCACAGTGGGCACACTGGTGCAGTGCAGAAAGTACTTGTCTGTGCCTCGCTAACTTACAATGAGTCACATACATTCAACAGATACACTTAAGAGATGCCTCTAACACTCACAAAGGGAAGGTGCTATTGTGCCCAAAAGAATCTTTCCAATTAGGTAGCTAAACTTACCTCCCAAGGTCACCCTGCCAACCAAGACATTACTTTACTTTAGTTTTATGTTATTTAACAGAACTGTGAAATAATGTGCTAGGGAACCATGAGGTAATCTACATGTAGAACAATAAATATTTGTTTTCTGCCTCATTAATTTGACAGTCAGACATGTGGTGATACATTTCAAACTGTCATCATCTAAACACTTTGATACTGTACAAGCACATATGACAAAAGCCAGTTAGCTATGTGATGCAGGTAAGGAGCCATTAAAGATAAGTGTGCAGTGTGACATGTTAGTTATATAACTAACATGTTTGAGAAATAATAACTCTCTCTCTCTCTCTCTCTCTCTCTCTCTCTCTCTCTCTCTCTCTCTCTCTGTGTGTGTGTGTGTGTGTGTGTGTGTGTGTGTGTGTGTGTGTGTGTGTGTGTTTGTTTTTCAACATACACATGACGTGTGTGTTTCATGGTAGCTGATAAGCTCCAGGAGTCAAACTTGTTGTCACAGTTATGTCACCTGTCTCTTGCAGCTGCTCCTACTGGATCAGTGATGGCTTGTAGGCCAACTTAATGAAGGTGATGTTTTTGGTCATCAGGAAATAAATAGTCATTAACAACCATCCAGTTGTCAAACAATCAAGAACATTGAATCCTTTTGTTTAAAATATTATACTGTTTGTGTCCATGTCTTAAACATTCATCTTCAATCCATACTTTATGATACGGATGCACATTACATAATGAGTCAAACTATGTGAAATACTTTATCATACAGTCAATGAAAAAAAGGCATTCACAAATTTTAACATTAGTGGTTTGATGTATTTTATTTCTAATGTTTTTGTAGCAAATTACACTCAAATGTTGACTAATGAACAATTAATGTTCACAATTTATAGTGAGATATGTAACTGTAATTGACGACAGATAAGTAATAAAAGTTTCATGGCAAAGAATGCATACAATAATTTATGTGGAATCAAATTCCGGAAGTAAATACATAAAGAAATTTTCAAGATTTGTAGAGTTTATCTTCGGCACAAGAAAAATTGTTTGAAACACTGGTAGCATAGCTCAATGCCTGCTACACAATCAATATTAACTGATGGAGTAATAGAGAGAGAAAAGAATTGAAAACTTCATGGGCCCATCATGTGTCCCCAAACAGAAAGCAGCAAATTAAGCAATTTGCAAAAGTGAATGATAGAAGCTGACTTATGAATTTAACTAGCTCAAGATCCAGGAACTGATTTGACATGAGTTTAGATGATGCAGCAGAAATATTGTATCATTGCATATGTGGCAGAAGTGTAACTTGAAATATATGTTACACAGCATTCAGACCCAGCAAGAAAGAGATACATACAGTGTGTTCTTTCAATTGCTTTGGTTAGTACTGTCAGCTTCCTGGAATAAATAAAGGAAAATTAAATTATTGCAAGATTTATGAAAAGATATGTAGTACTGTAAGCAACTGAAGCATCAGACCTGTGCAGGACACACAAATTGTGAATGAGCTATTTTTTATTTTTTATAGTTCCGAATCTGGGAAATTTCAGCCTCTGAAAGAGCAGCCTATAGACATATTTTCATAAATATTTGAACTAGGTAAAACATAAGGACAGACACATATCAGAAACCAAAAAAACTGAGAATTCTAAAATATAAATTACCCTTAGACAGTTAGGAAAAGTTGCTGAGGTTTCTTGTTAAGAGCATTAAAAACATTTTTCATAGTCATTATAATAGAAGGAAACATTCCACGTGGGAAAAATTATATATAAAATTATATATATTATATATTATATATAAAATTATATATAAAAACAAAGATGAGGTGACTTACCGAACGAAAGCGCTGGCAGGTCGATAGACACACAAACAAACACAAACATACACACAAAATTTAAGCTTTCGCAACAAACTGTTGCCTCATCAGGAAAGAGGGAAGGAGAGGGGAAGACGAAAGGAAGTGGGTTTTAAGGGAGAGGGTAAGGAGTCATTCCAATCCCGGGAGCGGAAAGACTTACCTTAGGGGGAAAAAAGGACAGGTATACACTCGCACACACGCACATATCCATCCACACATACAGACACAAGCTTGTGTCTTTCCGCTCCCGGGATTGGAATGACTCCTTACCCTCTCCCTTAAAACCCACTTCCTTTCGTCTTCCCCTCTCCTTCCCTCTTTCCTGATGAGGCAACAGTTTGTTGCGAAAGCTTGAATTTTGTGTGTATGTTTGTGTTTGTTTGTGTGTCTATCGACCTGCCAGCGCTTTCGTTCGGTAAGTCACCTCATTTTTCATAGTCATTCATAGTTTCAATTAAATGAAGGAAATCAGAAAGAATTCAGAAGCAGATAACACAGACAAGAACACACTATTGCAAATTGGCACAATCTGCTACCTATATGCAACAGCAATGATGTGAATCACAAAGGTGTGTGAGATTTGAGAACACAAAAAACAGATTCAAATGAGAACATAAAAAGAAATGCATTTATGAACAAATTACAAGTGATATGATATGAGACAAAACCAGAACAGAAATGGGAGCTCAATGTAGAGTAGTCAGCAAATAATTTTCTTGCCAATATAATCCCTTTGGGTTACAAGTCATACCACTTGGTAACATTAAAAACAAATACGAAAGAAAAAGGTTATTTTGGGTATCTTTGCAGAGGTTCTTTTCTGGATGGCAAAACTGCAGTATTATAAAGCTTTCTTATAGGTACCATCACTGTATGATTTCAAGTACTATTATTGGGGAAAATAAAAGGCGCACAGTAACCGTACTGCACAGAAGAAGGTGTAAATGTACAGACAAAGTATCACAAACAGACTATATCTCAAAGTAACACAAATGCGAACAAAAAAAAACTTCATTTGCCATGTTGCACACCAGAGTAGCATATGGATAGTTGAAGCAATGAACACCAATAGGCTTAATGTTCTATTCACAGTTACAATGATGCAAACTTCACAAGGACACTGTGCATTATTAAATGTATGAAGATGCTAGTGATGTAATGCAACAATGAATGAGGCAGCAGCACAGGAATGCTGCTCTGACAGGGAACAGAACTATCATAGCCACTGTGAGTATTTTTTAACACAACCATCAAGATGAATTTGCAGCATGCTGGACTGGTTTTTCGTTTTACTGACATCCATCAGTGTCATCCAGTCCTCAGATATTAACTTTCTTTTTGTTATGCTGGGACTGGTGATCTACATTTAAAGTCACAGCTTTGAGGAAAATTGTTCCATATTATCATACACTGCCTAACAAAATAAGAGAAGCATCCAGACGGAGGGGTGGGGGGTGGGGGCAAAATGCAAGTTCACAGACTGAAAGGTTATGCGATTTTATTTCAGTGATTACAAAATTGCATCAAATTTATGAAGAAATTGGCAGTATGAGCCCAGTTATCAGTATGATGTTGCACCCCTTCCTGCCTGGATGTATGCACTGATTTGGTTGGGAAAGGTGTCATCAACTAGTTATATCCTCTTGAGGCACAATGGCCCACAAATGTAATTGATTCTTGATATTCTGGATACTGGTACTGGGGCAGAGTTGGCATCCATACTGGACCCAAATTTTTTCTATTGGTGACAGATATAAGGACCATGCTGGCCATGACAGTACCTCAACATCAGGAAGCAGTTCATACAGACATGTGCCTTGTGTGGATGACCATTGTCTTGTTGAAAAATGGCACCATGATATTGCTGCATGAAAGCTAAACATGAGGATTTAGGATGTCTGTGACATCCAATTATGATGCCCAAGTACCCTTAAATCACTACCAGCAGTAATCTGCAGTTGTACTCGATGGTTTCCACCACTAAGAAGCCATAAGTAACACTGCTGTACCTTTCCAAAATACTGGAAGAATGAGACTTCCTTTTAGGTCACCACAATCCTTTGCATCTACGGTCATCTGGGGAGTACAGAAGCACGTTCATCATTGAACACGATGTGGTACCGTTCATCAACAGTCCGTATCTCCCAGTCACGACACAACCTCAAACCAGCATTTGTGTTACAGTTTAATGTCAGCCTACACATTTAATTGTAATTCATTAATCTACTTCTGCTAGCCTCCGACCAATGGTGCAGTGTAGTGTGACACAGAATGGTGCAGGGACTCCATTAATTATTCTCAGATGGTAGGTGTAAATGTGAGAGGACTATAATGTGCTTGGTGCACAACACAGTGATCTTCCCTTGTGGTGGTCAGATGTGGTTGACCAGGAGCTTGACAACATGAATGCCTACCCTCACATTCCAGTGCAGTCCACCACTGAGCCATGACCCACAAACCTGGATACTGAACAATTCAACCAGCCGACCAAAAGGTGATCCAAAATGATGCTCCTTTTAGACACTGTTAGGTGCATCAACTCTGTGTCCTTCACATTGATCACTCAATGTCTGATACTGTTCACAACCCCTATATATCCTACCAGACAGAGTAACAATACTAATGCACACTAGTGACTGTTCTATTTGTCGCAGAGAATTTACAAATCCACAAATGCTGAGTATGCATACAAAATTACATTGACATTTGAGCATGTTTTCTGGGTGCCTCACATTTTTTGTCACGAAGTGTGTATCAATTGCTTCTGGTTTCAGCATTTGCCTTATGTTCTTTCTTGATGTGGAAAAAGGGATTTTCTCAATGTCTCTTCCTGTTCTTTAATTGCACAGAGTATCTTCTACAACAATGAATATGACATGGTACTTACTTGTTAACAAGTTTCACTTTAATGAATGTTTATTTATCATTAGCTGTAAGATAGTGTGAATCGTGAATGGCAAGCCTGATGCAGTGGTGCAGGTAAGTGGACAGAGGCGTGCCTGGGACAGGTGAGGAGGAGGCAGCCTCATGTAAACCTGCAGTGGATGAAAAAAAGTTGAACAGGTAGCTCAGGGAGATAACTGTAATGGTTTTCCCAGCACTGTAAATGTCCAATGGTTGTGATTCCAGCCAGCTAAGTAAACAATGTGTCATATACCGTGACACGGTGAAATAATAACTTTTAGACTAAATGAGTTATGAGAATTCCAAGCACATCAAAATGAGCATCACGCCAAGAAAATTAAGATAATCTAATGCAACAATGCCTGTGATAAGGATTCAGTAAACAGCTCTCATTTTAATTACGTTCATTTTTCATCAAACATGATAATTTATTATTGAATGCTTGACGACATAAGAGCACTCTAACACTTATGCATGACAACATATCAAATCTGAATGTTGATCATCAATATGGTGTTGCTGTGTCTGCAATAAATATGACTGAATATGTCAATTAAGTCATATCTCGATCAATACAACACACAATGTTGTGACTAAATGGCAGTCAATAATCATACACATTCAGTAATTTCTTTGTCATCCGAATGTTAGATGTAGGATATTTCTTATAAGAGAACTTAATCTTTTCTAAAACACATATTAATGAAGATGATTGAAATTTAAGATTGGTGCATGCAACAATAAAACTGAGAGCAGCACTGGAAGAAGCAAGAAAAACCATATGTTTTATCTGTCCATTTTTTTATTGTTTAGAACATTTCACACACACACACACACACACACACACACACACACACACACACACACACAAATTCAGTCTTTCCTTATCTACTTAAATATTACTGAAAAGAGAACATCATGTATAACATCAAAATGATTAGTGCAATAGTACACTTCTGTAAGTGTATATACTGTAAGTTTATGGTTAATGTTGTAATATTTGAATGATTAGCCACTTTGCACTTTAAAGGAAATTCAACTGCCATTCTTTAGTAGGGGGCGTAACATGGCACAATAGGACCTCACAATCTGAACCTTGTGATACTACGATTATTTTGTTTCAACCACATATTACAGTACTAATGGACAGTATTTAACCTAATTTATTTATGTATTTAGTTCAGTGTTAACCACAGGTGTCACCAGCATTAAATTATTGTTGTTGTTGTTGTTGTTGTTGTTGGTGGTGGTGGTGGTGGTGGTGGTGAGGGTGGGATGGAGGGGGAGGGGGTGAATAGACATGGTAGAGCATTTGCCCACAAAAGGTAGTCCTAAGTTTGAGTCTCAGTCCAGCACACAGTTTTAATCTGTCAGGAAGTTTCATATCCACACACAATCTGGTGCAGAGTGAAAAATTTCATTCTATATAGTATTAACATTTAAATTTATCGAAACTGTGTTTATGATTATTATGTCCTAAATAACCATGATAACTATTTCAAACTTAAGTTTTTCTAACTAGCTTCTGCTTGATTTTTACTGGAAATGTAAATAAATTGCCTATTACATATATAATTTTATTTAGTTTATTTTTCAAACATTAAAATACATTTAAAAACACAAAAAGAAAACTACAAATAAAAATGTAAGTAATTACAATATCAGAAATGATAAATACAGTATCAACAGCGTAAGGTAAAATAATCTTACAAAGTTCATTCTATAGTGATCAGAAAGTATTTATCAGATAAAAATATTCTAGCAATTTTTCTTTAGTCTATCTGATCTAACAACAATTTGTGAACACTGCAGCCTGCTGAATGATTGAGCCTTTGCTGTGTCACTGCAGAACACAAGTAACTCTCTAGCCATCGTAAAGCAGTAAAAATGCATTCTGCTTCAAGCTTGAAGCTGGGCACACAAGGATAGCTCTTACCAGTGCTTCAACATAACTAAATAATTATTCAACTTCTTTTCTCACAGAAACCAAAAGCTCTTTTGTGTCTTTCAGGCATTTTACTTTGTATCGTAAATGAAAGCGTTCAAGTTCTATTTTCAGAGTTTGAACATCAATTTCTGGATATGGAGACACTAAATCATGTCCTTTTTTCTCCAACAATACTTTTTCCATGGTACCTTGTTCCTTCATGCTAGGTTGGCCAAGTATTCAATATCTAAGCCCTTGGGCAGCCATATCAATAATTTGAAATTATTCCTGGCAGTAAAATTCTTCCATCTTAGATTCGTGCTTCATTTATGACTGTATCACTATTCAGCATAAGAATAATACGAATATAAACATGACATAATATGTATATTCTTCCGCGTTTGCTGTGGTCTCTCTCTAGTTTCATAGTTTATTACGCAGACAGGATTTAAATGAGGTAGCAGCAAACATGGAAGAATACGCGGCATAATGTTTACATTCTTCTAGCTTTTCTTTTAATTTATTTACTGACGCAGAGGTTTTGGTGCCAGTATATATCTTTGTGCTTGCAAAGCATGCCTGTGTAGTGTTACATATATTAGATGGCAGAACTTAGTTGTGGCGGCACCTATCAACATTTTTCAGAACTTCTGCATACTTTGCACTCGATTCTAAGCTGCACGCGGTTTTTTGGATTACAAAAACCAGAAAAAAGTGCGGCTTAGATTCGAGTAAATACGGTAGTTCATTCAGCGTTTTGAGAACCAAGGATATTTTTTCAAAAATTGGCTATATAAAAAGCATTTTATGTAAAAATATCTAAAACATGTTAGGATCATTCAGCTTGCTGTAATTTGTATGTTAATTGGAAACATTGTTGTTGAATTTAATTTAATGCAACTAATGTATTTGTAATGTTGTTATCAAAATCATAACTTTGCTATATATTGATCCTTTTGTATCATATTCAGATTCATTATTGTAGCTTTGTAAAAAACATTTATACAACAATACAGGATTATGTTAAGCATTACTGTAATAATATATATATATATATGATGAGGGAGAAGCAATGCTTTTTCAGTTCTAGCTCACTTTTTCTCAGTTCTCAGCAACCTTTCTTGGTACAAAATCTGTACCAGTTAAAGGCATAAATTTCATCTTTTTTTAATATATGGAAAAGTTTCATCAAACTGCTGTGTTTTCTACTTCATTTGGTAGTTAGCACACCATAAACATTTCAATATGCCCACTGGACCACAGGCAGTAACACTTTCAAAATATATTAATTTATTTGAATAGTCCGGCACGCCCATCACTGCAGGACCAGTACTTCAAAAGTAAGCATGCTACAGGTGCAGTTCAAGGGGATGCTAGCAATGTACATATACCAAACAGCTACTGTGAATTGAATATTACTGTTTTGTATGTCTTTGGAAGTTAAATAAATCTGTGTCAGCCTGCTCAAAGTTTTTGATTTAGTTTCTTAGTGGCAAGGTGGCTGCACATTCTCAGGACTTGGTAAACTTTGTGGGTAGTGCATGTAACAGTTAAGACTTTCTCTGTGCACAATGCTGACACAGTTGCATTTCGGTGTGGAGGTAACACTTAAACTTTTTTTTAGACTTTGCTGAATTTTTAGCACTCATGCACTGATTATTGATTTTATGCTGATTTATGCAGCTAGAGCTTTTGTTCAGCAGTTCAACAGAGTTATAACATTAAATGAACTTTATAAGTTCAACATTCAGTTTATTTATGACAAACTAAGTTAACAAGTAAATCACAATTTATTTGATGCCTATAATTTGGTGACTTGCATCATATATATTTTATTTATTTGTATTGCCGAAACTGAACTTCATTTATTTAACATTTTCATGTACTGCTCAGACTGAGGCTGTAGAGCTTGTTAGTTGAAGTAATTTTACAGATATGTGATCAATATGCTAAGCTATGTCCAAAGGCATATTTAGCAGAAGAGAACATACATCCAAAAGCTGCCACACCCCAAACTACACAAAAATGACTAACACAAAAACCCATGAGACGAAATTAATATAAAACTTAATTTAAAAAACTAATCCCAACATACCTTAAACTCTCAACACCAAAGAATCTTTCAGTCAGTTTCTTCCCATTGCAAATCTTTTCATTTAGTTGCCCAGCAGGGGCAATCCTATCAACATTTTGACCCTCTGGAATAAAATTTATTAATTATTAGCACATGCCTCCTATCTGCTTAAGTGTTTTATTCATTCATTTCATCATCCTATACATTCTGTACATCCCATAATGAAAGGGAGCCTTCATTAATGCTGGATGACTTAAGTTACACATTAACAGGGAGAAGCTGCCACCAAAAGCAGCTTCTGTGAATGTTTCTATTCATTTCCCTCACGGAATAAATTGTATGTACAACTATGGCTATTCGCAATAATTTATCGTAAATTTACACTCTAGAATGCTCATATGACACAGGTTTTTAACTTTTTCCATTATATAGGCAACCAATAGTGGTCCCTGATATCAGTAATGTTTCTTTTCCCTAAAAATAATCTGCACTACCTGCTTCCACACCTATCATTAGCACAGAAGTAAGTGAAATTTTTGGCAGTGAAAGTCTTTCACAATGTAGATAACTGTTTTGCTCTATGATCAATGTCAATGTGATCATACAAATATTCTGCAAGCAACAAGACATATCAACAGATTTTTAATAAAACAGAGGGAACAGCAGCTTTCCTGAAGTAGAAATGTTTCTGCTAACTTTATTGCATGAAATTTAGGCATGAGGAGGACAAATATTTTATAGCACTTTAAAAACAGTTAATTATTAACGTGATTTCTAAGAGCTGTTTCCCTTTTTTAGTTTCTTTGTTTTGATAGTGCACGTAATTTCAGTTCATTAGCATCCAGGGATCTGTGGAGATCAATAAATGGGTGGATTACTCTACCTGTAGAAATAAAGTGTCTAGTAGACAGTAGCAGTGTTTTCAAATGCAGATTAATTTTGTTTCTCCTAGACAATTTCTCCCACAATTCTTAAAAGCGATTAATTAGTCAATTACAAACCTTTGAACAGTCATCATGTTACCACATGAAACAGCAATTTCAGAATGAGAATAATAATTATAGATGTATCACAACGACCAACACTGGGTATGCTGTTGTTCTTGTAATACATAAATAATCTTCCATCAAATATTCAAGAAGTAGAAGTAGTTTCTTTTGCTGATAAGTATTATAATGAACACTAATGGAGGAACTTCCACACTTGCAAACATAAATAATATTTTTTTTAATATTAATAAATGGTTCTCTGAAAATCGACTGTCACCGTATTTGGATAAAACACAGTACGAGCAATTCAGTGCTGCACAAGACCTGACCACACCATTACAAATAATGAATGATGGTAAATCAATAAATAAAACATAATATTTGAAATTCTTAGATGTTTACATTGATAAGAATCTGCACTGTAAATAAAATGTTATAAGGCTTGTTAAGTATCAAATCTGTGCAACTTTTGAATTTGGAGATGAAAATTTCAAAAAGTTGTGTATTTTTTTCTATTTTCATTCATTAATATCATATGGTGTAATATTCCGGGATAACATGTCATTGAGGAAACAATATGTTTGTTGTGCAGAAGTATGTAATAAGGATTGTAAGCAATGCCCTTTCTAGAACGTCTTGGAGACCGCTCTTTAAACAGTTTAGCATACTTCTGAAGCTTGTTGTCAACAGTAAACCACAGTTTGAAATCAACAGTAAAATTCAAACACACAACATCAGAAGGAGAAATGGTTTACACTATTCATCAGCCAGCCTTAGTGTGGCATGTAAACAAGTGAGGTATCTGGAGACGAAAATAGTCAATGTAAAACAAAAGTCATATATACTTGCCAACTCCTCCTACTCCATAGGATTTCTGTATGTTTAGTAGTGTGTGTGTGTGTGGGGGGGGGGGGGGGGGGCATGTGCATGCATGGATGTGTGTGTGTGTGTGTGTGTGTGTGTGTGTGTGTGTGTGTGTGTGTGTGTGTGTGTGTCAAGAACCTAAAAGAACAATGCTGGAAACAGAATTCAGCAAAATTGACTCTAGCATTGGGCAGGTTAGGCAATAATTATAAGGCCTATACAGAGGTATGTGTGTTTTTAAGAGAGAGAGAGAGAGAGAGAGAGAGAGAGAGAGAGAGAACATACACTCCTGGAAATTGAAATAAGAACACCGTGAATTCATTGTCCCGGGAAGAGGAAACTTTATTGACACATTCCTGGGGTCAGATACATCACATGATCACACTGACAGAACCACAGGCAACAGAGCATGCACAATGTCGGCACTAGTACAGTGTATATCCACCTTTCGCAGCAATGCAGGCTGCTATTCTCCCATGGAGACGATCATAGAGATGCTGGATGTAGTCCTGTGGAACGGCTTGCCATGCCATTTCCACCTGACGCCTCAGTTGGACCAGCGTTCGTGCTGGACGTGCAGACCGCGTGAGACGACGCTTCATCCAGTCCCAAACATGCTCAATGGGGGACAGATCCGGAGATCTTGCTGGCCAGGGTAGTTGACTTACACCTTCTAGAGCACGTTGGGTGGCACGGGATACATGCGGACGTGCATTGTCCTGTTGGAACAGCAAGTTCCCTTTCCGGTCTAGGAATGGTAGAACGATGGGTTCGATGACGGTTTGGATGTACCGTGCACTATTCAGTGTCCCCTCGACGATCACCAGTGGTGTACGGCCAGTGTAGGAGATCGCTCCCCACACCATGATGCCGGGTGTTGGCCCTGTGTGCCTCGGTCGTATGCAGTCCTGATTGTGGCGCTCACCTGCACGGCGCCAAACACGCATACGACCATCATTGGCACCAAGGCAGAAGCGACTCTCATCGCTGAAGACGACACGTCTCCATTCGTCCCTCCATTCACGCCTGTCGCGACACCACTGGAGGCGGGCTGCACGATGTTGGGGCGTGAGCGGAAGACGGCCTAACGGTGTGCGGGACCGTAGCCCAGCTTCATGGAGACGGTTGCGAATGGTCCTCGCCGATACCCCAGGAGCAACAGTGTCCCTAATTTGCTGGGAAGTGGCGGTGCGGTCCCCTACGGCACTGCGTAGGATCCTACGGTCTTGGCGTGCATCCGTGCGTCGCTGCGGTCCGGTCCCAGGTCGACGGGCACGTGCACCTTCCGCCGACCACTGGCGACAACATCGATGTACTGTGGAGACCTCATGCCCCACGTGTTGAGCAATTCGGCGGTACGTCCACCCGGCCTCCCGCATGCCCACTATACGCCCTCGCTCAAAGTCCGTCAACTGCACATACGGTTCACGTCCACGCTGTCGCGGCATGCTACCAGTGTTAAAGACTGCGATGGAGCTCCGTATGCCACGGCAAACTGGCTGACACTGACGGCGGCGGTGCACAAATGCTGCGCAGCTAGCGCCATTCGACGGCCAACACCGCGGTTCCTGGTGTGTCCGCTGTGCCGTGCGTGTGATCATTGCTTGTACAGCCCTCTCGCAGTGTCCGGAGCAAGTATGGTGGGTCTGACACACCGGTGTCAATGTGTTCTTTTTTCCATTTCCAGGAGTGTAGTTAAATACAAATCACTGTAAAAAAATAACCTTAAGAAATCGTGGAAATGGTCAGCAAGTTGACTTATCTCATGTTGCTGAAAAGATGTACAATAACTGTATAAGTGACTCATACCAAATCATACGAAAAGGCTGCAGTTATAATCCCAGAACATACAAATAACTGACTAATATATTTAGCAGATATGTTGCTTGTGAAATGTGGGCAATATTTGTTCATTTTACACACTTGTCAGATTCAGATTGAATGTGTTTAATGGTAGTACACATAACTAACAAAAACAAAGAAAGCAAATAAAACTACAGGTACAAGTTTCTTTCTTAAGAAACATATCTTTAAGGTACTCAATTCATTTTTGTTTATCAGCTCCAGGAAACCAATTAAATAAATCTAAATTCATTATTTAATATTTTCTTGTTTTCTTGTGTTATTTACACACAATTAGATGAAATAACAACTTTGCTGCAGTGTTTTACACAACATCAACAAAGTAGATGTACCATTTGGTGTCCCATTTCGTTTGGCTGTTGATCTAATTCGTAAGTCCTTTTGGCACTTACTATTTCTTCCTTGGACAGGAGTTCAAGCCTTCGTTTCATTGAATGGAGATGAAACATTCTTTCTCTTTAACCACCCCATAATATCTGCCTTGCGCCAATTTGAACATGGCAGCTTTTCTATCTGCATGGAGTGGTAGCTGGTGTTATCCATCACGATAATTGACCCTTCTTCCAGTGCAGACAACAATCGAATAAACTAATTCTTAAAAACTTCTCCATTCATTTCTGAATGGTAACCGTATTGGCAAGAACTTTTCCCACCACGAAAACAAGTTTGGCCTCTGGTATGTAGCATGTGGTTAATGAACCATCGTGGGCGATGATTAATCAGCCACCTCTAAAAATAGGAACTTTCAAACCGCCGTTTCCTTTGGAGTCATGCCATATATACTTATTGGCGTGGTTCTGTGAAACCTGAGTTTCATGCAAGGACTCTACCGGCCTGGTGTCTTCGGCACGCAAGAAGTGCACTGTAGGCAAAAACTTCGCTCTTGCTGCTGCAATGTCTCTGTGTTCCATTAAGAATTTCCTTGTCCGCCATTACACTTCTTGAATCGGAAACCAAGCGAGTGGAGAAGAAGAAGATCAGAGGTCTCTGAGCCCGAGTAATTAATTTTTTCATGGAGGTCAGACTGTATTTTTTTATCCATTGGATACTCTCCTCTGTCGTAATATCCAAGTACAGTTCTATGCACGAGCTCTTTGTTAAAATTGTCAAAGTCGGTTGATTTCCGTTCACGTTCGTATCCCTTTCTTGGAGAATCGAAATACTCATTCATGTCTGGACTCTACTTCTGTGCCAGCCACTATAGTGTACTATTTTGTAGTAAGGACCAACGAAAGGCACCTGTTACAACGGGGTGTTAATAAGTTGTTGGCTTTTCCTAGTTAAAATTGATGTATATTAATTCTGATGTTTTGTTTTTGCATTAAACTTAATTCTTTACATAATGGGTGATAGTACTTGTATAGCAGTAACATTGATTTTTATTTCTTGGGTGTATGTTTGAAACGAACATGGCACAAGAAAACAGAGAATTCACAGTGAGAGAGAATTTAGCTGTACGGGAACACAACCAAACAAATTTATGACGGTATGTCTGGTACACTGGGCGATAACTGCCACTCCTATTCCACTACTCCACTACCAAGAAATGAGTTGCTGCATTTAAAACAGGGCATTATGGCACTGAAGATGAAGAGCATACTGAAAGGCCATATTAAGTCACGGTTCTGGAAACAGTGTGTGCTGTTCATTCCATGATTCTGGATAGTGTAAGGATAACTGCTAAAAATATAACAGAGACCCAAAGCATATCCCAAGAACATGTGGGTCATGTTGTTCACAAAGTTTTGGACATGAGAAAGCTCTCAGCCACATGGATTCCTAAATGTGTCAAGGCAGACCGAAAGTGTGAATGAGTGGTTGCTTTATAGTTAATTTGGGTCGAGTTTCCCTGGTATTCTGTAGGATTTTTGGATCATCTCATCAACATAGTTGAAACCTGGACACACACTTATGATCTAGAGCCCAAATAATAGTCCAAAGAATACACACACATTGATTAAAGAAGTTCAAAACAAAGCTCAGCTGACAAGTAACTGGCATCCATCTTTTGTGATAAAGATGGAATCCTGTTTACAGACTACTAAGAACATGGTAAACCATCATGTCAAAGTACTATGTTGAACTTCTCAACAAACTGAAGCAACAATTGGTCTCCAAATGTTGTGGAAAGCTGAGAGAAGGAATGTTGTCTCTGCAAGACAATGCCCCTCCTCACAAGGCACCCATCACACAGCAACAATTGGCAGACCTTCACTTTGAAATCCTCAAACTTCCACCATATCCATCTGACTTGGTTCCCTCAGACTTATCTTTTCCCAAATATCAAGAAACATCTCACGAGAAAATGATTTCTGAACACTGAGGAAACCAAAAAGGCTGTGGATCAGAGGTTTGCAGCACAACTGAAATCTTTTATTTGGATGGGTTAAAGACTCTGGAGCAAAGATGCCAGAAAGGAGTTGAGCTCGAAGGCGAATATGTTGAGCAAATCAATAATTCATACTCATACAACATTACTTTCTTTATAAAGCCAGGGTCTTATCAGCACTCCCTCATAAGTGTCGGAGAGCACCAAAACTCATGGTCCCTTAGTGAGAAAAAGAAAGAAAACAATGTGAGGACACACTTTCATTCAGCTTAAAATATGGGATTTTGATAACTACTCCTCACTGTGGCATTTTTGAAAAGATATCAGATTCATCTGTTGAAACAGCTTCAAGCAGTTCCTCAAAATGCTAACAGCCTGGAGATGCAGGTATCCTTTTACACCATCAGATTTATCAAAATTGTACAACTGATCATTCTATCAATCAGAGGGCTATTACTAGACTACAGCTTCAGTGATTTATTGACTTCATAGTACACAGTTCCCTTCTCTAAGACTTTAAGCAGTATTATACATGAACAATGAACTCTAATCTGATAGTGGTTGCACACTTTCACAAAATTATGTATGACAGAACACAAGCATCAAGATACCAGCCAATGAAACATAAAACATGAGAGCAGGACTGCAAAGAGAATGGTTACACCCAAATTAAATTAGTTCCAGAAATTATAATTTCTTTGTTGGAACTGAGAAACCAATGCTTAAGTCCTGAATGGACAGCTAAGTTGGTAAAAGCATTGGCCATGATTCTGATTTTGAGTCATGGTTTGATACACATTTTAATGTGCTAGTATGTTTTGTGTTTACTTTCCATTTCATTTTTTTCTCTTCTCTGTGTTTTTTCCTTTCTTTTTCTTTCATCTCAACCCCTGTTCCTGACTCAAGTCTTCCAGCTTTCATCCCATATTCTTTCTTTGTTCTCTTATCTCCTGTACCTACCCTTTTTCTTGCAGGTTTCTTTTCACTAGCAATTTCAGTTTAGTTTTATTTTTTTGTCTTTAACTCTCATTTATTACTTATTAACTACCTACAGCTCATAATTGTGCACTGTGGAATTTGAATCTAGTCTGTTGCTCCAGAGGTACAGCCCAATAATTTCCTACACCCAGTTTTCGGAAGGACCTTTTTTCATTCCTTTGGCTTTTTTTTCTGGGTGAATGAGTTTAAAATCTGAATACTTTAAAATTCACTACATTTTTAAATATCTGTTTGTGGCAGTCCTATTTCTGTTAGCAATTCATTCACTCCTCCACCATGATCTGGAGCCCCACTTTTGCCAATGTAGTAATGGTAGAGTTATTAAATAAGAAAGTGAAGCAGCAACTAGAAACTGATTGTGCACACTGCATTAACAAAACACTATCATTCTACTGCAATATGCTGTTTCTTCAGTCACAAGACAAAACGAATTAGTGAATTTAGCAGAAAAGCTGTTTTTTCTTAGTTGCACTAAAATTGCTGCAGTTTATCTTCTATTATCTGTATTACTATACTGAAGAATAACAGTCACCAACATGTTAAAAGGACATGGGTCAGTATACAATAGGTATTATGACTCAACATGATGTTTTCTATATTCCAGTGAATCTGCAGTGTGTCTCAATTTCTTGTTTCTAGTTTTTGCAGCAGTGTCCTTTTTTTTACCTGTATTAATTACACTTCATATAAAAATTATGTTTTTACTAGCAACAGATACCGTAAAGAAGGACAAGCAGAAGGTTTGTGACATCCTGAAAGATGACTGCAAAATGTGAAGCTGTCAGCCTCAGGCAATATTCTTACAGCTAACTTTCATCCAATAAATACTTGATTTATTTCAGTGGCATTTGTTCCAGAAACTAATTCTCAAAGCCATTATGGGATGAAAGAATGGAAAAATTAGTTAGCATTTTTCTCTACAAGTGAATACTCAATGTTTCATTTAGTCACACACCATCAATGTCTGTCTCTGGCACCAACAAGCCATTTTTATTTGTTTGAAATTGAATAATATGAATTTTAATTAATTGTTAAGAATTAGATTAGTGTGTAACATCCCACAAAGATGTAGAGATGGCTCGGGGAAGGAAAGACACCACACCATTTCGAGAGGAGCAACCCCTATAACAGAATCAAGTGATCTACAATAGTCACAGAAAACCTAACTCTAGAAGGGCAGGCAATTGTACGCACAGTATATTAAATTCCAACTTTCTTAGATAATTTTCAGAAAATAAAACAGCAAGAAAACAGCCTAAAATGCCAAGCAGTTCCAGAAAATTATAACTCATGATCCACTGATTTCATTAAAGGCTGCATTTTTTTTATTTTTATATAACACTGCTGGTCGGTTGCCTGTTGCAGAAAATCTGTGTATATGAGTCTGGTTGCTTCTTGGTAAATACAATGTTCATCGTCACTGTGGGGCAGTGACCAATGACCTGAATCAATTATCATTTCCACCTCTGATTTTTGGTATCTGAGTTTCATTTTCTTCAATGTTTTATTTGTTTTTTCTTTAATAATGCTCATCAGATACATTACTTTTTGCCTTATTCTCAGAGTAGTTTCATCTTGTGTGCATAGAATGTGTCCTGGATTGATGCTTCATCTACTATATTTTGAACAAAGCATACACCACACTGTCATATTAGGTAAGATCCAAAAGATCAAGCTTTTTCTTACACTATTCATTCATCCAATCATTCATTACGTTCCATAGATACCATCATGAAGGAGAACCTTCACAGATAAACAAGTCAAGGTATACAATAATAAAACACAAGTACACCAAGAAGCTTACTCTTTACACCGCATTAACAGAAAACTTACCACTATACTGCTTAGTACTATTCATGCTTATGACAGCTAAATTTAACTGACTAAATTAGAAAGGACACTGCCACTTTGAAATAGCTACTGCCTTCTCAGTTATACTATATAGCTGCTAGAAATTGCTATTGGTAGTTTAATATTATCTTATTATAATGGGATTTTTTGAAGAAAAGAGTAAATTAAAAATTGTACAGCAGCTTTACAGCAAACACTACAGATGCACACCACCTATTCTGTCTGTAGGATAAGATTTTCATTTACTATCGTACAAACCTGGAAACAAAAATCAGTAATATAGATCAGATTGTTAATTAATTCCACATTCCACACATCATTTGCATTATTTCTTTAAAAATATACAAAATAAATTAGTTTTCTGACTGTGCACCCATGATTTGTAAATAAACACACTCAAATTTATCAACAAAGTAAACATTTTTGTCTTTCTTATTACACATGCTTTTAGTTTTTAATTATTTGATTTTAAAAAATAAAATGAGTTGTCCAGCAAAAACAATTTGAGATTAGATTTAAAACTTGCTACCTGTCATATACATTATGTCATTTGGCATATAACAAAATGATTTTATGGCTGCAGACTAAACAGCTTTTTGATATGCTTTACTAATGAGTAATGAAGAAAATTTGGTTAATAATCAGCAACTTCTTTCTTATCGTGTTGTTCTCATAATATGAAGGATTTTTAAGATGAATTTTGTTAGAGAAGATATACACAGTGAAAGTGTGGTTGTCAAACCTAATTCCTTGAAAATATCACTACAATATAAATATGGATGAACATTGGTTCCGAAAGCTTGCATATTTCCTGAGCTGCTTTTTATGCATTTTCTCCTGCCTTTGCACAGTGAGTAGATTTTTTTACCTATCAATTATATTTTCAAAAGCAAGAATTTAATTATTTATTAATATAAATGATTCATGTATGTTAAGAGGTAGGTAATATTCATGTGTAAAGAATCAGACTGAATCTAAAATTGAACCCTATAGGACTTCATTCATGGTTAATTTCTAGCCCTTAAGACTGTCTATACTTATAATATTGTTTGCATCATTCACCACCACATTTTACATTCTTTTTTTTAAAGTATGTTTCAAATCAAGTTGTTTGTAACACAATTTAGTCTATAAAATGTAAGCTTTTCTAAGAAGGTGTATTTATCCACCAAATAAGATGCATTATAACATTAAAAATAATTAATTTTTGAAAATATTTTGTGATTTGATATTATGTAATTTTCTTCTCATCCATCAGTTAAGCCTCCCCTGTCCAGCTGAGCAACCCTTCTTTCTGATTGTTGGGAACTGCTCCGGATGAGATTGGAAATGTGAGAGCTTAGTGGCTGAAGTGGTAATAAGCAATATCTAGATTACCGATAAAACATTGCGCAAGAGTTAGTAAGTGTGGAAAGCTAAGGGCATTATATGTGGCAGGCAGGGGGAGGGGGATAAACAGGTCTAAAAATAAAAGATATAGGAAACTGCAAGGGAGAGAAGCAAGGAGTAGTTACTAAAAAGAAATGCTGAGATCAAAGAAATTGACGTAAATTAGGGGCAGGTGGGTAGTAAGAACCAGGGACACATTGTAATGCCAGGTCCCACAGAATTGTATCTTGAATAATTTTGTCCTGTGATCCCACACAACTTTACTAAGTAATTCCCTGTCTGCCTATAAGGGCAGCCATTACTCTCTACCCATTTACAGATTAAAATTTCAACAATTTCATTTTATATGCTCACTGAATGCCACTACGAACCTGCAGTTAACATTCAGTAAAACTGGGCTGCAACAGTTGTGGTAAAGAGGCTTCATCAACAGTCTCACATCACTACATTCAAAATATGCCTCCACAATCCTACATCAGGACTCCAGTTAGCTTCATACTCAAGCTGAAAATACCATAACATTTCAATCATCATTCCGTTAAGCCTCTCTCTCATCAAGATCCATTGACTCCAAGCTTCTACTCATTTCTCTCAATTAGACACACAAGATTTATCTGCATCATCATCTTATCACACCCGACTCCAAGTATCCACCTGAATGCATATCTGCCTTAGATGACCAATCTAAAACACTTTTACCACAAACTCCCCTTGTTTATCTAGGATAAACTTACATCCTTGGATGCATGAAATGCATCCCTACATGGATCCCCACCCTATTCGCAACAAATGCCATTCTTATTGCTTGTTAGTGCAATATCACTCTGAATCTTGCATGCGGCCAAACCCTTATTCTTCAGTGTACATACTCTTACTGTAAGACCAAGAAAACATATCTTTTCACTATCAAAAACTTCATTTTGACAATCAATCATTTTCCTTTTAAGGATAAGAGTTACAAACAAATCAGAACAGCTATCTCCTGCACACACACATAACAACTGCTGTATGGAGTCACAATGAGCCTGCAGTTTTTAATTTTCTGGAAAAATGGTATAACCTGATCCAAATTACTTACTCTTGTATCAATAGAATCTAAGAACAGTATTGTGTAAAGGATAGACAATATTCTGAAAAGCATAGATGATATTGTGCAGTATCACGAAAAGGATAGATTGCCGCTCACCGAATAGAGGAGACATTGAGTTGCAGATGGGCGTAACAAAAACACAGCTATAAAATTAAGCTTTTGGTTAGAAGCTTTTCTTCCGAAATAGAAAAACACATATACACACAAAAACCACTGTCCCCATGACCGGACTGTGGACTGTAACTGTGCCAGACAGGAGCAGCAATTTGGTGTGGGTTGCTAGCGGGTTGGGGGAGGCTTCTGTATTTCTGCTTGTGGGAGCGTGAAGGGACATGATGGGGGAATAGTAGCTAGGTGCAGTGGGGAAGTTTTGAGGAGCAGCAGGGGCAGGGATTGGAAAAGGACAACTGTGGAGAAGGGAAAAGAGTTGGTGGTGTGTAGGCAGAGCAGAAGGCTGTTTAGTGCTAGAGTGGGAGCAGGGATGGGGATGGGTTAGGATATATTGCAGGGAGAGTTCGCCTCAATGCAGTTTGAAAAAGCTGGTGTCAGTAGGAAGAATCCAGATGGTGCAGGCTCTGAAGCAGTAATTGAAGTGACAGCTTGTTAGCTGTCATGCCCACATAAAAGCAGCACAGTGGTTGCAGCTTAGTTTGTACATACATAAACGCTTTCACAGTCAATCCTGCCTTTTATGGGACAGGAGATACCTGTGACCAGCCTGGAGTAGGTGGTGGTGGTGGGGGGGGATGTATGGGACAGGTCTTCCATGTACATCTATTGCACATAAACAGGCTAGGTGGCAAGGGGCCGGGAGCAGGGTTCGAGCAGAGGTGGACTATGATATCGTATAGGCTCGGTGGATGTTTGGTTGGTTGGTGCTTTAGAGCACAAAACTGCTAGGGCCATAAGCACCCGTATCATAATGTTAGGAAAACGAAGTACTAAATAAAAACCTGAAGCAAAAAAGGCAAAAACCCGATCAAGCATCTTTAAAAGAGGAGCAGATAATGACAAGGACAACCCTAATGAAAATTTCTCAAAACATCATTGAGATGGTGCAAGTCCCCAGGGAGCGTGGGATCAAATTTGCTTCACCATGCTGCTGTAGCAAATAAAAAGTAAGACACGACTGACACAATGCGTGTCATCCGCTAAAACATCTCACAAAGTAGATGGCAAACATAGACATAAAAAGCTAAAAAATGGGGACTGGATCAGAAAGTGGCACACTGTCAAGAATGAGAGCAGCAGAAACAGAGTGGGGCAGGGTGCCGCTTAATAAATGGCAGTTCTAAAATGACAGTGTCCTATACACAGCCGGGCTAAAATGACCTCATGATGTGACAGCCAAGAGAAAGTCAACCATGCTAATGGGAGAGGTTTAATGTCCCGATATTTGTTACCCTGAAGAGAAGACCATTGTGTACTCCAGAGTGACACTACATGGTAACAGACAGTGGCACGAAGATCATCCGAGGAACACAATGACTAGTAAGCGAAGGAGGAGAGAGCTGCACCCTATGCAGCAGCATCAGCGTTCTCATTCCCTGGCATGCCGACGTGACCAGGAACCCACAGGAACACGAGGTATTCTTGGATCCGTTGTATTAAAGGGTGGACTGAGTACAGTACACGAAGGATCTGGAGAGCACAGAGAGAATCTGAGCAGACAACACGGTTCGGAAATCTGTCTCACTGTATGTACTGGGAGGTCTGATAAAGAGTGTAGAGCTCTGTGGTAAAAATCTAGCACTGGTCAAGAAGCCAATATTGATAAGGATCATTGGCAAGTACAAAGGCACACCCGAAACTATGGCCAGTCCTGGACCGTCGTAGTAGACATAGTCACTGTTTCCAAGCCATGCACAAAGTATGAGAAACTTGCTATGGTACACCAGGCCAGGAATAGTGCCCACAGGAAGCGAACGGAGTCCGAAATGAACGAGTATCTCGGCACAAAGCCAGACTGGCGAAGGGCTCGCATCCGTGGGGAACACGGCATGGAACGTAAAGCAAAGCTGTCAAAGCAGCAAACAAAATTGAACTCCAGGAGGCAACAGAGAAGAAAGGTGCAGTCCATACTGGCAGTCAAGGGAAACGTCAAAAAAGGGAGCATAGGATGGGTGACCCGCAAGTAGGACCCTGGTAAGTCAACAGCCTCAGCAGAGAGACTCTCAAGGGGACTAGCGTAGAAGGCACCAGTGGCTAAAGGAATCCCGCAATCGTGGACATTGTTAAGATAGTCAGAGGGGTGGATGAATATACGATACATCCATAGTCCCGTTTCGAACAGACGAGGAACCGGTACAAAGAGAGGAGGATGGTCCAGTCTGCTCCCCACGAGGTATCGCATAAAACACGTAGATCACTGAGAAAGCGAGTACAATGAGCTGCCAGGTAAGAGACACGGGAAGACCAAAAAAAATTCCTATCAAAAATCGAGTGCGAAGAGTTTCATTGTGTCAATGAACGAAAGAAGGAATAGGCCGAGACGTAGAGACATGGAAAGAAACTCCTGATGCCGCCAGTTCGTACAGACAGTCTTGTCTGTGGAACAGTGGACGACACTGTTGATGCCCCATGAGTAAAGATGATCAAGACATTGCTGAAGATGCTGCTCAAGTAGAAAAGAGAGCACAACATACCTGGCAGGAGACAATCCATAATAGGGTTAATTACTACGGCACATAAGATGACGCTGAACAGTGAACCCTGAAGCAACCCGTGTTCTTGAATGAAAGTGTCCGACAGAGCCAAGCCCACAGATAATCTAAAAATTCCTGGAAAAAAGGGGCAGGCAACACACGAAGCCTCACTCATACACTATACAGAGGACCCCCAACTTCCAGCAGGTGCCATACGCCTTCTCCAAAAAGAACACGGCCACAGTTTGGTACTTCTGCAAAAAATTGTTCCCAGTATGAGTTGAAAAGGTGCCAAGATGATCAACTGAATAGCAGTGCCTACGGAATCCACATTGGGCATTACAGAGTAGATTCTGAGAATCGAGTCACCACATCAACCTACCATTAATCATACATTCCATCACCTTGCAGATGCTACTGGCGAGGGAAATTGGGCAGCAGCTGGAAGGAAGATGTTTGTCTTCCCAGGCTTAGGTATGGGAATGACAACCGCCTCATGCCAGTGACTGGGAAATGTGTCATCTGTCCAGATGCGGTTATATGTGTGGAGGAGAAAGCATAGGCCCTCAGGAGATAGATGTTGAAACACCAGAGTGTGAATGCTGTCCGATCCTGAAACAGATGACGAGGATGAAGAGAATGCATGTTTAAACTCCCTCATAGCAAAAGCAGTACTGCAACATTCACAATTCTAGGAGGAGAGAGATCATCTTTGCCTCTGGCGGCCATTTCAGAGGGAGGAAGGCAGGATGGTAGTAGGTGGAACTCGAAATGTCTGTAAAATATTGGGCCAAGGTGTTGGAGATATCAAGGGGATCTACAATAACATTGTTTGCTATGGTCAGACCAGGAACAGGTCAATGAACCACAGTTCCTGAAAGCCAATAGAGATTACACCAAACAACAGAAGAGGGATTAAAACTGTTAAAAGAGCTTTGAAAAGAAAGCCAGCTACTTTTTTTTGGTATCCCTTCTCCGCTCGCATATTGCGTCGCGGCATGCCTCAATCCACCAGGGAACGGGAGCATGTCACAGTGAGGAAGAGGTGGCAGGTATGGAACATTCTGCAGCAGTAAAGATAGTGTTTCTAAGGTATTCTACCTGGTCATCAACGCAGGGAAAATAGTATTTATCGAAAGTGGCCAGTGAGGAGTAGAGCTGCCAGTCAGCTTTGGAAAGCTGCCAGTTGGTTGGATGCACAGATGGGATAGGCATTACCAAACGAATGACACGGGGGAATGGCCACTTGAATGTGTGTCAGAGAGAACAGACCACTCGAGACAATGAGCAGGCTGAGAAGTACACATTGGAAGCTCCAAGTGCGAAAAGGAATGTACGGAATTGGAAAGAAATGTGGGTGTAACTGTATTCAAACAGATTAGATTGAGCTGGTTGAGCCCTAAAGTGGATGGTGGGCACCGAAGTTGCCAAGAGGCAAAAATGGAGGAGGAAGTCGAGAAGTAAGTTGCAAAATGTCTGTCCTGTTGGCAGCAGAAGACAAGGGTGAGTAGACAAAGTAAAGAGAGGAGGTGAAACTGGGAAAGGAAAGACAGACAGCAACAACTTGAAGTTGGGTGTGCAAGGATATGGTGCAACTAGATATTGTCTCAAATGAGCCAGTCCCCATTACAGGGTGACGGTCAAAACGGACTTAAGTGAAGTGTGGGAGGTGAGAGTGATTGTGAGGGCATAATTTTGTTTTCTGGAGGCAGTAAACAACGGGACAGAAGGATCACAATAGAAGCTGTAATTCAACCCTATTGGATCTGATGCTGCAAATGTTCCACATCCAATGACAGGCAGAAATGGGTCAACTAAGGGGTTGACCTGAATGGCTCTCTCATTGAGGTAGATTGGACAGTCACAGGAGGAAGCAGCTTGATCAGCTCTGCAGCTGATACGGTGAGGTGAAGGAGGTGGACATTCATTCTCATGAGCTTCCATGCCACAGGTTTACATTCAGCTGTATTTTCACAAGATTAATGGGCCTGGCTGTGGTGCTCACATTTATACCAATGCATGTGATATATGGTCTGACCACAATAGCTCCATAGCCAGCCTTCATTTTCGATGGAAGTAGCTCACAGTCAAATGTGAGGAATAGAGTGTGAGTAGGCACTAATTCTTTATCAACCCTTTTCATGACATGGTGACCTGCAGTCACTCTCTGGTCAGTGAGATAGGCTGTTATTTCAGCCTCGGTCAGACAATCATGAAGCCAAGTGTATCTGACACCACGGGAGAAATTCAGAGTGCGGTGTGCCTCTACTTTAACAGGATAGCTGTGGAGAAGTGTTGCCCTAAGCAGGTTCTGTGCTTGAAATCTATCACCAAAAGTAAGGTCCCATTACGCAACCAGGAGCAGGACTTCACATGACCGGCAATGGCACCCACACCATTCTGTACAACAAATAGACTAACTTTCATTAAATTGCAACCATCTTCCATGCGTGATGTCATGAGGTATATGGGTATAGCCAGGAAAGGCATCAATTCTATCATCTAAACCCATTTACATTTCTGAGATGAGGAACTCAACATGGAGAAATCCCCCATGATTCTCAGTGACTCTGTGGCATGCTCCTTCCCACTGAGGGGGGGGGGGGGGGGGGGGGGGAGGGGGGTTAGGCCTCATCCGCCTTACGTGATTGTCCACACCTCAGGTCACAACTCCCACAATCTGGACAGAGGGACCAATCGGCATAGAGGAAGGTACCAGCTCAGGCAATCATCCCTCCCTGGGCCTGGCCTTTACAAGGGGGTATGTAGGAGACCTACTTGTCAACCTGGGGCTGGGAATTATGCATTACCCAGTCACCTTTTATGTGTCAAACACATGGGCTGGCCTTCAGGAACACACAGGGAAGAAGAAAAAGGAAAGGAAAAAGAGAGACCTCTAACACCAAAGTGGAGGAAGGGAAAGAAAAGGAAGGACAGAGAAAGAAAGATGGGTGCACAAGATGAATCCATACACAGTTTTACCAAGAGCTTCGGTTTCCCGAAGATGACATACAACTAAGTCCCCAAGGGAGGGGAATGGAAGAGCAGCTGAGGCTAGACATGCAGCTTGGAAAAGGAAATAGTGCTGCAAAGGCTGGGGACCCATTGTAGCCAAGCTTGTACTCATCAAGTAGTGCTGAGCCCCCTGGGAGTGGTTCGGTGGACGGTTGAATACCACTGTGAGAGGTGTTACCCTCCCAGTTCACCCATGCATTCTCTCTCCCATCACCTATCACCTCCCACAAACACACCTTCTGGCAACAAAATAGAACCTCTCTCTCTCATGACTCAGTATCACCCAAGACTGGAGCAACTGAATCACTTTCTCCAGCAGCTTTTCGACTACCTCTCATCATGCCCTGAAATGACGACTATCCCAGCCACTGTACTGCCCGACCCTCCACACTAGTATTCCACTGCTCACCGAACCTATGCCATATCCTTGTCCATCCCTACTTCCAACCTTTTGCTTCATATCCTTGCAAACTGACCTAGGTGCAACACCTGCCTCTTACTTCCTCCCATCACCATCTACTCCATTCTGGTCGTAAGCATCCCATCAAAGACAGGGCAATCTGTGAAAGCAACAATGTGATCTACAAATTATGCTACAACCACTGTGCTCCTTTCTATGTGGACACGGCAGATCACAAGCTGTCTGACCACATGAATGACCACTGACAAACTGTGCCCAAGAAACAGCTTCCCAACATGACTTCAACAATTGCTTCACAGCCTTTGCCACATGGAACATTCTCACCAACACTAATTTTCCTGAGTTGTACAGGTGACAACTGTTCCTGAGGTATACCCTATGTTCCCATAATCCCACCCACCCTGGTCTCAACCTTCACTAGCCTGTCAAACTCACCTATCCCTTTCACTGCTCCCACTCCAGCACTCAACAGTCTTCTATTCCACCAATGCACCCACAAGTCTTTTCCCCTTCTCTGCCTCACTACCTTTCACCAAACCTCCTAACTGACCTAACAGCCCTGTCCTGTTCCTGGCACATTTTTAAATGGATTTTGTCAAACTGTTGTTCACTTACAGATATGTGATAACTGAGTAGCTTTCTATATGGCGATGACCACCATCAACTTGATGTACATAAGAATGCACACAAAATAACTGTTTGTCTTGGAAATACGTGTAATAAGTTCTGATCATGCTGCACAACACAATCCAAGAGATCAG
Source organism: Schistocerca piceifrons (assembly GCF_021461385.2). Lineage (NCBI taxonomy): Eukaryota > Metazoa > Arthropoda > Insecta > Orthoptera > Acrididae > Schistocerca > Schistocerca piceifrons. Next base: position 366,021,300 of record NC_060138.1, on the reverse strand, counting down.
GATGAAGGAGCTTACGGACACTCAACAGCAAGGTTATCTGTGACACAGAGTGCCTACCATATCACAACTTACGTACCGCGAGATGTCATATAGCTCTGCCCTACTGTAATTTCCCTTGAAGTTTGAAGACGGGAATTCATTCTCAAAAATATTCTCTCCCCACAAAGTGTTCCTCAACGTAATATTCATTCACCTCAACCCCCTCTTACTGAACTTTAGACCTACTTCAGTACTTTACCTTATTTTCTACCAAGTCAAATTTATATTCATCTCAGCTTAATCTAAACGATTATAGAGAGGATTACGATCGATTTCAGGATCTTAATATTCCATTCTCAAGCACCTATAGAGCACACTAAAACCACCAGTTAAAACGGAAATACGGAAGCGTCCGATCCCGCCCGTCTGCTTTGACCCATGACATCACAAATATGGCGGGAACGACCATAAACCACGATTCCAATATGGCGCAGATAAAGTCATTACGTACACATTATGAGGACGAAAATACATCAAAAAACACACACACACATGTGCCACAAAAAGCCTAATGACACTAATGGGACAAGTGCGGGAAATAGGGTTTTTTTGGGTGGGGACAAACTAAATATAAACAAATTTAGACACCCACCCCCATACAAAACCACGCAAAACAACGAAAAAAACCGACATCACAAAACTCCCCAAATACCACTAAACAGACCATATAGCTCAACTGCAGCTCCGGATCAAAAACATTGCCCGATACCGATACCAACATTCACAGCCACACATTAGGATCGAACACTTCCCTTGACCTGTTATCCTTATGACATCTCCACATACAGCCGTCCCAGGTCTGAGATGCCGGAACTTACAGTAAGCCTCATTTATTCACGGCATACTGAACATTTCACAACTTCATCCAAAAATCCGAATAGCTGAAGAAATTTTATTAGAGACAACGCACTGTGCCCCATCATAGCCGACAACTGAAAACTGTGGACCCTGTCAGTCATATCCATACCTACCAAAGACATAAAAAAAGCAATTTGCCAAAATTCACACACGTCGCCACACTCGCAAACTAAACCAAAAACATCACCTAACACACCACCAGAGAGCTCCACCGATCGCATCAAAACGACACCTACAGACACGCCACTCTCACTAACTAAATTCTGCGCCGTCGTGACGTCACACACCACAACAGCCTTACGTTACGGGTCAGAGCCGACGGGTGGGATCGGACGCTTCCGTTGACCCGTTAAAACTCTCTCAAGAAATCAAATTAGATGAAAGCACCCATGTGTTTTGACATGTAAAAGGATCACCACCATCTCCTGTAACTAGTGGCCACCAAGATCACTTTTTGACCATCAATAATAACAATGCTTATGAGCAAACCTGACTCTTTGCAGAAAGAGAATATGTAGAGAAATAAATAGCATTTAAGTAAGAAACATTTGTATCAGCTATGTCAACTTCATGCCAATAGCTCCTATAAGATACTGTGCTGCGTCATTAAAACTCAAAGAAATGCTGAATAATTGATAATTTGAGAAGTGTCTTGAATAACACAGTGCTATTGTTACAACAATATATGAATTTGTTCTTAGTAATAACAAAAAAATTGAAAGGATAGTGACATTACAATGCCACAATTCAGCTGACTAGTCTGTAGCAGTTACACTTCCAATATGTACATCGACTCTATAAAAAGTAGTTACATTTAATGGCCAATCTGCAGTTATTTTAAATTTGTAGCTGGCAGGAAATATCTTTACAATGTTCCTGGCAAAGGCTGGATCCACTGGCAGTGGTTTGTTAGGTAAAGGACTTTATTTTTTGTCTGCCTACAGAAACCTCATTTGTTTAGTAACACAGCAGTTCAGGTAATTTTGAACTTCTGTTTTGACAGAGGCATGTGAAAGTTATTCTACATATTAACAATACATAGCTTCTTATTAAGCTCATTTTTATATCTAATTTAGACAGCACCTTCACTATAGTTAGGCCCAAGTATTTTTAACCTAATCGTTTATTTCAAGCACACAGGAGTAATTAATACTAAAAAATCTATAAAAATTGACTCCAATAGGATGAATCACAAACAGAACAGATGGGTAAATGAAAGTTAAAGTTACTTCTCACACAGTTACATTTCCTAGAACGAGGTTCCCAATGCCAGTTAGCTAGCAGATCCTATAATTTACATTTAGGAGCAAGTAACGTATTAATGAAATATATAGATTGAATAGACGCAAAAAATATTTATATGACCAACAGAAACTGCTGCTTTAACGTCATGCAAATTCAAACGTCTTTCTTGTTTTTAATTTCAATAAAATGTTTTCTGTTGCAAGAAACGAGGGAACAGGATCGTATGCTACAATTTACGACAACAAGCTTTCTCTCTTTCCGTTCGATGAATCATTTTCTTTTTTATTCATTATTTCTAGCACCTCAGCATGCCAGTATCTAAATCCTCTGATCTTAAATGCGTCGATTACACTGCAAGGCTCTCAAAAACCATCGTTGTAATGACAATTTGCGTGCCTTCAGGGAAACCAGTAATTGTGCGATTCTAGTGAAAACCCACTTAATTGAAACGGTGGCAGAGCATTTATGTCCCTTGTTCCCTGTAACAGCGTTCTTGCACATGTATGGACGTGTGCGGATAAGTACGGGTTATTAACATACCTAATAACAAACAGCCATCACACATATATACAAAAATCCCTGATTGCCAATTTAGGTAACAACAACTTCATCACAACATAACCGCTAATTACAAATGGTTTAACGCTCAGATTCCTCATGCATTAACTGTGACTCAACAGTCAATTATTTGTTATTTGTGTACTACTGTAATTGGGTTGGGATATCGCACAGCGATATGTCGACTTCACGATATATTAGACATATTTAATCGATACAAATCTGGGCGATAGATAGTCAACATCGATATTTTATGGCGATATACTTCACACATCCAACAAAACTGTCGCCACCGCTAGTGGTACACTGTGATGTGGTTGCCTTTAAATTAAAACTTCGTTCTTTGAAATTTCGCCTTCGAGTCTACTTTTGTAAACGTTTTTGTGGCCCTCGATTTACACCTGTGCGAAATCTATTTTCGGAACCAGCACTAGGGTTTCGTCTTCCTTGCATTTAACTCCCCTCACAGCTCTAATGATGCAATCTGCTCTATAAAATTCTTACCTGCCCATATGTTTTCAATTGACACCATACTGAAAGCTGTCCAAACACATAGAAATTGTGGCGTCTGTGTGAACAGAACTTCACAGTGCAATTACAATAAGCCACAAGTTGTGGCTACACATTAGTTGTTTGTATGATCTCATGGACATCATGCCTCCGTCAAGTAATAGTGTGATATACGGGACATAAAATCCCATCTGTAGCCTGGGATCATTTTTATGTTAATAATTGGCATCCAGTGCTCTACAATCGCAATGCAGTCATGAGATGTTCAATTGACTCTTTTATTAGAACATGTGAAGGTGTCAATTGAACATCTCATGACTTTATTGCGATTGTACAGCATTGGTTCCCAATTATTTAGTAATAGTTTGTTCACATTGTCCCTCACATCATATCACATCAGGTCAATTTAAGTCCTTGATATCAACTAGCATGGCTGCCCTCAGCTGTTTTCAGTCTATAACAACAACGAGCAACAAAGATGTAGAATAACAACTGAAATCAGCCCCAAAAACAATTGGGGTAGCATTCTTTTTTTTTATTTTTTTATTGGCTTCTAGCATACAAACATTTTAGCCATCACAAATATATGTGCTGACACATATAACAAGGTAACATTTTTTCCCCTTCATCATACATTCATATGTTTTTAGATCAAAATTATTGTAATTAGATTACAAAAGACACTTAAGTGCTAAAATGTATTTGATAATTAAGTTCTTTAGTTAAGTTCAATTCATTTTAGATTGTTATGTCTTCTTCCGCTAGAAACGGAGCTATGGCATCATATGTACTCCTGGTTGTGTCTCCGAGAATTGGGATCGTGCAAAGTAGCTGGCAGCTCCTTTAAAAAGTCTACTCTGCCTTTCTCATAGAGTCTACACTGAAATAAGATATGATTGACATCACCAGTTGTTTCCTCTTCACATTGACAGTAGGGTGTCTCCGATATTCCGATTCTATGTAAGTGGGCAGGGAAAGATCCATGATTGAGACGCATTCTCACAATGGACGTTATAATTTTCCTTGAATGTTTGAAGTTTGGAAACCATGTCTGTGTACGTGCATAGCTTTTACCTCTTGTTTGTTGGCTTTCATTCCATTCTTAATGCCATGAGAGAATCGCTTGTTGTTTTACTTTTAGGAGGTATTCTGTGTATGGGTATTTTAATGTCCATAGGTCTTCCAATGCTAATCTATCTCTCGCTAGTTGAGCTACTTTGTCATTGTATAGAATGCCGGAATGTGATTTGACCCATGCAAATAGGGGTAGCATTCATCCCATACTAAATGAGGCGAACCCTACGTCATAGTGACATAACGCTACGTCATCGTGACGTAAATAACCTAAATCGACTACATCAGTACGTGTATCGATCTTTGCAGTTGTACCACAGAAGATGCACCGATAATGTGAAAGCTAAATGTAAATAGACGTGAAAAACGAAATAACAGCAGTTGTGTGATATGCTCATCCCATATGAATTACTTATTAAGTTGTAATCTCAAAAATTTTGTATGTTATTGTGTGTTTCTTGATGAAGTGAATGTCTGAACGAAGGAACCATAAGAAACTAAATTACATCAGGTTATGGGCTCAGGTTGGTTTTAAATAAACGGAATCTGCGATAAATACCTGGCCCCAAGTGCCCTCACGTAAAGTGAATCCGAGATGGAAACTGAATCGTAAAAATATCGTATTCCTTTATTCGACAGAACGAATTTCAACAACTGGAAATTCAGGATGGAAATTCTCCTTGGGGAAATGGAACTATTACCATTTGTGCAAGCGAATTATCTCACAAAGGTGGAATTTGTCGATGGAGAGGAGAACACACAGCGTGACACAAAGGAAACACGATTGGCTGAAAAGGCTAAACAAGATCGTAAATGTCTCATCTTGCTCAACGCAATGCCGACAGTCACTTCGAATACGCGTAAGGTAAGTTAACTTCTTTTGATTTATGGACCTCTCTGTGCAATATGTTCGAGAGGAAAGGAATTGCTGGTATACTTCTGTTGAGAAAACAAATGTTAACCATGAAATTCAACGCAACAAATGATTTGCTAGTTAACCTCTTTCTGAAGTTTGATACACTGATTCGTGATTATAGTTCGACTGGAGCTACTGTCGAAGAAACATAGACATAGCGTGCCATTTGCTTTTAACGATGCCTGCGGAATACAACGTAGTGGTCACTGCAATCGAAACACTCTCAATGAAAGACTTGACGCTGAGCTTCGTGAAAAATAGGTTACTGCATGAAGAATCTAAGCGGAAGGGAGTCGTTGAGAAAAACAAAAATGATGAAACACCGCCTCCTACAGCTTTTCAGACTCAATGGTCAGACACCAGTAAAACAAGAAGTCAACAAGGAACTTCTTTCAACTTGTCACCATTGCGGCAAGCCTGGGCACAAAAGGGCTAATTGCAGAGTTAAGGTACCAAACAAGAACTCCGGAATCAGCAACTCTGTGGTCGTAGCTAACGTCAAAGAGGAAGATGGGTTTTGTTTTTTGCAGCGTCAAATGAAGCTGTCTCGTGGGCCCCTACCACCACAGCACAGCGCATCCCCAGGTTGCGGATAGGGGATATGGCCTTCAGGTATGAGGGGTAGCTGCGAATACAAAAAATAAGCAGTCGTGGACAGCCGGTGGGGAGCAGGTGATGGCGTGATGAACCATCCCTGTTTCTTCTTCTCTTACTATCAAATCTACTCATCAAGAATCAGCAACATTAATGGGCATGGGTCCCTTTGAAGTAAAATATTCCGGAGGTAAACTAGGTTCCCATTCGGATCTCCAGGCGGAACCTACTTTGAAGAGATTCATGCCGAAAGGAACTTTCAGGTTGAGAACATGGAACGTTAAAAGTTTGAACAGGCCAGGAACGTTCCAGACATTATTAGACGAATTAGATAGATACGATGTAGACATTACAGCTATTCAAGAAACTCGGTGACAGGAGGAGGGTAGCATAAAGAGGGGTAACCATACATTTTTCTATGGAGGTGCAGAAGCTCACAGTTTCGGAACAGGTTTCGCAGTACAGAGAAAAGTGCTTCACGCAATCAGAGATATAAGGTTCATTAGTGACCGACTATCAGTTATAGTGTTGTCCGGCAGGTGGAATAGACTAGTAGTAATTAATGTACACACACCAACTGAGGACACTGAAGAAGTTGTTAAAGACGGCTTTTATGAAGAACTAGATCAACTGTGGGATGAGTTCTCCTCGTATGATACAAAATTAATCATAGGGGATTTTAATGCAAAGGTAGGGAAGGAGGAAGCATTAAGGCATACAATTGGGAAAGAAAGTTTGCATAACATTTCGAATGATAATGGCACAAGGGTGGTTAATTTTGCTGTTTCAAAAGACATGATTCTTGAGAGCATATATTTCAAAAGGAAGGACATCCATAAAGCAACTTGGGTCTCTCCGGATGGACACACCCGAAACCAAATTGATCATGTTCTTGTAGATCAGAGATGGCACACTAGTATAGAAAATGTCAGGACTTTCAGGGGAGCAGACTGCGATTCTGATCATTTTCTTGCAGTTGCTAAAGTTCACCAACGGCTATCTACAGCAACATCAAGGTGTCACAATGCAGAACTTGTTAGGTTCGACACTGACAAGCTAAATGATGAAAACTTTAGAAGAAGGTACATGATAAAAAACTGAAATAGATTCGATGCTCTCAGGACACACAAAGATCAAGACGAGGATGTAAATAAACAGTGGATCACTGTGAGGAATAATATCAAAGAGGCAGTGAAAGTCACAATAGGTACAATTAAGAAGAACAGGAGGTAACCGTGGTTTGATGAGGAATGCAAGAAATTGGTAGAGGAAAGGAGAAAAGCGCGATTAGATTGGAACAGAATGGGAGACAGAAAGCGAGAGGATTTCTTGAACTTGAGAAGGGAAGTTGGCCATAGGCTACGGGCAAAGAAGGGGAATTATTTGAACAACCAAATTACAAAAATGGAAACAGACAGTAAAACAAAAACATTAGGGAACTTCACCTAGACATAAATGGGTATAGGAAGGGCTTCAAGGCTAGGACAAATGCACTTCGAGGGGATGCTGGGGGAATACTGACAGACCCCAGTGCTATATTAAGTAAATGGAAGTCGTATTTTGAGCATCTATTAAATGTACACCAGGAAGCAGGAAATGAGCAGGCGTACGAAATACATACAGCAGAGCCCCAGATGCCTGAGCCAACGTTAAAGGAAGCAAGAGAAGCAATCAACAAGTTAAAAAACCATAAAGCACCAGGATGAGATTGCATAACTGCAGAATTAGTTAAAAATGGGGCCAGAAATTGGTGGAAGTAGTTCACAAAGTGATAACTAAAGTATGGAACTCAGAGATGATACCTGAAGAGTGGCAGGAGTCGATTCTGATCCCAATTTGAACGAAAGGTGACAAATTATAGAGGGATATCGCTATTACCAGTATGTTCCAAAATTTTCTCGAATAATCTGCTAAGCAGGCTTACACCAAATGCAGATGAAATTGTGGGGGATTACCAAGCCGGCTTTCGGAGGAACAGATCAATTATAGACCAAATATTCACCCTGTGCCAAATTTTGGAATAGAAGTGGGAATACAATAAACCAATTCATAATCTTTTCATAGATTTTACAAAAGTATATGATTCAGTATTGCAGTCAAAATTGTACAGAATTCTTTTGGAACTTGGAATACCAAAGAAGAATGTTAGACTTATCGAAGCGAGTTTGAAAAACACAAAAGGTAGGGTGTGTGTGGGGAAATTGGAGTCAGAAGAATTTGTAATAAAGAACGGACTTAAGCAGAGAGATGCCCTGTCTCCACTACTTTTTAATTTAGTCCTAGAATATATTGTACAAATGGCAGCAGATAATTCATAGGGCGTGGAGTTAAATGAAAATATTAAGATGTTAGCGTATGCAGATGATCTAAATATCATTAGCGATAGGAAAGACTCTATAACAGCAAATGCAAATGCGTTAATCAAGGCTAGTGAAGATGGAGGTGTAAGGATAAGTGAAGACAAAACTAAATACCTGGTTACTACTAGAATGCCAACAGCAGTAGATCAGGAAATGTTAAGAGTTGTGCTGATCTACAGCATGAAGGCAAAATTAAAATTTCAGCAACATTCGGAATTATCTTTGGAACCACATTAATTTCTTGGTTTAACATTTCTGCCCAGAAGAATTATGTACAGTCCATTGGCTTTTCTAAAAATATGAAACACTTTAATATCTCCCTGTTTCACCTTTCTATCTAAATGATTTATGCACAATTAATTGGATTTTTTTAAAATGACTACTCCTTTTTTTGACTTTCGTTGTGGTTATGGTTCCCTCGTTCAATATTCGTTATGTTCATGAAACAAACAATACCATCCCACATTCTCGGGATTAGAACTTAATAATTAATTATTTCACGTTTCTGTCGACACGATCATGCATGATTCATGAGATTTTTTTAAAAATGACTACATGTTTTCTTTGACTTTCGTTATGCTAATGAAATACCCAATAACGTTCTTTGGATTAAAGCTTTATAATTAATTATTTCATGTTTCTGCCCACATGACTTATGGACGATTCAGGGGATTAAAAAAATAAATAACTGCAAGCGTTTCTTTTACTTTTGTTATGACATTCGTTCAGACATTCATTATGTTCAAAAAACACAATAACACCCAAAATTGTTAGAATTCCAGCTTAATAACTAATTCAGCTGGGCTGAACATACCACACAACTCCTGTAACTTCGTTTATACACATGTATTTACATTTAGCTTCCATGTTACCGTACAACCTTCGTGGTTGTTGTTGTTGTTGTGGTCTTCAGTCTTGAGACTGGTTTGATGCAGCTCTCCATGCTACTCTATCCTGTGCAAGCTTCTTCATTTCCCAGTACCTACTGCAACCTACATCCTTCTAAATCTGCTTAGTGTATTAATCTCTTGGTCTCCCTCTACGATTTTTACCCTCCACACCGCCCTCCAATGCTAAATTTGTGATCCCTTGATGCCTCAAAACATGTCCTACCAACCGATCCCTTCTTCTAGTCAAGTTGTGCCACAAACTTCTCTCCTCCCCAATCCTATTCAATACCTCCTCATTAGTTACGTGATCTACCCACCTAATCTTCAGCATTTTTCTGTAGCACCGCATTTCGAAAGCTTCTATCCTCTTCTTGTCTAAACTATTTATCGTCCATGTTTCACTTCCATACATGGCTACACTCCATACAAATACTTTCAGAAACGACTCCCTGACACTTAAATCTATATTCGATGTTAACAAATTTCTCTTCTTCAGAAACGATTTCCTTGCCATTGCCAGTCTACATTTCATATCCTCTCTACTTCGACCATCATCAGTTATTTCACTCCCTAAATAGCAAAACTCCTTTACTACTTTAAGTGTCTCATTTCCTAATCTAATTCCCTCAGCATCACCCGATTTAATTTGACTACATTCCATTACCTTCGTTTTGCTTTTGTTGATGTTCATCTTATATCCTCCTTTCAAGACACTGTCCATTCCGTTCAACTGCTCTTCCAAGTCCTTTGCTGTCTCTGACAGAATTACAATGTCATCGGCGAACCTCAAAGTTTTTATTTCTTCTCCATGGATTTTAATACCTACTCCGAATTTTTCTTTTGTTTCCTTTACTGCTTGCTCAATATACAGATTGAATACATCGGGGAGAGGCTACAACCCTGTCTCACTCCTTTCTCAACCACTGCTTCCCTTTCATGCCCCTCGACTCTTATAACTGCCATCTGGTTTCTGTACAAATTGTAAATAGCCTTTCGCTCCCTGTATTTTACCCCTGTCACCTTCAGAATTTGAAAGAGAGTATTCCAGTTAACGTTGTCAAAAGCTTTCTCTAAGTCTACAAATGCTAGAAACGTAGGTTTGTCTTTTCTTAATCTTTCTTCTAAGATAAGTCGTAAGGTTAGTATTGCCTCACATGTTCCAACATTTCTATGGAATCCAAACTGATCTTCCCCGAGATCCGCTTCTACCAGTTTTTCCATTCGTCTGTAAAGAATTCGCGTTAGTATTTTGCAGCTGTGACTTATTAAACTGATAGTTCGGTAATTTTCACATCTGTCAACTCCTGCTTTCTTTGGGATTGGAATTATTATATTCTTCTTGAAGTCTGAGGGTATTTCACCTGTCTCATACATCTTGCTCACCAGATGGTAGAGTTTTGTCAGGACTGGCTCTCCCAAGGCCATCAGTAGTTCTAATGGAATGTTGTCTACTCCCGGGGCCTTGTTTCGACTCAGGTCTTTCAGTGCTCTGTCAAACTCTTCACGCAGTATCTTATCTCCCATTTCATCTTCATCTACATCCTCTTCCATTTCCATAATATTGTCCTCAAGTACATCGCCCTTGCATAAACCCACCATATACTCCTTCCACCTTTCTGCCTTCCCTTCTTTGCTTAGAACTGGGTTTCCATCTGAGCTCTTGATATTCATACAAGTGGTTCTCTTCTCTCCAAAGATCTCTTTAATTTTCCTGTAGGCAGTATCTATCTTACCCCTAGTGAGACAAGCCTCTACATCCTTACATTTGTCCTCTAGCCAACCCCGCTTAGCCATTTTGCACTTCCTGTCGATCTCATTTTTGAGACGTTTGTATTCCTTTTTGCCTGCTTCATTTACTGCATTTTTATATTTTCTCCTTTCATCAATTAAATTCAATATTTCTTCTGTTACCCAAGGATTTCTATTAGCCCTCGTCTTTTTACCTACTTGATCCTCTGCTGCCTTCACTACTTCATCCCTCAGAGCTACCCATTCTTCTTCTACTGTATTTCTTTCCCCCATTCCTGTCAATTGTTCCCTTATGCTCTCCCTAAAACTCTGTACAACCTCTGGTTCTTTCAGTTTATCCAGGTCCCATCTCCTTAAATTCCCGCCTTTTTGCAGTTTCTTCAGTTTCAATCTGCAGTTCATAACCAAGAGATTGTGGTCAGAATCCACATCTGCCCCTGGAAATGTCTTACAATTTAAAACCTGGTTCCTAAATCTCTGTCTTACCATTATATAATCTATCTGATACCTTTTAGTATCTCCAGGATTCTTCCAGGTATACAACCTTCTTTTATGATTCTTGAACCAAGTGTTAGCTATGATTAAGTTATGCTCTGTGCAAAATTCTACAAGGCGGCTTCCTCTTTCATTTCTTCCCCCCAATCCATATTCACCTACTATGTTTCCTTCTCTCCCTTTTCCTACTGACGAATTCCAGTCACCCATGACTATTAAATTTTCGTCTCCCTTCACTACCTGAATAATTTCTTTTATCTCATCATACATTTCATCAATTTCTTCATCATCTGCAGAGCTAGTTGGCATATAAACTTGTACTACTGTAGTAGGTATGGGCTTTGTGTCTATCTTGGCCACAATAATGCGTTCACTATGCTGTTTGTAGTAGCTAACCCGCACTCCTATTTTTTTATTCATTATTAAACCTACTCCTGCATTACCCCTATTTGATTTTGTATTTATAACCCTGTAATCACCTGACCAGAAGTCTTGTTCCTCCTGCCACCGAACTTCACTAATTCCCACTATATCTAACTTTAACCTATCCATTTCCCGTTTTAAATTTTCTAACCTACCTGCCCGATTAAGGGATCTGACATTCCACGCCTCGATCCGTAGAATGCCAGTTTTCTTTCGCTTGATAACGACGTCCTCTTGAGTAGTCCCCGCCCGGAGATCCGAATGAGGGACTATTTTACCTCCGGAATATTTTACCCAAGAGAACGCCATCATCATTTAATCATACAGTAAAGCTGCATGTCCTCGGGAAAAATTACTGCTGTAGTTTCCTCTTGCTTTCAGCCGTTCACAGAACCAGAGCAGCAAGGCCGTTTTGGTTAATGTTACAAGGCCAGATCAGTCAAACATCCAGACTGTTGCCCCTGCAACTACTGAAAAGGCTGCTGCCCCTCTTCAGGAACCACATGTTTGTCTGGCCTCTCAACAGATACCCCTCCGTTGTGGTTGCACCAACGGTACGGCCATGTGTATCGCTGAGGCACGCAAGCCTCCCCACCAACGGCAAGGACCATGGTTCATGGCGGGACCTTCTTGGTACAACTGCAAAAATCGATATACGTACTCATGAAGTCGATTTAGGTTTATTTACGTCACGATGACGTACCGTTACATCTAGTGATGGGCTAAACTGCGATTTTCCGATATCAGTGATTTCTGTGAATGCTACTTTTCAGTATCTGTTATTCTTAACTGTGATTTGTCGCAGTTAAGAGTCGCAGTTAAGGAACATAGGTCGTGTATCCCTCCACCACTGCTATTTCTGCGATTTCTGCTACTTCCGCGACTTCTGCTACTTCTGCGATTTCTGTGATTTCTGCGACTTACCACCGTATGAAAAAGTTACATCTGTCAACACAGAAAATTGCATCTCAACAAACCTGTCATTGGCGAGTATGCTTTACGTTTTTTCTTCCGTTGGCTTTAATTTTGTAATAAAGAAACAACTGTGAAAATATTAATAGTGTAATTAATATGTAAGTACAATTATATTGCTAGTAATTAATGACAGCAAAAATTGTTTAATAATCCTTGTGTTTTTGCAGACACAGTTCTGACTCTGATTACTGGTTGCTGTACGTATCTATCCACATCAATGCTGTTGAGAGAGACTCATGAAGATTCAAGACAGCTCTTAGAGGATTTGCAGTTTAAAAGTGAAATAATTGTGAAATAAGTGTGTGAATGATTAAACTGTGTTTTATTGAAGTTGTGCGATTTTAAAGGAATAATAAATGTCAAATACAGTGAGTGAATAATAAAAATCTCATTTTCCACATGTTTAAGCCGTCCTATACCCATAATTTTCCGCCACTTACTTATTGGTAAACACTTGTTGGAGAGTGACATGCCGCCCCTCCCCCCCTTTCTTCACAATCTTGGTGTGACACTGACCTGTAACATATCCCAAAGTCTACAATATGCATTTTGAGGCTGTTGATATGAAAGTGGGAAGTACAGATCTTCCAGTTAAATCAGGAATAGCTTAAGTGCATTACTTGAAAGTAACACAGGAAAAGCTTACTTATGTAGGTGGTAGTAGTGTCGGCAAAAAGTTCTTGTGTGTGAAGTTGCCATGTAGAACACCAGGTGTAAAACTTTTCTCCCGAGTCTTGAACTGTGTCGAAACAAAAGTGAGGCATTCATATGACTGTTTTCATTTCTCTACACTTATACAGATGTCTGAGTTCTGCTGTGTTAACGTTGCAAAGTCCTGTAGGCATGTGGATTATTAACCAAAACTGTCATATTGGAAGCAGAATTAAACACATTTGTTACGTTACTTGATATTTTCAGGAGAAAAAGGCGTTGTTGCTTCTTATTAATATAATACATTCAGAGTCACAGCAGTATTTGACCAACCATAACTGATGCTGAATGTGCATGTCGTCATATAATATGAAGGGCTTATTTCAATAGTGGTATAAGTCCATTACCTCCACTTTTCTGTCTATAATGCTTCTGAAATTAGTGATCCAAACAAACATAAATAAAGGTTCATCTCTAGCAAGAAGCCATATGCTTGAATATTTCTGGTATCTCAACTGCAGATTTTTCAGCGCTCATTTAACTTTACGACTCTGTATCTCAAAATGAACAAAAATGGACTTGTACCACTATTGAAATAAGCCCTTCATATGCACACACAGCACATCGATCTCGTGAGGCACAAGGCTCTCATAACGAAGTACGTACGTCGGTCAACAGATGACACTAGGAAAAGTATGTCAACTGCGCTTTTTAGTTGCTACTTGCGACTCTTAGTTGCGATTTGTCACAGAAATCGCAGTTTGACTCGGTAGCGAATAGCGTAGTATGAACTTTGCTCAACAGATGGCAGTGCTAACTGCGCTTTTTAGTTGCTACTTGCGACTCTTAGTTGCGACTTGTCACGGAAATCGCAGTTGGACTCGATAGTGTATCGCAGAGATGGGCGTAGTACGAACTTTGTCCCACAGATGGCACTGTTAACCGCGCTTTCTAGTTGCTACTTGCGACTCTTAGTTGTGACTTGTCACGGAAATCGCAGTTAGACTCGATACCGTATCGCACAGATGGTCGTAGTACGAACTTTGGCCAACAGATGGCACTGTTAACTGCGCTTTTTAGTTGCTACATGCGGCTCTTAGTTGCGACTTGTCACTGAAATCGCAGAAAGCAGTGCTAAATTCGACCAATAGATGGCTCACGTCTTTGAATGTGAAATACTACTTGCGACTGCTAACTGTGACTGAAATCGCAGTTAGATTCTGTGAAGTTGCTACTGTGATATCTGTGACTTCTCAGTCACTGTGATTTCTAACAGATACGCGATTTCCTGCCCACCAATTCTATGTTCCTTGCCCACCACTAGTTACATCACTATGACGTAGGGCTTTCCTCACCTAGCATGAGATGAATGCTACCCATAACCATGACCTAACAAAAATTTAACGAAACAAAGGATGTATAGGGTCTCTTGTTCAGCAATGAACGATAACGCCGTCTATCATATCCTTGTCCCTAGAAACCTGTAAGGTGCTGTGACGTGACATGAAGGCCTGTGCGAATGCCGCTATTTGAAATGCATTATGACATGATGTGATAGCCAGTGAGAATTGGGCTTTGTAGAGAAAACTCAACTCTACCTAATTTTTAGTATTGAAATATTTGCAACATAAGAATAGTACCTTCGGATTTTTACATAAAAGTTCTTAAAGAAAGTTTGACTTTTGTGAGTTTTGTATTTTCATAATCTCATCACTCGAAAGCAAAATCTCAGCTCACAGTGACTATGACAACACAGTCATGACATGATGTATTCACACTGTACATCACATCACGCCATTTTGCTTAAACCAGGAACAGAAGCATGAAACTGAGGTTATAATTTGCCATCCTCTATACAAAATGTCAGAGAGTAGTATTGGAATTGAGGAACTAACAACGATAAAGTTTGTTAATGGCCGAACTTTATGACACATGTTTCTGATAACTTTTGTAATTAAGTGCTAAGAAGTGAAGCAATATTTCCAAAAATCGGCATCTTCTAGCGAAAGTATATAATATAAGAAGATCAAACAATATTTCAAAGCAAATAAACAGACCTCTTGTCTGAAACAACAATCAATGAAAAAAACATTCAAGTGATCATGAAACATTTGCAATTTGCCACGAAAACAAAGAACAACAATAAAAAAGATTAAGAAGACAAGTATGAAATCCACTATTATAACACAAGTGAGAGCAACGAAAATAGGTTAACTTCCGCAGTTACCAGACTTCCCAAAAACCTTGATATGAGGTGCATGTTATCTCAGATATAGAGCCTTTGGCAGATGTAGAAGTAACTTCACTTATACCCCAGGAATGTGTGTTGGGACCATTGCTGCACATGTTGTATATTAATGATCTTGCAGACAATATTAATAGCGACCTGAGGCTTTTTTAAGATGATGCAGTTTTCTGTAATGAAGTACTATCTGAAAGACGCTGCATAAATATTCGGTCAGGTCTTGATAAGATTTCAAAGTGATGCTAAGATTGGTAACGTGCTTCACAAAATGAAAAAAAAAAAACGTAGTATCGTATGACTAGAATATCAGTGAGTCAATGTTGGAATCGGCCAACTCATACAAATAACTGGGTGTATTACTTTGTAGGGATGTGAAATAGAATCATCAGATAGATCAGTTGTGGGTAAAGCAGGTGGTAGACTTTGGTTTATTGGTAGAATAGTGGGGAGGTGCAATCAGTCTACAAAGGAGATTGCTTACAAATCACTCATGCACCCCATCCTATAATCTTGCTCTAGTGGGTGGGACCTGTGCCAGATAGGACTAACAAGAGATAATGAATGTGTACAGAGAAGGGCAGCACGGATGGACACATGTTTGTTTGAGCCATGGGAGAGTGTCACAGAGCTACTGAAAGAACTGAACTGGAAGGCTTTTGAAATTAGACATATACTATACCAAGAAAGTCTAATAACAAACTTTCAAGGACCTCCTTTAAATGGTGACTCTAGGGATATACTACAATCCCTTAAGCTTCGCTCATACAGGGATCGTTAGGGTAAGATTAGAATATTATTGCACACACAGAGGCATTCAAACAATCATTTTCCATGTGCTCTATATGAGAATGGAATGGGAAGCAACGCTAGTAACTGCCACAATGGGATGTACCCTCTACCATGCCCATCACTGTGGCTTGTAGAGTATAGATGTAGACGCGACACTCCATTGACATCCTGTAAGAATGCTGCCATTTGGAATGGATTGTGGAATGTTTTAACATGTCATGAAGTGAGGGACAGTGTCAGTTTGCCTTAAGGTTGGTATAAATGTTTGAAATGTTAAGAGATTGCAGGGCACTCTCAGTTCTGATTCGGTGTAGGGAATACGATCTACTGCGA
Source organism: Schistocerca piceifrons (assembly GCF_021461385.2). NCBI lineage: Eukaryota > Metazoa > Arthropoda > Insecta > Orthoptera > Acrididae > Schistocerca > Schistocerca piceifrons. The sequence continues at coordinate 366,004,596 of NC_060138.1, read as the reverse complement.
TTTGACTTCATGCATTATGATGAAATGGTAGGCAGCAGTTTATGGTCTTGTTTGCGTGCTCTAGGAAAGAAATACGGTAAGCTTTATCTACGTTCAAAGGAACAGGGTACTGACTTAAACGACTGTGGTAAAAGCACGGCGTTGGTGGGCCGACAAAGCGCGCTTTTTCTGGGGAACGATGGGGAGACATTTCCAGACGGCCGCGTCCAGCGGTTGCATGGTCAAAACACATTAGCTTGGCGCCAGACAGGGGGCAGACATCCAGGTATACGGCCTAGTGCCAAAAAGTCGCCAACAGCGCATTATAGGCCGGGAATGAAGCAGTGGATGGACCCTTGTTAGAGAGCAAGCCGCCAAAAGAAATGTAAACGTTCTGCAAATGTATGTGGGACAGGGAAACTGGCGTCCAGACTCTGTTTCAAAAGTTGTTTGTGAGAGCACCACACTTAGAACGCAACACTGATGTGCCATGGGACCACACGGACTTCAGTATTGTCCCATTGTCCTACTTGGTCTGAGAACTGCATTCAAATCAGACATTGAGCCTTCACCAGCAGAGCTTGTATATGGAGAGTCGCTGCGTCTACCAGGTGGATACGTTGACACCACAAAGATATGCAATAACAACCAACGATAATTCCTAAGTACTTTATGTGGGACTGTGTACCACATGAAACCAGTGAAAGCCCTAGGCATGGACAGCACACAATGTTCAAGCATAAGGATATGGACACATGCATGCATGTTATCTTTCACATGGACTCTGTCAAACCACAACTGCAACCTCCCTACAATGGACTACACCATTTGCTGCGGACGAATTTTCATACCATGGACATTCACATTAATGGCAAAGAAGCTATAGTTTCAATTAATAGAGTTAAGCCGGCGTATCAATGAATACAGTTAAGCCGGCCTACATGTTCAAAGAGGTGCCGACTACACTGCCGAAGATTTTGAGAGAGAAGAAGGAAGGGACTACAATCCTGCCTCCCATTCCACCACCAACTCAACCACATCAAGATGAAGCAAAATGCACAGCTCACCCAGGAAGACATTTTCATTTTCCAGCCAGGTACAGAGAAGAGTTACCACACTTCACTCTCGCAAAAGGGGCTCGTGTAACTACTAATACACGTTGACACTGCAGTTGATGCGTGCAATAGTCATTCGCATCAAAGTTCGCGTGTGAGTGTGAAATGAAGACAGAAGAATGGCGTCCTTATGCCAAGCATTTTTGCCACTAGTAGTGCAGAAATTCACCTGCAGTGACACGTCACATTTGCTCTTAGAACAACAGAGCTTTTTTTTTTTTTTTTGTAGAATTTCTGTGACTCTTATTGTTATAGTAATACTTGCACACAACTGTAAAAGTGTAAAGTTAATAAATCTGTTTGAAGTTCCATCTCATCTATGATTGTATGGAAGTTCAAGTACAGAAATTTCAATGTCTAGCCATATTACTTGCACTGCACAATCAAATTCGCAACACTCAAGTTATGTTTCAACATCAATATCACCGTCAGAACACAAAAGTTTACATTTAAATCATAAATTAATTGTAGAATCAATGCACGAGTTCTTATTTTCAAAAACAGGCACACTTGATGTTTATCAAATACAGCACTATCTGCCAGATTTTCCCCTAGAAAATTGATTTTATATGAAGCACCGTTTTTAAGATATTTAGTTGTCTCAAGTATAAGAAACACCCTGTATATTACTAGTAATGCAACAGCTTTTTACATTTGACAGTTCCTTCCAGAAAAAAAAGTCTTTTTATATGTTTATGATTTACTAGTTGCCCACACTGAAAATATATTGGGGGGAAGGGGGGGGGGTTACCCAGAGTTCTCCAGATGCCAGTATTTCTTGGGGCATAAACAGGATCCTCACACTGTGTTGTAGGAGTGTAAATTCAGCCAGGACTTAACTGTTTCATCATTTTTGATGGATCTGGATGGCAAGAGTCTGGAGCCAGTATCTGTTCCTCTTTCTCTCTTATGATTCTCTCATTCAAACTTCTTGCATCCAATTCTTTTTTGATGCATCATCTCAATGTTATGACACCATTTTATGGAGTCTCCTTCAGTAGTTCTTGGTACATGTGTCTTCAGCAACATTCTTCATAAGATGTGCAGCTTCCTTTCCTCCTTCATCTTAGCGCCGACTATTTTACACAGCTCTCAGAAGTCTTGAATGTATAAGGGGCAATCAAATGAAAAGGAGACAGACAGAAAAAAAGTAAACAGACAGTTTATTATTTCATTAGTAATTACCTTAGCTATTAACACATTGGTCCGCCCCCGGTAGGTGAGTGGTCAGTGCGACAGACCGTCAATCCTAAGGGCCTGGGTTCGATTCCTGGCTGGGTCGGAGATTTTCTCCGCTCAGGGACTGGGTGTTGTGTTGTCCTAATCATCATCATTTCATCCCCATTGACGCGCAAGTTGCCGAAGTGGTGTCAGGCGGGCAGTCTACCCGACGGGAGGCCCTCGTCACACGACATTATTATTATTAACACATTTACCCCACTGTGAGACAAGATGGTCATTGCCTGCATGAAGAAATGTTTGTGGTTACCTGTGGAACCATGATTGTACCTATGCATGCAAGCCAATTGACAATCATGAATGTCTTTCTTAAGGATTCGAAAAATATGGAAGTCACAGGGAAAGAGAAGAATAGAGTATTGAGGATATGCAATGGCATCCCCCCAAAATTTCTGCAGTAGTTGAAACAGCCTTAGTGATACATGGGTCTGCCCACATGTTGCCAAGGTTGTTTCGAGTTTGCAGCAGAAGTTCTGCTCAGAAGCCCTTACACATCCTCCATACTGTACTGATGCCTCCACATGTGATTTCCATACTGTGTCATGGTTCCATAGGCAACAACAAACATTTTTCTATGATCAAGTCTTGGCCACCTTGTCCCACAGTAGGATTAATGCATTAACAGTTATGGCAATTATATTTGAATACTAAAAACTTTACTTACTTTTTTTCATCCGTCTTGTTTTCATTCGATTGCCCCTTACATAATTTTGTAGTTATACCATGATTCTGCAATCTGAATTTTAATTTTTCTCAGTCTGGCATTTCTGTAATTGTGTATCTCCACAACACTTCTGCAATTCCCTCTGGGATACCACTCAGCTTGTCAGTTTTTCCTCATCGTTTCCATCCCACTGATTGGTAGTCCCTTCCAAGGAGACAAATACATTAGCGAAGCATACTGTGTAGCCCCAGTTGCTTAATTTGGCAATACATTTGTACCCCTTCAGCCACTTGTTTGAGTCTTTACCATTGCCTCCAGAGAACATTACTGGATGTCTCACACATTGGCAAACTTTTGGCATTGTTTGAGTTATCTCCTCTTCTTCAGTCTCTGACATAAATTTCTAGAACACTGGTTCTCAATACATATAGAAGGCACTAAAATTGAATATTCAAATTAAAATTTACAGAGAAAGTGTGCTGAACTCATGACCCATTATGTGAGAGTTCAACACTCTATCTGCTACACCATACTTAGGACCAGTTCGAGAAAATTTTTCCACCTATGGACTTATCAGCTGCAGTCCCCCATTTTTCCTCCTGAACTTCCACCAGTGTCAGTTTCCGCTACTAATTGTGATACACACAGTATATAAATTTTGTAATTAGGTGACACTCAGGGCCATAAACCAGCCCTGACTATATTAATACTTGCTCTTGTCTTGATCTGAGACAATAGTATTATTCCTTCCTCAGTTTTCCATTGTTTGATTTCGTTATTCTTGTACCTTATAATGCCCCACTTACTCCACAGTGATAACTGATTTCTTTCAGCAGGTGTATAGGGACTGGTAGCAGAGGTTGGCACCTGTCAGCTTCATTAACAGTACACCTGCCACTAGTAACTGACCATTGCACAGTCTTCCAAAATCCTACACTTAAGATCACATCACACATTAGCTTATATAAACATAACATGTCTCATGGACCATAGCTTAATATTTTGTAGGAGGCAGAGATGTGCTCCTAAATACGTCACAGATTAAATCCTGGAAAATGTCTGTTTACCCAGAATACATGCTTCTGCATTTAAGCTATTTTTATATAAGATCATCTGTAAACTATTCACGTTCAAATAGGAATAGCGTAGTGCTTATAGCTTTATATTGACAATTTCTATTCTATAGCATTAAGGATCACCCTACTATGAATCTATGGAATAAAATGGATACCTATCTGTTTATCTGATGAATATATATAACTATCTGAAATAAGCCGTAACGTCACTTGCTGAACAGTGTCAAAATGAAAATTCACTTGAACAACAGATAAAATGCCAGAGACAGAATGGTTAGTCAATACTTACCTCGAAGTGGCCAAATTCCAGTACAGCTGACAGATAAATTTAAAAGTGAAACAACTATTCCTAGTTGCCAAAACTACTAATTCTATCCACAAGGAGGATAGAGAGATAGATTGGGTAAGAGGTCATTATGAGCTCTATGTATATTTTGTCAGAATATGATGGATTGTTGTATTATAATAATAATAAAAAAATAAAAATGATGATATAATTAAAAATGGAAAAACTGAGGAATAGTACATTTGCATTATTGGGTAAGAGGTCACTGTGAGCTCTATGTATATTTTGTCAGAATATGGTGGACAGTTGTGTTATAGTAATAACAAAAAAACAAAAATGATGGTATAGTTAAAAATGGAAAAAACTGAAGGATAGTACATTTGTATTATTAGTAAATATTCTGTGTGTACAAAATTGTGCTATTCTTCATTCACTTTACCTTGTATCGCTTCTCTCTCTCAATTCTCCCTACTTGGCACCTCCTCACAGCAATAAAAATACTTAATACTGTTATTAAGTCTTCTCTTATTCAGAATCACATGTAATACAAAACACTTGTAGCACATCATACTTCGAGCAGTACATCTTAACCATCCTTCTACATACGAGAGAGTGAAACAAAATCTTGTACAAAGAAAAGTGAATGATGTTTTTTGTTCATTTGTCTGCACCTTGCTGTGTATTCATAATTAATGTTTGTGCCCACGCTTATGGTCAGTCCTTGCTTCTGGCATTATTGCTATTTCATTTTTTTAAAATAAATTTTAATTTTACTGTATCCAGGGCGTCTTTCACCATGTACCTACACACAGTGTATTAATCAGGCACTGTGAGATTAGTTTCATTTAGGAGTAAAGATATATTGTCTAGGCAACATATGTTTTCTGTCATAATGACATGATGCTGTCATCAACTAGCATGCAGCCAATGATGACATCAGCCACCCAGCAACTTTTCTGGCAGCCTGGGAGGAGCAATACACTAGTAGTAGGGCTAGCCAGATGGCAGCAATACTAAACAGAACAGTTCGCCAGCCATGCCAAATCACCTGGGATGCAGTCTCTGTATCACAGAGCAGGTGCATGCACACCTAGATACAGCACCGTACTTTTCCAGTGGCATGCACGGCTTCAGGTAGGCTATGTGGACCTGTGGAGAGCTTGTACTTCCTCTCAGGCACAATACTGATAAATGACCACAACTCTGTGTGAGCAACACAACACTTGCTGACTGCAGTACACCACAAACAACATTGATGTCTATTTACTAATGAACACTGCTGCAGGAAATGATTCCTGGGACATCAGAGGTCCACTGGTGTACCATAGATTGATGTATTTCCTGCCAGATATTCATGCATTCAGCACTTGTGCATATCATCTCAGGAATACCTTTGTAATACAGTGAGGCATGCACACCACAGTGGCTTGACATGAAGTGTTTAAAGGTTCTGGTTAATTGCTATAACTGAATTAACAACTTCACAAATGATCTGTCACCTTGATGTTGTCCATGAGCTTTTACTTTGAGTGCTTTCTTGTGGTTACCTTCTCATAGTTCCTTGATACTGTGTACCTGCTATGCAGTGCCACCAACACTCACCATGTGACTTTGTTTCCATTTGTAGGGGGTAGAGGGCTGTGAAGAGAGTTCTATAATCTTCAAGCTATGAAATGGCATAACTGACTTTTAAAGAACTCTTCTATATTTTGTTCCCCATATGAAACATTTATATACATTGAGTGAATAGATCTCATATTAACTAGAACAACATTTTTGAAGGTTATCTCATAATGTCACAAAAGCAACAGGCATTTCCCTTTTTTTTTTTCATTCAACTATTCATTAATGTTGTAGTCAGCACTTCTTGCCAGTGGCAGATCAGGGGCCAAAATTCTGAGGATGCCAGGAAGTATACTAGAAAATCCCCTTTCCTTCCCTTTTAATGTACTCATACCCAGCACTCCTAGCGATAGCCACCACTATTACCATTACTGCTAAAACGACAATGACGACTAGTGCTAGTGTAACTACTGCTAATAATAATAATAATAATAATAATAATAATAATAATAATAATAATAATAATAATAATGAGACACACTTTTATTTACAAACGAACTGGAATTTGAGTGTTGTTGCTTGTAAAAGAAGTTAACTCGATGATCCTTATTCTTCACAAATTTTTCAATGGCATCATCATACCATGTGTCTCGGCTTTCAAACATTTGCAGTACTGGTTGTCAGTTGAGGCACCAGCAAGAGCCAAGGGTGCTCATACCTGTGGGAAAGGGAGGGCTGCACCTCTGCACTCCAGCACCACACCTCGCTCTCAAGGAAAGGAAAAAAATATAGTATAATCAGGTGTTTTTCTTTCAAGAAAATGATTAAAATTCAGTATTATGCAGATTTTTAATAAGGTCAGGACTGGGACTTTTTGATGTCTACTCATAAGTCATCATTCATCTTCCATATTTTAAAAACACTTCAGTACTTCACGCTTCCAGTCTCCCCCCCCCCCCCCCCCCCCCCCCCCCCCCCCCCCCCCTTACAAATTATCGTATGGGCACCCTAGGCAAGAACTGATAAGTGATCCTGGCCCGTACTGTTTGTTGAAAATGTTTTTACATGTTCAAGACAGGAAAACTCCTTTCAACTGAAATACGTGTTGCAGGAATGGTAGCAGTTAGGCAAAATAACTTGAAAGCTTTTGAAAGAATTTGTCTGTTTGATTTTCATCCACGCTTTGGTTACATGTCCCAAACTGACAGAGTGAAACGTTTATTTATGCTGATATGAAAATTCAGTCTGCAATTCTACAACCAACTGTGAGTGACAGAAAGATGCATCATAAGTTTATAATAATGAATCCACACCATCTACAGGGAAATTCTGAGCATAACTGGTGAACTGAGTAGTATCACCTAATTTAAGGAAGAGCAGTTTATCACAACATGAAAATCTTGTTAGCAGTTGTGTTACACTTTCATCCAATACATCAAAGAACACCTGTTTGTATTCTGATATCAGAGGATTGCCAATGTATTCATCCATCATTTCAGTCCTGTTCATGGAAATTTCAGGTTGTGAATTAGTTGAGCATGTCACAGAATTTAAAAAGTTGATCAATGTATCTCCATTTATTAAGTTTCTCATGCGAGGTATGTATTTGGAGACATCATTGTTGCAAAACAGTGCATCATTCTTTTTTCTGAAGAACGTTGCAAAGCAGTTAAGTCTTTAGAAATATGCTTTGAAAAACAGAGAGCAGAAAAAAATCTGTCTGTATCGTGATATACTGAAATTTTGAACATTCACACGCGCTGTGATAAACTTGTAGCATAATCGTCAATTCTAGACGTAAACTTAACTGTGCTATTTTAAAATTTTTGGGAACAGTAGGCCTATTCTCATTCAAAACAGTCATTCTCTAATTTCATTGCACAATTACATGAGGAGAAGGTTATTTTGAGAATTTTTGGATGCATGTAAAACTATATTTTCTTAAGTTACTGGTATGAGTGTTTTGAATATGTAATTTTGTCACAGCAAATCAGCATTTGTGGTTCACACTTCAACCGAAGAATAGAGTACCCCTGAATTTCATTGTATATCAACGCAGATAAATGTGTGTTTGAGAAATTTTGGATGCGGCCTTTGTCCTATGCATAATCTAGCAGCAATTTGTAGTGAATTAGCATTTGTGATTTAGTTACTGTAGCTGATTTTCTAACATATTACATCTAGTTTTCCCATAAAGAGGAGTAACCCAACATATTACCTGCATTTATTGTAAATTGACCCTAATTTTGAGTTTGCTTACAACTATAGTTAGCCTCAAAATGTTTTAGGAAACTATTAATTTTTGCCATAGGTTTTTGCGTTGCCTTAAAATAAATCTTATTTTGTGTATTTGCTTCAGTTCTTGTGGGAATGAGTAACTTTTTAGCTCAACAGATTAAAAGACGATCAGTGGGTTAATTAAAATTTATTTCTTCACTGCCTTCTAATGTATTGCACCAGCAAAATGGAGCCTTACTGTGAATGCTGTTCTCGAACAGGAGATGAGTTGGTTGATGTTCGTAAACTGTTGGAAATTGCCCTGACTACTTTCAAATGATTGGCAGCTGCGGCAAATCAGTGTGTTGGAAGAGCTCCTGGGAATCATGTACCTGTGATACCTGTAGCAGAGGTACCTCAAGTACTATCTTCTCCTGCGGATCCTGTCTCCTCTGCAGAAAGTACAGGGTCTGTCATTACTCATTCCCTTGATTGCAAGTGGCATGCCAGTGGCAGATATAGGTCTCCTGTATAGGGTAGATGGAGGCCATGAAGGACTCTGGGGATTGTACTGATCCCACTAACCAACAAGTTTGAGGTGCTACCTTTCACTGAAACTGAAACCAAAACCACGCCAATAGGACACACTGCTCTTGTTTTGGGGAAAACCGTTTTGTCTGGTGTCAGGAGGAGGCAAACACAAAAGGGTGGGGTCTATTGATTATTTGCAGTTCAGACACATGGAAAATGATAGTACCTATTAGGGAAATGGCAGCAAGGGACAGGAAAGAAAACCAGGTGCACTCTGAGTGTATGCCTGGGAGCCTCATTAAACTGTTGAAAAGTCTATTCGAGCAGCCATTGGCGGAACAGGGTGCAACCAACTGCAGATTGTGGTGCATGTTGAAACAAGTGATGCCTGTCATCTAGGCTCTGAGATAATTCTTGGGACATTCCAGTGACTGGCAGAGAAGGCTGAGAAGACCAAACTTGTGCACTGAGTTTCAACAAACCTCACAATCTGAGGGATTGTCTCCAGAACTGATCATGGACCTTTGGTTCTGAGTTGAGTGGAAGGACTGAACCAGAGACTTAGAAGAGTCTGTCACAAGATAGGCTGTGGCATCTGGACTTGAAGGTCTGTAACAATGTCGGCTGTGGCATCCTGGACTTGCACCATAGGGCAGAGAACTGTAGGATCTCCCTAAATAGGTCACATGCTGCTACTCGGATACCTGACTGTGTTCAGGGTGCACACAGGGGTATTCTAGATTAGACAACTCTCTATCCAACCCAGATAATGATAGCTGTAGGAAACCCAAAGTATCAGTGTAAGCTCAAAATAAATACTTCCCACATGTGGGAGTATTAAAATCCAAATGGTAAACTGCTGAAGCATTCGTAACAAAGTGCCATAGTTTGAAATGCTCATGAAAAGCAGCGAAGCCCACACAATATCAGGAACAGAAAGTTTGTTGACACCTGAAATTGATGGCTGTGAGGTTTTTGGGGAAAACTTAAGTGTATATCGAAAGGATAGCCAAAGGCGAAGAGGAGAAGGTATATTTGTTGTAGTAGACAAGAAACTCAAATCCAATGAGATAGAAATTGAAGCTGCATGTGAGATTGTTTGGGTAAGACTCAGTATCAGATGGGGGGGGGGGGGGGGGGGGATAAAATGACAACTGGATCTTGTCTCCTGATGGAACCAACAATGTTACAAAAACTCTCAGTTCACTTGTATGTAAGTTCCACAATCATACTGTAATCAACGGTAGAGACTTTAAACATCCAACAATTGGGAAAATCACAATTTTGTTAGTGGTCATTGTAATAGGACATACTGTGAAACATTACAAAATGCCTTCTCTGAGAACTACCTAGAACAGATAGTGCAGAACTTCACTCATGATGGAAATATATTGGATACAATGGCAACAAATAGACATGACCTGTAACATGATGCAGTTGTGGCAACAATGATTATCACAGTACAAAGAGTAATTAAAATAAGCAGACAGATATATATGTTCAGTAAACTAGATAAAAAATCAGTAGTGTCATATCTCAACAAGGAACTTGAAACTTTCAGCAAAGGCCAAGATCATGAATGAGAACTATGGCTCAAGTTCTAAAGAATAGTTGACCATGCACTGTATAGATATGTACCCAGTAGAACAGTTCATAATTGGAGGGAACCACCATGGTATGCAGTCACTGTAAAGAAACTTCTAAAGAAATAAAGATTACTGCATAATAGGTGTAAAACAAAGTGTAGTGCTATGGATAGAGAGATGCTGAATGAAACATGTTTGGCTGTCAAGAGAGCAATGTGTGATGCCTTCAATGACTACTGTAGCAGAATATTGTCAAATGATCTTTCATAGACCCCAAAGAAATACTGGTCATATGTGAAGGCAGTTAGTGACACCAAAGTTAGTGTCCAGTCCCTAGCGAATGAGACAGGAACTGAAATTGAGGGTAGTAAAGCAAAAGCTGAAATGCTTAACTCCATTTTCAAATGTTCCTTTAAAAAGGAAAATCCAGGAGAACTGCCCTAATTTAATCCTTGTACCATTGAAAATGTGAATGAAATAAGTATTAGTGTCAGTGGTGTTGAGAAACAGCTGAAACTGTTAAAGCTGAACAAAGATCCAAATTCTATACTAAATTTGTGACTGAGTTAGTGTCTCTTCAAACTATAATATACTGCAGATCCCTCGAAAACCATGCCCAGGTCTTGGAAAAGGCAGAGCTCACACCCGTATACAAGAAGAGTAGCAGAACTGATCCACAAAAGTACCATTCAACATCCTTGACATTGATTTGTTGTAGAATCTTAGAACATATTCTGAGCTCAAACATAATGAGGTATCTTGTACAGAATGACTTCCTCAGTGCCAACCAGCATGGATTTCAAAAACATCGATCTTGTGAAACCCGACACACGACATACTGAAAGCTTTGGATCAAGGCAATCAGATAGATGCAATATTTGTTGATTTCCAAAAAGCATTTGACTCAGTACAACACCTATGTTTACTGTCAAAAGTATGATCCCATGGGGTATCAAGTAAAATTTGTGACTGGACTGAAGACTTTTTGGCAGGGGGGACACAGCATGTTATCTTGGATGGAGAGACATCATCAGATGTATTAGTAACTTTAGGTATGCCCCAAGGAAGTGTTTTGGGACCCTTGCTGTTCATGTTATATATTAATGACCTTGCAACCAATATTAATAGTGCATCAGGCTTTTTGCAGATGATGTAGTTATCTATAACAAAGTACTGTCTGAAACAATCAGAATTTGGTAAGATTTCAAAGTGGTGCAAAGAATGGCAGCCTGCTTTAAATGTTCAGATATGTAAAATGGTGCATTTCACAAAATGAAAAAATGCAGCATCCCATATCAGTGAGTCACTGTCAAAATTGGTCAACTCATACCAGTACCTGTATACACTTTGTAGGGATACAAAATGGAATGATCACATAGGTTCAGTCATGTGTAAAGCAGGTAGTGGACTTCAGTTTATTGGTGGGAGCCTGGGAGAGTGCAATTGTCTACAAAGGAGATTGCTTACAAATCACTCGTGCAACTGGCTCCAGAATATTGCTCAAGTGTGTGGGATCCGTACCAGATAGGACTAACAAGTGATATTGGGCGTAAACAGAGAAAGGCAGCATGAATGGTCACAGGATTTTTAATCTGTGGGAGAGTGTCTCAGAGATACTACGAGTACTGAACTAGAAGACTTATGAAGATAGACATAAACTATGCTGAGAAAGTCTGTGTTTTAAGAACGAGCTTTAAGTGATCACTCTAGGGATATACTACAGCCCCCTACATATCGCTCACACAGGGATCATGAGGATAAATACTGCATGCACAGAGGCATTCAAATAATCATTCTTCTCACACTCCATATGTGAATGGAACAAGAAGAAACCCTAATAACTGGTACAATTTGACGTACCTGTGCCATGCACCTCATGGTGGTTGCAGAGTGTACATGTAATGTAGGAAGTCAAAATCTAGGAGGCTATTTTTGAAACCACAGGCTTCTCTTGTAGTTGTACTACAATGTGGTCTGTCAATTATTTCATTTAAAATGTAATTAGCTCTGGACAGTTATCAAGAATGACAGATATTATTCTGGCATTACAGTTCCATCTCATTTCACCATTGGAAGGAATGCGTTTACCAACAATACTGTCCAGAATACATTGAAGTGTGGAGAATAAAATTCTTACTGATTTTACACAAGAACAGCTCTGCTGCAAAACTAAACAGAAACAATATGCAAAAGAGTAAGTTAGGGAGGCAATTTCACACACCTTAGCTTGCAGGCCATTTAATTCTCCTGCCAGAACAGAAGCACCATCTTACATTTGGACAACCAGTTTGTTCTTCATATCATAATTCTGAAACATGTCATTAAGTAGCAGCAATTTTAGCTTGTCTAACACAATGAAAACCAAGAAAATATTCTTGAATGTCACTGTTGCAGTGCAACAGCCTCAGAACGACAAAGCATTGTGACTTGTCCAAAAATATTTCTTGCTTCATCCACAGGCATAAAATGAGGTTATATACAAACTTGAATGTGTATAATCACAAACCAACTTATGCAATCACTCTGTTCTGCATAGTTTTTGGAAATCTTGAAAACAGCTCATTTTCTTCTAGTATGTTTTCATATCTTCATTTCTGTTTAGCACAAGCTTAAAAATGACTCTGCAATTTCTGGTATGCAGGGAATCATCTGTTTCATTTTTACTTCTAAAAGCTAGTTCCTGCTTGACATGTCAGTTAAAATTTTTATGACCTGTCTGTTGGTTTCACTTCATTGTTGTGTCTGATTTTCATTGGTTTGTGATGTTCATTAAGTAGCTCTGAAATGCTTAATACTTTCTAGGTCATTCTTCGACTGAAATAAAACTACTTAGATGACCTTTAGAAAAAGCATGTCATGCTAAACCTCTGGACAGATTTTCCCGAGCATTTAAACCTTCATCAGAACATACAGTTTTCTTGTGCTTAAGAACAAACATGGCCAGAAGAATAATTTTCCTTTTGTAGGTATAGCACATAACCATTTGTGCTGCTTGTATCATGAAGTTTTGAACTTATCTGTCTGAAGAAGGTGTAACTCCAAAATTTTGTGTCATTTAGCACTGCATCTTCTTGATAATGAAAGGTCCTACAAGGAAGTAATTATTTCCTCACTCAAAAGTATCACATCAGTATATGTACAAGGCTGGGCTTCATCCACATTCAATGCACATGGAACAATTAACATAAGATAACCCAGAGAGGCAGCACCACAGCTACTGGCCTCCCTTGACACAGACGGACAAGGCAGCATTGCTAAGGCAGCCTGTACCTCCCCTCTTGTTTCCAGCAGTGGCATAATGGCCACCATGGCAATCGAGCATTTACACGTGGCGTGGCTGCCTCCATGCCACATGTTTTGCATCTCCGTCTGCTTTAGGTTTAAGGCTAAGCTTTCACACTTTGACTTGCTCTCTAGTGCTGGTGGTTTTGAAGAAATAACACAAGCTAATGTCTCTCACACTTGCTGACAAAACTGCATAAAGATTGATTGTAAAAATAATTATTGCTGATGTTTACTACTACTCCTACTTCTACTACAGAAAAGTGAGGGGGACTGGCCTCTCTTGGCTCTTCTCATCAGCCGCCACTGCCTCTTTCTCTCAGCCCCTCAAAACACTGCCAAGCCACAATGCCAAAGCATAAGTGGCCCCTTCATAGTGGATGAAGATGCTTGATCACTGTTGCACTTTGCCAATGTCTAGTGCCCACACATCTTTCATCATCTCTGCACATATGTCAACATAAAGCATGCACAGTGGAGACCCCCCTACATGTTAGCTACCTAAACAATGTTCTCTGCACAAACACTTTCCATCTGATTATGAGGAAGTGATGGAAAATCTTGCTGCACAACTGACCCCCCCCCCTTACCCCACCAAAGATGAAAGATGTAGTGTAAATTAATTTAATTAACTAATTACAACAATACTATAATGCTGTGCTTTTTAATAAATGATTAACATTACTAAAATAAAAGTCTTATGAGAAGTATTTATTATTCATTTTAATTGATAAAAGCATATCATGTCCTTTAAATATCTTCATTCTTTCTAAATATAACCTCTTTAAATTAATAGCGAATATTGATTTAAAAACTAAGATCTATTCTTTATTTCAATCTTGTAAATGTTTTTCTCTTTATCTATTTTATTACATTGGACTTCAGTTTATTGGTAGGACCCTGGGAGAGTGCAATTTTTATTACATTGGACTTCTTTTATTACTTTGGACTTCAGTGTCTGTATATGTGTGGATGGACATGTGTGTGTGTGTGCGAGTGTATACCCGTCCTTTTTTCCCCCTAAGGTAAGTCTTTCCGCTCCCGGGATTGGAATGACTCGTTACCCTCTCCCTTAAAACCCACTTCGTTTTGTCTTTCCCTCTCCTTCCCTCTTTCCTGATGAGGCAACAGTTTGTTGCGAAAGCTTGAATTTTGTGTGTATGTATGTGTCTGTTTGTGTTTCTATCAACCTGCCAGCGCTTTCATATCGTAAGTCACATCATCTTTGTTTTTAAATATACTTTTCCCGCGTGGAATGTTTCCCTCTATTATATTATTACATTGTTATTAACAGCCAATGACTTTGCTTATTCATCATTGCATTGTCATAACCCATAACAAATTCTTGTTGTGATCTGTCAGACTTCATCATGATTTCATTATTCTCAACCAACTGTAGTCCCATGTGAAACTTCCTGGCAGATTAAAACTGTGTGCCCGACCGAGACTCGAACTCGGGACCTTTGCCTTTCGCGGGCAAGTGCTCTACCAACTGAGCTACCGAAGCACGACTCACGCCCGGTACCCACAGCTTTACTTCTGCCAGTACCTCGTCTCCTACCTTCCAAACTTTACAGAAGCTCTCCTGCGAACCTTGCAGAACTAGCACTCCTGAAAGAAAGGATATTGCGGAGACATGGCTTAGCCACAGCCTGGGGGATGTTTCCAGAATGAGATTTTCACTCTGCAGCGGAGTGTGCGCTGATATGAAACTTCCTGGCAGATTAAAACTGTGTGCCCGACCGAGACTCGAACTCGGGACCTTTGCCTTTCGCGGGCAAGTGCTCTACCAACTGAGCTACCGAAGCACGACTCACGCCCGGTACCCACAGCTTTACTTCTGCCAGTACCTCGTCTCCTACCTTCCAAACTTTACAGAAGCTCTCCTGCGAACCTTGCAGAACTAGCACTCCTGAAAGAAAGGATATTGCGGAGACATGGCTTAGCCACAGCCTGGGGGATGTTTCCAGAATGAGATTTTCACTCTGCAGCGGAGTGTGCGCTGATATGAAACTTCCTGGCAGATTAAAACTGTGTGCCCGACCGAGACTCGAACTCGGGACCTTTGCCTTTCGCGGGCAAGTGCTCTACCAACTGAGCTACCGAAGCACGACTCACGCCCGGTACCCACAGCTTTACTTCTGCCAGTACCTCGTCTCCTACCTTCCAAACTTTACAGAAGCTCTCCTGCGAACCTTGCAGAACTAGCACTCCTGAAAGAAAGGATATTGCGGAGACATGGCTTAGCCACAGCCTGGGGGATGTTTCCAGAATGAGATTTTCACTCTGCAGCGGAGTGTGCGCTGATATGAAACTTCCTGGCAGATTAAAACTGTGTGCCCGACCGAGACTCGAACTCGGGACCTTTGCCTTTCGCGGGCAAGTGCTCTACCAACTGAGCTACCGAAGCACGACTCACGCCCGGTACCCACAGCTTTACTTCTGCCAGTACCTCGTCTCCTACCTTCCAAACTTTACAGAAGCTCTCCTGCGAACCTTGCAGAACTAGCACTCCTGAAAGAAAGGATATTGCGGAGACATGGCTTAGCCACAGCCTGGGGGATGTTTCCAGAATGAGATTTTCACTCTGCAGCGGAGTGTGCGCTGATATGAAACTTCCTGGCAGATTAAAACTGTGTGCCCGACCGAGACTCGAACTCGGGACCTTTGCCTTTCGCGGGCAAGTGCTCTACCAACTGAGCTACCGAAGCACGACTCACGCCCGGTACCCACAGCTTTACTTCTGCCAGTACCTCGTCTCCTACCTTCCAAACTTTACGGAAGCTCTCCTGCGAACCTTGCAGAACTAGCACTCCTGAAAGAAAGGATATTGCGGAGACATGGCTTAGCCACAGCCTGGGGGATGTTTCCAGAATGAGATTTTCACTCTGCAGCGGAGTGTGCGCTGATATGAAACTTCCTGGCAGATTAAAACTGTGTGCCCGACCAAGACTCGAACTCGGGACCTTTGCCTTTCGCGGGCAAGTGCTCTACCAACTGAGCTACCGAAGCACGACTCACGCCCGGTACCCACAGCTTTACTTCTGCCAGTACCTCGTCTCCTACCTTCCAAACTTTACAGAAGCTCTCCTGCGAACCTTGCAGAACTAGCACTCCTGAAAGAAAGGATATTGCGGAGACATGGCTTAGCCACAGCCTGGGGGATGTTTCCAGAATGAGATTTTCACTCTGCAGCGGAGTGTGCGCTGATATGAAACTTCCTGGCAGATTAAAACTGTGTGCCCGACCGAGACTCGAACTCGGGACCTTTGCCTTTCGCGGGCAAGTGCTCTACCAACTGAGCTACCGAAGCACGACTCACGCCCGGTACCCACAGCTTTACTTCTGCCAGTACCTCGTCTCCTACCTTCCAAACTTTACAGAAGCTCTCCTGCGAACCTTGCAGAACTAGCACTCCTGAAAGAAAGGATATTGCGGAGACATGGCTTAGCCACAGCCTGGGGGATGTTTCCAGAATGAGATTTTCACTCTGCAGCGGAGTGTGCGCTGATATGAAACTTCCTGGCAGATTAAAACTGTGTGCCCGACCGAGTCTCGAACTCGGGACCTTTGCCTTTCGCGGGCAAGTGCTCTACCAACTGAGCTACCGAAGCACGACTCACGCCCGGTACCCACAGTTTTAATCTGCCAGGAAGTTTCGTATCAGCGCACACTCCGCTGCAGAGTGAAAATCTCATTCTGGAAACATCCCCCAGGCTGTGGCTAAGCCATGTCTCCGCAATATCCTTTCTTTCAGGAGTGCTAGTTCTGCAAGGTTCGCAGGAGAGCTTCTGTAAAGTTTGGAAGGTAGGAGACGAGGTACTGGCAGAAGTAAAGCTGTGGGTACCGGGCGTGAGTCGTGCTTCGGTAGCTCAGTTGGTAGAGCACTTGCCCGCGAAAGGCAAAGGTCCCGAGTTCGAGTCTCGGTCGGGCACACAGTTTTAATCTGCCAGGAAGTTTCATATCAGCGCACACTCCGCTGCAGAGTGAAAATCTCATTCTGGAAACATCCCCCAGGCTGTGGCTAAGCCATGTCTCCGCAATATCCTTTCTTTCAGGAGTGCTAGTTCTGCAAGGTTCGCAGGAGAGCTTCCGTAAAGTTTGGAAGGTAGGAGACGAGGTACTGGCAGAAGTAAAGCTGTGGGTACCGGGCGTGAGTCGTGCTTCGGTAGCTCAGTTGGTAGAGCACTTGCCCGCGAAAGGCAAAGGTCCCGAGTTCGAGTCTCGGTCGGGCACACAGTTTTAATCTGCCAGGAAGTTTCATATCAGCGCACACTCCGCTGCAGAGTGAAAATCTCATTCTGGAAACATCCCCCAGGCTGTGGCTAAGCCATGTCTCCGCAATATCCTTTCTTTCAGGAGTGCTAGTTCTGCAAGGTTCGCAGGAGAGCTTCTGTAAAGTTTGGAAGGTAGGAGACGAGGTACTGGCAGAAGTAAAGCTGTGGGTACCGGGCGTGAGTCGTGCTTCGGTAGCTCAGTTGGTAGAGCACTTGCCCGCGAAAGGCAAAGGTCCCGAGTTCGAGTCTCGGTCGGGCACACAGTTTTAATCTGCCAGGAAGTTTCATATCAGCGCACACTCCGCTGCAGAGTGAAAATCTCATTCTGGAAACATCCCCCAGGCTGTGGCTAAGCCATGTCTCCGCAATATCCTTTCTTTCAGGAGTGCTAGTTCTGCAAGGTTCGCAGGAGAGCTTCTGTAAAGTTTGGAAGGTAGGAGACGAGGTACTGGCAGAAGTAAAGCTGTGGGTACCGGGCGTGAGTCGTGCTTCGGTAGCTCAGTTGGTAGAGCACTTGCCCGCGAAAGGCAAAGGTCCCGAGTTCGAGTCTCGGTCGGGCACACAGTTTTAATCTGCCAGGAAGTTTCATATCAGCGCACACTCCGCTGCAGAGTGAAAATCTCATTCTGGAAACATCCCCCAGGCTGTGGCTAAGCCATGTCTCCGCAATATCCTTTCTTTCAGGAGTGCTAGTTCTGCAAGGTTCGCAGGAGAGCTTCTGTAAAGTTTGGAAGGTAGGAGACGAGGTACTGGCAGAAGTAAAGCTGTGGGTACCGGGCGTGAGTCGTGCTTCGGTAGCTCAGTTGGTAGAGCACTTGCCCGCGAAAGGCAAAGGTCCCGAGTTCGAGTCTCGGTCGGGCACACAGTTTTAATCTGCCAGGAAGTTTCATATCAGCGCACACTCCGCTGCAGAGTGAAAATCTCATTCTGGAAACATCCCCCAGGCTGTGGCTAAGCCATGTCTCCGCAATATCCTTTCTTTCAGGAGTGCTAGTTCTGCAAGGTTCGCAGGAGAGCTTCTGTAAAGTTTGGAAGGTAGGAGACGAGGTACTGGCAGAAGTAAAGCTGTGGGTACCGGGCGTGAGTCGTGCTTCGGTAGCTCAGTTGGTAGAGCACTTGCCCGCGAAAGGCAAAGGTCCCGAGTTCGAGTCTCGGTCGGGCACACAGTTTTAATCTGCCAGGAAGTTTCATATCAGCGCACACTCCGCTGCAGAGTGAAAATCTCATTCTGGAAACATCCCCCAGGCTGTGGCTAAGCCATGTCTCCGCAATATCCTTTCTTTCAGGAGTGCTAGTTCTGCAAGGTTCGCAGGAGAGCTTCTGTAAAGTTTGGAAGGTAGGAGACGAGGTACTGGCAGAAGTAAAGCTGTGGGTACCGGGCGTGAGTCGTGCTTCGGTAGCTCAGTTGGTAGAGCACTTGCCCGCGAAAGGCAAAGGTCCCGAGTTCGAGTCTCGGTCGGGCACACAGTTTTAATCTGCCAGGAAGTTTCATATCAGCGCACACTCTGCTGCAGAGTGAAAATCTCATTCTGGAAACATCCCCCAGGCTGTGGCTAAGCCATGTCTCCGCAATATCCTTTCTTTCAGGAGTGCTAGTTCTGCAAGGTTCGCAGGAGAGCTTCTGTAAAGTTTGGAAGGTAGGAGACGAGGTACTGGCAGAAGTAAAGCTGTGGGTACCGGGCGTGAGTCGTGCTTCGGTAGCTCAGTTGGTAGAGCACTTGCCCGCGAAAGGCAAAGGTCCCGAGTTCGAGTCTCGGTCGGGCACACAGTTTTAATCTGCCAGGAAGTTTCATATCAGCGCACACTCCGCTGCAGAGTGAAAATCTCATTCTGGAAACATCCCCCAGGCTGTGGCTAAGCCATGTCTCCGCAATATCCTTTCTTTCAGGAGTGCTAGTTCTGCAAGGTTCGCAGGAGAGCTTCTGTAAAGTTTGGAAGGTAGGAGACGAGGTACTGGCAGAAGTAAAGCTGTGGGTACCGGGCGTGAGTCGTGCTTCGGTAGCTCAGTTGGTAGAGCACTTGCCCGCGAAAGGCAAAGGTCCCGAGTTCGAGTCTCGGTCGGGCACACAGTTTTAATCTGCCAGGAAGTTTCATATCAGCGCACACTCCGCTGCAGAGTGAAAATCTCATTCTGGAAACATCCCCCAGGCTGTGGCTAAGCCATGTCTCCGCAATATCCTTTCTTTCAGGAGTGCTAGTTCTGCAAGGTTCGCAGGAGAGCTTCTGTAAAGTTTGGAAGGTAGGAGACGAGGTACTGGCAGAAGTAAAGCTGTGGGTACCGGGCGTGAGTCGTGCTTCGGTAGCTCAGTTGGTAGAGCACTTGCCCGCGAAAGGCAAAGGTCCCGAGTTCGAGTCTCGGTCGGGCACACAGTTTTAATCTGCCAGGAAGTTTCATATCAGCGCACACTCCGCTGCAGAGTGAAAATCTCATTCTGGAAACATCCCCCAGGCTGTGGCTAAGCCATGTCTCCGCAATATCCTTTCTTTCAGGAGTGCTAGTTCTGCAAGGTTCGCAGGAGAGCTTCTGTAAAGTTTGGAAGGTAGGAGACGAGGTACTGGCAGAAGTAAAGCTGTGGGTACCGGGCGTGAGTCGTGCTTCGGTAGCTCAGTTGGTAGAGCACTTGCCCGCGAAAGGCAAAGGTCCCGAGTTCGAGTCTCGGTCGGGCACACAGTTTTAATCTGCCAGGAAGTTTCATATCAGCGCACACTCCGCTGCAGAGTGAAAATCTCATTCTGGAAACATCCCCCAGGCTGTGGCTAAGCCATGTCTCCGCAATATCCTTTCTTTCAGGAGTGCTAGTTCTGCAAGGTTCGCAGGAGAGCTTCTGTAAAGTTTGGAAGGTAGGAGACGAGGTACTGGCAGAAGTAAAGCTGTGGGTACCGGGCGTGAGTCGTGCTTCGGTAGCTCAGTTGGTAGAGCACTTGCCCGCGAAAGGCAAAGGTCCCGAGTTCGAGTCTCGGTCGGGCACACAGTTTTAATCTGCCAGGAAGTTTCATATCAGCGCACACTCCGCTGCAGAGTGAAAATCTCATTCTGGAAACATCCCCCAGGCTGTGGCTAAGCCATGTCTCCGCAATATCCTTTCTTTCAGGAGTGCTAGTTCTGCAAGGTTCGCAGGAGAGCTTCTGTAAAGTTTGGAAGGTAGGAGACGAGGTACTGGCAGAAGTAAAGCTGTGGGTACCGGGCGTGAGTCGTGCTTCGGTAGCTCAGTTGGTAGAGCACTTGCCCGCGAAAGGCAAAGGTCCCGAGTTCGAGTCTCGGTCGGGCACACAGTTTTAATCTGCAAGGAAGTTTCATATCAGCGCACACTCCGCTGCAGAGTGAAAATCTCATTCTGGAAACATCCCCCAGGCTGTGGCTAAGCCATGTCTCCGCAATATCCTTTCTTTCAGGAGTGCTAGTTCTGCAAGGTTCGCAGGAGAGCTTCTGTAAAGTTTGGAAGGTAGGAGACGAGGTACTGGCAGAAGTAAAGCTGTGGGTACCGGGCGTGAGTCGTGCTTCGGTAGCTCAGTTGGTAGAGCACTTGCCCGCGAAAGGCAAAGGTCCCGAGTTCGAGTCTCGGTCGGGCACACAGTTTTAATCTGCCAGGAAGTTTCATATCAGCGCACACTCCGCTGCAGAGTGAAAATCTCATTCTGGAAACATCCCCCAGGCTGTGGCTAAGCCATGTCTCCGCAATATCCTTTCTTTCAGGAGTGCTAGTTCTGCAAGGTTCGCAGGAGAGCTTCTGTAAAGTTTGGAAGGTAGGAGACGAGGTACTGGCAGAAGTAAAGCTGTGGGTACCGGGCGTGAGTCGTGCTTCGGTAGCTCAGTTGGTAGAGCACTTGCCCGCGAAAGGCAAAGGTCCCGAGTTCGAGTCTCGGTCGGGCACACAGTTTTAATCTGCCAGGAAGTTTCATATCAGCGCACACTCCGCTGCAGAGTGAAAATCTCATTCTGGAAACATCCCCCAGGCTGTGGCTAAGCCATGTCTCCGCAATATCCTTTCTTTCAGGAGTGCTAGTTCTGCAAGGTTCGCAGGAGAGCTTCTGTAAAGTTTGGAAGGTAGGAGACGAGGTACTGGCAGAAGTAAAGCTGTGGGTACCGGGCGTGAGTCGTGCTTCGGTAGCTCAGTTGGTAGAGCACTTGCCCGCGAAAGGCAAAGGTCCCGAGTTCGAGTCTCGGTCGGGCACACAGTTTTAATCTGCCAGGAAGTTTCATATCAGCGCACACTCCGCTGCAGAGTGAAAATCTCATTCTGTAGTCCCATGTGATTAGCATGTAAGAACCAAATCTTCTCAACTTTATTGACATGTACAATATTTAAACTATTATTTACCATAAGGTGTTACATGCTGTTACTTTCCTCTATACTACTTTCCACAATTCTAAATCTCAGATTTGTGATAGGTCAACGTGCATGAAAACAAAGATTCAAAACATCATCGCTCAGGTAAGCCTGTTTGCTTTTGACTACATTGGAGAACACTTCAACAGTGTGACTGTCATTGTGCAGCTCCATATCTTTGTAAGAACTGTACACACACCTTATCCTTTGGGCTGTTACTGCCAACCTACATTGTTGTCTTTGTGATGTGGATGTCACACTCCTTACTCCTCCACATAAAGGAACGGTACAGGTTATTCCTTCTATGAGTCCACCCATCCCTCCTACAGATCTGTCTGTCCTTTACAATTACATCTACATTTACATCTACATACATACTCCACATGCCACCAAACAATGAAAGGCGGAGGGTACCCTGTACCACTAGTAGTCATTTTCTTTCCGGTTCCACTCACAAACAGAGTGAGGGATAAACGACTATCTATGCCTCTGTATGAGCCCTAATTTCTCCTATCTTATCTTTGTAGTCCTTATGTGAAATATGTGTTGGCTATATTAGAATTGTTCAGCAGTCAGCCTCAAATGCTGGCTGTCTAAATTTGCTCAATCAGATTCCTCGAAAATAACATTGCCTTCCCTCCAGGGGTTCCCATTTGAGTTGCCAAAGCATCTCTGTAATACTTGCATGTTGTTTGATCCTTTTAGTAACAAATCTAGCAGCCCAGCTCTGGATTGCTTTGATGTCTTCCTTTAATCTAAGCAGGTGCAGATCACAAACACTTGAGCAGTACTCAAGAATAAGTCACACCAGTGTCCTATATGTGGTCTCCTCCACAGATGAAGAACACTTCCCCAAAATACTCTCAATAAACTGAAGTTGACCATTTGCTTTCCCTATCAGAACCCTCAAATGCTCATTTCATTCTATACTGATTTGCAATGTTGCACCCAGATATTTAAATGACATGACGGTGTCAAGCATCACACTACTAAAGCTGTACTCAAATATTTCATGTTTGTTTTTCCTACTCATCTGCATTAACTTACATTTTTCTGCATTAGCTGCCATTACCATTTAGCACATCAACAAAAAATCTTGTGTAAGTCATCTTGTACCCTCCTACAGTCACTCAACAATAACATCTTCCTATAGACTGCAGCATCACCAGAAAACAACCTCAGATTGGTGCCCACACTGTCCTCCAAATTATTTATGTATATAGAAAATAATAGCAGTCCCAGCACTTGCCTGAGGCACTCCTGATGATATCTTTGTCTCTGATTAACACTCACCACCTCAAGCTGGGTTTTATTATTTAAGAAGTCTTCAAGACACTGAGATACCTGGAACCTATTTCATATACTCGTACCTTCATTGACAGTCTTCAGTGGGGCATCATGTCAAATGCTTTTCAGAAATCAAGAAGCATGAAATATGCCTGTAGCCCTTCATCCATAGTTTGTGGTATATCATGTGGGAAAAGAGCAAGCTGAATTTCATGTGTGTGATGCTTTCTAAAGCTGCACTGATTTGTGGACGGAGCCTTTTCAATCTAAAGGAACTTAATTATATTCAAACTTAGAATATATTTTATAATCCTGAAGCAAACCTATGTAAAGAATATTGGTCTGTAATTCTGCGGGTCCATTCATTTACCCTTCTTATATACAGGAGCAGGCGCGGCTCGTAATTAAAGGCTCTGAGGCGGAGCCGCCCCAAAATATATGTTAAAGTAAATTTCGCAAGAACGTATTACATAATTTAAATTATCAGGACGAATTTCGCATATTGCCCATTCCAATTAAAATAACGACGGTCAACGTTTTTGGAACTGCTTGTATTGATAGATGTTTTCCGAACGGTTAGTAATGTTTAGGCTGCGCCTTGGAACGTCCGTAAGGCCGGTATTACACTATCAAATTTCTTTGTCAAAGATTTGATCAAAGATGTGATCCAATATTCCGTCCAATATACTTGACAAAGATCTTTGACGTAGCGTTAGAGGGGGTATTACACTGTCATCAAATTTTTCGTCAAAGTTCAAGATGGCTGACAACAACTTGTTATTAACCGCAGCAGTTCTACGTACTCCAATTGCATTGTGTGCACATGCGGAAAAGAAGTGGGGGAAAAAATGGAACCATACATACGAGGTTGACAGCCTTAAAAGTCCTGGGATTACAACTTGATAATAAATTCAGTTGGGAGGAGCACACCACAGAACTGCAGAAACGCCTTAACAAATCTGTATTTGCAATTCGAGTGTTAGCAGACATAGGCAACATAAAAATGAAAAAGCTTGCATACTTTCATTCCATAATGTCATATGGGATAATATTTTGGGGTAAATCTTGAAGTCAAACAAGTTTTCACGGTCCAAAAGCGTGTAATACGTATTATTTGTGGAGTAAATTCACGGACCTCCTGCAGAAACCTCTTAAAAGAACTGGGTACTTCAGATTCTTGCATTGGTACTGGGGGAAAATAAGAAAAAAAATGAAACTGTTGGCGGGCCAGAAGTACAGTGAGACTGTCGTTTGGACGTACGAGATTTGCAGGTTAGCTTTTTTTGTTTTGTATTTCATGCCTAGATACTTCCGTAGAGATATTGTTGCATGTGGATCATTATATGTAATGATTATTACAATACATGCAACGATATGTTTGTACAGTTATCGAGGCATGAGAAACAAACAAAAAAAAACTATAACTCTCGTAGGCCCAAATGACAAGAGTCTCACTATACTTCCGGCTCGCAGGTTAACTACTGCCTGAGAGTCGTAATTAATATATCTCTTTTTCTAACAAACAACTCAGTTCATACATACAATACCAGGGACAAAAATGATCTGCACAAGGACTTAAAAACACTTACTTTAGTTCAAAAAGGGGTCCACTACTCAGGAACACTCATCTTCAATAATTTGCCAGGAAACATAAAAAATTTAGTTAGAAATAAAGATCAGTTTAAAAGGAGCCTGAAAGACTTACTGCTGGCCAACTCCTTCTACTCCCTTGGCGAAATTTTTAATAGAAACAAATGATGTATTGTATTTATTCATACTATTAGTATTTTTATTTCAGCTTAAAAAAAATCGACATGTTCCACATCCACGAGGATCTCCTCAGCACGGATCTATGGAACGAAAAACTAATCTAATCTGGGTGAAGCCGTGGGTTTTACGACGACACGATAAAAGCATTCAACAAAACTTGTTATGTGAGCTTACAGTGGAAGATGTCAAGTCGTACATCAATTACTTAAGAATGGATGTGCATACATTTCTGTATGTGCTCAATGAAGTGTATCCTCATATCACAAAGCACAATTTTCCCTTAAGAACTGCTACATCTTCAGAAGACAGGCTCACTATAACACTCCGATTCCTTGCTACAGGAGAGGGTTATGTTAGGTTACGTCAGGTTAGGTCTCCAATCTTCTTAATCTATTTTTGTATTCAGGGTGCCTCACGTTGTAAAGCGCCTCATAAGCTTCAGACATCTCTATTAATTCTGTAGTTGTCGGCACACACCAATTGTATTTACCGGCAATGGTTATAAAAACACTACAGGCGACAGAACGCTGCAGCGATACTAGCGCTCCGCGTGGTAACATATCGCATTGCAGTGAACAGAAGACAAGCGATTTCTTTGATCAAATATACGGCCTCGGCCTAGATTTGATCAAATATTGGACGACATTTGTCAAAGATCCCTATTACACTATCAAAAATCTTTGACAAAGATATTGGACAAAGAAATTTGATAGTGTAATACCGGCCTAAGCTGCATGTAGTAGCGGTTTGGGGGCGTGGCTTCTACATTGTACTGCTCTTTACGGGCGACCCGAAGGCTCAGAGCTTGCAGCCTAAGGGTGTCATACCAACCACCACACGTTTTTCACGTTCCACCATCTATGTAATAAAGGAATGTAGAGTGGCCGAAACTTCGCTATCCGATCTCTGTCTCTGCACATCTCTACTACGCTTCGATGTGCCATTAATCGACGTTTAGTATTATTGTTGTGATAATGTTTTACATAGTTGTTTTGTTTCTGCCATTGGCTATTTTATCCACGTTTAGAATAAGTTTGCAAATATCCCGCCAGAGTGCACTAGACTACAGAAACATAACAGTACTGCCATCTAGCGAGAGTTTCATAAGTGATTAGAGGACAAAGCGCGCGAAATTTGTCCCATTACTTTACTTTCCTTGCTTGCTGATGCTGACTGCTTTTGTTGATATCGTGTGATATTAGCAAGTTTCTTTTTCGGAGTGTATTTTGCAAGATTTTAGTGAGTTTTACTTGCACAAGACCTGTGACGTCACCAGAACATCACAGTATCGTCATGCGAACTAGTAAACTTCGAGCTTTGGAGGTAAAGCACAATAAACGCCTTAAGTTTAGAACTGAAAACACCTAAAATATTAAAATATTAAGCAGCCGCAAAGTTAAGATTCGTCGCATTAAAGATCTCTCCGAAACGCGTCTTTTCATATGATTTGCTGCAAAGTGTCAGAAAATGTAATGATGACGTATAAAAACACTAACCAAAGATTTTAACTCGAGGTTAGCTTCTAATGATATTTAATACCTGATTATAGAAGATACAGTACGTAAAATTATAGGTAGAAAGTGATATGCCCACCCCCTCCCCCTGAATCCTTAGTTGTTTATGCCAGACTAATCTGTAGCGTAACCCGATGTCTATGTTGGCTCCGATCGATAAATACCGCAGCCTTCCCCAGTATAGAAACCACGAGCCGCGCCTGTACAGGAGTCACTCCCACTTTTTTCTATTTGCTTAGGGTTTGCACTGGATTCATGATAGATGCAAGCTAAGTAAGAGTCCAGTGCCATAGAGTACTCTGTAGAACCTGATTGGGATTCTATCTGGAGATAGTGGCTTTTTTAGAGCATATGCATATGCAGATGCACATTACTAAGGGATCCATATGGTAGTCTGCATGATAATCAAATGATGGTATGTTTGTACAATTCTCCTGTGTGAATGATTTCTTAAATGTGCAATTTAAAACTTTGGCTTTCCTTTTACTTTCTTCTACTGTCACACCAGGCTGCTCAGTGAATGCCAGGATAGAAGACTTAGACCCACATATTGATTTTACATAAGACTAAAATTTTCTCAGCTTCTCGACCAGATTTTTTGCTGAAGTATGACAATGGCAGTTGTATGCTTCATGCATTGATCTTTTTTCGGATCCACAAATCTCTAATGATGTTAGCCAGTCATCATTTGCACATTATCTTTTGAACCTAGAGTGCAACAGCCTCTTCTCCCTCAGCATTTTCCAAATTTCAATGTTAAACCATGGTGGTGCTTTACCCACTTACTAGGCACATACGTCTCTAAAGCACGATTTACAATCTGTTTAAACTTTGCCCTTGATGCCTCTATGTCCACCATATTGGAACTAATAAATGATGTCACTTCATTGTCTAAGTGAGATGCTAACAACTGTTTACCAGCTCTTTCTAGCAGAAACAATCTCCTAACCTTCTTAACTTTAGTAATCATAGTCATCAAGAGTATCCATATCTACATCCACATCCGTACTCCGCAAGCCACCTGACGGTGTGTGGCGGAGGGTACCTCTATCGGTTCTCCCTTCTATTCCAGTTTGGTAGTTTGTAGAGCGGTGAGGGGCGGAAGGGGGGGTGGGGGGAGAGGCAATGGCCAGGGTAAGGAGTATTTTTCATATTTTGGAAGACAAATGGTGACTTGTAAGTAGCCTTCATAATACTGACATTTAAACCACTTTCTTGAGAGAAAAACTGCTGAGTGCACTATATTTTTCTCTTTTGCTGAGAGCTAGGTTGGGGGGGGGGGGACGGGAGAGGCTCCCCTTACCTCCTGGTTTCGGCATCCTTGATAGTCACTATGACGACATTATGATCACTCTATACTAATGTCATTGATAATGTCAGACCTGTTTGTAGCCACAAGGTTTAAAATATTTCCATTGCATATGGGTTCTCAAACTAACTGCTCAAGGCAGTTTTCAAAAAATGTGTTCAAAGGTACTTCAAAAGAGTGTCTCCCTGCACCACCTACAATGAATACATTCATGTCCATGTCTATACTCAGCAGGTAAAGTCACCTCCAACTAGTATTGCATGATCTGGGGATTTATGCACTTCTGATCATAGACTTTCTTTGAAGTCTGTTACACTGGAATTGGGTGGCTGGTAAAACCAGCCAACAATTAACTTGATTTCACCTAGACCTATTATTTGTGCCCAGATAACTTCACTGTCATACTCAATGTCAAACCTCAATGTTTTTTTAACTGTGATGAATGGTCCCTCTCCTGTAGCATTTAACGTGTATTCCTGACATAAGTTCACTTACTAAGTTCAGAGCTTTCTACTCTCCAACACATCCATTATATCATATTCTTCTAAACATTCTTCCAAACTAGCCAAAGCACTTGAGGCACATGTTACTTCATCAAAATCTTTACTTTTTTCTAATGTTCCACTCAGCTTTGTGCATCTGTTATTTGAATATATGAATATAATAGAGGGAAACATTCCACGTGGGAAAAATATATCTAAAAACAAAGATGATGTGACTTACCAAACAAAAGTGCTGGCAGGTCGATAGACACACAAACAAACACAAACATACACACAAAATTCAAGCTTTCGCAACCAGCGGTTGCTTCATCAGGAAAGAGGGAAGGAGAGGGAAAAACGAAAGGATGTGGGTTTTAAGGGAGAGGGTAAGGAGTCATTCCAATCCTGGGAGTGGAAAGACTTACCTTAGGGGGAAAAAAGGACAGGTATACACTCACACACACGCACATATCCAACCGCACATACACAAAATGTGTATATAAGGAACAATTTTTGGTCCCGAGACAGTCAGTCAGTCCACAGCCATTTTCAGATGTGATACATGTATTGGTTAGATTAACAACACTGTATCAACTTAACAGTGCAATAAGTGTAACAAAAATAGGCCGTGTGTCAGAACAATTAATGGCAATGTCTGTTTAATTTATTTGAAAAATAGTATTATGCTTCAAGAACTGGGGACTGTGTGGTTAAGTTTTTAGTACTCATAGATGTTTAACACCAAACTATTGTAGCAGTATGCTGATGTTGCCTGCAACCTATTAATGAGGCTCATCAACATTTACCAATAGTGAACTGGCTATATAATTGTGCAATATTGGGGGGTTGTGAACAGTGAAAGTAAAGAACTGTGAAACACAATTGTGCAACTGTTGGCTACATCATCTACAGTAATCAGTGTTGAACTTCCACCCCCCACTTTTCAGCCAGTGCAGTACATCGACACCAAGGACTATCAGCAAAGAAATAACACAGGCAATGTCACAACCTCCACTCTACCCTCCAACCAGCTCTCTCTTGATGCCACTAAAGTCACAAATGACAGCAGTTTGGGGTCAGTGGGGTGTGCTACAAGGCATCTGGCTTGGAGCTGTCCTGGAAGTAACCAATTTTTGCATGCAGTGTTTCTCATATTCAGTTACTGTGTTCCAGTTAGGTTTTTACTGTCTGAACCAACGTAATAAATTACATATTTTCTTGTTCTTGTTTAATTTTGTTTGCTAACATTTAATGCTTTGTTTCTTAACCAAGGATAATATCTATTTGTTATTCTTCTATGTGTAAACAGAGAAAGATAATTGGAATTTTGGAAAGAACTTTTGTATCTTTGTGAGTAGGGAAGGATTTATGTGGAGTGAAGTGTGCAGATCATATTTTTAATGTAATTTTCTCTTTGCATGATCCATCGCCAGACGTTACAAAATTTGTTGTTGCTTTTTTCTTTTCTTTTTTTTTTCCACCCCTCCCCTTCATGTATCACTTCAAAAAGTCTTGTTATTTTAATTTTTGAAATTTTCTGCATTTCTGCTGTCGCTTTTGAGAACAAGTTAGTGTGGGGATGTAAGCTTCCTGTGTACACTCACATTTAGCTGAGGCAGTGTACTTTTTCTTTGGCCAATCGTTATCTTTAGTATCTGCATGGCTAGTGCAGGTTTGGGCACTGTTGTCATAGAATGCAATGTTTAGTTTAGGATTTTTGCATGTGGTGTGGATCACATCATGACAACTCACCACAATGAGCAATGTGTCAGTAGGTTCACAAATAAGACATACACTCTAAGACACATTGTACAAAATAAAAAGGAATAATCCAATGGAAATCAGCAGATGTGAGGTACATGTACAGATAAACAAATGATTACAATTTCATAAAAATTGAATGTCTTATTCACGAGAAAGAGCTTCACATATTGAGCCCATCAATAATGCTTTGGACCACCTCTGGCCCTTATGAAGGCAGTTATTCAGCTTGGCATTGATTGACAGTCATTGGGTGCCCTCCTGAAGGACACCATGACAAATTCTGTCCAATTGGTGAGTTAAATAGTCAAAATCCCAAGGTAGTTAGATGGCACAGCCCATAATGCTCCAAACAGTCTCAATTGGAAAGAGATCTGGCGACCAGGCTGGCCAAGGTAGGATTTGGCAAGCAGCAGAAACTCTTCCTTTGTGTGGGTGGGCATCTTGCTGAAATTTAAGCCCAGGATGGCTTACCACAAAGGGCAACAAAACAGAACGCAGAATATTATCAACATATTGCTGTGCTGTAAGGGTGCTGCAGATGACAACCAAATGGTTCTTGCTATTAAAAGATATGACACCTCAGACCATCACTACTGGCTGTCAAGCTGTATGGCAAATGACAGTAAGGTTGATATCTCAGTGCTGCTCGCGGCATCTCCAGATACTTCACCGGGGCTCAATTTGAAGCGGAACTCTTCACTGAAGACAGTTCTACATTTAGTGAGATTCCAGGCTGAATGTGCCACTGCAAATGAGTTTGTTGGTGCCATTGGCCGACTGCCATGTCAGTGCAAGGTGCACTGTAAGATTAGCTGCCTTTCTGTGAGCCACCTATTAATGGTCCTTAGTCACATAAGCACCAGCTGCATGTCGGATTGATGACAATGATAAATTCAGTGCAACGAGTGTCCCTCTGATGACTGCTCAGTCCTCTCAATCTATTGTCTAGGTCAAGAGCTTCCTTTTTGATGCTTCGTTGAGCCACAATTCACATATTCCTGAAACAGCGTCAAATAGTGGCATCACTCCTATTCAAATGTTGAGCATTATGCCAATTGACCCCAACTACACATGCTCTCTCAGATGTTGACATCTGTGTATATTGTTGATGCTCCTGTCAGCGAGGCATAGTTACTATTCAGCTGAGTACATGAAATGAAATCCCCAAATACTTTATGCCTTGCATGTCCCCAGTTTACTGTCCTCGCCAGTTGCACTGTGAAATTGAGCTGCACTGTCACAAATTCATCCATTGGCCACCAAAGTTTACAGTTTTTTCGCTTTCTACTGATACCCTGCATTATTTATTTATTTATTTATTTATTTATTTATTTATTTATTTTTTTTTTTTTTTTTGCTGTCTGTGGAAACATGGATACATGCTGACCATGTACATAACTGGATTTTTTTGTTTTAATCTGAATGTACAACAACCTAATCCCAAAAATTTTATCTAGCCAGAAATTTATGTATGTAATAGGAGTTGTAAAGTATAAATGACTTAATTTGTTTTTAAAACTTTCACTATCTGCCAGAGCCTTCACTTCGTAAGGGAGATGGTTAAATATTTTTATGGCTGTATATTTTGCTTCGTTCTATGCCAGAGTAAAATGTTTTGGAAGCTATTTTTGTCCCTTGTGTTATATTTATGAATGCTATTATTATTTCCAAACACTGCTCAATTCTTCATATGAAACTTCGTAAAGGAGTAAAAGTATTGTGATTCTGTTGTTAGTATGCCTAATTTTTTAAACAGTTGTGTACATGAAGTTTGAAGATAGACACCTGTTGCTATCCTTACAGCAAGTTTCTGTGCAATGACTATTTTGTGTCTGCATGTGGAATTGTCCCATAAAATTATTCTAAGACATCAATGAATCGAACTGTACAAATTAACCTAATTTTTTATGATTTCATCACCCAAATATGAAATGACATACACAGCAAATGTTTCTGAACTATAGTGCTTGATAAGATCTACAGTATGTGATACCCAATTCAAGCCCTGACCAATAAGCACATCTAAGAATTTGGAATAACCAGTTTTACATATTCCCTTTGCCCATTCCATATTGTTATTTTAGCAATTTACTTTGCCTTTCGCAAAATATTTTGAACTGTGTTTTTCCAAAGTTAAGTGATAGACCCTTTAACAAGAAGCCATGAATAATATGAGCTGTGTGGAATAATTCACAAATATGTTGATAATGATTTAATCTCTGGAAGTTCATGATTCAATGACTTCAAATATACCAAAATTCAGGCTACCATAAATTATTAAGAGTAGCCTGAGTTTCTGTGGAATGCATTACAATTTTTCATTGATGGATGCACACTTACAATGGCAGAACAGTAATTGTTGAATGCACTTAACATTTGACTATAAAGTTTTGCAACCGAGAGTGTTAGTCATGCCTAAAGCAGGTGTAGACTTCGGTTTATTGGTAGAATACTGAGGAAGTACAATCAGTCTACAAAGGGGGCTGCTTGTGCGACCCATCCTAGAACATTGCTCAAGTGTATGGGACCTGTGCCAAATGGGACAAACAGAGGATACTGAACGTATACATAGAAGGGTACCATGAATGGTAGCAGGTTTGTTTAATCCATGCAAGAGTGTCATAGAGATACTGAAGGAATTGAAATGGAAGACTTGAAGATAGACATAAACTATCCTGAGAAAATCTGTTAACAAAGTTTCAAGGACAAGCTTTGAATGATGACCCTAGGAATATACTACAGTCCTGTAAGTACCGCTTACATAGGGATCATGAGGATAAAATAAGAATAATTACTGTATACACAGAGGCATTCAATCAATCATTCTTGCTGCACTCCATATATGAATGGAATGGGAAGAGACCTTAATAGCTGGTACAATGGAACATACCCTCTGCCAAGCAGCTCATGCTGGATCGTCGAGTATAGATGTAGATGTTAGCTGGGATAATAAGCTGATTTCTCAACTAATGGACTTCTCAGTTGTCATTAACTCACTATTTGAAGAAATACATTCAAACAGTAGTGAAATTCAAAGCACAAATTGTTCTCATTCAATTTTCTTTTATTAATATCTAGCTGTATTGTATTTTTTAACACATACAGTTATGTTAATGCTCTTATGCTGTACACACTGCTTAGAATGTAACACTAAATCTGTTAACAGGTCAAGCATATATACCGGTGTGCTACTCACATAGCAGATGAATACTTTCAGATGCTCCGCGAACTGAACAAAGGCAAAAAATGTAATCTTTTAAGAAATGGGGATGTACAAGACAAGAAATGACATATTACAACTAGTAGATGAGTGTTGCTATTTGGGCAGTAAAATAACTGGCAATGGCCAAAGTAGAGAGGATATAAAATGTACAATGGCAGTAACAAGAAACACGATTCTGAAAAAAACACTGACTAGAAATTTAAGTGTTAGGAAGTGTTTTCTGAGGGCATCTGTCTGATGTTTAGACATGTATGGAAGTGAAACATAGACAACAAACCTTTCAGACAAGAAGAGAATAGTAGCTTTTGAAATTTTATCTTACAGCATAACGCAGAAAATTAGATGGATAGATCATATAACTAAGAAGGTACCAAAAACACACCCTAGAGGAACCCAAACAAAATGACATTATCAACTGAAAAGCATAGTGCTGTGTGCTAACTGGTGTTCTACATTTGAGATGATCACAAAATGACATAACCGACTAAAAAGTGTAGTATTGTGTGGTAATTAGTGTTCTACATTTGAGGCAAAAATTGCTACAATACATGTTAAGTTGGTGCTAGTGTATGACAACAATGCAAATATGACACAGTAGTTAGGTCGTGCTGCATCTCCAGTGTGATAAGATAAGCTTGAATGATAACAAATGAAATAGCAGACTATCTCTTCTGGCAGTTGCAAAAGAAGTAGTGGTCCTGGGATGCAAAGACTGCCATATCACAAGTTGGGCTGTAATGGACGAAGTGAAACACAGTCATGGACCAGGTTTCAACATTTGCACATTTTCACACAATGTTATGCCATTGGGTTCTGCTACTGCTCACACCAATTGGAAAGGGATGCTGAATTGAGGCAAGAGTAGAAATGTTACAGCTGTGTGAGGCCACTCCAAATGACTTCATTAGCCTTAGGTTTCCAAGGGTGTTTCTGGCCCATGACAACACCACAGCACATTCTGCGCAGGACACCTGCTGCTTCTTTGGAATATCAAATTTTGCCTGACTCCAAGTATTCTCCTGATGCATGAGGGTGGTTTGAAAAGTTCTTGGAATGGAATGGAATAGAAAAAATGTACTTACATCACTAAAACTTTTTTTTATATTTTTCATTGTAGTCTCTTTGTAGATTAATGGCCTTGGTCCAAAGATGTTATAGGGCCCTGATCCCATCTCGAAAATGAGTTTCCTCCAGACTGGCAAAATAGTTGTCAACTCTGGCTATAAATTCTTCGTTTGAAGTGAGTCTTTGTCCACTAAAAAAAATTTTCAGTTTTGGGAATTCATCGGTTAAAATGTGATGTACCCTTTCAGATGACACCTGGCAAGTGTGGGAAATTTCACGCACTTTCAATTGGCGATCCTCCTTGACCATTTTGTGCACTTTAGCAATGATTTCTGGGGTAGTGACACACCTTGGCCGACCACTGCACAGTTCATCATCTAAGTTCTCCCAGCCAAATTTAAATTCATTTGTCCACTTGGCAACCAACAGTTGAATATGAAGGAGCAGAGTCCCCTGTGTATTTTGAAAATCGGCACGAATGTCTTTTACTTTCCTACCTTTCTAGTACTTAATCAGTGCTCAAGTCTCAATTTTTTCCATCTTTGCAAATCACTACGCGGGTATAACAGAGCCATGTCACTGCCCACAGCTCTCCTCCAAGAGCACTGACATGTCGTGTTTACAGGCAACAGTCCAATGAATATCACGTGAACAACTCATTGCACTAGCGCTGACCTCCCATGGTGATTCTGAGAACTTTTTGAACCACCCTCGTAGCACTCAGTGACTTCTTCCTCTATCCTTGGATAAAGAAACCATAGTGTGACAGTCATCCACTGCTGGGGAACATGTGTTGCAATGGAGACTGAAGAAACTTCAGTTCCCTAATTTAAATATGTTTAAAATTTGTATAACAACTTAGAATTCTACACTGAAAGCCTAGTACTGCAAATAAAAGCAATATGATGAAACAATTTCCAGACACTTGGGATAAAATTTAGGAAGTGCAGATGATGAAACTGGTAAAATAAATTAA
This sequence comes from Schistocerca piceifrons, assembly GCF_021461385.2. Lineage (NCBI taxonomy): Eukaryota > Metazoa > Arthropoda > Insecta > Orthoptera > Acrididae > Schistocerca > Schistocerca piceifrons. The sequence goes on along the minus strand of NC_060138.1, from coordinate 365,969,063 downwards.
TAAATGCTGTGGAAGGAGTACTGACAATAAATTTTCTCTCAACTAACATAAGCTACATTATTCGCATGTACACTGAAAAGTCAGTCACTTATCTGCAAAAGACAAACTATAAGGTAATGCCGTGTTCTGTAGATAATTTGCACAATTTCCACCAAAATGATTTAGAATAAGGCAGTCTGCAGGTTACAGATGACAGATTTATTTACATTTATGGCTGTATGTAGGGTGAAGGTGAATTACAGCAACAAAATGTCAAAGGTACAGCAATATTTTTGAAGTATTTTAGTTTGAATGACCTATGGTCTCCAGTGGATCCTTACAGATTAATAACATAATTATGATTTATTCAGTTTGTTACTCCAATTATCTTTTTGTTTCTGTGAAAGTACTTTCACAACACTGAAAAACCTGTAATATGCAATCTCCAAACCCTACAACACAAAACACACAGCAGTGTACAGATGCAGAAGTATTGTGATGCTGTTGACGTTGTCGCTGCAACAGCTTAGAATACTGCCATCGTGCCATTCTCCCATTACTTTCACTAAACCATACACAAAGCGCATTTCAGCCAATTCTTCATCAGTAAACCTATGAATACTGCTGTTTAATGATATACAAGTACACTGCCAGAAAAATCAACCTGAGACAGAACTGGCAGTACTGAATGCAAGCTTGAGGATAAAAAGTAAAGTGGGCATTACTGTTGTCAACAATAAGTGATGCATGTGAATGGAACAAGTTTATTTCCAAACAATACACACAGAACATACTGTCGGCATTAGCACTGCTGTGCAGATATTTTCAGTGCAATACAAACATAGAAGTAAAACAGTGGGGGAGGGGTTGGTAAGAATTAAAATAAAATGCAATTGCTCTTTCACCAGAAACCGGAGACCATAGGTCTCCTGTACTAAAATACTCAGAATATATCCCTGACCAGTGTCCAAAATTTTCTCACTGGAGTTTGGACTCATACTGCACAATCCACTGCAATGTAAGTAGAATACAACAATGTCCACAGCTACAACACACTCCAAAAAAGCTTTCACAGATTAAGATTAGAATGAACAACAAAAAAGAAAAATGTTTCATTACGAAATTGAAGTAATAAAAGTATTTAGTAACTCCTAAACGCAAGGAAGTAGTCATACACACTAATAAATCCAGTATACACAGCCTAAAAACAAACTTGTTCGACTTCTTGAAAACATGGAATTAAATAACTGTGTATGACACCTAGGTCATACTCTCTCACTCTCCTCATCCAGGTCATTCTTTAGAACTATAATTGCGAATCATACAATTTCCTGCTGCAAGCACCTAATATGTACCAAAATCTCACAGCACCTGTTTCAAATGACAACTGCCAGACTCAATGAATGGACTTCAACATTATCCACTGACAGAAATAAACTATGTATTCAAAATCATTTGTACCCTTTATTGATACACATTGTTTGTGATAAGGTGGTGCACTTTCACTGAGTTCTGCAAAATATCTATTTAATGAGCAGTTTGACAGGTGCTTACAGACGAATTTCTCCCCTACAATTCAACACCCTAAAATTCTACCGTGTTAGAAGTTCTTTGTCAAAAATCTTGGCCACTCAGTTCTACCAACTGTGATAAATTCCTTCCAATTAGAAAGACACCCTTTGCAGATCTTTTCTTAGTTCATTGATTTGTCTTTCTAGGTACTACATCCTGCTTCACCATACGTTAACTACACTTCCACTAATTACTGCGACTCTGTGGAAAAGGAGCCAGCTATAGGATTCTAAGGAATAACATGTTTCACTCTTATCCTGTTAGACCAACAAAAGATGTTGATAAGAGCTGAAAATGTAGTTTAGATAATTGGTAAGTTCCATTCTGCACACTCTCATTTTATGTCTGTGCAGATATACTGCAAGTCAAATCAGCTCCAGACATCAGCAAGCAAATAAACCTCTCCATTTCCTGTGGTGAAGCACTTGTTCTTACTCTTTGTTCCTTGGTAAAATATCTGTGTATTCTCTGGCCTATCAGTCTTCTCCAAGGTGGTGGTAGAATGAAGGTCAGAGAAAGCAGTGGGAACTACAGCCTTAATTTTTTTCCAAAGGCATGCGTCTCTACTGTACGGTTTTAAGACGACAGCATCCTCTTGGGTAAAATATTATGGAGGTAAAATAGTCCCCCTTTCAGATCTCCGAGCAGGGACTACTCAGGACGACGTTGTTATCAGGAGAAACAAAACTGGCGTTCTATGGATCGGAGCATGGAATGTCAGATTCCTTAATCAGGCAGATAGATTAGAAAATTTAAAAAGGGAAATGGCTAAGTTAAAGTTAGATATAGAGGGAATTAGTGAAGTTGGTGGCAGGGAGAACAGTACTTCTGGTCAGGTGAATACAGGGTTATAAATGCAAAATCAAATAGGAGTAATGCAGGAGTAGGTTTAATAGTGAGTAAGAAAAATAGGGACACAGATAAGCTACTATGAACAGAATAGTGAATCCATTATTGTAGCCAACAGACACACCAGACACACGAAACCCACACCCACATCCACCACTGTAGTACAAGTTTATATGCCAACTAACTCCGTAGATGAGGTGGAAATTGAGGAAATGTATGAGGACATAAAAGAAATTTTTCAGATAGTTAAGGTAGATGAAAATGTAATAGTCATGGGGGACTGCTAGTTAATAGTAGGAAAAGAAAATGAACAAAAAGTAGTAGGTGAATACGGACTGGGGGAAAGGAATGAAAGAAGAATGAAATTATAATGAAATCTAGACCTTTAGCTGCTTACAGGTGTTGATAAATATCAACGGAGACAATGAAAAATGTGTGCCCCGACCTGAACTCGAACCCAGGATCTCCTGCTTACATGGCAGACGCTCTATCTGACTGAGCCACTGAGGATACAGAGGATAGTGCGGCTGCAGCAGCTTATCACTGGCGCATTCCCCGTGAGACCCACACTTTCCAACTTTCTGTCCACACACTACATTTGTAGTGCCCCTGCCCATTATACTCATTATTCACGGTAGTCAACCTACCGATTCCCGTGAGTGCGTCCACACATGTCCGAAAGAGCAGATACTATCTTCATACTGACATCAGACACACATTTTTCAACTGCCCCCATTGATATTTATCAATGCATGTAAGCAGCTAAAGGTCTAGATTTCATTATAATTTCGTTCTTCGAGAGCTGCAAGATCACAGTGATATCTCTACAGATACCAGCTCCATAATGAAAGAAGAAGTTGCCTGGTACAATTCTGCACAGAGCATAAATTAATCATAACTAACACTTGGTTTAAGAATCATGAGAGAAGATCGTATACATTACTTTGTGCACCATCAGTTATTTTGCTGCACAAATAGCAAAACTCATCTACTTTAAATGTCTCATTCCCTAATCTAAATCTCTTAGCATCACCTGATTTGGCTACATTCCATTATCCTTGTTTTGTTTTTCCTGACGTTCATCTTATGTCCTCCTTTCAAGGCACTGTCCAGTCTGTTCAGCTGTTATTTCAAGTAATTTTCTGTCTGATGGAATTACAATATCATCGGCAAACCTCCAAGTTTTTATTTCTTCTCCCTGGATTTTAATCCCTATTCCAAATTTTTCTTTGTTTTCATTTACTACTTGCTCAATGTACAGATTGAATAACATCGGCCACAGGCTACAATCCTGTCTCATTCCTTTCTCAACACTGCTTGACTTTCATTCCTGTCGACACTTGTAACTGCCATCTGTTTCTCTAAGTCTACAAATGCTATAAATGTACATTTGCCTTTCCTTAACCTATCCTCTAAAGTAGGTCACAGGGTCAGTATCACTTCGTGTGCTCCTACGTTTCTCCAAAATCCAAACTGATCTTCCCCGAGGTTAGCTTTTACCAGTTTTTGCATTCTTCTGTAAAGAATTAGTATTTTGCAACAATGACTTACTAATCTGATGGTTTGGTAAGTTTTACAACCATCAGCACCTGCTTTCTTTGGAATTGCAAGTATTTCGTCTGTCTCATACATCTTGCACATTAGATGGAATAATTGTCATTGTTGGCTTTCCCAAGGCTATCAGTAGTTCTGAGAGGATCTCTTCTACCCCCGTGGCCTTGGTTTGACTTGGGTCTTTCAGTGCTATGTCAAATTATTCTCACAGTATTATGGTCTTTCAGTGCTATGTCAAATTATTCTCACAGTATTATATCTCCATTTCAGCCACGCCTACATCTTCTTCCCTTTCTATAATGCTTCTTTCAAGTTCATCTTGCTTGTATAGACCCTTTCAGCTTTCCATTCTTTGGTTGGGAGTTGTTTTCCATCTGAGCTCTTGATATCCATACAGCTGCTTCTCTTTTCTACAAAGGTTCTTAAATTTTCCTGTAGGCAGTATCTATCTTTCCTCTGGTCAAATATGCTTCCCAATCCTTACATTTGTCCTCTAGCCACTCCTGCTTAGGCAGTTTGCACTTTCCTTCAATCTCATTTTTAGACATTTGTATTCACTTTCACTTGCTTCAGTTGCTACATTTGTAAATTTTCTCCTTTCATCAGTTAAATTGAACATCTCCTGTGTTATCCAAGGATTCCTATTAGTCCTGGTCTTCCTACATATTTGAACCTCTACTGCCTTCATTATGGCTACCATTCGTCTTCTACTGTGTCCCTTTCCCCTGTTCTGGTAATCCATTACCTAGCATTCCTTCTGAAACTTCAACAACCTTTGGTTCTTTTTACTTATCTAGGTCCCATCCTCTTAATTTCCTACCTTCCGGAAATTTCTTCAGCTTTAATCTACAGTTCATAACCCATACGCTGTGCCACTGGAGAAACCTGTGAACTGTTCTGTATGTGTTAACCATTGAAAGTTTATAGGCCTTCTTGAAACACGTATTCTCACACCCCATTCCCAAGTGATGCTGTTTACTGAAGCTCTCATAGAATCTTGAGTACTGGCACCAGTCAACTGATCAAAACCAAAGGAAGTTACTGATGTTTCCCTCTTACGTTCTATGGTGTTGCAAATCTACTTACTTGTCCATAAATTATTTATGGCAAATAGAAAACCAAACCTATATTTGTGATTAACACTACTGCCATATCGGTCAAGAATCCTGAATTTTTTTGAGTGTAACTGCAACACCAGGAGTGTGGTTATCCCTTCAAGATTTCCGTCAGGGAATACTTTTTGAGAAAAGCATCTAAAAATTTTCAATTTTCCCCTTACTTCCAATTCCCACTTAATCCCAAGAACAATAAAGTCTAGAGCAAGCCTTTTCTCTCTTGCTGGATGATGGTGTCTAAGCTCCCGAAAACATCCAATTTTATCACCACCTCTTGCTTCTGCCTGATCTGTTTTCCATTCACACAAATAAAAAAATAAAAATTTAAAAGCATCCTAATCAAACTCGCATACATATGACAACCACCTATGTTCATCGTCGATGTGCAACAAACACTCACAGAAGGCATTTGGCAGCACTAGCAGTGGAGGATATATAAAGCGTGTCGGGGGATGCAGAAAACAGTGCAATCACTGTCTTAAGCGTGAACAATGCAATTTATCTGACGGCTGAAAGAGCACGATCACTGCCTTTTGGGCCAAGGAAGGAAGCATTTCTGAAATGACTAATTTTGTTAACTGCATGCCACCGTGGTTAAAGTACACCCTGTATGGTAAAATGATGCTATCCAAAACTGGCACTGGGACAACTGTGGTGCACCACGAGCGACGGCTGAACGACAGCTGTGGAGATGTATTTGTGGGAACAGACACAAATGTTGAGTGACAGACTGCCCAGATACATAACGGGGCTACCAACAGTGTCTCGTCAATAACATTTCAAAACAAATGAGGGGGTTAGCAATTTCCAATTATATTTACAAGAAATGGCAATCACATTGTTTTGTTTGGTTAAATATATATTCCAATCTCATGATATTTTGGCATTTCATGTAAAATTCACAGCAAACTGTCTTCTTTCAAGAAGTGGCTTCTTATCATTTCTGTCGGCACTTATGATCTAAGAATAAGAATATACTATAAAATCCGTAAACATTTTTTATGACCTCTTCAATGTTTTTAAACTAGTGGTACTCATTTACAGCAGTGTGACCTTTTATTAATATCATACAAATAGTGATGTCCTTTTCTTTTTTTTCAGGCACAAATAGTATATTCCACTTACAAACTCTGAAAATTAGTAACAATGGCTAGTACAAGGAATACGATACTGGAAACTACTACTCACACGAGTAACTTCACTGGAAGTGGTCAAAAAATGCTGCCTTATGAACTTCTCACTTTGTGTGATGTTCTCAATAAGGAGCTTCTGCTAAGACATCAGTATGAAGAGTGGAGAGAAGGCAGAAATTACTCAGCCACTCTTAAACAGCATATTTATCCAAAAGTGCTTGAAAAGTGGGGTTAGAAAACAGTTGTTTTGTGGTGCCAATTTTAAATTCGGGATTCACAGGCTTTTAAAAAAAAAAAAAGGGAAAGGCCAAAAACATATCACATGGCTGAGGAAGATTGGCAATGAATGAGGATTACATAGAAACATTAGCCAAGCTCTTTGACATCCTCAACTGCAAGTGTGACATTTAGCTACGTTCAGAATTTGAGGTGATGACTGTAAACATGAAGTTCACATCTTCTGCTCCTGTTCTAAGGATATGAAATAGTGTTTATTGAAGGTCAAAGAGAGAAGGTCGGACCCATGGGACAGACCTACCTAAGCACAACAGGCAAATTAAAAAGCAGAAGAGGCAAGAATATGAATCAAGACTTTCTGAATACAAGCAGAAAAGGATGGAAGAATTAATATTACACCCATAAAAAATTCTTTTCTCGGAAAGACATGAAGTGAAATCTGATGTTAAAGATGAAATATTCTGAAGATCCTTTGCAGGTACCATGTGATGATTCTGATATATCTTCTACTTCACATAATACATTACAATTTCGCAACATTGCATTGCAAGGTATTGGATATGGTGTCATCATATGAACTAAATCTGTCATTACAATAGCTGCATATTTGGACGCTGGATTAATTAGTACTGACGAAGACAGGAAACTTGTGGGTTATCACAATTAAGTAAAAAGGACCAAGAATAAGTCATGAAATCACTTCATGAAGAATCATGCTCAATGCACGATGAACAATGAATATACCTTATTTGATGGGTGCCAAAATTCCAACAAAGTTCTGTTACAAGAAGATAACTCAAGTCATCAGTTTCAGTATTTCAAAAGACTAGCATTACACTGTTTGCAGTGAGCCAGACGGAAAGTATCTCTGCCATTTTACTCCAGAGAAAGAGTTAACAAAAAGGAAACTGACTGAAGTTATTGCTAACCATTCTTGTGGATTTTTTAAAGAAAAACAGCACTCATAAAAGTGTGCAGGCTACTGGTGGTGATTCAATGAATTTTACGATGTTTGGGAAGGAGAGTCATGCCTTGAGTTGAGACACATCTGGTTTTGTTTGCACTCTTCTTACTACTAAGCTACCTTTGTACTACTTGATCAAGGAGTTGGATGGGAAAACTTTGTTTAACAAGTGGAGTGATAAGATTGGCAGTGTGCTTGATAGTGCAACAGAACCTGAAATCAACCTCTCATTTGTCTGCATGTCCTTTCCAGGGCCTTTGGTTCCCCTGAGTGACACTGTTGTCAAAGACCTCTCTACAGGTTAGACTTATGCTTACAGGATAACTCAGGCTATAAGGAAAGGTTCAAGTCCAACTGGTATGGCGTCAACAGAAATTGGTCCTGTAAGCCATTCTCAGTTGTTAACAACTGTAAATGAGATTTATCGTATATGGGTTTCAAAACAAGGCCTTAAAGGCAACGACTTAAATATGTTCCAACTGTTTGTGGAATACACCGTCGGGGTTTACTATCCCTGCTGGTTTACAATGAAATCTAAATTCTCTTGGGTGGAAGGACAGCACCACATTCTTTATCAAATGAAACTCCTAAAATCCCAAAAGGAGGCAGCAGCAGGTATTGTTTCGTCAATAACCCAACTTTAATGGTGGAACACATTTAGTGAAATGGTGTTTCAGACACTTCCAGGCTTGGAAGACGAAGAAGAAAGGAAATCAGGGGTCTCGAAGGTAACTGAATTGAAGAATTAAGATGATGATACAACAGGTCTATCTTTTGGCCTAGTAAAATGCATGCAGCAAATCCAAATGCATCTTCACTTTTGGAACTGATAGACTGGTCAGAAGAAGTACATGAATCTCCAAATGCTTGTAAATTCAAAATATCAGAAATAAGAAAGTTTGTTAAAGAGCCAAAAATTTTCCAAAGTAGATATGTCAACAAGACCATAGAGAGGTGTGTGAAAAAAAGTAACTGAGGCTTCTGGCAAAGTGTATACTCATGAGAAATGAGGAGGATATGTCGGAGAGCAGAAGAATGATGTCTAGGAATGAATCAAAGCAAGATCTGATGAATATTGTTGGTTGAAGCTTTCTACTTTTTTTAAAATGTGTTTCCAATGTTTGATAAAAGAGACAGAATATAATGAAATTTCCGAGTTCATTAAATCACTTTTTGAGCAAATTTTGGTGGAGTTTATATTAATTCATGCCCTTTTGTCAGAAATTTCAATATACAGTATTATAAATCATAAACTTACCTAGTTAAATGATTATCAATGAAGAAAAACCTCTTAATTTAGGATATTACGCATCAAAAAGCACATTTTTTGGCCTCTATTTCATAAAAAATAACGAAATTTTATTTTTGTCCTCTAAAATGACACACCCTGTTGCTGCATATGGGTCATCACAACATGCTCCTGGTTCATGCACCCATGTTGACTGCTATTAATTGGCAACATAGGCTGAAATTTGAACACTAATACAACTAGATGTCCACTGAGAGGCAGCAGGTGGCCTTTTCAGATGACAGATGAAGTCTGAAAGCAGACATTCTGCAACAATTGAGGCTATCAGCGCAATAGTGGCCTAACACACATCTTTGGAATAAATGAGATATTCACACAAAACATCACTTTACGCCCTACCATTACATCCTACAATCGCCCGACATGTATTTGGACACCATGGACAATGTGGCAGGATCAGATATTGTTTGTGCGCTGTGCAGTGCCATATGAAACAGTATGCCACATAGGCCACTATTGCACCATGTATGCATAGCGAGTAGGCCGGTGGGACAGTGTACCATATGTCATACAGCATGTGACGGCTGGTGGAGGACACAGCTGCAGTATAGACTCACAGTACTGTGGTCGACACACTGCTGAATGGTCATTAGTGTGTGTGTACTACAGAACGACATGTACAGCAGCCCCAGTGGCCGAATCCGCATTGCGAGGTAAGGATGGTGTTATGTTCCCTTGTTGGACTCATATGATTTGATATGGACACCGGTGCAGTTCGGGAACATTTTCATTTCAGACCCATTTGGATCGGACACTACTACTGATGCCTCAGACATGGATGTGCACCTGGCCGATTCAGCCAGCATGTACATGGTACAGCTGATGAGTTACACGTCCTGTTAGCAGAGCCCAATCTACCCAGTACATCGAAGGATACCACACAACCCACGTCAACCATCGACATATCAGAGGGGGATTGTAGTACCGGTACCGTTAATTGCACCGCAATGAGGAAGAAAACGGGTCCAGAGTGCACACCTGTGGTCATGGAACATTTGAAAAGAAAACCAATCAAAAGGCAAAGAAGACATTAACACGAAGGGAAACGTAGTGTAAAAGAAATGTCCCACCTCGGAGCACACACTTGTCAGAAGGATTTTCACTTGAACACCAGCAACATCTATTTGAATTGTTCTATGCATTAGGTAGTTTTGACTTGGAGTCGGCATACATTTTTGCTATGCCGAAGGTAATTCCGATGGCACACGCGTGTTCTTCTAGTACTACAGTGTTGCTATGAGTAGCAACACGCCTATACCATTTCCAGAATGAAGAGGGAGTGGATGTGAAGATCTGTAGAACATTCTTTAAGAACATTTTGAGATATCAATTGGTAGGATTACAAGAGTTCTCTTGCACAAAGTGCAGCACCAAACCCCACCCATCAATAAGCGAGGCACATGCCCTGCTAAAAACAAAACACCAATAGCAAAGACGGTTACGGTAGAGAACTGCATAAAATGGTTTCCAGCATATCGGAGCCATTATGCACGAATGAATGAAACAGTGGATCAGAAGTATTTGTCACCAGACCTGAGCATGGGGAATTATACCATTTATATAAAGCCGAGCATGATGATCTGGTCTCGTACTACATGTCTGGCCAGATATTTAATACAACATTTTAATCTGTCCTCTCATCTCCCTGTAAATGATTCCTGCCATAAATGTGACCTCTATAACATCAAACATGCTGCAGCTGACACCGTGGAGGAGAAGGGTAAATGGGAATGTGAAAGAGTGTTACATCAACGAAAGGCCGAAGCATGCAGACGGGAATGCATCATGATGCAGTAAAAGGGAGTCATTAGGAGAACGATATGACCGTGATTGCCTTTGATTTGATGATGACTTTACCGACACCGGTACTTACGACAGGTAACTGTTACTACAAGCAGCAATTGTGGACATACTGCCTTGGAATATGCGACCAATGTACCAAGAAAGCTAACGTGTATGTATGGAGTGAGGGCAAAGCATCCCGAGGACCACAAGAAATTGGATCATGTCTCATGCATTACATTAAACACAATGTCCAAATAAAGCAACTGATTATGTCCGCAGATCAATGTGGCGGGCAAAATCAGAATATAAAAATGGCCTTACTGTGTCAATTTGTGGTTCTATATGCAGACTTCACACCAGAAGTAATCCACCATAAATTCCTAGTCAGTGGGCATTCATACCTACCATGTGACCAGGACTTCGGTATCATCGCGGCGAACAGGAAATTTCACCCGAACATATACACACCCTCTGATTGGCTGTCATTATCACTGCATGAAAACAACAACCCTTCACTGCTATACCGATGACAAGGAATGATTTCATGTCAACAGTACGTTTAGAAAGAAACGTTTGTAACCGTAAAGTGTCTACACAAAATACCAGGGTGCAATGGTTCCATATTCGGTGGCTTCAGTATAAAGCATCATATCCCCATATGTTTTGTAAGTACTACAATGAGCCAGATGTCCCATTTGCCGACGTCAGTTTTACTAAACGAGGGTCGAAACTAATTGAGACTCTGGACGTACTATATCCCAATGGACACGCTATTAGCAAATTGAAAAAGACCGATTTAATGACCTTGCTGCAATTTGTACACCCGGTGTACAATGGTTATTACCGTAACTTGAAGACATCTGCACAGCCATGTGGCGACACCATCCCTGTAAATGATGATACGGATGATGAACATTAATGCCTCATGTGTATCTTGCCCAATGTTTGACTACAGTGTGTAAAGCAATAACGGCCTATTCCAAACATTTTGTGTATTACGGCCAGGTGTGCCAAAACAATAGTGGCCTAACCCACACAAAAAAAAAACAGTCTAAAAATACTATTACAGTTAACTCCAAGTATAGCCAGTTACCGGACACCATATCACATTATGTATACCAATCATTGCTATGTGCTGAAGGCCTTAATTGTCGAAAGCATCCAAGCCTGAGGAAGGAACGTTATGGTCTGGGGAATGTTTTCATGGCATTTCCTGGGTGATCTTGTCATTCTGGAATGCACAACGGATCAACAAAAGTATCCCATCTATCCTTGGGGACCATATCCACCCCTACACGACATTTGTTTTTCCTCTACATGATGGCATCTACAGCAGGACAAACAATATGTCACACAGCTTGCAGTGTATGTCTGTGGTTCGAAAAGAACCGAAATGAGTATACCATTATCCCCCGGCCACCAGACTCCCCAGATTCAAACCCGATTGAGTGTCTGTGGAGCCACCTCAACCACACTGGCTGTAGATCCTCAACTGATAAACCCTGCACAGCTGGTAATGGAACTTGAGTCGGCTGGGTTCCACAATGTCTTTCGGTCTTCTTGAAGCTCACTGACACTTCCTGCACGTCCGCACTATAGAAGGTGATTATTAAGGGTTTTGACAGGTGGTAGCATTAATGTGACACTGTCAAGTGTATAATTATATCAGAGGCAGAGAAATATGCCTTGGGCCACATTTATATTGGCTCACATGATAACGACTTTGCCAACAGTAGTCAAGCAGTCAGTTCTACCTGTGACTGGTAAAAAAGGTAAGTTTCTCTGTTTACTTTTTGCATGTGTATAAAATTTGTTTCCCTCACATGAAAAAACTTCTCTGGAATGTATAGCCTTATTAGCCAATAAAAACCTGTTAAAATGGCAGCAGTTACACAGCACATTTATAATATGTTATTGACAGAAACAGAAATTGAATATTCTAAAGTTAGCTACAGATCTGGACAAAATGGGAATTTGTGTAACTGCAGCTGTGAGGAATGATAAATGTTTTGGAAGAATATCTTTGGTTGAGATGATTACAAACACACTATACAGCACAAGTTGCAACTCTTTATTCATTTAAAATTTGGTTTCAATGCAATATACATACTAATAGTTTCCATGACACTTCAGATTCCTATAAAAGGCATTTTCCATCAGATCCGTTACTTCTCAAATCTGGAGGGAAGAAATGGGGAAAGTATATGTTCTCACTGATGCACATTATTTACATATAAAATAACACTGCTGGATCTGGGGGTAGGGTTTCTAACATGCAACAATGGCGAGAAAGTGGATTAACAGCACTAGTTGTTGTTTTGCTTCTGTAACAAGTTCTGTTTATGTGGAAATGTCCTGAGAAAGACAACTTTCTTCAATTACACATTATTTAGGTACATCTCACTTCTCTACAAAAGGGATGTGGCATATAAACAGTCAAGAAATTACTGATGTACATCACCTCTGCAGCACTCAATTCCTTAAAAATGCATTCTTTTACCCATATATATTTATCTCTCTCTGTCTCTCTCTCTCTCTCTCTCTCTCTCTCTCTCTCTCTCTCTCTCTCTTTCTCCCTTTCTCCTTCTGTCTCTTTTTTTTTAGGCAACCATGTAGACATTTCAACATTTAGTTTGTACCAGCTGAGGTCTAAGTAAATACAGCATACAAAAATTTAAATCAAGTATGAATTATCCTATGTTATGCAAAGTAACTGATATATATGGTCATCTGTGATTTGGCACAGAATAGTTGGGTAAATGTGTCAACATTTATTAGCTTCAGTTGACACGAGTCTACAGAATGGCAGTATTTTAACGCCCATAGTAAACATGTGACAATATGCATTCAGGTTTCAATCAGCTGTATATAAAGTTAGTAAACAGCACTGTGGAGGTATTAAAACTAAGAAATGACATTATGTGCAAGAATGACTCTTCCTCATTACAGTACACAATTATTACAGTCTCACAAAGCAAAAACGAGTTGAATTCTTACATCCTTGCATGCACACAATAAAAACATTCAACAAATTCAGAAGTAAAATACATACACATCATTATTACTCATGAATTGATAACTGTTGTTAAATCCTGGAGACAACTTTAAAACATGTGATTTTCTGTAATTCACTTTAATACAACAGATACACAAAACAAAATTTGTGTGTACAAGCACACTTTAATTCTCTCTCTCTCTCTCTCTTCTCTCTCTCTCTCTCTCTCTCACACACACACACACACACACACACACACACACACACACACACACACACACACACACACACAAATACGTATGTGCGGAAGTTTTGTGATCATCACAAAAATATGAATCACAGCAAACTACAACAAAATACACCATATGTTTTGTAATGATAAGCTGGAAACAAGAATAAAATGTTTTGTGATTTCTTTAATGCCTTGTAATGTGAAATGTGAAAAAAATCTATATAGTACTCATGATAAATCTCTGGTTTTGCTCTGTGACAAAATTGTCCCATTAACATTTATCACATTTCACAGTACAGGCTCACATACTTTATAAACTTCCACCGGCCTTCAGATTGTATGGTTCACTGTGCATGGGAATAGTTTACAAATGCATAATCACATCATTTACAAAATCAAACTGTTACATTACCAAACAATACATTCTGTTTATGAACTGGGACTCTTGTCATATCAAAGCCAAAAGTTTCTCCTTTTTATCAAAAGATAAAACCTGCAGTCTCATCAGTCACTTTGAATTTTTAGAACATCTTTTCTGTACAGGAATTTTGTAGGAACATATTTTTAGAACTATACACATAGCAACTATAAAATGAGGCAATAAAACCAATGATGGGAATAAATGAGCATGCAAACACACACACACACACACACACACACACACACACACACACACACACACACACACTCTCTCTCTCTCTCTCTCTCTCTCTCTCTCTCTCTCTCTCTCTCTCTCTCAAACAAAATGCTCTAGTGCTTTACCCAAAAAAGACAAGGTATTTGCCAGCACATAAGAGTGCTGAAATGATTGTTGTTGACAGTGTCACTTCATGGTCAAAACCAGACCTCACATATTACAGGTCCATTAATTTCCCTCTTATTGAACATGGCTGACATGCTGGTTTCCTCAGTTTTTCTGTATCTGATAATTCAGTCAAACTGACGATGTGTAAATTGCAGTGGGAATCACAACATTTATAAAAAGAGGGAGAAAAAAAGAAAAGAAAAGAGCAGTTCTAACTCAACCTGTCTAGTGGTGAAAATAAGAAGAGAAACAGGAGCCAAATGGAAGATATTCTGTTGTTTCAAACAACAGAACATGCTTTGCGTCTTACATTGGGGTCTTGGGGGGGGGGGGGGGGTAGTGAATATTAAGGTGTAAACAGGGGGAGGGGGGGGCCTTGGGTAGGTGCCTATGCCGCCATGTTTTTAAATAATGCCACAGCAAAATTATGTATAAAATTATGTTTATGTATGATTTTTAACTCTATCACGTATACAATGGAAATTAAGGTAGATTGATAGGTACAAATATTATGCACTATCAAACTGTTTACATATCGACACTGCTCACAAATAAGAATTTGTTTTTATTAACTGAAAATGTAAGTATCAAGTTAGCAGCTGTTTTAATTCATGGAAATCTTTCACATAACCAATTTTTTTTGTTTTGTTCTATTATCTTTGGCTACTCAACAAGTGCAAATCATTCCTGAAGAGTTAGAAGACACAACCTGGTTTAGTAATTGCAGAATTTACTTTTTTTGACAACTGCTCTCAGTTCATAATTGAAAAGTGTTTGTCCTATACCATGGCATGTGAAAAGTGAATGCATGATCAATCACATGATGTTTCCCACAAAATAGTGTTCAAGTATCAAAGATATGGTCAAGAAAAAGCACATGAAATTTGTATTTTTTCTAATTTGGAATAAAACCATGTTTGGACACTAGAAGCTGAACAAAAAGCAATGCACTTGAGAAGAATCATGATACTTATGTATTACAATAATCAAGTGAAATTGTTAAACCCACACCTACACATGTATAATGTATGGGGCTGCTGCCTAAACATGACTACTGCGTGCACCCTTTTACAGCGTGAGACTGATAGCTTTGCTTTTGCAAATGGCAGTATCAGTAGCATCTGTTATAATTTGTTATTTCTAAGACTAGTGATTAAATTCTGATAAATTTGCCCATTTTTAGTAACATTCGTGGGCTCTGGCACAATAAGAAGCCTGACTGACAGGAGCTTGACAACTTTCATTACTGCTTACTGTAACCCTTTCATCAGTCTTTGCATAATAAATACCGACACATATCTGTTTAGATTAACAAATGTTATCCCTCATGAAATCAAAGGCATATAAATGATCCCAAATTTTCTGAATCACTTTCAAGGTATCTGCACAAATACCATTTATTCATTGCTACAAAGAGCAGGGCGTGACGGGTTTGTGAATTCCATTATTCGATTGGAATGCTATTTTAAGCATAACTAACATCAAAGAGGTCCTGCCTCGAAATGTTTTATCCTGCTCAACAGAATAAACATTACCTGCTACTGGTACACTGAACAATGATAAAGTGAAATTTTTACAAAAGAAAAAGAAAACAAGAATAATAAATCATTATATTACAAGAAAACATAATCTAAAATTATCCTGTGAACTCTAAAAACAGCTTAAATTTCATTTTGCGTCCACTATAAAACAATTATGAGAATCCACATAATGCTAGCATCTGTTCAAGCCTCATACACAATTCTGGAATTGATAATATTACAGAATGACAGAACAATTCCAGTAAAACATTAAGCATTTCTTTATTAAACTAATAAGTGTCCAACAACTAGGTGACTGATGAATACAGTTCTTTTGTGGAATATACATATATACTTTTTTTAATATTTGAACAACAATGTGATTGCTAATACTATGACATTACAGTCACTCAGCAGCAGACTGGAAAAAATTGTCCAATATTACCTTACAAATTCAGCTCTTCAAAATAAATAAATAAATAAATAATGTGCAGTCAACCACTCTCTTTTCCAAAAACAATTAGCACTTACAAAATTCTGATCATTTACAAATGTTACATTCAAAGTGATGTTGGCAGGTAATGTTTCACACAAAGTTATTTTTTGGGGGGAGGGAATGGAAAAATGTGAAAGAATTCATTTCAGAAATAAAAAAAGGGGCACCCAAAGCCTGCTCCACACATCCGAAGGCTCAGTTGATATCTTTTATAAAAGACTGACAGGTCATATAGGCAAAAACTGTTTTCTTTAATGTTGTATTACCATAAATATCTACTCCAACATCACAAAAATAAACAGTGAAACTTTGACTATTTGGATTTTAGGGGAAAAAAATCAGAAAACAGAACTTTAAACAGAAAGGAGTAGCACTGATGAATTTACAATCATCTGAAAAGTAAACAAATTGCCTACAAGCACACTTAAATAAAAACTTTTGATTTACACATTAATTTTGTTGCAGATTTATTTTCTGAGGCATTTTTAAATGTATACATGCTATACAATATCTCATCAAATATATTTAATATTTATTAAGATTTCAGTCAGTGGAAATGCCAACAATTTGTGCAGAACAGTAGCACTTGGTGGATGCACATCAATATTCAGTTTATCTGCTAAGAATTATCTGGGTTTGGAGGTACACACAGAGGTGAACAATAATCCCGAATAATCCCGCCTGCCCAGTCTTGCTGCTTCTAGCTTCTGACATCATGTTCCCAACTCTCAAGACAAGTTAGAAGCTGAAGTAATCACATTCTTACAAATTTAGCTTAGCACCAATCTGGCTGCTACTTTTCCCATTTGCTCTACCAGACTAACACTGACAATCACCGAGAGCTTTTAGTCTGGTCACCACACACGTTCATCACACAACAAATATAACAGCAAATAAAGTTCTATGATTCTTCTTTATAGTACATCACTTAATCATGTTAGGGTTATTTCTTTTTTACTTTATTATTCACCTCCAGTTCTGCAAGCCTTTTCCACAGCTCATCTCTTTCTTTTTCTCTCTTCTTTTCCCTGCAACAACAAAATTATGTACTGTGAATATAATAATTTGAAATGAAGTGGAAGGGGCAAATCTTCAAACTTCAAAGGGAGCTGGGAAGAATCTAAGAAGGTACATTTCAGCTAAGTAAAATACTATGAAATTCAAGTGCAATCCAATGAAATAACTGAACCGTACAAAATATCATTTAACTAGGATGCTTATGTTATTTACAAAATTACTCAAAACCTTGATTTTAAGAGTTTCATTGAGACACTTTTCAAGAGTGGATATTTGACATGTGTAAAACATTTATATTCCTCTGGAACATCACCAACAATCGAAAATTTAAGTCTGACTAATTTTGCCATGCAGTCCTTCTCAATAGATTTGAGATTGTTGTTATTTACTGCTTTATATGCAGCTTTACTGTATGATTAAATGATGATGGCGTCCTCTTGGGTAAAATATTCCGGAGGTAAAATAGTCCCCCATTCGGATCTCCGGGAGGGGACTACTCAAGAGGACGTCGTTATCTGGAGAAAGAAAACTGGCGTTCTATGGATCGGAGCGTGGAATGTCAGATCCCTTAATGGGGCAGGTAGGTTAGAAAATTTAAAAACGGAAATGGATAGGTTAAAGTTAGATATAGTGGGAATTAGTGAAGTTCGGTGGCAGGAGGAACAAGACTTTTGGTCAGGTGATTACAGGGTTATAAATACAAAATCAAATTGAGGTAATGCAGGAGTAGGTTTAATAATGAATAAAAAAAATAGGAGTGCGGGTTAGCTACTACAAACAGCATAGTGAACGCATTATTGTGGCCAAGATAGACACAAAGCCCATGCCTACTACAGTAGTACAAGTTTATATGCCAACTAGCTCTGCAGATGATGAAGAAATTGATGAAATGTATGACGAGATAAAAGAGTCATTCAGGTAGTGAAGGGAGACGAAAATTTAATAGTCATGGGTGACTGGAATTCGTCAGTAGGAAAAGGGAGAGAAGGAAACATAGTAGGTGAATATGGATTGGGGGGAAGAAATGAAAGAGGAAGCCACCTTGTAGAATTTTGCACAGAGCATAACTTAATCATAGCTAACACTTGGTTCAAGAATCATAAAAGAAGGTTGTATACCTGGAAGAATCCTGGAGATACTAAAAGGTATCAGATAGATTATATAATGGTAAGACAGAGATTTAGGAACCAGGCTTTAAATTGTAAGACATTTCCAGGGGCAGATATGGATTCTGACCACAATCTCTTGGTTATGAACTGCAGATTGAAACTGAAGAAACTGCAAAAAGGTGGGAATTTAAGGAGATGGGACCTGGATAAACTGAAAGAACGAGAGGTTGTAGAGAGTTTCAGGGAGAGCATAAGGGAACAATTGACAGGAATGGGGAAACGAAATACAGTAGAAGAAGAATGGGTAGCTCTGAGGGATGAAGTAGTGAAGGCAGCAGACGATCAAGTAGGTAAAAAGACGAGGGCTAATAGAAATCCTTGGGTGACAGAAGAAATATTGAATTTAATTGATGAAAGGAGAAAATATAAAAATGCAGTAAATGAAGCAGGCAAAAAGGAATACAAACGTCTCAAAAATGAGATCGACAGGAAGTGCAAAATGGCTAAGCAGGGATGGCTAGAGGACAAATGTAAGGATGTAGAGGCTTGTCTCACTAGGGGTAAGATAGATACTGCCTACAGGAAAATTAGAGAGACCTTTGGAGAGAAGAGAACCACTTGTATGAATATCAAGAGCTCAGATGGCAACCCAGTTCTAAGCAAAGAAGGGAAGGCAGAAAGGTGGAAGGAGTATATAGAGGGTTTATACAAGGGCGATGTACTTGAGGACAATATTATGGAAATGGAAGAGGATGTAGATGAAGATGAAATGGGAGATACGATACTGCGTGAAGAGTTTGACAGAGCACTGAAAGACCCGAGTTGAAACAAGGCCCCGGGAGTAGACAACATTCCATTAGAACTACTGACGGCTTTGGGAGAGCCAGTCCTGACAAAACTCTACCATCTGGTGAGCAAGATGTATGAGACAGGTGAAATACCCTCAGACTTCAAGAAGAATATAATAATTCCAATCCCAAAGAAAGCAGGTGTTGACAGATGTGAAAATTACCGAACTATCAGTTTAATAAGTCACAGCTGCAAAATACTAACGCGAATTCTTTACAGACGAATGGAAAAACTGGTAGAAGCGGATCTCGGGGAAGATCAGTTTGGATTCCGTAGAAATGTTGAAACACCTGAGGCAATACTGACCTTACGAGTTATCTTAGAAGAAAGATTAAGAAAGGCAAACCTACGTTTCTAGCATTTGTAGACTTAGAGAAAGCTTTTGACAATGTTGACTGGAATACTCTCTTTCACATTCTAAAGGTGGCAGGGGTAAAATACAGGGAGCGAAAGGCTATTTACAATTTGTACAGAAACCAGATGGCAGTTATAAGAGTCGAGGGGCATGAAAGGGAAGCAGTGGTTGGGAAAGGAGTGAGACAGGGTTGTAGCCTCTCCCGGATGTTATTCAATCTGTATATTGAGCAAGCAGTAAAGGAAACAAAAGAAAAATTCGAAGTAGGTATTAAAATTCATGGAGAAGAAGTAAAAACTTTGAGGTTCGCCGATAACATTGTAATTCTGTCAGAGACAGCAAAGGACTTGGAAGAGCAGTTGAACAGAATGGACAGTGTCTTGAAAGGAGGATATAAGATGAACATCAACAAAAGCAAAATGAGGATAATGGAATGTAGTCAAATTAAATCGGGTGATGCTGAGGGAATTAGATTAGGAAATGAGACACTTAAAGTAGTAAAGGAGTTTTGCTATTTAGGGAGTAAAATAACTGATGATGGTCGAAGTAGAGAGGATATAAAATGTAGACTGGCAATGGCAAGGAAAGTGTTTCTCAAGAAGAGAAATTTATAAACATCGAGTATAGATTTAAGTGTCAGGAAGTCGTTTCTGAAAGTATTTGTATGGAGTGTAGCCATGTATGGAAGTGAAACATGGACGATAACTAGTTTGGACAAGAAGTGAATAGAAGCTTTCGAAATGTGGTGCTACAGAAGAATGCTGAAGTGAGGAGGTATTGAACAGGATTGGGGAGAAGAGAAGTTTGTGGCACAACTTGACTAGAAGAAGGGATCGGTTGGTAGGACATGTTTTGAGGCATCAAGGGATCACAAATTTAGCATTGGAGGGCAGCGTGGAGGGTAAGAATCGTAGAGGGAGACCAGGAGATGAATACACTAGGCAGATTCAGAAGGATGTAGGTTGCAGTAGGTACTGGGAGATGAAGAAGCTTGCACAGGATAGAGTAGCATGGAGAGCTGCATCAAACCAGTCTCAGGACTGAAGACCACAACAACAACATGGAGCTCTATAAAAATCTGGAGAAAGACTTGCATTTAAAGTAAAAAGTGTGGGTCCACAATGGACACATGAATTACTCCTACTACAATATTCAATGCCTTGACATATTTTCCAATGATTTTACGAAGCTGTTTATTATACTTTTGAAAAAGCTTATAATATTAGTTATTAACAGCCAATGGCTGAAATCCTGGAGTGTTCAATGTGACATGTTATCATTTTTGTAACCTGCATGTGAATAGTTTTTGTTTAATCATAAGGATACTCGGTTGATCCACAAGATTTAGTGGACTCCATTATTGAACATTCCACAATGAATGTGTGATGGCCAATGGGAAACAACCTTGAAACTTTTACATTTGCACCCAGGTTGTGTGTGTGTGTGTGTGTGTGTGTGTGTGTGTGTGTGTGTGTTTTCTGATGAGGGCCTGTCTGGCAGAAAGTTTTGTTTGACAGTCTCCTTGCTGTGTCTACCTGCGACCCCAGAATCTCTGCTATATGGTGAGTAGCAACTATCCTTTTCATAATACTGTATTATTGCATCCTGGATTTTCTGTTGTTTCAAAATACATATGCAATACTCTTCATTAAAACTTTCTTAATACCAAAATTACAATTTGAAATTTTGTGTCCGACATTGCTTACTCACTGAAGAGGCACGACTTCGAAAAAAGTATTCTGATATCAGAAATAGTGGAGCATATTACAAGCTTAAGAAGATTTACACAGCAGATTCTTAGCCAGTACATATTCATTAAAACAATACAAAAATACATGTCCTATTACTATGAATCTATGTACTACGCAAATGTCGTATCTACAAGAAGGAGAAGGAGGAGGAGGAAGTCATAAACTAGTTATAAAAAAGAAATGAATTTCAACAGTTACTAACCAGTAACAAGGGATGTGGCATAACATTTTAATGTTTCAGTCTTTCGACCTTGAAAACAGCAAACAACTATGAATGACTTCTACCAACAGTAATATATACACCCATATAGTATAAAAAGGCACAAAAATACTTGCTACAATTTCAATGAGGAGGATTCAAAAGGCCACATTACATTTCAATCTGCACGGAATGTTTTTCAGAGGGGATTTTTGTTGCATGCTGTAAACAGAGACTCCAAAATAAAATCTCAACTTAATTACACCTGGAAATATTGACTGATAATCTAAAAAACCTTAAGACACCCTAATCAGAAAAAAGAGAATAATATTAATTCCAATGCTTATATTCAAACCCCACTCACAGAAAAGGGCAAATTATTCAGCAAGTTATCAGTTAAAAAAAACCACACACATCTTGCTCAAAATATAAAAACACTGATTTACTTAGCTGTACAAATCTTACTGTCTCACTGGCTTATTAAAAGAGATGCAAGATGGAAGACTGTTGAAAGGACTGCAGAGCTACCTTCGCACTATCACAGCCATTTTCATCCTCTCTCTGTAACATCGGTATTCTCACATTACAAACTACTTGGTTTCTAAGAAATTTATTACATAATTTAAGGAACTAAATTACACCATTTCAAAATTTAAGTACCGCAATTACTTCCTGAAATCACACTTGTGCTGTTTGAACACATCAATTTTGTTTACAACATTTATACTGCCACTTCACTGGATTCACTCGTGCCCAAAAGGGCCCTCATAACCGTTTGTAGGCTTATCAGAAAACGTTAACTGATTACCAGTTTTTGGGTTTTCAGTCGAGTTATCAGCAACAGACTTCACAGTTTTAATTACATGTATTGTCACCTCTGCAAATTGTAGATGAAAAATACAATTTAGAGCATATTGCTATTCACCACATCGAGGAGGCATCAGACAGTAGACCAGCACATTTAAAAGTAGACTTCAAGACTGCTGTAAAATATGGCTTTGCCCAAAATCTGATATTTTACCACAGTCTACTTTTACATGTGCCAGTCTGCTGCTCAACACTGCCTCTGGATGGTGAATGGAAGTTAGAAGACAAAAAATGCAATGAACATCAGTTGAACTGATGACAGTAAATCAAGGTGAGAAATAATCAAGTCAGCAGGTGAGTAGGCTCATGGGCACTGCACGCGACGGGGACAGTCCCTCCTCCTGCAGCTGTCCCACCCCCCAACTGGTACAAAGAAGGGAATAGCACTCACTGTTCATCGAAATACCATCCCTACTATCGATAATAGGATACATCAGAGAAAAGGGCTAACCACATCTAAAAGCAATTAAAACAATAAAAAAGAGATGACAGAGGTTGCTGCAAAAGAGGGAGCGTAGAGGGGTCCCCTAACACCCATCATGTGGGGGAAGATGCCCAACCTTAATGCCCCACCCCCTGCTCCATACATGGTTTAAAATGTTGTATCTGACAATAAAAATCCCCTTTACCTGACAAAAATCGAGAACCAGCTAAATTGTCTGGGAATCATCCGACAATACTGAGGGTCAAGAATCCAAAAAACCCTGCTTAGCCCAGAGAGCCAGAAGGAGGTGCCATTCTGCCAAGACGTAAGCTACGTTCTGTAAGGTTCTGGAATGACAATGTGGATGTAGCTTGTTGCATAAAATAAAACTACGGTTTAAATATGGCCGATTTAGAGATGACAATATGGTAGATTTGTTCTGAGATGACTAGGTTCCAGTAAATAAGGAAAAGTAGCAATACCCACATCTTACAGTGGGTTGGGCAAGGATGCAGAGAGTATTAAACTCCTGCTTGCAACTAGTACTTAGATGAAGAATATGGGGCAGCCAAGTCCGATTTTTAGCAAAAAAGAGGCCCAAAAACTGGGACTGTGCAAGAACATCCAAGCACTGGGTACCCAAGCAGATATTTGGGTCAGGAAGGGCCATGGAATGGTAACATCGAATTTCTGCCTGGCTTCATGATAGGGATGGCGATACCATCTTCCTGTTGTCAAAGAAAACTACTCTTAGCCAGATATTGTTGAAGATTGAGTAGATGTACCCTGGAAATAAAATTAAAATGTTCTATCGTAAGAACTGGGGTCTGGGAACTTATCATGAGACGAGGCAACAATTTGCATCAGTTCCCAGTCAGTGAAAGGATGATTACAGGTTTGTTACCGAGTAAAACATAAGATGTCTTCAACTTGGCATTTCTGCATGAGAAAGGTTGCCGGGTACAAAAAACCCTGCTGAATGGCAAGACCTGAAACGGTCGGCCTTTGGTGGCCCAGAAGACTATGGAGTTTGTCTCATACCTGGGAGTAGAAGACACTGTTCCCAAGGAGGGGCCATAGTGCTCCCAGCACTACCACATTTACTCAAGTACAAGACAACCCTCAACCTAAGATGACCACACTCCTTTTAAGAAACTCCTCCAGAAAAATTTATTTTTGAACATGTTCCAACTATCAAATTTTTATTGACGTTAGTTATCTGCCAAAAATGTTAACATCACACCTACTCTAAACTTGTGCAATTTATTTATTGTCTATGATTTGATAATATGAGGAGGAATAAAATGAACAAAAAGAAATTGTTTACATTAATTTTTATCTTCACTGTATTTTTTTGTTTAGCCTGTTGCCTCTGGCACCATTATTTTTAGTAAGCATCCTAACAGGATAGCTTTGAAACTTGTTTCTTTGTTGTTAATATTTAGTGGTTCTTCCAAATACATTGAGATTTCTTTTTTTTTCTGAACACATTGCAGGTTTCATTTCTATATTGATTTGAGAATGTTACAATGTCTTTTGCTACAAAAACATATGATCCGCCCACCGCTCTCTCATTGGCTGTGTAGAATCGCACCTGACACACACCCTGTTGTTCCCATCATCCCTCAAAGTGAATATCTACGACAATGCTGCGGGAAACCATAAGTATGTCACTGGCTCCAATCTAGACTGTTAGCATTCTCTTCAGAAATGTCTGCTATTGTTGAGTATTTGTCCAATTTTAAAGTCACTTCAATTCCAAGTACAAATAGATTCAAGCAAACTGCAGTTTCAAAATGGTTACAAAAGACCAAAATACACAGTATAGATTCCCACACAAAATTTGCTGCCCGCTCACAGTTCCTCTCCCCACCCTCATGATAGTTCTCAGCCAAGCTGGTGTCACTGTTCCCCCTCCAGGCCTTCTGTAGTGCAGTGCTTGAGCAACAGTGAAACACAGATGGAAATATCTTCTAGGCACAGCCATGTGTAACAACAGAAAATAATACATAAATAAAAGATCGTAATCATGATTCAGTCCAATTCTCAAACTTTCGCTCATTCTGTTATCTAGTGACGTCTATTGATACTGTCTCCACAACAGTTCTTTCTGCTGTATTTTATTCTTCCACTTTCTTTGTTGTTTCATCTGAATGCCACCATCTTGTTCTACAGCTGATTAAAAGCTGGTAACATTTAGCCTGGTATTCTGATACATGAATTGCAACTGAATTTTTCATTTGCAACCCACTTCTTAAGTAATTTGTTTCTCATAATCATATGAAATATTGAATTAAGTTCAGAATGAAGTAATGGTTTTTAAAGGACAAGTTTTTTGCCTTGGTATGTTACCTTCACTTAAAAAGCAGTATAAATGTATGTGTATGGTATCCATACATGTGAGAGAGTTTTTATTGCAAACCTGTTCAAAAACAACAAAAGTATCTAATCAGATAGAATTTAATGCTATTTCCTCCTGTGTTTCACCAAAATTGTTAATTGTTTACACAGAGCATTGGATTGTTGTAGTGGCTAGTTCACAGTTTCTTGCATACCTGTTGCACCAGTGCCACGAGTAAAATATCAATCGATTGTTCAAGCAAGATCGATACTGTCAAGTGCTTTGGCTTATCAGGAAATATTGAGTGTATCTGAACGAAAGTATTGTATCCTATAACCCATGACCTTTGGAATTCTTCACAATAAATTTGTATGAAACATAAATAGCCAAAGCTTCAACGGTACATATGAGACAACCCCTACATCAATCTATTGAACACTGTAGAAACATTGAGCTTGGCAGCAACAGTTTAATCTATGAATATAAGACAATCCCTTATTTTTTGAATGACGAATTTTGGAAAAAAAACCTAGTACTGCCAGTCAGCTCTTCAAAGCATCCAATGTGGAAGGGAAAGGAAGGGAAATGTTGTGAAGGGGAAGAGGAGACAGGATCACCAGAAAAGTGGTCACCATTAAAAAAAATAATCTTTAGTGACCATTGTAGCAAAAAGAGATCACTAGCTCAATAGCTGAGAAGATGCCATTGGCACTGAAATGGATTGGAGTACCACTACTGTGCACACAAAGATCATAACTGGTAAGATTCTGGTCAATCACAAGGCCTCTACCAGATGAAGTGATACTCCCCCACAGAGGGTGGTACACATTGAAATCCCCAAATAGGAGAAAAGGGAGCAAACTTGTTGACTAAAGGTGGTCAACTCGATGTAATAGTAGCCCAAATGGTGGTAAATAAATATTGAAAATGGTGATCGTTGAGATCATTTGCACCTCCACCGCTACTGTTTCCAATGTGGTACAAAAGGGAATCCACTAACTGACATCTGCAAAGACCAGTGCACAGGCCGTCTCATCATTACCATGGTTCTAACAGAATGCACTATAACCGCAGATCATTGGGGAATGGTCACCTGTGAAGCATCTCATAGAGCTACACAAAATGCAAAAGAGGAGGAAGTAACAAGTTTTACTTTCAGCAGGTGACAGTAATAGCTCTTATAGTTATAATGACTGATGACATCACAGTTGCCCAAGTTAAGTGTGAACGGCCAGGAGGACCAGTCATACCCCAGGATCACTGCCTGTCATTAGTGGCGATGAAATCACATCAATGGACATTGGTTCAGAATCCGGTGGCATAGTGGGGTCTGCTGCCTGCAGGAACACCTGAGGACCCTTTCCAGGTTATTATTTTTCTCCTCCCCTACCACCTTAAGTGGTTGAGATAATTGTGGGGGCTGACCTGCAAGGAGTGTGGGACAGATGAACAGACCGTCTTGGGACTAGCAGGTTGCGGTTTCTTTGTCCTGGCTTGCTTTGAGCCTATGGTCTGAGGGTTTCTGGTGAAAGAGGTCCTGAGAGGGAGTCCCGCCACTGGAGGAAGAAGCTCCTTCTCTGGCTGGGTGTGGCAAGTGGTTCCATAATATGGTGCCACTGGAACCACAAGAAAATAGGGCGGTGGGAAACCTGCTTTGAAAAAACTGAGGTGTGGCGTGGGAAAGAACGGGAGGGTTGATGATGGCTATGACTTTTGCATAATTAGTTATCATGTCAACAGGACATAGACATCACGATTATTTATTTATTTTTATTTATTGCAGTTCAGTCTATGACAGGTTGTTAACAGGCTTATATTCTTGTACCTTTTCTTAAGGACTTGGTAAACCATTGCATGAGGAGGATGGTGTTCTGTACAACTGCAGTTTTTCATAAGGACTACCTTTGCTGAGCAATAGTCTGCAGTTTCTGCACTTTGCCTCCGCAGTGCAGCAGGATGACGTATAACCAAAGTGTGAGCTCCAGAAACAACTTATGGGTGGCAGTACATAAGGCTTCTTGTCACAGCTATATAACCATGATTAACTTTCTCAGAGGGTACTTCCTCCAAAGGCTTAAACGAAACCGCCTGTATCCTCGAGATATTTTTGTTTGTGCTGTACAAATTGTATGCCTCGCCATTTTGAGATTGTCCTCTAGCTCCTCATCTGTCTGGAATGTAAGATCTTTGTGGACGATGACTCCTTGGACAATATTCAAAGCTTTGTATGGAGCAATGGTTGCTGGTAAGTCACTCATTTGTTCAAATGCCTTAAAATCTGTAGATTGTCCGGCAGGGAGGGGCTTTAATCAGTAATTGTTCCTGATGACTCAGAGTCTCCAAATTTACCCTCATTGTGTTCCACAAAAATAATAATTCATATGCTAAAAATATCGCCATCTGTTCCAGTACATACCAAGAACTGAAAAAATTGTTTCACTCCAAATCATTTGGCTTATCCCTCTTCACAGGGCAGCCAGGGTATGGAAAGCAGTAGGAATGCAACTGTCCATATTGAAACTTCTATATCTGTCTAATGAGACAGCCAGATAAGAATGCCATTATCTGTCTAATGAGACAGCCAGATAAGAGTGTCATTGTTATGGTTCAATCTGAAATATTTCATGTGCGAAATGTCCGCCCTGATGCCAGCACGTGATGGCCATTGTTATGAGTCTTGGTGCGCCAGGAAGACGAGCAACTACTTCTTGGCAAGTATAGGAAGCTAGCAGGTCAGACATGAGCAGTGTGGTCCCTGTGGAGTCATGTCAGATTGGCCACTATAGTGCCTTTCAAGAGCATGTACAAGACTATGTACGTACTATGTGCAGGTGATTTTGGACACGGCATGCAGTAAGGCACTATTTAAGGCATTCTTCCTGTCAGTCCACACTACGGGGTAGGCGTGGTGAAGGCGGGGGTGGGGGTGGGTGGGGGGGGGGGGGGGGGGGGTGGGGGTGGTGGTGAAGGGGGACTGAGAATGAAAGTGAAATCTAAAGGGCACCAATAATTACTTCAGCCAAAAGGCGACAAAGTAACTAAGCAGAGGCCAATAAACTACCTACTGCTAAGCCAGACAGGTTCTATAAATTACCTACATTGGAAATACAGTCAAATGGACCCATACTAGCTTTTCATTTACCTATTCGACAAAAGACATCTCGTACACCATCAAACACAGAGCAAGCTTCAAAATCAGTCATCTTATCTACTAATTCCACTGCAGTCATCATGCACCTTATGTATGCATGGCAACAAGTCACTTATCCACATGGAAGCATATCAGTCTCCAAACTGTGGGGGCATTACATTACATCACTCATGTTTCACCCCATTGCTTTGGTGATTGTCAACAGGATTACTCTACTTCTACATTTTGCTTCTCTTCCCATTCCCAATACGCCCCTAACCCCCCTCTCAGCAGTTGCAGACAACCCCCCCCCCCCCCCCCCCCCCCGGTCCCTTGCATATTTACATATTTTGACTGTTCTTTCATTTATGGAATTTCATTTATACAGCACTTGCAACACTCAAAAGTTCTGTTTCCATTGTACATAGTCCTATTTACTTTTCATTTAGTGCTTTTACTTTCATATGTTGATATATCAGTTGCTTATACCCCCAAACTCCAGGTATCCGATTATATATTTGTGCATGTAGCTTCTCATTCATATATTATTTACTCTTCCTTTGGCATTGTGTAACTTCTAAACCATATTTTTTACCACCATTAACCACCATCATTTCTCTCAATGGCTTATATTCTAGTACTGCCTTTTTAATTTTCGACATCCTCTAGTACTACATCCCCCCCCCCCCCCCCCCCCCAACAAGCCCCACATTCATTCATTCATGTTGTTCTAAGCCTCTTCCGGTCTCATCAGGAGATTCCTTCATGCTGTGAGGATAATTTAATGCATCTTATCACAGAGATCAACATCCATACTCTCTAATGGTTAGGACAACATTTTTTCCACCATCTGCAGGAGCTATCAAAGTTACTTTATGCAGCTTCCATCTGGCATACTACCACTCACCAAAGAATTCACTAATTCCACCCAACCTCTGTTAATCTCTTAAAGCTTGTTGATCACCTCTGCTTTCTATAACTCACAGAAACTTGTTTACCATTAGATGAAACATACAACTCCCGAACACCCCCTCCATACTCTAATTAATGTCGTTAACCTATTTAAACATCAAAAGGGGTAGAGTGTTTCATACTGTTTTTATTACATGTGCTAATCTCTATGCAAGGATTTACTATATGCCCCAACAGAGAAACTTTTTGATAAAACAGCAAGTATTTAAAAACAAACTACATTCTCATTTCTGAGTGATGTACTGGAATAATTTAACAAAAATATAAGGCCAATTGTTATATTTTGGATCCTTATAAGACCTGACAAGAGCCTACTTCCATGGAAAGCATTTTCTTTACCACTTATTTGAATAATGACTGCCATATATTGTCTCCCCTTTCCAAGAGTTTCTCACCTACAACCAACCATCCATGACCTACCAACCAATCTAGGCCTAAACGTTCTTGTCACTTTCAAGAGCTCTGACACTTTGGCCATAATAACAGAGATAAAACAGGCTACATTACTAAGTGCTCTGTTATCTGTCCAATATATCCAATTATAAACATTACGATTATGTAGCAATCTCTGAAATGCAACTATAATATTAAATATTGAGTCCATCCTAAAACATGTCACCTCAGTCACCCCCCCCCCCCCCTCCTGTTTTTCATGATAGTAACACCCATTACATCCATCTTTCACCTGCACATAAATCTCCCAAACCTAACTCTACTGGTCTCTCCAAATACAGACAATTGAAGGGTTGACTTGAAGAAGGATATAAGTGCCAAAATGTAAAATTTGCGGAGAAGGGAAAAATGTAACTACAATATTAAAAATGCTTTATTTGTTTAATTTTTGTGTACAATCACCGTCGTTTTGGGTTCTGAACTATTATCATGAATAGCGTTATCAAAAATTTATATAAAGCATTGTTACCCACAACAGTACAAAATTAAGGAAGAACATACACCCTTGTAGAACTCATGATATTTTGGATCCCAGTAATCAAGCATTGTCAATAAATCTTTTACTTGACATCACTTACGGATACTACTTGTGAATCATTGTTGAAGGCGTGTATGTTCTTGAATTTTGCAGCTTTCCCCTTCTTGAAAATAGTATGACTCTCCAACCCCTTCATTTCATTTCATTTCACTGAAGGTTTTCTTTGTTTAAATTAGTGATGATGTGTTTAGACACACGTTAAGAGACAGAGGTGACATCAAAGGAATCAGATTCTTCCAATGTCACCACTTGAAATGGATTTTGTAACTGTGCAGTTCTCACTAAAGTGTGAATTTCTTTAGGCACCACTGCCTTGCAAACATGTTTTCGTTTCTCAATAATGCTGAAGTTTCAATCACAAGGTCTACGAGAATGTCCGGAGACCAGAAACTTCAGATTAATGGAATCTTAGTATTCTCTGACTACTAGAAACATTAGTAGGAGCAGCACCATCCTCTTCTTATTCTATCCAGCTCAGTTGTCATACAATATTTGCAGCTGGCAGGTGTAACCTAAGTGGACACAGTTTTTAAAAACATGATGCAACCCGGTTGCCTCCACATCCTCCAACTGCTTTGCGCCACATACGCATGAAAGTAGAATTTCCCAAATGAATGCAAAAGTTGTAGTTTAACTGTTGAAACATGTAGAACATGCTACTGTGTGTAAAAGTGAGTGTGAACATAACCTGTTGCATATCAACAGCCATAGTTGCTACAGTGCTTTAAGAATATTAATAGATACCATATAATCAGAAAGAAGTCTTTGAGTTTTCTCAGCTTTCCTGAGGTGAAGCCCTTTTGTAGCTATTACATAGAATCTGGATGCTCCACAACTGGCAGTTATTTCACAGATCAATTGATCGCAGACGGGGGAAGCACCGACTCTCAGCCGTCTTAACTGGAAATTGGGAAATTCCCTCTTGAAACCTCTGCAGTAAAACTGATCATCGCTGTGTGTGTCAGCAACATCCTGCTTTAATGCAAGATGCAGCCGATTAATATTAACCCTACGGTGGGCGTGCCTTTCATACTTCCATGAGTGGGTGCATTGTGGCTTTTACACTGCAATGAGTATTACATATTTAACCTAAGTAAAAATAATCTTTATGTATTTGTTGCCTTCACAATTCTATATTATTTTCATTGCAATTTATAACATGCCGATATTCTTTATTGCATTCATGGTTCTTTTAATCATATAACTTAAATGCACTGATTCGTGTAAAAAGAAAGTAACAAGGGAACACATTATGAAATGGAGCATTCATAAACTTCCACTCCTATTTATGATTGTCAATAAATTAGTCAACTTTCATCTGCAGCTCATTTTCACATTGCACACATTTTGTATCAATGACACTATGTTTCTTGCATACATTTTTCTTGCATTGGATACATACTGTTTTGGTTCTGTTGTTTTTATGTCTGCCACATATTTAACAAATTCCAGGTTTTGTTGGCTCCTTGGTCTCTTCTTCATGTCTGTACTTGGTCAAGAAGGCGTGAATATCCTTGGGAAGTCTCAAGTAATGCTCGTTGATTCAAATGTTCTTCCATTATGTCCAGAGCAAGATGTATCAAAAAATTAGTCTCCCTTCTTTATTATCAGGATTGTTGAATTTGAAAATAATGTTTGCATTTATCACAGCAATATCTAGATGTCTGCAGAAATGTGCAAGTGGCCATTGTTGCATTATTCTGGAAGTACTGTAGGATGAGCACATCTGATGTACAGTGTCTACTTCTCCTTTGGTAGCATTGTAGTCCAAATTCACTCTTGATCTATTTCATTTGTGCTGAGCATTGTTGATTAAAAAAAAAAAATCACAGCTTTGTTCATTTAATGAATAGTTGAGACCATACAAAAATCGTCTTGAAAACCAAAGAGACATGACTGGGCATCCTGGGTTTTATTTGCTTGCAATTCTTTAAGTACTTCTTCTTCTTCTTCTTATTCTTATTATTATTATTCTTTTTTGTGGTTCGCAAGAAAGCCAAACCTTTGCCAAGGAAATTTTCAGCCAGAGGGTAGCTACTGTAGTAATAGTCCGTCGTAAGATTTCTGTTTGTTTTCCCAATTGGTGTCACTAATCTTTGCACAATGACATCAGGTTTGTTAGACTTCAGGTAGGGTCCTGGCATCTGCTTGCCACAGTAAATTTCGAAGTTAAGTGTGTAAAATGTTTTGGCATCACACAAGGCATAAATCTTGAGCCCACATTCTGCAGGCTTATTAGGGATATAGTGTACAAATCCGCAGCATCCTCTGAAGGGATGCAACATCTCGTCAATAGTGACGAACTTGCTGACATTGTACTGAGCAAGGCAGTTGTTGACTAATTGATGGAAGTCCCAAACAGGTGCTAGTTTGCCACTTTGTTTTCTTTCATTCCGGGTACCTAGGTCGTCAAACCTAAGAGTTCAAAGCAGAAAGCAAAAGTGCTTATAGCTGAAGAGAGCTCATAAAATATTCATTCCTGCACCATCTGCATCCCACAGTTCACAGCAATTCGTGTGTCCTCCTGCCTTTATACCTATTAGGTAGAATGCACCTAAAAGAGTCTTCATCTCTGGTTTTGTGGTGTGTCTGCAGTCTCGTCCTCTTGAATATTGAAGTTCAACTCTTTTACTATTCTGGATGTATCTGTTTGTATTTTCCACAAGGTTGTCAATCATCCCATCAGTAACAAATAGGTAAAATGCATCAATTTCTTTTTCCATAATTTCAGCACCTGCTCTTGGACTTGGCAAAACTTTTAGGATGTTATTGGCCTTAGTTTTAGAAGAAGAAGGAAGCAGTTCACTTACACAAATAGTTTGTTTATCTTTTCCTACGTAAAATCGGTAATCATCTGTTTGTTGTTTCCCCTCTTCAATCAGGTAGTCATCTGTTTCCTCAGCTGATTGTTCGGAGTCACTTCTGGTTCCAACCCAATCAAAGGTAGGGCAATATGCGAAAAATACTGAATTACTTGCAAGCGGTCCTGCAATAACTGTGCAACATTTTATAGGTATGGTGACTTAATCGGTGAGTTTCTTCTCATGATGGCTACCATAAATTTTTGGCACACACTAAAACGCCACGAACTTCAACAACAGATACATCAGTTTGGTTTTTTTTTTTTTTTTTAAAAAAAAATCAGAAACTTTCTCCTATTTCAGCCCTGTAAGATAGTTAAGTGGACCTATGCATCATTCAACAACTCTGTACGTCAACAGGACCAGATGATGACAGAGTATGTTACCAAAATATTGTGGCAGTTGCGAACTAGCATAAAAAAAAACAACAACAACAACAACACCCGCCTCAGAAAATCTGAGACTTTTCTGTTTACTGATTAGATCATGGAATTGTTTTGTTAGCTTTCACTGAAAAGATTTGACAGTAAAGAGATATTGTAACACAAACTACAAATCCATGAACACCCATGGTGTCTTAACCATTTTGAGACCATTTATCACCAACAGAAATCAGGAACAGAGCGAACACCAGTCTAATGTTCAGGTTGCATACTTCACAAATCCAATTGCCGCTGACACGTCAGTGCTAAGAGGTTACCTTCATTTGCGTTGTAGTTCCGCGAGTACAACAAGTCTGAGAACTGTGGTGCAGTGAAACATCCACACTTGTGACCTGGTTTTCTCTTACCGAAGCACGCAGAAATGTAAGGCTATTTGCGACTTACTGTTACTACAGAAGATGAGTACATAACCTTGCTACTGTACAGTAGCACTGACAAGGCAAAATGACCGATTGTTGGGATATGATGGCCTTTAAGGAAGCTGTGGTTTGTGAGTCTGTGAAGGGTGTAAGGCAAAAATTAAGTGATACAAAGTATATAATTACAAATTTATTCCATTAAAAGAGGAGTTATGCCTGGAATAAATTTTGTGCTATTGTCCACACTTTCAACAAAAAACAAAAATTCCGTGCAATGGAAACAAAATGATTGTATTCTTGCTTATTCCACCTCTATCAAGTAAAAAGTACGTGCTGCATTGAACAAAAACTGGGCACCTAGCAAATTCACTTTCATATCCCTGCGACATCTGGTCATGGTAATTTTGCATTTATGGGTTAACAGCGAGATCTGTAGGTTATTCATTTCTCTAATTTATTTTAGTAATTAATCACCGTTTAGAGACTGCACTTCATCCTTGTTTCACATTTTCTGGTACTGCTGTTACAGATTTGGTAGCGCCTCGAAAGTGTGTGCTTGTCAGCGTAATTGTTAAGACATTCTCTTACCAGATAATAAATATTAAAATAAATTTACAGTAGTCTTCAAAAAAGTTTTATCTCTATAAACGTATGTACAAACAGAACAATATTTACTGCTAAATGATCAGTCATTACATTGTTATACAACTTGCTTCTGTCATTTAGGCTTGTCTGACATTTTGTGACATATCAACTTGCACTTGAGAATGGCTAAAAAGTTGAAATCATGATTACACGAAATAAATTTCTTCCGAAACAGCTGCATATGTAGCAGGAATGCAACGAGTTGATTTTACTTGTACAAGTCAACAGACTTTTTAAGTGGCATGCGGTGGAGACTTATGAGTGGAGTTGATGGGCACATGGAGACAGTGAGTTTGGAGATGACATCACAAGACCTGATGGTGAGTTTAAAGTGAGTATACAGAACTCGTTTCTGATCTTTTGTCACCAAACTACTGTGTATCTACAAAATATATGAGGTGGACATTTCATGTTAGATATTTTGGTTGGTTTGACTTGCCAATGTGCTGAACAACACATTAATTGCAATTTTTTAGGAATTAAAACGTTAGTTTTGCCAAGGCAAGGGAATGGATTTCATTTACTCACAGACAAATAGATTTACAACCAAAGATTTGTTTTACTTGCACTTGGAGGTTTCATCACTGCTGCTGGAAGTATCTTGGAAATGTGTGGATTGTAGTTCAGGGCAGTACTGGACTGGGTGCACAGGAGTGCTGCTCCTAGGTAATCCACACAATTTTAAGGCCTTTACTCTTGACCACGACACTGAATAAAGACATCCTTCAATGTATTGTGATTAACCTCACAAGAAAAGATTTGGATGATACTACCAGTTTTAGAGAAAGTCCTAAATTTGGCTCCCACATCAAAGAGCCTTTACATTACTGAGTTTATTTTCTCTGTGGAGCAAGCAATTAATAACTTTCCTGAGAGCTAGCAGAAGAAATCAGGCAGGAGGTTTCACATGTGTTGCATTGGGCTCCATCCCTGAGGGTTAGTATTTCCTCTGTAGAAAGCATAGCTATCTGGTCCGTTAGAGAAGATCCAGATTTATTAATTATCCCAGTGGACAAAGATAATGACATACTACTTTCACGGGATGATTAAATAACAGGGTCACACATGGACAAGGGAAAAAATTCCCGGATTTCCCAGTTAAAAAATACACTTTTTCCGAGGTAAGACACAGTATAGTTCCCCTCACAACTGTAAAACTTACCAATCCTTTAAATGGTTAACGTTTCATATTCCAGCACAAAACTTCCAGGTGCTTTAGAAAAAGAAACCCAGCTTAAAAAAAATTAAACATGGTTTTTTTGAAAGACCTTTGATGTGGAGCAACAAGTACGCTGCATATTTATTTAAAATAATGACATAGATACCTGATCAACTGTGCTTCGAAATTCTTCTAAGTGGCTGGTCCTCAAAGTGACAAGTTCTAAACGAGAGTCAAACACAAGGTGATTTAAGAAATTCCTTGCACATTCTCACACATAACGTAACTCATCTTGCGTAAAAGGAAATTTACTTTGAAAGTAAAGCTTTTCAAACCACCATTCACAATATTTTCCCTGAGACCTGTTAGGAATAGGTTCATTTCAGCAGTTGTTAGAGAGCGCCAGAAAACAGGCATTACTGTGCGTGTGCAGGTATGACAACGTTCGAAGCCTATACATTTGAAGGTATAATGTATTAAAAGATCTTACATTATGTCATAAAAGAAACAGGACATCTGAGGATACTCCAATAGCAATGGAATTTCGTAAACCATACAAAAATGCATAATTGGATTTGAAGTGCACTTTCGTATGTCCAGATTTACAATGACAAAAGCCCCAACCTGATACCAAGCTTTTCACTGCAGTTTTTGGGACGTAAATTTTCTTGGAGTACCAGTACAGTATTATCTCATGTTTGGTTCTTTATTATGGCATGATGCCATAAGTGCTAGAAGACGAAAACATGCATTTGAAATTCAGCGAACAGTTGGAACTAGCCAATATTGTGGAACGAAACTTTTTGTTTCAAATAAATTGACTGCCTTAGCAGAGAAGACTAATAAAAGCCAAATTTCTTTAGCAAACTAATAAAAATAACTTCATTGTTTGAGGCATTTAGCTCTTGACTGCACAACATGTCGAAATAAAATAAAATCAGAAAACTGAAACTAATAATATATTATAGCCTTCCGTAATTATGTGAATGTATTTTAATTCACTGGATAGCTTCTGGCCACAGAAATCCGTTTTGCATTCATTTGACATGGGAGCTGCAAACAAAGAGGAAACAGCAAAATCACTAAATGTAAACATGGGTCACGTGGTGATAGTATACGACAGGATACTAGCATAATAGGACCAGCGTGGGAAGAATACATGGACCAAAGAAGGTGGAAGTGGCTGATTGGTGAAACCACAGTCCAACTGCGGTTTGTGTGGTCAACGTAGTATTAAGTACAATATTAAAAGTGTGTTTCATTTGCCTGCCAAGATTAGAACTCTCCTTGGCATGGTTACAGATGAGCTAGAACTGAGGATGTCTGGTATTGTCAGAATCCCTTGCTGTTGTGTAAAAATGTATTTTGGCCAGAGAATTTGTACTGGTGTTTATTGCAGCTGTGTTGAGCACCACTACCACACACAATTACACAACTTGAGAAATCTGCAGTGGCAGAGCACTGTCTACCCGAGGGACACAGATAGAGACATGGGCTATACCTTAAGTAAAATGTGGAATTATGAGGGCAGCGTTGGTGTATTCACAGCATGAATCAGTTCTGATGAGATTTAGCAAACAGTGTCCTCACCTGACGGTGTTAGCACATGGATGGCCAATGTACTGTGTCTAGATGACTGTATGATCTGGGTGCAGACTTGACAAGAATATAATCAGTTTGTCATCACTGGTTTCTCTAATTAAAGGCAACATTTCTTTTTGTAACTGCACACAATTTCCTCCACATTCTACACACTGTTAAATGTGGAATGACACATCTGTCCCACCAAACATTTGCTGTAAACTACTGAAATGTATTAAAGAGGCATGACACAATATTACAATGATATCCAAGAACAGAAAGAATTCAATTTCACACTTTTAGCACAATTGATATGTTCATCTAATGGTGAAGAAAAACAGGAATGAAATAATGAGTGAAGGAGATGATTTAATATCTCAAGGTCAGAAGCACCCACATTAGACACATACTGGAAACAGTATTTGACACTACTAGATGCCAGTCTTAATCTTTCCAGGTGAACTAATAGCAACACAAGATGCACGGTCCATTTTTCTCATTAGCAATGATATACCACTAACGAGAAGCTTTCTCATCTTAGGATGCACTACTACTCAAAAATCATATCAATTTCAGATGGAGCATTATTTCTCCAAAGCAATTCTCAAAGCATAAAAGAACACGTTTGCAGCTAGTACATCAGTTCGGTTTTGACAGTTGTGGATGCGAGAAGTATACAACTGTGGACTTGGTGTAAAACACAAAGTAACAAGACTTACAGTAGTTTAGAAGAAATATTGGAAACATTAAACTATGTGAAATGCAAGTATTTCACCAGCCTGGAATGTAAAGAGTGAAGTAAATGTGTTTCGATGACAATGACATTAATAAAATTGATATTAGGTTGAGACGTATCATAAGAACGAGTTACAACCTTTGCCAATTGTCTAAAGTGGAATGCAAACTCTCCCATTTGGTCATACACACTAAAAATAAAGCCCAGTACTGGGAATAGTCATTTAAAAGAGTACAGAGTGTCTCAGTACAAGTGTGCCGTTACAATGGTTATCATTGTAAGAATAGGTAATTCTAACTGAAGATTTATATTATCATTATATTTTTCCAGAACTTCTAGGAAGTCCTGCATCATCACAATTGAGATTTATGATGGCTCAGCTGCAAAATATCTATACAACGGGGTTGCAAAGTTTTTAATCACCTAGTCAGAAATCACCACACCACCAAACCACAGTGTACCGAAGGAGGAATGAAAAACGAAACAGTGCATCCCACTGATAAAGTAAAGTATTAGGTCATAGTTTGGTTCTGGCAACAGCAGAAACGTTGCAGCAATCGGGTCAAGTTGAAATTCAAATTTTACTGCCGCATAATATCGTTGGTGTCCACAGATGATGTTATGTACACAGTTGTCCTAGCAGTGTGTGTTCTCTGTCTGTGTGCGGTCCTTTCATGAATAAAGTTGTTTGTTAAACACGTGTCACTGCCTTAATTTCAAGTCCTAATCCTAACAGGTTATGTGCCCAGGTCACGCGATCGGTAAAAGCGATACTCTTCATTTATATGGAAACGGAAATTCGTAAGCTGAAGTGCGGGAATAAACTGAGTCCGTTAACGCGACAAATATAGCACACATGGCTGCTGCACACAGAGTTCGAGTGGAAACGTTATCATGTGATAACTACGACACATGAAGAATTCAAGTCGAAGCAGTACTCGTCATGAACGACACGTGGGGGTATGTATCTGAAGACATACTGCAACCTGCAGTGACTGGTGAAGGTGCTGCACTCGCCGCTGCACAAGACACGTACAAAGCGTGGTTAGCTGCAGACAGGAAGGTGAAGGCAGACCTCACTCTATCCATCAGCCCCACAGAACTGAAGCAAGCGAAGAACTGCAGCACATCACGTCAGGCATGGCTCAAACTTTAATCAATTTACGCATCCAAAGGACCTGCTCGCAAACCAACA
The DNA here is from genome assembly GCF_021461385.2 of Schistocerca piceifrons. Taxonomy (NCBI): domain Eukaryota; kingdom Metazoa; phylum Arthropoda; class Insecta; order Orthoptera; family Acrididae; genus Schistocerca; species Schistocerca piceifrons. The sequence goes on along the minus strand of NC_060138.1, from coordinate 365,929,534 downwards.
CTACTGAAACATCTTGCCCTTCACGAGATGCAACCTAGTGACGATATAACACGGCATCTTAATGAATTCTTCGATGCAGTGGACAAATTACAAGCAATGGACATCAATATAAACGGTGATTTATTGTTGATAATGTTGCTCTACAGTTTGCCAGATAGTTACGATAATTTTAGGTGTGCAATCGAATCTCGTGATAATGTACCTGATGTCGAGACACTAAAAGTGAAAATCTCGGAAGAAAACAACGCGAGAGTTTAGATGGACAGTGAAAATGTGAGTGCTACGATGTTTGTCAAACCGGTCGGGCCTAAACATTTTGTAAACAAATCAAAAAGTGCATTAAGTGACTGTGCCAAATTGGAACAAAAATCAAAACAGAAGCCAAGGCAGGAAAAATCATCATTCAGGTGCAGTTTTTCAACAAGAAAGGCCACAAAGAAGAAGAGTGTTTCTTCAAAAGCAAGCTAATTGCGCAAGCTGCAAATAAAATTGATGAAGCTCACTGCTGTTTTCCCATTAACGAACATGCTCCGAAGTCTCAGGACCTAACGCTTATGGTGTATAGACAGTGGTTGCACATCACACATGTGTAACAACCCTAAAGTGTTCACAAGCGTAACCAAAGCGCAAGAAGTTTAACGCTCACAGACAACAGTGCTACCAAGTGACGGCTAAAGGTGACGTATGCATCAAAATCTCAGCCAGTGATACCAACTCCATTATGTTGAAAAACACTTTGTATGTGCCAAAACTAGGAACCAATCTAATCTCAGTCGCAAAGGTTGTGGACAGCAATCACACTGTAACCTTTGAGAAAAATCATCCAGTTATAAGTGACACTAACGATAAAGTTAAAGTGATTGCAAATAGAGTTGGTAACCTGTTTTACTTGCATGAAAACAGCCCAAAGGCCTGTACAGCTGCCAAGACAAAAATTACGAAAAGTGACACGCAAATCTGGCATGCTCGATTAGGACACTTGAACTCAGGAGATATGATTACAATTCTCAACGATGAGTATGTGACAGGCTTGAAATTCAGTGATGCAGACTTCACCAAGTGCACTATATGTCTTGGAGGAAAGATCACATCCACCCCTTTCACCAGGCGGGATGAAAACAAAAGTGAGCTGCTGGAGTTAGTGCATTCAGATGTCTGTGGGCCAATGAGAGAAAAATCTCTAGGTGGTGCAAGATATTTTGTAACCTTCATAGATGACCACAGCAGATGGTGTCAAGTCTACTTTCTTCGATGAAAATCAGACTGGGTGTAAAATCAAATCGTTCCAGTCAGATAACAGCAAGGAATACTGCAACGAAAGGATGGACTCCATCGTCCAAGCGCCAGGAATACAGTGACGTCAAACAGTTCCTTATACACCACAACAGAATGATGTTGCTGAACGATAGAACCGATCCCTGGTTGAAGTGGCTCACTGCATGATGCTGGAGTCTGGAGTGTCTGGACAGCCACCATCACTTTGGGCCGAAGCTATTAACACAACCAACCACTCTGAAATCGCTGCCTAACCAAAGGACTTTCAGGTGGAATTCCACATGAAAAGTGGATGAAGAAGAAACCAGACCTGTCACACCTTCGTGTATTCGGTGAAAGTGTCATCATCCTAGACAAGTCGCCAAACAAGGGGAAGTTTGATCCGAGAGGCAAGCAAGGAATCTTCGTAGGCTACTCAGACCATTCAGTTACCTATCGTGTGTGGGTGCCAAAAGACCACAAGACACACACATCACGAGATGTCAGGTTCCTTGATCATAACAGTTTTGAACCCAAGCAAACCTATGTAGACCTCCCTGCAGATGAACAACATCATTGCCAAAGAAAATGCATCTGCATGGACCTTTCACCAGGAGACTTGAGTGACAACAGAAGCTGTGTGTCAGAATCATTCTCTGATGAAGAACAACTTTACGGTTTTGAAGAAGAAGAAGAAGAAGAAGTCAACTCGCTACCACACGATATCATTTCAGATGATAACCTGTCATGTGACGAGGACAGCAATTCCTCAAGTGTCACACCTGCTCCACAGCTTGCACCAGATGTTTCAAGTCATGACATCAACTTTGCTGCTAATGCAACAGAAATCAGTGTTGAGGGTGCATTGAATGGTCCAGATAGTCAAGAATGGTTTAGCACTACATACGATGAAGTCAAGTCTCTAGTCAAGAATGAAACCTGGGACATCGTGGACAGACCAGCAAACAGAAAAATAATTGACTGCAGAACTGTCTTAAGAAACAAATAGGGCAGTGATGGATCCTTGCTACGAAGAAAGGCCAGAATAGTTGCACGAGGATTCAACCAAAGACCCGGAGTTGACTTTGTGGAAACATTCTCTCCAGTTGCAAGAATCAAATCATTCAGACTCCTCATTGCTCTGGCAGTGAAGTTTAACTTGCATGTCTCGCAGCTGGGTATCACCACTGCATTCCTCAAATGTGAAATAGATACTGAAATCTTCATGGAACAGCCGTATTCATTAGCCAAGTTCTTACAGAAAATGAGAGATGTTGAGGAGGACCATCACATAGCCAAAAAGGCAGATGATATGCTCCAGAAGTTGAAATCTGGTGACAAAGTGTGCAAGCTTACAAAAGCCATCTACGGACTGCGCCAAGCTGGCAGACAGTGGCATGCCAAATTAAACGCCACATTAACGTCAATTGGATTGCAGCCCACTAGTGAAGATCCTTGTGTATATGTGGGCAGTGTGGGAAATTCTCAATTCTTCCTGCTCACTTATGTTGACGACATCATAATTGCATCATCAGACCCGGAAAGTACAAGGCAGATCCAGGACAAGTTATCTGCCAGATTCGATGTCAAGGATCTTGGTCCTGTGAAATGCTACCTGGGCATTGACGTAAATCAGTCTGTTGACAAACTCACGCAGTGTGAAAGTGGCTACATCAGAGAAGTTTTACACCGATTCCGAATGGATGACTGCAAGCCCGTAAGAGCCCCGTTTGCGACCGTGATCAAACTGGATGTTACAGCTGCAGGTACAGCGGATGGGACTCAGTATCTGTTCAGGGAACTGCTCGGAGCGTTGATGTACATCGCCATTGGCACTCACCCTGGTATATGCCATGCAGTCAACAAGCTAAGCCAATACAACAACAGCCATGATCTTGTTCACTGGCAGGCAGCTAAACAAATCCTTAGATACCTCAAGGGAACAACTGACAAGAAACTAACCTACGTCAAGGATAACAAGGGAATATTCGGTTTTGCAGATGCTGAGTTGGGAAATTCTGATGCTGACAGGAAGTCGTATACTGGTTACAACTTCATCTTGTGCAAGTCAGCAATCTCATGGTGTTCACACAAGCAGAAGACCGTCGCTCTTTCATAAACTGAGGCTGAGTATATGAGTATCTCCGAAGCAGCAAAGGAAGTGATTCACCTATCAACCACCGTGAAGGAGCTGGGTTTAGCGGAGCTGTCAAACATTGTACTGTTCAATGACAACCAGTCAGCTGGAAAATTGGCAAATAATCCAGTTTTCCACTCAAAGACAAAACATATTCACATAAAGTACCACTTCATTCGCCAGGCCCTGCAAGATTATCCACTGAAACTGGAATATCGGTCAACAGAAGACATGGTAGCAGACATGCTGATGAAGGCCCTTCCTGCGGCGAATCACGAGATGTGTGTTGTTGGACTCTGACTGCAAACCTAGAACCACAAACTTAAGGACTCAAGTTCATCAATTTATACCTGTGTGTAAAAATTGAGGAAGCGTGTTGAGATTCAAATTTTACCACCACATAATATCGTTGGTGTCCACAGATGTTGTTATGTACACAGTTGTCCTAGCAGTGTGTGTTCTCTGTCTGTGTGTGTTCCTTGTTCAGTGTGCGGTCCTTTTATGAATAAAGTTGTTCATTACACACGTGTCATTGCTGTAATTTCAAGTACTAATCCTAAAAGGTCAAACTGGACAGGTAAAGAAGTCAGCTGTCACTCCTGACTGATTTATTTTTAATTTCAAAATTATTACTCTCATAACTGTATTTTTTAGACCACTAGGGGGAGAGGGGGTGGGGATGGGGGGGTGGGGGGGACAGTCTTGGAGGGGCTGTCTATGTGTTACAGTATTTTCACGAACAAGTTAAGGATTAATGTTGTAAATAAGCCAGGCCCGAATACAGGGAGGCCTTGAAAGGTCGCAGTGTTCCATCACTGAAGGTGGTTTGTACTCTTCCTTTGAGTACAGATATATATCTGATGAAACGCAACTTTATCTGTAACTTCTCTTATTACTAACACAACTTCAGTAGATTAATCCTGAAGAACACCACCAAATGTATCTCAGACTTTTCTTCTTTGTGAAGACATATTGAGTCTAATTATTAACTTCTGGAAAAAGAAGTACAAACAGCTAGTCACTAACACCTGTACCTCCTCTTCATCTCTATTTCAAACTATCAGAGTGAAGGACATAAATGTAAAATTAGAATTATGTACTTTCACATACTAGTAGTTAACTGCCAAGTCACATAGATGACGAAACAAACACAAGACAAATTACTTTAACAGAGGAGAGACTTTTAAAGACAGGTAAAGGTTTCTTTTTTCATCAATCACAGAAGTACACAAAGCCATCTAAGACCCAGAAGGTTACCACTATAGTTGAAGGAAAGGAAGGGAGAAATAGTTCTTAGACGTAATCTACACATTTATACAAGCAAGAATACAAGAAAAGTTATTAGTTCTAACACGGAGATAAAAGAAGTTCTACGATGAAGAAACAGTTCATCAGATGATGCCACAACAAAGTACTCCCAAATTTCAGAGGGCGAGATGAATCACAATGTTACAAAAAAGCGAACAGCCCCATGAAATATGACAACAATAGCGGGATACAAGAAATCCAACTGCTAAAAGAAATAGCAACATTTCTCTCTCAATACAAACAAATGGGAAAGCAAACTGATAGTATGATGAGCTCAGATAATTAAACATCAGAAATTTCTTCACAGAAGTTGAGTGTAAAGACCAAAGTAAATTAGGGCTGGTAGTACTGAAGAATGTAGAGTATATAATTATAATCTGACCAAAATTATTTCCCAACCTCCTTAAACAAAATCTGAAATAAGTGTCTACAACCTGTGTAGATGAACTAACTTAACAAAAATGATCAACACAGTTACCTTCAATACGCTGCAAACCTCAATCTCGTCATTAATCATTTGTTATTGGCCAAAGTTTGGTCTGGTGCACTGGAACAAAATAACAAATTTTTACATGTATTTTTTTCCAGCACACCGGTAATGGTTTATAGCTGAGCCACACAAAGCACCGAATAACAAAATGAGTATCGGCTCAGCTCTTGAGATGTCCCCATTTTATTTACATAAGAAACCATAGATGTTATTCATTCTGATAAAGTGGCTTTTACACTGTTTCAAGGTGTGTAAAGTAATCATCTATACAACAGACTGAAAGGGAGGAGGGAAAATTTCTTTCTACTGTTACAAAATAACTTATTACAGCAAAATATGGGTACAGAGCAGTCCTTACAAACTGAATAACTGTATGCATGTTCACTACAGAATTCATGTATTGATCATGACTTTTCACCTTTTGCAACATATGGGAAGAACTAACCAACCAACCAATTTCTCACAGTTCTTTTTACGGAAGCCTGTGTGAATCACAAGTGTCATTGGGTACTTCGGTGAACTATTAACAACTGAATATTTTTTCTGAAAGGTCAGTGAAGATGTTTTGTTTTTCTAGGATGTGGGGGATGGGGGAAAAATGAGGGAAGGAGTTGGAAGTTTGCCTGAAACTAAGCTAACATCTAATATTCAATTCTCCTTTGTCACACGACAATTGATAGCAAAGTTCTACAATTTATGTGAGTCATGCTTACTTACTTCTGCCTGTCAGCTTTATATGAAGCTGTGAGCTCATCAAACAACTTGCTATTCATCTCCATGAATGTTTTGAGCACATTGTACACAAGGGCCACAATAGTCTGATTCCAGTGTTCCTTACTTATTCGGTACAGAGCTGGAAACATTATTGGCATTATCACATTGTTGTGTTCTTCTATTAAACTCATGATGTATTCATTGTTCCAGAAGTACAAAGCACGCTCAGCAACCTGAAAGAAAAAAGGAATTAGTCTATAAAAATAGTATAATCCAATAGAATATAAGATGATAATTAATGCTCAGCATTACAATATTACACTTGGCATCAAAAATGTCCATGCAATTACCTTAAAGGAAGCTTCCTCGTATTAAATTGGTTATATCTACAGCACTTTGCCATTCTTATATTCATCTGATTTCAAAGCAATAATCAAAAAGCCTACAGAAACTGTTTTACACTTGACAAAAGCTTAGAAATCTCCCAATCTTCGAAGCTGATGTATCAAGTGTTTTGAGAAGTGCTTCATACTGCTTTAGAAAGTTAATGTCTGGCCAGTTACCTTCAAATTATAGAAGTAAGAAGAAAATCAAGGAGGGCCTGTCTGTAAGGACCCCCTTGTTAGATAACTATTGTATATATGTCAAATTCAAGCGTGACCAGAAATGTTTGTAATCCGAGCTAAAAAAAGTTGGTGACTTGAATGAACAAAAAAGAATAGACTGACTCCAGGCTGTCCAACTGCCCTTTAACCACCTTAATGTGTTACCAGCTTGAATGTGAAAGTGATACATGGAACTGTTTCCCTAAATTCATTTAATTTCAGTTCAAAATATTATTTTTAGCAACTAATTGGTGTTAATTACAAAAAATCTTCTATACTGCCATTGATTATTGTTATTTTGCAATACTTAAGTAAAAAATATGAGCACTTTTCAAAATATGCACAGGCATATCAAAAATGAGTTCCAGCAAACTGGGACTTCTTGTTAATTTAAATTTAAACAAAGTTATAAATTATTAGTTGTGAATGCTGAACAGCATATGCAAAGAATTACAAGTTGAGACTTCCAGAAGGGTTTGAAATTGAACAAGAACAGCTGAACACAATGAATAAAAGGAACTACAACTGAATGACCAACGTTGGGGCTAGAATGGGGAACAGGAGAATACCTAACACAGAATGAGAATGATCAAACGAGCCCAATGTGGGAACAGCAGAAACGGAACTATGAAGAGGCCAAAGCAGGAACGAGGAACAGTGTAACGGTAATGAGGAACAAGATTAAGGTGGGAATGACACTGATTTGAAGGAAGTGGTGAACAACTGTGCGTTACAAGTTGTTCCTAGGGCCTACTGTTCAGTCTAATAAACCATTCCTTTGGAGTCAGTCCTTTGCGAATGTCCCATCTACTGGGAAAGCCTCTGAGGATAGCTCATACTAAGATTTCACCAAAGAAAATTCCCCATAAAGCATAACAATTTGGTTATGATTACACGTCATGTTACTATGGAATCTTTGTGCCCATACCGCATTCCACATAAATTTTATGTTAATTGAAAATTGGCTTTCACACTTAGCATGGAACAGCAGTCACAGTCACGTCATGAGATGAAAGCTCTGTGCAATATGTTGAGAATGTTATAAAACATTGATGTAGGATAGGTGAACATCCATTTTCCAAAAAATGTAGGATGCAATAAATGCATGAGGACACCTATCAGCATAAAGGATGGACTCATTCATCAAAGTTGAGTGGGAGATGGAAGAAAAATTTTGTGGTACAAGCTGGTAGTTTTGACAGAGAAAAGATATGAAGATAAGAATAAATTCCACAGTAACTAATGGTTGATAGTCTACAAGAAGTGTTAGCAATATCTAAATTCTTATCAGCCATGGTATGTCTATTGATCTAAGACATTACAAGGCTCGGCTACGGTAACAAATACAGGGTCACAATGGCTTGTGTTAGAGGACTGTAGCTTCGCTTTTGCACAGTGTAGGGATTCTGCTGGTAGATGGCGATGTGAGATCAGCATCTACAGGTTGCAGTACAGTGTCAGATAGCATGCCCACAACTGGAGTAAATTTCAAACACGGGCAGCCTGTTAAGACACAGACAGCCTTCCAAAGTCTATTTTCCATTGTTTAATAAAACTTTCAACAGTGAATAATGGCGCTACAGATTGATTTGATTACGAAATGCTTTGCTTGCTCTCAAACCAAGTGAGTACACCTATACCTACAGATACATTAAACTGCAACATTATCTTAAGCAAGATTATCAGAGACTAGTGTGTCACAATAATAAATTGTCTTTGTACCACATCTTTTTCTATACTTTCTTGCAGGCTATTCAAACTCCTTCCTTAGCCTATTTTTATCACAGTTTCTCAACTTACTACATCTGTGTCAAGCCCAGAGCTGAACTGTCTGGAATGTTCCTGTATTAAGGTAAGGAGGTATGTTCATAAAGACGCAGACTTCAGACTGGCATAAGATGTGAGTCACAGTGTTATCTGAGTTATGTTCGCAGCCAGCCCGACTTCTGGCATCAACAGGAAGAATGAGTGAACAAAATTTTAGTGTGGATTCATGCAGTATCAGTTCGGATGCCTGACCGTGGGCAGCAGTGGATAAATTGCTGACATAGGAATAATAAGGTAGTTTGGCCGTAGCCTACACGATCAAACTGCCCTTGCTGAGTTCCAACAGTCAGGAGCGGTGAAGGGTCTCTCATATCCATAGGTCCAGTATAATAGGGCTACCTTGGGGCAGCCTATACTATCTGCATCTAGCCATCTAGCGACGAGGTCCCATGTTCCATGGGGCAGTGTTGAAATAGCCAAAACCAGTAGATCTATTAATACTACAAATGAATTTAAATATATAAAATGTACTTCCACTGTACAAAAACCTCATTCCTATTTCATGTTAGTAGATGGTATAAACACACTACTCACAGCAGAGAAGCCCAACTTTGCATTCACACGGCAAAACTAATGTGGTGAGACAGGAAATTGTTTTAACCAAGTAGGTGGAGTTTGCGAATTTTTCATTGAGATTGTTTCTCAGAAATGATTAAACATCATCAATGAATGTTACTGATGAGCATGTTCAAAGATCACCAAACCCTTGTATTTCTTCATCAGTTATTTTTAGAAAGTGTAACACATATTTTTGGTAAAATAAACATTATTGAGAGCTCAACAAGCAGAATGATCTATCTGTGCCAGAACACAGTAAACATAATTTTTTGTGTGGCAACATTGTTTTAAACTCATGTTTTTTTGGGGGGGATTGCGAGTGCCTCCATTCCTTAGACTGCTGCTTTGATTCTGGAGCATGACACGACAAATCCAAGTTTCATCACTGGTCACAATTCTGTTTAACAGTTCATCTCCATTGCCACTTCATCAAGTAAGAAATATCAAAGTACTGCCAAGTTGCTTCATTTTATGGACAGCCATAAGTTTTTTCGGATCCCAACAGGAACACAATTTGTGAAAATTTAAGCAATTTGTGACAATCTCATGCAAAATAGTTTTTGAAATTTAAAAAAACTCATCACAAAGCATTCCCATTGTGAACTGTCTGTCTTCACAAATTTTCTCATTCAATTTCTCAAGTTAACCTTCACTGACAACTGAAGGCCATCCACTCTGTGCTTTGCCATGGCCATTACTTCATTCATCATTAAATTGTTTTACCTGCTTTCTCACCATTACAGCAGTCATTACAGTTTCACCATAAATTTCTACAACTTTTTCATGAATTTCAGCTGGCTTAACATTCTTTGTGTTCAAAAACCGTATTACAGAATGCACTAAAGTTGGAAGGCTCAGAGAATCCTTAAACATTTTAAACGATCACTAACAAATGTAAACACAACACAATCAGGCTGTAATGAAGTCAGTGGAAAGACAATGAACCAGAGGGACAAGTGTAAATGTGGGGAAATGCGACACTAGTGCTACAGTGACGGTAGAATGAAAGGAAACTTACTTTCCAGACATACCAAGTTTCAGTTTTAGTATGTAAATGGTTAGACATGTAAATTTTAAAGTTTGTCTTGCTAAATGGTGGGGAAGGGCGGGCGGTGGTGGTGGGGCGGGGTATGTTGGAGATAAAATAATAATCAATGAGAATAAATAATTTTTATTCTCTATAATAAGAGTGTCTAACTGTTATTCTTCTTTTGCCTCTATTTAAGCTGTCAGCAAATTATTGTTTTTGTTGACAAAAAGCATAATTTTCTCGCCAATGTACAGAATGATTTTAATTTACGGTTTTTCTTGACATTACTTTTCTTTTCCCACCAAACATGATAACGACAAAAATCTGCAGAGCACTGTTTTTGAAATTGCAGCTTATTACAGTGCACTTTTGTGGGCTGTGCAATCCACCTTGACAATGCTACAGGTAGAACCAGTGAGATACTTAAGATTGGAAGTTGGACTGGCAGGGGAGGTGGGCCACAACTATGTATGTGCTTTACACGAAGACTCTTGGCATGGTCGCTCTAGTGTGAACAGGATGTAGCAGTGGCCACTGAGCATAAACAAAAGAGAAATTCAAATGTCCGATAGGTGAGCAGCTGTGCATGGGGAATAAGCCCCATTTCTCTCTCGCAGCCAGCCTACAACCACGTTCTATCTTTCTGGAAGAGTAGAACCATCACATAGATCACAGATTCCTTCTGGTGTCATGAGACACTCACTCAAAACACCAGGATAAGCACTAGTCTCTTTGCTCATTTTAAATGAAGATATGAAAATAAAGCGCTATGCACAAAACAAAGCAAAGTGGAGTGCACAAACCACTTTGTGACAACTACTGTGCAACTGCTTGCTGTGGTTGGCAATGTTGTAAATGAGGTAGTTCAAGCCTGACCCCAACCAGTGTCTTACGTAACCATAGTTCAGAATAGGCGCCACCTAAAATAGTCACATTATAGTGTTCACAGTTTTGCACAATACCAAATTTAGCTAGCAGACAAACATATGAATTTCTTTGTTCTATGATGTTAAATCCTGAGACAGAGTCCTATGGTACCATAAGAGACCATTCAACTGCCCAATGACATGGAACCAGAGAGTAACTTACAAGCGCACTGATATGTTGTTGCATTCATGCATAGGTTTGCTCTTCATTTTGCAAATATATTCTTACATTCCTGATTTTTCAAAACTGGACTTTGAAAGATCTGCAATTTCAGAAACTAAAATTGGTTACTTTTTACATTTGGATTAAAAAATAATGCTATTTCAATAATTAATACAATTTGATAAAGACAGAGGTGTTTCAAAATGGGAACTCTTTACACTACGGCTCCTGCGCACTTTAAGTCAAATATCAGTGTGAGCCTTAGTAAATGCACTGCTTTGCCTTCCCTTATGCAACTACACCAAACTGAATGTACTTTAAAGAACAACTTCCTAAACAATTTAAAAGAAAAAGACTCATTTCGGTCACAAATAGTTCAAATACCCACGACATTTTTCAGTTTCTTATAATATTTTGTAAGTCCTCCAAAAATTACAGGTTTCCCAGGCAAATCACTGCCTGACTTAATACTGTCGAAATGTGAAGGGCCAGTGCACGAACCATACGAAATGAGTGCCATAAGGTGCAAGTATAAAGCACCTTTTATGCTAGTGAGTACTGTAATGCTCCTTGCATATTATTCCTGTATACAGGTTCGTTTCCCACAAATGGTTAGTTTAGTTTACACATCGGTATAAAAGGACTGCCCTTCTAACAAAAAGTCTAAATACATTTGCAGAATTAATGAACTAATCATGATAATTTCTTTTGTTAATCTGAGTTATATAGCAATAATAAGTTGGAAAATATTACAGTACACAAGTAGACAATGTTGTCATAATAATGAGGCGACCAAGGTTGGATCAAAGAGGAGGGGAGAGTTGAAACTAAATTAAAATCAAATGGTAATTTTTGTAATCTGCACCTAAGTTAAGCACAAAAATTTAGAGTCTTGGACAGTGGATTTCATCATTCAATTCAGTATTCCCCAAGCCACTTTACTTTGTGTGCCTGACATAATGTACTACCTGTACCAGTGACTTGTGTTCCCCCACCTGTTCTAATTGTGGCACACCAAATATTAGCAGGGCTTCTCCATTTACCACAGAAGCACATGCTTTCCATTAGGGCATTATCTGCTTTGCCCACAGCGCAGCATGTACGGCACTATTGAGAACAGTTGCTGCAATCAGCTTTTGATGCTACCACAAGCTGCTGTTTTGGTGCCATTACTGCTACTGCTACGCTGACGTCACATGCTGACTTTTCACTCGCAGTGCACCAAAGTTCGGCCAGTCAAACGCGCCACCTAGTGGTGTCATGTAAAAGCTGCTACTGAAAACGTTCTGACAGTGGTAGCTCAGTGTGAAGGGGACGTTCGTCTTCACAGAGTGGAGTTTTCAGTTTTGTGCAGCATGAAACATGCTTGAAAAATAACACGAAGTACATAACTCCTTGCGTATTATGTTGACCAGTGTTTCCTGTTACTATATAGCTTAATTTTGGAATCAGCAATAGTAAATTAACTTTATCTGAGATTACTCACAAACTTTTACACATTGTAGTCCATAGTGGACTGCTTTTGATGCTGCGACTGTAAAGTTAAATTACAAAGTACAGAGAATTTCTACATCAGTTGTTTTACTTGTTAAGTACTAAGCATTTTGATGTTCACCTATCATCTCCAGGTGGTAAATGGATCAAACTAATTGATGAAACTAAATTAGTTTTACTGTATGTACTCAGGCAGTGAAAAGTGAGCTTTTGTGCACAGACTTACTCGATGTGATGAGTCCTCTTGAGCATATGATAGTGTATATTACATTCAAGACTATAGCATTATGTACCTGTAAGCAAGCTTTGTTTTGTTTTAGGGTGCAAAAACAACTAAAGCCATACATTCCCATATCACGACTGTAGAAAATGAAGACAATTAAGGACTACACACTAAGTCCAATTGACAGAAGGAAAGACAGCTAAAAACAGGGGTCTTGGAGGAAGGTCGATACAATTAGCCATAGACACAATGGAAATCCTGAACTGAAGTTCAAATGTTCTTTGCCATATTCCTATGACGGATCAAAGTAAAACACGCTACCGCCCATGTGTAGTTCGCTAAAACAGCCGATAACTCTCGACAGCAAATATAAATGAGAACATAAGTGGTTAAAAAAAGGCATTTCCCATCAAATCAATGTGGACCAGGGACCCACATAAACGTCACAATGGCTTCATAAAGAGTGAGCAAGTGAAAGCTTTCCTGAACCCATTGCACCAAGGGATGGACGGCATACAGCTTACAGAGGCTGTGAAGGCCGCAGAGAGTTTGAGCAGATGACACAATTGAGAAGCCTGTATCACCGGATGTACTGCATGGTCTGATAGAGGGTGAAGAGCTCCGCCATAAATACTGAGCAATGTTCCAGAAGCCAATACCGAAAATAATTGGGGACCATAACAAAGGCACACCCAACAGCACAGTCAGTCCGAGAGCAATCAACGTATACAAAGGTACTATCATGAAGTTTTGTGCGAATGTGAAGGTCAAGAAACTTACGGTGATAAGAGCGAGGCTGGAGTAGTGTCCTTCAGAAGCGAATGAAGTCCAAGGTGAACACGGCCCAGCACACAAAGTCAAGGTGGTGAAGGGTTCAAATACATTGGGAAAGTGGCAGGTAGCGTGAAGTTAAGCTGTCAGAGCAATAATCGAAAGCAAACTCCAGGAGGTAAAAGAGAAGAGAGATGTGCCCCATACTGGCGGTCAAAGGAGTCATCGAAAGAGGCGGAATAGGATGGGTGATCAAGCATGGCAGACAAACAGCACAAATTTATGCTGAGGAGAAAATCAAGGTGGTACGACTTCAGTAGTGCAGCAGCTTCTGCATACAGACTTTCAACCGGGCTAGTGTAAAAGGCACCAAACGCCAAATGGACAACCATAGTCTAAATCCGTGCATACAAGGGATTGGTACAAATGGAGTAGTGTGGTCCAATCCACTCCCCATGAAGTACCGCTGCAGATACATAGGACGTTGAGGGACTGCGTACAGTGGTCGGCCAGATAAGTCACATGGGAGGACCAAGAAAGTTTCCTATCAAGTATGAGCCCTAGGAATTTCATAGTTTCAACTAACAGAAGAGCAACACATCAAACATGTAAACGTGGTGGAAGAAACCAACTGCGCCACCAGTAACACACAAATGGATTTGTCAGTAGAAAAGCAAAAGCCATTGTCGATGGTCCATAAATATAGACAGCCGAGACAACACTGAAGACTCTGCGCAAGGAGACAAGTCCATGGTCCATGGAGAGCTGCAATAGATGGCAAAATTGTTAATGAAAAGAGAGCCAGAGACGCCTAGCAGGAGACGGGCCATAATAGCAAATTGCTATAGCGAAGAGGATGATGCTCAGGATGGAACCCTGAGGTACGCTGTTTTCCTGGATAAAGATGTCTAACAAGGTAGAAACCACATGTATATACCTTGAAAATTCAATCTTTTAAAAATACCTGGAGGAAATTCGGTCTTTGAAGCTCCACGTGCACAGAGTACGCAAGTTACCAGTCCTCCAGCAGGTGTCGTACGTAGGCTTTCTCCAAATTGAAAAACACAGGTACAGTCTGGTATTTGCGCAGAAAACCATTCGTGATGTGGACAAAGTAATGAGATGGTCAGCTGCAGAACGGTGTTAACGAAATCTACACTGTGCAGTCGTTAGTAAATTGCGAGACTCAAGCCACTATACCAGCTGCACATGAATCATATGTTCCATTACTTTTCAAACACAGCTGGTGAGAGAAATGGGGTAGTAAATATATGGAAGATGTTTGTCCTTACCAATCTTAGGTACGGGTATGGGCAAGACAGATGCTTCACGCCAGCATCTGGGAAATGTGCCCTCTGTTGACTGTACGTATGAAGGAGAAAGTGCTTGCCTGCAAGAGAAAGGATCGGCAAGATCTGAATGTCAACACTGTCCGACCTTAGGGCAGAGGGCCGGGGAGGAGAATAAGCCTGCCTGCAAAACAAAGGTTATGCAACATCAGAATGTTACCATCATCTGGCCCAGGGGCGGAGGATCGGAACGGGGTGAGAGCATGATCTAGCTCCTTCATAGTAAAGGCAGCATTGTAGAACTCGCGATTCTCAGCAGAGAAGGATATCGTCCGAGCCACCCTGACTCATTTCCGATGGAGAAAGACAGGATGATACTGGGTGGAGCTCGAAATCTCTGCAAAATAGTGGCCCAATGTGTTGGAAATAGCAACAGGGTCTACTAGGACATCATCTGCAACTGTCAGGCCAAAAATTGGGGAATGGGCCTTGGTCCCAGAGAGCCTTTGGAGGTGGGCCCATACGATGGAAGAAGAAGCAGAACCATTAAAAGAACTAGTAAATGAAACCCAGCTAGCTTTTTTGCTATCCCAAAGAACACGACACTGTCTCGCAACTGTTTGTAATGAATTCAGTTTGTCACTGTAGGATGATGGTTAAAAATGCGGAGAGCACTTCTGTGCCCGAATTGCATCGCAGCACACCTCAGTCCACCAAGGGACCAGGACATGGTGTGATAAATAGAAACTACGAGGAATGGAACATTCTGCAGTGGTAAGGATAACATTTGTAAGGTATTCTACCTGGTCATCACAACAAGAGTAATGCTGTCTGCTAAAGGTTGCACGTACGTGGGATAAGAGTTAGAAAACGGATAGCACATGGGAAATTGTCGTTCGTGTACCTGTCAGAGATAATAAAAATCGAGACCACAGGAAAGCTGAGCAGTACAGAAGGAGAGTTCCAAATGGGATTAGATGTACATGTAATCTGAAAGGAATGTGGGTGCTCCAGTGGAAGACAAATGAGGTTAAGTTGATTGAGAAGGTCAGCCACGAAGGCATCTCTCTGACAGGTTCTTGAAGAGCCCCAAAGAGGATTGTGCACATTAAAGTCACCAGTAACAGAAAGGGGTAAGGGAGTTGCCCAATAGACTGACGGAAGTTGTCCTGGTGACACCAAATGACGGAGGGATGTAAACAATACAAAAAGAAAAGGTGAAGTGAGGAAGGACTGCAACAGCTTGAAGCTGGGTAGACAAGGAGATGGTTTGACTAGGAATGTTATCCCGGATGAGCAGTGTGACTCCCCCACGAGTTGGATTGCTGTCCTTGGCATGGGAAGGTCAAGGCAGACCTAAAAGAAATGCGAGAGCTCAAAGCAGTCATGAGGATGTAATTTTGTTTCCTGGAGGCAGACAACAACCGGATACTTCAATTCCAAGAGCAGCCATAATTTCTCTTCATTGGAACTAAGGCCATGAATGTTCCATTGGAGGAGAGTCATGAAGAGGAAAGGGGAGGAGGGCAAAGATGAAGTGGTTTCAGCTCAGCAGCTGCCAAGTGCCAGCATTTGAAGACTCACTGCTACAGGACGCAGAGGCTGGAGGGTTCTGTTCCATGAGATCTACATAAGTGTCAGAATTCTCTCTCTGTCGGTCTGCAGAGTCCACAGCAGAAAAATGGTTGGCACTGTGCAGCAGCAATACAGAGGTTGGGCTGGTGAAGGTATAACATGCTGACACCATTGAAGAAATCTCCGAGTTGGCAAATGAGAAGACCATTTGCCTTTGTTTGACTTCTTGGAGCTGTTCCGGTTTGCAGAGGAAGACCCAGATGTTTGTTGGCTGGAGGGATGTATAACGTCTGCACAATCTGTTCTTTCCAGCCTGTCAGTTGTGTAGCAGATGACTTCGGCATCCGAGGCAAAAGTTTGTTGGCTTGTTGCACAGCTGGAAGAGGAGATGGGGACGTTATCACAATGCTGGACTATTTTACAACCAAGGTGCTGAATACGAGGTCTTATGTCGGCATGGCCATGCCCTTCGTGGAGCGAGATGTAGCAAGAACAGTACTGTAGATGCCGGATGGTAGAACACAGGGTGTCCGACTAGCCAACAACTTGAGAGCAACAGAGTAAAGCACTTTTTCCTTCACCCAGATCTCTTGGGCAGCCCACAAATTGAGATACATGGGACATCTCGGGATGAGGCTGCATGGTCGCCATTGCAATTGGTACAGCGGGAAGAAGGAAGCGGACTATTACCCTTGTGAACATCCCTACCACCGATTACACATTTAGCTAAGGGGTCGACAGGACATTCGAGTGTAGTAATGATGACACTGATAGCAACCCATCGGGTTTGGAATGTACAGTCTGACTGTGATAACTTCGTAGCCTGCTTTGGTCTCTGAGGGAGGCACCACTCTCTCAAAAGTGAGAAAAAGGGTGCTTTTGGGCACTAAGGATGCAGCTACCATTTCATCACCCAATGGAGCCCTGTTCAGAGAGGTACGTCTGGATTTCTGCCTCGGTCAGATCATCAAGCAGCCCAGGGTAAATAATACCATAAGAAGAATTCAACATTTGATGGGCCTCGACACAAACAGGACAGCCACAGAGGAGCTGAGCTGCAAGCATTTGTGTTTGAGGATTAGAAGTAGTCTCGAAAAGCAAAGTGCCATTGTGTAAACAAGTTTAGTGGACATTGAATGTGAAGAAGATAATTAGCTCATTGTCATCATCTTTGATGGCATGCTCCTTCCAACTGCGGGCCCCTCCACTCAGAGGGGGCCGCACCCACCTGAAGTGATTGTTCACACCCCACAAAAATCTGACAGAGGGACTAATCAGCAATTTGGGAAGGCACTCACCCCTGCCAGGGTCTGGCTTGTACTGACGGGTACATGCAAACCCTACCTGTCAAAACCCAGGGCTGGGAATTAACATCTTACCCAGTCACCTGTTACAGGTCAGATGTGTGGTCCACCCTTCAAGAGTGCACAGGGAGGGAGAAGAAAACAAGAACCTCAAACTCCAAAGTGGAGGAAGGATAATGAAAAAAAAAAAAAAAAAAAAAAAAAAAAAAAAAAAAAAAAAAAAAAAAAAAAATAATATATATATATATATATATATATATATATAAATAGATAAATAAATTAAAAAATAAATAAAAAAGTAAATAAATAAATAAATAATAATAATAATAATAATAATAATAAAAGGACAGTTCTGATGTCAGCTATTGAAAATGCAGAACACATTCCCAAAAACATCCCAGATATGTTCCCCAAGGGAGGGGGAAAAAGAATAACGAGAGGATTGAGGAGGGGGGGGGTAAGCTTTGAGCTACTGTAACAATGGAATATCATTCTCACCATTTACTTGGAGATATCAGTCTCAAACACATTGTTTTGATTACGTAATTAATATGGATATTGCATTTGTATTCCAACTACGTTTGTATCATTGTGAATTGTATTGAAAATAAAAATCATAAATAAATATTTGAGTATCTATTCAGGACTTAACAATTATTATACAAACTAAACTGGCCAGAGCTACAGTTTTAAAAGTAAATTTCAGTTTACTTGCTTTTCATGTGCTTATCAACTGTACTTACGGCTTATGACGACGTCGTGCGTTAAGAATTATGCAAATGAAGTTACTCAGAAGAAGGTTGTGAATGGCACACATTTCAAGAAATTTAAAACTTTTTGTCTCAATAAAACACATCTTTGCAGCTGTTTGATATTTCTAAATCTCAAAGCAGATTAAAACAGTAGTTTCTGAAGGTTTTTTCCCTTAACCTTCATGGACATGACCCCTGGGTCTTCTTACTCCTCTAGGCAATTGTGCCCACCCATAAAACTTCATTAATCTGCCTCTGGAGGGTTTGAGGAATAAAAAATTGAAATCAGTCAGTACAGGGAGACAGCTGAATTTCAAGAATGAAAGAAAGTGATGACAAGAATTTATAAGACTGTGTGTGTGTGTGTGTGTGTGTGTGTGTGTGTGTGTGTGTGTGAGAGAGAGAGAGAGAGAGAGAGAGAGAGAGAGAGAGAGAGAGAGGACTGGTGGGGGGTGCAGGCATTCTTTCCTACATTGTGCCTCCAAGCCTTTTATGGGTCAGTTGCTAGTCCCTGACAGAACAGGAAAATTATATAAATGGTAAAACTTTCGCCACCTAGCTGTTCTTTTATTTCCTTTTGGAAATTATTACCATTTTGGCTCTTTAACCATTTTCATGTGATACGACAAACAACAGAAACTCAGAATCACTTGAAAATGGCTGCAGAGCTGAAACTACAATAGTGCCCCAAAGGAAATAAAAGTAAAATCAAATTAAGAAATCATTAATCAGTTATATGTGACCATGATTCCCAAAAATAAGAAAATCATCAACTATGTAATGATTCAGTATCTGTCATTTTCATTTTCAGAGAGAGGCTGCTAGTGTAATATGGTTTAGACAGAGACGGTTTGCAGATTTTGGGTAAATGAGGAAAGAACCACTATTATTAGTCCTGTGGAATTAAGGGGAAATGGCAATAGGGAAGTTTTAAGTAAACGAAACACAGAGGATGATGAATTTTGGAATTTTCGTACAAAGAGACACTCTCAATTCTTGATCTTTCGAAATGGATGAGGCATACTAGGTTAGCAAGAACTTTTATTAGGTTTAGCTCTAAGTAGTCATGTTACTGTTAAATAATGTGGAGAAATAATACTGAAGAACAATGGGCAAAATGAATGTACGAGAAAAATCAAAATGAGAAGTATGTATGAGATCACTGGTTTACAGGCATCTATATCAATTTAGAGAGGAAGGTTTCTACGAAGCGACACTCAAAGAAGGCTAATAGTAAAGTGTCTCTCTTAAGTAAAGACCCGCAAATTGGGGTTCTTGCTCACTCATTGTTGAGCGTCCCATTCTCGAGCATGATGAACTCGAGTGCGAATGCTTGACAAGATCTCAATGTTGTTGAACAGGGAACTGTGAGAAGTGTTGAGGTCACCTGCTCTGGCTGGCTCATCATCCTGCCGTTGCGACTGTAGTGACTCGCCATCTGTAGCCTGCTTTTGTTTCTAATTGATGGACCTTTTCTCACATCAACACAGTTATGCTGTACGCATATATTCCTGAATTACAGCACCTACTGGAGACAACATTGTAATCCATACCTATATAACAGACAATGAAAATGGGTCAAAGTTGCACTATACTTTTGTAGGATAATGCTGTATTTTGGTGATGTTTACCCATCAAAATTGTGCACAGACTCTGACAAGCTCCTGACATCGAGAGTGAAAATGTAAATGAGTAGAGACCTCTTGCACACATTTCTACACGCTTTTCAGCTATAGCTTCTTTCACTGCAGCTGATGATGCTTCACAACCGACACTATGACATGTTCTGCAGGCTACCTTCAGATAGACTGCAGTGAAACTGAAAAATAGGAACACAGGGCATGTACCACAGTACACATAACTGACATGACTTCTATCATGTTTTATCAGCCAGCAAAAATCTTCCCCAAACACTGTTTCAACCACAATCTTTCAAACTCAAGACATATTCTTTGCAATCCAACTCTGCTCACAAATTTTCTCTAGGCTCCCATTCACACATCGCTCTGATGAGGGTGGCTGAGGGGCAACCGTTTAGTTGGACCACCTGACTTTTCAAGCATAGTGTGTTTAAGTGTCGTTTTCCATTACTTCCCATGTCCAAAGCAGTTGAACTGACATCTGCCACACTTTTGAGGAACTACCAGGGTTGAGAAATTCAAATGAACACAAACACCACATGAACACTTTTTTTCTGAACGAACAAGCCTCCCGAGCACTGGGAGGTTGAAAGGGATGTCTAAGAACAGGTACATACTAATGAGCAGGAGACTGATGTATGTGGAGTAATTGAAAAGATGAGCTCAGAAATGAGCTAGTTCAAGGTGTACACGGGGACAAGGAAAAAAAATTCCCAGATATCTGCCGGATATCCCGTTTAAAAAATATGCCTTTTCCCGGGCAAAAATACACTTTTTCTGTGCTAAGTGACAGTAGGTTTTCCGTAGATTTTCCCTCGGAACTGTAAAACTTATCAATCCTTTGAATGGTTAACGTTTTATTGATCGCATAGAATGTCCCCCCAAAAAGAGAGAGAGAGAGAGAGAGAGAGAGAGAGAGAGAGAGAGAGAGAGAGAGAGAGAGAGACAGGGCAGAGAAGTTTTGGAGAGACTTTTAATAATAAAAAAAAGGAGAGAAGTTTTGGAAAGACCTTTGATTTGCAGCAACATATACGATGCATAATTTCGTATTACTAAAGTATGAATTCGAAGAATTGCACCAAACACAGCGCATTAGTTTCCGGAGCGTTGCAACCGAGGTTGCGATGTCCTTTTGTAAGCAAGTCATATCTCAAGCCACGAGTTCTCGCCAGCCGATGACAGCAGCTATTCAGAGCATAGGACACGTGTTATAGTCAGCCAATAGCAAGATTACTGGTTACATAGTGCGAACACACAAGAGGAAAAGTTAGCGGTTTACATTAATGTACACAGTACCGTATATCGACAAGAAAAGCTGAGCTTTCACATATAATATTGGTCTCTAAGATTAACACGCTACAATAGAAGCTAAGCTTTCACATGTTATATTGATCTTTTTTGCGTGTGTTATACTTTAAGATACACCACACAAATGTGCCAGTAAATTTAAAATTATGACATAAATGCCTAGGCTCGAAATTCTTGTAAGTGGCTGGTCCTCAAACTGTTCAGTTTCGAACGCTCTGTGATTTAGATATCCATCCCACTTTCTCACACGAAACATAATTCATCTTGCGTAAAAAGAAATTTACTTTGAAAGTAATGCTTTTCTAACCACCATTCGCAATACTGTTAGAAATAGGTTCGATTTACCAGTTGCCAGAGAGCGCCAGAAAACCTATTATTGTGCGTGTGCAACTGCAGTGGTGTAGGAAGCCCGCATGTTCGTGTGTATAAAGCACTAAGAGCTTACATTACACCATAAAAGAAACGGGGCATCAGAGGATACTCCAAAGAGCATCGAAATTTCGTAAACCATACTAAAATGCATAATTCGGCTTGAAGTGCAAATTGGCTTTTTCCAGATTCACAATGAAGTAGGTTCCATCTGATATTCAGCTTTTCAGTGTGGTTTTTGGGATGTAAATTTTCTTGGAGTACCAGTACACTACGATCTCATGTTTGGTTCTTTATCATGGCATAATGCCATACATGGCAGAAGATGATAACGTGCACTTGAAATTCATCGAACAGTTGGAACTAGCCAATACTGTAGAATGAAACACTTCGTTTCAAATAAAATGATTGCCTCAGCGGAATTTCTTTAGCAAACTTGAAAAAATAACTTCATTCTTCTGCAAGGCGATTAATGCTTGCCTGCTACTAACTTGGAAAGAAAATAAAATCAGTAAACTGAAATTAATAATATATTTTTGCCCTCCGTAATTATCTGAATGTATTTTAATTCACTTGATAGCTCCCGGCCACAGAAATCCGTTTTGTTTTCATTTGACGTGAGAGCTGTACACAAAGAGAAGCGGCGAAATCACTTCACGTAAACACGGGTCACGTGGGGACTAAGCCCCTTCGGGACCGATGACCGTAGCAGTCTGGTCCCTTTAATCCCACAAACCAACCAACCAACTAACCCCCTCCCCACTACAACTCAGACAACTCTGTGCAAGAGCGAATCTGGCAGCTAGAGCGCGCGATAAAAAATTTTCTCGTTGCATCTGGTTGCATGCTGCTACTACCGATACAGCTAACAGCCAAACTTCAAATGGTTCAAATGGCTCTGAGCACTATGGGACTTAACATCTGTGGTCATCAGTCCCCTAGAACTTAGAACAACTTAAACCTAACTAACCTAAGGACATTACACACATCCATGCCTGAGGCAGGATTCGAACCTGCGACCGTAGCGGTCACGCGGTTCCAGACTGAAGCGCCTAGAACCATACGGCCACACAGGCCGGCTGCCAAACTTCAGGTAGCGGGAGGAGGTACTGCTTATACGCGAGTCGAATGCGCATGCGCAACAGACCGCTGGCAACTGGTCAAACTAACCTAATTTGAACAGTTGTGACGTCATGCTCATAGCAAGCAATTTTTTGTTACGAAGAATTACAGTCTGCGCCCTACGGCCTTTGACATACTTTTGCTATCTGCAGACGCTTGTGCGTGCACGGTGTTTTGTTGTCGTAAAATGCACATTTCCTTTGCCACTAAAGTTTTACTTTTTCCCCCTAGTTTATATTTTATTGCTACAGTATCAGTTCTGCAGTCGAAATCACAAAAATTTAACTGAAAGCTAAAACAATGAAAAATTCCCGGGTTTTTCCCGGTTTTCTCCCGGATGAAAAAATTCCCGGGTTTCCCAGTTGTCCCGGGTCGTATACACCCTGTAGTTATATAGTGGGGCAAATATCTGCAGGGACATATTTGTAAGCAGCAGCTCAGGAAGAGCAAGTTTTAAAGAAGTGAGACTTTGAGAAAAGATTGATTTAAAAACATGATGAATTAGGTTAGGTCCTTTTTGAGCAAGCTTTGGAGTGAGTTGTATAAGAATTCTTAAGACAGGAGACAACAAACAAAGAAAAAAAAAAAGAAGCTATTATTCCTGGAGTGTACTCAATTTCTAAATTTATTCTCTAATAGTGTACCTGAAAGTAAAAATGTAAATTAATGCTGAGGTGTAGAAAAAACTATCCCATAATATTCATATACAACATTACTGCTTGGCACAGTCACATCGATTAAATATTTAGGTGTAACTCTGCCAAGTGATGCGACATGTGATGAGTATGAAAGAGGAGTTGTAGTAAAGGCAAGTGGGTTGTCTTCAGTTAATTGGGAGAGTTTAAGTGGAGTTGGCTCATCCACATAGAAGATCCCATATAGAAATTTGTGCAAACCATTTTTGAGTATTGCTGAAGTGTTTGGGATCCCCATAAGGTCATATTAAAGGAAGACATTGAAGCAATTCGGAAGTGGGCTGCTAAATTCGTTACCAGTAGGTATAATGTACATGATGTTCTTTTTGTGGAATACTACTGAGAAAATTTTGAGAACTGTTATTTGAAACTGACTGCGAAATGATTCCGTTGTGGCCAAAGCCATTTTGCTAAGGACCACGAGAGTAAGATAAATTAGAGCTTGTATGGAGGCATGTAGACAACTGCTTTTCCCTCATTCTATTTGCAAGTAGAAAAGAAAAGGAAATGACTGGGTATGGTACAAGATACCCTCCACCACATACCACATGGCAGCTTGTGGGGTATGTGTGTATGTAGATGTTGCTTTTAATCGGAAAAATATAATAGTAAAAATGGAATACATAAATAAAAAAGCTGACAATAACAACAATGGGCATTTCAGAATGAATATAAAAACGAGATAAAATCCTATTATAGAATACAGTGATGTATGCAATTGCCACAGAAATTGACTAGAAAATGAATATTGGATATACAGGCAAATTGGGTTAAAAGAGAAGGCATCTGTTATGATAAGCTCAAAGGGAACTCAGTAAGTAATGACGTTGCACACCAACAGCAATACGTGTTGTTTGTATTTACTGCTAGCCTCCGCATAGCACAACTGAAATAAAAAATCAAACAATGGAAGAACTTTGTGACAGTCTTTTTGTGTGCCTTTCTGTGACTCAGAATCCCCGCTATATGCCGAGCGGCAACTATCCTTTTCATTATATTGCTGCAACTGAAATACAATCTACTGTGGAACTGAAACGTGTGTAGCATTTACTTACAAGGGTTATTCAATGTGGTCTGTAACTTACAGAATATATGTGAACTGTTCTGCCAGTACCAACAATGTTTTGAAACAAACAATACCTGAAGTTCATTTGCTCTCAACAGCCACACTTTTACTTTGTTAACAACCCCTAGCAACACTCACTGCGCAGTGGTACTCACCTGACACATGGAATGCATAGCACTAACAAAATTTAAGAAACATAACAATCATACAAAACGTAACTTTTTTTTTTTATTTCCAGAGGACACTTATCATAACTACTATGATTACTTAATTTAACAAAAAGTAGCAGATACCATCAAATTCTGCTGCTAAAGAGATCACTAAATGAAACCAAAGTAAATTTCAGATAGTCGACAATCGCAAAATACATTGTAACTGCCATTATACATATACCAACCTGAAAATGAGGGCTGGAAACACATCTTGCAATTTGTCTAAAAAGTGGCTCCTGTATTTTCGCAAATTGTGTTGGTTCAATAACATCTAAAATTTCTTCAATTTCTCCAAGAAACATTACCTGTAAGGAACAAAAATTTAGTAAATACAAAAAATGATATCTTATTTTACTAATTTACATAAATTTAATGAGCAATTGATCAAATTTATTGAAAGTTTCAGATATTGTTTAACATGAAGGATATTTATGTATTAAATTAATTCAAATTTCTCAATAATTATGATTAATCTGATAAGAAGAGTCTTTGACAGAAGACTTCTTCATAACCCACAATAAATGAAAGATACTAAGAATAGTGGGAATTAGTGAAGTACGGTGGCAGGAGGAACAAGACTTCTGGTCAGGTAACTAGAGGGTTAGAAACACAAACTCAAATAGGGGTAATGCAGGAGTAGGTTTAATAATGAATAGGAAAATAGGAGTGCGGGTAAGTTACAACAAACACCATAGTGAACGCATTATTGTGGCCAAGATAGATACGAAGCCCACACCTACTACCGTAGTACAAGTTTATATGCCAACTAGCTCTGCAGATGACAAAGAGATTAATGAAATGTATGATGAGATAAAAGAAATTATTCAGATAGCGAAGGGGGACGAAAATTTAATTGTCATGGGTGACTGGAACTCGATAGTAGGAAAAGGAAAAGAAGGAAACATAGTAGGTGAATATGGAATGGGGTTAAGGAATGAAAGAGGAAGCTGCCTGGTAGAATTATGCACAGAGCATAACTTAATCATAGCTAACACTTGCTTCAAGAATCATACATGCAAGAAGCCTGCAGATACTGGAAGGTCTCAGATAGATTATATAATGGTGAGACAAAGATTCAGAAACCAGGTTTTAAACTGTAAGACATTTCCAGGGGCAGATGTGGACTCTGACCACAATCTATTGGTTATGAACTGTAGATTAAAACTCAAGAAACTGCAAAAAGGTGGGAATTTGAGGAGATGGTACATGGATAACCTGAAAGAACCATAGGTTGTAGAGAGCTTCAGGGAGAGCATTAGGGAACGATTGACAAGAATGGGGGAAAGAAATACAGAAGAAGAAGAAGAAGAAGAAGAATGGGTAGCTTTGAGAGATGAAATAGTGAAGGTAGCAGAGGATCAAGTAGGTAAAAAGACGAGGGCTAGTAGAAATCCTTGGGTAACAGAAGAGATATTGAATTTAATTGATGAAAGGAGAAAATATAAAAATGCAGTAAATGAAGCAGGCAAAAAGGAATACAAATGTCTCGAAAATGAGATCGACAGGAAGTGCAAAATAGCTAAGCAGGGATGGCTAGAGGACAAATGTAAGGATGTAGAGGCATATATCACTTAGGATAAGATAGATACTGCCTACAGGAAAATTAGAGACACATTTGGAGAAAGGAGAACCATTTGTATGAATATCAA
This sequence comes from Schistocerca piceifrons, assembly GCF_021461385.2. Classification (NCBI taxonomy): domain Eukaryota; kingdom Metazoa; phylum Arthropoda; class Insecta; order Orthoptera; family Acrididae; genus Schistocerca; species Schistocerca piceifrons. The sequence goes on along the minus strand of NC_060138.1, from coordinate 365,903,053 downwards.
GAGCTCGGATGGAAACCCAGTTCTAAGCAAAGAAGGGAAACCAGAAAGGTGGACGGAGTATATAGAGGGTCTATACAAGGGTGATGTTCTTGAGGACATTATTATAGAAATGGAAGAGGATGTAGATGAAGACGAAATAGGAGATATGATACTGTGTGAAGAGTTTGACAGAGCACTGAAAGACCTAAGTCGAAACAAGGCACCGGGAGTAGACAACACTCCATCAGAACTACTGACAGCCTTAGGAGAGCCAGGCCTAACAAAGCTCTACCATCTAGTGAGCAAGATGTATGAGACAGACGAAATACCCTCAGACTTCAAGAAGAATATAATAATTCCAATCCCAAAGAAAGCAGGTGTTGACAAATGTGAAAATTACTGAACTATCAGTTTAATAAGCCACGGCTGCAAAATACTAACACGAATTCTTTACAAACGAATGGGAAAACTGGTAGAGGTCAACCTAAGGGAAGATCAGTTTGGCTTCTGTACGAATGTTGGAACACGTGAGGCAATACTGACCCTACGACTTATCTTAGAAAATAGATTAAGGAAAGGCAAACCTACGTTTCTAGCATATGTAGACTTAGAGAAAGCTTTTGACAATGTTGACTGGAATACTCTCTTTCAAATTCTGAAGATGGCAGGGGTAAAATACGGCGAATGAAAGGCTATTTACAATTTGTACAGAAACCAGATGGCAGTTATGAGAGTCGGGGGTCATGAAAACGAAGCAGTGGTTGGGAAGGGAGTGAGACAGGGTTGTAGCCGATCCCCCAATGTTATTCAATCTGTATATTGAGGAAGCAGTAAAGGAAACAAAAGAAAAATTCGAAGTAGGTATTAAAATTCATGGAGAAGAAGTAAAAACTTTGAGGTTCGCCGATGACATTGTAATTCTGTCAGAGACAGCAAAGGACTTGGAAGAGCAGTTGAACAGAATGGACAGTGTCTTGAAAGGAGGATATAAGATGAACATCAACAAAAGCAAAACGAGGATAATGGAATGTAGTCAAATTAAATCGGGTGATGCTGAGGGAATTAGATTAGGAAATGAGACACTTAAAGTAGTAAAGGAGTTTTGCTGTTTAGGGAGTAAAATAACTGATGATGGTCGAAGTAGAGAGGATATAAAATGTAGACTGGCAATGGCAAGGAAAGTGTTTCTCAAGAAGAGAAATTTGTTAACATCGAGTATAGATTTAAGTGTCAGGAAGTCGTTTCTGAAAGTATTTGTATGGAGTGTAGCCATGTATGGAAGTGAAACATGGACGATAACTAGTTTGGACAAGAAGAGAATAGAAGCTTTCGAAATGTGGTGCTACAGAAGAATGCTGAAGATAAGGTGGGTAGATCACGTAACTAATGAGGAGGTATTGAATAGGATTGGGGATAAGAGAAGTTTGTGGCACAACTTGACTAGAAGAAGGGGTCGGTTGGTAGGACATGTTTTGAGGCATCAAGGGATCACTAATTTAGTATTGGAGGGCAGCGTGGAGGGTAGAAACCAAAGAGGGAGACCAAGAGATGAATACACTAAACAGATTCAGAAGGATATAGGTTGTAGTAGGTACTGGGAGATGAAGAAGTTTGCACAGGATAGAGTAGCATGGTGAGCTGCATCAAACCAGTCTCAGGACTGAAGACCACAACAACAATAACTAAGAATTAAATAAAGCACAATGAAAATAAAACTGTAACTAATAATTTTTTATTCACTGGTATCTTCACAAAATTTATGGACACATTATAGTAAAACACAGATGAAAGCAGGAAACTAGTGAGTGGAGCAAAAGCAGCCCCTGTGGCAGATTTACATCTCTGCCAAATAGCCTGTGTTGTCCCAAGGAGGACAAAGGCCTCCTAAAAATAGGAGTAACTCACCCAGTGACTTAGTCCGCGTAAGAAGGTACCACACTTAATGTGCACTACATATTGAATTACACTTGATCACTTAGAAGTAGTTCTAGTTCTTTCCATTCCTTTCTGTTTCTGGCTATGCCGATTCTGTTTCTGGCTATGCCGATTCTGTTTCTGGCTATGCCGATTCTGTTTCTGGCTATGCCGATTCTGTTTCTGGCTATGCCGATTCTGTTTCTGGCTATGCCGATTCTGTTTCTGGCTATGCCGATTCTGTTTCTGGCTATGCCGATTCTGTTTCTGGCTATGCTGACCCATCGTCTTCTTGCTTGTTTTCTGAATAAGTCTGACCATTTGCATTTAGGTCTTCCTGGGAGTCCCTTGCCGATGTAGGGGTCACATGTGATAGATCGTGCTGTCCATATGTCGTCTTTCAGCCTCGCCATGTGGCTTTGATGTTCTGTCTTTCAGAGAGACGCCAAGGATCTTCCTCTCTCTCTCTCTCTCTCTCTCTCTCTCTCTCTCTCTCTCTCTCTGGGTTTGAGAGCCCATGTCTGACATCCATTCTGAGCCTCCTATTCAGGGTTCTGTCCAGCAGTATGAACTTTAAGGAAACACTCTGTTTTATTTCTTTTTCCATTCTGTTCTTAAAGGAAAATATTTGGCATATATATATATATATATATATATATATATGCCAAATATGCAGACTGTGTTGGCCCTGAAAAGGGCCCTTTTTGTAGCTAGGATATTGTTTACTTGAGGCAGGTGCTCGAACGGGCGACCCTCTGACATAACATCAAACGGTGTATTGCCGAACTCTTTCCACGATTCCTGGCACTACCCTGATGCGATTGGCAGCATGTTGAATGCAATCCATTAATTCCTCTTCATTTCTAGGTGGTTAATGTCCGAGTTGGTTAATGAGAACCCTGGAGATTCCCCACAGGAAAAAGTCAGATGGCATGAGGTCTGGTGATTGTGGGGGCCATATCCTACGAGCACCTCTGCCAATTACCTGGCCGTCAAAAAGTTCATATAAATATCCGAGCACAGCAAGACTTATGTGCGGGTGCCCAACATGCTGCAACCACATGTGTAGCCGTATGTCCAGGAGAACATCTTCCAGCAGGCCGGGTAGAGTTTCTTGCAAGAAGTGAAGGTAATTTGAGCTGGTAAGTTGAGGAGGTAGACGGAACAGTCCAATTAGATGATCACCAACAATGTCTGCCCAAATGTTAAGTGAACATTGTTCCTGGCGTCCATGGACACACGCGACATGAGGATTTCCCCTTGCCCAATAACGAACGTTTCGAGTGTTGTAAAGGCCGTATTGATGGAAGATGCACTTGTCAATAAACAACACACTGGCGGGGAAGCTGGGATCTCATGCAACACGTCGCAAAAACCACACACATTACGTCAGCTAGTCTATAAAGAAAACCCATATCTCATTGTTCTTCAAACGAATACTGTACCGCCATGCTTACTGTATGACTAAATTGCAGGTGACGTGTGTGTGCTCCGAAGAGAAGCTTACATGTGAATGCCTCTGATGTGAGGTGGAGACAAACAACAAGAGCTATTCGACACATGTGTATCGCATTCGGGCAGTATGACGGAGCCAGGGATGTTTGTATGCGTGAACCTACAACCATAGTGCTGCCCATCAACCAACTAATGGCAACAGGACAATTCCATGGCCAATCGAAGCACATGGCGCCAAGTTTTTGTAGTTTAAAAATGCTGCGTTGTTGACCAACACATCATCACTAATTTTGGTTCCTACTGGCATCAGCTATCCAGGTTTAAAATTTCCTGACAATTTTTCTCCGCCCTTTACTTAAGAACTTCAAACAATCATATCTGTCAAGTCTGCAGTCTTTCAGAGGATGTTGTAATTTATTATTATGAAAAGTGCACTATTCAGCCAACAAATGAGGAAGTCCTTAGACTCGATGACCTATAAGGTTTTTCCTTGTTGTACTGTTTCTGTAATGGCTTTTCTATGAGAGCAAATGTGCACTAGGCTGACCCATTGGACAGTTTTGATAAAGGTTGGCAGGTGGGCCTCGTTTCCGTTTCTCGAACACCTTTTATGTGAAACAAGGTGTCCTGCTGACAGACTGAATTGGAGGAGGTGGTTGAATGATGTCACATAATGGTGTGCTCTTCAACATTTTAATATTTTGCATTAACAATGGTGCAATTTGTTGAGCAAGGTGATAATTAGATAAATGTAAAGTGTAGCAGTGCTTGCAAGATATTCCCAGGCAAAAATATCATGCTGCAAGATTTACACCATCTTTCATAAAGGATCATTCCAAATGATAGACATTATGGTGTGTTTGGTCCATCTACATAAATAATACAAGATGTAATGAACCTGTGTCATATTCTCAACTGCACTGTGGACAAGGCAAGCTACTGACAATTGATTTGTTGTTATTCTTGTAAAGGAAAGCCAGATTTGTGATGGAAAGTGCATTTGCATTATAATACTGACATTTAATTCTAACAAGTTTTCCATCCATTTCAAGTATCTATCACCTACTTTCTTAAATACTATCTTAAAATTATTATTTATTACGTGAAAAATAACTGCATTTAATGCAATGTGTATGTGGTTAATTCAAATAGAAAGATGGAGACACACAACTTTGATGGGTCACATTGAAAAGGTATTTGTTCAAAGTTATTTGCTGTGGCTCAGTCTGATTACATGTGGCAATGCTGTGCAATAGGAAGATGTGTCTCAAATGCAAAAACTGAAAACACCTCATCTGTGGTAGGAGGTACACCTTCATTTCAACCCAATAAACCACAGCCTTGATCTTCTCTGAGAGGGTATCCCCCCAAATGCAAGAATAAATGCATCTGTACTGAAGCAATCATCCTTATGGCCTTTCTGAACATGGTGAAAAAAATGAATGTCCCACCATTCCAGATTGGCCAGGAGCTCCTCATCAGTTTGAAGGAGAAGGTCTCCATGAAAAATAACATCAAGAACCATTATTATTCTCTGGTGAGGAGTTATGAACACTGGGATTTGCCACGGAACTCGACAACATCTTGCTCAGAAAGTTCACTTCATCAAACTGGTCTTCGATAGTTTCTATGAAAAATAATGGTTTGGTGTGTGGTCAAAGTGTCTCGATCAGTCCTCATTCAGAACAGATACTGGGGAAAGGGTTTCAGCCCAAGTCTGTGAGCCTGGTCCTCCTCCCAGGGAAGGGAAGGCTGCAGTATCATAAGAATCAATGTTAAAGGACCAATTACCAACTAAAGAGAGGGCTGTTGAAGCACGGCCAATTTTTTGGAGCTTAATGAGTTTCGTACGCAAAGCATCCACCCTGAGGCCACCAACTCCTATCAGGAGCTCTATCCGGGGACGCCATCCAGCCACAGCATGGGCCTTCTGGCTCCAGAATAACAAGCAACCACTCCTTGGAATACATGGAGTTGCAGCAACTCAGTTATCACAATTGTGATTCCAAGGGGCTCAACTTAATGGGTATATGATGACCCCACCACACAGACTTGCTAGTGTGTGAGCAATGTAACATGAAAACGACAATGGCATCAACTAAAAGATGCAAGAGATGGTAAGGCCATATGCTGAAAATAATAAGTAAGGTATTCCTCCCCTGTTGGCTCACACTATGGAGATAACATTTAGAAGGGGAGGTTGTAATAAAACTGATTATAGCGAGATAAATGTACTACCCAACCTTGGATCATATAAAGCGAACGATACTGTGATGAAGACAAAAACAAAAAATTCATTACAAAATGTTTAAATGTCAACATAAATACTTAAAGTAGTTACAATGATCAGTATGGATGTCTCAAAAAAGATAGACAATTAATTGTATTTTATTTATGAAATGCATGCCCCAAGGATTATTTTGCATAAATAGATTGGTATATGACATTAATTTCTTTGCTACATGTTGATAGAGAAACATTTTTGTTCTTTTGGGAGTTGGTGGTATGAGTCTGAAGTGCAAGGATGGAGAACGTGTTGTGTGTGTTTTACAGATTTGTATTGTGAAGTGAAATGACTGAAAATACATGAGTAATTCTGCAGAAAGTCCACCAGATTTCACATTGTTATTAAAGTAGTAACCCGATCATCAACTAGAAAATTATAGAAAGATGAACCACACCACAGAAAGAAAAAGAACAACAAGCCATTAACATACAATGAATATTTTTATTATTAACAGAACTGGTTATTTAAATTTGACTGTCCCTGTCACTTGCTGCAGTTGTCACTATCTCAGTGTGCAAGTACTGTGAAAATGTGACCCACAACCCAAATTACTAGCTTACTAAGTTCAACAAAGGGCAACAACAGGTTAAGGACGGTCAGAAGGTCAAACCCCAAAGGGGGACAAAAACTCGTGGAGAAGGGAATGGGGGGGACACAACCAGGAGAAAAGCTGGGCCAACTTAAGGAAGGACACCAACTGAGATGTAGGAGGGGGCAAAGGTGAAGGCAGGGCACAGGGAAGAGAACACAGCCCGGGAAGGAAGAAATGACCACAATAACTCACAGGTCCCTTGTGTGATACACACTAACTATGAAAGAACCGTGAGTTCCCTGGGGCGTCCTTTCAAAGTTATAACACAGATTTTCGATTACGGTATTTGCTACTTTTGACACACACAGTATTTCACATGACCAGAAAATTCTGTGATGAATCTCATCTTCCTACAAAATGTTGAAGTCAGTTGCAGTTCTTCTTTCACTATTTTTTCTTGGAAACAGTTCCATTTCTGGTGCCTCAGCACATGTCCCCTATACTGTTCAAAGTAAAGCTCCATGTGTTTTTGCTAATGTACTGTAAACAAGAATTAATTTCTTCTATAATTCTGTCACAATAAATCCGACACATATATAATGCAACTCCATACTGGAACAGCTGTACTGACTAAAAAACAAGAACAAAAGTATTTGGAAAGTAACTACTGCAACAATGACATTGTGGGAAAGTGTACATTTTCACTCCTAAGGTGTGCTAAAGGTCTTTCATTGGCAATTACAAAAATAGAGCACACACGGGAAAAGACCATTGTTCCCCGCCATGGCACCACTTTCACTGATCGCTAGTACAGTAGTGTCCACTATACTGCGAGTTTATCAGAATAGAAAGCTAACTACAGCTGTTCACTGGTTGTTTTATTGTAAAATAAAAATGGATATAAATGAGACTGATTTACACAGAAATAAGGATGGAACATAATACAACTGTATGCAAGTTTAGATAAAATTTAATGTTAATATATTAATTAATGGAGTATTTGGAGGTAACTATTTTTATACACTTCTATTTGGAAATTGATGTGAATTTTAGACTTGAGAAACTATATTTTATTGGATGATTCTAGCCGCTATTTAAAATTACTAAAACTGCTGTCCTGAAACACAACAGTTAAGATTATGTGTCGTATCCCCCTTTTCCCCTGACCCTGTTATGTCTCCCCAGGTATCAAGTCACAGTTCTCTACTAATCTGCAGATGACTACAGACTTCATCCACAAAACCTTTCTAGTATAGGATAGACCATCAATACAGAGCACCTCGTATTCCTGCTGATAGTAAGGCAAGTACACCGTTCGTTTGTCATATATTTCTACAAGCTTTCAACAGGAGTGACCTGTGTAATTACTAGATTATTTTTGTAATATCTTGTGTGTTCGAGTGCTTACTAGGCACAACCTTTTATTTTAATAACAGTGTAGCATACAAGTACCACCATTGGTATCGACCTCTATATCAACCCTCGTATCGTATAGGCTTTCGTTTGTTTCGTTTAGTGTAGCTCAGTGTCGGATAGACTGTCAGTGAGAGAGCACTCTGAATTCCTGCTGCTAATAAGGTGAGTATACCGTTCGTTTGTTAGATATTTTTACGACTGCAGTAATGGATAGGACCTGTGATTGCTGTCTACAGATGCGAGCCAAGTTGGCGACCCTTCACACACAGCTCCAGGCTGCATTGGCTTCCATCACACAGCTTGAGGCTGCTGCCGAGGGGCATCACTGTGGGGGGTCAGAAGGGGGGGATGTGAGGGGCGTCGAGCACATCCTACATATCCCCCAATCGGTCCACTGCTGTGATCGCCACAAGTACTGTTTGCACTGAGGTTGACCCCTCACCCATGGTTGAGTGGGAGACCATTCCAAAGTCTGGCAGGCAGTGAAAAACTTTCCGAGGGGCTGATCATAGAGCCCACCCGGTTCGTTTGACGAACAGGTTTCAGGTGTTATCGGTGGCTGACGATGTCTCTAAGCCATATGCAGTTGTCCACCCTCTTCCAGAGGAAGCTTCTCAGCCTGTAAGATGGGCATTCACAGAGGGTGGGTTCGCTAGTAATTGGGAGCTCCAACGTTAGGCACGTAATGGGGCCCCTTAGGAACATGGCTGCCAAGTAGGGGAAGGAAGCCTGACTGTGGTCCTCTGGTGCAGAGCCGAGTGGAGGGTCTGAATCAAATGCTCAGGCAGTTCTGTAACTCTGTACGCTGCAGATTCCTTGACTTTCGCCATCAGGTGGTGGGTTTCCGGGTTCCACTTAATAGGTAAGGAGTCCAATACACACAGGAGGCAAATGATCGGTATGGTAATTGTAAATTGTTGTAGCTGTGTTGGGAAAGAAACAGAGCTTCCAGCCCTAATAGAAAGCACTGAAGCTCAAATAGTTATAGGTACAGAAAGCTGGCTAAAGCCGGAAATAAGTTCAGCCGAAAGTTTTTTCAAACGATCTAACAGTATTCAGAAAGTATAGATTAAATACAGTTGGTGGTGGAGTATTTATTGCTGTCAGAAGTAGTTTGCCTTGTGGTGAAATTGAAGTAGATAGTTCCAGCAAAATAGTGTGGGTAGAGGATATACCTGACAATCAAACTAAATCATTAACTGGATTGTTTGACCAACTCCCCTACTCAAAAAATGTAGTTGCTGAACAGTTCAAAGAAAACTTGAGTCTCATTTCAAATAGGTACCCCACTTGGTGGCGACTTCAATCTACCCTCGATATGCTGGAAAAATTATACATTTAAAGCCAGTGGCAGGCATACAACGTCATCAGAAATTTTACTGAATGCTTTCTCAGAAAATTATTTTGAATAATTACTTCATGAGCCCACTCGAAGCGTAAATGGTTGCGAAAGCATACTTGACCTCTTAGCAACAAATAATCCTGGACAAATGGTGAGTATCATGAGAAATACAGGGATTAGTGACCACAACGCAGTTGCTGCTAGGCTGAATACCGTAACACCTACAGCCATCAAAAAGAAATGCAAAGTATACCTATTTAAACAAGCTGATAAAATGCTCTTTTTTAAGAGACAGTCTTCACTCCTTATCTGATCACGTAAGTAAAGAAAAGTTGTGGAATTATTTCAAAGAGATAGTATTGACAGCAATTGAGATATACATATCACAACATAACTTAATAAATGATGGTACTGATCCCCCATGGTACACAAAGCAGGTCAGATTGGTGTTGAAAAAAAAAAAATAGGAGGGAGGCATGCTGAATTTAAAAGCACATAAAATCCCCACAACTGGCAAAGTTCTGAAGAAGTTTGAAATATAGCGCGCACTTCAATGCGAGATGATTTTAATAATTTCCACAGCGAAATACTGTATCAAAATCTGGCAGAAAACCCATTGAGATTTTGGTAATATGTAAAGCACACCAAAGGCAGGACACAATCAATACCATACTGTGCGATAACAATAGTGAAGTCACTGATGACAGCGCCACTAAAGAAAAGTTATTAAACATGGTTTTCTGAAACTCCTTCACCAAAGAAGACGAAGTAAATATTCCTGAATTCCAATCAAGAACAACTGCCAAGATGAGGAACGTAGAACTATATATACTCAGTAGCAAAGCAGCTTAAATCACTTAATAAAGCCAAAGCCTCCAATCCAGACTGTATATCAGTCAGGTTTCTCTCAGAGTATGCCGATACCATAGCTCCATATTAAGCAGTTATATACAACTGCTCCCTCACAGAAAGATCCATACCTAAAGACTGGAAAATTGCTCAAGTCACGCCAATACCCAAAAAGGGAAGTAGGAGTAACCTGCTGAGTTACAGGCCCTTATCACTAATGTCTATTTGCAGAAGGGTTTTGGAACATATACTGTATTCCAACATTATGAAGTAGCTTGAAGAACATCGTTTATTGACACATAGTCAGTGCGAATTCAGGAAATATCGTTCTTGTGAAACACAACTAGCTCTTTATACTCCTGAAGTAATGAGTGCTATCGACAAGAGATGTCAAATTGATTCCATATTTTTAAATTTCCAGAAGGCTTTCAACGCTGTTCCTCACATGTGTCTTCTAATCAAATTACGTGCCTATGGAATATTGCCTCAGTTGTGCAACTGGATTTGTGATTTCCTGTCACAAAGGTCACAGTATAGTAATAGATGTAAAGTCATCACGTAAAACAGAGGTAATATCCAGTGATCCCCAAGGAAGTGTTATAGGCAGTCTCTTGTTCCTGATCTATATTAAATACATAGGAGACAATTTGAGTAGCCCTCATACTGGTTGCAGATGATGCTGTCATTTACTGTCTAGTGAAGTCATCAGATGACCAAAACGAATCGCAAAATGATTTAGATAAGAAATGTGTATGGTGCAAAAAGTGGCAAGTGACAGTGAATAAAGAAAAGTGTGAAGTTATTTCACATGAGTACTAAGAGGAATCAGCTAAATTTCGACTACGCAATAAGTCACACAAATCTGAAGGCTGGAAATTCAACTAAATACTTGGGGATTACAATTACAAATAACCTAAATTGGAACAATCACAAATATAATGTTGTGGGTAGAGCAAACCACAGATTGATTCACTGGCAGAATGCTTAGAAGGTGCAACAGGTCTACTAAAGAGACTGCTTACACCACACTTGTCCACCCTATTCTGGAGTACTGCTTTGCGGTGTGGGATCCGCATCAGGTGGGACTGACAGATGGCATCAAAAAAGTACAATGAACGGCAGCTCATTCTGTATTATTGTGAAATAAGGGAGATAGTGCCACAGACATGATACGTGAATTGGAGTGGCAATCATTAAAACAAAGGCATTTTTTGTTGCGTGGGATCTTCCCATGAAATTTCAGTCACCAGTTTTCTCCTCTCATTGCGAAAACATTCTGATGGTAGCCACCTACAGAGGGAGAAATGATCACCATGATAAAATAAAGAGGAATCAGGACTCACACATATAAAGTAAAGTGCTTGTTTTTCCCAAGCGCCGTTCGAGAGTGGAACGGTAGAGAGACAGCTTGAACGTGGTTCACTGAACCCTCTGCCCGGAACTTTATTGTGAGTTGCAGAGTAATCACACGTAGATGTAGAATTTACAATTCAGCAACAACAACAGCCAGTGTGTAACATCACTGGTGGTAGTTTTCTTGCTGTATGGTGGACACACAATGGATATTAGAAAAGTAAAAGAGAGAGAGAGAGAGAGAGAGAGAGAGAGAGCAAAGCAAAATATCAGGAATACCTCAACTTTAAAAACTGAAAACTGAAGTGGTGTAGAAGGTAAAGTAGTGGCAATTAAATGAATGATTCTAATGAAGTAGTAGTATACAAGTACACTACAACGGAGGAGTGTTTCCAACAGTTAGGAAATTCAAAGTGAATTTTCATCATAAAATTGAAGCCTTCGATCATCCATTTTACACTTTATGAAAACTGTGGATTTAATATTCAGAATGTGTAATGAACAAAAAGTCTAATATGGGAGAATAGGATATAGCTTTCTCAACTCCAAGATTTTAGTTACAATGTATATATTTTTCCCGTGTGGAATGTTTCCCTCTATTATATAGAATGTATATATTGTGTTACACAGAACATAAGCAAGTAATTTCACAATATGAAACTGAGTTTTTGCAAAAATTACAGGAAGAAATACATCTGGGAGAACTCAAAGGGAAATGGTAGCCTGAAAGTTGATGTGTTCAGCTCATTGTGGCTAATAACTAAGGAATGTTTTGTCTTGGTATTGGAACTGATTGCATAAATACCAAGCAACAAAGACTTATTTTACAACTTTTGATTCAATTACCATTCAGAAATGAACACTGCCATCTTTAAGAATTGGTTTATCTTCAGTTCACACATTGTAAGAGGGCTACATTATCGCATTTGATAATATCAACTACCATTCCACAAGAGTTGTTGAGCAACCATTCTCCTACTAGCATACTGTGGGCATCGCACACTTACTACATAAGAGGCCATGTGTTTTGTGACTTCTGAAAAGCATTCGACTGATTGCCATAGTAATGCTTATTAACCGAAGTACGATCATATAGAGAGTGTCTAATGAAATTATTGACTTAACTAAGGATTTCCTGGTAGGGAGAATACTGCACATTATGTTAGGGTAGTAGTCACTTCAAGTGTGCACTAGAAAAAGTGCTGGAGCCCTGCTGTGTTCAGGTTGCATACTAATAACCCGACACACAATTCTAACTCTCTCATCATCATCATCATCATCATCATCGCGAATCCAGTATCCAGTCAATTATTGGTAAGATTTGAAACTGGTGCAAAGAATGGCAGCTTGCTTTAAATTGTCAAAATGCAAAAATGCGCACTTCAACTTCCAAGACGCAATAATGTAATATCTTATGGCTACAATATCAATGAGTCACAAATGGAATTAGCAAACTATTACTAATATCTAGGCAGAAAAATCTGTGGAGCTATGAAGTGGAAAAATCAAACAGGCTCAGCATTGCAGGTGGCAGACTTCAGTTCACTAGAAGGACATCAACAAAATGCAACAAGTCTAAGAAGGACAATGCTTCCAAAACATTGGAATATTGATCAAGGGTATGAGATGCATACCAAATAAAACCAACACACAATATTTAAGTGCAGCACAAATGCTCAAAAATTTGTGTGAGTCTCAGAAATGTTGTAATTGAGTTTTCTGATTCTCACGGCTTTTGGAATCCAATGAGCATGGAACAAGTGGTATTGCAATTGTTCAGTCACAATAAAATGCAAACCACTCTTAGCAATCTGCAGTATGTTGTCCAACAGTTGAGATATTGTGAAATGCCCATTTTCGTTAACTTTTTCTATTCAAGTTCATTGCTGACTGCAGTGGACAGTCAGCCATTTCTGCCATCATCTTGAACATTTGTCCTTCCACTCTTTAACAAATAACATCACTGATGCACAATACCTTCACTCATGACATTCAGTCCACACACAGCAGAAATTTTGTAATTAATTTCCCCCCCCCCCCCCCCCCACTGTATCCTGCAGAACGGATTTTACATTTAGTGTAGTATTTAATTGCAACACTCACTTTGTCTTGAATGGCTTCTGAACGAGACTAATATTGCTTTCTTGCTATCGAAGCAGCTTACACAACAATTACACAAAACTACAGGCATTAACTGAATTTTGAGGTAACAATTACCTGTGTTTAACATACTTCAAAACCTGCTGATGAGTATTTTATTTAAGGTATAAACTAGCATATTCATAGTGCCTATTCCAGTCTTAATTAGAAAGAAAGTAAAATACCACAAAAAACTTTAAATTTTTTGATAATTCAGAAAACGCACACTCGCACGCACCTATTAGTACTGACTACTGAGAAAGTTAAGGACTACAACAGAAATTTTAAGTGACTCAGAAATTACTGTTTCAAGAAATTTTTCATGGTCTTCGTTTGACAAACCACTTAACAACAATATTCAGAAATTAACAACTATGCAATCACTGACCTCTTTCTGACTGCAGGTTTTAGGCCAGAACTTCAGTAACCCCTTCACCACAGGTTCTGTAAGGGTAGCATCTTTTTCCAGGAATTGCACAACACAATAAGCCAACTGTGCGTGGTAGAGAGAGAGACATTTTACTTTATGAAGTGGTAGTAGCACTTTAACAAGGAACTGCTTGTGCTCATTCTTCAGTGGCAGTGCAAATCCATTGATGATACTGCAAAAAATGTGAAATAACAAGAGATTATATGTTTTAATAGTCAACAGGATCACAAATTCATACTACTATCATTTTCTTACACAAAACATTTTTCAGAACATAACTAGAAAAACCAATCCTTTGAATTTATTGAAGCAAATGTACATCAAATTACAAACAACTGTTTTGTGCTACCTGAAAATACTTTATGTGGGTCAACAAATCTCCCAAGTTCTTTGTCTGTTTCTTAAGTACCTATTGGTCAAACATTTGAGCAGAGCAAAAGGAAGACTTCTACAAATTACAAAATGGATTTTTGTCCAAATTTGCACAGCCAAACGAAGAGTGGGAAATGGACAAATGAGGTATAAAGCTATCATGTAGCTTAGTTTTGAATAGGGATGGGTTGAGGGGCCACAATATTTAATTGTTTGAGAGTAATCAGGTTAATCAAGAAAAACTTTATTAGTGATGTGACAGGAAATTGAAAATATTCTCCTGACAGCTTCTGCAAGTTATGTAAATGATGTCTATAGATGCTGCACTTAAAAAGTTATACTGGTGTAGAAACTGTGGAATTCCTTCTTCCATTTTGGAAAAGTAAAATAAGTATCAAATTATAAGGCATCTGCTTTCTCTTGATCTATATTCTCTTAATAGTAGTAAGATACTGATATTGAGATATACAAAACATTTGATCATTTTTTCACTTTTATTTTTTATAAAATCATGAAATTAATAAACTTATGTTAGCTGTTTAATAGCGTTACTAGGAATTGTAATTAATTTGCCTAACCAATTCCTTGATATGACCTACAAACTTTATGGCTGCTGCATCAGAGCTGCATGGAGAGGCCGCGCGGTTTAAGGTGCCACATCACAGAGTGCGTGGTCCCTCCCACCGGCGGTTCAAGTCCTCCCGTGTGTGTGTGTGTGTGTGTGTGTGTGTGTGTGTGTGTGTTTTGTTCTTAGCCTATGTTAGTCTAAGTAGTGCATAAATCTAGGGACTGATGACCTCAGCAGTTTGGTCCCTTAGGAATTCACACATATTTGAACATTTTGCTGCATCAGTGTACTCCTACACATAAAATTATTTTGCCTTGGTTGTGTGTGTATTCCACGAAAACTACAAAAAAATTTGAGTTAATATTTTTTTTTATTTTTTTTTAAATTAACGACTTTCAGTAGTGTAACAATCGAAACAGAAATTTTCTAACAAACTTACTAACTACTTCTATGAATAAGCCAATAAGCTGCAGACCCAAGTCACTTCTTTAATCAGTCACATAGAACCATTCCATACTGTGCTATTTTTCTCTGATCTTTACTGTTTTCTCATTTATTCCAGGGTGCCAACAATACCAAGGAGCTAAGTTATAATTAAGGATGTAGGAGGATTACTTACAATTAGCTCTATTTTAATAATGCGTCTTATCAATGTAACATGTAGAAACAAATTCCAGTATCTTACTCAATCATTATGCAGCATTTAGGTTACATCCAACTTTTATGTTATTTTTGCTGATAGAATTAACTTAACCTGATGTGCCTGCTTTTGGCATACACTTTACAACAATGTGCATCAATTTTTTTCATTTCTTCTAGCTCCAAATAAATTTCAGCATTTGCTTGAAGAAAGCTATTTATAGCAGTGTCAGCATGGCTTTGAGAAATAAAAGTAATGTCTGTTTGTTTTTAGTAACGTTGAACTAGAATGTAATCAGAATGTGCTGTAATGTGCTAATATACTTACACTAGCGAATAACTGTAACAGAACACGAGGTCACGAAAACAATCTCAAAACTCAAAATAAAAACATTGAATGAGTGGGATCACATATCGTCTACATTGCTTAAAGAATGCAAAAATGAATTAATAAAATCAATAACACATTTAATAAACAGATAAAATGGCCAGGGGTTCTTTCCTGAAATTTTAAAAATCACTGAGATATGGCCAGTGTATAAAAAGGATGCAACCACTTACATAAATATTTACAGGCCGATCTCATTGACTTCAACACTTGGCAAGCTGCTTGAAAGAGTAATTCTAGACCAATTGGAGTCCTCCTCCTGTAAATAAAATCTCTAAAACAACTCGCTGCATGGGTTCCAAAAAGGACGATCCACAATAACAATAGTAGGAACTTTTTTCCGTGAACTGTTGAACAGACTGGATAAAGGAAACAAAGTTATTGGGACTTTTCTAGATTTGCCTAAAGCATTTGATTCTGTGAATCAAGCACTACTATTACCCAAGTTAGAAACTTATTGTATAAGAGGAGAAGCACTAAAATTCTTAAGTTCTTACCTCCAAGATAGAAGACAGTACACTAAGCTAAGTTTGGCCCAAACTCTTTGCCTTTACAAATGTCTGCTTGTGTCTGTGTATGTGTGGATGGATATGTGTGTGTGTGCGCGAGTGTATACCTGTCCTTTTTTCCCCCTAAGGTAAGTCTTTCCGCTCCCGGGATTGGAATGACTCCTTACCCTCTCCCTTAAAACCCATATCCTTTTGTCTTTCCTTCTCCTTCCCTCTTTCCTGACGAGGCAACCATTGGTTGCGAAAGCTAGAATTTTGTGTGTATGTTTGTGTTTGTTTGTGTGTCTATCGACCTGCCAGCGCTTTTGTTTGGTAAGTTTCATCATCTTTCTTTTTAGATATAACTCTTAAATGAGCTACACATCACCGTCCTTTTGAAATTGAGAGACAAATCTATAATGAGTTGCCAGATAATTTAAAGCAACACCACGGCAATCTTTTTAATGGCAAGTTGAAACAATTATTAACTGAAAGACGTTTACTCTCACTTAAAGAATTCTGACCTGCAGTTCTACTTTTATACGCTGCAGTGTATTAGTGGTAGTAATGTTTATGATGGTGCTACTTATGTAATCATTATACGTATGGCACAATGTCATTGTTATAAATGCACAAAAAAGGCAATGTCCACAACTGTAAAGTTAATATAGACAAATAAAGACTGTTATCATCATCATCATCATCATCATCATCATCATCATCATCGTGAAGATGAAAAACTAGGTGGTCAGGAGGAGGAAGTACATCAGAAAAGTAAAGCCTGTGTCATCACCAACAGAAAAGAAGTTTTATGCCGTGTCTATATGAGATGATAAATAAAGCACAGAAAAGTAATTTCACATGAAGTCTGACTAGCTGTAAGTGTTACACATTCATGTAGAGCACCAAATGCAAAATTTATCTTTGTTTCACAGGAAAAAAGAACTGCTGTTTGCAATTCCATCAAAAAATTAGCAAAATTATGAACATCTTTATACATTTCGGTTGTCTGTTTATACGTAAATCCATCAAAATAATCCATGAAAACATTTTATTACTATGATAAAAAACATTTTGTCTTGTTGTAGCCCTAATATTTTGGAGAGTCAGGCCAGTTTTCTAAATTTATTATTTTATTCTTATCCAATACTGACCCTACGACATATCTTAGAAAATGGATTTAGAAAAGGCAAACCTACGTTACTACCATTTGTACACTTGGATAAAGCTTTTGACAATGTTGACTGGAATACTCTTTTTCAAATTCTGAATGTGGCAGAGGTAAAATACAGGGAGTGTAAGGCTATTTACAATTTGTACAGAAACCAGATGGCAGTTATAAGAGTCGAGGGACATGAAAGGAAATCAGTGGTTGGGAAGGGAGTGAGACAGGGTTGCAGCCTCTCCCCGATGTTATTCAATCTGTATATTGAGCAAGCAGTAAAGGAAACAAAAGACAAGTTCGGAATAGGAATTAAAATCGATGGAGAAGAAATAAAAACTTTGAGGTTCACTGATGACATTGTAATTCTGTCAGAGACAGCAAAGGACTTGGAAGAGCAGTTGAACGGAATGGACAGTGTCTTGAAAGGAGGATATAAGATGAACATCAACAAAAGCAAAACGAGGATAATGGAATGTAGTCGAATTAAGTAGGGTGATGCTGAGGGAATTAGATTAGGAAATGAGACACTTAAAGTAGTAAAGGAGTTTTGCTATTTGGGGAGCAAAATAACTGATGATGGTTGAAGCAGAGAAGATATAAAATGTAGACTGGCAATGGCAAGGAAAGCGTTTCTGAAGAAGAGAAATTTATTAACATTGAGTATGAATTTAAGTGTCAGAAAGTCGTTTCTGAAAGTATTTGTATGGAGTATAGCCATGTATGGAAGTGAAACACGGACGATAAATAGTTTGGACAAGAAGAGAATAGAAGCTTTCAAAATGTGTTGCTACAGAAGAATGCTGAAGATTAGATGGGTAGATCACGTAACTAATGAGGAGGTACTGAATAGGATTGGGGAGAAGAGAAGTTTGTGGCACAACTTGACTAGAAGAAGGGATCAGTTGTTAGGACATGTTCTGAGGCATCAAGGGATCACCAAATTAGTATTGGAGGGCAGCGTGGAGGGTAGAGGGAGACCAAGAGATGAATACACTAAGCAGATTCAGAAGGATGTAGGCTGCAGTAGGTACTGGGAGATGAAGAAGCTTGCACAGGATGGAGTAGCATGGAGAGCTGCATCAAACCAGTCTCAGGACTGAAGACCACAACAACAACAACAACAACAACAACAACAACATTCTTATCCTGTCCCAGAACAATGCAGTGACCAACAACATAAACTTTTCATTCATAAAATCTAAGCTCAAGACTGATGAGGGTCTGTTGCCACATTCAAAATGACTTGTTTTTCCATTACCCACTCTTAGGCACGAGACTATGTTCACAGCTATAAATAGGGAGGGGGCAGAAAAAACTTTGCATAGCCAGCAAACCTATTAGAATTTTATAAGCATATCACATATAGTGTCATGGAATTCTTGGCAACCCACAAATTTATAGGGAAACACTCAGTCCTCAAAAGACTACATTTGATATCATTAAAATATTATATACAGTTTTTTAAGATCTTTGACTGGTACACAGACATGCATTACCACAGTCTTATACCTCAGTTCACTTGTATGAGTACCTTAATTGACCTCAAACGACATTTGTCTGTGCAAAGAAAAATCAGGCGTATGTTGAAAACCACTACTCTGTGACATTTGTTTTAAGAAACATTCTAATGCTAATACAATTACAGAAAATGTCGTGTGCAGGGGGACTAAAAGTTCCTGGTGTTGGTTCCTTCCCAATGGAGTTGAAATATGAATCGGGAACAATATGAAAACCTGATATTGTGCTTCAAACAACCACCCCTATGAAACGTTATGTTGATGCTACTGAAGAAGTGGAACATACTGCCAAGAGATCATTTGAGGATTTATCACAAGATATTTTTTCAAGTGGATTAAAATGTCATAATAATGATGTTTATAGGACTTTGTAGCATGCCATGAATTTTTAATAATATCAAAGCCTCAATCTCTATCATGTGCATGTGAAGAATTTCACTGTTTTATCACTAAAACAGCTGCTGAAACTAATTATTGAGGAGCAGTAATGTTGCCAAAAGCTGGCATGTAGTGCACAACAAGAAAAGAAATTAATAATTTGTACAAGTTCTTTACTTAATACATTACAGCAAAGATTCAACAAATAATTCCAATTACTTTGTCTGATCAGGATCCCTAGTTCAATGCTGATCAACATGTTCAACAATAACAGAAAAAACTCTATGCTGACTGCAGGAATTTATTACATACCTTCCTAGAATTTCAAGTAGCTCACCAACTCCATTGAAGTGTTCAGTTTCATAGACAAACCTAAAAGAAAAATATAGTGCATTTTTCAAAAAAACAACAACAATATTAATATTTACAAGGACACTCATTTTAAAAAAATTATAAAGCAGTCTCTTGCTTAAATCTGTGTTTGCCATTTCATAGGACTGCTATGAGCAAATTTAAATCTTTCTTTTAATATCTGTAAAGATCACTTCAGCAGTTGCATTTAATTTATTCTGCACAATATTGGTTAAAAAAGCTGTTCATTTTTACACTTTCATAGGAACATTGTAACATTATAATGAACTTTTAAACTGTGATACACAATTCTTCGTTGTGACAAGATTACAATTAACCATAGGATATTACTTCACTCAGACTGCCTGTATTTTCTGTACTTAAAAT
Source organism: Schistocerca piceifrons (assembly GCF_021461385.2). Classification (NCBI taxonomy): domain Eukaryota; kingdom Metazoa; phylum Arthropoda; class Insecta; order Orthoptera; family Acrididae; genus Schistocerca; species Schistocerca piceifrons. Next base: position 365,883,104 of record NC_060138.1, on the reverse strand, counting down.
ATACGTAATTTTGTTTACATCTGACAAATGTTATGATTAAGATACCTGAAAGGAGGTCTAATATTTGAGATGAACAGTTTACACATTTGTGTTACTGCACACACTAAAAAAACTCAATATGAAACCTATCTTTTACTTGTTAAGAAAAAATTAGAAGGCACCATAAGAAATGGTGGCACAGAAACAAAAATTTCCTCGACTGTTTTTGGTTCCTAATTCCAAAATAAGCCCCCCCCCCCCCCCACCCCAGATTTGAGACCCTCAAACATTCCAATGCAGCACAGGCTAAGAAGTATCACTTTAAAGTGGGTAGAAATTTAAGGAATAGTATTTAATAGCTTTTCCCATTTTTTACACTCTAATTGCAGTTTCAATAGTTGGCTTTATTTGTTACAACAGTTCTGAAATTTAGGAAACAAAAATGAATGAAGGCAACCAATCAACTGCAGATGATCAACATATGGGCCTTATAAACACACAACGTCACAGAGACAAACTAGTTTTGAACTTTTAGCTCAAAACCTGGTGCCGTCTGATGCTGTGGGCCAAACGTCTATCAGGTATGAGTGGGTGGCTGCAAAGTCTTCACTTTTGTTTACTTTATTTAAACAGGATGCACAAACGAAGAATAAAATTTTGTTTTTTGGCTAACTGGAATTACATGTAGTCAAATAGCATGTACCGTACTGGTCCAAATATAAGCCACACCTTAATTATAAGTGTGTGTGTGTGTGTGTGTGTGTGTGTGTGTGGGCGTGCGCGCAGGGCGGGGGGGGGGGCAGATCTGTCACACTGTCTATTAACAATAGAAGTTCACAATATGGTCACACTACTTTACAATTTTTTGTTATATTCAAGCCTTCTCAATCACAGTCACTGTTATTTTCATTACTTTAACTTCTTTCATCACTGCCAATATTTTCGTCTCTCTCCTCCCACGTGATGTCAACCAGAGTATTGGACATGCAGCACTTCCCGAACCATACTTTTTGAAAGTGTTTCAATTGGGTACACTCTTCACATAACAAATAAATGTAAACTGAAAATTTGCATGAAAACTGCACTGAATTCAGAAATGTTGGGTCAATTTCTTTCTATTTTACCAAATTTTACTTTTTTAACAATGGCAAATTTGTGCTGGAATAACAACAAAATGAAAAGCATAGACTGCTGCTACTCACGACACAAAGGAAACATTGAGCAGCAAGCACTCGCAATTGGGGGGGGGGGGGGGGGGGGGGGGGGGGGGGGGGGGGAGGGAGACTTTTGGATATTATTAGCTATGGACAAGTCCTTATAAAAAACTTATCCTCCAACATAAAATACACTAACTATATCCTCTACTTTTAGTCCCTGTTTCTTTACCACCCCACACCCTGCTTGTTACTGTCAATGTCCCCTTCTTCTGCATTAATGTCCCAAATGCCTATTGCACTGTCACTACTGAACATAAACTTCCCAATACCTGACTGACTCCAACCTAAAACTTACTTCCTGGTCACCATGACCATCAATATCCTCAACCATCACCACTTATCCTTTGGAAGCATCACCTAAAATCAAATTCATGATAAAGCAATAAGCTCCTGCATGTCACCATCCAATGTCAACTTAATCCTGGCCTATCCACAGGAATCCTTTCAACTCACAAGAAATAATAAACCCCTCACCTGGTTCATATTCACTGGTGACATTGTGATCTGAGCCGAGGATGAGGACACGTTGTCCACATAAATTCCTCCAGAACCTCAACACCATTTGTTTTAATACCTGGTACTCATCAGCCCAACAACCTACCTTCCTCGATGTCAACCTCATAATGGTTCAGGCAGGAGGATATCATCAATTCGCTAACAAAGAAAGAGGTGGGGTAAACTTTTGAAACCATCTATATGGTTGAATAGGTTAGGATCCCAGGTATCACAACCTGCAGCCATTCACTCTGGTGGGCCCTTGTATGCGAGTAACCGGCGAAAAAAATATTTCAGAATTTCACATGATGGTCTCAGCGCTTAAATATAGCACAAACACACAGACTGACAGTGTAACATATTGCTTGCGGGGGCATCCTCCACATGCATCAGATTATGGGCTCAAATCTCCTCTGGTGCCCTGAAATTGTTTACTTTTTAATGTTCATGGAATTGACTGATTATTATTTTTATTCCGTTAATTGGTTTAAATGAATTATTTACTTATAATCATCATTCACATCTTTTTAATAATTGTACTAACTTTTTTTGTTCCATGGGAAAGTGAAAATGTTAACAATATTTCTTGCTTGCAAACACACACTCTGCCCACTGCTCTGTCATTAACTGCGTAAACTAGCAGCTGACACACCTTTCATTCCCATCATACCTCACGGTGAGTGTCTACAACACTGCTGCAGAAAACACATAAGCAGGCTACTGGCCCCTACCTTGACTTTTACCATTTTCTGCAGAAATGTATACTACTGCTTTAGCGTACTTGTCCAATTTTTAAAGTCTGTTCAAATGGATTCAGGCAAACCACTGTTTAATCATGGTAAATATTCATAAAAATCTAAAATACGCAGTATAGATTTACTTGGTTGGCAGCACGAGGAAATTTCCTGTTTGCTCACTAGTCCCTTCCCCACAGGAATCCCAGTTCTCAGCCAAGCTGATGTCACTGTTCCCCTTCCAATCCTTTTGTAGTGCTGTGCTTGAACAACTGTGAAACACAGACTGCAATACCTTCTTGAGTGCTGGACATATGAAACAACACCAATTAATACATAAATAAAAAATTGCGATCACAATTCAATCCCATTCTCAAACTTTCTCTCATCCTGTAATCCACGACGCCTGTCGGTCCTACCTCCACGACAGGTCCTGCTGCTGCTGCTAATTACAGTCAGTTTAAAAAGACTTATTTCATTTTTAGACACTTAATTCTGGATTAAAAAAGTCACCATCTTGTTCTAAAGGTGATTAAAAAGTGACAATGTTTTTATCTGGTAATCTAATACATGAATAGTGACAATTTCTCATTTGTACCCACCTGTTAAACTATTATAGTCTTTAATAACCAAATAAAATATAGACTTGCATTCACAATCAAGTCATGTTTTTAATCAAGTCATGTTTTTTGAAGGACAACATTTTAGCCTTTTAATATTATCTGTACTTTAAGAGCACTATAAATGTTTGTATACAGTATCCATATATCTATGAGAACTTTTATTGCAAACCTATTCAAATACAACAAGAGTTTGTAAGATGATAGAATTTAATCCAATGTCCTCTTGTGCTTCGCACAATTGTCAGATTTGTAGTGGTAGCTACTCCATAGTTTCTTGTGTATCTCTTGTACTACTGCCGTGCCAGTCCAATGTCACATAATTGTTGGAGATAGGTCGATCCTGTATCAAGAACTTTAGCACGTTGGGAAAATCTCAAGCATTTTTGAGCGGTAGTATTGTTTGCCCAATCAACCCTTCTGAATTGTTCAAAATAAATCTGCTCTTGACCTAAAGCTAAAGCATCATCTGCAAATGTAAAACAGATCCCTATACCAATCTACTAAAGAACATAAAAATTATTTCTCAGCAGCAAGTGTTTCAGTCTGTAAATCTAAAACAACACTATATTTTTCAACTGACGATTTTGGGAAAAACCTCATCTTATAATCAAGTAAATTTGGTGAATTATTCATTGAAAGTACTCTACACCTGTCACAAATTTGGAATTTGTTGTGCTAATATCACATGAAGCATCGCAGCACTCAGTAATTCCAGCTGACAACTGTGCATATCTTTTTCACATCACCTCAAGGATGGCCACATCAGTACCTCTGCATACATCAAACCTACCAACCAGCAGCAATACTTCGACTTCAACAGTTGCTATCCATTCCACACCAGGGGTCCCTTCCACAGAGCCTGGCCATTCATGGTCATCCCCTACATTGTGATGAGTAGTCTCTCTCCATATACGTCGACTCTGACAGAGGCCTTTGCAGACCAAAATTACCCTTCCAATCTCTTACAGAAACAGATCTCCCATGCCCTGCCTTCCCTGTCACCTATCACCCTCCCACATACCCACTGTCTGGCCACAAAAAAGCAGGACTGTTACAGTTTAAACTACCTCTTGTCATGACCCAAAATGAGAAATACCCTCTTTACTACCCTTAGCAGGGCCTCGAGAATTTCAGTGTAATATCTAGAGACAATCGGTGTGTGTGTGTGTGTGTGTGTGTGTGTGTGTGTGTGTGTGTGTGTGTGTGTGGGCGCGCGCGCGCGTGGATCAGCGCGGACAAGTGTTTGCAGCGCGCCTGAGAAGCTGTATGTCCAGTACAAGGAGCAAGAACGCTCTACTCCTTGATGGTGTAACGACTGTACTGTTGTGAACAAACGAATTACGTATTGAACTAAAGACTTACTTTCACATTTGACTTTCAGGTGTTGGACTTGCGAGAAGCAAGACTGGTTTTATAAAGGTTATTAAACCAAACATATTATAACTGCATTTGTTAGTTTCTAACGGTCCAAGATTGGGTTGACCCATGAGAGCTGAATGTTTGTGTGAAACTTATGAAGTTGTTTTACTGTGGAGATGAAAATATAACAGAATTGAACAAAAGTATCCAGACAGTACAGAATCATTTCAAGAGCAGAAACGAAGTCTATTTTGAAATTCCTTTAACCAGCTAGAGTCTTCGGGGAAGAAGAGTTTGTGAAGATTGATGTAGCCGTCTGACCCGAGAAGATCAGCAGCACACAAGACGTGAGTCAACTGCGAGAGACGTGCGAGTCTTTCACACCCCAGTACCACACTGTCTCGTGTCATCAGAAGACCGTTAAAACATGGCGACCACGACAGAACCTGAAGAAAACAGGAACGTAAAGACAGAAATGGAAAGAAGATATTAGGCGCTGCCATAGCAACTAAGCCTAACAACATATGAGAACTGTTTCCAGTAATTGTGTTGAGTCCAAAGAACAAATGGAAGAAAGTTGCGAGTGCAATGCTGTAAAAGACATGAGAAAGTAATAGCGGAGAGAACTTTTCAACTAAAAAGGTTGTCAACAAAGAAGGTTGGGTGTGGAGAGTAAGCAGTCTTCACACACGTACATCGCACTGACGCCAATGCCGTAACCAGCCACTGATGCCGACTGCACAAGCTGCTGCTCACCGGTGTTGACTCTGCGTCCACTCACCGCTGCCAACGCTGAATCCAATGCCCGACACTGCCGGCGCCAGTGCTGTCCACCGATGCTGATTATACATCTGCGCATCAACGCAGCTTGAACTCTACGCCAGGTGAGTGAAAAACAATAATTGTTTGGTAAAATTGAAGGAACCCGTGAGGGGTTGCTGGTCCCCCATCGGGCGGATAGGGGAATGCTCACCAGATATGGTGGGTACCAGGGAAACAAAATACCCAGGGTGGACCAAAACCAGTGAAGAGGACGTCAACAGATTGGATGCTGGAAGAGAGTGTTTTTTATAGCATTCCAACGGTAGAAGAGGCGGAACGCGTCTCTACGGGGCAGGCAGAGCTCGGAACCTGGGAAAGGCAATCTGCCTAGGAAATGTTAATCCAAAATATTACTCAGCAAGCTTGGAAGCTGCGAGGTGGCAGCCCCATCACCAAGCTTAACCTGCGCAGCACTCATAACACAGCCAGGGGATTCTTAACCTACTGGGTTAAATCAATGATTTGCTCAGATAATGGGTTCAAAGGAAACAGACATTGGCTATGGAACAGGAATTTGCGAGATAAACACTGCTTCACATTTGGGACATGGCACGTTCGTAGTCTTAGTAAACCAGCTGCAGTAGTGTCTTTGATATCTGAACTAAAAACATACAAGACAGATATTGTGGCTCTACAGGAAGTTAGGTGGCTTGGAGAACGATACACACGGAGGATATTTGTGTCATTTTTTATGGGAGAGATGAAAAACATCATGAATTTGGTACTGGTTTTGCTGTTAAGAACAGGATTGTTAATCCGGTTAAGGAATTCCATCCCATTAACAAAAGAATGTCTTACATAACAACCAAACACCAGTGGTACGATATAACATTCATAAATATCCATGCACTGACTGAAGATTCAACTGAGGACGAGAAAGATAAGTACGATGAAGATTTAGAGAGAGTACTCAAAAGTATTCCAACAAGAAATACGAGAATTATCTTAGGGGACTTTAATGGAAAAATAGGTAAAGAGGATATGTTCATCCCCACAATAGGAAAACATAGCAAGCACTCAATCACAAACGAAAATGGATTTAAAATGATCAACTTTGCACTGTCAAAGAATATGAGAATTTGCTCGACGATGTTCCCTCACAAAGATATACAAAAAGGTACATGGTGCTCTCCAGATGGCAAAACAGTAAATCAGATTGACCATGTTATGACATATCAACATTTCACTTCATTTATAAGAGATGTCAGAATGTACAGAGGACCTAAATTGGCTCAGGTTATTTCCTAGAGGTAGGAAAGATGAAAATCAAGATGATTTGGAATCAACAACCAAAAGCCACACCAGAACCTAATTTAGACATGAAACGACTGAACGAACTGTCTGTTAAAGAAGCCTATGAGATTGAAATAAATAACTGATTTACAGCATTGCAAGAAGCTGAGGAGGAAAATACTGTCGAGAAGGCTTGGGAAAGAATAAAGACTGTAGTAACAGATGCATAAAAAAACACCACACACACACACACACACACACACACACACACACACACACTGGGCAAGATAAAGAAAACTAAGAAACAGAAATGGTTCCACAAAAAGTGTCAGAGAGCAGTAGAAATGAGGAAAGACGCCAGGATGCTGTGGCTGCATAACAGGGAGAGTCAGGACAGGAGGGAGATGTTCAATGCGGTTAGAAGAGAAACAGCAAGAGTTATACGAACAGAGAAACGGAAATATCTAACTGGAGTCCTAGAATCTATAGAAGTGGAAAGCAGGAATGGAAACTCAAAGAAGTTGTTTCAGTATACAAAGAAAAGTAAGAGAGGTTATCAAAGTGAAAACCTATTCATGAAAGATAAAAATCAAAATATGCTAACGCAGTTGGAAGGTATCCTAGAAAGATGGAAAGAGTATTTCTCAGAAATGTTAAATTGCACTGATCCACACATAACCTTCAATTACACAATGTCTGAGAGTGACAGCATTAATAATGAAGAATGTAGAATCACAGAACAGGAAGTGATCCACTCCATTCAAAAGCTCAAAAACAACATGGCAGCAGGCGAGGACCTAATATCAGCAGAGATGTTAAAAGAGGGCAGAAGCGAACTACACAAAGAAATTTATAACCTTATCACAGTGATCTGGAAAACTGAAGATTGGAAAACTGCAATAATTTGTCCCATACACAAGAAAGGAAACAGAATGGAATGTGGAAATTACAGAGGAATCAGTTTGCTGAACATAACATACAAAATCCTGTCAATGACCATTCTGGAAAAACTTTAACCTTAAGCAGAAAACATTATTCAAGATTACCAGGCTGGATTTCTAACAAACCGTTCCACAACTGATAATTTGTTTACTATACAACAAATCTTTGAGAAATACTGGAAATTTAACAAAAACGTCCAGTGCTGTCTCTTCAATGACTTCCACGGAGCCTACAACAGCATCCACAGAAGTAGCCTCTACAACACATTACGAGAATTTAGTATGCCCAGTAAAATCATTGGGATGATACAACTGTGCATGGATGGCTCCCAGGCAGCAGTGGAGTTCAGAGGATCCATATCCCCCACCTTTCCAATTAAAACAGGTTTACGACAGGGAGACGCTCTTTCATGTGCCCTGTTCCACCCTGCAATAGAGAAAGTGGTTTGGGAGAGTAATTTACATCTATACAATGGTCTCCGATTTGAACACAGTGAAGTAAAACTCCTGGATTATGCAGATGATATAGTGTTGCTGAGTGAAAATGAAGAACTGAAAGACACATACAGATCTCTCGCACACAGTGCCAGCAAAATCGGGCTTCTGATTAACCAAGAGAAAACCGAATATATGGAAATAAGTTGAGTCAAAAACCCAAATCCTTACTTTGAAATTGAACAACATTCTAAATTCAGAAAAGTTCTCCAGTTTAAATACCTTGGATCATCTTTCAAGAGTAAAAATACCATAACAATAGATGTAAATGAAAGAATAGCCTCAGGGCCAAGATGTCTGTACTCACTAAGCAACCCACTCAAAAGTAAAGCTTTGTCAATCACCACATAGATGAAGATATATAACACTATTATCTGCCCCATAGTACTATACAGTTCAGAAAGCTGGACGCTTACAAAGAATGAAAGAGAAAAACTGAATGTTTTTGAAAGAAAAGTAATGAGAAAAATCTGGGGATCTGTGTTGGAGAATGGCACACGGAGAATTTGAAAGAACAATGAAATTTATCAGTTAATGAAGCAACCCACTATCACCCAGAAATTAAAAGGTAGGAGATTGCAATGGGCTGGACATGTGGCCAGAATGGAGAACTACAGAATCACCAAGAAAGCATTTGAAGGAACTCTCTGGCAACAAGACCATTGGGGCGACCTTGTACAACATGGAAAGATGACAGAGAAGGACATCACAGCATTAAGAATTTACACAGGGTGGAGAGAGGCTGCGAGAGAGAGAGAGAAGGCGGTGGAAGCAGGTGGTCAATGCAGCACGTGGGTTACAGGGTCTGTGATCGCTGAGAAGAGAGAGAAGAAAGTTTAAGGAACTGGGCATGATAAACTGTTAATGTAGTTATTGTATTCAGTGGTGAATTTTCTTGAGATGATTACTAGGTCCAAGATCCATAAAATTATGGATCAAGAATAGCAACAAATTTCAGAACCAACCACGGCCATTAAGGTGAATAGGGAAATGGCAGACTGTCTGAATTAGTGAATTTAATTAAAGCCCAGCAGGCAGATTCAGCAGCTGTAAATGCTCAAATTGCTTCCTTGAGACAAGAACTAAATGCTAGATTAGATAACCAAAGTGCTAAATTAGATAACCAGAGAAAAATGCTCAAGATGCTGCCTTGAGAGGTGAACCGAGTGCAAATTTAAGCGAAAAACCAGAAGTACAGAGTGTAACTCCAAGTGAAAAATTAAATGCTCAGAATGAAGCATTCTAGTTTAAATGTTCAGAGTGAAACCTTGAACAGTCAAGCGACAAATATAGTTTTATAAAAGACTGAATTTGACTCATTTAAATGATAAGGTAGAAAATCTGAAGTTAGATATAAAGATTGAACTCATTAGTTCTTTGAATACTCACATTAATCAGCTATTTACTGAATTTAACCAGGAACAGGATGAGCTACTTCACGATTTAACAAAAAAAATTAGAATTTGACAGTGAAGACAAATGTAGCAATGTAGAAATGGAATTGTCGAAAAATTAGGATCATTTCAAAGCGTACGCAATGTTACCTTCGATGTTGTAAATCAGAGGTTGTACAACCTGAAGGATAGTATTGACAAACAAGATAAGCTAATTCCTTTTCTCCAGTCACAAATTGCAGGTGTCAACAATCGAGTTGATACTGTGGAAAGGTATTTTAAAGAGAAACTAGCGATATCAGATAGCTTAAATATAAGCAATCTGGAGGAACAAGTAGAAGAGTTAATACACAGAAAAGCGGCCGAGAGGGTAACCCTAACAACGTTTCTTCAGATTTAGCTTTGGAACTTAATGATACGAAGAAAGGCATAGATAGCTCAAACTTATACAGGATAAGGTAGACAAAAAAGTGACTTCTTCTAATGTGGTGTTAACCAGTGATGCAATAACCGACCTACAATGGGGAGCAAATTCGGGATTATCCAGGCAGTTTCCAAAATAGCCAGACGGGGAAGCACATTCAACTCATTTTCTGAAACGATTTAACTGAGCCTTGCCGAAAAACTGGGAAGACTAAAAAAAGATAGAATTCATGGCAGGGTACCTTCTAGGAGAGGCTTCAGAATGGGGCACTGTGAACATCTGAGAATTTTTCATCTTGGGCCAACTTCCAGAAAAAGTTTAAGGAGAAGTACTGGTCAGCAAGTGCCCACAAAAAATTATTACCTGATCTGTGGGATCCAAAGTATTATAACAGTAAGTGGGGAACAATGAGAAGATATTTTGACTTACATTTGACAAGGACAAAGTACTTATATGAAGCCATGGAGGAAGGAAGGTTAGTTAGGATCGTAATAAGGCGATTACCTATCTATGCTAGGAAAGATATACAGGGTGATTCAAAAAGAATACCACAACTTTAAAAATGTGTATTTAATGAAAGAAACATAATATAACCTTCTGTTATACATCATTACAAAGAGTATTTAAAAAGGTTTTTCCTCACTCAAAAACAAGTTCAGAGATGTTCAATATGGCCCCCTCCAGACACTCGAGCAATATCAACCCGATACTCCAACTCGTTCCACACTCTCTGTAGAATATCGGGCGTAACAGTTTGGATAGCTGCTGTTATTTCTCGTTTCAAATCATCAATGGTGGCCGGGAGAGGTGGCCGAAACACCATATCCTTAACATACCCCCATAAGAAAAAATCGCAGGGGGTAAGATCAGGGCTTCTTGGAGGCCAGTGATGAAGTGCTCTGTCACGGGCTGCCTGGCGGCCGATCCGTCGCCTCGGGTAGTTGACGTTCAGGTAGTTACGGACATAAGTGCCAACCTTTTTCGTAGGACTCTCCATACAGTTGATTGTGGAATTTGCAGCTCTCTGCTAGCTCTGCGAGTCGATTTTCCTGGGCTGCGAACAAATGCTTGCTACATTTTCATCACTCATTCTCGGCCGTCCAGAACTTTTCCCTTTGCACAAACACCCATTCTCTGTAAACTGTTTATACCAACGTTTAATACACCACCTATCAGGAGGTTGAACACCATACTTCGTTCGAAATGCACGCTGAACAACTGTCGTCGATTCACTTCTGCCGTACTCAATAACACAAAAAGCTTTCTGTTGAGCGGTCGCCATCTTAGCATCAACTGACGCTGACGCCTAGTCAACAGCGCCTCAAGCGAACAAATGTACAACTAAATGAAACTTTATAGCTCCCTTAAATCGCCGACAGATAGTGCTTAGCTCTGACTTTTGTCGTTGCAGAGTTTTAAATTCCTAAAGTTGTGGTATTCTTTTTGAATCACCCTGTATTATGTAGTGGATGGAAGACTGCAGAAGAATTGTTATCCTTTGTAGTTGCACTTGCTGGGAAAAAATAAAAAAGACAGGAATGAGAATGTACATCAAAGCGAAAGTCAGAATTTCTGAAAAAATAACAATAGTAGTAATGATAAAGAGGCATGGAGCTAATCTAGCTCGAGTACACCGGTGTAGACGGAATAGTGATAGCGAAAGTTATCAAGAGAAACAACCACCTTCAAAATATAGGCCCAGTAACGTGGCAGGAATTTGTACCCAATAGCAATAGATTACAAAATAGAAATGTAATATCCCAATTTGGTAACCAGCAGGTAATTACAAACAATGAGGAAAACTTTATGCGATGTGGATCCAGGGTCGGGGCCCAGGTTGTAGAAATACATTAGGAGGCCTAGCTTATAATAAATACATTAGCTTTACACATAAAGTACTGACCAAAGAATGATTGTTGCTAGAAGAACCTAGCTTAATGACCGTTAATCCACAACCAATTATACGAGTAGTTGGAAGGGTGGAAGATTTTGAAGTTAACATATTTATTGATTCTGGTAGTGAGGTGTCACTTATTTCTAATGATTTCTTTAATACATTGTGAACTAAACATAACTTACTGCTACTACTGGTAACAGGAGTGTACATATTAGGTATAACTTGGACCAAAAGTGAAGTTGTGAAACATGAAGCCCAGGTGAACTGTATCATTGGGAATGCCCCATTTCGTCAGACACTTTTAGTAGTGGAAAATGTCAATAGGGATGTGTTGATTGACATGGACTGGCTATCAAAATTTAACGTCATATTAAATTTTGAGGAAAATTTTCTTTATTTTAGTAAAGGTGATGATAAATATTGTGTAAAGTTTGAGACTGACCCCTATAGTAGTAAACAAATAACTGAGAATCAGCATTTACAATTAACAGCGACAGTGCAATCAGAGATAGAAAACTTAAGTCATGCATCACACCAAGCTGCCATAAAAAATAAAGTAAGTGAATCCTCAATACTAACCAACAACCAAAAATTGGATTTAGCTAAAATTCTATTGGAATATGAAATAGTATTTTCTGAGAGTCCATGTAGTATTAGTGACTACATATGTAAATTTAAGATCAAAGTTAATACTCCATTTTTCTGTAAACCTTATCCGATACCGGTGAGCCTGAAAGAAGCGATTAAAGAAGAAACAGATAAGATGATTGACAGCAAAATAATAGAACATAGTATGAGTGTTATGAATAACCCTTTAGTCGCGGTAAAAAAAGGTACTGGGGATGTGAGATTAGTGCTAGACGCACGCACTTTGAATAAACACAGAGAGACAGAATGAGACAGACCAATTAATATCGAGGAATTACTGTCCAAATTTGAAAAAGCACATTATTTTAGCACGATGGACCTGAGTGCTGGGTATTGGCAAATTTGGTTACACCCCGATTCGAAGTAGTATACAGCATTTCGATTTGATGGGAAATCATATCATTTTAATGTGTTATCATTTGGACTAAATATCTCGGTATCTGTTTTTATACGCGCGCTGGATGAGGCGTTAGGAAGGGAATTGTTAAAGGACTTAATAATATAAGTGGACGATATCCTTATTATATCCGCTACACGGGAAGAACATTAAACCTAAGAAAAATGCTGAGGTTGTTTAAAGAAAAAGGTATTACAGTAAAACTATACAAGTGGCACTTTGCTAGGCAAGAGCTTAAGTTTTTAGGGCATATCATCGGAGTGCAGGGAATTAGACCAGATCCAGAATGGATAAAGGCTATTAAGAATGTCAATCTCCTAGAAACATAAGACAACTGAAGGAATTTATTGGAATGGCCGGGTATTATAGACGATATATACAAAGTCAAGAACCAATACCGTGGATTTGGGACCAAGAGGACAATGATGCACTTGAAAATGTGAAAAAAGCATTAGTAGAATCACCTATATTACACCATCCGGTTATGGGTGAACCGTTCAAGTTTGCAACAGACGCTTCCGGCTACGGTATAGCAGTAGAACTTTTTCAAGGAGAGTGGGTTCTGGAAAGCACCAGTCACACATCTATAGCTTTTGCTAGCCGGAATCTCAACAAACATGAGTTAAACTACACAGCAACAGAAAAAGAACTATTGGCCATAGTATGGAGTATACAAAAATTCCAAACACTAATTTGGGGTTCAGAAATCCACGTATATACAGATCATCAAGTGCTATCCTTTTTAATGAACAGTCGATTGTTGCGTATTAGATTAATGCGATGGATGCTATTCTTACAGGAGCATGACATTAGAATACAATAGGTAAAAGGGTCTGAAAATATTGTACCTGAAGCTTTGTCTAGATTACCTGTACATATGAAAGACTTAAAATGGAGGACGACGCAGCACAATTTTTGCGATTACTTTTATGAGAACAGAATATCGGCACAACAGGGTACAAGAAATGGGTCAAAGAATAACCGACAATATCCATCATGATTCCTATTTTACAGAAATATATGCTATGTGTAACAGAAAATCTTTACCTCCTAATCAAGCAAGGAAATGGAAAATTATAGGGCAAATTCTATTTTGGAGAGACAGTATAACATATCGACAGTGGCATTTACGCATCCTGCAGTTGACGGAGGATGAAATTGTGTGTGATGTCCATACAGGGTAGGGACACTTCGGAATAATCAAGCGTATAGCCCACATGAACAAGTTCTATTATTTTAAACAGTTGGGACAAAAGGTAGCATCTTTAATTAGAACTTGTGAAACCTGTCAGAAAGTAAGAGAGAGTAACACTCATGTTAGATACAAAATGTATCCGATCGTCCCTAAGGCATTACATGATCTTACAGCAGCAAACTTCTTCGCACCAATTCCTAAAGGAAACGGAGGACTGGCATACATCTTTGCTCTCATAGAGTGTTGGTCTAAGTATGTTAAGTTGCATCCTATTAAGAAAGCAAATACACCAACAGTGCTACACTGTCTGCAACAATACTCTCTCGAGGTGGGCAAACCAAAACGATTCCTCTCCGACAATGGACCACAATTTGATAGTAACGATTTTAAAAAATTCTTAGCGTGGGAAGATATTAGTCAGGTATTAATCTCCAACTATAATCCGTCTTCTAACCCATGTGAAAGGGTTATGGAAGAAATTGGAAAATTATGCCGTACATACTGCCATGCAAAACATATATCATGGGCAATGAAAGTTAAAGACTTTGAGCTTATTTTAAATGAATTACCACATTTATCAACTGGATCAACTCCTTTGGAAGTAATAGGTAAACCCTTTTGTGGAAGAACCTCTTATTAAATATTTTACTTGGCTGCAACAACCTACTGTTGATTACCAACTTAATTAAACAATAGTTTCTAAGAACTCTGTTGATCATAAAAAGGAAAATACAACGTAAAAGACAAAGTTGTATATCCCCCAGGGACGTTAACGTTCTACGTTAAGGGGCAGAGTGACAACCGTCGGATCCCTAGTTGTTTTCGGTGTTTCTTCAAACTTAGTTTTTCAGCACCGAATTCCCTTCAATTCTTAAACTGTTCTGTGATCTATTCTTGAATTCTTACACTATCCTATAATTTTAGTACGTAGGAAACCAGATGTGACTACAAGATTAGGACCAATTTCAGAAAATCACAAATGAACAGTGATATCTAGGCATGAAATACAGTACGAGTATAAAGATAATATCATGGTACTATTCAAACTAAACTGGGTTAACCGAATGACTGAACAACTAAGTTATCTTAGTGTATAATTTTCTATTTTTATAGAATAATTTTATACCTTTTGTGAGCTGTAATGTAAATGGGAGAGCTTGTTTCCCTTTTGGAAGGGGTGGGTAGAGTAAGTACAGGCAGGACTAAAACTAATCGCACACCCCACTTTTTCAGACAACTCTCGCAGACAAGTGTAACTGATTCTTCACCACTTGCCGTTCCATAGGTGTTGCTAAGATTTTCCTTCCGGGGCTTCAAAGGTGAAAGGGAGAATGCCCATTCTGTAGGAGACATTTAACTTCATACCTCCTCCGGCTTCTCACTCGAGTACCGTTTAAGTAGGGATCCTGGAGAAGTCATTAAAATCTTCAACTTATTTCACATAAGTCGGCTGAAGAATCTGGATACACAAACACACATCTACATACAAACAAAGACATACTTAAGCACAAACAGAAGAATTACAAATTAGGAACCTGAAGTTATGCCAGAACCGCCAAGGACGGTAAGCGAATAAAGATATATGTTCATCTGAATCGCTGCACATATTACATTGTTGATATGTGGCAGTTCTGCATAGGCATGACATCTGTTTATATGGTAGAAGTGAGGAGTGAAAGAGGATTTTAGGGTATTAGACGAAGTATTAGAAAGTGGAATAGAAGAGTGAAGTAGATATGTAATTTTACCAGAGAATATTTAAGAATAGTATACATAAAGACGTATGCTAGGGCAATGAACCAGGAGGCCTACTCAAGAAGTATACGGAGGGCACACCTGACATTTATTGGATGAGAAAAAGGGTGGATAGGCAGACCTATGAAAGGCTGACCTAACTGCGAGGACAGGGGCACCAAGAAGGGGACTGACCTGTACTATAGGAGAATAGGAGTGAGAAAGGGGCATACCTACCAAAACAGAATGATAAAGGGTACTCCTAGGACCAATCCATGTAAGGTATAGGTACTGTTCCTAAAGGGAAAAGGGGCAGTATCGTGACAGAAGTCACACATTTAAAGGGACGAGTCTGGCAAGTTTGAATTCTATGCATAAATAGGCTCATTGATTTTCAGGTTTACAAATGTCCAAGAAGGGAACACTTTTATTCTACACAGAGTTCCTCAGGATTACAAAAAGTACGGATTGAGTAATGAAAAATTAGTACGGGAATTAAGAACAAAGCAGCAAAATATTCGAGTTATGTACACTTGTAAATTTAGATTGGAGGAGGAATAGGAAACAGAGCTAACTCAAACATGGATTCAAAGGGTCCAGTATTATAATTGTGGTAAAAGATGTACGGTTATTAGTGGAAAGAGAGGCATTGTCAAAAGATAATTATTTATCCTGTGAAATTGTACATAATGAATGTGTATAAAATATTGCGTGTTCGAGCTAAGGGGAGGGATATGTAGTGCCCTGAGAATTTTGGTGTAAATTCTAGAGACACTCGGCTTTCTACCGTCTCGAACACCTAATATTTTAAGTACGAGGGTGAGAGAGTGGAGATGTGTCTACCTCACCGCCGGTTCCTGTGTGTGCAGGATGGACGTGTATCGGGAGAATACGCAATAGTGATGGTTGATCGACGCGGCCAAGTGTTTGCAGCGCGCGTCTGAGAAGCTGTATGTCCAGTAAAAGGAGCAAGCATGTTCTATTCCTTGACAGTGTAACAACTGTACTGTTGTGAACAAATGAATTATGTATTGAACTAAAGACTTTTACATTTGATTTCAGGTGTTGTACTTGCGAGAAGCAATAACTGGTTTTATAGTGGCTATTAAACCAAACATATTATAATTGTATTTGTTAGTTTCTAATAGTCCAAGATGGGGTTGACTTGCGAGAGCTGAATGTTAGTGTGAAACTTGTGAAGCTGTTTAATTGTTGAGATGAAAATATAACAGAGTTGAACAAAAGTATCCGGAGGGTACAAAATCATTTCAAGAGTAGAAAAGAAGTCTATTTTGAAATTTCTTTAACCAGCTAGTGTCTTCAGAGAAGATGAGTTTGTGAAGATCGATGCAGCCATCTGACCCGAGAAGAACATCAGCTGCACATAATACGTGAGTCAACTGCAAGAGATGTGCAAGTCTTGCACCCCAGTACCACACCGTCCTGTGTTGTCGGAAAACCGTTAGACCTACCCATTCCTCCCCCACATTTTTCCACCACCCACCCACCCAATGTAATATCTCTCTCTGTCCCTGTTCCAAGTTGTTGTTCCAGTTCAAACTAAGGAACAAGCTATTAAGATCAAGTTTCTATTACGCAAAAAAATTTGTGGCTTATATACAGACCAATGTGGTGTGGTGTGTGTGGTGTGTGTGTGTGTGTGTGTGTGTGTGTGTGGAGAGGGAGGAGGGGGGGGAGAGGGGGGGAGGGAGAGAGAGAGGGGGGGGGAGAGAGAGAGAGAGAGAGAGAGAGAGAGGGGGGGGGGGGAGAGAGAGAGAGAGAGAGAGAGAGAGAGGGGGGGGGGGAGAGAGAGAGAGAGAGAGAGAGAGAGAGAGAGAGAGAGAGAGAGAGAGAGATATGACAACAAAGTCAATCAGGAAGAATAGATGGCAGTATGAATACGAAATGAAGAATTTTTTGTACATTTTTGTTCACAATGAGTGACTAGCAGGAGCACTTTGTTACTTCCACAAAGCTACAGTGCTTCATGCAGTCAAAATCTTCTGCCATTTATTTCAATGGATCGTGGGCAAGTAATAATGAATAAGGTAGCCGATCATAAATGAGCTTAAATAAATTTCCTTCAAATACCTTTCTGTGTTTGCAACCAAGCCCACTGCTATGAGAATACACTTCAAGGCACTCCAATGGCATTTCATTCCTGGGCTACAACTAGGCAGCTCACGCAACATCAATAGTTCATAATGCCACAGACCAAGTTACCTTCACATTAGCATATCAAATCACTTATTTATATTTATATACAGATAACAAATGTTGAGAACTTGGGACATTGCAATATCTAAGTACACACATTACCTTACTATGCTGTTACACATCTGTTTACGAATGGAACCCTTTAAATTTTGTGGAAAGCTAAGATTACATGCTGGAGCTTGAACCCACAAGCTTTCCTTTTGTGGGCAATGTTATCCGTGCACGACTGGTGACACGGTCTCACAACTTCACTACAGTCAGTATGTATCTTCCACTTTCCAGGAGTGTTAATCCAACTAGGTATGGAGGAGAGCTTCTATTAAGTACGTTAGAGCAATGCTCAAAGAAAGGATCGTGTTACGAGTTCCAGCACAGCACACGTTAGACATACCAGAGTGAAATATTTGCTTTGAAATGAAACATCTTTTTACCCAAGTTTGACACTTAATTCTAAAATGTAATATTCCAGCTTAAATGGAAAACAATAAACCAATGAAGTAAAGTTATGAACATATATGTTAATAACGAAACATGGTCCTGTAATATAATTTGTTATTTTGTGTAAGCAGTTTTGTTTTTATAGCAATTAACATTTTTATTCATCCCAGAATAACTAAGAATTTTCTATGGCTAATGGTTTTACCTTAAGAAGATGTTATTTATTTGTTTACGAATAAATGCACGGAGCCCAAGAAATTTGCCATATATACGATGAAGCACAGTCTTAAGGAAATCTCGTTCTCGAGGATCTTCACTGTCGAACAAATCCAGCAGCTGAAAAAACAGTAAATAACCATAAAGAGCATTATGGAGAGAATATAATGTTGCAGGCACATGCTTAGATAAAAGCTTCAAGTTCATGACATGTAGTTTATCATCCTTTTTTTGGTGGACAATAATTTTATTTATATACTTACAAAATCAATCTGACTGAAAATGTTCTTCACTGGCATGTGAAAATATTCATGAGAAAATAAAATACTGTGCATGACTGCTCAAATTTTGCTGGCATGATTGACATTACATCTAACTGGATCTCTATCTGTGTAGAAGAATAAGTCCATCTGCAGAAGATATGGTTCAGCTCTACTGTGGTTACAGTTACTCCCTACTATTTTGTCACCCAAATACAATAAATCTTAAATCAATATTTCAGAATGGAAAACAGCAATTATTTCAATGGGAATCTAAGTTAAAAAAAGCCACACATAGCGGGGCCATTGAAGGTGGTAGGTTCATCCAGTATTTTTAACTGGCATCATACAAAACATTTATTTGAACAAATTCTCTGTTAACAGTATCATGAAAAGGATACATTGCTACTCACCGTAAAGATGGCACACTGTCATTCACACAAACAAGCACACCTCACGCACACATGGTTGCCCTCAAACTACTCCAGTTGGAGACAGTGGTCTTGTGTGAGGTGTGCTTTCTTGTATGAATGAGTTTGTTTTCTTTTCTGAAGAAGGCTTTGATCAAAAGCTCAATGTGTAACAGTCTTCACTATGGCTGTCAGCAAACTCAACGTATCAGCTTTAAAGTGAGTAGCAATCTATCCTTTTCGTAATATTGCCGATATCCAAATCCGGACTTCCCATTATGTTTGTTAACAATTCCCTAGTTGAAGAAGGGGCTGCATAGTATGTTTTATTCTTATCTCTTACAAGAAGAGGCCCCCAATGGTGCACCTGACATTTTGCAACCACCTATATGTTGGTGTAGGTTAAGAACCCAGGTATCGCACCCTGAAGCCATTCACCCTGGTGGGCCCTCATTTACGAGAAAAAGCGGAAAAACAATTTCACCTTGTTATTTAGTACATTAAATTAAACATTCAATTTTTTACTGCTGTCGTAGCGTAATGGATGGAATAAATGACTGGGAATCAGAATGTTCCAATCCTGTCATGTTCATTTAACTTTTTTTTTTATGTTGTTATTTTTCTTCGGTTATTTGCTTCAAATTTAGCATTTTTAAATTTTCTAATCCTTTGTCAAGTGATTTTAACCATTGTAACAACTTTCATATTTGCTCTCATTTCTCCCTCGGGCTCAAAATCATTGGTGGATTTGCAGTTACCAATCACAAATCCGTACTTTATTCATATTTTTGTGTTTTCCTCTTGCATTTGTTTTGTGAGTGTTTAGTATTTAAAATGTCTGACAATGCAAATTCATCAACCAGAAAATGTCATGACAAAAGAATGGAGGAATCTGATGATGAAAAAAGGAGAACTTTCACAAATACCGTACATTATGCATTGTCTATTTACGAGGAGAGATCTATCCTTTCTGATAACGCTCCCAATTTTATAAATGCAAACAAAATAGCAATGGGTGAAAAATTGCAGGGGAAATGATTTCACTTGTGATGGAGAGAGTTATTTTTCAAGAAAATGATTAATTTTAGGCAGTGAGACTGAAAAGAGGATTTGTATGATGAGGTAATCTTTTCCATACTACTATCAGTTAATTTTATGATTTCCTCATCCGCTATTAACACAAAAAATTTGTTCCTCGCAGTATACTCTTGAATTGTCAGGAACTTCCATTGACATACATTACATTAAAATACAAATCAAAAGCAGGTGCCGTCGCTGAAACCCATCAAATTACTCATTGAAAAGTATCCAACAAAGTGGTTTCTCTCATTTACGCAGGAAAGGATACTCGATGAAATGGAAACAAGATATCAAACAAGGAAAAACTAAATTCGATAAGCTGTGTCCAATTGATACCGAAACATTTGAAAATTTTAAGGATGCTCAGATGTGCCATGGCCAAGTGACAACGCATACACCACAATAATGAACAACGGTTATCACCATTCTGTGTCAGAAAACTTTTCATTCTTTGCAAGTGAGAAATGGGCAAAGAATTTTAAAATAAAACCTGATGAATCCATGTATCAATCAATCACTGGATTTTCAGGGGATCAAAAACAGTTTTGGCATGAAAGAGAAATTTGGTAAAAGGTACACGTTTACATGCAGTGCAATATGCATTGACATTCACCAGTGAATTGCTACCATGTGTGTTCTTATGTATGCAGGAGGTTGGAAACTGAACATCTGGAGTCAGACTGCAGAAATGCGATTGTCACCTGCTCAAAATTAAGACAATTAACAAAAGAGCAGTACAGAATATTTGCAGTCTGTAATGAAATGATATGTTAAAAGAAACGATTTTTTATTACTTACTGATTCATGGAATGGTCCAATGGGAAACAATTTGTGTAAATTCAAGATCATCACGTAGAAACTTGTTCAACGAACTTTGTATTCTAACATCTGCTTCTCAGTATATTTATTCCTTAATGAAATTTGTAGCAAGTAATACATATCTATTTCCAACCAATAGCTCAATACATAGTGTCAATACCAGGAATAAGAACAATCTACATAAAGACCTGAAATCACTTACCTTGGTCCAGAAAGGGGTCCAATATTCAGTAACACACACAATAAATTGTCAGCAACCAATAAAAATTTGGTTTCCGATAAAGCACAGTTTAAACAGAGTTTGAAAGACTTTTTGATAGGCAACTCCTTCTACTCTTTAGATGAATGTCTTAACAGAGACCGTTAAGCCAGCTTAAGTAAAAATGTCTGTTAGATTTCGGTTTTGACAGCACTTGGTCACAACAGTCAAGATTAGGTATTTTGTGTAAGATTAATTTATTTATAGTGCATAACAATGTTTCATTCTGACAGCGTGTTAATTCTGTGAATATCAGCTGTTCCAGGTTACCACATTGTATTCATCTATTTTGACAATCTCCTGACAAATGATCAGGATAGTAAGTATTACATTCAAATGTTTTATGTTTTTATTTCATACTTTCTGACATGTTCCACACCCACAAGAATCATCTCGTTTTATGGGCCTTTGGAACAAGAACTAAATATAATCTAATCTAAGATTTTACAATGAAATATTTGTGAACAGTGCTGGAAAAGCTACATGCATTGTGAAAAGTGTTCCTCCAAATTGCACTCCCTGTGTCAGCCATGTGAAGTATGATTTTATCGTCAGGTGAAAAATATTATTAAAAAGCGCCACAGCTGAATTACTTCAAGATACAAATGCAAAATTGCTAAAAGTGAAGACATAATCGAAATACATTCAATCGTTCATTGGATTCTGCATGCACCAGCCTTTTAAAACATGGTGTTGTGTACACAGTTCCGCGTAGTCAGCGCGTACACAACTTTCCCACTAGAGCGCGCCCCGCTAAACACAACAGCGCAGGCACAGCACTCATCCGTCTCCGCACTATGAGATGGCACTGCCTTAGAGATGGACCAAATACTGCTTCCGCCGATCCGCGTATTAATACGTAACGTAGCCAATGAGATTGCTGCTAACGTAGAACCTTTTCTCCTCACAGATCACACTCACGCAGTGATACACGAAAGCGCAAGGTATTATAACGAGTGTACAGACCTCCGATTAGTCAGTCTGCATTTGTCTGCACCAGTCTATAGTCAACTTTCAGTCTGCGCATAATAAGATTATCATATTCCTGTACACAGCCATGAAGATAAATGTATAGACACTTTGTCAAGTATTAGAGATATGTGAGAATAAGATTGACGTACCAAGACCAAAGGAATTTCAGATTGTCAATTGTAAATAGCATCCAGAATCAAGTTACGTAAGGTTTATGCTTGTTACTATTTTAATAAATGTGTGTGAAATTTAATCAAGTTCTGTTTAAAGTTGGTCACCGTCAATCTGCTACTCTAAGCGTGCAAGTGGCATTTCTATCGTCTGACCTAACGGCAGAAGATAAACACGCCACGATAAGACCACGAGACATATTACTGACACTCGCCTACTTCGTTAGAGCGACAAGTCAAATAATCTGATGGTGTGTGTACCGATGGTCTTACAGTACGCACACCACACATGGTAAGGTATGCCCAATATAGATCGAAGTGAAGTAATGAAAATACAATATTTTGTAATGTGAATAAAGTGTGCTTCCCATTGAATTTGATGAAGAAACTATGTGAATGTAGAAAGATAGCTTTTACACTTTGTTCATTGTGTGAGAACAATTTGTGTTTCAAGTATGTGTTTGATGATTTATACTCCCCCCCCCCCTAAATAAAAAAATAAGATGATGATAACAATAATTCATCACCTCGCAAAGAAAAATAAATTTTGTGACTGTTAATATGAATACTAATAACTGTTTCATTTTTTAAGTCACTTGATCAGTATTTTTAAATGATTAAATATTACGATATATAAATAAATAGAATTAAAACCATGTGGACAAAGATTCCAAATGAAAAAAGAAGGCAGGAAGACATTATGAGATCAAATAGAAATTTAAAAATTTACATTTCAAGCGAATAACTTAGGGGGAGGGGGGGAATGGTTTAAACAAACATGACAAAATTCGAACCAGCCACATTTTGTTTACCAGTCTTTTACACTATGTATTATGCCCCAACAGCAGTCGAGAAAATGAGGAGTTAGTTTAACATACTAGAGGGAGACTAACTTGCTTTTAGGCTTTTACTGGTAAATGAGGGACCACCAGGGTGAATGACTTCCGAGTCTGACAGCTGGGTTCTTAAATATCCTGTCATATTGACGATTGCAAAAAGTTGACTGCACCCCTGGGGACGTCTCCTTGTTACTAATGACTGCTCTGAGCCATAGCCACTGAATGGATTAAAACTGAGCAGCAAGAGAAACACTTAAGTAAAACTGAGGTCTTGAAGTTAAAACAATTAGGTCTTAGTTCAACAATTTCCAAAAAATAGAAGGCACTTTTTCGTCTTTGGAACTAACAATAGTAGAAAAGTGATGCATGGCAACAGACTTGATATAGAAGATAGGACAGGAAGAAACATGCACAGGGGAAAAGACAGAAAAAGGGAATTTGAATAAACCCAACAATTACAGAAAAAAAAAGACAAAAACTGAAGATGCAAACAAAAGCCAAAAATTAATAGAACTACGTATTACTGTTTATTGTCAAATTATTTTTTCTTCAAAAGAACAGTAACTGATGACACTTAGTTCTTTTCCTTCTTTGGAAAATTATTTATTTGGTGTAATGAGTTACAGCTCCCATAAAAATGTGGACAAATGCCGAGTAATGTTCATAAAAAAATTAAACTTATAGTATCCTTATGCAAGTTCCTTGATGAGGTTAATCTGCCTGAGACTTCTAACTTATACTACTCTGTTTAAGTATGTACACATCGAGCTATTGACAATTATACAAGGTGATCAGCAACAGTCTGCAAAGTTTGTAAGTGTGTTGCAGGGTAGGTTGTGCTGAGAAATAATACTAAATACGTTGCACTGTTTCAGAGATAATTAGCATTGGAGTTAGCCAATCAGGCCGTAGAACATGCAAATTCAAGTGGCCTGCCAGACGGTATCGCCTAACATGTTCTCCATTTGGATTCCTAAAACTGAATAAGAGAGTGATACAAGAATTGGACATGGGATGCTAATAAGGATCAAACTGAACCAAATACTGAGCAGTCTCTTGTACTGTTGTTCACACTATAGAATCATGGACATTAACTGCATCTGGTGGGCTGCTTGAATTTGCTCACACAACAGTCTCATTGTGCTAACCTCAATGCTAATCAACTCAGAAACAGTGCAATGTATCAAACTTATCTCTGAACAATTATTTCTCATGACAAGCTACCCTGCAACACCCTTACAAACTTTTCAGACTGTTTCTGACCACCCTGTATGTTAAATGAACACACAAAATCATCAACATTAAATCCTCAACCTAGGATTACGTAAATACTGAGTATTTCTTCTAACTTTCCATTTCAGCTTATTTACTCACTGTTATAGTTCTGATCTTTTCCTTGGTCTTGTAGGGTCTCTCTTACCTTTTGGTTTGTAATTTGTTACAGACATAGGACGTAGCCACATACCATATGGTAACGCTCTTTCAGTAAATGTGATAGAATGACTCGAAACCTTTGAGGCAAAATGGAAGGAGTCTTTCCAGCAATGAATGTTACATTTAATAACCTGTATTTTGCTATTCACCATGTGCAGAACTAAGGTTTCCCAATTGCAATGAACTTTTTTCACCAAAATATGGAAACATAATTAGCTTGACTGTGCACTAAGAAGTTATGTTCTCCACATGTGCATATGCGGCTGTTCTAGCAATCTCATATTATCCCCGGAGTCCTATGTTTTGTCATTCCCAAATTGTTTTCTGTGGCAAGAAGAAACCTTCGTGTAGTTTGATTCTGGGATACTTGCTTTTCCTCACTTGAATCTAACAACATGCACTGTAACCTTTAAAAAAGTGTGTGTGGGGAACACTGTGGATAAAAGGTTACAATCATAAAGTCACAGTAATTATTTTACTTGATAATATGAACTACAGTTGTATAGCCCTTTCCTAACAACCGTTATTATATACTCCACATGAGCAGCACACATTTCTTGCAACATTATACAAAGTGGTCAACTTATTGGTAGTACCGACTCCACCTTTTGTGTTATCATAAAACTGTTGCAATGGATGATCTCTGTTTACTCCATCTATTGAATTAATCTCATGCCAGCTTCACGCCAGGATCGTAGACTTCCTTTTTTAAGAATATATGAAACCTGAGTATGGCCTTGTCTGAAGTGAACTGTGGACACTCCTTTCTTTACTGGTGGAGAAATCTCATGCTTGTTTCTCTTTACTGTCCCAAGAAAAGAATGAGTTTTTCTTCCAAACTATTCCAGCAAGCCAATACTTGTAAACTAATTCCCTGCCTTTTCATTTCGACAAATTAGAAAGTCTGCTACTTAGTTTAACACTTCTGATTCCAACCAAATATGTATTTCTAAATTGCACAGGTACGATACCTTGGAATCCACAGGTACACATATCTTCATGCCCTGCTTGGTTTGCTGGATACACACTGAGAACAGCTGAATGTTACATAGAATCGTTCCAATTTCTCGTCTATTTTATTACTTCTTCCAGAGTATACGACTTTTGAAAGTTTTGTATAAACATAGAAAACTTTTCCCAAATCCCTGGTATCTTGTTTAATCACCATCTTTCATCTCGAGTCGCATACCTGCCCAACCTAACGCACCACATTATGAATCTGAAATATTTGTGTGCATTAGAAGGCAAAATTTTTCAATATCATCCCCCCCATTTACCCACAAATCCTCGAAGGTTTATCTGTTTGTTTTAATATTAGCTAAAACTAAGAGACTGATGAAGGCTAAGTGAAACAACATCTCTTGGTTTTACTTGTCTCTCACACTGAAATCAAGATTTGACACTTTCATTACATCAGTTTGTATACAGAACTAATAACAAATAAAATGTCCAACTTATGAGCCAAGTCCAGCATTTCAAAAGTATTTTCACTGCTTCCACAGCACCTATAGGTTCTGATAACTTTTGGATCTTATTTTGCACCCTGAAATTTAATCGCTGTGAAGGTACAACTTCATCCCATTTTGCTCACTTTTTCTTCCAAACATAATAATAGTCATTTACCACAAATACACATTTTTCCTTTTGCATATATATATTTTTTCCCAACTCTTTTGGATATGCTGAAGATTATGCCTTCCAGGATCAACTATATAACAACTAAAATAATAAAATTCTTATAAATTACATAAAAGAAAAAGGTGGTAGTGGCAGGAATGGTATCACAGGCTATCTACGCATTTCCTGCTTTGTATTGTCAACTGCAACTACGAGCGATTAAATGACAAAAAATTGCGTTATAAAGTGACTTTGTATTACTTATGAATTTAGGTTAATAACCAAATAACTGTAACGATAAAATGAAAAGGGAGCAGGAAGTGTTTCAAGTTTAGCAATCACCACCTACCTACACTACACCTATACTCTGTGAACAACTGACGTGCACGGCAGATAGTACATCCCACCACTTAATCTAATCTTATCATCACAATCCCTATCGGGGTGATATGTAGGGAGTTGTCGTATATTTCTAGTGTCATTAGTTAAAGCCATTTCTTGAAACTTTGTCAGTAGATTTCCTCAGGATAGTTTCTATCCATCTTCAAGAATCTGTTAGTGAAGTTCAACACGCCAGCAATACTCTCCTGTGGGTCAAACAAGCCTGTGACCATTTGTGTTGCCCTTCTCCGTATCTGTGTATCTCAACAACAAGGCAGTCATTCAGATACTAAAACACACAGCAATGGAAAAGGAAAGATCCTGAGCTATAAGGCGTTCAATTGCTGTTGACTATTGAAAAATAACTGACAGACAATTATCGACTTACAGGAAAAGTGTTGGAATAGATTTCTCATCCCTTCCCTAAGAATAAAACAAATGTGGTCTTCTGTACAGACAGTCACATCTGACTTGAAATATGGCACGATGGAGGAGTAGCACATAAAAATTACTCAAAAGTCATGTATACGTAACATAAAATGTTGTGTCTGTTCGAAATTTTAAATAGGTCAAACAAGCAGACATTTTGATGTCTGCTTTAGAGAACACTGTAATGTTGGCAGTGATAAAAAGATTTCGTTCCTTGTTTTTTAAAAAAATTGTCATACGGTAGCAAACAAAAACAGCAATTTGACAACTGTCATTGTCTTCCCACAAGAGGCCATTAGGAAACATCTGTAGAGTTTGAAATAAATGAATAAATAATGGTTAAAGAAAAACGCTGACTTCTGTAACAAAGCCTTTACCAAGTATTTCCTAATCTCTTATGCCGTCTCTTGTCTCTATTTCTTGCCCTATTCCTTGTGGGATTCTTTTTCTGCCTCCTCGAACCTGTCTTGCAGTTACTCTGTTCAACAGTTCTTTAATATGATTATTTCATGTAAACTTCCAGCTGTTGGTAACCAGTTTCATAGTTGTGGGCAACCTCTGCAGGTAGGCTTCATTTAAACTACTTAAGTATCTCTAGCATATTTATAGCAGTAGTAACACTATTTTTTACCAGTTTTCACTTCAAGAAAGGCATATCTCAAAAATTTTATTGAGATTTATTTTAATCTTGTTTTTAAAATAATTGCAACTTTACACTATTAAGCAGTTAACTGTAGCCTAAATTCCAACAACTGAAGTAAAGATATATTTGCATTGGAGTGCCTCTCCTGGCCTGTTCAGCTACATTCTGACATGTTATGGAGTAATACATTGCTGTGCATGTAGTTGTGTATAGAAGCTAATTCGACTTTGCAATTTAGTTCCCTAGTATTTTCTAGCATACCATTTTTCCTTTATTTTTGAACAACACATTTGATGATGACTTGCTTAACCACATGAACTGATAATGATATCTGTGTGACCTGAGGCTGAAATGTATTTTAAAAATCTTTTATCTTTGCAACTTTTAAAACTTATTGCTCATTAAACACAAATTTGTTGCATTGTTTGAAGTTCATAAATTTAATATAGGTAGGACTAGTGTATGAATTATTTACATTATAGTTTTATTATTATATACCGGTAGTTCCCAACTTTTTTAGACATTACCTAGTACCATCCCCTTCCCCCCATCTGTTGCCCCTAGCACCCCCCACATTATCAACTAACTAAACTGTGGAATGAAAGACACTTCTTGGAACATTTTCATTTTTAAAATGATTTAAGATGAATGATATGATGTGTGTGTGTGTGTGTGTGTGTGTGTGTGTGTGTGTGTGTGTGTTAGAATGAATGACAAAGGAATTTGTGGTGCTTCACAAGTGCTACCCACAACTCCTCAGATAAGAATGCTAAGTATCCAAAGTGAATGTAGACACTAGTTACAAAAACTTCTTCCCTGCATTACTCCTCTCCAATGCAGCACTTGCTTGACCTGCACACTGCAACCCCATTTAAAACCAATGAAGTTAAAATGTATGGTCTAGTGTACTATACTTATTGTTCATAAATAACTTATTGCTACACTCCTTACTTCTGAATTGACAGTCCAGAAAATGCTTCATTAATCGCTTCGAGAAAGACACTAACAATATTGATAACAACAACAACAATAATAATACTGTGTACAGCACAACAGCAGCCCCTATGCAGTTACAGGTGTGTTGTGCTGTCAATTAATTCCATTTATCTTTTTCTTACTAAACTGTGATAACAGGAATGATCTTTTGAATATAATTTAAGTTTCATGACTGAAACAGAATCAACTTGTTTGACTTTTACTCTTCAGAAAATTTCATTTTACCCCTTGTGTGTGTGTGTGTGTGTGTGTGTGTGTGTGTGTGAGAGAGAGAGAGAGAGAGAGAGAGAGAGAGAATCTGGTTAACAAAACCAGGATGGTAGCAAAAAAAAACTGCAATCCTACCTGCAGGTTTCCTGAAATGTAATGTAAAGGAAAACAGTATTTTTGTTTGGGTTGACACCTATATGAGAAGAAAAAAATTTCAAGATACCCTAACACAGAATATCTATTTTATGTATGAAATATACCACCTACACCCAGGGTGGCCAAAATTTTGGTTCACAGACCATGCTTGGACCCAAGTCCCATAGCACTCAGCTTCGCTTCACATCCCCCCCCCCCCCCCCCCCCCCCCCCCCAGCCATGCCGCACTGAGTGCGAGGAGGGGGAAGAGGGGACGAAAGTGAATGTACCATATTTAAATGGTAGTACAATCGTATTGTTATATTTCACATTTCTCGATGACATATCACAAACAAAACAAGTTTTCAGTATTAATACTTTTTGGCACGCTGAAAACATAATATAATTTTTATCTGGCACCAACTGTTGGTATACAGACAGACAATTTCTTTGAACTCAATTTGCCATGTAATAGTGACTTATCTAGTTTCATAATTGAAAAAGGTCTTTCACACAAATATGTCGCTAGGAATATTGTAGTACTTTTGCAACCTCATTATGGACGTATCTTGCAGGTCCACCAATTACATCTGAAACACACACACACACACACACACACACACACACACACACAGGGGCGCTTTCAACTGAAACAGCAAATGGGCTCAAAAACAGATGTAAGACTGACAATGACCTCAAAAACTCTATAAACCTATAATTGTAATTCTTGCAGGGCCACAAGCTTGCCTTCAGACCCCGCCCTTTCTTTAATGTCAATGAGCTTATGGAACTGGACTGTCTTTGTCAGAATGTATCCCCTCTACAATGTGATTTTCTTTTTAAATGCACCCTCATCAAATCAGAAAGAAGTTACCTTGCAATATCTTACTGTGGGCAGTGTGCAATCAAGTCCATTTAAAATGCCAAGTCTGCAGTACATTCAGATGTTCTAATTTTCATTCATGCACTGCTTTTTTCTTCATGCATTCAACAACAGCAAGATTTAATCAGAAAATTATTCCAGGCATGTCCCTTGACTTAACGAAAGCACTTTGCAGAAATATATTAAGTCTCCATACTCTTCATTCATTTCCACAAAAACTGTTGCAACTGAAAATGGAGTAATGAGAACAGCTTCAGAAAGTTTACACTTTGTACTACCAATTTCTTCAAGTGCTCCCTGCCTGTAAATTTAGCAAAGTGCTTCTCGATGTACAGAAAAATGAATCCCACCTGTTCATCACTGTATAATTTTTTGCTCTTTCATCGTCATCCAAAAGTTTACATTCTTTCTGTATGGTGCTATAATAATGTTTTGTAGCAAATAACCAGTACCTGCCGCAAATTGTGAATTCTCATCCCTCTCTTCTGTTATTCCCACACATTTTTAAGGAGTGCGATGATAGACTGCTAGACTGCCTCTTTTTGAGCAAACAGCCACTGGATCTGTGAATGTCCTTCATACCGAGAACAAATAGGAAAGGGTAAAAGGCGCTGACTTCACAGTCCTGCTGAACTCAAGAGTTGTGCCGATCGCAAACTGCTGCACTATAACGCTAAATGAAATGTTACACAGTACCAAGAACTTCTCAGGAATGAGCAAAGCGAAGTGACAGGCGGGGCTTTGGCCTGCCTGCAGACCACACATACTGCACACGTAAAGTTTGGCCTGTCCTGACCTACACAGTGTTATAACCTACTTAACCTTCAATAATCCTCTAACCCTGTATAAATTGGAACAAAAGGATATTCTCATAATCAAATTATTTAAATACTGACATATTTCACCAATCCAGTACTCAATAGATTATATTTCATGCATACCCTACTCTTGTAAATGCCAAATTATTATCTCTGTTGAAAAGTTTTCTGTCTGTTTGTTCCAATAGAAACTACCAACACACAAAATTGCAGGGGTAGAAATGTAGCTTGCAGCATCTATAATATTTCTTTACAATTCAAAAGGTTCAAGAATGAACAGTAAATTTAACTGAAATATATATGTGTGTGTATCTGAATTTTCTAATGATTAACTTTAAAGTATATGTCTGCTGCATACCTGAAGTACAAATTTTTGGTCTATGACCTTTTTTCCAATAGTTGGCTGAAAATCGGACGACTCCAAAAACCTCAGGAAAAACTCGTATACCAGCTGAAAGAACAATCATATGTTAACGTTTCAATACAAGGAAAAATGTGACATAATAAAACATGCATTACTTGGATTCTTGAAAGTCACTGTGATGCTTTAACAATGGGGGCTAGTGAGAAAAGTAAGGAACTCATGAAGAGTGACGAACATGAGAGACAGTGGGACGTGAGGAGAAAGTTACCGTTATAGACTGAAAGGTGGAAGACAGGTATGACAGAGAGAGGTGGGTGGACAGCCAGGTGGGAGGGTGACATTAACATTTAAGATGCCGACTCTACCTGTAAATGTGGCCACGATGCTTCCAGCGTGGGATCATCTTCTTCTGGATCGAAATCAGGGTTTTCACTTGGCGGAAGTGTCCTGAAGAGATTGGCAGAGATCTAAAAGAAAGTAAGAGTAAGTTATTACTTGGAATGTGACAGAATTCCCCCACCCCCCATCCCCAAAGGAGGATTTGTGATATGAGAAATATAAACTTGATATGGTAATTTTAATTTGAGCAACAGAAACAACTTTTGGATATAAAAAGTTCTGCATAATTTTTTGCATTATTTTATCACAATTGTTTTATACACTGAAGTGCCAAAGAAACTGTTACAACTGCCTAAAATCACGTACGACCCCCACGATCACGCAGAGATGCCACAACATGGTGTAGCATGGACTTGACTAATGTCTGAAGTAGGGGTGGAGGGAATCGACACCATGAATCCTGCAGGGCTGTCCATAAATCCGTAAGAGTACAAGGGGTGGAGATCTCTTCTGAACAGCATGTTGCAAGGCATCTTAGATATGCTCAATCATGTTCATACCTGAGGAGTTTGGTGGCCAGCTGAAGTGTTTAAATTCAGAAGAGTTTTTCTAGAGCCACTCTCCAGCAATTCTGGATGTGTGGTGTGTCGCACTGTCATGCTGGAATTACTCAAGTCCGTCGGAATGCACAATGGACATGAATGGATGCAGGTGATCAGACAGGATGCTTATGTAAGTGTCATCTGTCAGATTCGTACCCAGACGTAGCAGGGGTCCCATATCACTCGAGCTGGACACGCCCCACACCATTACAGAGCCTCCACCAGCTTGAGCAGTCCACTGCTGACATTGACATGCAAGGCCATGGATTCATGAGGTTGCCTCCAGACCTGTACACATCCATTTGTTTGATACAACGTGAAACAAGACTCTTCCAACCAAGACAACATGTTTCCTATCATCAGTCCAATGTCATATCAAGGAGGTTTCGTTGAGTGGTTCATACGCTGACACTTGGTGATGGCCCAGTGTTGAAATCTGCAGCACTTTGCGGAAGGGTTGGACTCCTGTCACTTTGAACGATTGTCTTCAGTCGTTGTCGGTCCCATTCTTGCAGGATCTTTTTTTGGCAACAGCGATGTCAAGAGATTTGATATTTTATCAGATTCCTGATATTTACGGTACACTAGTGAAACGGTCATATTGGTAAATCCCCATTTCATCGCTATCTTGGAGATGCTGCATCCCATCGCTTGCGCGCCAACTATAACACCATGTTCAAACTTAAATCTTGATAACCTGCCATTGTAACAGCAGTAACCTATCTATCAACTGCGCCAGACACTTGTCTTACATAGGCATTGCCAACCGTAGTGCCATATTCTGCATGTTTACATATCTCTGTATTTGAATACAAGTGCCTATACCAGTTTCTCTGGTGCTTTGGCGTACAAACATAGCAAAACTGGTGGATTGATTTTTCATCCACTTGAAGTGACTTTCAAGTCTAGAAAAAACCTGGAATGGAGTACACAATGTTGCATCTTGGTTCATATTCAGTGTTAAATTCCTTGTTCCTTCTTATCTGGATTAGTTGATTCAGAGATCACAGGAAAGTACTAGCATACATTCCACGGGACTGTCTGGTCAGACACTATTGTGTTCAACCCATCATTGGCTCAATGACTACTATACTTCACTAAAATGCAGAAGTTCTGATACATCACTCCATACTGGCCATGCAGTAGCCACTGCTCAGAGAGGTAACACTGCATCCACATAGCTTGTGTTTTTCTCAAACACAGTGGGTGTACAAAAACGTGATACACCAAAAACAAAACACATTATCATGCCCAATACAGTGAAGTAAAACAGTTGGCATTCAAAATATCATCCAGTCATCTCTGAACGGATAAATACGGGTCTTGTGTAGTTTTCAAGAGAATCTTATACCATTTCTAATGCAAAATATTGGCAAGTTCAGCTATCGCCGATGGAGGTGGATAGCGATCATTCGCCCTTCTCTCCAAAAGTAGATCTCAGAGGCTGAATAATATTGAGACGTGGTGACTCTGACAGTCATGGGAGATGTGATAATTCATCAGTGATAGTTCACCAGTGTTGGATCATGCCCTGATGTCTTGGGACAAAGCAACGCCATTGGGGAACAAATATTGTACCATGGGCCTGACCAGCCAAGATGGCCGTATAATACTTAACAATAATGAGGCCTTGCAGAGTAACCGTGGGGTCCATGGAATATGAGGATCTTTCTGCCCAAATCCTACTGAACATCCACTACATTTCACACTCGGCAGCAGGCAGACTGCATTGTAGGCTTGGGACAGCGTATGCCATACGTAAACTCTGACAGAACTCGGAAACAGTTTAAAACAATACTTTCAATATATGTAGTTTAAAACATTACTTTCAATGTATGTGGTAACTGCCTTTCTGACATGTCAATGGTCATCTTCACCTTAATGTCCGTTCTTTAACTTGTCCACAGACGTGTGGTAGAACACACACAACAAATATGTATAATTAAGGCAACGATGGCCAACGATCTCTTTAGTGCAGATGCACAACAGGCTAGAACTCTTACGGGAAATGGGAAAAATGCCACAAGTAATTAGGATTTAAGGGGACATGCTCTTGAAAATGACCAAAAATTTGAAAAAAATTTCTTGGTCTCCTAAATGCTGTCAAGACTTATGAAGAGTGCTGTGAAATGTAAGTACTGCAGTTGTGAAGATAGTATTGACGTTTCTGACGACATTTCGCAAGGAAGAGTCTTTGCCTGTAACTCGTGCAAGATTCACAGTGACACTATGACATCATCAGCCACTGACAGTTGACATTACAGTGTGAATATTCAGCTTGCTTATGCAATGCGATGTATTGGAAGGGGAAGGACAGCAGCCCAGACTTTTTGTGCAGTGATGCATTTGCCTCCACCTCCACAGAGGTTTGACAGAGATAATAAATTAACACATAATGCTTTACGTGGTGTAAGTGAACATTCAATGAAAAGAGCAGCAGAAGAAGCAGTAGCCTTGTCTGAGAATACAAACATTGTAGCAGCATTTGATGGGTCTTGGCAGAAGAGAGGTCATACTTCTCTGAATGGGGTTGTAACTGCCACATTTATTGAAATTGGTAAGATACTGTATTATGAATGTCTAACAAAATGCTGCCAGGGTTGTTCAAGTAAATTTATTGGCACCCATTTTTTGTGTAAAGAACTTTAACGGTCTAAGTGGAAACATGAAAACAATAGGAATTCTAAACATTTTTAGAAGATCAGAGGTCAGTCATGGTGTGAGGTATGTAGGCTACCTTGGGGCTGGAGACTGTAAAGGACACACAACTGTTGTTAATGATAGACCATATGGGAAGACACTGATAGAAAATCTTGAATGTGTTGGGCACGTACAAAACGAATGGGAGCTCGGCTGAGAAAATTATGTAAAGACTTCAGTGGGAAAAAACTGTCAGGTGGAAAACACACAGGTGGTCCAGGTTGTCTTACAGAAAGTGAAATTGATTCTTTGACTCAGTATTATGGACTAGCAATAAGGAGAAATGTAGGAGATTTGGAGAACACGAGATGAGCTGTTTAGGCAACATGGTTTCACAGAGTGTCAACAGATGACACCCCACATCATGGTTTGTGTCCAAAAGGGGAAGATTCATGGTGCAAGTACTGGTTGAGCGACGCTACAAGCATACAATATACCCACAAGCATTCCTTACCCCTTGCTGTATTGCAGGCAATTAGGCCTATATATAGGGAGCTGGCAAATAAAAATCTACTTAGGAATGCAAATGAAAGCTTCAACAGCTGTACATGGGAAAGAATACCCTAAACCGAATTTGTTGGGCTGACAGTGCTGAAGACTGGTGTAACAGATGCAATAACAACATTCAATGAGGGGAAGATTTCAAGGATCAATGTTATGAAAAAATTGAACCTAAAGGCTGGAAGGAATATGGCTTCAGCTCTAACTGCTATTGATAAGCGGCGGGTAACCGCAGCAGAGACAGCTACAATAGCTGCTACCAAGAAGTCAAGGATAAAGAAAAGAATGAAGAGAAAGAGTATGGAGTATAAGGAAACAGGACAACTGGAGTATGCAGCTGGAATGTTTTAAACAAGCATAGTGGTAAGTTAACAAATCTGTAAATCATCTTTTGCGATTTATCAGAAACTTGAATTTTCATCACATCATTCAAGTACACTTTCCTCCTAAATGATTGAAGTTAAACTCTCAAAAATTGGTACACATATTTAGAATGACCTCCTCTACCTCCCTTGCCTACTATTCCCTGAAAAATTTATGACATGATGATGATGATGATGATGATGATGTCTGTGATATTTGGGCTACATTTTTAAATATTTTTGTCGTAGTAAAGTAAATTATTTGTCTTTTTCACAGATCAGCATCAGGGAAGGAAACTGGAGGCATAAAAATCTTAACGTGAATGTTGTCTGTACTCTGACACTTTTTCCAAGCTGTGCAGTCAGTGGTTCCACAGAAAATGGTACCACAGTGAAATAGTGTTCCGTTTTTTGTACTATTATAAATACTGTTGTCAGTGCCAAAATATAATAAATATCACAATAATTTTTTGGGAAATGCTTTGACTAATGAGCCTAATTGTGTACAAGAATTTTGAGCTCTTTCTTTATTTATAGATCAGTTGCACTACGAAGGTGAAGATAATGCTAAAATTGCAGCCCATTCAGAGGCGTGTCCCCTTAATAGTGTGTGAATAAGTTGAGAATTTGGGTCCAAGGGGAGGCATGTGAGGGTAGTCAGTGCAGTTGTGATGACCACTGTGTCCGGATGATGCAGTGGTCAGTGCATTTGCCTAGTTAGCAGGATACCCAGGTCCAAATCCCGGTCCAGCACAAATTTTCAACTTTCCCCAGTGATTTAAATCAATATCCACTCACAGGCAATGTTTGTAATTCCTTTATGTCTCAAATCACTGACTTTATTGCTCCACAGGCCAGGCTTTATGGCTTTGACACCGTAACATTTCCTATTACAGCCATTTGCATTACTGGTATATGGTTTCGGAATTCCAGCTCAC
The DNA here is from genome assembly GCF_021461385.2 of Schistocerca piceifrons. Classification (NCBI taxonomy): domain Eukaryota; kingdom Metazoa; phylum Arthropoda; class Insecta; order Orthoptera; family Acrididae; genus Schistocerca; species Schistocerca piceifrons. The sequence continues at coordinate 365,846,485 of NC_060138.1, read as the reverse complement.
CCTGCAATTCCCAGCCTATGGAAATCGCTTCATGTTGTTTTGGTGCTGACATGGTTCACAACTGGGACATTCAGTTCTGCACTGACTTTTGCAGCTGTCGTTTCGCGTTTATCGTCACAATTATCTTCAAGGACCATCTGTCACCATCACTCAACACACACTTTTGTCCACATTGTCACTTATACTCTGTACGGTGAAAGAAGAGCTCTGACAGTTGTAGTGACCTTGGTGCATGTGCTTCACGCGCTCCATCACAGCCAATCAGATCACGAGTTTTTGTTTACATTACCATGGCAACGGCCCAGTGTTGCCATAGTGCTAGGTGAGCCCTCCTTTTAGTTAGTGGTGCCAAATGCCTCATTCCCGTTTGTGTGTGTGTATGTGCATTCCAGAAATTGAGTGTTTCTTGCCATGTGTTTGCAAAATGGCTTCATATAGTGGAGAGAAGAGGACTTTAGGAAAAGGAGCTACACTGAAATCTCAAGCACATGAATTTACATACAGATTGCGTGTTTACTTTGAAAGGGAAAGGGATAATGCTGGGCCATTGATACCAGTGGTATAGTGACTGACATGGCAGCAGAAGCACTGAACATCTCTACAGAGACAATGAAGAGAGTCACAAATGATAAAGAGGCTATCAATTCAGCTGGGAACCCTGTTATTGTGAAGCCTCTAAAGTCAAGGAAGAGATCGTGTCACTTGCTTGAAACAAAACAACTTCGACAAACGTGCTATCAGGCAACTTATGTACACATACTGTAGGACTATCTGACACTTAAAAAATTGATGGCATCACTGTTTGATGATGGTTTGTTCACAGGCAAAACGACACGGCTCTCGATTACTTTTAAGAAAGAAAATAATTATGGCTTACACTGGAAAAAGTTCTCTGGAAGAAATGTAATAATGGAACGCAGAGTCATTGTGGCATGGATATGTCAATTCCTGCACGAGTCTGGAGCATGTAATATGGATTGATGAGACATGGTTCAATGTGCATCTTGCACATTCCGTTGTGTGGACAGATAACGTGTCACTGAACTTTGAGTGTGCCAACTAGTAAGGGAGGGTAACTAATTATAGTTTATGCTGACTCTACAAATGGTTTTGTGCCCAGTGCTACAATGATTTTTCAGTCAAGGGGGGGGGGGGGGGGGAAGTGTCAATTACCACAAGGAAATGAATGCAGATACATTTAAAGACGATTTGTTACTAGTTTGCTACCAAATGCCAATTCTGGTAACGTTTTATGTAATGAACAACACACCATACCATTCTGTACAATTAAATGAGGCACCATTAGTCAACTTTTCAAGTCAATAAATTTTACCAACAGCCACACACTTTATTAAGATATTTTATTTTATTTTGAAAGCAACCCTTTTCAGCAATTCATTTTGCCTCTTCAGACCCCATACACTTTTTTTGAATCAACAAACTTCATATACTGCCACAAAACTGGATATCGTGAATCCCAAACATTGTGCAGCTGATTCATACTAAAACGTGACAGCAACTGCATCAGCTTTACAACAAAATGGCTCTGGGCACTATGTGACTTAACTTCTGAGGTCATGGGTCGCCTAGAACTTAGCACTAATTAAACCTAACTAACCTAAGGACATCACACACATCCATGCCCGAGGCAGGATTCGAACCTGCGACTGTAGCGGTCGCTCGGTTCCAGACTGTAGCGCCTAGAACTGCACGGCCACTCCGGCCGGCAACTGTACAACAGCTGGGATTCACGATATCCAGTTTTATGGTGCTATGCAATAAGCTCGCTGATTCAAAAAAAGTGTATGGTGCCTAAAAATGGCAAAATGAATTGCCGAAACTAACTGCTTTTGAAATAAAATAAAATATCTTAAAGTTCACAACTGAAAAGTATGTACCAGCCAATATCCCCTAGCCACATTGGACCAACAGAGATTGAATTAGTCAACTGCTTGAAAGATAATAAAATAAGCTTTGAACAGAATATGCAAAAAATTGGAACTTCTGGAATTAGTGAAAGCCTCAGAAAACGCTGTATGTAATTCATACGTAATCAGAGAACCATGGCCAAAAAATTACACATTTCATTGTACCATTGCCATTACAATGCCATAGAACAGCAAAGATATCAAAGCCTGTAGGGTTGTGATGAGAGATGATAAATCAGACGACAATGAACTTGAGATTTCTGTTCTCCCACATGAAAAATAAAGGTAACATCTTCAGTTGATATTTTACACATAACATTTGTTCATTTTGCTGTACCTTGTTAATGTCGAAAATCTGTCTATTGTGTGTGTGTGTGTGTGTGTGTGTGTGTGTGTGTGTGTGTGTGTGTGTGTAAGGAGGCAAACACATGAGGAAAAATATTTGAACAAGGAACACATCACTCAGTACAATGCTTCAATGAATCTTACAGCTTTCTTAGGCTCTGTAGCTCTGGCTGTCATGGGGCCGATGTGTGGGAGCAGAAGGTCTGTCAGTTCATTACCAGCCCTGACAGCTGCTGGCCCACTGCACTTCCATGTTGAATACTGACAACTATGCTGCCAACTGTCAGAGCTCTTCTCTCACCATACAGAATGTAGTGGATGATGATTTTCTGATTTTGCTGTAAGCAGTACAAACCTTTGGCACAGTACCACTTGAAACACCACACACACACTGACTACCTTGGTTACGAAGCACCCACCATATGAGCACCAACCATGTGTCCACATTTTCATTCACTTTGTTCTGACATGACCCACTCACAACTACACAGAGCACTGTTCTCACCATGACTGACACTTGCAATGCATTGAGACCATTGCACAGGCGCTGCTTGTGGTCAAACATAACATCGCCACCTGTGATATTTGGCTAGCTTCTGCACTTATTTATAAGCATGCATTTCTCACAGTGTTTCCATATTTTTGTTCAACCCCTTTACAATGCTCCTGCGTTTCAACTCAGTGACATGTTTGGCCAATTTCTTCCAATCTTTATACAACCAGAGAAAGTATCAAGTTTCCTTATTTTTAAAGGGGGTGTTATCTCTTCACTTATCTGTAATGAATTGATAAAAGAGCCAGAGGAGAAGATGCAATATACTTTTCATCAAAGACTTGCTATAAAACAAATTGCCGTGTGTATAGTTTTTTTACTTCATCTGACAGACTTTACAGTCCTGTATTTCAGAATGTAACTTTCACTCTGCAGCAAAGTGCATGACATTTTGAAACTTCCAAGCAGATTAAAACTTAATGTTGGACCAGGACCCAAACCCCACCTTCTCATACTGCTCATACTGCCTGAGCTACCTAAGCACAACTCGTGCCCTGTCAATTCAGCTTTACTTCCACCAGTACCTCTCTCTGACCTTCCAACTGGCCTCTCTGCTCTAACTGGTAACTGCACCGGATGGGGATACCAGGAAGAGGATTAAGAAATTCAACATTCAGTATGAATAGGAATGGCATATGTTAGTAGCCCAGATATTCCAGTTGCCCGGTTTTTCCCATGAGCTTTGATGTCAGGGATGACCAGCTGAAAGCAGCAGCAGCAGAAGAAGAAGAAGAAGAAGAAGAAGAACAAGAAGGAAGAGGAGGAGGAGGATGATGATGACAAGAAGAAGATGTAAAGTAAAGCAGTGTCTACTGAGAATTTGATGAAATATATGAAATATGGTCAAAATCCGAGTCTCTGAAGGCTGTACTGCTACTGAATAGGAGGTAAATCATAGGAGGTAAATTATGGCAGAACTATAACAGAATAGGGGCAGAGGAGCAGAGGGGGACTAATGTATGTTGGCTTTTGTGGTATGTTTCAACTGCTTGTAGTGAAGTCCCAATAAAGTTATAGTAGAGGCATCTGGATATCAAATACTTGATTGCAGCTACAGTCAATAAATTACCACCAGTATGATAAATTTCAGGGAGGTAAGAAAAGTGAGTATTGGTCAAAGTGATATACTAAGAAATAATAACCCATTAGATAATGAGGAAATCTTCTGAGGCAGTGACAACTGCCATAACATTAAAGACAGTTATGTTGAAAAGTAAAATATTTTGTTCACAGGGAACAACAATCTTTAGGAAATAAAAAACAGAAGAGCACCCACTTATTTCCGTAACAGAATTTGCATCACACTAATACAGGAAGCACAAGAGGTTGAATGTGAAAGTAATTTGACAATCAGCTTGACTGTGGACTTGAAAATACATGTAAAATATAACAAGAAATTTGACATGTTCCAAATGTAACAAAGACAACAAAAGACAATTCTGACTTTTCAATTAATAATGGAAAAATGTGTTATTAAAAAAAAAAAAAAAAAAAAAAAAAAAGGATATTTTCATATATTCTTGGGACTTTAAGGAAGTCACTGATAATGTAGGGTAAAATTATCCTTTTAGGCCTGTCTCATTTACAACAAAAACACAACTTCACTGATGGTGCTCTTAAAAATTACTTGATGGCTATATGAGGCCGAAGCTCCGCTCTACACAGGTAGTAAACCAAAGCACTGCTACAGTGCTCACAGTGTTCTCAGTCTCAGTACTATCACACATGTCATATTCCTCTAACAGAATAACATGCTGAAGCAGAAATACTATTGCATAGTCTGTCTGTAAACTCAAGAGCGAGCAGCGCTTTTGGTGGGGGAAAGTGGCCTTCCCCGGAAGAACGCTGCTACCGGCCTACAGGGGCACCCAAAATCTGTTGCCCGTTACCTGTCTAGCGGTGTAGATCGGTGTGTAGTGATATGCATCGTTTCTATTCGTGGGATCCTAGTTGCCAGTGTCAGTGAGTGAACTTTGTATACTTACTGATGTACTTCGATGACCGGAAGTGATGGATAATCGTACAGCATTGCAAGAAAATGTGCAGAATACATAGAAGTAGAGATATTTGCGGAGTAACGAGCGTTCGATCGTCACTAATGTTATTACAGCGTGTATTAAAGAGGCGGCCCAAAAAGAACTGTTGGCTAATATTACCAGTCACAATTAGAGGGCTGCAATCTATGCGAACGTCAGCCTCACCCAATAGGACACACAAGTAAGGAACGGAAAAATAAGCTGCATGGTTTACTGGAATCGCCACAAAGGAAAACTAATAATTTTGGGAGGAAACCCATTGTTATAGACAGTTTCAAAATCACGTATAACCTTTGATGCTTATGGAACACTAACTCTGTATTTCGGTCACTATTCGCCTGATTCTAAGACATATTGCTTAAAATATGTGCGCAATAGCTATTCTAAACACTGCTGAAATTTCCTTCGAAACATGTACACCGATTCTGGGCTTCTAAGCAAAAAGCTTGACATTCGAGGTGCGTTTACATATTCATTTTTATTTTTTGGTAAGAACTTTATTTGTTAATCTACAGCAGTGTTATCCTCTTTAAAATATTCCCCAATACATACTATACCAGTGCTTTTTTCAATTCCCTAAACACTTTAGGAACTGTTTCTTTGGGACAGTTTATATGTCTCTTAACTGTGCATTTTTTATCTCATTCATGCTTGTAAAACCGCTGTCCTTTAAGGCCTGCTTTGAAATGTTTATAACACTTGTCTACCCTTGGTTTACTCATAACAGGCTCACCAAAAGCAATATTTACTATTTCTAAAAATTTCATGTACTTTATTCCATTCTTATAACAAAATTTAATACAGATTCTCTAATTTATTTTTATACAAAGCAAATAACCTTTCTGACATCTGAGAAAAGAGTAAATACCCAATATGCATAACATTGTACACATACTTTTGAGGCATGTTTACAAAGACAGTGACAAAAAAGTGGTGCAAATCGGACTAATACAACACACAAAAATATAAATTTCTGCTTACTTTTTAAATACTTTTTGTGTTGCAAGAATTGTTAAGTTTCAATGCAGTCCTTCAAGGAAAGCTTCTACCTTTTAGTAGAAACACAAAACAAGAACAAGCCTTAAATTCTACAGACTGATTGCACTATATGGGCTTCGTTTTACAAATAGCAATAGAGGAACATTCATTCACATGAACAGGTATTTGGTTCTATGCTTGTAGTAGAATCCTGACTTCCATTCTTATGTTAATAATATTTACTCTATAATAATGTGTTCCGGAAGAAGCTGTCGTTTTTTGTATTCCTTATGATCTTAATGCATTTGTCTAAAAATAAATGCAGCTGAGACATATCTGTACACGGCGTCACCACAGATTTAAAGCGCGCGCCGCGGCAGGGCCGGTACTACGTTGTGAAACAACCTGTAGAAGCGCCTTGTGACGTAGCTGGGTTGGCAGAGTGGGGACTCGCTCGCTCGCTCTTCAGTTTACCGACAGACTATATCGTCACCTAATTGTGGTTTTTCTGCAGATGCAGATGCTCACATGAACAGCTGGCCAACTGTGCAGTTTCTGAGGTGCTTGTTACCAGATGCAAGTACATAACAATCTGACCTCTGTCAACAACACTTGTGTCACTGGATTCCCCATTTGTTGCATATATCATTGCTAAAATGAGTCCCCATTCATCTCTGCTCCATTTGTATACTTTCCTAACCATGTCAAAATACCTGAAACACTGCAAGATTAACCTCGTGGTGTGCATTGGTCATAATGTTTTGGCTCATCAGTGTACACTGCAATATATTTTGGTGATTTCACGATGCCACTCCTTAAATACATTGAAGCTGTGTTGTACTGTTTACAGTAAGTTTTTTGAAGTAATATTGGTTCACTGGAATATTTAAAGAAAGTAGTTATAAGAATGAAGACCGAAAAAAATGATTGTCCCACTCACTCACATCAAGCTAAGAAATATATTTTATACCAATTTTGCAAGCTATTAAAAATAAAGTCCATATCATACTTCACTTTTTTACTTGTATTTTTCTGCAATGCATAAGCACTTGTTTTTATCTTTTCCAGCATGGAATTCTTTAATTGTTTTTCATCTCAGATATCACCATTGTGTTTCTAAGTCCAGAGTTGCGAACAAAACCATCAGAACCTGGAAGACTGTCAGGTACTCATAAGTACAAAAACTCAAATAGTAATGCCTGAAATCCATGGACGCAAAAGACAGCCAGTCAAGGTACACAAAGAAATTCCACTTTTGCACTGTTTGCACATGTCCTAATCACAATGGGTATTGGACTGCCTAGAATGCTAGAGTTAAAGAGTGTACCTCACTAACACTACAGCACAACTTCTGTGTCTCAGGCACGAATGATATCGGCACTATGCAGAACATTGGTCCACATTCTCCACTAGAAGATCTCTCCCACCCCTTCTCATTTTGTTAACAGAGGATCTGTCAATTTAACCACAAGAAGCAAGGGCAATGCATGTTTATTCCAGAGTCCTGCACACCTCAGCAAGTGTAATATTACAAAGGTGCTGAAGATGCTATAGAAACTTTCCAATAACTGTTGTTTTGCTCCGACACCCAGAGGCAGACTAGTTCTAAGTTTGTACTTCCCCATAACTCGAGTAATTATGCTACAGTCCCTGGTAAATTTTAGTCACAACATTCTATTATATCTACTATAATTGGTTGCTAAAATAAATACACAACTTATGGTTACAAAGGACTGGTGCTATTGACCAGATCAGCAATCTTAGATCTGCCATGCCTGTAACCAACTATTACTGGCTGACTGTCTTGAATGGTAGTAACCTTTTTCCTTTACTATTTTCACAATTTCATTCTTTTCACACAGACATTCAGATCATGAAAAGAAGTGAAAGACTGTTGTTTGTTCACAGGACAGTTATCATAGGAATAAATGACTAGAGAACAAGGATAGTCACACCTGCTCTGTTATTGTTGTCATACTGCTCTGCACATGGCAATTTAGGAGCATTTTTCCAAAAGCCAATAAATGCTCAGTTTTTTGAAATTCAGATTTTTGTAGTTAAAAATCAAGTTTGTCATCATCCATGAGCTGTTGAAAAGGTTTGGTCAAAATCCGATATTTGATGCTGTTATAATGTGTTGACCATGGAATAGGCAGAGTAGGCTGTTAAAACTATTTTGTGGTTAATACAAGTGACTTAGAAAAGGTTATACATGTAACCCAGTGCTTAGGCGGCAGGAAGTCCAGGACCAGAGCGAAAGCAACGAAAAATTCAAACAAGAACAAGAAAATGCTCCAGCTATTGCCAGTTCACATGGGCTAGCAGACATACCAGTGAACCAAAAAGCCATAGGAACAAAAGAATGCAAAGCAGTTGATTTCACTTATGATGATATCAAAACTTTAAATAGTTTAAAGAAAATTGACCAGATCAAATTATTACTAAATTACATGATAATCACATCATCAAAACACTGGAACATCAAGAAAGAAGCAAAAAGGAAGAATACTGTTACAATACAGTAAAGCACAAGGCCAAAAGAGAGCTAGACAGTATCTTTCATGTGCTGAAACATTTTATTTCAAGCAGCATCAGGGATGTCCAAGGACTCAAATCTGGCCACTAAATACCATTTAACAGGGAAATTACTGGCTGAAAACTGAGGGGGAAACATGATCACTATTATAAAAGAATGAAATGAACACACACAGATATAGAAAGAGCCACTATTTATAGAAAAATTACACAAGAGGATATTTAGCATCCAGAGTGAATATGATCAAAATGTGGAAACATTTCTATAGAAAAAGGGAAGCACCAGGCCTTCCTACTTGCTCTTTATTAAATTACAAATATATTTTCTACCATTGCAGTAACTTGTAATTTAAAATTCCCAACACACATGCATGCTCAACATGCAAGGTTGCACGACTGAAGTAAGGAAGGAACATGAGCTGAGAAAGAGAGTCAATAATAAACCACAGCTTACATAAATTTCGCACAAAAAGTTCCATGCAATAACAAAGAATGAAAATCCAAATATTGTTCAAGTATGTTTTGATATACAACAAAATCAGCCAATACCAAAGCCTTCCTTCGATGAAGTATTTTATTCAAGAAGGATTTGGCTACACAATAGGAAGGATTGCTTTTTATATTCTGTTTAAAACAGAAGGCCCAAAAGGATGCTAACAAGTAGCCTAAGCTTTATTGGATTTTCTCAGAAACCTTGAGGCATCCTAGCCAAAAAAAAAGGCTCAAATGAAATTCATTATTTTCTGACTCCTGTATCAGTGAAAATAAAAATATAGTAATGATGTGCATACTAACGGCCTCCAGGGAAGAAATCAGCAAATTTAATAAGCTGAAAGAGTGCCTGGTACAGTAGAAAAGTCTAGTGCAACAGAAGCTCTACATTCTGAGATGCCATTCAAAATAAGTGTTCTGCCAGCAATGGCTAATGAAAGGTTGTACAAGTTATTGTTGTCAGCATTGGACACTTATCATGGAAGTCCTGTAGATCTTTATGTATAGAATTTCCAGAAAAATGCAGCCAGGAAGTGAGGAAACTAAGCACTTTGGAAGAGAACAACATGGTTAATAAGGAAATGAAAACTGATGTCTTTAAACTTAATAGGAATTTTAATGTGCCCGAAGGAGCAGAAGAGCTTATGATGACATTGCTGATAAGGATGAAAAGATTTCCAGTTTAGTATTGCTGTAGCCAGTGCTTTTTGTGTTGTACTTCAGTAACATTGGTTGCTGCTTTGTATTTTTTCTTGTCAAACATTTATGGGAAGGCATGATACTAAAGAGTTACACTGTAGTACATTATAATATTTCTATGCAAAATTAACAATGAAGTAGCTTTATCCGTAATTAATGTCAAAGATAATAATACACAAAAAATGAAATTATACATCAACAACTATAAATCAGAAGTACACGAGTAATGAAAGATGCCACCCAATATACACCTGAGACAAACTGAGGTGAAATCTAACAGCACTTTCAAGTTCCATCTGTGCATCTATTGACTTCTGATGAAAGTTTGGCAACTTTGTACCTCTAATCTGACATAAACAATTAAAATTTAGGAAAAGTCAAACACAAAATTGAAACTATGCCTAAAAAAAGCAGTGTCTTGTTTAAGTAGTTAGTATTTCAATGCGACATAAAATAATAATAATAATAATAATAATAATAATAATAATAATAATAAAAAGCATTTTGCATTTCTTCAAAAAATTACCTTTTTTCCATTTATCAACTTTTCAAAAACTGCTCAATTGTGGTCACTAATGAAACTGTTGTGATCTATTACCACACGCACCTCATTTCTCTGTCTATTACACAAATATTTTATGCAAAAGAATGCCTGAAGCTAAGAGTAAAAGTGAGCATAGAAGTGATAAGGCTATTACAATACCACAATGCAAACTAAGTAATGCACCTTAATGGGAAATAGGATGAACCAATGCAGAACTGAACTTAATAGCTACTGCTGCTGCAGACATATTAGGTGTATGGGTAATGATGGACAGACGTTGCCTCATTACATACCTAACATCACAGTGTTATTTTAATCCAAATACAGATTTATTTATACAATGTAAATGACGTAAGTGCACAATTTTGCAACTTCAATGCTGACATTTGTCAGCCAAACATATTTCCTGATTTGATTATTTCTATGTACTGTCAGTACTTACATTTTCAAACCACACTGAACTATTATGGATTACATATAATTTTTTTCTCTGCAACTAACTGAAAATGTTATATCCTAGCCAGTAATGCCACCCGAGCCCGCTGCCAAAAGGTTGGCAGCATCAAAGTCCGGACGCCGTCCGCATAAGCAGCGCCAGCGAGACAGGAAATCGCCGGAAGTCTGCGCGCGCCACCGCTGGCTTCTGGCTTCTTAAGCGCTGGAGTCGCGAGCGCTAGGACAGTTCTGTATTCGCCGCTCAGTTGTATACTCGCCACCGAATTGTGTACTTGCTAGTCAGTTGTGTGTTCATCGCAGCAGAGTAGTTGTTTGTCGTCAGCCGACGCTGACCTAGCCGCTCCGACTCGAACTAGACAGATTTCTGTATCTTCGTTAATAAAGATTAAGTACCGACTTTTATTTAATCAGAGTGTTTGGGTTTTCATCTTTCTGTTCACTGTTCCAGCGGACCGGTCGGCCCGCTATTCAAAGTGTGGCGGTGACTTCGTAAGCCGTTTCTACAGCGAATTGTTTGTCGCTACGAACGCCGCCACAAAAGAAAATATGTAGAATGAATCAGAACGAAAGTTTTACCAGGAAATGGAAGAATTAGAAGTGGTAGAAGTTCAATAAATCTTTTTTTCCCTTAGCTTTTGTACTTTCCCTTGATAGCTGATGAAACAGTGGCTCTGAAATAAACAACATACTAATGCTGAAATATACATGTACAAAAGCAATGAGAGGTGCCACCCAATGTACACCTGAGACGTAAACTGATGTGAAATTTAACAATGATGACAAGTATGATGGCGATTTGTGTCAATATCAAGAAGTTCACGACTGAACAACATTTAGGATCTCTGAAATAAAAATGTAACAGGTAGCAGGGCTACTTAAAAATTAAGAAGAACAAACAAATGTGAAAAACATATTTGTAGCTCTTTAACTCTATTCATAACTCGAAATTAAGTTGCAATTGTTTTTTATTCTACACTATTCATACCATCTTTATAATCTCTGGGTATACTGGTTCTGTGAGGACACCCCGACCAGCAGTGATATAGTCAACAAGTTCATTGAGGGTTGCTCGCTTTATCTCTTTCCCTTTCAGGTCGGCCACAGGATCCATAAAGTCAAATGCCACACAACACTGGCGTAATTTGCGAATAAAGAGTTCCTCTTGTTCTGATGAAGGGACATCTGCAAAAGAAAGAATGGCATACATTAACAAGGTTCATTATTATTATTATTATTATTTATAGTCAATATGTACATAAGTACAATTAAAACTGCAACAATAAAGGAATGCAACAATAGGTAAACAAATCCAACTATTATTTTTTTCCTGACCTGCAATTAATTTTACATACGGGAAAAGGGGGGAGGGAGCAACTTCATGTAATGTACTTGCAAACTGGCCATCATGAAAATAATGTATGGAAGCGAGTTTTATGATTGTAATAATATTCCCGTGTTGTATCTTGGGTAATGCTCAGATTTTTAAGGGCAACACTATTCCTACAGTTAATGAGGTGAACTACAAGGATGAATTCAAAAATTAAGGTACACTAGCTCACCGCGGGAGCACCCTGTATATCGTGACCGTGGCCAATATGCAGCACATGACAGTTCTGCTGACACGTCCAATACAACAGGTGGTGTGGTATCCCACCATGTTGTGTGTGCAGAGTGGGCTAGCCTCAATGGAGTGTCAACGGGATGTTCATCTCAAAACGGAGGTGTAGGTGTGTGTGTGTGTGTGTGTGTGTGTGTGTGTGTGTGTGGCGGAGGGGGGGGGGGGGGCGGCGCAACATTGTATGGACATTAATTATAAACCACTGCAGTATATGGTGAGCGAGGGATACCTCTTCCACGTATTGCAAAATGATTTAAGCAATTTGATGTCAGATGCACAGATCTCACGGACAAAATATCGCAAAGACCCGTCCACAACGTCCAGCAACAGTGCAAATGTTGACCTCGTGTGTGTGATAATTAGAGAGGATCAGTGCATAATACTGCAGGAAATTTCCAGCATGCTGAACATTTTGTATGGCAGTGTGTTCTCCACTTTTCAACAGTGCCTTCGGTGTCTTAAAATGTGTACCAGATGGGACAAATAGCTGCACACCAAAGTTCCAAAGGATACCACATCTAATCGCCATTGGCATGTTTGGAACAGTATTCTGTGCAGGACAACGAGTTTCAGTGGTAAATCATCACAGGGGATGAAATGTGGGCCCACCACCTCACTGCCAAAACAAAGATAATATCGATGGAATGGGTGCGCACCCTAACACCACAATAAAAGACAAGGTCCAACCTTCAGCACAAAAAGCGATTGCGACCATGTTCTTTGACATGGAATTTATGCTGGAAGGCATGTCAATCAACTCTGCTTTGCATTGTCGAACAAGGCACCAGTTGCATAGGCAATTAAAGAAAAGCATTGCGGAAAACTTTGTGCCAGTGTGATTTTGTTGCACGATGAGGCAACACTGCAACCGGCCAACCAAAAGTCATTACTACTGCAGTGATTCAAGTGGCATATATGGCAACATCATCCATACTGTCCAGATATAGGGTCATGCTACTATCATATTTTCAGCAATATGAAAGAGGATCTCAGCAGACAATGATTCCGAAACTATGAGGAGGTGAAAGCAGCTGTATCCAGATGGTTACATAGTGCTGGAGGTGATTTCTACACATCCGGTATCGAAAAGTTGGTTACCCATTCCGAGAAATGTTTACAGTCTCTTGGGGACTACGTGGAAAAGTGAACTTACAATGTATGTTGTCACATCTGTGTTGCCTACGTATAAGTGGTTTAATAAATGGAAGTGTAAGTTACTTTTTGATTCAGTGTCTTACATGGCTTTTGGGTAACGCACGAGAAGTAAATAAGCTCCTGGATAAATACATTGCTCTCCTGAAACTAGCCTTTTATTGGACTAACTTCAGCTCTTCATCCTAATCCGAACCACTGTACGCTGCAAAATCTCTTAAAACAAAATTGCAGTTTGCCTCTTTTGTTAGACTTGCATCCTCTGAATAACTAGTAATGGAAGCAGTCTGCCATTGGTCACTGCTTACTGATGAGTTTATGCACTCAAAATTCAGGATGTCTCTCTCCGGTGAATAGTGTGACATCTTTTTGTCGTGTGACATCTTTTTATCCAGTGATGACACCAGTTCCATTTATGACAACAGCAACAAGGTAGCTTTAAAAACTTAACCCTGTGAAACCAATTTTCCTCTACATGTTGTTAACGTCCATACCAACCGTGATTCTGAAATGCCAATGCAATAAGACACGTTTAATAAAAGTTGTAATGTTGCCTCGGAAGTCCCACCTATGTAGGACAGCTAAGATTAGGTGTCGTTACATGTATAAGTTGAGAAAAACAGGTACAAAGTATCTAATGGCGAAGGCATCCCAAACAGTAGACTTCAGAGTCCTAGAAGGTAATTGGTTGTTGATCTGGGACTCCAAAATCCGCAATGGAAAGGTAAAAGCAAATTTCTTTTTTCAGGAATCAACGAAGTGTGTGATTGACCGCCTGGTCTAGGAGTTTTCATAGCATCGCCATAAAAATGATCGATATGTAGTTGTGTTATTCAATACTGTCTGTCCATTGGGTGGGAAAAACTGTCTTTTGCCAAACATCATTAAGGTACATGGCCAGACTGAATAATGTGACTACCAGCGTCCAATAACCACTACAATACGGCAGGTGGCAGCACCAGTAGCGCAGGGTACATAAAGCGTATCAGGCGGGGAGGGAGGGAAGACGCGGGAACCAGCGCAGTCGTTCTCGTAATGCGGAAACACTGTGATTTGTCTGACATCCAAACGGGCATGATCACTGGCTTCCGGGCCAAAGTGGAAGCGCTTCCGAAATGGCTCAGTTTGAAAACTGTTCGCATGTCATCGTGGTTAAAGTATATCGTGCACTGCAAAGTAGCGCTATCTAAAACCGGCGCCGAGGCAACTGTGATTCACAACGAACCGTAGATGACAGGGGTGAACGACAGCTGCAGAGATATGTAAGGGTAAATAGACGTGCAATTGTTGAGCGTCAGTTGAAGTTGCTGTGTATAGACCTATTCAGCGCGCGCATTGTTTACGCGCCGATGCTGATTACTGCTCATCGGCAAAGAAGCTTGGAAAATCTGCATGCCAATACCGCAATTAGATGTCCACTGAGTGGCGACAGGTGGCCTTTTAATATGGACCACACTTAATGCTACATCGGACAGATGGCCGTTGGCATGTTGGCATGCAAGGCGTGTGACGCCTCAAAGCAAACACCACGCAACAATAGTCGGCCATGTCCACCCCTGCATGCAGGCCAGTGCAAATTGTCACACAGCAGACAATGTACTTGCGTAGTTCTAAGAGCGCTAGGATGAGTTTAGCGCACTCCCCTAGCGAAAAACCCCCCTGGATTAAAACCCAATCGAGAATATGTGGGACCACATCCATCGGGTTGCACGCGCCATGGATCCTTGACTGAGAAACCCAGCGCAAAAGGCCACGGCACTGGAATCGGCATGGTTCCACATCCCTTTCGGTACATTCCAGAACCTCATTGACATTCTTCCTGCACGTCTCAAAGAGGTCTGCGATGCAAAAGGTGATTATTCAGGCTATTGGACAGGTGGTCACACTAATGTGTCTAGACAAAGATTTTTTTTTTTGCTGTAGTCATTAAGCTAGTGAAGCATTTGTTTGTGTGTGGTATCTGGGCCTTTGCATTGTACTAGTAGACTGCTGAATTCAAAGTTTGTAAAAGTGCATTATAGGTCGCTCTACGTCAAAGTTAAAAGAAAGAATGTGAAACTCCTGTCATTCAAGCTAGGAAAGAATATCCGTTGAACGTCACAGATTTGCCCACGCCTCGGCATCTGTTGTAGACCCATTCAGTGAAGAACTCTACTTTTCCCGCCACTGCTGCTTCCACTGCTGGTTACTGAAATAATGTGCTTTTGCTCGTAGTCATTTTGATAAAGTTAGATTATCAACGGAGGGATATTTTCTTTGTTAATGAAAAGTTCATCATGTGTTTGTGACAGATTCAATAATTTCTTGAAACCACCGTGGTTGAGACTTGCATCGGGATGGTGCGGAAGAAAGTATATGTAATCAGATTCGTTGCTTCTTGCATTATCTCATCAATGTGTTTTTTCTTGGTGTATTGTGACTCAAGTTTCAAAGTAGTAAACTTCCCAACTAGGTAGGTCTCGATTGTGGTGTCGATAACATTACCGGCAACGGTTACTGCGGCACAATCACATGCTACTTTGTTATAGATGCGAGAATTCGACTGCAGAGCAGTAAGTCAATTGCAGAAAAGGTGCTTTAGATGGCGTTAAAGTGGGTTGGAGCCCTTATATTTATTAGACAAAGGTTAAAACCCAAAAGGTGTCGCTCGACTATTTGCTCTCTACTGCTTGCATTCTTTTTACGGAACTCACCCGGCAGGATAACTGGGAGGGTTAACTGATGGAATAGTTCTTCCGGTTCTTGATAAGATACGTCTCTACCTGGCGTGAGGTAAAGTTGCAAATTGTTAGCGAGGTAGACAGTTGGATTCTAGTATTTATACCCTCAAGTATGTTTTTCAGCGGTCGTTTCTGCTAAGAACTGAAAGTCGTACTAATATGCAAATACCTCATGATGCCTTCTTCATAGAATTATTCCGATTGTTACTAAAGGCGTGAAAAGTTTCCGACTTTAGGCAAGTGATCTTCCAATCATAGCATTTCCTGCTGTGCACCACATTACGGTAGGGACGAAGTGCATCAACTGTGACTTCAGCCCAGTGGCTACCCGAGCCTCTGCCTACGCAGCAGGACCTGGTGGTGTCACAACTTTGAACATGGTTGACGTTTGCAGCAACCGTATACACAAATTTGAAAAATATGTAAAAATCTGCCAACCTGTTCCATAGGTTTTCTATATACCTTGACCAGGTTTCGTCACCTCTAAGGGTGTCTTCATCAGACTTCTGATAGAAAACCTATGCAACCGGTTGGCAGATTTTTACATATTAAAAAAAAAAAAAAAACATGAGAGGGCTTCAGTCCAGATCTCAAGCAAGCTATTCAGATTTAGCTTTACCACAGTTTCAAATGCTGGGCTGGTTCCTTTCAAAAGAACACCAGTTCCTTACCCATTCCTCCCTCGTCTGAGCTTGTGCTCTCTCTCTCGTAAGATCTCATTATCGGAGGAATCCGCCTCCTTGTCCGTCCTTCAAGTTTCATGTAACACAGACTCCAGTTCCACTTGGGAATGGACGGATCAACAATACTCTACATTATTGTGTGACGTCAGAGACATGGACCCTTGTTTACAAGCAGTGAACTGAAGAAAAATATTTCGTCATTTTGTGGTGATGTCCCAAAATATTGTGATTTCGAAAGTTTTTCTTCGTGCTTTATAGTTTTGGGTATCCTGGTGCTGGAAATCAAACTATGGTACAAATAGCAGCTCGGCATCAATAATATCTCAAATTCCTGTAGAACTATAGGAAGTGAGCACACATTAGGCCACTCCCATTCCTGGAAGACTAAAATTTCTTCAGTCACTGACATATTGTACGGGAAAAATGAACTGTCATCCCAGCATGACGCACAATCTCATCAGTTGTACGATAAAAACTTCTGCCTCTCTAAACTGGTTGAGGCATCAGTTCACAGGACAAGTTGTCTTCGCTCACTGGCAAGTATAGGCCTACTATTACCAATGTAGAACTACAGTGTTAAGGTTGTGTGTGTGTGTGTGTGTGTGTGTGTGTGTGTGTGTGTGTGCGTGTGTGTGTGTGTGCGTGCGTGCGTGCGTGCGTGCGTGCGTGCGTGCGTGCGTGTGTGCGTGTGTGCGTGCGTGTGTGCGTGCGTGTGTGTGTGTGTGCGTGTGTGTGTGCGTGCGTGTGTGTGCGCTCTACTACGAGACAGTAATTTCCTAAAACTAAACTGAGTATTCCAGCCTCAATTTTATCATAATCTGTTTCGGTGCCATCATGATTGTTGAAAACCCAGGCACACTATTTTTTTATATATTGACCGATTTGAAACATAGAAGTTCGTTTTCGTTCCTCACTGTCAACTACAAAGCAAAATTACGAAATACGAGGTCTGCAACACTTTTGCATTTACACCATTGACTCTTTCCATCATTCTCCCTAGAGCCACATCTTTATTTTGTTGGCTGTTCGTGTCGTTTGTAATCGGATTGTGGTCACACTAGTTAAATGTAATTGTGTCACTGCTTTTATCAACTTTTTGTTCAACTAACGATGAATGGTGCTGTAGAATTCTTGGGCATCGATTTCGCCCACACTCTGAGTTACTGAAAACTTCCGAGTACGATACATAACACTAATAGATCAATTAAATACATTTGTAAATCTAAGTATGTATAAAACAATGGTATACTCCAGTTTTAACTATATTCGATAATATTAACACGTAATAGCAAACGACTGTATTTTTTCAAGCGAACTGATAGAATTACATAAATTATTGTTGCCAGCAGGTTTAATTCACTACATCGCAAATGGGTTGACTAATCACCCGTTCAAGATTACTTTCGGAAGAGGTGTTTTTAGTACCCTATTAGAGGTTTGTTACTAAATGCAGTAAGAAAATATATGGCGGCATACAAAAACATTCGTTCGAAGAAGTAAATGAGATCTGACGAAGAAGCGAAAGGCAGACACTTCACGTGGCGAACAGCAGTGGAGTTCCCCAAAAACTCGTGAATGAAACGAGTAGGAAAATTTTACCAGTGGACTCATAAGCATACTGTTTGCTGTGATGTCAACATCTTACACAAGTCATCGAGTTATGGTATGTGAATGAATGAGTGATATCAATGATACCTGGTTGCTACAAACGTAGTACTTCGTTTAGATTAGATTTACTTTCATTCCAATTGATCCGTAGTGAGGAGGTCCTCCAGGATGTGGAACATGTCGGAAGAACAACAATACATGATAAATATTTACAACTAAAACAAACAAGCTATGACGTGAATGACATTATAAACAGTCCTTGACGATGGAAAATGCTTTGTATTTATGAAAAAGGTTTATTAATAGCGATAGCCGTATGAAAACCGTGACGAGATAAATAGGCTGAATCGATTAGTGAGGTGTTTGATTAAATTGCCGGTTGTAAGCTTCAGTTTGTATCCAATAGACACTCAACGACACGTTCCCGTATGCCACAGTGTCATTGGCGAACAGCTGTAGATTGCTGCTCACCCTGCCCTTCAGATAATTTATGTATATAGATACTAAGAGCGGTCCTATTAACACTTCTCTGGGGTACTCCTGACGATATCCTTATCTCTGATGAACACACTATGTCCATTATAACTGCTATTACTTCAAGTCAACGTATCTGAGAAACTGATCCGCATACTCGGATCTTCGTTAATACTTTGCAGCCGGCCGCGGTGGTCTCGCGGTTCTAGGCGCGCAGTCCGGAACCGCGCGACTGTACGGTCGCAGGTTCGAATCCTGCCTCGGGCGTGGATGTGTGTGATGTCCTTAGGTTGGTTAGTTTTAGGTAGTTCTACGTTCTAGGGGACTGATGACCATAGCTGTTAAGACCCATAGTGCTCAGAACCATTTGAATACTTTGCAGTGGGGGACGTGTAAACATGATAAAACAAATGTAAAGTAAAAATGGTTATTGCTTCTGACGATACAAAGTAATGAGACATGGGGAAGGTAAGACTGAAGAAAGAAAAGATCTGAATAATTTGCACCCATTAACTGGAAACGGGACCAAAAATGGAAATTTCTCACAGTGCTCTGTTACTTAATCTGGCTCTGCACTCGCGAATGCATTCACTGGGATAGGCGACGTGTTGGTTTCTTTGAGTGAGCACTTAGGATATTGATTGCAGGCGCAGGCAGGGCGTGCGGGGTGGACCCAAAGACCTGGCCTGCTAGCCGTTTGTCCCCGCCCTCCCACAACGGCAGCACTACCTAGCGGCGCCGACCCCAAGCTCGCCAGACGCCGTCACGTGTAGCAAGGCCACGGCCGCACCCGTCATGCGCACACGCCTTCCAAACCCCGTCCTTTATAGTTCACTCTTGAGTAACCCAATTTTCAGTCACCACGCCGCGACCTGTTACGCTTTACAGCGATTATCACTCGTTCCCTTTTGACATATACGAATCAAACTGAACTGGTTTCAAGGAAAATAGAATGGCTAACGCAGAGTTAATTGAACTAAGTGGTGCAGTCGGTCCGATGGAATTCCCATTAGGTCAATGTTTAAAGGATGTGATGCCGCTGAAAGTGAAAGCATATACTACGTAAAAACTCAATTGTCTGGGAAGGGGACTGGTTTCTTAAATTCCATACGCCGATGAACATCGAAAACAATCCAATGACCACGTCTTCATCATTCCTTGCCGCTATACTTCCAACCATATAACGAGAAAAACACAGCACATGCAATGCTCTCCAGTTAAGAAGAGCATAATACATTTAGAAAGGAATTGCAAAGTAGCTTATAAGTGAGATGAATTAGTTTCAACTTATATGGCATAGCCTTGATGAGTCAGGTCGTCTCGAACGCTTGCTGCTGTGATCTCTTCCAGGCGTTCACAGGTCTCCGGTTACCCTATCCCAGGGATTGTCTAGACCGCCACTTTCCCCTACGTTGAAAGCCTATATTACGCGACGAGCTAACGACTGGACAACAGTACAAACCGCATCGGGGTGACCAATGCCCATTAGACAATTAGCATGCCGGGTATATTACCGTGATGCCGCAAAACTACAATTCATATTACCGTGATGCCGCAAAACTACAATTGAGCCGCTTCTTCAAGTATACTACGGGATCAACCTATGACATAAGATAATAAAACTGACTAGTGTGGTATAAACGTAGGCCCAACCAACCACATTTGCAGAACACGTACTCTTAGCAGTGAGTTGAAGTCATAAAGAGCCTTCCAACGAAGTGGAAACATCATGTGGCAGTACGCCTTATTGACCTCAAAGGGTTTTGGAGTGGGGGGGGGGGGGGGGAGGTAACGAGCAGAACGCTAGGTATCCGAGTATGCGTTTATCATAGCGTGACCTTTCTGCTCAGAGAGCGCGTACAGTGATGCTTGGGAGGAATCTGTTAGGCTACTGCCTCCTACTAACTGTGTAGTCCACGGATGTTTGGTTCACATTGTTCCACAGATCCAACCAATTTGGAAACTGCAATCTCTACATTTTCAATTTGCTTCTTCAGCCCATAACTGCAACGTCGTGAGATGGAATTTAGTTTTTTCTATTGTTAATAAACAGAAACCATTTATGATTTCAGATTAAAGGTATAAAAGTGCATTTTCGTGTTAACACGGAGCAGTGATTATACAGTTCATAACTTTATAAATGGACATTAGCTTTGATGATCATGTTCCTACAGACCTCTACAATCCCTAAATTTCTGGTACGAGTAATTCAAAATCGTTGGCTTTTTTCTATATTTCAATGCAGGTACATCATCTTCCGCTTCAATCTAGTGTCGAATGCTTAAGATTTCACATTATTTAGTTTTAACATCTCTTCGAAAGTGCTTTGCCAACAAAGGTACGAGTCATCGACAAAGTCGGAAATGCACTAGCTGTTCATCCCATCTTCACTAGATGCCACTGCATACATCCAAAACCTTTCTGATGACGAGACGTAGTAACCTGCAGGAAGACATTAAACAACAACAGTCAGTCCTTAATCGTCTCCGCTCAAAGCAAGGTTATTATGTGACACATCTGCAATAATATATCCCGGTTTAATTATGATACCTCCTCCATTAGCGTATATGATACCTAAGGCTTGCAGCAGTTGCTCAGCTATTAACTTCTTTATTAATAATCTACAGAAGTTATTTACATAAAATGAGAATAGTTCTCACGCACACCAAAATAAAATTAGTATGTTGATAAAATGATTTTCATCCTCTCGAACTTCGAACGTGAAATTTCGCCCTGTCATCGCAGTTTCGTACATTTGAGAACCTGACCATCTCTTCTATTTAGTAAGGCTTCAGTCCTTTTTCTAGTTTGGTATTCGGACTTAAACTCTTAAAATATGACAAATTCATTCAACCAAGTCACAAAAAAAGATATTGGGGTTTCTCTTGCGATGCAGATGTAAATTAATTGCACAGTACTTCAGTTCCCAGTAGGAAGACGCTAAATCAGATTCAACGTGGATGGGAAAGAAAATCCGTTATTTCCATTTCAAGGGAACTTTCCCGGTACTATCTAAAACCATGAAAAATCTAAATCTTAATGGCATGATCTGACTTAACCTCTCTCTCTCTGAAAAGATGTCCAGTGCCTTAACCACAGCGCCACCCCGCTTAGCTAATAGGAGCCGCGTATCGAAGTTTTAGCAAATAGCTATGACTTTGCTAAGATAAATTTACCGATAAGAGGACACTAAGAGCAAATAGAATTCATCTTTAAGAATAATAGTTCCGACAGTATAAGCTGTAGGCAAGGTTGGAAGCTGACGATGCGCCAGTGCAAAAGACGCTTGAAAACTTTGAAAAGAGACCTGTTGTATTTTGGGATTTTCGAAGAAAACTAGGTTTTTTTTGCTTAATTTGATTCCGCCAGATCTCGAGTTTAAGATTTTATATATTGCTGTACAGAGCACACCGAGATCACTGACTCATCTGAAGACTTACTCCAAATGGATGCAATAGACTCAAAACTGTGGTGAGGCTCTACTGTTTGAAACAATTTGTCACCAACTTTACCTGTCAAGTTCAGCTGACTAAAAATCAGCTGGCCAAGTGCAATTATTTTTAACGCTGGTGCTGCTAATTCGTTTCGTCGTTGCATCACTACATTTTGCATTTTCCATACCCTGACGAAAACAAAAAGTATTTGGTTCTGATGTTCTCAGATGTCTCTCACGGCTTTCTGTCCAACTATCTAGGGTCAAATTGCACTCGCTCGCCGATCCCCACTAGCCGATCGATTCACAGCTGCTCTCTCGTGCGGAGCTTAAAGCTGACGTTGGTTCATCTTACAAAAAAAGCTAAATATCTTCATTCACTGATACCTATATCACTGAATGAGAAAACGAGTGATCAAAATACGAGTGTACCTTCGAAACCAGAGAGTCAGTTGTATACTGAAGATACAAATGATGTGTGTGTGCAGTGTACACACACCACGTCACATCATACTCTCTTGTTCGTACGATCGGCGTTTATAATTACTTTATTTGGTTTCTTACACGTAATAGTTAAATTCATGGAACTTTTACCAGTTCATATGGCTTGTAATAATAACAAACGGCAAGATAGTCCGCATGCCTGAGAATGTTTTAGCCCTTTCTACGAACAGATTTAATCACTTCCAGAATTTTATAAAAGTTACAGGAATTAGCGAACATCATAGCGACCATGGTAACCAAAGGCGCAAGAGTTTGTATCACAAACAACTAGGATAGAATTTTCGTTTGGTACAACTGGCACGTAGCCACTAACATACTACCTAGAAGTTCTACCTAATGTTGCCCAATACAGAGAGAGAGCCCTGACGAGGAGCTGAGCGAACGTGCCCAATCCATTTAATTATGACTGACCCCTGACTTGGAACTCATATTCTGGTCACATTGCATAGCGAACATCAATGTGACCTCGCCGGAATCGTGGAGATGTCTGCTTTTATTTGGTGTATGAATATTAAATTTTAGTTGAAAGGGGGGCTGCATATGCAATAATATTTAAGAGAAAGCGTGGTTTTTCGACCATTTTTTGGCGAGTGTCAAATTTGAGGACTCACAGAAGTCAGACCACAATGAGGAGAAAAATTTCCTTTGCGCAGTTTAAAAATACAACCATACTCAACTTCTAGAAGATAATGTCGTTGCTTTACAGATAGTCGTTTTGTCCTAATAATGGTGCTCATAGACTGCTGCGATTACCTAATGGTGATACATATTAACGAGACGAAAAGTGAAAATGCAAGTTCTGTTATTGCATTTCACAGCTCCATATTTTTATGCACGTAAATCTACATAAAACGCTAACGTAACACATTTAATTCGTTTGCGTTTCTATGTACCGCGTGCTCGCGTGTGCTATGTTGTTGGATCTCTGAACAGTATTTTCACTTCAACAGTATTTTCACTTCACAGTTCATTATTCGTTTTTGCAGATTTCACATCGCGACTTCCCCTCATATAGGAAACAATCTTACACCCATTCGTCGTTGTGTATTCGTCAGAGACAGCGTTCGTAACATAATTAGCTGCCTTGTACTTGAGTGAAACCATGCTTCATTTACGGAATTGTGAAGCGACACTAGTGGTCAGTTAGTGTACTTACTTTCAGGCCGAAAAAGAACAGGGCGCGAGCAGTTCCGTATCACAGCTAGTAAAAAGAGAACTTCTGAATGTCTCGGTAGTGAAAGTACAGTAAAGCGAATTCTGAGAGACTATAACGAAACTTCATGTTTTTTTATCACCAAAACAGAGCTCTGGTGACAGAAGTTTGTATTACGATATTGCAGTGCCAGTGTTATTCTGATTACAATACGAAGTTCCTTACGAGTTTAAACAGGGAGTCAAAAGAACAAAAGTCCACTACTTCTATGTGGAAAAGCAGTTTCCATTGTGGAGCCGTGTTGGAAAAGTTGAAGGCCGAAGTGGAAGATTTTTCTGATACAAATGAAACAAACCTTTAGCGTGCTATTCGAAAATTAGACTTCAGATAAAAAATAAAAAAACTGTGCTGTTGGAAAATAACCAAGTAGCAGGAAAAAGTTCTTGTGGGAAATAAGACATTTGTGCAACACTGAATGGACTGTTTATTACAGTGATGAGAGTTGGCGCCGTAAAAATCATTCCGAAAGTTTGGTTAACAGGAACAAAAGATGCCCTTAGCTATAGAAAAGGTATCCGAGTATCTCAGAGAAAGTGTTCAAGAGTGGAATAACTGGCAAGAAGAATTCAAACACCGTCCGGTTCTGGAAAAAGGATTATAATGTGCCACACGGGGAACGAAGATGAAGATGGGTTCTCGCAAAATGCTGGCTGTTTTTTTGGGCAGAAAGGAGGCGCAGATTATCATTCTGAATGAATGCCAGACACTACGAAGAGTGGTTTAGGAGGGTTCTCGAAAATTACCAAACAGGTCTGCGATTGTTTTAGATCAGGCTCCGTATCACACGATGATAAAATCCATTATCACGAAATCCATCTACGAAACTGAGAAAGGATTCTATTATTTAATGGATGGAAAAGCAATAATACAGAGCTTCCATCTAACGCCATATCTTGAGGAGTTTACTAAAGTTGGCCTACTGGAATACGCACGGCCACAATTAAGGGCGCAAGAACATCTTTTGGAAAGTATATTTCGATCAGCGATCAAAGAAATTACACGTCTGTGGTTGCCTATAGCGCATTGGGAATTGGGCGTCATGGAACTTCTTTGGATATCTGTCCAGAACAAGGTAGGAAAAAAAGTACGAATTTTAAAATAAATGATACTTTACAACTGTGTCGCTCCGCTCTGAAAAGTTTTCCCCGAAGTGTCTGGAGGAATTCTGCGAGTCATGTACATAAACTTGAAAATAGTTCTGCACAAAGAGTCCTCTATCTTGACATAGCAAGAGAACAGTTGCTAATCCATGCAGACGTCTGCAATAGCATATCTACTGTCAACAAAAATTGAACGCGGCAATGCTGTACTGGAATGCTACTTAGTCGTTCTTCGCTGATGGCGCAAAACAACAGCGGCTATGACAACAGTTGGTATGGCAACTACGCTCCACCATAGACTCGCGATATTGCAACTACTAACACACTTGCTTTACAAACTAAACTATCAAACACGAGGAATATTCATTAGTACAGACATATGATGCAACCAACAAAAGATCAAGATTAACAAGCAGTGCCTTCTCCGTCGCAATAGCTACTAAGACATGCTTCATCGTAACGTCGCCGGCCGCTGTGGCCGAGCGATTCTAGGCGCATCAGTCCGGAACCGTGCTGTTGCTACGGTTCTAAGTCTAGGGGACTGATGACTACAGATGTTAAGTCCCATAGGGTTTAGAGCCATTTGAACCATTTGAATCGCAGCGTCTAGCGTTTGACATTATAGCGAAGAAACGAGTAATCAAAAAATAAAGCGCCAATAGAACAAGGTTTATCTTTAAACTGTGCAAAGGAAATTTTTCTCCTAATTACGGTGTAATTTTTATGCGTCCTTTAAGCTGACACTCTCCGAAAAAAGCTAAAAAGCACGGTTTTTCTTAAACATTACCATGTATGTCGCCCCGTTTCAACTAAAATACAACATTCATACACTAAATAAAAGCATAAACATTTCCACGTTTCCAGCAAGGTATAATATACAGATGTTCGTAATTCATCGTGACCAGGATACTGGCTCAAAGTCAGGGGTCAATCATTATGAAGTGAATAATAATTGAGTAGCAGAGGTTTCCGTTTTAAACACAGTATTTAGTTTGGTTTCTGTTTTTCACTTACTACTGCGACGAAGTCAATTGTATCAATGTATTTCACAGAGTACACAACTGTTTAACTTTTTCTAAGCTTTTTGTGTACATATAGTGCTTTAGTTTCTCTTGAGGCGACTTTGGAGAGTAATTTTTAAAAAAAATATTTGTAAGTAACGTAGCTGCAGAACTTAGGTTGCACCCAGCGACTTTCTGACTTAATGTTACATTACTTGCGGTACGGACAAATACTGAATAAACATGGATAAGTACTGCGTAGCTGTTGCGTACGGATGCAGGTGGAATTGATAACTGTAAACAGCTGTAAGTTGTGTTGACCTAATAGATAGGTTTCTGGCTGCTACCATGGGCTGCGGTGGCGTTTGGGGCACCTGAGGCGACTGCTTTGGAACCTCTGAAAGCTTCTAGATAGAATGGAATCCAGAGACCGCAGCGCCCTTCGATTCACTAGTGCTGGCCGGTCGACACTTCACTGACTGACTGGTGAGGAGTAGCGTGTGCGCACATCTCTGGGCAGAAGCCGAAAGTGGATATCGGCTGCAAGGTTATCCCCTGACGCCTGCCTTCTGGGTTCAGAGGCTATATTTCGACTCCTGCATGTAGCTGGTTGCTTTGGTGTATACAAGTAGCATCGCCAACAGAGTGGAAGCAGAGCTATCGTTTCGAAGCATAATCCTCAGAACCGATCGCGGTCCTCTGGATTGGAGCCGAGTGTAAGGCTTAAACCAGAAGCTCAGACGATTCTGCGACGATCTTTATGTGGATTTTCGGATCTTCCCTGTTGGACGGAAACTGTAGGGCCTCTTCATGCGTAAGGCGTGCACTACACGCGGGAAGGGTGTATTAGGGTAGATGAGTGTACACGTGTCGTGCACATTTAGATTTTTTACGACACAGAAATCCCCCCCCCCCCCCCCCCCCACAGGCTCTATTAAGATGCGTTCTGATTACAGACTCAATAGCATTCGTCGCAACATTTCGGAAAAAGAAAATGTTAATACATTATTAGTTAACTGCAGGAGCGTCTATGGAATGGTCCTGGAACACGTCTCGCTCATAAAAGGCAACTACGCCCACCCTAGTGCTGCGGACAGAAAGCTGACTAAAAGCAGGTGTTAATAGCAAATGAAATTCTCAATTCCGAATGGAATGTATACCACAAAGGTACTGTGAACGTATTTTAAAAACAACGATAATATCTCAGATTAGTAGACGCGTTAAATATGTACCAAGTAAGATCATCAGATACTTTTCTAGATTCCTTGTGTCAACAGCGGTTGCGGGGAAACTAACACTTAGTTTAAGTTTCCTGATCACACTAAAGTATTAGGTGCAAATGTCAACTTGACAGCCAGAGACTGAAGACCCGAGTGATGAGAGTGCCCAGGGACACGGAATCATGTGTAATTGTTCTAAATGCCTTATCAGAAAATTACCTTGAACAGTTATTAAGAGAATCGACTCGTGAAGGTAGCATCTTAGACCAGGTGGTAACGAACAGACCCTAACTTTCCGACACCGTTGGCTTGGAGTAGGGAATCAGTGACCAGTTGCACTGAATACGAAAGTAAATGGAAATACAATGAAAGGTAGTAAGTTCTTTCTGCCTAGAAAGACCGACAAGAGAGAGATTTCAGATTACCTGTGCGATCAGCATGAAAATTATACCTCCAGCACTAACAGTGTTGAGTATCAAATGACAAAGTTCAAGAGCACCTTACAATACGTTTTCGCCAGTTATTTGGCGAGCGACGTTGGGAGGGATAGAAAAGACTAGCTGTGGTTCGACAGTCGGTTTAGAAAGACAGCTGCTACGAAAGCAGAAGAGAGCTCCATTGCAAATTTAAATGTAGCCCAAGCCTCGCAGACAAATAAAAAACATACGAAGCCAAAGTTAACTGAGGATGACACAGATAAGGCCGGAATACTAAAGGTTTTTCAAAATTGTTTCACAGACGACGATCGACTATAGTACCTCCTCGAAGTCGTCGCACGAGTCAGAAAGAGAAGTCATTTCCAAGTTACAAAAACAACTGAAATCGCGTAACAGGAAGGTCACGGGACCTGGCGGTATGCCAATACGATTCTACATACATTACGTGGAAAATTGGCCCCTCTTCTAGCAGCACTATACCATAGGTGTCTGGAGGAATGTTCCGGATTATCGTCGAAAAAAAACTAGTTATTTCCGTTTTCAGGAAGAGTCGTCTAACAGACGCATGAAACTGCAGCCTGTATCTCCGACGTCGTTCTGCTGCTCTTCCTTGAGTGGGGTTGCCATATCTAGCTGGCACCTCGTCGGGCCAATGAGATGGGTGTGTATAAACGAAGTAAAATATAGAATTACTTTTTATTTAGAACACAACTACAAGGCGGAAGTAATTGGCACACCATATTTTTCGAATGATTTGCACGCATCGTCGATCTAGCATACACAACATGCAACGCCATCTGAGAGACAACCTTGTCAACAAACTTGTTGACATAAATAAATCTAATTGAGGCTGCATCTACATGTTGCGCTAAGAGATGGGGTTTACTTCAGTACCTAAGCCAAGTTCGTAACAGTATTTTGCAAAACTGGGAAAAAATTGAGCCTTGTCTGGATGTCGGGACAGAAAGGTCCATAAGGGTGACGGTCCCGATATAGCGAGACGGTTGGCAACTCTATGCAGTAATCGACACGAGTTCCGAAAGCAACGACCGAGTGAAATCCAGCCTGCTCTGTCCGTCAGAGACAGAAATCAATACGAAGGTGGTTTGATAAGATTGGTAAATTTATATGAAAGAAGGGAACATTTTTGTAGCGCCTTCAGGGTTGGTAAGCTTGATAATTACTAGGACTGTAGAAAGAGTTTCAACAATGTACAGCGTATAGTTCATTGTTGACAGCCGTCTGAATTGTCGACTGCGACTGAAAATGGAGAAAAACGTGTTTCGTGCTGTTTTAAACTTTGCATTTGAAGGGTGGGACTGCCACGCAAATCAAAACAGAACTGCATGAATATAACTTACTTTTAGATTTATGATTTTAAATGTGGTCGCACAAGCACAAAAGACAAAGCGCCCTCCATCCGTCCAATTAAGGTCCCTACAAAGGAAACCATTAAAAAAAATCCATGATTCAGCAATACAAAGACTATTTTGTCAGCTGGTAAGGTGATGAACACTTTATTGTGAGTGCCAAGGAATACTTCTCGTAGATTACATGAAAAAAGACAGAACCACGATTGGACCCTATTACGCTTCTTTTCTGGTTCGTTTGAAACTTGTGTTGGTTGAAAAAGAGACCAAGGTTGGCACGCAAAAAGCGAGCTTTCACTAGGATAATACACCATCCCACACATCAGCAATAACAATGAAGTGGATGAATTGGGCATGCCCCCCACGGCCACGGACGCCGGCTAAGGCAAATTGATTTAATGGATGTTTCAAAAAAGGGGGGGGGGGAAATTAGATGTAAAATGGGACTCTATTGAAATTCTTTGCATACATGTAATAGTCGGCCGGCAGTACATTTTTTCCCCTTCTGTTGCCGAAGTCTCAATCATAACATGGTTAAAACGTTGAGAGGTAAAATGACTAACACCATTGACATGGGGGCCATTAGGGTCGGAATATAATTTAGAGAAACAAATATGTGGACCGGACTCATAGAAACAACGCTGCATCTGTCAAATGATATAGGGAAGCCATGGAATACCTAAATCATGATTGTTGAATGATGTGGAGTCTTCACAGTTATAAACTATCCTCGTGTCCAGAATCGGTCAATAAATCAGTTTCTGTTCCACAACAACTATCATATTTATCTGAGGTAACTGAAAACCAATACTAAATAATGTCACTGAGCTACGATTGAGTTTTACAATAGAATATGCACAATATGTAAATTATTACAATACGATTAATGCAGGACATTCTGTTACATAATCTGAAACACTTGACGTACATAGGCTACCACTTCACCTACTATAATTTTGCTTCCGTCAAGGTGGTAATGAGGATAATTTCATCTGGAGGCTCTATCCTACTAGTAAAAATCCTAACTGATAAATAGAAAATACACTCCTGGAAATGGAAAAAAGAACACATTGACACCGGTGTGTCAGACCCACCATACTTGCTCCGGACACTGCGAGAGGGCTGTACAAGCAATGATCACACGCACGGCACAGCGGACACACCAGGAACCGCGGTGCTGGCCGTCGAATGGCGCTAGCTGCGCAGCATTTGTGCACCGCCGCCGTCAGTGTCAGCCACTTTGCCGTGGCATACGGAGCTCCATCGCAGTCTTTAACACTGGTAGCATGCCGCGACAGCGTGGACGTGAACCGTATGTGCAGTTGACGGACTTTGAGCGAGGGCGTATAGTGGGCATGCGGGAGGCCGGGTGGACGTACCGCCGAATTGCTCAACACGTGGGGCGTGAGGTCTCCACAGTACATCGATGTTGTCACCAGTGGTCGGCAGAAGGTGCACGTGCCCGTCGACCTGGGACCGGACCGCAGCGACGCACGGATGCACGCCAAGACCGTAGGATCCTACGCAGTGCCGTAGGGGACCGCACCGCCACTTCCCAGCAAATTAGGGACACTGTTGCTCCTGGGGTATCGGCGAGGACCATTCGCAACCGTCTCCATGAAGCTGGGCTACGGTCCCGCACACCGTTAGGCCGTCTTCCGCTCACGCCCCAACATCGTGCAGCCCGCCTCCAGTGGTGTCGCGACAGGCGTGAATGGAGACGTGTCGTCTTCAGCGATGAGAGTCGCTTCTGCCTTGGTGCCAATGATGGTCGTATGCGTGTTTGGCGCCGTGCAGGTGAGCGCCACAATCAGGACTGCATACGACCGAGTCACACAGGGCCAACACCCGGCATCATGGTGTGGGGAGCGATCTCCTACACTGGCCGTACACCACTGGTGATCGTCGAGGGGACACTGGATAGTGCACGGTACATCCAAACCGTCATCGAACCCATCGTTCTACCATTCCTAGACCGGCAAGGGAACTTGCTGTGCCAACAGGACAATGCACGTCCGCATGTATCCCGTGCCACCCAACGTGCTCTAGAAGGTGTAAGTCAACTACCCTGGCCAGCAAGATCTCCGGATCTGTCCCCCATTGAGCATGTTTGGGACTGGATGAAGCGTCGTCTCACGCGGTCTGCACGTCCAGCACGAACGCTGGTCCAACTGACGCGCCAGGTGGAAATGGCATGGCAAGCCGTTCCACAGGACTACATCCAGCATCTCTACGATCGTCTCCATGGGAGAATAGCAGCCTGCATTGCTGCGAAAGGTGGATATACACTGTACTAGTGCCGACATTGTGCATGCTCTGTTGCCTGTGTCTATGTGCCTGTGGTTCTGTCAGTGTGATCATGTGATGTATCTGACCCCAGGAATGTGTCAATAAAGTTTCCCCTTCCTGGGACAATGAATTCACGGTGTTCTTATTTCAATTTCCAGGAGTGTATAATGTAGTTTTGCTATTCTTTCCACACCTATTTTTATAAAATTGGCTACTTCGATACAGCCTATGAATTTTTTAAAATTTTATGCTACTTTCACCTAAACACTAGGAGGAAAAGCTCCATTACTTAGACCCCACCTGTCATAAAGGGATACTGTAAAGAGTGCGGATAACTGGGCGCGTATGCATTTAAATTCAAAATTGTGCAGCAAAATTATGTGCTGCGCTAGATAACAGCTTTGCCCCAAACCAAACTGTTTTCATATGGTACAATTATCTTGGAATACATAATTGGGCATCTAGGCAAGGTAGGAGGGAGGGGTTAAGCATTGATCTGATAGATATCCAGTGATCACAGGCCCTGCAGATCACGCGCTGCTTCCACAAACTGCCTCCATTCCTTTCTGTTTTTTGCCCGGTTCCTCCAAGTGTCTTCAGTCCGCAGGGGTGCTCGGGCCTTCGCCAGGTCGTCCATCCAGCGCTGCCTTGGTCGTCCAATGGGGCGTTTGGTTTCCCCTCTAACGCCAACTTCGTCTGTCTTCCATCTGGCATACGTGCCGCATGCCTCACCCATTGTATTCTTTTGCTCTTTATTTTCTGTAGGATTTCATTCCCACTGCTATTCCTTCCTTGATGTCCATTTTTATGTTGTTGACCGTGGTAAACCAAGATCCCTAGTATTTGAGCTGGTGTAATCTCTCGAACCTATTGCCATCTATCTCAAGAAATTCTTCCTGCTCTTGTCTTCTTCCTAATTGTATGACCATTTTCTGGTACATTCCTTTTAACTCATGCTTTGAATCACTTAGTAATACTATGTCATCTGCATATGCGAGACAATTGAAGTTACCGTTCCATCTGTAATCCAGCCCAGTCCTGTTACCTACACTCTTAATACTTTCTCTAAGATAACACTGAACAATACACATGAGACAGCATCCCCTTGTATGAGGCCAGCCTCGATCTCTAATGTTTCTGATGTGGCTCCTCGGAAACGTAGCTGCCTTTGACCCTTTCATACAAGCACCATTCTCACAACATTCTCAGGAGTTCTGAAGTCACACATATCATTACATAGGCTATTCCTGTGGATGCTGTCATTGCACGTTGAAAATCGACGAGCAGGCTGTAGATATCTTTATCATATTCTCAGTGTTTTTCAAACAATTGTCTTAGTGTGAAAATGTGATGTATTGTCGACCGGTTTGGTCGAAAGCCAGCTTGGTACTCCTGTATGTTGTTCTCTATGAATGGCTGCAATTATCTGAGGATAATGGGGGACAGTATCTTATACGTTACATTCAACGAGCCGGTTGCTCTACAGTTACCACATTCCAATTCGCTTCCTTTCTGTATATTGCGCATATTATAGCCAATTACTGTTCTTCTGGTAGTTTCTCCTCCCCCCATATCAACTGGATCAGTTTATGTCTCTCCTCCTCGATTACTTCTGATGTTATTTTGTCCTTCCCTGGGGCTTTGTTGTTCCCGAGTCCTTCAATTGCGATCTTCAAGTCTTCTTCACTAATATCCATTCTCCTTCATCTTTCCTTCCCTCAGTACTGTCTGCTGGTAACATCTCATCTGGATCTGGGCGATTCAATAATACTGAGAAGTATTCTTTCTATCTTTCTACAATTCTTTCCTTGTCATTTACCAATTTGTCGTTCTTATCCCGAATGAAAAAGGTTGGGCTCTGAAATCCACGTTTACGATTTTTTTATTTATTGGAAGAATTGCCTTTACTTCTTGTTTTGGCTCTGCCTCAACTGTTGGTTGGACCGTCAGCGAGAGCGCACCGCTAGCTCCTGCTACAAATAAGGCGAGTACACCGTTCGCTTGTTACATATTTTTACGAGCTTCTAGCAGGAGCTACCTATTTTCAGTTATTTGTGTAGTTAGTAGTTTATTTTTGGAATTTCTTGCGTGTTCGAATGCTTACTAGGCCCAACCTTTTATTTAAATAACAGTGTAGTGTACAATACCGTCGTTGCTATCGACCGTTCTACCGACCCTCGTATCGTACAGGCTTTTGTTTGGCTGGTTAGAACAGCTCAGTGTCAGACCGTCAATAAGAGAGAACTTCGATCTCCCACTGCTAATAAGGCGAGTACACCGATCGTTTGTTGCGTGTTTTTACAAGCTTAAAACAGGAGCGGCTGCAGTAATGGTTAGGAACTGTGATTGTTGTGTACAGATGCGAGCTGAGTTGGCGAAACTTCGCTCGCAGCTCTAGGCTGTGTTGGCTTTTGTCACACAGCTTGAGGCTGCTGCCAAGGGGCGCCACTGTGGGGGATCGAATGCGGGGATGCGAGGGACGTCGAGCACGTCCCACGTGTCCCCCGATCGGTCCACTGCTGTGACCGTATCGGGTACTGCCTGCACTAAGGTTGATCCCTCATCCGTGGTCGAGTGGAAGATCATACCAATGACTGGCAGGCAGCGAAAAACTTTCCGAGGGGCCGATCGAAGGGCCTCCCCGGTTCGTTTGACGAACAAGTTCTGTGGCTGATGATGTATCTGAGCCGGATGCAGTCGTCCACCCTGTTCCAGAGGAAGCTTGTCGGCCCGCAAGGTCTGGGCGTTCACAGAGGGTGAGTTTACTGGTGTACTTGGGAGCCTCAACGTTAGGCGCGTAATGGGGCCCCTTAGGAACATGGCTGCCAAGGAGGGGAACGAAGCCAGTGTGCACCCGCAGCCAACAGCAGGTGGTGGCTCATGTCGGTACCAATGACGGTGTGTCGCTTTGGATCGGAGCAGATTGTCTGGTTTCGGGCAGCCAGCGGAAATGGTAAAGACTGCCAGTCTTGCTTCCGAGATTAAGGCGGAGCTCACCACCTGCAACATCGTCGATAGAACCGACTGTGGTCCTTTGGTGCAGAGCAGAGTGGAGGGTCTGAATCAGAGGCTCAGGCGATTCTGTGACCGTGTAAGCTGCAGATTCCTTGACTTGCGCCATCGGGTGGTGGGTTTCCGGGTTCCGCTGAATAGGTCAGGAGTCAACCACACACAGGAGGCGGCTACACGGGTAGCGGGGGCTGTGTCGAAGGGACTGGGCGGTTTCTTATGTTAGAGGGTATCAGATAACCACAGAAGGGGCGTCCGTCTAAAAGTGGGCAGGTAAAACACAGTAAGGTAGTAGTAGAAACGATCGGTATTATAGTTATAAATTGTCGTAGCTGTGTTGGGAAAGAACCAAAGCTCCAAGCCCTAATAGAAAGCACTGAAGCTCAAATAGTTTTAGGTACAGAGAGTTGGCTAAAGCCGGAAAAAAGTTCAGCCGAAATTTTTTCAAACGATCTAACAGTGTTCAGAAAGGATAGATTAAATACAGTTGGTGGTTGAGTATTTATTGCTGTCAGAGGTAACCAGTCTTGTAGCGAAATTGAAGTAGAAAGTTCCTGTGAAATAGTGTGGGTAGAGGTTATACTTGACAATGGGACTAAACTATTAATTGGATCGTTTTACCGACCACCCGACTCAGAAGATATTGTTGCTGAACAGTTCAAAGAAAACTTGAGTCTCATTTCAAATAAATCTACCCTCGATATGCTGGAAAAATTATACGTTTAAAGACAGCGGCAGGCATACAACGTCATCAGAAATTTTACTGAATGCTTTCTCAGAAAATTATTTTGAACAATTACTTCATGACCCCACTCGAAGCGTAAATGGTTGCGAAAGCGTACTTGACCTTTTAGCAACAAATAATCCTGGGCAAATAGTGAGTATCATAACGAATACAAGGATTAATAACCACACGGCAGTTGCTGCTAGGCTGAATACCGTAACACCTACAACCATCAAAAACAAACGAAAAGTATATCTATCTAAAAAAGCTGATAAAATTGCTGTTAACGACTTTTTAAGAGACAGTCTTCACTCCTTCCGATCTGATAATGTAAGTGCAGAAAAGTCGTGGAATGTTTTCAGAGAGAGAGAGAGTATCGACAGCAATTGAGAGTATATACCAAATAAATTAATAAGTGATGGTACTGATCCCTCATGGTACACAAAACGGGTCAGATCGTTGTTGCAGAAGTAACGAAAAAAGCATGCCAAATTTAAAAGAACGCAAAATCCCCAAGATTGGCAAAGTTTTACAGAAGTTAGAAATATAGCGTGTACTTCAATGTGAGATGCTTTTAATAATGTCCACAACGAAATTCTGTCTCGAAATCTGGCAGAAAACCCAAAGAGATTCTGGTCATACATAAAGCACACCAGTGGCAAGACGCAATCAATACCTTCACTGCGCGATAACAACGGTGAAGTCACTGATGACAGTGCCACTAAAGCAGAGTTATTAAACAGGGTTTTCCGAAACTCCTCACCAAAGAAGAAGAAGTAAATATTCCTGAATTCCAATCAAGAACAACTGCCAATGAGAAACATAGAAGCAGATATCCTCGGTGCAACAAAGCAGCTTAAATCGCTTAATAAAGACAAGGCCTCCGGTCCAGATTGTATACCAGTCAGGTTCCTCTCAGAGTATTCTGATAAAATAGCTCCATATTTAGCAGTTATATACAACCACTCGCTCACAGAAAGATCCGTACCTAAAGACTGGAATATTGGTCAAGTCACACCAATACCCAAAAAGGGAAGTAGTAGTAGTCCGCTGAATTACAGGCCTACATCACTAACGTCAATTTGCAGTAGGGTTTTGTAACATATACTGTATTCCAACATTGTGAAGTACCTCGACGAAAACAATTTATTGACACATAATCAGCACGGATTCAGAAATTATCGTTTTTGTGAAACACAACTAGCTCTTTATATACATGAAGTAATAAGTGCTATCGGCAGGAGATGTCAAATTGATTCTATATTTTTAGATTTCCAGAAGGCTTTCGACACCGTTCCTCACAAGCGTCTTGTAGCCAAACTGCGTGCCTACGGAGTATCGTCTCAGTTGTGCGACTGGATTCGTGATTTCCTGACAGAAAGGTCACAGTTCATAGTAATATATGGAAAGTCATCGAGTAAAACAGAAGTAATATCCGGCGTTCCCCAAGGAAGTGTTATAGGCCCTCTATTGTTCCTGATCTATATTAACGACATAGGAGACAATCTGAGTAGCCGTCTGAGATTGTTTGCAGATGATGCTGTCATTTACCATCTTGCAAAGTCGTCAGATGATCAAAACGACTTGCAAAATGACTTGGATAAGATACCTGTCTGGTGCGGAAATTGGCTATTGACCCCGAATAAGGAAAAAGTGTGAAGTTATTCACATGAATGTCAAAAGAAATCAGCTAAATTTCTATTACGCGATAAGTCTCACATATCTGAGGGCTGTAAATTCAACTAAATACTTAGGGATTACAATTACAAATAACCTAAATTGGAACAATCACATATATAATATTGTGGGTAGAGCAAACCAAAGACTGTGATTCATTGGCAGAAGACATATAAGGTGCAACAGGTCTACCAAAGAGACTGCTTACACCACGTTTGTCCGCCCTATTCTGGAGTGTGGGATCCGCATCAGGTGGGACTGACGGAGGACATCGAAAAAGTACAAAGAAAGGCAGCTCGTTTTGTATTATCGCGAAATAGGGGAGATAGTGTCACAGACATGATACGTGAATTGGAGTGGCAATCATTAAAACAAAGGCATTTTTTGTTGCGATGGGATCTTCCATTGAAATTTCTATCACCAGTTGTCTCCTCCGATTGATAAAACATCCTGTTGGCATCCACCTACATAGGGAGAAATGATCATCACGATAAAATACGAGAAATCAGGGCTCGCACAGAAAAATGTAAGTGCTCTTTTTTCCCGCGTGCCGTTCGAGAGTGGAGCGGTAGAGAGACAGCTTGAAGGTGGTTCATTGAACCCTCTGCCAGGCACTTTATTGTGAATAGCAGAGTAATCACGTAGATGTAGATGATGTGCTTGTTCCAGCAAACAGGTTAGATATATTCTCTTCTCTGCTCTTAGGATTCGCTTTGTCTCCCTTCTGATGTTGATAAAATGTTCCCTTTTCTGCTTATTCTCCGTGTCAGCTAGACATTTCTCCCTCACCTTACTTCTCTTTTCTGTAGCCTCCTGGCATGTCTCGCTGAACCATTTCCTCCTCTTTATTGTCTTCTTTCTTCCCAATAAATCCTCCTGTACACTTAGTACCGTGGACTTTATTTCTTTCCACTTTTCCCCCTTGTTCTCTCTTGCTTCCAGTGTCTCTAGGACATCAAACCGACTTTTTTTTTATTTCTATGGAATACTGTTCTTTAGTGGAACTTTCTCGTAGTTTCTCAACATTCATTCACAGCAGGTTCTAGTGTCCCCTTTTTATGTATGTAGGTGAACGTGAGTTTAAGCCTGCACACAATGAGGAAGTGGTCTGACGCACTGTCGGTTCCTCTAAACGACCTGACGTCCATGACTATGGCGTTAGCGCTGGTCCACCAAGAGGTGATCTATATGGTTGATGGTTCTTCAATCCAGTGAGCACTATGTTCCCTTATGTATTCTCTTGCGTTCGAAGTAAGTCGAACTTACTCTCAGGTTCTTTGAGATAGCTAAGTTGATAATCCTCTGACCACTCTCATTGGTCTGATTGATCTAAGTGAAGTATTTTTGAATGTAGACGATCACAATATACTACCAAATTTAAAGTTAAAGGGATATCAGCCATTTAACTGTCACTGACATTTTGGTAGCCCATAACGTGACTTCATTTTCACATTTCATTTCATTTCAAAGTTGTATACGTTGTTATTCAGTACTGTAAACGACTCAATGACAATAGTTAAAAAAATACTTAACTGACGTTTGAAATTACTAGGGACAGAATATACATGTTTTAACCTTATAAAACATAAAGAGAGGTAAATTGCACGTAAATATCCCAAGAGGGGCTAAACTGATCTTTCAGAGAAAGACTTCGGCAAAACAACACGGTTTATAAATAATTTTTTTGCTACATGTAAGGAAAATCAATACTGCGAATTTGCACATTTTAAGAAAAGGTATAATAAATTTATACACTGCACAAAAATCAAGCGCGATGTCCATTGCTCTTCATAGTTGGTGCTGCAACGGTGACACTTTTGAGTCTACTTATTTTATTGTTCGGAAGATTTAAGTAAAGAAATACAGCCCGCACTGAGGTCAACATTGTGGAATGTGTACGACGCCTTGTCGCTGTGATAATATAACTAAATTTTCGCTACTCGAGCCAGTGTAGACGGAAAACTATTTACAGTATGGATACCCAACTTTATAAGAATGTTCAGAATATGCGATGAAGAATTTGCTTTGTTAGCAGTGGAAGTGTTCGATTTGCCCTTGGGTGCCGGTACTAGTAGGACGACTTGTGAAACGCAATCAGTGTGCATTACTTGTCGACAGCCGTCAAATTAACTTGCGTCTGGACAAGGTGAGCAGGGCTTTACTCGTAAAGCTATTTTATATATAAAAAAAAAAAAAAAAACAGCAATATTGCTGTTGCTCTTCCCAAGTATCGACGCTTTAAAGGGGCACGGGCAGGGCTTTTTCCATACCGGGGTTCAATATCATGATTCGAAGTTTGAAAAACTGGCGATTTGGTAATTGCTCCTGGGAGAGGCCGACAGAATTCCGCCATATACTATTGAAGAATGCTGAGAATGCTAAATCCAATGTCCGATCTTCGAGCTGTGTCACGACAGCTGAATTCCGTTCCACAAGTGCTGCGAACAACTGTGAAATGGTATCTTTACTGCGGTTCGAGGCTGTCGCGGATGCAGATGACCGTCACATTGAGCAACAATATTGTAACCTGGATCATAAACATGGCAAGCAACTAACAAATCATGTGGAAATTAAAATGTTTTCTTTCAGTGGTTTATACTTTATTTTTCTTCCGCGTGTGCTCACAAATGTCTCCTCAAATTTTCATTCTCCTGCGATTACACGATTTTCATGGGGAGTCCTCTCAAGTAGCGAAAGGTTAATTATAACTACCATTTATAGTAAAGGAACAAATCGCTGACTTAATATATTTTATTTTCGTAGGTATGTTGTGTGGTGTGTCCAATCGC
Organism: Schistocerca piceifrons; assembly: GCF_021461385.2. NCBI lineage: Eukaryota > Metazoa > Arthropoda > Insecta > Orthoptera > Acrididae > Schistocerca > Schistocerca piceifrons. The sequence continues at coordinate 365,806,898 of NC_060138.1, read as the reverse complement.
ATCGAGTAATGTGCTTTAAAGGCGATTTTGTAATGCCTGAACAGACTGTGTCAAACATGTGTCTTTCGCAGAACTGGACTGGGGAAAACTCACAATTTCATATCTGACGTCCGAGTAATTTTTTTTCTATTAGGTCTCTCAAAAAACAAGTCAGTAAACACCGGTTGTGTTTATCATTCGTTTTATCTATGTCTTCTGTCCCCAGATTTTCAAATCGAAATTCAAAATTAGTTTAGTGGCATGTATATGCAATTCAATTGAAGCTATGATTTTACGTTACTACGTTCTTATTTTTTAGTTACGGTATCTTCTTAGTGTTCGTTTGTTTTAACTTAGGTCAGCCTACACTCCTGGAAATGGAAAAAAGAACACATTGACGCCGGTGTGTCAGACCCACCATACTTGCTCCGGACACTGCGAGAGGGCTGTACAAGCAATGATCACACGCACGGCACAGCGGACACACCAGGAACCGCGGTGCTGCCCGTCGAATGACGCTAGCTGCGCAGCATTTGTGCACCGCCGCCGTCAGTGTCAGCCAGTTTGCCGTGGCATACGGAGCTCCATCGCAGTCTTTAACACTGGTAGCATGCCGCGACAGCGTGGACGTGAACCGTATGTGCAGTTGACGGACTTTGAGCGAGGGCGTATAGTGGGCATGCGGGAGGCCGGCTGGACGTACCGCCGAATTGCTCAACACGTGGGGCGTGAGGTCTCCACAGTACATCGATGTTGTCGCCAGTGGTCGGCGGAAGATGCACGTGCCCGTCGACCTGGGACCGGACCGCAGCGACGCACGGATGCACGCCAAGACCGTAGGATCCTACGCAGTGCCGTAGGGGACCGCACCGCCACTTCCCAGCAAATTAGGGACACTGTTGCTCCTGGGGTATCGGCGAGGACCATTCGCAACCGTCTCCATGAAGCTGGGCTACGGTCCCGCACACCGTTAGGCCGTCTTCCGCTCACGCCCCAACATCGTGCAGCCCGCCTCCAGTGGTGTCGCGACAGGCGTGAATGGAGACGTGTCGTCTTCAGCGATGAGAGTCGCTTCTGCCTTGGTGCCAATGATGGTCGTATGCGTGTTTGGCGCCGTGCAGGTGAGCGCCACAATCAGGACTGCATACGACCGAGGCACACAGGGCCAACACCCGGCATCATGGTGTGGGGAGCGATCTCCTACACTGGCCGTACACCACTGGTGATCGTCGAGGGGACTCTGAATAGTGCACGGTACATCCAAACCGTCATCGAACCCATCGTTCTACCATTCCTAGACCGGCAAGGGAACTTGCTGTTCCAACAGGACAATGCACGTCCGCATGTATCCCGTGCCACCCAACGTGCTCTAGAAGGTGTAAGTCAACTACCCTGGCCAGCAAGATCTCCGGATCTGTCCCCCATTGAGCATGTTTGGGACTGGATGAAGCGTCGTCTCACGCGGTCTGCACGTCCAGCACGAACGCTGGTCCAACTGACGCGCCAGGTGGAAATGGCATGGCAAGCCGTTCCACAGGACTACATCCAGCATCTCTACGATCGTCTCCATGGGAGAATAGTAGCCTGCATTGCTGCGAAAGGTGGATATACACTGTACTAGTTCCGACATTGTGCATGCTCTGTTGCCTGTGTCTATGTACCTGTGGTTCTGTCAGTGTGATCATGTGATGTATCTGGCCCCAGGAATGTGTCAATAAAGTTTCCCCTTCCTGGGACAATGAATTGACGGTGTTCTTATTTCAATTTCCAGGAGTGTAGATGGAAAGTCATTTCCTTCAACATAACGATTCCGCGGACCAGCTAACATTACGAGCGTCACTACGAAGAAAAACAAACGAATGCCGCTGAAATGCGAACACGGAAACATGCAGACAGCAGGGTTTACCGGAGATCTGTGGACACCACCAGTGTCAACTAATTGCCATGTTCACCTGAACAGTATGGCGAGCTACTTGGAGGAAGGACACTGTTTCTGCCGCAACCTGATATAAACTAAGAGGGATATACAAACGTATATACCTAAACGTAAATTCCAAGAGGAGACATCACTGTGAATTAGCTGTATGGCAGTAGGAGCAGCGAGCTAGCCAGTGACGTCCAAGGCATCATGACTCGAATGGAGCGTTATTGGAGAGTCTTCGAATTATTTGAATTTCATTTCCTTTTTGACACAAGAATACTGAAATTCAAGAAGGAAAAACCACGTAATGAGCATAAAATGACATGATTACTCATTTAAGACGATTTCCAGAAAACAGTGAAATATCATATTGGAGAAGACGAATCACAGTACTGTAGCCCACACTAAGGAATCTCCTACGCATCCTATTGCCAAGAGAAGATAGGGATGAGAAATTTTTGATATTGCTGCTACCCACACGTTAAAAGCAGGAGCAACAATGAAAGAATTCTACCCCAGTAACATCCAATGCACTTGCTTTCCCCATGGTTTACACCTTCTAGCAGAGGGAAGTCAGAAGTAATTTTCCTGCTGCTAACAATATCATTTCCTCTGTCAAAAAAGTATTTCCCAACTCTCACATTCGCATTCAGTGCTTTCAGGAAATAACTTCAAACATTCCTCTCCCATCTGAAATCATTCGCTGGTGCACCCGGGTCTTGGCAGCTTTATATAATACCGAACACTACCAAGAAATCAAAGAGGTAGTAGATACATTCAAGTAGACTGAATTAGCTTTTATTGGCAAAGCCAAGATGGACCTTCAGAATAAGAAGAATGTTGCATCCTTGACATTTTCAGCTCACTTCAAAATCTACTTGCTGCAATCCAATGTCTAGACTCCGCAATTCTACCGTGTACAGCATGCATCACTAAATTAAGGAATATTCTTCTGAGGAACCTCGTAATAAATGAAGTGACCGTAATTATTAATTTTATAAAATCCTAAAAATCCGGACCCGATAATCCTGCCTCACACGAGCAAGCTAGTTTAGAATAATACGTTAAAGCCTTACAATGACAAATCAATCAAATATTCATATGTCAAAGACATCAAAAGTCGTTGTGGGAGACTGTAATCCTCCGCACTGTAATAACACACTATATTCCAAAAGCACAAAAGCAACAGTTGCGAGAACTTCTACAGTACGCGTTTCAACAATATGTTTCAGAGCTACACTATTTTTGTCACTATTTGGGGGTCGAAGACGAATTTTCATGCGATCATTCAAATAAACAACCAAGCTGTCGAGGTGGAATCTGGCATCACCACTGGTCACAAAGGACAACCACCAGCAACGAACCCCCCCCCCCCCCCCCCTTACAACTTGCACATCCCTCCGAAACAAATTCTATGTCAATTGTAAAAACCCACCAAGACCACTGTCACTGCAGCTTCTACAAGAAACGAACTACATTTAATTAAGCCCCTATTACATGATGCACTGTTGCGATTTATTACGTTGTTTTCTTACGTAATTATCACGGAATCATTAATGATCTAAATTATGGGCTGAACTATTCCTTTTGTATTATGGCATTTGGTAGCGCAAGAACATAGTTATCTAAATTCACGTTAGTACAGCATTTTGCACACAATGGATGCAGTCGTTTTTGGGGCTACTGCCATGGCAATGTCAATAACCCTTAGAATATAGCGCACTATAACAACGACGAAAAGCTAGGCGTTATTGGTTTCAGTTCCGGCTGGGAAGAAGTGGCGAAGGCAGTGGTATATATTCCCCATTAATGAATGATAGCAGGAAGATCCGAAGGAATTTAGAAGTATGTGGCTTGTTTCGACAAGCTGCTCGAAGGAAGGTAGGAAGGAAGGAATTCGCTCATGCGACCAATATAGGAGGCAAGTTCACCAAGCCGGAAGTAAGAATTAAACCACCCGTTTACTCACATTGTGATCGGACACTCTCGCTGACTACTGCCAGTTTCTCGTTACCGGGAAATTGAAATAAAGCAAAAGATGCATTCAAATCAAACGTGACCTTTCGTGAATTACGGCACTACATACACAAATCGAAAATTACACAAAGTTGTAAGCAAATTTATTAAACAAACGATTTCTGACGCACCTTATTATGATGCAGCGGGTCGTGATGATCATAGAGGCATTAGGACGCTAACTATCTGTTTAGGTCATTCCATTTCTAAATAAGCAATCAGTACAAAGAATATATTTCGCAAACAGCTTGTGCAATAGAAAATGAATTGGCAAAAATATTGCTTTTGTTTTAATACTGCTTTTATTAAAACTTAATCACTGAAAAAATCGCACAATCTCGAAAACGAAAACCCGAAGGTAGCCACTGGCTACAGATGTTACTAACAGTTGACATAAACAATGAACAATAACAAGCAGAAGGCTCTCTGAATAACCCCTACCGCGCATGCACCAGTCATCGTCGTCTAGTGCACATGCGCATATTCACTGGAGCTTAAACCTGGTTTCTATTTCCGAGCGAGGGTAATGTGACTCCCGATTCTGTTAGTTCCATGCGCACTACCCCCAAAACGCTGTCGCGCTGGAACTGTATCGTTCGTGGCGGATCGTTATCTATTATACGCTCAAACTAAGTTGATACTCGTCGTTGTAAACGAAAAATGCCTTTACCGCCACTTCCCCAGCCACTGCGCCAAATGCCAACTAAAGTTTGCGCGTATAGAAATGCCACCTGTACGCAGTGCTTAATTTCTACATTTTTTTGGTGCCGGAACGAACCTCTCCCTCCCCGCAGCCAGCCACACAAAATCAGAAGTTTAAATTTTTGAAAACTTGCGATAAAATTTAGAAAGAGAAATAATTTTTTACCTAATACTGTTCTGAAATTGAGGTTTGTGAAACATAATTTGTTATAAGTACAACAATAAAGCCACAAGATTTAATAAAACAGGTACTACTGTCTGTACCCCTTAGTAGTGTCACTTCACTCCCTAATTCCTAATTTTGCTCGAGATATATGAGTAGAACTCGGTGGTCTTCGTGATTAAGACGCCACGTTTTCAACTGCTGCCAGCCGCAGCATTCAAACACCTGCACTGTAGCTGCTCGGTAAACATTGTGTCCAGTATCTTGGCGACCGCGGGCGCCACCGACGCCATTGAACTCTTAAGTTTATCTTTGCTCGCCCGACGGGAAATAGTTACTTCAGCGATGTAACGGTATAAGAATATTACAGACACAGAAGGTTACAATCATTCTTCCCGAGTGTAACAGTGAAGGATCAGTTAATGGTACTAGAAAAACCCTCCGTCACACACCGTCAGGTCGCTTGAGGAATATGCTGACGGGAAATTATGACTATCATCAAAGGCGTGCGGTTGTTTGGTTTAAAAGAGGAGGGGGGGGGGGATAATCGAGACACACAAAACGCAGCTGGAAGAAAGGAGAAACCCACAAGAATGACAGATGGACAACAAACACTAAATGGGAGAAAATCGGACAAGAAAACCACAGAGAAGCGCAAGAAACATATAGAAGAGATCAAAACAAGAGAGCAGATTACCATGGCTGGCTGACTATGAGAATAAAAAGGACAAGCCAGTCACTCTGCAACACATTAAAACCTCCACCCTGAAAGTACTAGGGTGACACAGGGGGACAAAGGACATGCGCTAAAACTTAGAACAAATGATAAAACCCACCCTCAAGAATAAAACGCAAAACTAAAGCTGATGTTGATGCACTGTCGCCTAACACCGAAGGTAGGGTGCTGGGAAAGTTAAAAGACGGCCGCAGAGCGGCTAAAAGTGGGCGGTCCAGCAAGACGTGGACGACCGTCATATGTGAGCCACAGCGACACCGAGGTGGGTCCTTGAACAGAGGTAGCCATGCGTAAGCCACGTATGGCCAATGCGGAGCCGGCAGAGGGCAACTGATTCCCTGCGAGAGGACCATATGAAAGATTTCCACACATTCGTAGTCTCCTAGACACGCAGTTTGTTGTGCATACTGTTATGCCATTCCGTCTCACAAAGCCGAAAAACCTTGAGGCGTAAGACAGAACGCGAGTCAGTTTTGGAGATGCCCATCTCCACAAGCGGTTTCCGCGTAGCCTGTTTGGCCAACTTGTCGGCAAGTTCGTTGCCTGCGATTCCGACGTGTCCTGGGGTCCACACAAACACCACTGAACGACGTGACCGTTCCAGGGAATAGATGGACTCGTGAACGGACGCTACCAAAGGATGGCGAGGGTAGCACTGGTCGATAGCTTGTAGCCTGCTCAAGGAGTCAATAAATAGGAGAAATGACTCGTCAGGGCATGAGTGGATGTGCTCAAGATCACGACATACGGCCGCCAGCTCTGCAGTGAAAACACTGCAGCCATCTCGCAAGGAGTGCTTTTTCAATATGTTCTCCATGAACATACGCAAAGCCTACGTGACCATGAGTCAACGAGCCGTCGGTGTAAACCATTTCATGGCCCCGGTACATGTCGCGAATCGAGAGGAAGTGATAGGGTAGAGTTGCAGGTTTAAACCGAGTCCTTAGGGCCATGCGAAAATTTCAGAAGAAACTGTGGCCTAGGTGTACACCATGGAGGTGTACGTGAATGGACCTCGAGGAGAGGTGGTAACGGGAAGGACTCCAGTTCAGACAGAAGGGACCGGACGCGAACAGCAATTGTAAGCCCAGACCTGGGCCGCCGATGCGGGAGATGAACCGCCGTGGTTGGTAAAAGGAGGCGGTAATTCGGATGCGCAGGAGAATGAAGCAGCGTAGAGCGATCTGCGCCCCCCCCTTCCCAGTTGGTGTGTTGGTGTTGCTCAGGGAGCGGAGGGCACTGACGTGCTGCCAGCACTTCCGCCTTAGCAGACAAAGGTAGTCAATTGGGCGTCGAAAACCAGTCCTAAGAATCGATATGTCTCCACTACAGTGAGTGTATCGTCATTAAGGTAAAGTTCTGGTTCTGAATGAATGGTGCGACGCCGACAGAAATTCATGACACCAACTTCGCGGCTGGAAACTGGAAACCGCGAGCTAGAGCCCATGACTGCCCTTGTGAATGACTCCCTGTAGGCGCCGCTCAGCAATACCCGTACTGGAGGAGCAGTACGAAATGCAGAAGTCATCCGCATACAGATAAAGTGAAACCGGCAGCCCTAAAGCTGCTGCTAGACCGTTAATAGACACTCAATACGCAGCTCTGCGGAACGCAATTCTCCTGAGTACGGAGGGAGGGAGGGAGGGGGGGGAGAGGCTATGGCAGGCACCAACTTGGACACTGAAAGTACGAAGCGACAGGAAATTCTGGAGAAAAATCGGGAGCAGGTCCCGGAGACCCCACGCATACAATGTGGCAAAGATTTGTCGCCAGGTCATGTCGTATGCTTTACCTAACAAGGGGAGGCCGCCAATTGTGAAATTCAGATTCGATTCATACTGCGCATAATAAAAGCTCATGGCCAGAGGTGTAATGTGGCAAAGCAGCAAGATGCACTTCTCAGCCGTTGTCGAGAAAATCGACAGTTAAAAGAAACCGTTGCGGTGAAATACTCTCGACGATTAGTAATTTTCTACAGCGTCGTGGCGCAGCGGTAAGCGCTCCGGTTCGTAATCCGAAGGTCGCCGGATCGAATCTCGCGCCATGCAATTTTTTTTATTATTAGTTTTTTGTAATTCAAATGATATGTATATAAAGTACTAATGAATTGCTTATGCATGTTGGTGAAGGCGGATCGCTCTCCAATTGTACCGCCTCCATTTTTCCGTTTTTTTTTTTAACAGGGTGTACCAAAGCTCTCCCGTCCGCACTGATTTGCGACAATGTTATATAAGTTGCGCTAGGGACCGCATCTACCTTCTTTCGAAGTTAGCAGGCAACTACGCTGTTATGCGGCGGCTCGTTTCGGCCCGTTCAACATCTGTCATTCAAGTGTAACGAGCGAGTAACGGAGTTTATATTTCATACCCGCCACAGCAAATTTGTGTTCGTGGGGTCTCTATTCTAATTCGAACGTTTGACTTACGCTATACGTATTCGTTTCGGAATATAGTTTCTACGTCTTCCGTTAACTATGCGTGGTTAACATTATGAAGACAATTAATAACATTTGTGAAATACAACTTTGTTTGCGGAAAACATAATGATGTTCGAAGTCGCCAGTTTTTCCACGACAAACGACTTTCAACAACTTATTATATGCATAATTGTTGCAACTGATTGCCGGGAATTATATATATATTTGAATTATAAAAAACAAATACTAAAAAAAAAGGTTGCATAGCGTGAGATTCGATCCGGCGACCCTCGAATTTACGAGCCAGAGCGCTTACCGCTGCGCCACGACGCTGTAAAGAATTATTAATCGTAGAGAGTATTTCACTGCAACGGTTTCTTTTAACTGTCGATTTTCTCGACAACGGCTGAGAAGTGCATCTTGGTGCTTTGCCACATTACACCTCTGGCCATGAGCTTTTATTATGCGCAGTATGAATCGAATCTGAATTTCACAATTGGCGGCCTCCCCTTGTAAGTCAAAAAAGACGGGAACCAGATGTTGGCGTCTGGAAAAGACTATCCGTATAGCAGACTCGAGGGACATAAGATTGTCAGTGGTAGAGCGACCCTGGCGGAAGCCGCCCTGACATGGAGCCAGTAGGTCACGTGACACCGGCACCCAACCCAACTGCCGACACACCATACGTTCCAGCAGCTTACAGACAACGTTGGTGAGGCTAATGGGCCGGTAGCTATCCACATCAAGCGGGTTTTGAACGGGTTTGAGCATCTGAATGATGGTGCTCTCTCGCCATTGCATGGAAAGACGCCATCGCACCAGATCCGGTTGAAGCTGATGTGGAGGTGTCGCTTGTTGTCAGACGAGATGTGTTTGATCATCTGACTGTGGACCCGATCTGGCCCAGGAGCTGTGTCGGAGCAATGTGCAAGGATGCTGGGGAGTTCCCACTCTGTAAATGGGGCGTTATAGGGTTCACTGTGAGGGTTAGAGGATTTTCCTTTCCATCCGCCGTTTGAGGGTGCGACAGGTGGGGAGGGGGAGGGCGGGGGGTTAGTTCTCCATCGCAGAGGTCGAGCACAGTGCTCAGCAAAGTGCTCGGCAATCGCGTTTGCGTCGGTAGATAAGTGAAAGTAAATTTTCTACCTCCCTACCTCGGCCAGTAAGCATGGTGCCACCCCACAAGATGTTATGGGCGTTAAAATCTCCCAAAAGTAGGAAAGGTTTATGGAGTTGATCAATCAGTGCAGCCACTACATTCAGGGGTCTGCACCATCTGGAGGAAGATATACATTGCAGACAGTTATTTCCTGTGTCGTCCTTATCCTGACAGCCGCAGCTTCAAGAGGAATTTGAAAGGGCACAGGTTCAATACATACTGAGTTCTGGGCATAGACGCAAACTTCACCTGACATTATTATAGTCGCTACAGTTCTTGTAATATCTCTTATAGCCGCGGAGGGTAGGGGTCCGCATTGCCGGGAACCAGGTTTCCTGGAGGGCAATGCGTGAAGCATAACAGTTGCCACAGCTCAGCCAGGTGGTGGGAAAAACCGTCGCAATTCCACTGGAGGATTACGTAATCGTGAGGCTGGGAAGGCATGAAACAGTCAATGAGGCAGACTACGCCTCAGGGTCACCTGCTGCCACCAGATGGTTACTTGTGCGATCGACATCCATTGTGTCTGAGGGCCCAACGAGATCTAGGTCCTCAGCGGACGCCAGAATCTCCACCTCTTCCTCAGACAGAGCTTGTAGGTAGTGGTGGTGTGGGTACTACCGCAGTGCCTTGGTTCTTGGGGGTCTTTTTCTTTTTAGGTTCTTCTCGCTGCTCCTTAGGTTTGTCTGGCTGGGAGGGCTTCACAGATTCTGTCTCAGGGACTGAGGAGTACAATGAAGCCCTGCAACCAGCTACCTGTGGTTGCTTCAGCCACTGGCGGGTGTCACCCTTGCCACTGGTAGGAACTTGGTAAGGGAGTGAGCCAAGGGAGCCCTTCCTGGCGAGAGGAGCCAAAGAAGACTTATGCTTCTCCACCAGAGAATGGTTGGGGGGTGTTGCTCCTGAAGTAGGTAGTGCAGGAGCAACAGGGAGGGAAGTACCCTCCAGCATCAAGGGAGCAGGTGGAGTCTTATGGCTCAGAGTCAACTGAATGCGGCATAATGGAAGATGGTAGCACCCTTGTCGTAGCAGCGGCCTAGGTTGACAACATATGCAGAAGATGTAACCTCTCATATTTTCTCTTGCCTTGGTGTAGGTCAGTCGGTCCAGGATCTTGTATTCCATTACTTTTCTTTCTTTCTGGAGAATCCTGCAGTCTGGAGGGCAAGGCGAATGGTGCTCTCCACAGTTGACACAGATGGGAGTTGGGGCACAGGGAATATTGGGATGTGAAGTACATGGGAAGTACAGTGGGAAGACATATGATCGAACTTCCAGCACTTAAACTACCGCATCGTGGGAGGGATATATGGCTTTACGTCACAGTGGCAGGTCATCACCTTGACCTTCTTGGGTAATGCATCACCGTCAAACGCCAAAATGAAGGCACTGATGGCAACCTGGTTACCCTCGGATCCCGATGGACGCGCCGTACGAAATTTATCTTCACACCTCGCCGCCCTAAATTGGCGCGCAGCTGATGGTCAGACTACAAAAGAAGGTCCCTGTGAAAAATGATACCCTGGACCATATTTAAGCTTTTATGGGGCGAGATGGAAACAGAAACATCCCCCAGATTGTCACACATGAGTAGTGCCCGTGACTCGACAGAGGATGCTGTTTCGATCAAGATCGACCCTGACCGCATTTTGGACAAGCCCTCCACCTCCCCAAACTTGTCCTCTAAATGCTCTACAAAAACCTGAGGTTTCACTGACAAGGAAGATTCCCCATCAACTTTCGTACGTATGAGGTACTGGGGTGAGTAAGCTTCGCTGCCATTCCTAGCCTGGCATTCCTTCCATGGAGTGGCCGAGGGAGGGGGGGGGGGGGGTCGTATTTCTTAGCACTGAAGTTAGACCGCTTAAAGAGTGCTGGTGTTTGACCACCAGCAAGAGATGACGTACTACACTTCATGGCGTGTCATCCGCCCTGATGTGACCCACTCCAGCCAGGGGCCCTCCCCACGAGCGCCACTCAGCAGCAGAGGCCACTTGGCAGGATGGCGACTGCCTAGAGTCCCCATGCCTCAGGGTGATGGGCATCTACTCCTTGGCATACGTGGGGAGTTAACGGCGCAAGCATCAGCAGAGCGATCTCTGTGTGGTCAGGGGGCTACAACCAACAGGGTACATGGTGGCCCCCCTAGAATGAACTGACTACCAAGCTGGATATCAGGCGCAAACGAGCTAAGATGTCCATTATCGTCGACAGCGCAGAAAAAGATACTGCACAGAGGATGGAGGAAAACACACCCAGGAGGGTGACCTCGCCCAACAGCTGGAGAATGAGCCGAAGTGCAGATCCACGTCAACGAAGCATGCGAAAGGTCTCAGCGCACGATGGACACTATGCACCATGTAAGGCGCCCTTCCCCAATTGGCTCGCTCTTCGGGAAAATTTTGAAAATGGAGGTCAAACCCTACAATTACATAAGGGCCGAAACGTTTGAGACTTCTTTTAGTCGCCTCTTACGACAGGCAGGAATACGTCGGGTCTATTCTAACCCCCGGACCCGCAGGGGATACAGGCGTGCGGAGATTGAGGAGGGAGGGGGGGGGGGAGCAAGAGGGGGGCACTTACCCCACCCAGAATGTTACACACAGTGTACGAGCACTCCGTTATGCATTAAAATTTATTCTCTGCATTATCAATTTCGAGGAAGATTATACTACGATTAAAATTACTTTATGATTGGCAAACTGCAGTGGCAGGGGCAATATCGCCAGTGCACAACCAGCCTCACTTCACACGGCGCTGCACGTACTTACAAAACAGGAACATAGCTAGATAGCTAGCATGTGCCGTTAGAGAAAGAACTAGTATTGGATGGCGGCTGACCCCTACCACACAGCTGACAAACGTCAACCACAAAGTAATTTTCATCCGAGTATAGCCAAAGGCTCTTTATTACTGGTTACTTTTGTTTATGACCAACAGTACTCGCACTTCTGATTAATTCCTTCTTCCATCTTGTGACATTCAGTTTCAGTAAACGCTATTGGTATATGAATAAAAATATCTTTTCTAAATCGTGACTCATGGTTACCTTTTAAATATAAAAGTAACTGGTCTACAGCAAATACAAATGCTGAGTGGATAACCATCAATTCCTTTGAATACAGTAATTTTTTGTGTCACCTATACAAAATTTAGTTTTCGTGACATGACACCTCCTTATGTAACCTAAAACTCTAGAGAAAATCTCAGTTCTTTTGTATGTAAGTTCTCGAAACACAACGTAATCATCGATGGAGACTTTAATCATCCGACCATTAATAGGGTAGCTTACAGTTTTGATAGTGGTGGGCGCAATAAGACATCATGTGAAGCATTACTAAATGTCTTCTCTGAAAACTACCTACAACATATAGTTACAAACCACACTCATGGTGAAAATACTTGTATATCGGATCTAAAGGCAACAAACAGATCTGACATTTGTGGGGATGTCCACACCGAAACTGGTTATCAGTGACGATAACACGGTTGTGGCAACAATGATTACCAAAATACAAAGGACTACCAAAGGTAGCGGACAGATATAAATGTCCAATAAACTAGATACAGAATGAGTAGTGTCATATCTCAATGGGGAACTTGCACCTTTCAGCACAGGGCAATAGCGTGTAGAAGAACTATGGCTGAAGTTTAAAAGAATTATTGAAAAGGCACTGACAGATATGTACCCACTATGTCAGTCCATAATACGTCTTGGTTGGTTGGTTGATTGATTTGGTGAGGAGACCAAACAGCGACCATAATGGGAAAGAACCTCCATGGTATACACTGTAAAGGAAATTCTGAAGAAACGGAGATTACCACATAATAGGTGTAAAACAAAGTGTAGAGCTAAAGAGAGGAGCAGAATGAAACACGTTGGGCACTCAAGAGAGCAATGCGTGATGCCTCCACCGATTGCCGTAGCAGAATAGTGTCAGATAATATTTCACGAATTCTGGGCGTATATAAACGACGCCAGTGGCACCAAAGTTAAGTGTGCAGCCCTAGCGAATGAGACAGGAACTGAAATTGAGGGTAGCAAAGCATAAGCTGAAATGTTTAACTCTTGTTTCCAAATGTTCCTTTATAAGGGAAACCATGAGAACTGATCCAATTTCATCTTCGAATCACTGAAAAGACGAATGAAATAAGTATCAGTGTCAATGGTATTGGAAAACAGCTGAAATTGTTAAAATTGAACAAAGCTCCAGGGGCCGATGGAAACCCTATCAGATTCTATACTGAATTTGCGGCGAGGTTAGCTCCGCTTCTGGATATATTTTACCATAGATCCCTCGAACATAAAATCGTGCCCAGTTCATGGGAAAAGCACATTTCACACCCGTCTAAAAGATGAGTAGTAGAAGTGATCCACAAAACTACCGTTCAATATACTTGACATCGATTTGTTACAGAATCTTAGAAAATATTTTGAGATATCTTTAACATAATAACTTTCTCAATGTCAACCAGCATGGATTCCAAAAACATTGATCATGTGAAACCCAACTCGCACGTTTTTCACAGTACATACTGAAAGCTTTGGGCCAAGGCAGGCAGCTACATGGAATATGCCTTGGTTACCGAAAAGCATTTGACTCGGTACCACACGTGCGCTTATTATCACAAGTTCGATCAGATGAGGTATCAAGTGAGATTTGTGACGGGACTGAGAACTTTTTGGTAAGGAGGGCACAGCGTGTTAATCTTGGATAGAGTGTCTTCATCATCAGATGTAGAAGCAGCGTGGGTGTGTCTCAGTGAGCCGTGTTGGGTTCAAAAAAATGGCTCTTAGCACTATGGGACTTAACATCTGAAGTCATCAATCCCCTAGAACTTAGAACTACTTAAACCTAACTAACCTAAGGACATCACACACATCCATGCCCGAGGCAGGATTCGAACCTGCGGCCGTACAGGTCGCGAGGTTCCAGACTGTAGCGCCTAGAACCGCTCGTCCACTCAGGCCTGCGAACCGTGTTGGGACTCAGGCTCTTCATGTTGTTTATTAATGACCTTGCGGACAATATTAATAGTAACCTGAGAGTTTTTGCAGATGATACAGTTATCAATAATAAAGTGCTATCCGACGGGAACTGCATAAATATTCAATCATATCTTGAGCAGGTTGCTTTAAATGTTCTGAAATATAAAAATTTTCCTATGACTACAATACCAATGAGTCAGTGTTGCATTCGGACAATTCATACAAATTCCTGGGTGTTACACTTTGTAAGGGATATTAAACTGAACGCTCACATAGGCTCAGTTGTGGGTAGACCAGGTGGTAGACTTCTGTTTATTGGTAAAATACTAGGGAAGTACTATGAGTCTACAAAGGAGACTGCTTACAAATCACTCGTGGGACCAGTTCTAGAATACTCCTCAAGTGCGTGGGACCCGTACCAAATAGGACTAACAAGGTATGTTGAGCGTATAGTGGCGCAGCACGAATGGTCACAGGTTTGTTTGATCCTTTGGAGTCAGAGATGCTGAAGGAACGGAACTGGAAGACTCTTTAAGATAGCCGTAAACTATCCCGAGATAGTATATTAACAAAGTTTCGAAGACCAGCTTTAAGTGACGACTCTAGGAAATACTACAACCCGCTACGTGTCACATACACAGGGATCGTGTGGATAAGATCGAATAATTACTGCACGCATATAGGCATTCAATCAATCTTTCCGCGCTCCATAGGTGATAGGAGCGGGAAGAAACTCTAGTAACTAGTATAATGGGATTGACCGAGTACGGATGAAGATGTAGATACGTCTGAAAATTAGTCAAGTAATTTTTGTCAAAAATGGCAGTTTTAAAGTTTAGTGGCTCCACCCCCACACTCCATCCATAGGAGAGATGCGCTCCGCCACCAGTGCCTTCTGAAGCCTCATGTTAACACGCCTAACAGCAGCATTAAGATGAGGCCGATCATGACGCTGAAACAGCTGCACGAAGTGCACATTTGTGCCAACAGTTTGAGTAGCTGTCTTTTCGAGGTCACCACCTACATCATACTCCATGTCCCTTTCCAGCACCACCCAAAATCATTATCTGATCCTCTGTCGTAAAATTCCTACATAACTCTGTTATAATTTTTTAGAGGGCTAATTTTGCCCCTGAGGGAAAAAGTTTGAAGGTCAATGTTACCCTCTTTTAAACAAATGTGACTTTTTTGTAGTTAAAATTGTCTGTACTCCTAAGAACGTCAGACAACTTCATTAAAATGTGTGAATTGGAACATTTAATAACCTGATGACAGGATAGCCATTTCTTCTTCTTTTTTTTCCAATTTCATTTTAGGCAAATATGTAGTGCTTGGTTAAAAATTTTCTAAACTATAATGGAAAAGCCAAGGTGGTTTATCGGAATCATCAGAATTCACAAAGAAACACGCACACGCACGCACGCGCGGACACACAACAAAGCGGTGTGTGTGGTCTTAATTCCGATGAGGGCCTTTTTGACCGAAAGATTACTTGTCTGACCGTCTTTTTGTTGTGCCTATCTGCGACTCAGCATATCCGCTATATTGTGAATATTTTTTCCATAATATTTTTAACTATGTTTTTTTTAATTTTCTCTCTTATAAAGAGTGTGAATTAAAAACAACAAATTCCATTGTATTACATGACAATCTTTATCTCGAAATGGAAAGAAAAGTGTGAAACTGACCCCAGGGTCAATGTTGCTCCCAGGAGGTCAGAATAACCCCGATTGACGATACATCGCGATTTAGCGCACGCACATACTATGGTAAGTCTCCAGTGTCGACTTGTTCCCCAGAGTTCAAAAAATTTTCTCTTGGAGATGCTGGAACTCTTCTAGTGAAAAGTTAAAGTGCTGGAACAACGTTCTGGCGACTAGGGCAACTTCTGCTCTAACGTTTGTTTCCAGCAGGTAACTTGGTCGCACTTTTTTCTTTCTTTTTTTTCCCTTCCTTTCCGCGGCCACATCACTTTCATTTAATATTAGTAGTCTTTATGCCGGGTTCCCAGACTTTGTTCCTGTGGACCACTTGACTTTGTAGCAATTTGGGCGTACCACTTTTTAACGAACCCTGAAGGGAGGGTACAATCAACTACTACATGTGGTAAAAAATGTGACATTTAAGGTTTCGTGGAAGCACTTTTTTTACAGAGTGGTTAATTTTCACATGATGTGCTTATTTGTAGCAAATAACATGAACTGAAATTGAACCGGTTCTGATACAAATGTTCAATGAATACGAGAGAAATTACGTTTAGAATGGTTATTAAACATTCACATCGCAAATAATGTAAACCAGCTGTACATGAGAGTAATAAACAGAATATCGAGGAAGGTAAATTAGTCCAAACAGCAAACAATTCAGAATCAAAACAAACTGACAGTAAATCAGACTTCAAAGTCGGTAATCAATCAGTTTTAAAATTAAGATTCTCATTAAAGGACATCTACAAGGTTCAGTTCGAAGCAAGGTGCTGTTTATCTACAACCAGAGCTTCAAAATTCTGGCTCAGTTGAGCTCAACTCACAAGTCTTCTGTATTTATTTTTAAACTACAAGTTTCACACATCTAAGTAGTAACAAATGGCACCAAAAATCGGACTGCTCGTTTGAAAAGAAAAGGATATTCTGCTTTTGCTCCCATCCAAAGAGAAACCACAGTTTTCTGTTAGAAAGCATCTTCCATCGAACTATCTCTAGTTATTTCGACGAAAATTTCTTCCGAAAAATTTCCTGAATATAGATTTCCTTTCCAGTTATATATTAGGTAATCTTCGGGAAAATACTTTGAAATCTTTTTTGAAGGACCCCTAAATCTGTATTAATGTCAATAACTAAATCTTCCATGTGGAGCTAGTTTGCTGTCTTCCAAAAATGACAGAATAGGAAACGCGAAAAATTTATTGTTCAGTACTTGTGAACTGAAAAGAGTAAAATTCTTTTGAAGGACGATATTTTCTTAACTGCTGAGAAAGCTTTTGTGCCTCGTCCCTGTAGGCTCATAATCAATATGTGAAGCTTTTGAAAGATATCAGCACAATAGGCCAAACTCGATAATCAGCGAAAAGTTTCATTCATTGTTTTTCTATTTGTCACAAAGAAACGTAAAAAGCTAGGATCAGTTCAAATATCTGGTTCGAAATCTTGCCAAGAGAGCCATCTTACCTAAGTACGAAGAAGCAAGCTTTTAAATATTTATCTTCACACAATAGCATGAACAGTCGTGAGTTTAGAGCTCTTGCCTTGTTAAGGATTATAAATTTTACAGCACCTGTCAAATCAATACGAAGAGTTCCGGACATATCCTTAGAAGCCAGTGCTTATCGGTGGATTATAAACAGTGCCTCGACAATCAGATGCAACTTTTTTCACTTTTGCTGCCAGCCCTGTTAAATGGCCACATTGCCTTGGTCCTGACTGCACAAATACCAACGCGTTTTTCCAAGAAATACCTACTTTTAATAAATAAAGGTCAATCATATTGCAAATTTTGTCTGCTGTAGCATTTAAAATCAGCGGTTTGCAAGAAAAAAACTGTTCTCTTATATCTTCATCCAACAACGTACAAAAAGAGCAACTGCGCCATAGTTGCGTCATCTGTACCCTCCGTCTGTGAGATACTTGCACTCTTGCAGTTGTGGAATGTTTCTTCAATATTGGAAGACACATCTTCAATCTTCCTTTTTACCATATTGTTGACTACGGAACATTGTTAGTTCTTGGCCGTTTTTCCTGCCAAAACAGCCTGGATTATGGGTCTAGCCACAATCAGTAGGCGACTCTCCAATTAGGTGAGGTTTTCCTCCCTAGCCACGTATGGGCGTTTTATTAAGTTAGTACAGTGCTGATCAAATTTGCCACGCACCTTGATTCTTTTATAGAAGACATAGATTTACTTCGAAGAAAAGTCAAAAAGATTATCAACTAACTCATAGTGTTTAGAATTTTGATGATGTTTTAATAGAGGAGACTTCATGCTTTGAGCAAAAAGCGTTTCTGAGCATACAACGCATTGGGGAAAGGAGTCATTGGTTTCTATACCAGCCTTTACTGTAAAACCAAACACTAAGTAGCTTTCATCATACCTGCGGTTAGGTGTTGTTTTAAGTTTTTTAACTACATGCTTGGAGGTAGAAGTAGCTTCCTGACATAAAAATCGGTCCACTATTTAACTTAAAACATAATCACTTACAAGTCACACAATCAAGTTAAATTTCATATCACAATTACACTAGTCAAGAATCAACTTCTTGTAATACGCACATACCGGTTCCAGACGCAAGCTGTTTCATGTCACGACGTCCTATAACGTTAACACCCAGCAAAACAACAAAAATAATAAACCGATCATTTCCTAATGACTACTGCAGCGTCACACACTGGCACACCGTACAAGTTGGCACCGGTTGCATTGCGGCACGAAAACTTTCGAATAACCACCGACAAGATCCGATCAAAATATCGGTGATTTGAAAACAAGACGAGTAGTTCCCGGACAAGGCGGCTTCGACGAACGAAGGACGGGGCGGGGAGGGTGCAATCGATCTACTTGGGACTTGGTGCAGTCCGAAACGAACACAATGTGGGAAACCCATTTTCTTTAACATTGTAGACATACTACATTTATTAATCTCTTCTCAATAACTTTTACTTTAAAAATACAGCAAGTAAGAAAATAATCTGAAATAATATCCACATGTTTTGTTTACATGTACGCGTAGCACCTGAAATGTCCCTGTTATCAACGCGTGCCACCTTCTCGGAACCCCTGCCTTTAATGCATTGTACGTTGAAGACATGCCTACACCTTCCTGCGCACCAGGCGGTATCCACGACAGATTGCAATGACTCAACTGCTTTTGATCTGCGGCGCCTGTGCAGCGGCACGACCCCATACACAGCGGGAGTGCGTGGGGGGAGGGAGTGGACACAAGCAGCTGACGTCTCACTGTGCGCCATGCGTTTTTATACATGCAAAGGCCGTTGGTTGGTTTAATGACTAGACGGACCAAAATACGAGCCCGCACCGGCAAGCCCCTCCTAACTCGAACAGGGAAGTCAACAAAACCACACCAAAGAAGGGCCTAGTGCGCGAAACCCAAGGAAAGAACCCCAAGGTTTATCTAAATGTCGAGAAAGCCTAGTGTAAGGAATGAGGAAGAAGTAAAGGGGGAGAAAGGAAGAAAGGCAGGCGAGGTGCTCCATCTAGGGAGCAGCCAGGGTCCCCCAAAGGCAGAAAATGCGATGGAGGACATACCTCCTGCCATTTACCAGAGGCACCTCACCCAACAATACCGAGAAAAGACTAGCTGCGACACGTACAGGGTAAAAGCAACACACGGAAAACACCAAGTCAAAGAGAACACGCAAGGAGGGGGGGGGGGAAGAAGAGAAAAAGAGCAGATATAGTGAGGGTTGGGGCAGACCACCAAGCCGAGACAGCCAACCTCAAAACCAGGTCAGCTGCTAAAGCATCGTCCTCTAATAAAAGGAAGATTATGAGTTGGCGACGTGTGGACCACCGTCAAATGGACACCACGACAGTGGGGCGGACCCTCGCGGCGGACGAGATGACAAGTCAGCGAAGTAAGCCCAACGTGGAGCGGGCTAAGGACGATGGAGTCCTTGCGAGAGGCCAACATGGTGGACCTCCTCACATTTGTAGTCTCCTTTATCACCCGGCAAAATCAGTGTATTCCAGTCCGTATTCCATATCCGTAGAACTTGACGGCATAATATCGATCGAAGGTCCAATTCCAGAATACCGATCTCAAAGAGGCGGCTTTGTCGGTTGCCAATTTGGCCAGCCTGTTAGCGAGTTCATTCCCCATGATTTACACGTGACCTAGGATCCAGACAAAGACCATCGAGCGTCCATATTGTTCATGGGCAAAAAGGGAATTCTGGCTAGTCAGGACCACGGGGTGGTGAGGAAAACACTGGTCAAGAGCTTGAAAACTGCTCAAGGAGTCCCTACAAATGAGGAAGGACTAACCAGTGCAGGAACAGATATGCTCAAGACCGTGAGGAGATCCTGCATGAATGTAAACAAAGTCATTGTGATCAGCAACCACCGAGACATCAGTCTAGTCTACTTTTCAATCCCGAAACACGCCTAGAATGGAGAAGAATTGACGGCAGAGCCCCAGGATGAGTCGCATCTTTCGGACCTTGTGACAGGTCAACACAAGAGCTGTGGACAAGGGTTGCCCCACAGAAGTGCATGTGAGCAATGTCAAAGAAGATAATAAAGGCGGCAAAGCTGTGGTTCAGAAAAAAGGATCAGAAGCACATTGTATTCATGATCCTAGACCTGGCGCCGCCGTTTTGGGAGGTGTGTCTCCGTATCTGGAGAAAAGAGACGGTAGTTAAAGTGCTCCGATGAGCACCGGAAAGTGTAATGCGTTGGCGACCAACTGTTGCCGCATAGACCAAAATAGTGGAACCTCTGTCTCAGCTAGGAGACTGATCATGGGGCTAGTCCGGCTGCCAGTCGTACATGAAAATAGTGTATCGGGTCCAGCATGTATTACATTGAAGCTGAAGCCGAGCTATGTGTCAGACTCTCGGAATCTAGAGAGACTGGACCAACGCTGAGTAGAGCCGTATCAGAGTACTATGGTCCGCACTCCAGTTGGTGTTGCTGAGGCATCAAAGAGCACTGAGGTGTGACCAACATGTCTACTTTAGTTGACGAAGATGGGGATCAAAGACCAGTCCCACAAAACAATGAGAGTTCGCCTATTTGAGGGACTAGCCATCAAGGTACAGATCCAGATGGGGGATGGACTGAACAGCAGCGACATAAATGCATAACGGCAGCGACATAAATGCATAATGCAGGTCTTGGCTGCCCAAAAATTGAAGCCAAGAGTAAAAGCACAAGATTGCACTTGATTTATTGCTCCCTGCACTCTGCAAAAAATCAACAACGTCCATCACAGATGAACAGAAGTAAAAGCAAAAATAATCAGCATATGGAAGAGGGGGACACTGTAACTCCCACAGCCGCCACCAGACCACTGATGGCCATTAAAAGCAGAGAGACAATCAAAACGTTCGAAAGCTATCTTTTAAGTCATTACAATAACAAAGAAAGACATTTTTGTACGAATAGTTTCATTTTTCTGAAAACACTCGCGATTAAAACTTGTGTGCTTTTAACATTTTTAGGCTTTCCCGGTCACTTCACGCATTACCTATTTGGCGTCTTTCTAGGGGTCTTCAGCCAACAGTAGCCTTATCGTTTTTATCAAGTTTTATCGGCACCTGAAGCATTATGATTATACATTTTTGTATGCGTCGAATCCTCTATTATTATGTTTCTACCACTCTGTCTGTACCTCAACAACAGAGTTTTCGAAAGATTTGGCAGTCTATAAAAATCCCTGTAGACGCATATTTTATTTGGCACGCGGAGACAAAAAAGAAATCGTTAGGCGATAACCAGGTCCGTAGGGCAATGAGAGAATTTAACGTTTTTCTCCGCCAAATAATGAATTGTTTGATGTGCTATGTGCCAGCCGCCACTGTCACAACGAATGTTGCAATGTTTTCGATTGTTTCTCTTGATTTCATCGAGTAGTTATGATAATCAAATTTAGCTTAACTGTTCTTCGAACCCCTAAAGCTATGATTGCATGTCCAGTATAACCAAAGAAACGGACTTTTTTTTACGTGCTTCACGAATGAAACACTTCGGATGTTGCAAGATGAATCGACAACAAAACAACTGCTTCCAGCATGTACGAATACATCCTTGTTTGGTCTCCTGTTACAATTCTGTATAGGGATTTTTCACTTCCGGGTAAATTTTTAGTATTTACTAATTTAGAATATTTACTTACACCAATTGACAGGAGCCTGTGCTTGTCAACTGTGCGTTATACATCTGTGAAAATATTTTTCACGGTAAAATATTCATCCAAAATAAGATGTACGACAGTCTTGGAAATGACTACTGAGGTCTCTATCTCAAAGTCAGTCAAACGTAGATCCTCTTCAATCACACTGTACACATTCATCGATGGTTTTTGCAACCACCGATTTTGGTTGGCTTTCAGGAAACGAATCGTTGACGAAAGCACCACAACAGCGAAATTCTGCAAACCAATTGTTAATAGTATCTTTTAAAGAAGCGAAATTTCAATTTTTTTCACAATACTGGATCTTTAGACTCACTAAAAATACTACTTGAATGTAGTATTTTTGTTTCTTCCTCAATCGAATGAATTTTGCTCACTTGCCAACGAATCGTCTCTTTAGTACCAAAGAGAGTAATCGGTCAATATTTCGCGAGCACTGCCTCACTGACTTCTCAGAGGCGCAAATTCGTATTTTTGTTGTGTTATTAACACTCAATGAATCCTACGCTTCCCGACTTCAGTCTCTGTCTTTTCTTCTTAGTTTAAAGTAATATTGTTTGCTTGTGGACAAACGGTTCACTATTTTATAGTTTCATTTAACTTCAACGAAATCCGGCAATTGCACAGAGAGACGTTGCAACATTGCGATCAGCGCTGTTATTACACGTGTTTTCGCAATGTGTTAATGCATGTTGCGGGTGCCACATTCACGCTCTAGCAATCGAGCTGGACATGACAGCAGCGAAAGACTATGGAAAGCTTTTTGAATAACGCGTGAAAACTTTGCACCGAAATGTCATGTCAAAAGATCACAGTTCCCTGGCATCGTAAATACGTTAACAGAATGGACTGAATGCACCCTTAGGTTTTGGCTCTGAGCACTATGGGACTAACTACTGAGGTCATCAGTCCCCTAGAACTTAGAACTACTTAAACCTAACTAACCTAAGGACATCACACACATCCATGCCCGAGGCAGGATCCGAATCTCCGACCGTAGCGGTCACGCGCATTAGGTTTTCCTTCGAAACATGGCAATCACAGAAGTTATGACGGAATTTGATCTTATTACTATGCACGATCGATGGGACGCTGCACTTTAATTGTTTGAGAGTGGAAACAGAGCGTGTTACATCCTTGCTCGTAACCCATCTACCAGCAAATAGCTGACGCTTGAGCAGTGATTCCCAAACTGGTGTAATCAACCCCAGAGGGGTTAAATGAAATTTTCTGATGGGTATAAGCTTAACAATTATTTCCAAAAAAAAAAACATTACAATTATCTGAAACTGAAGATATAATTTATGAATAATTACTTTTTCTCAATTAGTAGCATTAATGCGGTGGAGATTACAGGTTCCTCACACGGGCCACCCACTAAACACGCACACGATGTGCATTGTCCCGTACAGACAGATATATAACAAATGCTAAATATCTCAAGAAAATGTCTTCCCCAAGCTGTATCAACCACCTGCAGTAGTCCAGAAATTGCTTCATTACTCGCTTCAAAACACATAAATGAATTGACAGCAATACACAGTAGTAACTACGTAAGGACTACTACACTGCTGTACACAGTATTATTACTATTAGTGGCTGTGGTCAGATACATTAACTGCCTGAAGTCTTCCAATTTCTGCCAGTTCAGAAGTAAGGAGTGCAGCAGTCAAATGGCTCTGAGCACTGTGGGACTTTAACATCTGAGGTCATCAGCCACCTAGAATTTAGAACTACTTAAACGTAATTAACCTAGGGACATCACACACATACATGCCCGAGGCAGGATTCAAACCTGCGACCGTAGCAGTCGCGCGGTTCCGGACTGAAGCGCCTAGAACCGCTCGGCAACAACGGCCGGCAGTGCAGCAATAAAGTGATTTACGAACAGTAAGCATAGTGCAGACATTTTAACTTGGTTGATTTTAAATGGGGTTGAAGCGTGCAGGTCACGCAAGTGCCGCAATGTGGTGGAGTAATGCAGGGAAGTACGTTTTGTAACACGTGTCTATCCTCACTGTGGATACTCAGCGTTCTTTTCCGAGGAGGAGTTGTGGTAACACTTGGGCGATGTAACACGAATTCCTTCGACATTCATTCTAACACACACACACACACACACACACACACACACACACACACACACACACAATCTCTCTAAATATAATTCATCTCTCATCATTCCATACAATCTTGCATTCTACGGTTTAATTTATATGCTAAAGTTACTAACCTAACATATTGATAATGTGGCGAAGAGGGGGGGGGGGTGTAACAGATGACAGGTTAGTGGATACTAGCTAAAATCTGGTTGCAGTCTGGGGCAATGGCCTAAGAATGGTTGGAAACCACAGCGCTTAGAGGCTCAACGCTAGCACTTATTTGTGCTTTGGCCGCAATGCGGTCAGTGCTGACTGCTCGTCCGTTTTAGCGAAACAGGCCTGGATGTAAGTCACTTGCCAGCCACAATCAAGGTATAAGCATCTGCACGTCCCTTAGACAACAATTAACAGCACAGAATGGACCTAAAGTCCGAACAGTTTGATAAAGCCAACAATACAATCATCCCTGAATCTCTGGTAAATGCGCGAATTCTCCCAGACGCCTCCATTGCATACCTAAGTTCACCAAACTAAATTTCTGGAGGGGAAAAAATTGTACCAGACTTCCGGACAATCAAATGTAGTTGTTATGAGTTCAGTACGTCTTTCCTTGTACGTCCATAGCATGACACTTTAAATTTCAATTTTATCCCCTAGTACAATACTAGAATTGGTAAATATGGTCTTGATACAAGACTGATTGATTGAGAGGTTTTATGGGACCAAACGGCAAGGTCATCAATCCCGCGATTCCGAAGTTAGTCACAGAAGAAAGAGGGTTCGCTAAAAGTGAATGGATCCAGTCAGGGGAGTCAAGTTATAAAATAATGGAGTTAAAACACACAGAGTAAAAGGCATAAAAGGCGAAACTGAATATAAAAACTGGAAAAATGGAGCAGTCTTTCCATGGGGAGTGGTCATGGAGCCAGACCGAGAAGATATGCAGAGACCACAACCACACTGCCCCTGCTCCAAGAGTAGAGTAAACCCTTATATCCGGAAATAAAAACCACTTTCACAGAGGGAACTGAGGACCAGTTCAACCATCCTGAATCATGTATTAATATTAAATTTAAGGAATCAGGAAGACTATACTTAACACGAAGGGCCAAAAGAAGGGGACATTCCACAAACATGTGTGATAACGTCAGTCTGGCTCCACAACCACACTGTGTGGGTGGTTCATTACGCAGGAGGAAACTATGGGTGAGCCTGGTATTAGCAATGCATAGACAGCTTATAACGGTGGACTCCTTCCGAGATGAGCAGAAGGAAAAGCGCCAAACTGCAGTAGACTCCTTAATTAGAGGAGCTTATTACTATGAGCAGTAGTGCCCCAGATGTCATCTCATTTTTGGACAAAGAGAGATTTGACGTAGATTTGCATATCTGCAGCTGGAATCGTGAAGGGAATAGGGAGTATGTGTCTGGCTCTCTGGTCAAACGGTCAGAAAGTTCATTCCTGGGGATACCCACGTGATACTGGTCCCAGAGAAAGACAACTGAGAAGGTGGCACAGCCAAAGGCAGAGAGAAGGTAATGGCTAGCAGAGACAAAAGTGTGTCGAGAATGGCATCAGTCGATAGCCTCTCTGAGTCCGAACAAATTAAAACACTTTGAAGGAAGGCCTGAGCAAAAAAAAAAAGGGCTCTGTGAATGGCAAGAAGCTCTGCTGTGAACACACTACATGATCCTGGCAATAAATGGTGTTCTATGCCCGTTGGAGACGTGAAAGCATACCCTACCTTATCGACTGACGCCAGAAAACTCTAGAGGCGACAGAAATCTTAGAATCCTGGAATAGTTCAGTCTTAATCCGTGGTCTAGGCATCATCCAAGGGGGAGGGGGATTGGGAGGGAATAAACGAGGTGCATTCCAGTGAGTGGAGATGGAGATAGGGACAGAGGGAAGTGAGACACATGCCAACTGGCAATTTCACCTGTGGGCAGAAGGGAGGAGGGAAACATTCCTGGTTTGCGAAGACAGGGTGCACAGGGTGGTCAGGGAAATGGTGAATGTCGACTGCGTAAGAAATCAGGAGTTGGCTCCATCATATTTGTAGAGGGGGGGATCCCCCCTTCTGTGAGGAGATTCAACGGTACTAGTGTGAAAGGCACCAATAGCCACACGCACCCCACAGTGATGAACAGGGTCAAGTAGTTTCAAAGTGGAAGGAGCCACTGAGCCATAAACCTGATTGTCATAATCTAGTCTGCACAAGACCAGAGAACGGTAAAGATGGAGAAGAGTAGTACAGTCTGTATCCCAATGTGTGTGGGCCAAGAGGCAGATACCATTAAGATTCCACATGCATGTAGTCTTTAGGTGGCGAATATGGGGCAGTGATGTCAGCTTTTCACCGAAAATAAGGCCCAAGAAACGACTGTGCTACAACATCGAGGAGCTGGCCGCCTAAATAAAGCTCTGGATCAGGGTGTACTGTGGGTCGATGACAAACATGCATGACCCACGTTTTGGAGGGAGAAAACTGGAAACCATGGACGATGGCCCAAGCAGAGGCCCGTCGAATGGTAGCTTGGAGTCTGTGCTCAGCAGATGCTACTGAGTGGGAGCTGCAACAGACGCAAAAATAGTCTACGTACAATGCCGGGGTAACCAGAGGCACAACAGAGGTTACAAGCCCACTGATGGTTATGAGGAAGTGTGTGACACTTCGCAAGAACCCTGTGGGACATCGTTCTCCTCAATCCGAGGGGCGCTGAGTGAAGTGCCCACTCGAACCTGGAAGAGCTGGTGAGATAAAACCTCACGCATAAAAATCAGAAGAGGACCACGGAACCCCAATCATGGAGGGTCACTAAAATGTGATGCTTAGCTACGTTGTATGCCTTATGTAGGTCAACAAAGACTACGACCAGGTGCAGGCAATTAGTAAAAGCCTGTCTGATGTCTGTTTCCAATCTGAGTAAATGGTCAGTTGGAGATCATCCTGCCCGGAAACCACACTATAAGGCCCTGATGAGATGTTGCCTCTGGGGAACGTCCAAGTGTTGGATCATCTGGTTGTGGATGGAATCCACGCCTGGCGCCGTGTCTGGTGAAGAGTTAACAGCCTGCAAGAATTCACTTTCAGTAAAGGGTTCATTATAAGGCTCAGAGTGGTCCAGGATGAAACAGAGCAAGGTCTATTCAACTCTGCATTTCTGACAGAGGTAGCAGGATAGGAAGAGGACACCAATGCTGTCACAAAGTGTGTTGTCGGGTGTTCTGCAAGGACAAATGGATCAGTGAACAGAGCACCTTGGAGGTTAAGACCCTGGTTAATTGACTGTCTCTGGCGGCCCAGAAGGCTATAGAGCTTGGACCAAGCCTGTGATGATGAGGTATACATCCCCAGGGAGGGAACATAGTGCTTCCAGCATTCCTTTTTTACTCTGCTTAATAACATAACGAGGATTAACAAGGAGACGCTTAAAAGGGAGGTGGTTGGTCTTTGAAGGGTGTCATTTAAATCTCCGGAGTGCCCGTTGGCAGTCCTGGGCAGCGACTGCAAGAAGGAAGTGTCGAGTTGCACAGCAGACACATAAAAGGCCAACTGGCCTTGCAGAATGCCCAACGTGGGGGCCTGTCTGCCTGGTGGCAGTAGGGGAACAACAGAATCACTGATAAGTGGTCACTGTCACTAAGGTCGTCATGGATGACCAATAGAGGATAGCTACCAGAGCATAGGAGGAAATCGTGAGACCGATAGCAATACAGGTGCCATGAGTGGGACTGAAGTGGGTTGGGGAACCATCACTGAGGAGACACAAATCGATGTCTGTCATAAGTTGGTCAATTAGGAGAGCTCTACCAATAGGGGGTGGTGGGCACTGAAGTCTCCAAGGTGGGGAAACAGTGGCGGGAGTGGCTGGATTACAGTAGACAGTTAAACATAAGAAAGTGGAGTATCTGGAGAGAGAGAGAGAGAGAGAGAGAGAGAGAGAGAGAGAGAGACATTGCAAATGGTGCTGGCAGGAGTTGTTTGCACTCTAAACACTATTGCTTCCCAGTTGGTACATAGTGGATCCAGTCACTTACGACATCAGAGCGAACCAAAGTGCAGACCCCACCAGATGCTACCCCTGAACCAGCACAGTTGTGACAGAACGCCCGATAATCACGAAATGTGGAGAGTAGTCATCACGACGGAACACAGGGGATACCCTCATGGAGTGGGTGTTCGCAATCACCACAAAGAGGGTCCACCGTACAGTGGGAAGACAGAATGCAGAATAGGAGGAGACAAGACGTTATATTTCTAGTAGCTGACGATAGTATCAATTGCAATTCCACTGGATGAACATGTGGCGAGATCCGAGGTTAGAGATAAAGAAGCGAAGAGGTGATGAACAGTCGTAACTGACAAGTATGGGGTGACATCCATAAATAAGACATCAAGACTCAGGTTGCGATGGGGCAGATGGCACCTCTGGGGGCACTAGGAGGAGGGCTTCTCTTGGGACATATGTTTCTTCCTTTTCTCGTTCAGAGGTGGAGTAGGACGGGGCACAGAGGGAATACAGGCGTTTGCAAGATCTGGAACCGAAAAAGAATGGGCGACCTTGGGGCATACGGATAGTGCGCCTTGTGGCTGAGTGGTGGTAGGAGTCTACCGGCCTGAGGGAAGACGGAGAGAGAGAGGCCCTAAGAGCGAGCTCGATCACCAGCAAGTGCCAAAGAAGGAGGGACACTTATTTGGCTGGAGAGGTTGTGGGAACTTCAACGGGGGAGGAAGAGAGAGGGAGACAGGGCTGGGGTAATAAAAGAGGTAGGAGGGGGAAAGAATGTAACTGAAGCAAAAGAGGAAGACAGTGACAATGGATGGAATCTCTCAGAGTTTTGGGGAGCCTCAGGATTAAGACAGGCGATCAGGGATTTGTACTCTTGGATCCTCTTTTCTCTCTTGT
Organism: Schistocerca piceifrons; assembly: GCF_021461385.2. Lineage (NCBI taxonomy): Eukaryota > Metazoa > Arthropoda > Insecta > Orthoptera > Acrididae > Schistocerca > Schistocerca piceifrons. The sequence continues at coordinate 365,777,936 of NC_060138.1, read as the reverse complement.
AAGCTGGCCAATCTGGCGAAAGAGGGGAGTGGCGGTCATGACAACTGACACACACAGGTGACGGAACACAGGGGATTCCCTCATGGAGTGGGTGTTCGTAATCACCACAAAGAGGGTCCACCGTACAGTGGGAAGACATATGCCCAAAATGCAAGCACAGAAAGCACCTCATGGGTGGGAGTGGTGGAATGTAGGGCTTCACGTCACATCTGAAGCACAAAATCTTGACCTTCTCTTTGGTGGGGGGGGGGGGGGGGGGGGAGGGTATCCCCCTCGAAAGCCAGAATGAAGGCGCAAGTATCAGTGCAGTTGTCTTTGCGACCCTACTGTACACGTCAAACAAAATGAATGCCGTCTCGCTCTCCAGATTAGTCTGGAGTTGCTCATCAGTTTGCAGGATGAGGTCCCTATGAAAATTCACTCCCTGGACCATAATCAGGGATTGGTGAGAAGTAATGAACACTGGGATATTGGCAAGATGATCACAAGCGTGAAGAGCTGCAGATTGTGCGGCAGAAGAGGCTTTGATCAACAGCGAGCCCGGACGCATCTTACGAAGATACTCCACTTCACCAAACTTGTCCTCAATATTCTCCACAAAAAACAATGGTTTTGCGTCAATAACGTGTTCCCATCTGTCCTATTACAGACGAGATGGCGGGGAAAGTGTTTCATCCCAAGACAGAGATCCTGGCCCTCCTCCCATGGTGTAGCTAGGGAAGGGAAGGCTGCCAGTTTATACGAAGCAGGATTCAATGATCCTTTGGCATTAATGACATGCTTGCCTCTCATCACATACTTCAGTTAACGCTAATTTTGCACGAAAAGTACACAGATGTGTGAAAATTACAGGTCTTCTGAAACTGACACATTCGATTTTAGTGAAATTATTTAATAGGTGACATTTTCACAATGTTTTAATTAATTCTTAGAATTACAGACTAGCAATATCTTTGTGACTACGATCTTGCTCCTACAGGCAAAGCTGTCTTCAATCCGAAGATCAGTTTGAACACTGCAGTGCTTTATTATTAGGCATCATTCTTCTGCAGAAGGTATGCCATTGACTTCCTTCAATCTATAAACTGCCTCACGCAGTGCGTTATTATGGGGATCTTCCGTGCAACGTGGTTCCCGAAACACGGCGCAACTTGAGATGTTTCCGAATAAACAAACCACTACCACAGATAACAGATTACAAACCCACGGCTCCAGCATTAAGTCCTACAATTTTTTGGCACTTGCCGCTTTTGCCACACCTCAAGTCACAAGCTTTTGTTCCTAGTTTAGCAATATTTTGCTTTCAATAAGAATATACCGGATGACTCAAAATAAAAGAACAGATTTCATATGTTTATTACAGACAACAAACTATAAACTATAGAAACACACTGTGCACGTCAAGGGATAGAGGAATGTTCAAGATTTTGACACACATGCGCTGTTGTTTATAGCAACGTGGAGGCTACACCACAACAGAAATAATTCTGTGTGTTGGAATTTGCGTGTAGTCAAACCATTGTTCAAATGCAGTGTGCATGCTGCAAAATCAGTTGTTTCCTCAACTTCGCGAAGATTACAGCAATACTATTTTGCTGCATGATGGCGTTTGGGTTGCGGCGTTATCTTAACAACACCATCTCACAACGTTGGATTAAAATAGGTGGATTGTTGATCTTGCTCATAACTTTTGGCCTCACAGGTCGCTAGACCTCATAGTTTGTGATTTCTTTCTGTGAGGGTACACAAAGGAGTCTCCGTGCAAATTATGGCAGCGACTCTTGAGTGGAATGAAATGGACTATCTTTTCAATGTTTCCCGAGCAACACATGGTGCTGATGTGAAGTGTATGATGTAGTGTCTGTGCGAACATAAAACTTTGAACCTTTCTCTAACCAGTGACATACTAAATTTGTTTCTATCTTTCATAGTTTATCTGTAACAAACAATTTAAATTTGTTCTTTCTTTTTGAATCACACTTTCTTTTTTCAAAATAGAGTTCGAAATCTTATTCCTTTCAATTGTCTCCCAAATTCCCGAGGAAGAAGAAAATTTTAAGACTTTCTTAGAATACACTATCCAATATCAAACTGTGAAGACTATCATTTTAATTAACGGATGATACAGAATATCGGAACAATTAGGCTACTATTATGGCCAGCGCTACCCTGAGACAAATTTAAATACTTATTCTATAATATAGCTCCTTGTATGAGTATGAAATACGATCGTAGCAGACACCGAAATTAATTTAATTTTATAGCAAGGGGCCTACAAAATAAGCAGCAGTGTAGTCATGATTCCATAAGGAGAACATATAACGTAAGGAGGAAAATGGGAATGTAATAACATATGTTGTAATAATATTTAAAAGTGTGTTTTACCATCCTTCCTCCAAATGAACAGTCATCTTTTAGATCCTGTGAGAAAAGTAGTCGGTTCAACGTCACCTTTCCGTTTGTAATGTATAAGATCATTTGTCTTACAATTCCTATTTAGTTTGCTAAAATCACCGATACCATTTTTACTCTTGTATTGAACACTTTTATGGTCTAGCCATGGGTCTGTAAGTGACTTTAAAATAAAATTTCAACAACAGGATCTATGACTTGTTAAGTCTGTACAATTTTATTTGCGATGTACTGATCAGACATTATTTTAATATTGTAATTGATTTTCAGATCTATTATAAACAATGCTATCGAGTAAACATAGGTGGACTATTTTGCAAGTTCCTATTGTATTACTTTCCTTCTAGCTTTCATCATGTCTATTGAAACACCATCTCCCAACGCCATTACCTTCTTCACACCTTGAACGGCTGTATGCTTTTCTGATATTACTTCCAGAAAGTAATTTTTATTATCCTCGTTTCCGACTGATCAACTATATCCCATCAAAATACGTACATGTTCAGTTCAATACACAATGCAACACTGAACTGCCAAGGGGGTATTAGAAATGCTTATGTAGGATACATCCCTTGCAACTAACATAGGTGCCGGCCGATGTGGCCGAGCGGTTCTAGGCGCTTCAGTCTGGAACAGCGCGACCGCTACGGTCGCAGGCTCGAATTCTGCCTCGGGCATGGACGTGTGTGGTGTCCTTAGGTTAGTTAGGTTTAAGTAGTTCTAAGTTCTAGGGAACTGATGACCTCAGATGTTAAGTCCCATAGTGCTCAGAGCCATTTGAACCATTTTGAACTAAGATAGGTAACATTTACAAGGTTGACCCATTGAAAATCTTAGAAGAATTGTAATAATGGGAAAAATTGTAATTTTTTGTCAGTCTCCCTAACGTTGAATGCCCGTATTCCATCGCTTCGAAAGTGCACAGATACCACAACAAAAGAATATTTTTGGTCGTTGTGTAGCCAGTCTGGTCCGCAGTTTTTACCTTTTCGACACTTCTAAACTGCCTACCTCCCATCGCTTCTTTGAGTGGATCTCACACAATAAAGTCACTAGGCACGAGATCTGGTGAATACAAGAGGGTGTTCCAGAATTTTCTGAAAGTTTAAACTGTCTTATGGGATGTAAGCGGCCAGGTGTAATCATGCTGTAGCAATATTCCTGAATTCAGAAATACTCGTCTTTTACTCCTGACTGCAGGACGAAGCTGATTTTTTGTCATGTCTCACTAAAAAATATTGTTTACCATCAGTCCCCCATCCATATAATTCTCCAAAATTACTCCATTTGCACTCCAGAAGAGAATGACCACAACTTTTCTAGCAGACGGCTGAGAGCAAAATTTATTTGATTTCGGTAAGAAGCTGTGGAGCCATTCCTTGCTTGACCTTTCCGTTTCTGGTTGGTGACTGCTTGTAACAAATTTTCCAAGAATTGCGTCACCTTCGACATGGAAACGATGCAACGTTTTTCACAGGCACTGACCCAACTGTCTTCCAATTCGGTAGTCAACTGATTTCGGTGGTCAGCTAGTTGACACGTTATTGAAGTGCAAGGCAGTAGAGGGGCAAAAGCAGTAGCAGCACATTTTGTTATTGTCTACATCAGGGGCAGATATGCGCTCAGGGGCAAACCTATTGTTCTTTGATTGACAGGTCATTAAGCTATTGTTCTTTTATTAACAACTCCTTAACCTATTGTTCTGTTAAAAATATCCTTCCTTTTGACTGACAGCTCCTTAACCTATTATTCCCCACCCCCTCCCCCCTCAAGAAACCTCCAACCCCACCCTCCCCCTTGCTGCTACAGGTTAACTTTCAGGTCTGAGTTATTGGAGTAGACCTCCCTTATCAATTTGATTAACTACTTAAATAAATTTATCAATTAATTCACCTCTTCCCCTTTGGTAAACCCCCCTACCACCCTCCCTACAGAAATTGGCAGGAAAAAGACTCAGCTGATTGATCATTTGGAGGGAATTCGGTTGCAGTGTATGGAATATTGTTTAAACAATTTAGACAATGTGTGGAATATTGTTTGTTTAAACAATTTATGGTATTTGAGGCAGTATATGCAATATAGTTTAGTTACTTGAAGAAAAAAAAATGCTGTTTGGAAAGATGCAGGTCTTTTGAGACGTAATTAAATAAATCAACTATCTTTTTATTCCAATTGCGCAAGTAATACTACTGCACACAAAGGCACCTGCAAACCGAGGACGCTGTCGAACCAGTGCAGGTGTCAGACCTGCAAGCACGAAGTGGCGGCATTCCTTTCATACTTAACACCTGAGAAATGTCTGTCGAAATACGTCTACCTCGGCATCGTTGCTGGCATGATGAACCATAGCCTTTGTACCTGCGGTCCAGTGAGTTGTTTGCATAGCGGATCACCCTCAGCGAGATGTTTGCATAGCGGATCACCTTCACAGGCACAGATAAAAGGTTGTCAGTGTTATCCCGATGTCACATGTATATGCAAATAATGGCTAAGTTTCCCTCTGGACCTGCTATAGAAATCTTTTACTATGCTCTCCAGAATAAAATAGGATTCATTTCTACCTAGCGATCCCAATTCGATGCATTCTACCTAGTGATAATAAAGGGACAGCCTGTCCATTAAATATCAGTCCATTCCTGGAAATAGTAAAGTGCTGCACGAATAGTTAATGGTTTCATTTGTTGTTATTGTAGGATCTTCTGTGATGTCCCAATTTGTCTGGATGGAAACTGTCTTAACAGGACCTGTTTACGAAAATAGCGAAGAATAACATCGAATGCATTCTTCCTGGCGGTCCTACAGGGACACCCCATCCTTCATGTCTCTTACTGAATTTGCCCATCCAACTGCTGCTGCTGCTGCTGCTGAATGCTGTCGGTGTGGAAGACCCATCCGCCACTGTTTTCTGCAGATGAGAAATTCAGCGGCAAAACTATCTTCTACAGATCGTCATGGTGCACTGACAGTTAAACCCCGCAAGAGTGGTCTACAGATCGTCAAATACATCCCACTTATTCACCGCGCAGCAGTACAGTGCCGACAGAGCAATCTGCCGCCGTAAATGCGGCCTGTGACTGCAGCCGCCGAAGTGCATATGAGCCAGAGGGGCCAGCAAGCTGTGGATGACCCCCACCCCAGGAGGACCTGAGGTAGGGGTTTGAATGCTATCAACACTCCCGGTGCGAACACTCGTCGTATTAAATCTTCTCAAATTTCTGCAGAGTATACGCATGACACTTGCGGTCCCAAAGGCAACGCAATGCAAAGAGGGTATTAGTTTATTTATTCACTAGCCCAGGGGGGTGGGGGCACAAGCCAAATCATTATAGGCCGGAAGCTTTCTCGGACACTCACTTGCATAGCAGTATCATTTACACAATATAATTCTGAAGATATAGTCCGAAAATTATTTCTCTAGAAACATGAAACTTTAGTGAGGTGCAGTGTGCTGTAAACCACCGAGTAACCTTTTCCGTAATTGGTAAACAGTCCATTTTAACATGGATAATGTATCACAAAGCAAATACCGTCCGCACTGGCGGAATGTTACATGATCCACGTACTTATACGTTTGTGACTATTACAGTTCTATCACAATGTGAAAAAAGTGGTCCAACTAAAACATTCATATTTCTTTACGTACTAAACGAATATGTAATAAAAATGGGGGTTCCTATTAAAAAAAAACCGCATTTGATATCCGTCTGACCTATGCTAGAGCCATCTAGAGGGCCAACCATAGCGCCATCTGGTTTCCCCCTTCAAGCTAGACGAGTTCCGTTCGTTGTAGCTTTTTCGTTTGATGCTTATTTCGTGGGATATTTGGTCCGGTCGCTATCAGTGGACCACCCTGTATATACACTCTTTGATTTGTACCGAAAGAGATGCCAGTGTTGTTCCTTCCAGGTGGTGTTTTTGGAATTTGGCATTCTTACAACATTTTGACATTTCTCTGTGTACTTAAAAGTGTGAATACACCTTGTTTTACACTGCTTCAAAGGAAAAGTTCTATTGTACAACACCTCAAAATCAGTTTTTTTTTTTTACCAGTTTGGCGTACCTTAACAAATCAAGCGCACGCACACCTCTCCCTACCCCACATTAATTGCTTACAGCTATATATTTATTTTTATACTATCCAACTTCAATGCAACCCAACCAAGTTATCTTCCTCTCTCCTCCAAATGTCAACAAAAAGTGCCACAGCCAGAGCTGAAACAAATACTGCACACGCACGGATTATTGCCGTGGAGGTAGTGTGTTTACATTGTTCTTTTGCGAACACACACATGCACAGTTGTGTTATTTTGCATATTGGCTTTCAAATGGTTCAAATGGCTCTGAGCACTATGGGACTTAACTTCTGAGGTCATCAGTCCCCTAGAACTTAGAACTACTTAAAACTGACTAACCTAAGGACATCACACACATCCATGCCCGAGGCAGGATTCGAACCTGCGACCGTAGCGGTCACGCGGCTCCAGACTGTAGCGCCTAGAACCGCTCGGCCACTCCAGCCAATATTGGCTTTCTGCATGGCAGTGGAGGCATCAGAGGTATTGGCGTCATTGGACCTAATGTAGAGGATCCACCTTCCAGATGCTACCCCAGGTCAGACACTGTGAATCAATAGCAAACTTTATCTGAGAATTATTGCAGAGAGAGATCCATCACAACCTTCACTCCAGACATTGTGCAAGTCGACCACTCGAAACCATTTTTGGTAATGTACGTATGATAGACCCAGATCGAACAATATTGCCTGATGTATCGCTTAATGGATCCAATCCAGTCAGTACTCGCAGATGCAGTGCTGGATCATCCAACTTCCAGACGATACTTCAGGTCATACATGGGTGGATTGATGCTGAACATTATTCAGTTTTTTTTTTCTTTCTTTTCGCAGGTGGATTCACCCCAGCTGTTATCATGACCTTTGCACAAATGGATCCACCACAAATAATATCTCTGGATGATACCTTCACACCTAGGAATAACCCCAGAAGTAACTCACTGTGGATCGACCATTAGCAATACCTTACAAATAACGAAACTTTTGTGCAGCCACCTTCTGGATGCAATTCTGAACGCAACCCATGGACGTTGCTGCCTCTGCTGCCGCCTCCAACAACGATGCCTTAGGTGTCACTGAAAGGAGGGACAGGGGAACCCTTGCACTCAGCCAACACAGTAAATAGTATAACTTAATTTAGCTTTGGTACTTAGTCTTGACATTCGAAGGAGTAAGTAGATACCCTGGATGGATTGGGACTATGAATCAAAGTTCGATGGTATAGAAACATATTTAGCCACACCTGATTACATAAACAACGAGATAATCCAAACATACAGTAGAAGCTCGCTTAACGATCACTTTTGGGACGGAGCGATAGCATGATCGCTAAAAAGGTTGAATAATAAGAGGAAAATTAAACACGTCATTTACAGGGATCAAAATTACATTTCTGATAAAAAGAAAAACAAACAAAAGTTTTAACACACTGACAATTTAAAAAGTTTAAAATGTTTTTTTGTTTCTATTTTCTAAACCTTGATGTTCAAATGTGTGTGAATTCCTAAGGGACCAAACTTCTGAGGTCATCGGTCCCTGGACTTATACACTACTTTTAACTTATGCTGAGAACAACACACACCCATGCCGAGGGAGGACTCTAACCTCCGGCCGGACGGGCCTGCGATCCGCGAGATGGCGCCTCTAACAGCACGGCTCCAAACCCTGAATTTGAGGCTGCATCCACCACTTCTTTGACGATAACATGATGGTAGCTGTACCGGTAGGTGGTTCTTCCAAATCTTTTAGGGCAATCTCGAGCGCATTTTTGCTGCAGAGCGCCTGATCTTTTCGTCGTCTTAATTTTCTTCATTCTGTGACTCCTCTGGCTTAACACTATACTAGTGCAAAACGAGATCAATGATCCAATCATCTTCAAGTTCTTCGTTGGTAATACCGGCAGTGTCAACTTCCGGTAGCCATTCCTCTACATCAGCACACTCGATATCATTCTGAAGGGATTGCAAATGAGTGGCTGAAGCTGCAGTATCTGACTCATTCGCTTCTGGAAGTTCTTGTTCTTGATTTAGGGTAGGACAATTTTTCTTCAATGATTTTTGTAGTGTGGTCTTCGTAAGTTCTTTCTAAGCTTGAGCAACAGTGTAAATTACGTTTTTCATGCTGAGGCTTTTCACTGCTTCAAAAAGATCACAAAACTCTTCTGTTTTCTCCAATCAAGCACTGGCGTATTTTCCCCTGTTATGTCGCTTTAACTACTCAGTTACACCTTAGTTGGATTATTGCATTAACGTGTGTGGCAGGGGCAAAAACACAGCTTTTATTTCACCTTGTTGAAGTTTAAACTCTAAGGGGTAGCTTGGGGCGTTGTCTAGCAAAGCAAGTGCACAGGATGGTGTCTCTTTTATTTGAAATAATTTTCAACAGCTGGAACAAATGTATCAAAAACCCATTCTTTAAACAAATTACCATTCATTCAAGCATTTTTTAGCTTTGCAGTTAATAGGAAGAGCTGGCGTGTTTATTTTTTTAAGGTTCTTTGTTTCTTGCGTTTGCTGCTTACAGACAACGGCAATTTACGGTCACCAGTTCCGTTGCTGCATGTTGCAATCGAAAACTGTCCTTTGCTACTTTAGTGCCTGTGGTTGTTTCATTCTTTGAGGCAAGGAAGCAGTATTTTACAGTTTAGTCCAATCTCGTCAATTTCGTATAAAATGATCAGCTATCGGTTTATTTTCTGAGACTATATTTTCAATTTTTTCAGCAAACACTCTACCTGCATCGTCATCAGCAGAAAGTTTTTTCACCTGAAACGGAACTTGTCTACACCCTGACGATTACTCCACCAGTGAAGACTTTCAACTACTTGCAATTTGTCTTTTTACCTCAAAATTTTTGATGCAACTGAACAGTTGTTACTTTTTTGTGAGAGGGCCTGGAAGTGGCATCCTTCTCAAGTCTCTCCTGAAGAAACCAAACCCACAATGCCATCCATGAGCTCAAGTTTTGGTTTTTTCAATGCTTTTCTAGTTTTTAAAACATTTTCACTGTCTACAATTAAAGAAAAAGATTCAAGATCTTTTCACTTTTTTCCAGTATTTAATGGCTGCCACTCCGACAGCCATTTCAGAGGCTAATTTAGTAACGTACTCGCCTCTGTCAAGTCTTTGCAGAACACAGTTTCTGTTCGATTGTGCACATAACAAGTTTCCTTTATTGATTTGTTGCCATTTTTAGTCTTTCAGAATCCCTTACACTACGTAATTACAACTTAAAAAACACTTTGAAGTTAACAGAAATACAGTGCACGGATAAAGCTGCAGATTACAATACAGAAAGACAAACTGACCAGCAGTACAGTAGTCCCTCAACTGAGCATGCGCGAGGAGCGTGATTCAGGCAGACACCTGTTGTAACAAGGGTAGAATTGATAATGCTGTTCAGTGTTGAATGCAGAAGATGGTTGGATACAAAGTAAAATACTCCGATGAGTAAGTTAATCGTAGTAGATGTTCTACTGTATAGTTGTACATTTACATCTGAAAAAAAATCGAAAAATGCATGAAAACGTCAAAAATTCGGTAAAGTCCAGATACAACATGGACACACATGATTTTGGAACTTATACGAATTGTGGCCAAAAATTTTTGTTACATTCGAACTAGATCGATGTGCCTGGAAAGCTCTTGCATACTTTTCTAGAAAGCTACAAGCTAGAAGAGATATCTGTTAGTATCACAATACTACCTGATTCGAAACTGACACAGATCCGCGGTAATGGTCGAGAGAGACAGACCACCATCTAGATTAGCACCTAATACTACCACTTTTAGTTTGATTTTTCAAACCGTTTATCGTACATTTAATCATTTTTTCAACTGCTCTCTCCAGTACTATCAGTTGTGGAAAATGTACTGCTTTGGACACACACACAGTGAGGCATTTTGGAGGGGAATTAACGCATGTTGGTGATGAATGATCGAATTTGCAGTCAGCGCAGATAATGATTCATTGCATTTTGCTAAGGTGCTGTGTAATAGGTTAGTCTCAGCTGTATCAGTATCGCCCAGATAAATAGATCTGCCCCTTCCTAGCTTCTACAGCAAACTGCTGTAATTCATTTTACCGTCATATTTTATTACAATTTGAATATTCAATCAATTACTCTCTTGCTACATAGTGGCCAGTGAGTCTTTTAAAGAAATTTCCTCCATTACTACGACCCATGCAAACAGGGATAAAAAAAAATTATTTCCACCCTGCTCCGCTGGCCCTGAAGCATCCACGTCACAGCATGCACATAAAACAGTATGATTTAGCATGATTTAGAAGGTATGACTGAAAAGTGTTTTCACTTCCAGTCTTTACCGGGATGTTTTATATGATTCATCAACTAAAAACTGTGTTTGACCTGTGGAAGTCTAATGCAAAATAGTACTTACCTAAAAATTTTAATTATTTACCAAGAAAATATTTTTCTACTTAAAATAATATCAAACTCATTTGTATAGTCATATGCTTTCATATGGTTGTTGGGCTTCGAAATTGCACTGTGCATTTCTTTGTATGCACTCCGTCTGATATTTTAATAATTGTTTGTTTGCTTCTTAAGGGCGCAAAAATAACCAGGGTCACACGCGACCACGTCAGAACTGCAGAATACGCAGACAAAGAAGAGCTAAAAACGACTAAACGTCACTCCCTATAGACGGAAGAGAAGACAGTTAAAAACCGGGACGTGGAGAAAGGTCATGAACTAAAAATTAAATGGCCTTCATCATATTGCTACGACGAGGAAAAAGTAAAACGTGATCGTTCGCTCAGACGGCCGATAACTCAGACGGCAAACACAAACAAAACGTTAAGTGGATAAAAAAGGGCATTCCGTCACTTACATGGCGATGGCCAAAAAAGGCAGTACCCGATCGGCAACCTAGCTAAAATCTTCTCATGGCGAGACGGTAGTGAGAAGGTCGCAAAAGCCACTGGGAGAGGCTTAATAACTCTGAGCTTGCTCCCGTGAAGAGAGGACCAGTGGTGATGGGAAAGTGATGTCACCTGCTGACAGACGGCAACACAGACATCATCGGACGGAATGTAAGAACTAGCAGGCTGAGGTACGAGAACTGCAGCCTTGGCAGCAGTGTCAGCTGCCTCGTTTCGTGTCAGACCGACGTGAGCAAGGACCCACATAAAAAACACAGTGGCTCCATGAAGAACGAGCAAGTGACAGCTTTCCCAGATCCGTTGCACTAAGGGATGGGCGGTGTACAGCACACAGAGGCTTTGAAGGGCACTAGGAGTGTCGGAGCAAATGACGCAACTGAAAAGCCTATGTCGCAGGATGTACTGCGTGGCCTGATACAGGGCGAAGAGCTCTGCTATAAATGCTGAGCAGTGTTCCGGAAGCCGATACCGAAGAACGTCGGTGTCAATGACTGAGCTACATTCGACACCATCGTCAGTCCGAGAGCCATCAGTGTACACAAAGGTACGATATCGCGAAATTCCGAGCGAAGGTCGTAAAACTGAAGGCGATAGAGCGAGGCAGTAGTAGTGTCCTTAGGAAAAGAATGAAGGCCAAAGTGAATATGGGACGCCGCACGAAGCCAAGGTTGTGAAGGATTTACACCCGCCGGGAAAGTTGCAGGCAGCCTGAAGTTAAGCTGCTGGAACAAGAGCCGAAAGCGAACTCCAGGAAGTAACAGAGAAGAGGGACACGCTCCATACTGACGATCGAAGGAATCATCGAAGAAGGAGGCATAAGATGAGTGGCCACGCATGACAAACGGCATCCGTATCTGTTGAGGAGAAAACCACGGCGGTAGGACAGCGATAATTCGACAGCTTCTGCATAAAGACTCCCAAACGGGCTAGTGCAAAGGTTCCAGTGGCCAAACGGATGCCACGATGGTGGATAGCATTGAGACGGCATAAGAGAGACGGACGTGCAGATGCATAAACGAAACACACAGAGTCTAGTTTTGAGCGGATAAACGGAGGAGGGTGGTTAGATCTGCTCCCCAGAATGTACCACTGGGACACGTAGAGCATTTGACGGACCGCTAACATGTAAGATACGTGGGAGGAGCAACATAGTTTCCTATCGAACAGGAGCCCCAGGTATTTCGTAGTTTCAACGAACGGAAGAGCAACAGACGCAAGATGTACAGGCGGAGGAAGAAACCAACTGCGCCACCAGAAATTCATACAAATGGTTTAGTCAGTGGAAAAACGAAAGCCATTGTTTATACTTCATGAGTAAAGCTGATCGAGACATCGCCGAAGACGCCGCTCGAGACAGGTCCGTGGAGAACTGCAAAAGATGGCAAAATCGTCAATAAAAAGGGAACCGGAGATGCCCGGCGGGAGGCACACAAACATTATAGGGTTAATGGCTATAGCAAAGAGGACGGCGCTCGGGACGGAACTCTTGAGGCACACCGTTTTCCTGGATAAACGTGTCCGACAAGGCAGAACCCACACGCACCTTGAAAACTCGCTTTTTAAAAATTCTTGAAGAAAATGGTTCAAATGGCTCTGAGCACTATGGGACTCGACATCTTAGGTGACAGTCCCCTAGACCTTAGAACTACTTAAACCTAACTAACCTAAGGACATCACACACATCCATGCCCTAGGCAGGATTCGAACCTGCGACCGTGGCAGTCACGCAGTTCCGGACTGAAGCGCCTAGAACCGCTCGGCCACCGCGGCCGGCTAATGAAATGGGGAAGGGGGCTGCAGAATCCCCACGTGTAGAGAGTATGGAGGAGACCAGTCCTCTAGCAAGTGTCATAGGCTTTCTCTAAACCGAAAAACACGGCCACGGTCTGGGATTTCCACAGAAAACCATTCATGACATGGGTGGACAAAGTGACGAGATGGTCAACTGCAGAACGGCGCGCTCGAAATCCACGATGTGCAACTATTAGTAAATTAAGAGATTCGAGCCACCATGCCAGCCAGGCATGAATCATACGTTCCATCAACTTGTAAACACAGCTGGTGGGAGAAATGGGGCGGTAACTAGAAGGAAGTGTTTGTCCTTACCGGGCTTAGGTATGGGTATGACAGTGGCTTCACGCCAGCGTCTGGGAAACATGCCCTCTCCACATATGCGACTGTAGGAATGAAGCAGATAGTGCTTGCTCGCTAGAGGAAGGTGCTGCAACATCTGAATGATAACATCGTCTGGCCCTGGGGTGGAAGATCGGGATGAAGTGACAGCATGATCTAGCTCCTTCATAGTAAAGGCGGCATTTTAGCACCCACTATTCTGGGAAGGGTATCGCCTGAGACGACTCCGCTCGTTTCCGATGGAAGAATGTTGGGTGTTAGTGGGAGGAGCTAGAAATCTCCGCAAAATGGCAGCCCAAGGTGTTGGAGATAGCAATAGGGTCCACGATGACATCGTCTTTTAGTGTGAGGCCGGTAGTTAGGGAATGGGCCTAGATGTGAGAGAGCCGTCGGAGGTTGGCCCACACGGTGGAAGCGGGAGTGGAACTGTTAAAACAACTAGTGAATAAAATCTAGCTAGTTTTTTTGCTATCTCGAAGTACGCGACGACACTGTGCACGCAACTGTTTGTAATGAATGCAGTTTGCCACCGTATAATAACGAAAAAATATGCAGAGAGCACGTCTCCGGGCGTGAATAGCGTCGCGGCTCGCCTCAGTCCACCAACGGACCAGGACACGCCGTGATACGAGGAAGTGCGAGGAACGGAACGTTCTGCGGCGGTAAGGATAACGTTCCTACCTTGTCACCACAAGTACAACAGTTAGAGGATGGGTGGTCAGGGAGATGAGATGACTATGAATGTCATCCCGTAAGAGCAACATGACGCTCCCATGAGGTGGAATGCCGACCTCAGGGGGTAGGTCAAAACGAATCGGTAAGTAGTATGAAAGTTCAAAGCGGTCGTGAGGGCGCAATTTCATTTCCTGAAGGCAGAGTACAAGGGGACGCTGCGATGATAAAAGTAGCCGTAAATCCTCTTTGTGGGACCGAAGGCCGCAAACATTCCATTGAAGGAGAGTCATGATGAGGAAGAGATGTAATGGTGTCACGTCGGCGGCTGCCGAGTGACAGCCGGTGTAGAGTCGCTACTACAGGGCACAGAAGCAGGAGGATCCTGCTCCATGGGATCCACAGAAGCATTGGCTTGCTTGTGCGGTCGGTCTGTGGAGTCCAACGCTGAATAACGACTGGTGGTGTGCACCGGCAGCACGGAGACCGGCCGGGCTAAGGTATTACATGGTGACACCGTCGAAGATCTTCGAGTTGGCAAAGGAGATGACCGTTTTCCTTTGGTGGGTGTTGTTTGGCTGCAGGGACGGAGCAAGTCTTCACTGGAGTACTACTCCTGGTTTTCGGCCTACCGGTTGTGTAGCTGGTGTCCTCGCACCTTGAGGCGAGAGTTTGACAGCTTGTTGCACAGCTGGACGGGGGGATGGCGATGCTACCTTGACACTGGGCGATTTCACAACCTCAGAGCTGAATTGAATGTCGCATTCTGCGTGGCCATGTTCTTCATGGAGCGAGGGGTAACAAGAACAAAACTGCAGGGGACAGATGACAGAACGCAGGGTCTGCGACTAGCCAGTAACTTGCGAGCGACTGCGCAAGGCATTCTTTCCTTTACGTGGATCTCTAGGACAGCCCGTTCACCAACACACATGGGACAAACCCGAGAGGAGGAGGCATGGCCGCCATTACAGTTAATACAGTGGGGAGGAGGAGGCAGACAATCGCTCTCGTGCACATCCCTACCACTGGTTACAGATTTGGCTGGGTGTCGACAAGACGTTCTAGTGTGGTTGAAACGATGACATTGGTAGCAGTGCAGCAGAATCAGAATGTACCGCCAGACTCTGATAATTTCATAGCCTGTTTTGATCTTAGATGGAAGCACCACGCTATCACGGGTGAGAAAGAAAGCCCAGATGAGCACTAAGGAGGAATATACCTTTTTCATTACACGGTGGACAGCACAGACACCCTGATCAGAGAGGTAAGACGTGATTTCGGCCTCTGTTAGACCGTTGATCAGCCTGGTGTAAATTACACCACAAGAAGAATTCAAAGTTCTATGGGCCTCAACATGAACAGGGTATCCATGGAGAAGCGAGGCAGCAAGGAGTTGTTGTGCTTGAAGAATCAGAAGTAGTCTACAAACGTAAAGTGCCATTCGGTAAACGAGAGCAGGATTTCACAGGGCCACCAACTGCATCAATATCTTTCTGAATAATGAACAGATTTACCGTGGCAAAGGAATGACCGTCTTCAGTACGTGAGACCACGAGGAACGGTGGTGCAGCAGGATGGGTCTTTGATAATTAGCACCATTACGTTTATGTTGTGTAGATGTTGATTGTGAAGATGACTGAATCACTGCGAGAAAATCCCCCATTCATTGCCAGTGTCTCCGATGGCGCGCTCCTTCCAACTGGGGGCCCCCTTCACAAGGGGGCGCATCCGCCTAGGTGATTGTTCACACCTCAGGTTACATTTCAATCGGTAATTTGGGAAGGTTGCAGCTCAGGCAATCGCCCCTCCCTGGGCCTGGCCTGTAACAGGGGGTACGTGCGAACTCTACCTGTACACCCGGGGTTGGGAATTACGCGTTACCCAGTCACATGTTACGCGTCAGATGCGTGGGCCGGCCTTCAGGAGCACACAGGGAGGAAGAAGAAAACGAGGAACCTTAAACGCCGAAGCGGAACGAGAGGAGAAAGAAAAAGAAATGAAAAGGGAGCGAAAAAAGGTGAGACTGTTCTTACGTCAGCGACAGACAATGCAAACATTCCCATTAACACCCCCAGACATGTTCTCCAAGGGAGGGGAAAAAGAACAGCCAGAGGATAGATATGCAGTACGGAAGGGAAAAAAAATGCTGCAAAGGCTGGGGGCCCGTGGTAGCCAAGCA
The DNA here is from genome assembly GCF_021461385.2 of Schistocerca piceifrons. Lineage (NCBI taxonomy): Eukaryota > Metazoa > Arthropoda > Insecta > Orthoptera > Acrididae > Schistocerca > Schistocerca piceifrons. Next base: position 365,761,563 of record NC_060138.1, on the reverse strand, counting down.
CGAACCCGCCGAAGAGTGGCGAGCCCCCTGGGGGTACATTTACGTTGTGAGTCAATTTCTGGTCCCTGCACCAACTGTCACTTCTCTGTAGGTCTTCCTGCATTTCCCTATGGTTGTCTGGTGTTGCAGCCTTCCTTTACGCAACACTGTCGTCCGCGAATACTCTCGTGGAGATTCCAACGTTATCCACTAGATCATTAATATAACACTCCGTCAGAATGCTCCCCCATCCTACCAATAATCAGTCGATTTTTATCCCATTAGAACTATCCCTTCGGCGGAAGGACATTTTTGTCCACAGCAAAATTTTTCCCCTCTCCCTCTCTGAATTATTTTAGAAGGTGGATGCAACTTAAATCCCTCTCATTTTTCTAAATATTTTACGAGGTAGACGTGGCTACATCACAGGATAGTTTATTTTGAAATAATAGTCAACGCTGTCAATTGCATAATTTTAGAGAAAAAGAAATTAATTTGTAAAACCAGCTTTTATTACGTCTTCTGGTACAAAGCAGGTATGATACTGAAAGTGCAGAGACTTTAACAGACAAAAAATTTATATAAACAGAATGAACAGGCACTGAGAAACTGCACAGCATGGCTAGTCGTCGAAGTCTGACAGATGGGCATATGTTAGCTTTGATAAATTTTATTGAAGAGGTTGAACCTGGAAGTGAATATGTAGACGGTATTTCAGCTGATACTTGCGGCGCAGAAGAAAGAACAGCAGGGAGCTCGGGTGAATCAGAGGGCAGCGATAAAGAAACTGACGAATCTCCACGTGTACACAGCTATAGGAAAGGTAAGCAATAAAACGTTTCTGACATATTTCTGTCTCCCTATTATTTGTTGAAACTGTGTTCATTCCATGGGAAACGCTCACTCGCTTATCTCTAGGTGTTGCGTCATCGAAAAGGGCAACAACGTCAACACCATAACAGAAAACGTAGCAAAGGCGGTTGGGTTGCAATCTTTTGTTGGAGTGCTGCTAAAGCTGCTTGCATTATCACTAATGAAAAGAGTATGGCTTCGGCAATTGCAATTTTCGGCAAAATGCTGCAAAACTGTGCCAAGAACACGCTGAAAGGCGGCATAATTGTGGTATAAAACGTTTCTCAGGAATTTCACTGTCAGTAGAGAGGTTGAAGAAAAGTGGAAAGTAGATCTTACAAATATTGGAACTCCTCAAAAGCATGGACAAAAAAATGTCTAGTCCTTCTCCATACGTAAAAAGGTGTGTCATCAATGCTTTTCCCTGGAGAGCCTGGCGTATGTTTATTGGCTAACGTATTCTCCAACATTAAAAAACGCGCTAAAATAGAGGTGCCGGGTGTGTTGGGAGGTGAAGCACGGTCTTTTTACCGTGAAGACTTTGATGCATTTCCTGCTAGTTTTTATATTAATGAAGCAGACCTTTCCTAGACGGAGAAATGGGGAACACAATTTTACACGTTGATGTCACGTAACCGCTTCAGGTTTCCTCATGTTTGATTTGAGGTCGACATATGGGAGCCGTTAAAAAGGAGGAGTGTGCTCTCGCGTCAGAAGTATGGTATAGATTGATAGCAACCTCTCACAACTTACATTCCTGGTCCATGTATTTGGGTCGATGAGCAGTTGTTCCCGACCCCAGGGTAGATGTCGGTTCATCAGTTCATGGCTTCAAAATCTGACAAGTATGAGCAGAAATACTGTCGATAAATATTCCAAATATATGATAAATGCTTACCCGTATCTTGGCAAAGAACTCCTAGTGGTAAACGTCTTAGATACTATGTAGGGAATAAACGTTTAGGTTCACACCATACAGGAGGGAGTATATATTGCATGTGACGTCCTACTTTCACTATCACATCTGAATACAAACAGAATGTGCTTGTTTGATATTGTAAAATTAAAGTGAAAGTGAACGCATATAGAAGGTTCCTGAGGATCTATAAGGCTGTACCTTTCAAGAGCGACAATTTGACCGTCAGAGAGTATCAAAGGAAGTCAGGTAATGTGATAATTCTTAGTTCATTGCACCCAAACGTACAAACTAAGTCAAAGTCTCACACAATGACATGTCCCAATTAAGTGCTGTAGTTTTGTCAGATCGTCCGCAAGTACTCTGTGAAAGCTCGTAGAAGAAGTAGCCTGTTCATACTTTTTATAACATTTTAGACTTAGAAAACATCAATGGCTGGGTAAATCTACAGACTAGTAACAATCTTCAAAGTAACAAAATGAAAATCCCTACTGAATCTCGTGGAGCAACCCAAGTAAGATTATACATAGGGGTCAGGGTCTGGGTCAGAGCTCTAGCTACATACGTTGAATCATTAGGCATAGTTGGAAGGCACTGCCAGGTGTAAAAGTCGTGTAAGAAGGGAAATGTTCACGTAAATATGGACCTTGAGACAAACCAGTTTGCAAGAAATATGGTTGGTTGGTTGGTTGGTTTTGGGGAAGGAGACCAGACAGCGTGGTCATCGGTCTCATCGGATTAGGGAAGGATGGGGAAGGAAGTCGGCCGTGCCCTTTTCAGAGGAACCATCCCGGCATTTGCCTGGAGTGATTGAGGGAAATCACGGAAAACCTAAATCAGGATGGCCGGGCGCGGGATTGAACCGTCGTCCTCCCGAATGCGAGTCCAGAAAAAATATGGTGTCCCAATTTCTATGTATGTGAAGATTGTGAAATTGCGAATTCCACTATACAGGCAACGATAATCTGTAGGTATTTAAAGATAACACTTTTACTTCCACAGACTTTAATGTTATTTTTAGATAATGTGTATCAAAGTGTAGACCTATATTAGACTACGGTAACATGTTATCTATTCTTGTTTACTTGTAAAAAAAGTATTACTTTTTGACTTGGTCGTATTTCTATAAAAATAGAAGACTTCTGGATGATAACTGTCAAGAATTTGCATATTTATGTTAACATGAGCAAATCTAAGAGAGTATTCAATTATTTTGTAAAATTATAATATTACAAAATAAGTTTTAGTATTTTTAATTAAGAGTTAAAAGAAAGTAACAGCCCATTAAAGTGACTGCCGGCCGGGGTGGCCGAGCGGTTCTAGGCGCTACGGTCTGGAACCACACGACCGCTACGGTCGCAGGTTAGAATCCTGCCTCGGGCATGGATGTGTGTAATGTTCTTAGGTTAGTTAGGTTTAAGTAGTTCTAAGTTCTAGGGGACTGATGACCTCAGAAGTTAAGTCCCATAGTGCTCAGAGCCATTTGAACCATTAAAGTGACTGTTACAGAAAAACTCGTCGCTTATAATAAAATCACAATTAAGAAGAAGCCATAAATGTCAGAACTGGGGATGGGTTATTTTGGCCCGGTGGCGGTTTTAAGTGGTTCGGAAATCCGGCGGTTCTACTGTTACGAACGCGTTGTATTCTATCCACTAGTAAGCTCCGAAACCAATCACAAAACATCTGGTCCGATATTCGGTAGGCTCGTATTTTGTTCAGTGTACAGCAATGCGGAAATGATCGGATTCCCTTCGGAAGAAACACTGAGCCAACCTGAGGGCAGCTGTCTACGCTTGGATCTAGTGGATGAACAGAGCGATTTGACTTCCAAAAGATCTCAGTTTGCGTAACAACAGAACATGTTCCATAACTATACAACGGACAAACGTCAACCACAAAGGCCAATATTTATGTGGATCTGTCGGACGCACCTTGTTAAAACGCTGCGCTTTCTTCTGGTCTTCCTTGTTCTAGCGGCCTACGATACGCTGCTGCTAGAAGAGGAGAAAGTTTTTCCCCCACAATCACTGTACAATCCCACAGGTATCTCGTATGCGATTTTGTCTTTACTCCAAAATAAGAACATTTTAATTTTATGTTATTACAGATTGTTTTGAAGATATTAACTATGCTCTGAATGGGTTTTACTGCCATTTAAAACAACTTTCTGTTTCTATTTCAACCGAATTATCACCACCATATATTCGGAGGAAGTCTACCGCAATTAGAAACACTGTTTCCCTCCATCCACATAATGTCTGCGACTTTGATAAATTCACCAGCTCTCTCTCTCTCTCTCTCTCTCTCTCTCTCTCTCTCTCTCTCTCTCTCTCTCCCCCCCCCTGCTGATGAAAGCTAAAGGTATCTGAGAAACAGTAAAACACGCAATACATACCTGTCACCTTCTACAGACGTTCGTGTAGTGATATGTGGTAGCGTATGTACACATACCTGGAAAAAACGGAGAAGGTTGAAAGTTATTGAGACAAACAATTCAATACATTAAAATATAGTTACTTCTGTGTTTCAAAACTTTAGACACGTAACTTATAATTAGCTAAAGGGACACATTTTGACATGGGACAGCCACTATAAAAACGGTAACTTACCACGACTTTAAAAAACCTTTACGAAGGTCGCCTTTTAAGTTTTGGAGAGACGTGGCATTAAAACTATGGGAACTCGGAAATCGATAGAGTATTTTTTTACAATGAGCATTCAAAAAAGAATACTGTGGAAAATTCACAGGACGTTTAGCGCTTTGGCAAAGGCCTAACTCAACAACAACGCATCGAATAACTTCGATCAAGTTTTGGAAGTCGATCACCTTCATTCAATTCAAGGCTTTCCAGTTGCTTTGCCTGCCTCCGTCAGGGAGGTGTTTCGTGATGGCCGACTATACTCGATTGTTCAAAAAACAAAGATGCTGTGCCGAACCCGATGGAAAAGTGTCGACATGTGATTTACCGTTATACACAGGAATTCTTAGACATACCAAAGAAAATAACACATTTGATTGTACATGAACTTTTAACTGTAACAAAGATCTTTTCTTGGCGGAAGTTGTTTAATTTAATCAAATCTCAAAATCAGGGAATGTCAATTGGTGTATGCGAATGATCAAAAAACTAAACTAAGGAAATGCATGATCTGTGTAAAACTTCCTAACAGGAGACGCAAGTTGAAAATATTCGCAAGAGCTGCAAACTACGTGGCAGTCAATTGACCGAGTGTTTCAAACCGAACCGAGACCAACAAAAGTGGTTCGCCCATGAAGCACTAGCAAAAAAAATAATCGCTTGTAACTTTGGTTACAATGGACATTTCGTATCCATTGGTTAAGAGTATCGAAGAATAATTACTCCTGAATGGTAAAACAACCATTTGATTGCCATAAGTTATCTATGAAATAACGCAATAGCCTTCGACATGCCAGTATCAACTGTCAGGCAGTACGTCGAACAACTGATTGGTGAATTTAATTCTCGCCTATCAACATTTCATCACCTTATTACAAATGAAAATGCGTTTACAGCGCTATTCAACAACTCAAGAAGGTGCTGAATGCTTCCAAAACAATGTTTTTTGGGGTATCAACATCAGAGTGGAATAAATGTTATCACAATTGGTTCGAACACGTGTGAAAGCGTATAAATTTAAAAAGCCAATATTCTGGGAACCAACAAAATGATCTGTACCGAAAGATTCCCCCCCCCCGGCCCGTTATTTTTCTCTAACAACGGACTGCATAATCTTTTGACTATGTGAACTGTGTGCCCCCAGAACAATATTTAGCAATATTGTTGTACCTATCTTGTTTAATACCGTGGCTGTTATTCAATTAAGGATAGTTGAAGTTTAAAGCAACCAGCCACAAATACTTCTTTAAAAGTTATATTTTACTTCCACTGACGGTTTCGAGCTAACATGCAAGTCTTCAGAACAATACAGTTTTTATTATAGTAGTATATCCCTCACCAGCATGCTGTTGTTGGCTGCTGCAAGCATAGCAGTATTTGCGTAGTTGGTATCACTTTATATGCTATGTGGATGACTAATAAAGCAGGAAAGTATGCTAATGTGCTAAAATTGGCAACAAAATGTTTGCAAATGTTTGCCCCCAGGCTTGTCTGGGGGGAGGGGGGAGAGGGAGGGGGAGAGGGAGGAGCGGATAGCGCCGACTCGTTCCCGCAGTGATGGCATAATTCTCCGTGTTTTTTGCTTATATGTAAGCAGAAGTGACGCACGCGGAATTACTGGCAGCACTCGAAGACAAAAGATTACCTTCCAAATAGTGCCGATCTTCGTCGTTACTGATAGCACCAATAAATAGGGCCTTCTTACCGTAGACAAACAGTACGCAGTGCAGGAGCGGATGAGATGCTGCTGACGGACATACGAGTGTCACCGCCTGAAGCTGGGCAGGATAGCCCGAAACCCGTATAGGTAATAAAGCTTTTTTGAAAAGGATTTGCAGGTGGCTGCGTTACACGCCGTGAGAGTGGCCGTGCAGCCGTCAAGGGGATCCTCGCTCCCCCCTCCTTTTCAACATGGCCAATGACACATGCTCAACACCTTGCCTTCCCACATAGCAGCCCAGATTTTAGATCGCAGAGTCAACGCTTCGGCCTTCGCCGATGTCCTGCCTTTCGCATCCACGAAGAGAGGCCTGCAGTCCCACATCGACGCAGCCACGGCAGCCCTCGCCCATCTGGGGCCGCATATCAAGGCGCGAAAGTATTTCACCCTTGCCTTAGTGGCCTCCGTCCGCGAGAAGAAGGTGAAGGTGGACGACTCCATCACCTTCACAGCCGGCAACGCCACCATGCCGGCCCTACACGTGGGTGCGACTTTTCATTACGTGGGGCTGCAGTTCTCTTCTGCTCAGTGCTTGTTCCATCCTCGCCGCCATCTGCAGAAGCAGCTGGATATCATCATACAGGCTGCCCTGAAGCCGTAACAGCGCTTCTACACCCTCATGCACGTGCTGCTGTAGGAGCTGTATCACGGGGTGGCCCTCAGTCGCTACCGGATTGGCGTCGCGGACACCGCGGTGCGTGCAGCCGTCAGGAAATGGTTCCGCCTCCAGGCAGGCACCCCCCTTGGGCTACTAGCACTCTCCTGTGGCCCAAGGGGGACTCGGCATTCCAACAGCCCGCTGGATGGGCCCTACCCTACGGCGGGCCCGACTCCTGACACTGTAGAAGATGGGGCCAGCTGCGGAAAACGAGGGTCTGCGCGAGGTCGCGACGCTCGAGCGGCACTTGACTTGGAAACGTCATCCCCTCACGACGTCGGAGCAGGTTGGAGACATGTAGGCGGCTCTGCTACACGTCCCCTTCGACACTGCGGCCCTCTTCGAGTCTACCGCCATCCGGGGGCAGCACCAATGGGTCGCCAATAAGAGTCGTCTCCTGTGTGGGCGCGACTTCATCAACGGCATCCGCGCCCGCATAAACGCCTTGACCTCCAAGACGCGGCGTAGTCGCGAGCGGGTGGCTGATAACCAATGCCGCGTGGGCTGCAGAGCCGTCGAGACCGCCAACGACGTCGTGCAGGTTTGCGGACAAACACACGTGTCCCGCATGAAACGTCACAACGCGGTCGTGAAGCATCTCACGAGTGAACGCTTGCAAAGGGACTTCAGCTTCTCGATGGATCCTTATCTTCGAACACCGGGAGGACTCCGCAAGTCTGACATCGTCGCGGTCAAAGACGGCCAAGCCCGCACAGTCGACGACCAGACAGTCTGCGACCACCTCCGGCTCGACTGGTGCCACAAGCAGAAGGGCACAACACGCCGTCCATCCGGCGTGCCGTCCCTGCTTCCACAGTGTCATCTACTCATCGTATGATGGCACAGCGACCGATGCCCAGGGCTGGCGTTGGGTAGAGTGCTGGCTTCTCTCTCCCTGACTCCTTGGGGCTGTCACAGGAGCAATAACCGTCTTTGCTCTTCACTCCAATTCCTTCTCTAGTTTAATTGTTAATTTATTGTCTTTATATTTTTGTATTCTTTTAACATATACATTTGACGTGTGTCGCTCTGTGTAAGCCCCCACTGAGGTGGGGCTACTGGCGAGGTACAATACACCTGTGTATTATTTCATCCTCATGTATGTGTTATTCCTATGGAATAAAGACGGCTGTTTCCTTTTCTCTGATACCGACGCATACCAAGATACATGCATGCGGAGTTGCACCGCCATCCAGCACAAAAGAACTGCGTGTTATGTACTCTGACAGCACCTCAACGCATAAGCAAAGCTGAGAACCTCCAATATTAACTACTAGAGCTCCGGACAACATTCCGCGCAGCTACTATACGAAGAGCTAAGAAGGACAGCGACAAGAAAATCGATAAAGAAACAGGAAAACAACTGCTGTTGCTCGGGTACTGTACACAAATGGCCCCAGCAACTGTGTGGACTAGGTGATTCGCAGCTGAGAAAACAGTCCCTGATGGTAAAATCTTTTTGTGTTCGTAGGCCAACACTTAAGACCACTTTAAAAGAAAAACTAACAGAAAAAGAGTGTCATAAACCGTTATCTTATCGTATAGAGTGAGGTATATAAGATTTGTTTGTGGTATGGTCGCACGCTGGTCATTTGCAAAATGGTAAACAGCAGAATGAATAAAATTTAATTAAGATAGACATATCAGGCTTTGTTAGTAGTCATGTTTCAACTGAGACACATTTAATAACAAAGTAAACATTTTGTATGATATTGCACATGCTACAGGTGTTTAAATATTTGTCAAGGGAACAGGAGTTGTCCAGAAGATAAGATTTCACATTCAAATTTCTTTTGGTACCGCCCAGATTCTGTGCAAATGATCAAAACATTTTATAACTGCAAATTGAATTCTTTTCTGGGTCACTAATAATTTTAGTAGTGAGTACCGAAAGTTTATGAACAGTGAATGAGAAAAAAAGGTTGAATCCTTGAATTGTCTACGAGAAGACTATTCAGTTCAATTCTTGCTTTTCATTCATTTCGATGTAAAATGCTATAGTACTAAACTGACGCAAAAATAAAAGATACAGGCACGGTAAGATAAAGAATAACACGACGAACGAAGGACGATGGACTTAATATCCCATCCACAACTAAGTCACTTGAGACGGAGCCCAAGCTCGGCCCAGACAAGAATCCACCAAAAAGAAAACTGCCAAACCCTTTTCGAAGGTAAAGGCATTTGTCTGTACTGAAACAGCAAAGTAACATGGAACTGTGATTTTTGAAAACATAATCAGCTGCTGAATATTATTAAAAAAACTGAGGGGGGTGGGGGGGGGGGGGCGGGGAAGGGGTTCCGCGCGTCGCTGGCGTTCCAAGATAGTCTCGCGTCTCGTAGCTACTTCATGAACAATTAAATAGGTGCAGATTGGGTATCCTGTAAGAAGTATAACAGCAATTTGGAAAAAAGGCGATCTTCAACCATACAACATGAACTGCTCACACCAAGTACGAATAAACACGAGACCCCAAGATGACGTCTGGCGAGTACAAGTTATAGGGACAAAAGGTGTGGGAAATTGGCCACGTACGGCAATGGCAAAAATAAGCGACTGGGGTACAATACAAGTAGGCCGGCGCACACATCAATGACGGAGGTGCATCCACAGCGCATGCGTCTGACGTCACCGCGGAAGGTGACGTAAGCACCCCCGACACGACGTAGTAACTGCTGACTTTGAATAGTGCTGTCAGGGCAAAAAGAAACGGAAAAAAATATTCGTCGATGATAAACATTTCGAATGAATGTTAATTTCAGAAAGAAGACGCATAGTTGACCAATCTATACCTCCAGCAGGCGCGTAAAACTTATCAGTCTCCGTTTATTCCAAGCCTGTGCTCGTGTACTCTTGCCCATATAGATAGATACATAGAAGGCGTGCTGTGTTACTTGACCACATGTAAAGAGTGCACAATGAATTATGTTACGCCGTTAGCCACTTTTAGCCGGTAAAGTTGCATAATATATAATTCTGAAGCGTAACTTTTACTGTACTGTAAGTGAAGGAAAGTGTAGTAAAGGGCTAAGAAAGATAAATGTAATGTACCAAATGCAGCTCCCAGACAACTTTAAGTATCAATCACATAATGCCATCAACAGATATTCATCCAACGGCATAGAAGAATTGAGCTTCCACTGGTACAGCGGTAGAAACCTCGTAGTTGACACTGACACTAATTGACAGTTCATTAGAGTCACTTCTGTACCGTCGATACAGCGCTATGACCAGTGCTTAACTAATACTATTTGCGGCGCAGTAGAAATATAAGACTAGTCTGGTGCAAAGCAGAAGGTCTAAAAGGTGTCTTCCCTCTCTCTAGCGTCGAGTGGTCACGTATTAGCAACAGGTGGAAAACAGTAAGCACTCTCATTCGAAACAGAGAACAAGATGTCCTCATGTATACAACAAATTTAATGCAATGACATTACGCAAGAACTTGTGCCATGAACATTTGATCACATGACAAATTACACATAGGATAAATGACACTTGTTTGTAAACGCGGCAGAAAGCGTATTTTTTTTATTTGAAATATTTCTTAAAACGATATCTGGCTTCAGCAACAATTCGAGAGGTGCATTAAGTGACCTTAAAAGCCTGCCATAGGCGTATTATGAAACTGTTACACCGTGGTCTTCCATAAATACAGTTTTTACATCTTGTTTCGAAACAAAATATTTAACATGTATTAGAGGTGAGATGCTTGAATACCTTTTCAGGTACAGGAACTGATTAAGTACTCGGAAATATTGTGCGATATTTCTATCGAATGATCGCGCCGTAATCATTCTGTTCGCGGTGTAATTAACAACTTCGCCCACATCTTACAACTGTCAAGTTTGTATCTTAATTTTTGCGCTATAAATCGAAAAATATATTCTACCCGTCTCACAAAGTCTCATTAGTCAGCTAGTGACAAATAACGAACATGTTCAGTAGTTTATTACTTGATGACTAACGGGGCGTTACGAAATGTTCAGGGTCCAGTTCCTGAATACCTGTGCGAGTTTGAAAAACACAAAAGGTAGAGTACGCTTGGGTAAATTGGAGTCAGAAGAATTTGTAATAAAGAACGGACTTAAGTAGGGAGATGCCCTGTCTCCGCTACTTTTTAATTTAGTCCTAGAATATATTATACGAATGGCAGCAGATAATTCAGAGGGTGTGGAGTTAAATGGAAATATTAAGATGTTAGGGTATGCAGATGATCTGAACATCATTAGCGATAGGAAAGAATCTGTAACAGCAAATGCGAATCCGTTAATCAAGGCTAGTGAAGATGTAGGTCTAAGGATAAGCGAAGACAAAACCAAATACCTGGTTACCACTAGAATGCCAACAGCAGTCGATCAGGAAATGCTAAGAGTTGGAGACATGCAGTTTGAAAAAGGGAACACATTTAAGTATCTAGGCGTGGACACCACTTCCAGAAATGAGATTGAATCTGAACTGAAGAAGAGATTACGGGCGGGAAATGCGTGCTACTTCTCACTGAATAATTACTTTCATCACGGATATTGTCTAGGAATTTAAAGATTAGAATATACAAAACTATTATTCTACCAGTTATGCTGTATGGGTGTGAGACTTGGTCTCACTGTGCAAAATGAAAAGCCGTTTCGAGTATTTGAAAACAAAATTTTAAGGAAAATTTTCGGAGCAAAAAGGGATGACATTAGCGGAGAGTGGCGAAAACTGCAGAACGAAGAGGTTCACGAACTCTATTCAAGCCCTGACATAATCAGTATTATTAAATCACGTAGGCTGCGATGGGCGGGTCACGTAGCTCGAATGAATGAGGGCAGGGCAGTGCGCAGACTACTGGTATGGCACTTAGAGGGAAAACGTCCTGGTCTCCTGTTGTTCACGAACAAGATTCCGAATACAGTGAGAGGCGCCGACGACAGCAGAAACTTTGTGTGCCTAACGACGTTCACACAATACCTTTCTGAAAAACTCAAGAAGGTTGAAATTCAAACAGACTGGCAGATGTCATAAAATATTCGAGGTCACACATCGCTACATATTTCACGATGATCCTAGCAGTAGCGGCCAGCTGTTGTGATTCTATTACTGAAAAATTCTTTCTCCTGATAAGAATCCACAAACTCTGGTTTCCAGTTCTCAATGGCGACACGATTCATGTCAGCGGACTATACTGTACAGCTATAATCCTGAACACCTGCTGATGGATTTGCCGTTTTGTTATCTTTCACCTGATCCTCTTTACTCTGTCAGGCAAAACTGCTGCCCTATGTGAACTTCATACTCTTGGATATTCCACTTATTCTTCGTCGACTGCAAATTTATTTTCCTGCACATATAGTATCTACACGATCTCGCTGTCGTTCGCGCGGGAAAAGAAAGAACTACATTTTTATGGAAAAAGCAAGAGAAACAGGATTAAAATTTTGGCACAAATATTTTTTAATTTTATCTTTTTAAAAATAAATGGACATACTGAAATTCGGAACATGCAACAATTCGAAAATTTTAGCCTACGGCCCAAGGCAAGTTATAAGAACATTGAATATTAATATTTAATTTATGTTGAAAATTATTTATAAAATTTAGAAATCTTTTTTAAGGTGTAATCATGGCACTAAGAATTTAATTAAGGGACAGTATTTTTGTACCAAATACACAAAATGTGTTTTAACGTCCTCGCATAATTTCATAGCATTAGATCTTACACTATGAGAAAAGTCTTCTTGTAATTGAAGAAAATGTAAAACTGAGTAAATGCATTTTAAAAATTTTGTTCAGGGTAACAAGAATTTTAAAATCCACGGTACTGTTACCCCACATCATCCTAGTTTCTCTTATCTCTTTTCCTGCCTCGCTTTATTGATCCTGCTCTGATAGATGTAAAAAAACACTGCTGTAACGACACAGCTAAATGGTGGATTCATACTACTTATTTTTAACACTTGAAACGTGACATGTTCATCATGCATACAAATTATAATCTTAAGTCCCCCGCCGCGTTGCTCTGCCTATATATGGCGGTTACTCTTAAGAACTACTGTAGGAATTTTGATACGATTTTCACTAACACACTGACTGATTCATGACGAAGGTTTGTGTAAGTAATTTATTACTGCTACGCCAGCCAAGTTGTGCGGTCGCAGTTAGTTACAATTAGTGCTAGTTACGAAGCTTGGGCGGGCGATAGCTCAACCATAATCTTTATCATGGACAGTAATTTTTAGCATATTAAAACCACTAAGTGCCCTTTTCGGGAGTCTGAGGGGAAAAACAAAATTATTGAGGTTTTCATATGCATATTGTGTTTTGACATCTCTTCAGTGAAACAGGATTTGGAAGAAACCTTGATGTGAGTTCTAATAGCGAATGTTTATGTGAAAGTGTTCCTTCGCTTGTCATATTCACAATGACTGATAATTGAAAAGTTGCGATAAAAATGTCATTCCACGAAACTTAAAACAACTATAACTAGTGCCAAAATCGTTCACTAAAATTAATAAAATTAACCGATGGAATTTCTAGCATAATTCTGAAAGGTCGTTCCAACTTAAGTCATTCCATCAGTGACACATGCAATGCGTCAAAAGCACTGGGACTTTTTCCAGACGAGTTTAAATATGGAATTGTTAAACCTCTTCACAAGAAAGGTGACATGCCAGCCTTTAACAATTATCGTCCAGTTTCCTTACAGATTTTTTTTTCAAAACATTCGAAAAAGTAATGTACTCAAGAGTAGTCTTTCACTTAAGTACAAACAATTTATTTATCAAATCAAAGTTTAAATTACAAAAGGGTTGCTAGACTGAGAATGCTGTTTATACATTCGCTCATTATCAGCAATTAGGATAAGATTTAATTTATAAAATCTCGCAAGTTGGAATTTCTTCTGTCTTTGATTGTGTCGATCATGTTACTCTCTTAATGTAACTCAAGTTTTACAGAATTGATAGCTTTATACACAAGCCGTAAGCAAAAGTTTGTGTTGAATAATTCAAACAATGTTGGAAGGGTAGAAAATTTTAGCGACGGGGGAGAAATCACAAAGGGAGCCAAAGGGTTCAATTTTGGGTCCGCTTATGTTCCTCACGCACCTAACATTTATTAAGCAGAACTGGTACTTTTTCTAGAAGATGTTAGTGTTATAATAAATCTCATTTGAGAAAAAAAACAACTGCAGAGATGGTAAATCCACGGTATTATTAAATGGTTCTCGGAAAATGCACTGTCCATAATTTTTTTTAAAAGATCTGTATAACAAATAGTCATACCAACAATTGATGTAGCACACGAGAAGGTGTTGGTAAAAAAGATAAAAGGCTCCAAATTTTTGTGAGTACATATTACTGAAAACTTGAACTGGTAGCAGCATATTACTGAGCTTCTCTAAGTTCAAAATGGTTCAAATGGCTCTGAGCACTATGGGACTTAACTGCTGCGGTCATCAGTCCCCTAGAACTTATAATTACTTAAACCTAACTAACCTAAGGACATCACACACATCCATGCCGGAGACAGGATTCGAACCTGCTACCGCAGCGGTCGCGCAGGTTCCAGACTATAGCGCCTACAACCGCTCGGCCTTCTCTACGTCATGTAGGTACCTCTTCAAGGAGCTAGGCATTTTAACTGTGCCATCACAACACATATGCTCGGCTAATGAAATTCATCATAACTAATTCGTCACAATTTGAGAAGAAGAATCATGTCCATACCTACAACACATGAGAGAAAATTACATTTATCAGCCATATTAAAGGCGTCAGAGACTCAGAAAGCTGTTCATTCTGCTGCAAAAATTTTTTTGATTGATTGCACAATAAAGTGTCTGACAGACAGCAAAGCGAGTTGTGAAACTAACTTAAAATCATTTCTCCTGGGCAACTCTTTCTATTCCATTGATAAATATCTTCTTAAAAACTGGTGGCCACGGAAAAAGCATGTATTTTTAAGTTGCACGAGTAGGACTATAGAAAAAATAATTCATTAGTGTTAACATTAAGCATGTACCCATGTTCTGTAAACTGACCCATTCCATATCATTTGGATGAAAAGTTCATTAAAATGATTATTGTTGGTTGGTTGGTTAGTTACATGTTCCAACAGATCATCTTTCTTGTATGGATTTTGTACTGGTTTTTGGATAATGAATAACTTATGTAACTAAATGGCACCACAGTACATTACACCCTTCTGACGAGACATTCCTTTAAATGTAAGTCTGCCTTTATTTCCTAGCACTTCTCCAACGCCCAGCAATTCATCTTTCTTCTCCTTCAGCAAGTGATAAGGTCTTTTGGATCTGGCAAACACATTCCAACTTTTCTACTTCAGTTTTTGTATAATATTTTTTACTGAAGACACTCCATCCCCAAAAGGTACTTGGTACATCTATCGCCATACTGCTCCTCAGGTCTGGCGATAATTTTGATTACTTTACTCGTGATGGAAACATATCAACGGTAGCAGATTACAAATATTACCTTCTTCGCTACTTGTCCAAGACAACTCTGAGCAAATGCTAACCTAAAATTACCTGCATAAGTAGACAGTTTTTTTTTGGCAGGACTCCAAATTTATAGTCACATGAACTAAAAATTAATAACAAAAGCCAATGGTTATTCCCACTCCTCTTTCTTCCACAGATTCATGCATTTCATATTTTTAGAGCTAACACGAAAACGAAAGCTTTATAGCATGACAGATGCTCTTGAAGAGTAAGCCTGAACGCAGGACGTTACTCGTGCTCCTGTGCGAAACTGCAACACCTATCCCACTTTCTGTAGCCGAAGGTAAGAGGTACGTTTGTGTGTGTGTGTGTGTGTGTGTGTGTGTGTGTGTGTGT